>NC_090440.1:143767648-145017648 GCF_031143425.1 Pleurodeles waltl
CATTGTGCAATGGGGCCGGACATGACGCTGACCAGCAGTACTAAAAACATCACAAGCCTGAGGCATGCTTTAGGTATGTGATATTCGATACCTCTGACCTTTAACATCCAGCCAGCTCAGCCCTGTATGGTGACTAGCTGCATCCCATATTAATACAATGTATACATATGTGTGTCAAGAGTGTTGACTATAGCTAAAACACTGGAATGACATAGTATTTAATATGGGATTTGGACTGCGTATAACTGCACTATTTAAAATGCATTGTCCAAATACTTGTCTTCTAGGTGGACATCTCCCATTCAACCAGAGTGAGGTCGACATCTTCCAGGACCCCAATGAAACCAGGAAGTGTAATAAGTACATGGATGTAGCTTAATGACGTCTGTGTAGACCTCACCTGCAACATAATTCCAGCAAGATAAGTCCAGTGTGACTGCCCATAGGTGTGGCTAAATATATCTGCTGTGTAACACTTAAAATGTTTGTTGACATATACCTGTCCAAGTATCTATATGTCAAATCAAAAGCCAAATTTTAAAATCACATAATACAGTGTCAGCAGGGTAGCCATCACACTCTAACAATTTTTACTATGATGGGTGTATTTGAATGTTGATATGATAGGACAACATTTTGCTAAAATCAGGGATTTGACCTATGACAGAAAACGAATGACATGGCAATGTGTTTCTGTAAGGTTGTTAGTACGTTATCATAAGGACTTGAAATTGATGTAAAGTCTTCATTTTCTTAACTTACTCCAAGGTATGGCTGTGGTAATCGAGGCCAAAGGGCAGTTGATCCTCCCTCGCAGTAGGTCATGTCATCACTATGTGAAATGGTGTGACAGAGGAACATTTACACTGATGCCCTGGAGGCTCCACACATGCAGAATTGCTACTCTTGGTAACCATGGTATTGTACAACACGTTACCAGAATGAGTGACTGATGCACATTGTGAGTGTGGACGTACAAATGGCAGGGTTCTGGTCATATGGATTTGCAGGTCTTAACTGGACGTCAGCCTTAAGATCTCTGTGCAATGTGTAGATGTTTGAGCACCTTGTGCTATTGTAATTGCTGATTAACTTGTAGAGCGCAAGTAAGTCTCAATGCGCAGATTCAGTCTAATTGGCATGGTGTGGTCAAGTTGGACAAATGCACTAGTCTGTACATGATTATCACTTAAATGCCAAACACATGGCCACTATATCCTCTTTGTTCCATTTCCAGGAGACATTCATACAATGCAAGGTATATATTAATCTTGTTGCACTCTGTAAAAGTTTGCATGCAGGAATGCACATACTGGTGGGCTACATTTGACTGGCCAGCACCAATGTAGTCAACCTGCATTATGGTGCTAGGGCCCCTGCATTACATGCCACAATGGTCTGGTACAGATGAGTACTCCAACATGCACACATACCCAGCTGAGAAGCAGTGTCTTATTGAAAACGTGCATTTATGAATAGCCATTCATGAATGAGTGTATAGAAATATGTTTAAGTAAAGGTCAACATGGTTTTGCTACAAGTGTATACCAGAAGCTATTGGTCAGACTTCAGTGCATTTGCCTGAGCCTAAACTGGTGAAATATACACCAGTAATTTTTGCAGGATATATTTAACAACCTCCTTTTCATGTATTGGCTACCTGACACTAAGTAGATAAAGTCACCCCTAACTTTTTGCCTGCCTCCCTCCACTTTATGGACACTGTTTTTGCTGGTTTTTAGACTCTGCGTACTTTACCACTGCTAACCAGTGCTAAAGTGCATATGCTCTCTCCCTTTAAACATGGTAACATTGGAACATACCCAATTGGACCATTTCATTTACATGTAAGTCCCTAGTAGTGTGCACTATATGTGCCCAGGGCCTGTAGATTAAATGCTACGAGTGGGCCTGCAGCACAGGTTGTGCCACCCACTTAAGTAGCCCCTTACCCTTGTCTCAGGCCCGCCATTGCAAGGCCTGTGTGTGCAGTTTTACTGCCAATTCGACTTGGCATTTAAAAGTACTTGGCAAGCCCAAACATCCCTAAGGTATGCCCTAGGTAACCCATAGGGCAGGGTGCTGTGTAGACAAAAGGAAGGATATTTACCAAGTAGTTTACATGTCTTGGTAGTGTAAAACTCCCAAATTCGTTTTACACTGCTGTGAGGCCTGCTCCCTTCATAGGCTAACTTTGTGGCCGCCTTCATACATTGGTTGAGTGGTAGCTGCTGATCTGAAAGGAGTAGGAAGGTCACATTTAGTATGGCCAGAATGGTGATATAAAACCCTGCTGACTGTTGAAGTTGGATTTAATATTACTATTTTAGAAATGGCACTTTTAGAATCTGTGCCTTACAATCCACGTCTGGCTGGGTTTAGTTGACAGCTCCTTGTCCATTCACTCAGACACACAAACACAGGATACTCAGCCTCACTTGCATACATCTGCATTTTGAATGGGTCTTCCTGGGCTGGGAGGGTGGAGGGCCTGCTCTCACACAAAGGACTGCCACACCCCCTACTGAGACCCTGGCAGACAGGATTGAACTGAAAGGGGACCTGGTGCACTTCTAAGCCACTCTTTGAAGTCTCCCTCACTTCAAAGGCACATTTGGGTACATAAGCAGGGCCTCTGCCCCTTCCAACTCAGACACTTCCTGGAGAAGAAACTTGTAACCAGAACCTGCATCCTGCCAAGAAGAACTGCCTGGCTGCCCAAAGGACTCACCTGACTGCTTTCTGTGAAGGACTGCTGCCTTGCTATTGCCCTGCTGCCTTGCTGCGCCCTGGCTGTGGTGAAGAAGTGCTCTCTAAGGGCTTGGATGGAGCTTGCCTCCTTTTCCCTGAAGTCTCAGGACCAAAAAGACTTTCTCTCTTGCAACTAGACTCCTTGTGTGGCGAAAATTTGACACACAGCTTGCTAAAACCGATGCACAACCTGCCCCATGGTGAGAAATTGACCGCACGCCGAACCGGAATGACGCAGCGCAACTTCGCAACTAGAAGATCGATGCGGCACCTGCATTGCAACCGGAACTTCGACGCACGGCCCACCGGATCGATGCACAGCTGACCTGGGACAACGCAGCCCAACATCCAGAGGGGAAATCGACACACCGCTTGCCTTGCGGAAGAAACTTCCACGCAAAGCCCACCCGAACGACGCATTACTTGTGACTTCGCTCCACAAGCCCAGGATTCCACGCACAGAACCCGGGGCATCTGAAAACCCCGCACGCCGGAGAGGATCCACGACCGATCACCGGAAATTGACGCACAGCCACCCCTGTGTGGAAACTAAATGACGCATTGCCGTGTGTGGCCCGAGAAATCGACACACACTCCTTTGTTTCCACACTTCTCCTCCTCTGCGGCCCGCTGCAGAGATTTTTCATGTGAACCAGGTATTATGTGCTTAAAGGGGCTTTGTTTGCTTTAAAAAAACTTAAGACTTTTTATATCCCTTTTCAGTGATATCCCTACATTTACTTATTGCATCTTTGGTCATTTTGACCTGCAAATATCCAGATAAATGTTATATATTTTTCTAAACACTGTGTGATGTATTTTTTTGTGGTGCTATATTGTGTTATTGGATGAATTGTTGCACAAATACTTTACACATTGCCTTCTAAGTTAAGCCTGACTGCTCAGTGCCAAGCTACCAGAGGGAGGGCACAGGATAATTTGGATTGTGTGTGACTTATCCTGACTAGAGTGAGGCTCCTTGCTTGGACAGGGGGTAACCCGACTGCCAACCAAAGACCCCATTTCTAACACCTTGTATACCTCCAGATGAATTATGCAATGTAGAGGTACACTACCTGTCAACACCAGGACAGTGCGCGCTCTACGGGCATCTAGAATGCAAAAACCCAACACTCGCAAGATAATGTAATTTATGCATTGTGATGATATGTTATTGTTTAACCTTTTGCATTGCAGAATTCCATCCAAAAGATTCATTTTTAAGGTGCTTATAAATACTGTACATTTGCAATGTATTGCTGCAGACATTCAGAGTGTGTTAGGGTGTGGTCCCTTTCCAGGGCCTTCTAGAGACTTTCCCTGCAACATGCCTGGGCATGGTTCTAGGCTGGGCCAAGACTCTATAAAAGAGAGTCAGCCCAACTTCCAGTGCTCACTATTCAGAGGTCCCAGTGCAGAGCAGCAGCTTATTCCTGATCTCTTGTCCCGGCGGCCTATTTGGATTTTCCAGTCTTCTGCACTCATCTCTCATTGGTGATCACTGTTTCCAGGCGGTAAGACGGTGTTTGGACATTTCCCAACACCGTAATTGAGAATTTTCATATTCTTGATTTTAATTCTTAAATGAATAACAGATTACTTGTGCGCTGCCATTTTTTGACATTTGTATGGAGGTTTGCAAATAGGGAGGACGCGCAATTTATTCCATAAAGATTTGACTTCGTTATTACATGGTTGTTCATTGCGCGCTGATATTTCTTGACATTTACATGATGTTTTACGAGTTGGCAAGACGTGCAACTCGTTTCATGAGCATTTAACTTTGTTGTTCATTGCGCGCTACCTTTTCTTGACATTTACATGGTGGCATTCGAATCGTCGAAACGCGCGATTCACTTCTTGTGTGTAATTCAGGCTGTTCATTGTGCGCTACCATTTTCTGGCATTTACATGGTGGCATTCGAATCGGCAACATGCGCGATTCTTTCCTTGAGTGTTTTTTCATGTTATTCATTGTGCGCTACCATTTCTTGGCATTTGCATGGTGGCATTTGAATCGACAAGACGCGCAATTCTTTCCCTGAGTGCTTTTCATGTTGTTCATTGTGCACTACCATTTCTTGGCATTTGTATGGTGGCATTTGAATCGGCAAGACGCGCAATTCTTTCCTCGTGTATAAATAATGTACATTACTGTGCGCTACTATGCTAAGACATTTTCTTGGTAGCATTTCAAGTTGACACGTTGCGTGATTTATTCCTTGAATCTACGTTATGTGATTTCATGGTGCACAACCCTTTATAGTGTTTAATACTCATATAAAAATCTGAAATGTGCGCAATTCACTTCCCAATGTTTTTTCTGAGATGAACACAACAATACCAGAGTTCTAGATGTAATGCTGTGTGTTCCTGATATGTATTCTTAAAAGGAGATTCATATGGTTGTTTAGAAATTGCTCAGAGTGTTTCCTGATTCTCATGCTAAAGAAAGTACTCAAATCTGAAAGTCCTATTTAACTTTTCCTGTTTCCTCCTCAGGTATTCTGTCATCTAAAGCCTAGTCAGTTTTAGGACTATTCTAGGGTTGTTCATGTTTTTCGGAAAAGACGAAGCTTAGAGTTGTAGCATGGTACTGAATTCATGAGATGTAATTTTGATCTTGTGTTTTAACCTTTTGCTTCCTACAGGTCTTCTTCCCAGCTGTTCCCGTCCTAATCCCCTTTTCCCCACTTGGACTCTCTTAGACTCTGTGATAAATCTAATCAGAGTATTGGAGCTGTCTTGTGGTGGAAGTGTTGGGAACGTGCACAGACCCCGAGGATCTGGTGACTCTGACACTACCTGCACTGTCTTACAGTGTAAACCCTTGTCCAAGTAGGGACCACAATCCTTTTCAGGGTAAGTCACAACACAATCCAAATTGTGGTCACCCTCTAGTAGCTTGGCACAGAGGAGGCAGGCTTAACTTAGAAGGCAATGTGTAAAGTATTTGTGCAATAGTTCATACAGTAACACAGTGAAAACACCACACAGGTTTAGAAATATATATAATAATTATCTGAATAAAATAAGCTCAAAGAAACAAAATTCCAATATGCATCTGTTGAGATATTACTTTTTAAAGGTTAAAAAGAGTCTCAATCCTTAAGAATCAGTTATTGTATCTTTGTAACACACAGTACATGGGATGTGTAAAAAATAATGAATCACGGGGGATGCAGAGGATGCGATGTATTGAAAAATAAGGGACTGCACCAGATTTTTCTGTTGCAGCTCAGACAATGAGTTGTTTTTTTACACGCTGCAAGGTGATGCGTTGATTTCCAGGAGCGCAGCCTTGGTTCCTCACTATGATGAGGGGATATTATGATCTCCAGGGACGATACGTTGAAAATCATGTACAAATTGGTAGAAAGGAGCAGGAGCGCAATCGATTCGGTAAATGTTGCAGTGATTTTTCATCCACCAGGCAGGCACTGCGTCAGATTTCTAGTTGAGTGTCCAGCGCTGCGTCATTCCGGTCAGCAGAGCCACGCTTTTCCAGCCGTGATGCAGGTGAGCATCGATTTCTGTAGGATTTGCACCGATTTTATGACACAGGAGGATTTCCAGAAGGGGTGAAGTCTTTGTTGGCCCTGATACTTCAGAAATAGAAGGCAACCTCAATCCAAGCCCTTGGAGAGCACTTTTGGAGGAAGGCAGAGTCATTCCAGCAGAGTCAGTAGCATCAGGCAGCATGGCAACAAGCAGGAAAGCACTAATTCAGAAAAGCAGTCCAGGTGAGTCCTTTGGGCAGCCAGGCAGTCACGCTGACAATCCAGGTGTAGGTTCAGAAGTGTCTGATTTGTTGGGGTCAGAGACCCAGTTTATATACCCAAAAATTCCTTTGAAGTGGGGAAAACTTCAACAATTGATTTTGAAATGCACAAGTTCACCTTTCAGCCCAGTCCTGTCTGCCAGGTTCCCTGTAGGGGATTATCAGTCCTTTATGTGCGGAAAAGCAACTGGCCTTTGAAATGTAAGGGAGAGCCCCTCCACCCTTCCTGCCCAGGGAGACCCACTCAGTATGTAGATGAATGCAGATGTGACTGAGTGTCCTGTGTTCATGGTTGTTTGGGTGGAATGCACAATGCAAGGCAATGGTAATCCTGAGGCATGGTTAAGGGGCTACTCGTGTGGGTGGCACAATCAGTGCTGCCGGCCCACTAGTAGCATTTAATTTACAGGTCCTGGGCATGCACATGTAGTGCACTTTACTAGGGACTTACAGGTACATTTAATATGCCAATTGGGTAGGAACCAATGTTACCATATTTATAGGAGAGAGCATTTGTACTTTAGCAGTGGTTCGCAGTGGTAAGGTGAGCAGAGTCCTAAAATCAGCAAAAAGAGGGTTAAAAAATGGAGGGAGGTAGGCAGAAAGTTGGGGGATGAACACCCTAAGGCTGTAAGGTCTAACATTTACCTAATCAGCTTTCAAGTATGTTTTGTAACAACTTTCAACCCACTTGCATGATGCAATACCAAAATCAAAAGTTGCAATATCTGAACTATGGCCCTCATTACAACATTGGCGGTAATGGCCACCCACCGCCACGGTGAGGGCTGCCAACACACCGCTGCCGTGGCTACCAGCCGGCAACGCATATTATGACTGCCGACGGTATTCTGCCAGAAATCTGGCGGAACACTGCCGACGGACATGGCGGCGGATGGCGGTAAGGCGGTGCTGCTGACAACTGCACCGCCACGCCAGCAAAACACCACCGACCGTATCATGAGCAATGATACGGCCTGGCGGTGTTTTGCTGGTGGACGCTGCTGCTGACAGAAGTGCAGTGGAATGTCTCTAGCCGGAGGACCCCCTGCAAGCAGGTAAGTCAGGTTCTCTGACCGGAGAGGGGGGTGGAGGGTGTTGTGTGTATGTGGGGGGGTATATGTTTTGGGATGCGTGCATGAGGGTGTGAGTCATGTTGGATGCATGCATGAATGAATGATTGTGAGTGTTGTGTGTTGTGGATGCACGTGGGTGACAAGGTATGTTGGTGTGTGTTGTGGTGTGTGGGTATGCATGTGTGCATGCGTGTGTGGAGGTGGGTATGCGTGTGTGCATGTGTGTATATGGGTGCATGTGTGGGTGTGTATATGTGCAAGGGGGGCAGGAGTGGGTGGGGGAGGGTGGGGGAGGACTCTGGGGAGGGAGTGGGGGCGGGGGAGACCCCTATCATTGCCAGGGAAGGGATTCCCTGGCACTGATAGTGCCTACTGCCATGGTTTTCGTGGTGGGACAGAAACCACGGAAACCATGGTGGTAGGCAAGGTCGTAATGCCAAGGGTGGGAATGCGATGGCTGCCGGGCTGGAAACCTAAGTCTCCAGCCCAGCGGCTGTTACCACCCTGGTGGTCGGTGTGTTAAAGTGGCGGTGGTGGATGGCGGTAACCGACATGGTCCAAATCCCATTTTTTTTACCGCCAGCCTGTTGGCGGTATTACCGTCTCTTTAACACCGACCGATAGGGTTGTAATGAGGGCCTATGTGTCCAATTTCAAATAAACACAAAGGGGGTCATTCCAACCCTGGCGGTCGGTGATAAAGCGGCGGCCAACCCGCCAACAGGCAGGCGGTCAAAAAAATTGAATTCTGACCCTGGCGGGAACCGCCAACACAGGCCGCCACTTTAACACTCCGACTGCCACGGCGGGACAGACAAACAGCGCGGCGGTCACCGCCAACAGGCAGGCGGCAGACAATGTACCGCCCACCCTATCACAACTCACCAATCCGCCACCTTTTCCGGGGCGGGAGCCCCGCCGATAAAAACACTGCGGAAACAGACTACGAACGGGAAAACGCTCACCTCTACACACTCCACGAGGAAGGAGGACAGCATGGAACCCGAAGTAAACATCATACCAGCTATTGTCTACCTGCTCATCTACCAGGAGTACGAACGCCGGCGCAGACGACAACGGTGAGTACTGCACCAACGACGCAGGGGAGGGGGGAGGAGGAAAGCTTACGGGCACACACATACGCCATACACCCACCCCCCCACCCCAAATACCTACACCCCAATGCAGAGCAACAAGTCAGAGTGACACCCCCCAAACCCACCGGAATAATGCAAAGACACAATTAAAATGATCTATAAAATATATGTATAATATAGCTCCATTGAAGTTATGGGAAATATGCAATATGAAAGATACAAAATAAGGAATGAACATAGTTAAAAATATATACATAGGCAATAAGTCCTGCCCATTCTGTCAAAGTTCCATAGTCCGTGGGCCAATGTGCACAAACCAATGGGCAAAGCCCACACAGGAGACCAGATACCATTGGAGAGAACACTGCTGGGGCATCAGATGATAAAACTACAGGCACCTCAGGGGGAAAGGAAGGGGGGGGCACCTCAGCCACATGAGTCCACGATGCCAGATCCACGAGGGGCCTCCATGCCCACTGTCCCATCCTCGGGAGTGCAAAACCACAGTCTCACAAGTCTCTACAGTGGGTGGCTTGCCCACTGTGCCATCCTGGGGAGTGCAAAGCCACAGTCTCTCAAGTCTCTACAGTGTGTGGCTTGCCCACTGTTCCATCCTGGGAAGTGCCAAGCCACAGTCCATCAGATGGATTACCGACTCCACTGTTAATGGAGGAGGAATGGTGCCCAGAGTGCTTCGTGAAGCCCTGCTCGACACAGAACCGGCACTGTCAATGGGCCAGCGGTGCTTGAGACGGCGTTGCCCAGCGGAGCGGTGCTTGACAGGAAGGGCCCAGCGGAGCGGTCCGTGACAGGAAGGGCCCAGCGGAGCGGTGCTCGAGATGAAGGGCCCAGCGGAGCGGTGCTTGAGACGGCGGTGGCCAGCGGAGCGGTGCTTGAGATGAAGGGCCCAGCGGAGCGGTGCTTGACAGGAAGGGCCCAGCGGAGCGGTGCTTGACAGGAAGGGCCCAGCGGAGCAGTGCTTGACAGGAGGGGCCCAGCGGAGCGGTGCTTGAGACGGCGGTGGCCAGCGGAGCGGTGCTTGAGATGAAGGGCCCAGCGGAGCTGTGCTTGACAGGAAGGGCCCAGCGGAGCGGTGCTTGACAGGAAGGGCCCAGCGGAGCGGTGCTTGAGATGAAGGGCCCAGCGGAGCAGTGCTTGACAGGAAGGGCCCAGTGGAGCGGTGCTTGAGACGGCGGTGGCCAGCGGAGCGGTGCTTGAGATGAAGGGCCCAGCGGAGCGGTGCTTGACAGGAAGGGCCCAGCGGAGCGGTGCTTGAGACAGCGGTGGCCAGCGGAGCGGTGCTTGAGATGAAGGGCCCAGCGGAGCGGTGCTTGACAGGAAGGGCCCAGCGGAGCGGTGCTTGAGACGGCAGTGGCCAGCGGAGCGGTGCTTGAGATGAAGGGCCCAGCGGAGCGGTGCTTGACAGGAAGGGCCCAGCGGAGCGGTGCTTGACAGGAAGGGCCCAGCGGAGCGGTGCTTGAAACGGTGGTGGCCAGCGGAGTGGTGCTTAAGATGAAGGGCCCAGCGGAGCGGTGCTTGACAGGAAGGGCCCAGCGGAGCGGTGCTTGACAGGAAGGGCCCAGCGGAGCGGTGCTTGAGACGGCGGTGGCCAGCAGAGTGGTGCTTGAGATGAAGGGCCCAGCGGAGCGGTGCTTGACAGGAAGGGCCCAGCGGAGCGGTGCTTGACAGGAAGGGCCCAGCGGAGCGGTGCTTGTCACGGCGGGCCCCTGTTCAGCGGTGCTTCTCACTGCAGGGCCCTGTTCAGTGGTTCTTGTCACGGCGGGCCCCTGTTCAGCGGTGCTTCTCACGGCGGGGCCCTGTTCAGCGGTTCTTGTCATGGCGGGCCCCTGTTCAGCGGTGCTTCTCACGGCGGGGCTCTGTTCAGCGGTGCTTCTCACGGCGGGGCCCTGTTCAGCGGTTCTTGTCACGGCGGGGCCCTGTTCAGCAGTGCTTCTCACGGCGGGGCCCTGTTCAGCGGTGCTTGTCCTGTGTTCTAGGGAGCCAGACCTGGCCAAGACTTCCCGCTCAGTCGCCATCCGACCTTGCGGTCGCGGGGCCCTCCTGTGATGGAGTTCTGGGCCCGTGGGTGTCGTCCGTCACAACCGGAATGGGGCTGGTGGGGCCCTCCTGGGCAGCTCACCTGCTGCCTTACTTCCCCACCCTGCTGCCCTTGCCCTCCTTCGCTGAAGCTCTGTGGCCCTTGCCTCCCTTTGATGATGTGGCAGGTGACGGGGCAAGGCTACTGTCCTTGGTGGCAGCTGTCGCAGGCTTGTCGCGCCGGCCCTTAGTTTTTTTTTGTCCTCTTCCCAGGGGGTGGGCTGACTGTCCCCTTGCTGCTGGCCGATGTTCCTGCCCTAGGAGCTGGTGGACTCCAATAGCCCTGCACTATGGTCATAGTAGATGCAGGGCTGGTGGTGGCTGAGGTGCTTTTTTGACTCTTACCAGATGGAGGGGGTGGGTCAGTGGTTGGAACGAGGTCAAGGTTGGAAAGGAAAAGCACTTTGGAAGGACAGGGACGGGTAGGTGTAGTGGGTATGGGAGTGGAGGGAGAGGATGTGGTTGTAGGAGAGTCAAGTGTGCTGTCTTTGGGTGCAGGTGCTTGTGACGGAGGCTGTCGTGAGGTGGATGCATGTGGGTGACAAGGTATGTTGGTGTGTGTTGTGGTGTGTGGGTATGCATGTGTGCATGCGTGTGTGGAGGTGGGTATGCGTGTGTGCATATGTGTATATGGGTGCATGTGTGGGTGTGTATATGTGCAAGTGGGGCAAGAGTGGGTGGGGGAGGGTGGGGGAGGACTCTGGGGAGGGAGTGGGGGTGGGGGAGACCCCTATCATTGCCGGGGAAGGGATTCCCTGGCACTGATAGTGCCTACTGCCATGGTTTTCGTGGTGGGACAGAAACCACGGAAACCATGGTGGTAGGCAAGGTCGTAATGCCAAGGGTGGGAATGCGATGGCTGCCGGGCTGGAAACCTAAGTTTCCAGCCCAGCGGCTGTTACCGCCCTGGTGGTCGGTGTGTTAAAGTGGCGGTGGTGGATGGCGGTTACCGACATGGTCCAAATCCCATTTTTTTTTACCGCCGGCCTGTTGGCGGTATTACCGTCTCTTTAACACCGACCGATAGGGTTGTAATGAGGGCCTATGTGTCCAATTTCAAATAAACACAAAGGGGGTCATTCCAACCCTGGCGGTCGGTGATAAAGCGGCGGCCAACCCGCCAACAGGCAGGCGGTCAAAAAAATTGAATTCTGACCCTGGCGGGAACCGCCAACACAGGCCGCCACTTTAACACTCCGACCGCCACGGCGGGACAGACAAACAGCGCGGCGGTCACCGCCAACAGGCAGGCGGCAGACAATGTACCGCCCACCCTATCACAACTCACCAATCCGCCACCTTTTCCGGGGCGGGAGCCCCGCCGATAAAAACACTGCGGAAACAGACTACGAACGGGAAAACGCTCACCTCTACACACTCCACGAGGAAGGAGGACAGCATGGAACCCGAATTAAACATCCTACCAGCTATTGTCTACCTGCTCATCTACCAGGAGTACGAATGCCGGCGCAGATGACAACAGTGAGTACTGCACCAACGACACAGGGGAGGGGGGAGGAGGAAAGCTTACGGGCACACACATACGCCATACACCCACCCCCCCACCCCAAATACCTACACCCCAATGCAGAGCAACAAGTCAGAGTGACACCCCCAAACCCACCGGAATAATGCAAAGACACAATTAAAATGATCTATAAAATATATGTATAATATAGCTCCATTGAAGTTATGGGAAATATGCAATATGAAAGATACAAAATAAGGAATGAACATAGTTAAAAATATATACATAGGCAATAAGTCCTGCCCATTCTGTCAAAGTTCCATAGTCCGTGGGCCAATGTGCACAAACCAATGGGCAAAGCCCACACAGGAGACCAGATACCATTGGAGAGAACACTGCTGGGGCATCAGATGATAAAACTACAGGCACCTCAGGGGGAAGGGAAGGGGGGGCACCTCAGCCACATGAGTCCACGACGCCAGATCCACGAGGGGCCTCCATGCCCACTGTCCCATCCTCGGGAGTGCAAAACAACAGTCTCACAAGTCTCTACAGTGGGTGGCTTGCCCACTGTGCCATCCTGGGGAGTGCAAAGCCACAGTCTCTCAAGTCTCTACAGTGTGTGGCTTGCCCACTGTTCCATCCTGGGAAGTGCCAAGCCACAGTCCATCAGATGGATTACCGACTCCACTGTTAATGGAGGAGGCATGGTGCCCAGAGTGCTTCGTGAAGCCCTGCTCGACACAGAACCGGCACTGTCAATGGGCCAGCGGTGCTTGAGACGGCGTTGCCCAGCGGAGCGGTGCTTGACAGGAAGGGCCCAGCGGAGCGGTGCTCGAGATGAAGGGCCCAGCGGAGCGGTGCTTGAGACGGCGGTGGCCAGCGGAGCGGTGCTTGAGATGAAGGGCCCAGCGGAGCGGTGCTTGACAGGAAGGGCCCAGCAGAGCGGTGCTTGACAGGAGGGGCCCAGCGGAGCGGTGCTTGAGACGGCGGTGGCCAGCGGAGCGGTGCTTGAGATGAAGGGCCCAGCGGAGCGGTGCTTGACAGGAAGGGCCCAGCGGAGCGGTGCTTGACAGGAAGGGCCCAGCGGAGTGGTGCTTGAGATGAAGGGCCCAGCGAAGCAGTGCTTGACAGGAAGGGCCCAGCGGAGCGGTGCTTGAGATGAAGGGCCCAGCGGAGCGGTGCTTGACAGGAAGGGCCCAGCGGAGCGGTGCTTGACAGGAAGGGCCCAGCGGAGCGGTGCTTCAGACGGCGGTGGCCAGCGGAGCGGTGCTTGAGATGAAGGGCCCAGCGGAGCGGTGCTTGACAGGAATGGCCCAGCGGAGCGGAGCTTGACAGGAAGGGCCCAGCGGAGCGGTGCTTGAGACGGCGGTGGCCAGCAGAGCGGTGCTTGAGATGAAGGGCCCAGCGGAGCGGTGCTTGACAGGAAGAGCCCAGCGGAGCGGTGCTTGACAGAAAGGGCACAGCGGAGCGGTTCTTGTCACGGCGGACCCCTGTTCAGCGGTGCTTCTCACGGCGGGGCCCTGTTCAGCGGTTCTTGTCATGGCGGGGCCCTGTTCAGCGGTGCTTCTCACGGCGGGGCCCTGTTCAGCGGTTCTTGTCACGGCGGGCCCCTGTTCAGCGGTGCTTCTCACGGCGGGGCCCTGTTCAGCGGTGCTTCTCACGGCGGGGTCCTGTTCAGCGTGCTTCTCACGGCGGGGCCCTGTTCAGCGGTGCTTCTCACAGCGGGGCCCTGTTCAGCGGTTCTTGTCACGGCGGGGCCCTGTTCAGCGGTGCTTCTCACGGCGGGGCCCTGTTCAGCGGTGCTTCTCACGGCTGGGCCCTGTTCAGCGGTGCTTGTCCTGTGTTCTAGGGAGCCAGACCTGGCCAAGACTTCCCGCTCAGTCGCCATCCGACCTTGCGGTCGCGGGGCCCTCCTGTGATGGAGTCCTGGGCCCGTGGGTGTCGTCCGTCACAACCGGAATGGGGCTGGTGGGGCTCTCCTGGGCAGCTCACCTGCTGCCTGACTTCCCCACCCTGCTGCCCTTGCCCTCCTTCGCTGAAGCTCTGTGGCCCTTGCCTCCCTTTGATGATGTGGCAGGTGACGGGGCAAGGCTACTGTCCTTGGTGGCAGCCGTCGCAGGCTTGTCGCGCCGGCCCTTAGTTTTTTTTGTCCTCTTCCCAGGGGGTGGGCTGGCTGTCCCCTTGCTGCTGGCCGATGTTCCTTCCCTAGGAGCTGGTGGACTCCAATAGCCCTGCACTATGGTCATAGTAGATGCAGGGCTGGTGGTGGCTGAGGTGCTTTTTTGACTCTTACCAGATGGAGGGGGTGGGTCAGTGGTTGGAACGAGGTCAAGGTTGGAAAGGAAAAGCACTTTGGAAGGACAGGGACGGGTAGGTGTAGTGGGTATGGGAGTGGAGGGAGAGGATGTGGTTGTAGGAGAGTCAAGTGTGCTGTCTTTGGGTGCAGGTGCTTGTGACGGAGGCTGTCGTGAAGTGGATGGCTGTTGGCTGGGTGGCTGCCTGCGTTTGTGTGGTTTGGAAGAGGGGGTGACAGACACACTGGGAGAGGACACAGGGGACGTGTAAATGGCAGTGGGGGTGGTGACTGCACGTGTGCGGACTGTAATGGAGGGTGTGCTGGTGATGGAAGTACTGGCTGATGGTGGTGTGCATGCAGGTGTGAGTGGAGACGTCACAGGGAGGGAGGAGGGAGATGAGGAGGTGGGGGACACAGAGGTGGTAGTGAGCATGTCTGCATCTGGATGTTGCTTGGGTGAATGCTTGTGGGATCTGTGGTGCTTATGTCTGGATGAGCTGCCCTTGGGTGTAGAGGTGTGTGCAGGCTGGTCTGATGGTGTGGATGGGATAGGCAGAGGAACAGGAGACTGGGACTGGGTGGAGGGAGTCAGAAGAGGGAGGCTGGAGACAGGGACAATGGCTGCCGTCAGTGCTGAGGCCAGAGCGTTGAACGATCGCTGATGGGCAGCCTGACCCGAATGAATGCCCTCCAGGTATGCATTGCTCCGATGCACCTCCCTTTCTACACCCTGGATGGCATTCAAAAGGGTAGACTGCCCAACAATGATGGTCCTGAGGAGGTCAATGACCTCCTCACTGAGGGCAGCAGGGGTAACTGGGGCAGGGCCTGAGGTGCCTGGGGCGAAGGAGATGCCCGCCTTCCTGGGCGAGCGGGCACGGAGCGAAGGCTGAGGGGTTGCTGGGAGGGCGGGGCTGGTACGCTGGGTGGCGGCTGTACCTGTTGTGGCGGTGGGCACGGATGTTGCCGCCACCGCAAGGGAGCTCCCTTCCGAGGACGTGTCGGTGTCGCTGACGTCTCCACGGGTCCCCCTTGTGGAGCTCCATTCGCCCTCCGTCTCACTGGTGTACTCGGAGTCTGTTGCATGGCCCTCCGGGGCCATGTGAGATGCAGCTCCCTCGTGCGCCGATGCCACTTCTCCTCCACCTGATGATGCTAATGCACACATGAACAGGAAGACAAAGAAAATGGGGGGGGGAGAAATGAAGACAGGTTGAGTGCATGCATTGGCAACACCGTTGTCGGAGAGGACAGACACAGAAGCCCCCTGCACTAGGCCGCGCAATCGGGGTACACTACTCAGTTATTGTGACTAGGCCTACAGGTCTATGGACTTAAATGCACACATGGGTGAGGCCGGACCATGGATAGCTGTACTTGGCACCCTTCAGAGGTGGGGGGCGGGGGCACAGGGCCATGCCTAACGGAGGGGCCTAGCCTACAGAATGCGCCCTGGCCTAGAGATAGCCACAGCCCTCCTCCCCGACCCAGACACCTTCACTGCGCGCAAAGATAGCAGAATGTGCTGATAATCACCCCCTTGTGTCTGCTGTGATGTCCTCACGCGCCCATCCAAATCGGGGTAGGCCACCGCCAGGATCCGGGCCATCAGGGGGGTCAATTGGCGGCTGGCACCCCTCCTACGTTGGGAGACCATCCTCAGCAGAGACTCAGCGGTCTTTCTGGTCCCGCAGCGGATGTCCTCCCACCTCTTTCGGCAGTGGGTGCCCCATCTGTTGTGGACCCCCAGGGCCCGGACGTCCTTGGCGATGGCACGCCAAATGTCCATCTTCTGATGGGCGCTGACCTATGTGACATGTATAGGGTGGTAAAGGAAATCTCATCACTTTTCTGCCTGGTCAATGTGAGTCGCCCCCCCCCTCCCCAACCTTGCCATGTGGCACATGCTCTCATCTTTCGTGCGTTGCACTCCTCATTCGCTCCCCTCCCCACCATCTTACATACACCCCACTCAACACAGGCATAGCCCATTCAACGTGCACCCTGTGTACTAACCTGTTGGTCTGGAGGACCGTAGAGTAGCGCATACTGGGGGAGGACCCCATCATCAAGTTTCTCCAATTCTTCAGAAGTGAAGGCAGGGGCCCTTTCCCCAGTCGCAGCAGCCTTTGCATCTCCCAGACCGAGGTCACAGCAGCACTTGCAGTATCGGTCCTCTCCTGTGGATGATTAGGTCTCGAGTGATTAATCAGATAGAAAATGGCGGTCACGCCCGCGGCGGTGCGTACCGCGGCGGTGCGTACCGCGGCGGTGCGTACCACAGGCGCACATCCTCATTGGCTACTGAAACCCATAGGGTGCAATGTTAACCAATGCGGCTTAGCACCGCGGTCTTCGACTGCCTACCGCCACGGTGTGCCACGCCAGCGCATTGACCTCACATCCCACTATCACACTTCACAGGTCAGGCAGCCGCCATTTCAAGGGCCCACATGGCATAATTTCTACTGCGTCAAACAGGCCTAGGCCTTGCTTTGCCACTCATACAAGCCTTTCAATTCTAAGCGATTCGTGTACTGTGCAAGCTGTGTGAACGAACCTGTGGGTTGCTTGACTCTGTGCTCCATGTTGTCCTTCCTAGGCACCGTCCGCTGGGACTTGCGAGGAGAAGGATGAATCCTCCTGTGTACCGACCGCTGGTGGACCTGTCGACAATGGAAGAACGACATATCTTACTTACATACAGGCTTGATAGAGCAACTATACATGAACTATGTGCCCAGCTGGAGCCAGACCTGATGTCCCCCATCCGCCAACCCACAGGGATTCCCCCTCTGGTGCAGGTTCTGTCAGTACTCAATTTTTTGGCAAGTGGGTCTTTTCAGACAACAGTGGCCATATCATCTGGGATGTCTCAGCCTATGTTTTCTAAGGTTTTGTCCAGAGTGTTGTCTGCCCTGATGAAATACATGCGGAGCTACATTATTTTCCCTGAGGTGGGCGATTTGGCTACAGTGAAGGGTGATTTCTATGCCCTTGGACATATCCCCAACATCATTGGTGCCATTGATGGGACCCATGTGGCTTTGGTTCCCCCCAAAGAAAGTGAGCAGGTGTACAGAAACAGAAAAAGTTATCATTCGATGAATGTCCAGGTGGTCTGTTTGGCTGACCAGTACATCTCCCATGTAAATGCCAAGTTCCCTGGATCAGTGCATGACGCGTATGTCATGCGAAATAGCAGCATCCCTTATGTGATGGAACAGCTACAGAGACACCGTGTGTGGCTAATTGGTGACTCTGGTTACCCCAACCTGTCGTGGCTACTGACCCCAGTGAGGAATCCCCGGACCAGGGCAGAGGAACGGTACAATGAGGCCCATGGGCGAACTAGGAGGATCATAGAAAGGACCTTCGGGGTCCTGAAGGCCAGGTTTAGGTGCCTGCATATGACAGGTGGATCCCAAATGTACTCACCAAAGAAGGTGTGCCATATCATCGTGGCCTGCTGTATGCTTCACAATCTTGCTTTGCGACGCCAGGTGCCTTTTCTGGATGGTCCAGATGGTGGTATTGTAGCAGCTGTGGAGCCTGTGGAGAGTGAAGAGGAGGAAGACGACGGGGACGACATGGACAACAGGGATACAGTCATACAACAATATTTTCAGTAGCACACAGGTAAGAATCACCCACGCCATTTTACATTTACTTAAGGCCTCATGCGTCTCCACTGTCTGTGTTTCCCCCCAGTTCCTGTTAACTGATTTGTGACTTTCCCTTCCCTTTTCAGAGCTGTATGACCCACTGCGTGACTTCTGCTTTGTTTGCCCATGGACTAAAGCTTATTGAAATTGGTATGTTATCTTCACAAAGTAACTGGACATTATTGCACCGTTATGTGTAATACATTTGTTAAGAATACAAGCAGACTCCTGTTATTTTAAGTGCAATAAGTGATTTATTTTAAGTGCTACATATAGGTACATGATTGTCAAACAGTGATGGGTGGGGGTGGAGTAATGTCCATGGCAGAGTCCAGTTCTCAGTCGCACAGGTGCATTGTCCATATGCCTGTGGAAGGATGGAGCAGGGGCAGTTAAAGCTTGGACAGGGTGACAATGTGGGACAGTGGGATGACATCAGGGGGTATCTTATGCTGGCGGGGGTCTTGCAATCCTACTCTGTCTTCTTGTGAGATCTCAGGTTCCGCTTGCGGGGTGGTTCTTCTTCTGCAGGAGGTGGGGTTCTGGTGGCCTGTCGTTGTGTGGGGGCCTCCTGTCCACCAGCGCCGGCGGAGGTGGTAGGCTGTTCCTGGCCTGGGCTAGTGACAGGGGCCCTTTCGGGTGCCACATGGTCCCGCAATGTGGTGACTATCTGGTTAAGGGCCACGACGATGGTCCCCATTGCGGAACCGATGTTCCTCAGTTCCTCTCTGAACCCCATGTACCGTTCCTCCTGCAGTGCCTGGATCTCCTGGAACCTGGCCAGTACCGTCGCCATCGTCTCCTGGGAGTGGTGGTAAGCTCCCATGATGGAGGAGAGGGCCTCTTGGAGAGTCGGTTCCCTGGGCCTGTCCCCCCCCTGTCGCACAGCAGCCCTCCCAGTTCCCCTGTGTTCCTGGGCCTCTGTCCCCTGGACGGTGTGCCCACTACCACTGCCCCCAGGTCCCTGTTGTTGTTGGGGTGGTGGGTCAACCTGGGTGCCCTGTAGTGGTGGACACACCGCTGATTGATGTGTCCTGGAGACAGAGGCATGGGCCCGCTGGGTGGGAGCTGTGCTGGTCTTCCCAGAGGGGGTTGGGTCTGGTGTAGCCTGTGGCTGTCTGTGGGGAACCGACTGTCCAGAGGTCCCCGATGGGCCGGGCTGGTCATCTGGGTCCAGGGAGACAGAGCTGCTGTCATCGCTGGGGGCCTCTTCTGGGGGTGGGATGGACATCTCTGTCCCCTCCATGGCGGTGTGGTGGCGTTCGGGTCCTGCAGGGGTATAAAGGTATGGTTATTGCTTCTGTGTGTGGCATTTCGTGTGATGGGTGGGTGTCCGTGTACCCAAGTGCAGGCATTCCCTTGTGAGGGCTTTTGTGAGGGTGGCTTGTGGGGGTGATGTGTGTGTGCAGTGGGCATGCTTTGGTGATGGGTGTCCATGTTTTGTGGTCGCATGCAGGTCTTGGTGTTGGGATGGGTGGGTTGTGATGGTGAGCCATTTGCAAGGAGTTGGTGTGATGGGGGTGGGGGTGAGGGTGGGGGTATGATTTGGCATGCAGGTGGGGTGGGGGTGGGAAGCAGTAGTGAAGATTTGACTCCTGCGAGGCCCTCAGGATGCAGGATGTGCAAGACTTCCTCCTCCCATTCTGTAAATTCTGGGGGAGTAGGTGGGGGTCCGCCGCCAGTCTTCTGCACCGCAATGTTGTGCCTTGATACCATGGAACGCACCTTCCCCCGTAGGTCGTTCCAGCGCTTCCTTATGTCATCCCGATTGCGTGGATGCTGTCCCACCACGTTGACCCTGTCCACTATCCTTTGCCATAGCTCCATCTTCCTGGCAATTGTGGTGTGCTGCACCTGTGCCCCGAAGAGCTGGGGCTCTACACGGACTATTTCCTCCACCATGACCCTGAGTTCTGCGTCAGTGAACCTGGGGTGTCTTTTGGGTGCCATGGGGTGGTGTGGATGAGGTGTGGGGTGGCGTTTGTGGTGATGAGTGTGGTGTGTGTGGTGGTGTGTGGTATTTGGTGCGTGGATTCTGTGTGGGTGATAGTGTTGTGTGCCTCTGTGTTGTGGGATTGTCTATTCTGTGCTCTCTCTCTAGCCTTCGTCAATAATTTCGGGTCGTAGGGATTTGTGGGTGATGAGGGTGTGTGTTTTATATTGTGTTTGGTGTGTGGGAGTGGTGTTAGTATGTGTATCAGGTGTGTGTGTTTCAAAATGACCAATGTGGCTGAGTTTTCTATGTGTGTGTGTATTTTGACCGCGGCGGTGTGTACCACCAATGGAATACCGCGTTTGAAAGACCGTGGATTTGTGGGTCGGAATGGTATGGGCGTATTTCTGTTGGCGTGACGGTGGAGGTTTGGTCATCGCCATTTTTTCGCTGACCTTTGGTGTGGTGGACTTTTGTGGATGTCGGGTTTTTGGCGGTTTGCAAGTTGCGGGTCAGAATGACCGTGGCGGTTTACCG
The DNA here is from genome assembly GCF_031143425.1 of Pleurodeles waltl. Lineage (NCBI taxonomy): Eukaryota > Metazoa > Chordata > Amphibia > Caudata > Salamandridae > Pleurodeles > Pleurodeles waltl. The sequence continues at coordinate 143,788,353 of NC_090440.1, forward strand.
CGGCCGCGGCGGTGTTATGGCGGTCTTCTGACTGGCGGTAAGCGCCTTTTACCGCCGAGGTCAGAATGACCCCCATAATCATGAGTGTGACTTACTCTTCTGAATGATACAGCTGTAATCGTATTGTGACTACATTTCCATACTGTGCAACTACACTGACCACACTTGACTCAGTTTGACTTGTTGGAGTAGAAGATGTCCTTGTACTGAAGTTTGAGTGTCCATATCCTTATCTCAAACTTTGGATTTGGTCTGGACAGCCAAATATGATTGTATGACAATGTCAGTCTCTGTATACACACATCAGGTGCATTTTCAGCTTGAGCTGAGATTTTTTTCCTTTACCTCCATAGCTAACATGACAGCTGATGAAGACTTTTTAATTATAGAAAAATAGCTACCACCACATCTGACACATGTCCAAGACTTTTTGGAAGATGGGGAAACCATGAGAGGGCCCAGGCATTGAGGTCCTGGAAGTAGTATAATTAGTACATGTCTAGATGTTGCTTTTTGTAGTGTATCAATCTAAGTGTATTAGGGGGTGGAGAAATGATCCCTAACTTTTCACTTGTGTATAGCGATTAAGGTACAGTTTAAGATAAGTTAAGAGAGTTTATTTCAAAATTATGAATTGATAACATTGAGTAAGTTGAGTTGAGCACATGATATACCTATTGATCTGCTGTCTTTGAAGGTATATGTTGCTTTGTTGGAGGACTATCAACAAGTGTTAGTCTACCTCACATTTGAGTCAAGTATGGACCCTTTATCATGCTTTAGGCACTGTAAGTGGGCCACCTTTGGTGATTTTACACACAGTACAACACAGGTAGTCTTGTAAAATGGCACTTTGTGTGAAAGTGGTAGGGCAGGTATAATTGGGATATTTTTGTCGCTACAGATTGAAGATCCCTGGCTGTACTGGGACACACACTGGTGCCTGATACTTCCTCATACACATTTGCACCATTTTGCAAGTGGGTCATTGTTGTTGGCTGGTTACAAATTATTAATGTATTCATACCTGCCTGAAGAACCTCCATCATCATTGGCATTGACTACTTGCTAAGTGTGGCAAGTAATGAAACTCAGATTGGTTAACTACTTTCAAAGTTTCATAAGCATAAGTCTCTCATGTCCTCTTCCCCTGGGAGGTGTTGCATTGTTTCTGGTACTGTGGCCTGGATTTTATGCACAAATATGTTTGTACAATGTACAATAGATGTAAAGTGTGGTTGCACTCAAGCTCAACATAAATGAGGCCTCTTAGGGGCAGATGGACACATGTATCCTACTTATCCCAACGTAGCATGTTTCCCCATTTATCATTTGACACGTGGCTTGCTGTAAGACTCCTTTAGAGCTTAGGTTGTGCACCCTTATTTTAGATTTAGGCCCAAAGCCTGAGCCCAATATATTCAGACACATTTTATTCATTTCATACTTTTAGCACAGCCAGCTTTTAGCTCATTGTTTTATATTATAATCAGCTGCTTCTTTTCAAGAAGACATAGTTGTGCTGCAGAATTTATCAGACATGTGTACACACTAGAAATTACCCTTTTTACAGGGTTATCCCCAAACTAGTGGGCCTGCAGCGCTGCTTGTACCACCCACTGAAGTAGCCTTTCAAACCTGTCTCAGGCCTGCTAGTACATTGCCTGTGTGCGCAGTTTTCTGTCACAGGCACCTGGCCCTATATTTACTTGCCAGGCCCAGAACTCCCCTTTTACTACATGTAAGTCACCCCTAAGGCAGGCCCTAGGTAGCCCTATGGGCAGGGTGCCATGTATGTAGAGAGCAGGACATGTGCTTAGAAATGTGGCCTGTCCTAGTAGTGACATACAGCCTATTTGGTTTCTCACTGCTGTGAGTTGTGCCTTCTCAAAGGATTGCATGGGAAACACCCTGCCTTATCTGCAGTGGGTATTATCTGATTTATGAGGGGTAGCATAGGCATGTTTGGTATGGTTGTAATGGTAGTGAGAAATGATGCTAACTGGTGTAGGTGGATTTTTTATTATCATTACAGAAATGCCACTTCTAGAAAGTGAGCATTTCTCTCTGCTTATGACTCTGGTGTTTTGCAGCTTGACTCCAATCCACATCTTGGCAGAATGACAGCTGGGCTTTGTGCATACCTTTCAGACAGCCTGTACACAGGGAGGGTGGAGGTGTCACAGAGGTGCATCTACATACTGAATAGTCTTCCTGGGCTGAGAGAAGGGAGAGGCGGGGCACCTGCATTTGTAAAGGCTGTGCATTGGCCTCACACAATAGGGTCGTGTACCCCCAACTGATGGTTGGAGCCTGTGCTGAAGGAGAGAGTTGTAACTGGTTGAACCCCCCTCTCCTCCTCATTGAAAAATGCTTTGGAGAACTGAATATAAGTACAGGGGATTTTTCTCCACAATTTAGACTGGAGGAGACTTATTTGAAACTGGACACAGGATGCTGCTAAATGGACTCACCAGGACCCACCTTGGACTGCTGCTGCTGTGCTGACCTGTGACCTTCCTGGTCACTAGGAAGAACTGCCACCTTTTGCATCCCTTGTGCTGGACTGTTGCTGGGCCTGCTAGCCCTGTGCTTCCCCCCTCTGTTGTCTCTTGGGGCAGAGTGCCGTGGCCCTGACCCCTGCCCCGAACCAAGGCCGAGGAGGGCTGCTCCCCTTTTTATATAGCACCGGGTGAGCGCTTTTTCTGTGCCACCTGGTATCACTGCTGCAGCCCAGAAGTGAACACAACTACAACCACCAAACAATTTCAAAAGACTGGAATTCTTGTTGGGATTCTTTTTTTTTTTTCTTTTTTTTCTTATTTATTTATTCATTTATTGTAACAACAGACAACAAACAGACAAGGTTGCCCCTTAAGCCCATACAATATAAGGACAAATGCATTGACAACTTAATTTAACCACGAAGTCTCGCCAAGCACAAACAGTGCCAAATGTCTCTAGGCCTCCATGAGGTTCTAGCAGGCAAAGTCCAGCAACAATATCAAATGTCCATGTATATACAGCCCACATCCGAACCATCCTCAGCAGCCTGCCAAGTCCAAGGGGCAAACCCTGAAAAAACAATCAACAGAAGGAAAAGAAAAAAATAAAATAAGCACAGAGGAGGCCGGAAGGAACTAGTCAGCACCATCGGCAATCATCTCACTCAGCAACTACGCCCAGAAGCGAGGACCTAACCAATGTATCAGAATATCCAGTCAGCAGAAAAGCTCCTCATTTAGACACAGACGCAAGATAGGATCGGAGGTCTAGAGCCCTCCGGCGCCAGTTCCCAATAAATTGTCAATTGCTCCTGGTAAAACGCAGCATCCCGCAGCCAGTCTGAAATTCGAGGAGGTCGACCCCGGCCCCAGCAAATTGCCACCCTACGCTTTGCTAACAGTAGCAGCATACCGACTACTCGCCGCACCATCAACGGCACCCCACTCACCTTACCCAACAGCGCTTCTACAGGAGACGGAGTTAGCTCGAGCCCCGTCATCTCGGCCAGCACGCAAAAAACCTCCCTCCAGAAGTCATATACTTCCGCACAGTGCCACGCTAAATGGAGGAAATCAGCGGCCGGAGCCCGGCGTCTCACACAGGCGTCCTCTGCTCGCAGCCCCATTACACTCAGGCTTCGAGGGGTATATTACAAGCGGTGCAGAAACTTAAAATGAATAAGGTGCAACCTATTGTTGGGCGATAACTCCTTTATATGCGCACAGCACGCCCTCCAGACATCCTCTGAAATGTCCTCCCGCACATCAGCCGCCCACTACGCCCTAGCAGCCAGCCCCAGTCCTCCCCCTGCTCCTGTATATAGCCATACAATTTAGTAATAAGCTTCTTCGGCGACAGCACAGTCCACAGCAAGTCCAACCCGCAGCACAAACAAGTGATGTAGCGTGCTAGCAGGCCCATCCCCCAGTATTTCCCCCGGGAACCTCAACCTCCCATCGGCAAGCCAATCCTCCAAGGATACCAAGTCCGAAGTACGGAGAAAATTCTGCAGCTGTGAATCATGAAACATCGCCTCATCCGTCACAGCCGTCACGGACATAGACGGTGCAAAAGGCACACACACCCCAGATCGCTTCAGCAGGACCGTCCAGGCCCTAACGGTACAGGCCACCGTATCCACGCCCCGGAAACGAGCCCTCTATAGATTCCCAAACACTCGCTCAAGCCCGTCCGGCCACACCGCATCACTCTCCGGGGCAAGGTGCGGCAAATAGTGAATCGGCCAAATCCAATAATATGCAAAGTGGGCCTGCGCACAATAATAATAAAGCGCCAGATCAGGGGCTGCAAGTCCACTCAACTCAAACGGTAGCACCAGTTTTTCCCATGCGATGCGAGGCTGACCCCCAGCCCAGACCAGGCAAACCATCGCAGAACGGAGCCGCTGCAGAAAAGCAGCCGTAAGCACCAGAGGAATATTAATAAATAAGTATAAAAATTTGGGCAATACCAGCATCTTTGCCACCACAATCGGTCCAGTTAAAGACAAAGGCAAAGAATGCCACGCAACAGTTCTGTCCTCCAGCCAAGACATGGCTTTACCATAATTGGCCAGCCATAGCGTCTCAACATCGCAACTTAACCAAAGTCCCAAATATCTGACTGGGCCATCCGCCCAAACAAGAGGATAGCAAGACCGACAAGCCACCGTTCCGGACAAAAGAGGCAACACCACAGACCTAGACCAGTGTATCGTTATTCCAGAGATTCTCCTGAACCGGACAATCTCATCTAACAGCACGTCCAAGTTTTGCGCGGGCTCCCGCACATACAGTGCAAAGTCATCCGCATACATAGATATTAGAATTGATCTCTGACGAAACGGCAACCCTCTAGCACCATGGTGCTGTCCCAGGAAGGCCGCCAGAGGCTCCATTGCTATCGCAAAAAGCAACGGAGACAGAAGACACCCCTGTCTGGTTCCACGCTCCACCTCGAAGGGCTCCGACACACACCCATTCAGCCGGAGACGAGCCACCGGTTGTGAATATAACAAAACTATCCAATTCACAAAGCGCACACTCATTCCCACTCTCTCAAGGAGCGCGAACAGATATTCCCATACCAGTGAATCAAACGCCTTTGTAGCGTCCAAAAACACCGCCACAGCCTTGTCATCAGCAGCGACTGAGCCAGCCACGGCAAAGAAGGTGCATAAATTGTGTGCCGTGGACCGTCCCGGAATAAATCCTGACTGATCCGGCAACATCAACTTAGTCATCAGCGGCTGCAACTGTGCCGCTATCATTTTTGCCAATATTTTGTTATCATCGTAGAGAGCGGGCGATACGAATCGCAGCTGTATGTATCCTTCCCAGGCTTAAGAATAGTAACGATAAGCACCTCTCGAAGAGAAGCTGGAAGGACCCCAGCGCTCAGGGCCTCTGCATGTACCTCTAACGAATGGAGCGCCAAGATATCAGCATATTCTTTGTAGAAAGCTGGGGTCAGCCCATCCAAACCAGGGGCCTTATCGCCAGGTAAACTACGAATCACGGCTTTAACCTCTGCCTCAGTAAAAGGAGCATCAAATATTCCCTGTGCGTTCTATAAAACCAGAGGAGACTAATCTCCGAAAAGTAGCCCTGGACCACCTCCTCAGACAATACTGAAGGAGCCGAGTACAGATCCTGAAAAAATGTAGTAAATACCTTTAGAACTTCAGTCGTTCCCACGACCCGCTCCCCTCTTGAATTGTTCATTTCAGTCACATAACTGCTGGCCCACAGCCTGCGGAGCAAATTCCCCTAATGTGCGCCCAGCTCTGTCGCCCTCTCCGTATCCCCGTGCTCGCGCAAACTTCCCTAGGAAGTGTATCTCCCTCAGAAACGCCTCTTCGTATGAAGATACCGCAGTCCGAAGAGCCGCCAGCGTATCACCAGACCAAACCTGCACCAAACGGGACTCCAGCTCTGCTATCCGAGCGTCCAGCTCAGCCAGCTCATGTCGCAGCGCACGCAGCACACCGTGTTGCTTCGAGATACAGATCCCACAAACGATCACCTTGAAAGCCTCCCACAACGTGCCAGCCGACCGCACCGTGCCCGCATTTTGTTCAAAATATAAAACAATATAGCGGCGTATCTCCTTGCGGAACATCTTGTCCCGAAGCGCCCCCTGAGGCAACCGCCACATAAAAGCCCGCGCATGCCCGCCAGGTATCTCCAGCTCCAATCGAACCGGTGAATGATCCGACAGCGTGCGGGCCAAATGATCAGCGGATCGGGTCCCCAGAGCCACATCCCACAAACCCAGCCAGCAGTCAAGACGCAACTAACTACTATGCACATAGTTGACGCAAGTACCCTCCCTCGCCACGCAGTGCTTCATCCGCCACAAGTCCACCAGCATCGCGTCCTCCATAATCGCAGATAAAACACGCGCAGCTGACGGATGCTGTACCTCAGCCGCGCTCTCCCTATCTAGAATGGGGTCAAGAGTCACATTAAAATCTCCCCCAAAGCACCGCACCTCCCCCCAATGATTCAGTCAGTCTCCAGACTTCACTAAAAAACTCTGGATCATCTGAATTAGGTCCATACACCGACACAAGACGACACGGCCTGTCCAGCAGCGTTCCGCTGAGTAAAACATAGCGTCCGTGATGGTCAACAATAATCCTACGAGTACGCCACTGCAGCCCCTTGCATATTAGAATCCCTACCCCCCTGGCATAGCGCAAATAAACAGAGCCGTGATATTCCCCAATCCACCCCGCCTTTAAATAATGCAGAGTAGCCGCCACTAAGTGCGTCTCTTGTAACATGCATATATCTACATTCTGCCGCTTAACATATGCTGACATAAGTCGCACCTTTCGTCTATCATTCAAGCCTCGTACATTCCAAGTGAGACAATGGATCAAAGTCGCACCAACTGATGTCATCCTCGCATCGCACCAAACACAAAGTGCAGTACTGCCACTGTCCCAGCCCGGCCAGCCTCACTCAACCACAAAACACATTTAAGAGAAATCAAATAAGCATAGAACAACAAATCCGAAAACCCCCCCCAACCACCACCCACGCAGACCCCCCAACCGGGTCAAGTCAGAAGCCCTCCCCCTATGAAGCACGTATACCCAACCAAGCATAGAAACAGGACTCATCCAGTGGGTGGGAAGCTAGCCACCCAACCCGTCCTCCTAACCAGGAGAGGGAAGGGCGAGCATGGGGCCCAAAATTAAGGAGCATCATCAGGACGGAAAACATACAAGGTTCCACAACCGGATGCAAGCAGCACACTCAAATGTCCGGAGAGACAGGTGATGTCCACGGCAGTCAATCGTTATCGCTTAGGGACTCACGCTCCACAGTACGATCATCCGGGGCCGCCGCCACAGATTTCCGAGGAAGAGACTTGGAAAACTTCGCCGCCAGCTTCGGATCCGTAAAAAATTGAAGGGTCCCACCATGCTGCACTTTCAGTTTCGCTGGGTAAATGAGGGAGAACCTAGCATCCTTTTGGGCCCGTGAGCGCTTCACCGGCAAAAACGCCCTGCGCGCAGCCTGCACACCAGTGGTGTAATCCGGGAAAAAACTCAGTTCAGTATTCTTATAGATTACCGGCCGGCGCTCCCTAGCCAGTCGCACAATCGCATCCAGACCACGGTAATTCGGAAGCCGAATAATGACAGGGCGCGGAGGGGTCCCAGTAGGGGTCCGGGGTCCAAGGGACCGATGCGCTCTCTCCACCACCAGCAGACGGGACAGCTGGCCGGGGAAAAGGTCAGAAAGCATTCCCTCCACAAAATCCTCCATTCTGCCAATATCAGTGGACTCCGGAAGACCAACCAGTCGGCGATTATTACGATGCGATCGAGCCTCCAAATCTTCGTTTTTAGCCCGGATGACCTCCAGCACCCTCTCCATACGCAGCAAATTATCACGCTCGTCTCGCTGCGTGTCCTCCAGCCCAGAAGTTCGCGTCTCCAACTGGTCAATACAGGAATCATGATCATCCACCCAGGCTCTGATACGATCAAGCTGCTCTGTTAGATGATCCAGCTTCCCATCTATTCCAGCCAGGCTAGTCTTCATCTCCAAAAACATAGCCTTAACCGACCCATCCGAAGGGCCCTCTTCCATCACCAGCTCCTCTGTTTGAGCAGTAGATGTTCCCCCTCTCCGCCGGCCCCCCTCAAAGGAGAGCTTCGCTTGTTTCTGCTCCGCCTTTCCCATCCCACAAGTGGAAGTCCGTCACCAGCCACACGCCACCAATGTCATAATCAACTGGCCACCGCTGGTCAGCTACCAGTCCACCTTCACAGGCTCCACCAATGTCCGCGCTAACCAGCCCCCTCCGCCACCGGCAACACCGTCCAATCTCCAATATGGGCTCAGCTCCAGACCAAGCTACCTCACCGAGAGCAGGGAGCCGGATCCCCCCAACACCATCCGTCGGCCACAGCTTCACGGCTCGTGGAGCCAGTCCACCGCTCCCACATCAGGCAGCGCGTCCACCCACCGCTCCGCCGGTACAGGCACTATGCCACCTCCTGTCGCTCACCAGGCCAACCACCGCCAAGTCCAGACCACCCTACAGGCCCCACTACACAAGGAGCCTGGTGTCAGCCACAGCAGGGAGTCGCCGCTCCGCCAGTATCTTCAGCCTCCAGGCCCAAAAGACTCCAGGGGCCCAACTCCACAGATCTAGGGTCCAACTTCTTACTCCGCCTCAGACCCTCTCAGCAGCTGCCAATAACGTGGTCACCACCCGGCCACCCGACCAGGGAACCGGAGAGCCGGGGCCGCGGTCCGACCTGACCGCAGAACGGCCCCCCGGCACATCCGTCAGCCAACAGGCGCCCCCAGCGGCCGCGAACACAAGCAGCACTTAGCCCCAAAAAGGCCCCACAGGGCAGCAGCGCTCTGATCAGCGCTGCGCGGCCACTTGCACGTCCAGGCTGCGCAGCGCCCAACCCCCGCCGAGGACGGCAAAGCCCGCGGGGTCAGCGGGGACAAAAATCGTGAGGGGACCGTGGTCCGAAATGACCGCCGATCGGACCCCCCGCTTAGACCCCCAGGTAAGTTGCGGCGGTGCCGAAGCAACACCGCCGCCGTCAGAGCAGCACAGGCCAAACACCAACGGTGCGCGTCCGCGGCTCTCCAACCCGCCATGCCACGAGGCAGACCATCTCCGCCGCCTTACTACACAATGCCGCTGCCTCCACCGACTATTCCAAGCGCAGTCAGGCCAGCACCAATACAGGCACACCCCCGCTGCACCGTCACAGCAGCAGATCCGTCCTGAATGGAGAAATGACCGAAAAGGCCCCCTGCCTCAGCGGAGCTTCACAGAGTGCCGGCCATCTTGCTGGCTGGCTAGCTCCGCCCCCCGGGATTCTTTGATTTTGACAGAACATACATTCCATATTATGCTCAGTGCATAAAACCTCTTTATGATTTGATCCATCCTGATTTCTCAAGCAGACACTGGACACCACAACATACACAAATTCTCTGATCATTACAGACTGACGTGCTTGAAGCAAAACACTTACTCACACGTGAAAACAAAACAAATTTGGTAATCCGGGTCATTCCGTGTGCCATAGGATTCACATATGTCAAATTCAATGAAGGTGACACAATACCAATAGCATACAAATCACATTTGTACTCCAATGCTGAAATGTGTTTTGCAACAACAGAAAATATACTGACTGCAGTTCAGATGGCAGTCATCAAGGAGAGACCATTTGCCATGGGTAAGCTCATTATTATTGCTACCCAATCCCAGCCCTTAAAGCTGTTACCAAAGCCAGCATTCCAAATGCTAATGCTACATCGACATTGGATTGAGTGAGCTACCTCCTTGACTGCCACTGACGTTGATCTGAAGGTTTTGATCCAAAACTTCAGACCCAAGAACTTCTCCAACATGAACTTGAGTACCTAATGCCCATTAATTTCATGCCTCTTGACCAAATCAGAATAATCATCTACACTGATAATTCAACTCAACCAGCTGTAGGTACCACACACCAATATTCTGTGGCTTGTGCAGCTGTTAATGGAGTTATGAGGGATGGTAACTTCCACCCTCTACAAACCTACACACAGTCAGTAGGGGATTGCACAGCACAACTTGCTGAGCTTAAATAATTGCTTTTGGTGCTGGAACACCTAGATCCTTAACTGTGTGTGATTTGTATTATTGTGCCCAGCCCTTTAATGAAAATTTACGTTACTGGTGCCTTAATGAGTTCAAAGATTCCAAAGGAGAAACCATAAAACACACATTTTTGTGGGAAAAGGTGGCAGTTCTTAAAGAAACTGCCATGGGCTCATGAAATACATATACTAGACCACCAACATGTTGGACTACACAAGTTGCCAAATCTGCAGTTGCTATGGCTTCTGTTGTTGTGATAACTCATTCTCATACAAGGTAAATTGATGACATTGTGGCTGCTGTAAATGCTTTGGCTGATGGCACGCCTTTCACAAAGGCATACCCTGCCAAATACTGTACCCAAACATTGCCTTTGTTACAATACCAGGGGTGAGTGATTGTGTGGTACCCAACCAGGATAATAGGCTAGAACCTATCAAAGCAGCTCATGAAGGTGTTGCTTCTGCCCAGGCTGGTGTGACCGCTACCATCTCCCTGCTATAAAACACTCTTGATGGCATGGTCTATACAAATAGGTCAAGCAGTATGTCCTTAGCTATGACATCTGTCAAAAAAAAAGGTTCCACCATTAAACGTCCACTGCAGACACCCCCTTCTAATAGCAAATACGCAATTGCGATGTGTGTACCTGGACCACTGTGGTCACCTAAACTCAGATGTTGCATAGAAATACATTCTACTTGCAGTAGACTCTTGCTCCTGATTCCTATGGGTGTAGCCTCAATGAACGGCTGATACATGAATTGCTAATAAAAGTTTCCAAGAGTTTATTGGGACATATGCATTCACAGCATTCCAGTCCGACCAGGGCTCTGCTTCTGCCTCCGGGGCATACAGGGACGTCATGGGAATGATTGGTGTTATGGTTCATTATTCTTCACCCTACCATCCCGAGGGAAATTCGGTAGTGGAAAGAAAAAAGTATGACTTAAAGAAATCCTTAACAGCTAGAGTGCTAGACTCAGGTCGTAGTTGGATCCATCACTTGTATGGAGTCCAGAAAGCATTAAATAATGTGCCTAAAAACTCTTTGGGAGGCCATATTCCCTATAAAGTCCTGTGGACATCGCTATGTGCGTCCCAAATCTTGATGGTCTTGGCACGGTGGGGGCAGAAACACCTTTTAACATAAATTAATGTGTCACTGTCTTGCAGGAATTACAACAGTTCTGAAATTAACATTCCTCAGCACATGCTGCCACCTTGGGAATGAGGGATTTAACAACATCCACAGGCTGGGTTCTGAAAACTGGGGACCTTGTTTGAGAAAAGGTACCTGTGAAGAAGGAATTTGGCCCATCCTATGGGGCACCCGTGCCGTTTCTTGGCTATGCAAGGTACACAAATTGTTTTTCTACCATCACTGCCTGTCTCCAAAGACAAGTTACATCATGTGGCTGATCCTACACAGTAGTCCACAAGGTTTCCTAGTTAGTTTGCTTACCCCTCTCACTACCATTCAGGAGATAGCTCTTTGAGCATTAAATAATGCTGAAATTATTTTCCCAATGTTGGAGAGGGTGGAGAATGATTTTTGTTGACTCCATATACCGCTATATGAACAAGAAATGTCCAAAATGTTAATTTGAAGTTCACAAACACAGACAAACAGATTGGATTGTCTATGATGCACCCCCTTTAGAAAATTCTACCAGTTTTCTTTCACCTGCATGGGCTCCAGTTTTTGCACAGACTGCTTCTGGCCGTTTTGCTAACATTGCTGACTTCTTTAGTACCAGCTATTAAACCACCACATGGCATATGTATGCTTTTCTAACTGGCTTTAATACAGCTATTTGAGTCAGACATGGTAATATCTGTGGATCATATTGGCACCACCTGATTTCCGCCTATGGGTTGGATTTGTTATTATCTTTCTTCTGCTTGTCCATGGTCATTACTTTCCGGAACGCTCCACTGTCGAACTGGTGGATGAGGTTTTAAATCTTTGTTTGTCTTCCCATAAAGTGTGAAGAAACTTGTCCCTTGTGAACATTTCTTTAGTTCCGGTTCCTGATTGTTTGCAATAAAGTACCTTTTGATATATTTGGACCAACTGAAACTATACCAATACCATATGTGTTTAAAATTTCTATGAATGATGGTATTACACCTGGAGTTGTTTCTGACTACTGGGATGTTAAAAAAACAGTTGATTCTATGATTTCTGAGCTTGAATACTACACTGTGTTAGTGAAGATTTGTATATGAACACTGCAAATTATGGTAAAGTAGTCTGTTATCAATATTATGGACACCATTTTTTTAAATCAAGCTAGTACTCCCAGAGTAGTTTTTAATTACACACAATGGGAATGTAGTCTGCCTCCATCAGTGGGGTGTTCTAAAACAAAGGTAGATAAATGTACTTATTTTTTTGGACATGGTGTCACAAATTCTGAATCACATTATTTCAAATTACCAACACCAAAAACAAGGAAAATATTGTTAACCAACACTAAATTAATGCATTCAGACTTGTTTGTTTCCCAGTTACTCATTGCTAGAAATTGGGTCTTTGATTGGCAGTCAGGTTATCCCCATCCAACAAGGACCCTCACTCTAGTCTGGGTAAAGGAGAATCACACTCAGTTAACTCCCGCTCATCCCCTTGGTAGCTTGGCATGAGCAGGCAGGCTTAACTTCAGAGACCAGGTGTAAAGTATTTGTAACACCACACACAGTAATATAGTAAAAACTCCACAAAATGACTCAACACAGGTTTAGAAAAATACCCAATATTTGTCTAAACAAAACAAGACCAAAACAACAAAACTCTGACATACATAAGTCAAGTTATACATTATTAAAGATTAAACTAAACAATTGCGCTTAGAAACACAAAATGCTTCCATGAGGTGATAACATGGCATTGTGACAGAGATATTCCCAACAATCCGTTGCCAATGGTGCTGGGTACGGAGTCACGCAGACCCCCAGGTACAGTGCCTTAATAAACTGTGAGAACAAGTCAGTGCGCGAATTCGGGGATTGTGGCGTTGCTGGATCGGAGGCGGCATTTTTTCTGGTGCTGGGGGGCGAAGGAGCAGAGGTGTCACGAAGAGGCATCTGGCGCCTGCTGTGGAGCGGTGGAGGTGAGGCGTGTCGGTGTGAAGCAATAAATCCGCGCACTTTGGGTGGCGACGGTTACGACGTGGTGCGGCAACTTCCATGGATTTGAATACTTTGGTGGAGCTGCAGCGGTGTCAGACTTGCAAGGGTAATCGCACTCCAGCGAGGACCACGGAGTCGGTTGCAGGCGGCGTCACAGGATTCAGCAGAGGCATCAGTCCGGAGTCGTCCAAAGTCGATATCCTTGAATTTTCACCAGCTTTTCCTTTCAAGGGCTCAGGGACTGGATAGGGCACCACTTCTCAGTGCAGGAGTCTCAGCAGAGAGTCCAGGTGCTGGTAGGGTAAGACTTTGATTGCCCTGAGACTTCAGAACAGGGGGCAAGCTAAGTTCAAGCACTTGGAGATTCTTGTCAAGCAGGAATATACCACAAAGTCCAGTCTTTGTCCTCTTTCCCAGGCAGAAGCAGCAAGTGCAGGATAGCTCCATAAAGCACAGTCACAGGCAGGGCAGCAGTTCTCCTCAGCTCTTCTCCTTAGCAGAGGTCCCTCTTGATTCCAGAAGTGATCTGATCTTCGGGGGTTTTCAGTGCTCTTCTTATACCCTTTTCTGCCTTTGAAGTAGGCCTGCTTCAAAGGAAAGTCTCTCTTGTTTGTGAGATCCTGCCTTGCTCAGGCCAGGACCCATACACACACCAGGGTGTTGGAGACTACATTGTGTGAGGTCAGGTATAGCCCTTTCAAGTGTGAGTGGCCACTCCTCCTCTCCCTCCAAGCACAGATGGCTCATCAGGATATGCAGGCTACACCCCAGCTCCCTTTGTGTGACTGTCTAGAGAGAGGTGCAAACATCCCTACTGTCAAACTGACCCAGAGAGGGAATCCACACACAGGCAGAGTCACAGAATGGTTTAAGCAAGAAAATGCCTACTTTCTAAAAGTGGCAGTTTCAAACACACAACCTAAAAATCAAATTCACTAAAAGATGTACTTCTAAATTGTGAGCTCAGAGACCTAAACTCCATATTTCTATCTGCTTCGAAAGGGAATCTGCACTTTAATAATATTTAAATGCAGCCCCCATGTTAACCTATGAGAGAGATAGGCCTTGCAACAGTGAAAAACAAATTTGGCAGTATTTCACTGCTAGGACATGTAAAGCGCATAAGCACATGTCCCACCTTTAACACACACTGCACCCTGATCTTGGGGCTACCTAGGGCCTACGTTAGGGGTGCCTTGCATGTATAAAAAGGGAAAGTTTAGGCCTGGCAAATGGGTACATTTGCCAAGTCGAATTAGCAGTTTAGAACTGCACTCACAGACACTGGAGTGGCAGGTCTGAGCCATGTTTACAGGACTACTAATGTGGATAGCACAACCAGTGCTGCAGGCCCACTAGTAGCATTTGATTTGCGGGCCTTGGGCACCTCTAGTGCACTGTTTTAGGGACTTACTAGTAAATCAAATACGCCAATCATGGATAAACCAATCAACAATATAATTTACACAGCGAGCATATGCACTTTAGCACTGGTTAGCAGTGGTAAAGTGCGCAGAGTCCTAGCACCAACAACAACAGGTCAGAAACAATAGGAGGAAGGAGGCAAAAAGATTGAAGATGACCCTGCAAAAGGGAAAAAGTCCAACACCCATCAAAAGTTATGAATATTGAAAAAAAATCAATAGACCTAAAAACTGTTTGGGGAATGAAAGATTTTCAGTTACCAGGCATGTAAGTTTTATTTAGAGCATGTTTAATTCCATTGCACATTATTTTATTGAATGACAATGTTCAGCAAAAAAATGCCTTGGTTAGCAAAAATAAAAAAAATGAATGTCCCGGTATTCCCTCTATAGCCAAATATGATAATTGTCAAAAAATTGTAAACTTTTCAGAAGACTAGCTCAATGGAATAGTTCAAAATTCTGCCTTTAATTCATCACTTTCAGGTCCCGAACGGTGGTAATTGTGGCCAATGGACACAATTGGTTGTTATGCAAATTTTATCAACTCCATGTGGTGTGTTAGAGAAAGCAGACTGGACCCTCGTTACATCACCACACAACATTCAGGTATTTTCACCACATACAAAGTGGGTGTATTATGTCAACAATGGTTGCCAACATCTATGTTAAGAGGTATAAAAAAACACCTCTCTCTCCTTTCTAAAGACCGACGTGTAATATTTCTTGATGGATCCTAGAAAGCCATGTTGCAAATGATTTCTATATGCAATATATAATGAAATTTAGAAGTTTTCGCAAATGAAAGATGCTGCTGGTTTAAGGCAAATAGATGAGGAAAATTTAGAGAAAGCTTTAGCCGTTGTCGATAATGGTTTGAACACATTGTCCACTCTTATATAGACATTAAACAACATTGCGTTGTCTGCTGTTGACATTATTTAAAACAATATGTAATTTTTACACCCTAGGCAAAGTCAGCTTAGTTCTATTAGGCAGTTGAGTTGGACGTTACAGGTTCTTAAATCCAGCCACATGCCATGGAGCACATTAACTCTAAAGATTTAATCGCCACATTTAACCTTACATGTGAACAGCAGATAATGGCAAAGAAAGAGGCTAAATACATCATGCTTAATACAGAGAAGATAGAAAGTTGCCTTTTTGCAGTAGCTAAAGTACCATCATCAGTGTGGTTAATACATGGGATGATCTCAATGCGATATCAACATTTCAATTAACCCTTGTGTTTGAAACATTTTCCAGTTGGCAGGATGCAAGGTCTAACAGTAGTTAGTCACAATTCTACTGCTTCGAATATCGATGGGATTATGCACCCTTTTAAGGGTGTTAGATATTGATTTGCAAGTCCATTCTAGACTGTCTTTGGAGTAATATCTTCAGACATTCACTCACTCAAGTGTTTTCCTGAGGTTTCCTGACTGTTTTAGCAGTTATAGGCGGTATCTTTCTCTTGCTATTTTTCAATTTACAATGTCTGACCTCTCTCAACCAAGAGGAATGAGGAGTTCCCACCAGCCCATCTGCATTGTGAATGCATGGTGCAGTATTTTGGAGTTGCACTGTTAGAAGAACTTGATAAGGAGTGGTCAATGTCATTTTAACCAGTTTTCTGATGTGTGCAGCCTGTTTTTTATTGCTTATGATGCTCCTTTGAACATACACTGGATGTGTCTTGCTTTGCAACAAATATTTTCTGTGGACATAAATTTGATCATGTTCTTGATAAGGATTCTTTGCTGGAGTTGTCCCATGAGACAATGACACCTCCTATGAGCTAGCCTTTATGAATCAAGTCTGTCTCTTTGGACCAACTTTAAAAACATTTAGCAATGCCTTTGTGGCATTTTTTTTTTTTGAAACGCAAAGCGGCATTTAGCCAGCGGCATATTTATATAGTGGTGCTTGAGTAATATAGAGCTACTTTCCTGTATCTAGTGTCATTCTTTCAGGAGCACTTCCTTTACCTTGCATTCTTTCTCAACACTGACATGCAAGATAGGCGTTCTCTCCTAAAAAATGATGCTAGCCCGCTAGCGCCAAATTTGCAAGCCAACACAAAAAAGACGCACACCTAGGACTGCCCGAACAAATGGTGCTTACTCCCATTAGCGTCAAAATGTTACCTTCTGGTCAGACCAGGAGTTCAAATGACACCCACTACTACTATGTAAGGAAAACACAAAGAAGGAACTCTGGCAAATAATTGGACAACATGGACCTGTTACTGCTACAGCTTGGCACCCGGAGATGACAACAGCAATGATGCCAAGTGTCACCAGCATCACGGCTACACCCTCAACAGCCACTACTGCAGCCACAAAGGCAGCGCAGAAGGAGGGAGACGATTTTTCCAACACCCATCCATCCTTGGCCTCGGGGAAGAAGAGGGCATCAGACTTTACCGTCTCAAGCCGGAGTCCATCGTACTGGTACACCACCACATTTCCCCCGACATCACGGCATACCACCCATGACCAAGCTCCTAGCTGTGCTCCACATGCTAGCCTCTGGATCATTTAAAACCACTGCAGCATGAGTGTGTAGTATCTCACAACCATCCTTTTATGCCTTCCCCTGTAGGGTCCTGGAAGCAATCATCCACCTCACACGCACCACATCCTGTTACCCAACACCCAGCAATTGCAGCAGGAGACAAAAAAAGGATTCTACCAAATTGCTGGGTTCCTGCATGTGCTGGGTGCCATAGACTGCAAACATGTCCAACTTCTCCCCCCTGCTGCTAGGGAACACCTTTATAGGAACAGGAACCACACACACACACTCATTCAATAACCAGGCCATTGTGGACCATAGTGGGATATTCAAACAACATCCTTACTAAATATCCAGGTAGCAGCCATGATGCCTACATTTTCAGACACTCAATAATAAATCAACGTTTCCAGGATGGACAATATGGCAATGGCATACTGGTATGTAAGCCAGCATGCACTAAATAACACAGGCAACATACTAAACATGTGGGACAAACAATGCATACACCACACAACACACATATAGACAGGAAAGCACAGATGTTTGGAGAAAAACACATATGTCACATGCATCACTCCACCACATTCAATGCCCATCACCCTCACATATGTTCACATGTACAAGTCTCTAGCACCACCAGACTGTCTCTTTTGATGATTCTCTGTTAAAGCAATGCCCTCTCTGCATTCAGAAGGAGGAGTCAAGGTACTCTACGAGGCTGGAATCTCTTTCCTCGCCATCATGCTGGCCTGGTCGTGCTTCGCTTGCCTCCTATTCGTCAACTGCCTGGTCAACTGGCCCATAGAATCCTTCCCGGCCCCGGAGGAGGTGACGTACACGTGAGTACACGCCAGGACCTGGTCTGGGCAGGTCTCCTGGCCAGCTGCTGTCTCTCATTTATCGTTCGCCCATGGTCTGGTGTTGGGATTTGGTGACTCCCTCAAACCTTCTTAGAGTGAAATGGGGTAGCGTAATTTAAGCTGGTGGTTTCCGGTACTGGCACCTTGGTCAACACTGGTGCTTCTGACAGTCTGCCACATGGGGGCGCTGTCTTCTAACTTTTGGTATAAGCACAACTACAGCTGTTTATTAATTAAATATTTATTAACAATCACTAATATGTGTCACCCAAGCTTTGGGGGCCTGGAATAGTTTGAATTGTCACACTTGTATGGTGTGATGGTTAGTAGCTGTAAGTGGCAGCGCTGCAAGGGGCGATAGATGGTGCAAGCTGCCCTGTCTCCTCACAAGGGCCCTGGAATTAGTTGTTTTATCAATTAATCAATGAGCCCACTCCAGCGCATGTTGTTGCACCAAGGGCCACAGAGAGGTCCAGTCATTTCAGTAGTTTCATTCACCTCCGGCATGAGAGGTGACCTGAGGAGATGGGAGAGGATCATTGAAACTGGTGGAGTACCCATTGGCTTAGTACCTGTAACCACCGGTGCACAAGGGCACCTGGGGTCCTAAGTGAACCAGTAACCAAATGCAGGCGCTTCCTCACACACAATCAGCGAGTTCGGCAGACACTCTCCTGGTCCCGGGGTGCATGAGCCTTCTGGTTGTCTCACCTGCATCTTGACCCATGCTCTAAGTTTCCCTTGGCACCCTTCGCTCGTGCCAACGAGCGCACCCTGTTGAACCGCCACACCAGTCATGCACTCCAGCATGGGACCACAACAGCTACTGTCATCCTCCTCAGATATGTGGTCATCTACCCTCCCTCTCTGATACACAGCTGCACAGCGCCTGCTCCATCTTTGAACATTCTCCAATTCAACATAAGTCCCTATCAGAGCAACTACTGTGTGTGACCTTGTGTGTCTTTAAACACACCCAGACTTCTACACTTACCCACTTCTTACAGCTGTCTCCAACTGTCTTATCGGCCGTCACGTAGTGAGTCCCTTCAACCAGGTCGGCGCCCATTTAGGTGACCTCTTCTTCTAAGCAAAGGCGTTTGGCCGGTTGCCTTGTGCACCCACACCACTTCCAAGACAGCCTTGTCCACATCCAGCTTACTCTTACTCAGCCATCTCAGTGACTCCTTTAACCTTGCGATTGGTCCACCATCCCATCCTCGTTATCCACCATCCCATCCTTGTCGCCAAATTGTTGCACCGAGGATCAGGCAGAGAAGTCAGTAGTTTCAGTAATTTAATTCATCTCAGACTACAACAGAAGCAATGCTTCAAGCAAGCCAGCCAGCAGAGCATAAACTACTGCAGTCGTCCCCAGGGGAACTAAAAACCACCATACGCTATATCACTTCTCAAACTGACCCTGCAATGGGAGAGGTGCCCAAGGGCTTAGCCTGCTCTAGGCCTAAACCCAGAAATATCTACCAACCAGAACACCTTCTAAGCTGTAAGTAGGCAGAGGTATTGTGGCACTGTCTGGGCTCTGCATAAATCATTCAATCAGGATCTGTAAAGCTGCTATTCACCCAACAGTGTATCCAGTCGCTCTAAGGCCCCAGAGCCTCATTCGAACAGCCAGGTCTTGAGGGCCGTTTGGAACTCCGTAAGTGAGGTGATGGTCTGGAGCTGCATGGAGAGGCTGCACAAAAATCAGGAGAAAGCAGTGAGAACGAGGGAAATGCAAGAAGAAGGCACTCAAAACATGGGGAAGTAGCAAGGAGAAGACACCCGTCCATCTTATTCTGGATGGAATTTTACTCTGTAATAAATATGGGGTCTATTCACAAAAGTAATTATACATGTGTAGGTTTACGCATGTATACTTACTGCTAGACCTAGAAGTAACTTTACAATGTTTTGGTACACACCATTTCTAAATGTAAAATGATCCCAATGTGTAGATTTACATTACACCCCCTTCCCCAGTGGTAGGGCCTCCTACAACAGAACTTAAAAGTGTAAAGTTATTACTCGTACCTTTCCACACAAAGACCTCTGGCACTGGGGCCGAGAGCTCCCTATGGGAAAGTATGAGGAAAATTTAAAAAGTTTGTAAAACTTAAAAAAAAAACATTTACAAAGATTTCATGTAAATCCTGCAACTAATAAAACAAAATGTTACACCACATTAACTCAAATGTGCATTGAATCCTTAATTAAAATATATTTCATGAATGTATAAGTAATATTTATTTAATCATTTTCTGACAAACTATGAGGAAAGGCCTGTTTTTGACATTGTTAGCCCCCCCTTTTTGTCTGGTGTATGATGTAACCTAGAAATTGTAAAGCTAACCAGGTTCCCTGGGTCAGAGCTCTTTTCCTAAAACTGTTGTGATGCATTGGCACAATTTGGATACACCCTTAACTACCACTATAAGGCCCCAGTAAAAGGTACTTAGGTACCCAGGGCAAGGGGCACTAGGGGGAGGCCCGTGAGGGCAGCAGCACTGATTGTGCCACTCTTAAGGGCTATGCATCCAGATTCACCCAGCACTGCCATTGCAGGCTTGGCGCTCTGGTGCAAACCTAAAAAGCAGACTCAACATGGTACGCTGCCTGTGTGCTCAGTCCAACATACACTGCATACACTGTGAATAAGATCTTCCAGCCCTAAGGCAGGGTGCACCATATGATATGTGAGGGCATAGCTGCATGAGCAATATTTCCCCACTGTGTCATTGCCAAACCTGGGACATAGTGAGTGAACAGAGCAGCCATCTTAAAATGCATGCACTGAAAACTGGTCAACACTAGTTTTCCAGCTACATGATGACCACTCTGAACCCTGGATTATTTGTTATCAAACAACTCAGAAAGATAAATCCAAACTGGTGCCAGTATTGGATTTATCCCTAAATGTACCTAGGATTCACCTTAGAGGTGCCCCCTGCAAAAGCTAACTACCCTGCATGGTTGCTGACTAGTTCTATTCAGCTGCCACCTCCAGACACCCATTCTACATACTTTGGGGGAGAGACCTGTCTCTCTGGTTTGTAGAACAAAGCCCTTCCTGGGTGAAGGAGCTAACACCCCCACCCTCAGGAATGTGCACTGACCTGGCCGCGAGCTTCAAAGGGCTTACCACCTTTGAAACCCAACCCGCAGGCCTGCTGCTAGAAGCAGATGGTTACCCCTGCGCAAATCCCCACTTTTGATAGGAGCAAAGGCGGGAAACTACACAAAGAGTAGGAGGAGTGCCCCCCACCTGGCATGCACCACCCCTAAGGTGCTGCCTGCGAGGTGGGCACTCCATTTCATTTTCCTCCATCTTGGGTGGAAGTAAAATAGCCATCTTCCCAAAGAATGAATAGCGCTCTAGATGCGTCCCCAAATAGTATCGGTCCTAGACACAGAGCCAACACTCTTTCCTAACCAATGTCCCAAAGCTGCCACCCAGGTCTGTTGAGGGCCACGAGTCTAGACTTAATAAGGTTATTCACTGGCTGCGCAGTCGGCAGGGATGCCTTTCAGTTATACGTTCAGACATTCTAAAAACTGAAAGATGGTGCCCCTCTGGGTCAAATCTTGATGTAATTATAATTGTGTTTTTGGATAAATTTTTGGCTGACCAACTTATTGACTCTGTTGCACGCAAGGGACAGCACAAGGAGCTAAAAGGAGGAGGCATTAGGCTAGTCTCTAATCTAATTGACTCAAAACAGGCTGATGTGTCTGGCCCCATAGCCAATGTTAATGAGAGAGGCTCTAGGGAGGAAGGCGTATCTTTGCATCATGGTTCTGTATGACTATCTTCCACCCAGGAAGCCGTCAATCAGGATACTTTAGTGGCATCCATAATGGACAATTCAGAGAAGATCCTTGTTAATGAGCCGAATTATAAGGATGTTCTACCCTCCAAACATGGGACTGTAACGGGAACTAATGGGTTATCCATCATGACTTGGAATCTTGCTGGCCTTGCTAGGAAACTGGATGTTGTGGACTGGGTTGCCTACATAGAGTCACAAGATGTGTGTCTTTTCCAAGAAACCTGGGTTGAGGACCAATCAAGTATGGATGGGTTTCTCTCTTTTAATATCCCTGCACAGCCATCAGAGAAAGCAACTGGTCGAGCGAAAGGGGGACTTTTAATTCTTCTAAATTCAAAGCTCCAATGTGACTATAAGGTTTTAGAATTTGATTGTCCCGATTTGATGGGCTTACAAATTTATTTTCATCAAAATGTTAACATAACTCTTATCAATGTTTATGCCTGTTCCGTTGCACGTGGTACAGAATCACATATTTTAACTCTACTTTCTGATTTTTTAGACACGATACAAACTAATTCCTATTTAATTATTGCAGGGGATGTAAATTGCACCTTTGAACCCTCAGCATTTCTTAGGGACTTAACTGTGGAAGAGGACGAATTATGGGGGATTGCACAATTGGATGGTGATAATTATCCTCCACGCTCTCGTGTCGCAGCACAGCTCGCTACTACTTTATGCTTAAAGTTTGGCCTAAGGGCCTGCAATGGCCGTACTTAAATCTTGCACCGACATTTCTACGAGGATCTGTGGCCAGTGTAATTGATTATTTTTTGGTGGATGTGCGTCTTTGGCCACTGCTGCTTGACATGAGGGTAGATTCAAGATGCGAGAGTGATCACTCCCCACTGTTGCTTACCCTCTCCGGGAATATCTTTGGTAGAACCTCGAATACACAACCATTAATGGTCCCTCCCCCTATTTTAAATAATGCTAATACGAAGGTGAGGTGGCCCAAAGTCATGTCAAACCCCTATCTGCTACGTAAGATTTATCAAGTGCTCTTAGATAATCTGTCAGTTTACGAAGACCTTGAGCCGGAAGCTATACCACTTCTTGATATCCACGAAGATATGATGGTCAAACTTCAAAGTGTTTTTTACAAAAAGGCAGCCTTGGTAAGCCGGCAACACGGGGGTTCATCTAACAGTGGATGGTTTAATGATGCATGTATGAGGGCTAAGACCGAGCTAAGAAAAGCCATAAAGGCTGGGTCCACGGGGGCGATCAAACAAGCAAGATGTATGTATAAAAAGACAATTTTACAATCAAAGAAAACCTGGGAAGACGTTATTTGGCAGGATTTGTTGGATGCTACAAAAGCAAACAACAATACGCTCTTCTGGGAACTGCTGACAAAGCACGAGAGAGGGGGTAGGTCTATTCTAAGGAACCACATTCAACCCAGAACTTGGGTGGAGCACTTCTCTCTCTTGTATGAAGGAACTATCTCCACTGGGGCTGTTGACTGTGATAAAGTGGGATTAGACCCTCTAATTTTACAAAATGCTAACCTTGCCACTTCTCCACCTGATGGGAATCCACATAACCCTGAGAGTTATATTTGTTTCTCCCTAGAAGAAACTGCAGAGGCTATCAACTCTTTAAAGTCAGGTAAAGCTCCAGGTCCTGATAAAATTCTAGGCGACCTTTATAAATCAGAGCCATCTACATGGACCTGGTATATCAATCTACTGTCAAATAAAATCACAAAAGGAGGACAGATCCCTGAGACGTGGAAGGGCGCAGAAATTATCCCAATTTAAAAAAAGGGTAATGTAAATCTTCCAATCAATTACTGACCGGTCAGTTTAATCGACAATTTATAAAAAATCTTTGCTAAACAGTTGCTAGTTAGACTGTCGAACTGGGTGTCGGAGCAGCAGATCCTTTTACCGCTCCAGGCAGGGTTCCGCTCTAGAGTTAGCACAGTTGACCAGGCTTTCAGGTTGACCGTGCTACACTGGAAATATGTAGTCTTGGCAAAGCAAACTCTATACGTCATTTTTGTTGACCTACGTTCTGCCTTTGATTTGGTCCCAAGAGATAAGCTTTGGGGAGTGTTATACAAAATAGGGGCACCACCAGATATTATCCATCTAATAATACGAATGCACAAAGGCACTTACGCGCAAGTAAGATGGGGTAAACAAGGTGAATTGACTAATACATTTCCCATTAAAAGAGGTGTCCGTCAGGGATGTGTGCTTGCACCACTTCTGTTTTCTTTATTCATCAACGAGGTGGTCCAAGAACTAATGACATGCCAGAACGATGCTCCCACACTAGTCAATCAGAAAATTCCAATTCTCCTTTTTGCGGATGACTCTCTATTGATTTCAAAAACCCCTCTGGGGTTGCAAATTCTTGTGGACAGATTTAAATCATTCTGCTGGAATTTTGGTTTAGAGCTGAACTTGAAGAAAACGAAATTGATGGTGCTTCGCTCTGGCCCTCGTAAGAAATGCACTATTAGGTTAGATGGAGCCATTTTGGACCAGGTTAGCTCCATTGATTACTTGGGTGTGAGACTTACAGATACACTCCTTTGGGAGGAACAAGTTGCCAAGAGTGCTGGGCTTTTGCAACATAGGGCAGCATCCATATTGCGCCTCTATAGGAATACGATTGCTAAAGTTGTGTCTCCAGCAGTAAAGATTTATGTGGCTAAGGCACAGGGTGCTGCTGTCTACGGCGCAGAGATTTGGGGCATGGCAGATAATAGTAGGATAACCAAAACTGAGAATAGCTTTGCACGGGCTTTATGTGCTTGCCCTACTAGTACCCCATTAACCCCCCTATTTTTAGACCTAGGGTTTAAACGAATAGCTGATTTAATTATCTTACGGCCTCTAGTATATTGGGAGAGGCTTTGGGTAGTTCCCGAACTGGCCATATATAAGTTTTCTCTATTAGAATTGTTAAAAAGCCCTAACTCTACGTCAATCCCATGGATTGAACATGTATCCGGCTGGCTTTGCACGCTGGGATTGAGGAACTTTTGGGAGAATCCCCAGCAACTTGTGAAGTCCCATGTTAAAGTATTGAAGGGAGCTTACTGGTCCCACATACGTAATAATTTCATTTCTCAAAAATCGAATGGTCATTTAACTGATTTGTTTATTGACTTTAAATGGTACCCAGAGTTCGAACTATATCTAGATATAATACCTGACTTACTAGGCAAAAGCTTGTATGCCAGATTTCGATTTGGAACATTACCTTTGAAGGCCTTGACGAGCAGATGGGGACCTAAGTTAAGCTCTGATATTTGTCCTGCATGTGGCACTTCTTCTGAAACAATAGAACATTTTATGTTTTTCTGTCCCGCTTACTCAACCCCAAGGTTTAAATGGATTCTCAAAATCTGTCGGGAACTGAACTTAAGGAAATGTTTTTTAGCTTTGAGGATTTTAAAAAGCCACAATTCAAATGTGATAATTTATGCAGTAAGTAAGTTCTTAGTAATGGCATGGCGCATACGTATTTTTTATTTACAATGATTTGAAATTGTTACTAGTCGGGCAAACATGGATTTTATTTTCTTCTTTTAAATTTTCCTATGATATTATGATGTTTATTTATATTTATATCGTACTGTATTGTATGCTTTGATGGTCTGTCGGCCGAATAAAGCTTATGTGTGAAACTAAACTAAACTAAAATAGCCAATCAGAGACAGGGAAGAGACAGGAAGTGGTCACTGTTGTGGGTGTAGCCACCCAAAGGTAGATGTCCCATTGGCCACTACCAGGTTTCCTCTAATATGCCCGCTAAATTACGTATTTAGTGGGGACCCCTAGACCAAGTAATCAGATTGGGCAAACAAAAGAAGACCAGCACCAAGAAGATCCAAGGCACGAGAACTGTGGACCTGCTGCAACAAAGAAAAGGTGCCAAACCCTGCCAGATGCACCCCGGATCTGACAATCGCCACGAGAAGCGAAAAACTCTGAAGAACCCCAGAGGACCTCCAGGCTTTGAAAATCACCCACAAATCCCCTCCAGAGTGGAGGTACCACTTTGCAACTAGAAGAAACCAGCAAACCAATGAGGGTCACTTCACTGACCACCCGCTACCTCCTGAACCGGAAGACGTACCTGTACTCAATGACACACCAATGACTGGGAGGACAAACTCTGTAAGTGTACTACATTTGGTGGCACTGCGGCCTCAAGTGGTCAAACCGCACCAATACCCTGGGTATTGGTCAGTTGACATCGGACCCTGGGAAAATCATCCTGCCCAGGGTTGAAAAAGGACCAGGAGGAAGCCCCAGTCGAGAGGCTTCAGGAATACCCTGGACCTCCCACCAGAGTGCCCCCATTGTCCTGCAAACAACCCGTGAACCGACAGCTACAACTCCAAAGGGCATACTTGCACACAGCTCCCAGCTCACGGATTTGTTCTGCACCCGGCCACCCTGTGCCATGCACCGAAGAACCTGCTTTGCCCTGAGGGTCCCCCACCCCTTGCAACCTCAACACTCCAAGTAGACCCCAAGGAACCACCTCTAAACTTATCTGTGCAGTGCTGTTACAAGTGGTCCCCCGCAGTAGCCCTGCACTGGCTCCAGACACTTTTTACGCTGCTGCCGCCGGTACCGGAAGCTGCCCGAACTCCTCCAGCTCGCACAGTGCGCCCACTGACCTCGAGCAACCTGCAAAAGAAGCACTTGGCAAACCAACTCTACGATTTTATATGTACTTTTAAATGTGACCTTCCATTGAGTACTATGGTGCGTAATCATGCACAAAAAGACTATTTTTATTAACATTTAAAAATTCATATCGCAAAAAGTACTTAACCAATTTTTGGTCTTAAAAATTACATAAGAATCTGAAGTATTTTTATACATTGGTCTTGAGTCATTCCTTTGAGTGTGTGGGTTCCATGATTGATACTGTGAGTACAACAAATGCTTTGCACTTCTCTAAGACTGGCCTAACTGCTCAACCAAGCTACCTTAAAAATTAGAGCATTAGGTGATCTAGTTTTTACCCCCGTAAACCAATGTGTGGTTGCCTGGACCCCCTGCACTGTGTGCCTGGCAGAACACTGCATATAGAGCCAGCCTCCTACATTTGGTGGATAAGCGGTGGAATAAAGACCTTGCATTTGCTGATACCACTTTGTCAACTTTGTGAGCACACGGATAACTCTCCAAATTGCCTTTAGTTAATTCATTTTTTTTATTTTCAAGTGACTAAACATTTGTGCAATTTTTTAAAATAACTGTTTTGGCCCTGGTTAGGTCCCTACAGCTTTAGCAAAAAGTTTTTAAAAGTCTTTACTTTAGTTGGACAATCCAAAAAAGGGGATTCTAAAATGGAAATCTGGCAAAACAAAAGGGTGAGTAATTGTTCAGTCAAAGTGCATGTGCTAACCAAATTCTCACTAAAATGTATCCCACATGTCCCACCTAGGTGGTCCAGGCTTGGTGTGGCCTATGACATTGCACATAGACAAATTAGATCATTCACCATATGGCATGGTGTCTGTTAAAAATTAAAATTCTGAACATATTATTACAGTACACATGTGTTTACATAGGGGGACATGTTAAACCCTGATATGAGCACACAGTTTTGCTACAAAGGTGCAAAATTATCCATGATGGAATTAAAAATGTGTAGTAGTTACAGCCCTAAACACACCACTGATGTATGCATTACTGATCACACATGAAGAAAACTTTTCACTGACTACCATATCACATACATTACAACCATGACATATGACAGTACACCGTATCCAAGAAATTAGGTGCATGGGGAACTGTACATTACACGTGTTGCATAACATCATGATGTCTGGCCCTAGGGAGACACCAGAGTTGTCCCATACTTGTACTTATATAGTTCTGGGCTAGCAGATCAAAAACCAAGCCAAGTCACCACCATCCCTAGGTAAACATTTGTCAAAGATAAAATGTGCATGAACATGTTTGGCACATGGGCCAGCTATCATATGCTGTATGGTGAAAAAAACAGTGGAAATACTGATATGACATTGTGATAGACCAACAATAGGAGTTCCATCACATATGTACAATCACATTATACATATTGTACACGTGAAAACATGAATGTGGGAAAATATGTCATACACATCCAACTTTGCAATCATTATCAGTCCTCTCATTCATCACAAATACCTACATACATATGGCAAACACATTTCAGAATTTCAGAACAAAAAATTACAATGCATGCATCCTTGTATAGCCATTGTGTTCAATATGAAAGACACATGGCACCTGTGTGTGAAATTTGATGCTGAGGTCCAGATTTAAGAAAGACCTAGCGTCACCTTGAGCCATATTAGATTATTTTTTTTACGCTAATGTGGCGTTAGGTTGGCAAAAACGCTGCGCCATATTTACAAAGTGGTACAGTGCTAGCATTGCACCACTTTGTAAACCTTTGCGACACATTATGCCTGCGCCAGGCACAATGTATGCAAGGGGGGCATTCTGACATTAGGAGGCCCAGAAAAACGGCACAGTGGAATCTATGAGATAAAACTCGCCATTTCTAGCATCATTTTAATTGCCTGCCAAAAATGCATGTTACAAAAACGTGATGCATACGTACAGGAAGTGATGTAAATAGAACTTCCCTGCTCCACACAAGGAAAAGTGAACTTACTTCTACTTTGCCTTTACAGTCTTTGTTTCTGTGCTTTGGAGAGATTATGTGGTCCTTGTGCTGGTGTGAGGAGTGGTTAAGTGTACATCTTTTATGCTGTCTGTGTTTTGTCACTCAAGTCTATTTTGTTGTGTTCCTGTCATTTTGTACTGTTATTATCTGAGAATTGTTGGGTGTTTGTCTTTGGGGTAGATCAGTTTGATGGGATAGTTGGGGTTAGTTTTTTTTTTTTGTGTGGGTGTTAGGTATGCACTCAATTTGGGGTGCAACATATCAGGGAAGGGAAGGGCCAGGAGAAGGAAAGCTGATGAGCTTTGAGGGTGCGTATGGCTGGTCTGTCTACCTCCCAAACATGGTGTATATGAGTGATTGTGTCATAATGGCCTACAAAACGTAGGCACAGAAGCTGCACTGGGGCAATGTGCTGTTCCAGCTCACATGTATCTTCTCACGTGTGGACTGAGCACCTGTTGCTGCCAGTAAGTGTTACCTTGAATGTCTAATGCGTAGTGCAAGGGTTGTGTGTGAGGTTGTATGATGCATGCAATGCCATGTTAAAATAGCATGTGTGGCAACTAGGACAACGTTATCCATCCTTGGATATGCACCGTATGCCTGATATCATGTTGAGGATGTACAGTACAACAAATTCATGTGCTGGTGATTTTTGGAAAAGTTATGTACGCAAACAAATCAAGAGTGATTTCAGTCAAGGTATGTGGCAGAAGTGCAGGGTTAAAAAAATGTATGGATGTTGGAAACATATTGGTCATAGTATGTTACTGCACTGTGTGCCACACATAGCACACAGTAACTCTGGGCATGTTACAATTAAGGACCATGAGAAGCAGTCACCAAGGGTTGGTGCATACAGGCGGAATGTGGAGCCCATTACAAGTGTTAGGTCATTATTGTGCCCTCATGCAACTCTTTTGCATACTTACAATAGCCCAGCTTTGTGAAAAAGTGGTGCACCAGCTCTGATGCGCCACTTTTTCTGCGCCCCCCCAACAGGCATCTAACAACACCATGGTTGTGCTGTATTGTGTTGTAACATACGGTGCACCATGGAGGTAATTAGAACAATAGCATCAACATTTTTGACACTATTTTGGTGCTTTGCTACGCTAGTGCAACAAAGTTCAAGGAGGCCCATTGATTTAAATGGGTGCATCAATTTAACGCCTGCTGTGTTAAAAATGATGAAAAAATAGTGCCGTGAAATCTGTTAAATTTCACTGTGCCAATTTTCAGCCCTCCTAGCGCCGGAACACCCCCATTCCATACCTTATTCCTGGTGCAGGCATAATGTGGCACAAGGGGTTACAAAGTGGAGCAATTCATGCATTGGACCACTTTTAAATATGGTGTGGGGGAAATGCCACCTTACCACCACATTTGTGTAAATAAAATGATGCAAATGTGGTGCAAGGTGCGCTAGGGGCCTCTTGAATCTGGCCCAGTGTGTCCTATGTGCCTACCCCTTCTGCAAGTTGTTATTCACAAGATTGCCCCCCACTGCAACTAACCCTGCATTTGTGGTAGTTCTTGAAAGCCTGCACTGTCTTATCCTGAGACTCCGGTGACCACCTCCTCCGGGATAACCGCTGCCACCATTTCCTCCAGCTCATCCAGCTGTTCCTGAGGTGCTGGATTTCCAGCTCCAGTCTGCAGCGCTGCCTTTCAGTTGCTGCCCAGTTTCTCTTTAGTTCTGCGATTGCCATTGTTCCAGCGCGTCTTACAATCAGTCACAGTCCTCCTCACCTCTGCCACATTGTTAACTTTATCGACTATTGGCTGCCATATGGCCTCCTTCCTACCTATTGGCAATTTGGAGGTGACAAAGATCTGGTGTTGCTGCTCTGTCACCTCTCTGACCAAGATGTAATTCTCCGCCTCACTGAAACAACACTTCCTCTTTCTTTTCCCCCTTCTCCTGTGAGTCTGATGGTCCATTCTGGCTTGTACTGGGCTGATTAGGATCTCTGTGGGGTCTCTACTGTCCTGCGTTCTCCATCTTGGGTCCTCTTGACTTCTGTTTGGCGGTCTCACAGGCATTTTTTTACGCTATTGAAGCAAAATTGGTATTAGCATGATTAGCATCCAAAAATGTCCCACAAATCATGCAAACGCAATTTTTACAGCATTAATGTAATTTTTTTTTTCTTAATGTCCTGTTGCAAAGGTTAGCACCTTTTTTTATGCTAGAATTTCCATGGTGCGCCGTTTCAGAAATATCTTAGCAAAGTTGTTATACAGCAGTAAATCTTTTAACGCACAACTGCGCTAGCACAGTTGTGCATCATTGTTCTTAAATTCGGGCCTTTGGCTCCTGGTGCCTGGCACAGCACAGAACACTACCTTCTCGGCTACGGTTATGGCTGAGATTATGGATTATATTGCTCTTTTAACCATATAAATGAGGGTTTGGTGTGGTTGTCGTCTGCCGAGGTGGGATCTATCCTGGATCCAACTCTACTACTACTACGTTTGATGACCTCGTGCGGGATTCCGCCAAATTTTGATGGCTTTATTTTTCACAATGCCATGAAGTATTTCAATTCGGCCTTATACTTTGGCTTGTTCTGCTTGTCGACGTGGATATTCCTTACATTTGATAGCCTAGATTTCCTTTTAGTAGCTGAAAAGTTATACATGATTTTATAGGTTTTACAAGTGTTGTACTAGTTTTAGGTACTAGACTCTGCAATCCTGTTCAAGGGGAGAGTGCTCTGGACTCCTTTAGAGCCTAGTTTGGACACTCTTATGTTAGCATTAGGCTCATAGCATGTGCCCTACATATTCAGACAAAATTAATTCATTTCATATGTTTTAGCAAAGCCAGCTTTTAGCTCATTATAATCAGCTGCTTCTTTCTAAGAAGACATAGGGCCTCATTATGACTTCAGAGGATGGAAAAGCCCTTCCACTGAAGTTCCGACAGGTAGGTTGCTGCCAGTGTGGCAGCCTTCCCACTGGACCCGTTACGAGTTTCCCGCTGTGTCAGCGGGTGGAACACAGGAGGAAACGGCTTACAGCATTGTCTCCAAATCATAATAAAGCAAGCAGCAATGCTGTAGTCCGTAGGGTGCACTAGCACCCGTCGCAATGTTCACTGTCTGCTAAGCAGATAGTGAATATTATGACGGTGCTGGCCAAGTGCAAGGGCAATGCAGGGACCCCCCTGCGGCCCCCTGAACCCCATCTTCGCCAGCCTTTTCATGGCGGTGTTACTGCCATGAAATCACTTGCAGAGAAGGTGGCAGAGAAGGTGGTTGTAACTACTACTGCCGCGGTCGTAATATGGCACTCGGACTACCGCATTGGCAACATTCAACCGTCATCATGAATCTGGCGGTCCTTAGACCGCCAGGTTCATAATGAGGCCCATAGTTGTTTGTGCTGCAAATTTAATCAGCCATTTGTACACTCTGGGCCATAATTACAACTGGCTTGCACCACCAATTGCATCACGTTTTTGACGCACCAATGATGCAGGCTGCAGGCCTATATCTACAAGGCCACACAAAGCCATTTTGCAAGACTTTTCATGGCCTTGTAGATATGGATTAAGGCAATGCAGTGCAATTCACTGCATTGCCTTACTCTGCGTCAAAGAGTCGGTCTATGGGTGTTGCAGTGGGTGATTCCACGCAACACCTTTGGGTGTTGACGCATTCCCAGATTTGCAATTATTTGTAAGCCTGGAAATGCGTCAAAAGCCTAATCCTCCACAGGAAAGGTGTAAGGGAGGCACAACAAGGAGAAATAACTTAACATTGCCTCATTTTTTCCGTATCTATGTGTGGAACAGTGTTATGCTCTCACATGCTTCACACATCCCATTTATAACAGGTAAGTATTTGTGTGTTTAGAAATATTTTCTCACTGTGTGTCAGTCAAATAACAGCAACTTGTTGTGACACTTTTACGTTCCATTGGGAGACAACACATTCCTAATTTTGCCTTTGCAGTGGATGTACTTGTTGTAGGTGCATAGCCAAAGACAGCGGGTCCGATTCTCAATGGTAAACTTAGACCAAACTTCTAAGTTTAGATGAAAAGTCTAAGTTTAGACCTAAAATCTAACTTTACTCTTAGTAAAGTTAGATTTTTGGTCTAAGTTTATTTTATTTAAAATTTCAAGTAAACAGACCATGTTAGACTATTGTTGCCTTTCACATGCCAATACCTTAAAATTTTTGCACACAACCTTTGTGTGAACAAGGGGGACTATTTGGTTAATAACACACAATGCAAGGAGCCTCAGCAGCTAGCTTGCCTGCTCTGCATCAAAGAGTGACTACAGGTAAGGGGCCCATTTTACACTTCACTTTGTTTTTCTGGTTTGTGCCTACACTGATGTCACATTAACTTATTTACACCAGTAATGAGACTATTGCACCATTTTACAAATTATCCTTCACTTTGTCTTTTACGAGGTTAAACACACCAATCTGCCTTGCTGCTCTCTTTCTCATGCAACTGTAGCAGAATATGTGGCATAGGGGTCATATTAGTCACAGTCATGTAACTCTACACAGCAAGCAACCTTACTACACTGCAGGAAAGGCTAATGGCATCTTCATGCAATTTGTATGGGAGATACAGTAGTTTCCTAGCACACACATTTATCTCCAGAGTCCAGAACAGCTGTCTCTGAAGGGGTTAGCCACCATCACAATTGGAAATATGCAACAAGGCGCTCATCTTCAGAGTCTAACCACACTCCATTTTACTGGTACATCACTCATCAGACAATTATCATTCAGACCTAGGGAGTCTACTTAATCTCACACACTGACGACACCCAGATCATACATTGACTTTCAGAAGACATGAACACCACCAGCATTTGTTACATGATGCAATTGTCCACCATTCCAATCAGTATGTGAGGTTAATGGGTCATATTGAATTTCATTAGATGTTAGTGAAGATAATCTGCAACATGCACCTACCCTTGGTTGCCCAGACAACTAAGCCCAAACCCCTCCCCCTTCAACCATCCCAGACACCTGACCATCATCCTGGAAGCCTAGATCGCCATGACACTTCACAAATCCCTGTATTCCTTGCTTTCACAACTGTTGCATAGGCAGACTTCTCTTTTTCTGGCTCCCTCCCACCACCTGTGACACGAACCCCAAGGCCATAATCACATGTAGACTATAATACACCAATGCCCTCTACCACAGAGTGTATGAACAGCTGCAACACACGTGGCAGTGCCACACTATTACTCAGCCTACCTTTAGGCACACTCATCATGCCTCAACTCTTTGAGATACAATGTCTCTCCATTCAGCGACACTGCCAGTTCAATCTCCTCCGCCACACCTACAAAGCACTACACTACCCAGGTCCCACCTAACTCACACACCCTCTATGCTTAAAAAAACATTCATGGACTTCTGCTGCGCCTCACCTATATTACCTCCCACCCCCAATATCCATATGAGCAAGAGAGGAGATAATGTGGTCTTTTACATGGTAGCCAACTCCTGGAAAAACCTCACCCAGCACATCAGGACAGCTAAATGGAATATGGCTTAGTGCTAGTGACTAAACACCTGGCTCTTTGGGTGATCCTACTTGGAGAGCCAGCATATGCTCAGCACCGGGATACCCACTTGGAGGGCAAGTTAGCCCTCTAGCAGAGCACATTACTTAACATTATATTACATTCCACTTTTAGGTGCCAAGCCCCAAGACAAGCATATGTGCTTCATGGTATAAGGGGACTCATATTGGCACTGATATATCTGCAAAGTTTTCAAGGTCCATGCATGACATGCTGCTTCAGTCCCAGTTTTTTGCTTTGTATTGTGGGACTTGTAGTCCTAGACTATCATGATGTAGGCTAAACTACAGCTCTCAGGATTGAGACAAAAACTGGACTCTGGCAACAAATCACACATAAATCAATCAAACGTTGCAGGGCTGTACATAAACATATTTGACTGAGCAATTAATTCACAGTTATGTGATGCATGAGTTAATAAGTGAGGAAACCTGCAACAGGGGATACACAAAGAAAACACAGTTGACACCTGGGTATAAATGTATATCTGCAACAATGTCTCAACGGGAGCCATTCAAAAGTATCACTAAAAACAATAAATATAATGAATCAAATTTTCCGAAAGGGAGTACCCAAATGCATAACTATATTTTTTAAACAAATTAAATAGCAGAAACCACATTTCACAAGACCACTATGGTGAGTATAGCAAATTAAGTGCTTTGGAACGGTGCAGTTAAACAATATATATATACAATATATACAGAAAAACAGCCAGCAGGCTGTCGTCATGACCAATAATGCATTTCGAAGGTAAAATAGATGTCCTTAATGTATTGCTACAATCAGTACTCTGACAGAAATAGCCACAATTGGCTATTGTTAGAGGACGGTTCTGACCATCAGGACTGCCCTGATTTTTCGATTTTTGACCACCTGGTTTTTGACTGTTTACTGTGAGGAAGCCTCCTATGAGGTGACTCCCGCACAATAAACAAATGGTAAAATGGACTGCACATGTTTAACGCTGGTGTCGCCGTGCTAAGGAAAGGCTGCTGTGGCGCAGCAAGGCAGGAGGCCCCAGGCAGGTTACATGTGATCATGTGTGCGCATGGATGTGCACCCATGTGAGGGCTGTGGGATGAGGATTCCTAGTGTGCGCAGCCCTAGAACTGCGCTTAGGTAGTCCTGGTGCAGGAGGAACTATGCAGAGTGGGTGGTGACCTGGAGTAGGTCTCATGAGAGGGGTGCATACATGTGAGGGAGAGTCAGTGTGCTTACTGTCTTTTCACTGTAGGGACACCCAGTTCAATGCCAATGTCAGGGTGCTTAAGATATTTGCATTGGGGGGATACTCCATTGAATGTCAATGGGAAAGGAGGGCCTAGGGTGCACCTCCAGTTCTCTGGGGTCCACCGAGAACAGAGTCACACCAAAGTATACTGTAACCTGTAAGAAAAGAATGATGCAGTAGGTTACAAGCGCATAGTTGTACAACTTATGGGTCATCCAGGGATGTCATCTTTCTCTGCCTCAGCTCAGGATTAGGGCCAATTACTGCTCTGTCCAGTTGCTGGAGCAGGGCCTAGCATCAATCAGCCAGCTGTCATTCCGTGCCAGGAACAGGCTGGAGAAGCCCTGCGAGGAATGTCAGGTAGGAGGGGCTGAGACTTTAAGAGCACATGTGGCAACTAACTCCTGGAGGATGCCATCTTGAGCTATCCCAGAAGACTGTGCAAGAAGGAGGGGACGGGGCAAGGAAGTGATGTGGCACATCTGGATAGGCCAGAGGTGCAGACCTGCTGGACACTTCCGCCCCCACTTAAAAGGTCCTGCACAGGGGAGAGCTCTCTCTCTTGGCTGTGCTTCACTGCTGGACACTGGGACTGCAGACGGGCGTCATGGACAACTAAAAGGAAGAACCTCCTGACTGCCCATGGGGCAGGGACTCTGCCCCTGAAGGATCCCAGGCCAGGGAGGCGAATGCCAGGGCCAGGCAAGCTGGCCCCCTTACCCCCCTAGAGGACTAGTTGGGGGAAGGACTGGGCTAGCGCAAGGAGAGCGCGCTGCCCAGGACGAAAAGAGGGAACCCAGAGGAAAGATTGGAGCAGGAGTCAGTGGAACTGGCTCCCTGATGATCTGGGACCTTTCCAGGCCAGGAGGCCTAAGGAGAGTGCTCCTGGTGGAAAGGGCTTGTCACCAGGAGCAGAATGACACAAGAATGAAGAAAATCGGCCCTTGGGGGCCCGAGATATCACCGGACAAAAATGGCGACCTTTGACCTTTGTGAAAGCAGCTACAAAGCGCGTGGAGCTCCGCAGCTGCTTGAGACTGTGCCCCCAGGGTGGGCCAGAGCCTGGGGGCTGCCCAGGAGAAAGAGGAGCAAGGGGGTGCCGTTGCACTCCCCCCTCGCACAAGAGAAAGGGACCCCGGACCCCATCCCGGGGCCCCGTGAAGCCTGGTCCCGTGTAGGAGGTTGAATGAGGGGGGGCGCCATCGCGCACCCCCTGCTGCTGTGGAAAGGGGACCCCGGACCCCATCCCGGGGCCCCCGGCGGCGAAGACCAGCCGGGGAGCGCCGTTGCGCTCCCCGTGAAGAAAGGTGAATGGGGGGGGGGCGTTCGACCCCTATCTATTAAAGAGTCATCATCAGGACTAGAAACAAGGAATATGTGGCACTGTAAAATAGAAGAGTGAAAGACATGACGACAGGGTGTATTAAAGGAAAAAAAGAAGAAGGTCAGGAGCCTCATGAAATAAAGTGGCCACAAGCAATACGAACCAGAAAAAACCACCAGCAACCAAGGCTTATTATAGTTTGATAAGATCAAACAATCCCACAATGGAGCCCTGAAAATCAAAGATATATAAGACTTAAACTGCCACACACCATAAAAACTAAAAACTAATTTATGTTACTTGATCCTGTGCTACAGTTCTAGTAACCATTTCATGACCATGGTGCTCATGATGATTAAGAACAAACACATGCTCACATTCCTAATATGACATGTCAATATGATTTACATCTTTTACTGTGTAATGTAGTAAAACAAGATTTTATTTTTGCAAAACAAAGCTCACATATATACTGGTACAACTGAAAAGCAGAAATGTTTTTGTAAATCATTTGTATTTTTCAAATTGTTACACTATGCTAGATTCTGTTTCTAACGTACAATGTGTCGTAGCAAAAGTGCTAATGTGTACTAACATAAGCAAATAATATTTTTTATTGTCTGAGGTTTCAGATTGCTTATGTGTGACATTTTCGTAAATTCAGTGTAATTATGAGTGATATTCAACAACTGTGAGTGACACTTCCTGCCGAGAAAAATCAAGCAATGAAAGGAAATAGATAAATGTAAGAAATTGCACCCATTTGACCAACGAAGACTTAAAGCTGCTGCAAAGCACTAGAAATGCAAGGGCACTGAGCTAGTGCCAAGCTTACATAGGCCTATGTTCATGGGGCACTAAAAGTAAATTAAGTAAGAATTGGGGAAGGAACTAGTGGCACTTACTAGTCTGTAGAGAGCAGCACAGTGATAAGGCATTGGATTTGTTTTGCCACCCATGAACAATAGCCAGCAAGTGTTAAGCTGCTCCTGCTACTTAGCCCCAATATTCTTACCAGCAGCTTCACCATAGCTCTGAAACACACTCAGGCACCGGGCAAGAGTGCCTCTTCTCATGTGCTCATGTAACATTGCCCATTAGTCAGGAGCACTCTTACAGCCGTTTGGACCAATGGAGCTTGCTGTCACCAAGTGTCACTGTCAGGCAGCTCATTGAAAAGAGTATCGCCATTCACAACAAGGCAGGGAATTAGTGAAAACCCGCTTAGCTTTCTCTTCATCTTGTCTGTGTGACAAATTACCAATTATGCGGTAATGCGGGAACTTTATTTAAATTGTGTTACCCTAACATGACATGTGTGGCACTTGGCAGGACTGGTAGTAACTGGGGGCAGTGAACCCTGGTGCCACTGTACTTATTGCAGTTAAAATAGCTAGGCCGCTGTACAAGTGTACAGTGGTATAATAGAAATAAAAAGATGTTTGGAATCTTATGAGTATGGAAATTAATAATACGTCAGTATTTTTATAGGTAGTGTGGCATCCCAGAACAGTAATGCCTTATCACCATTTGTCACAGAGTTCTAACTGAATGACCTGTGTGCTTACCCATCTTGTGTGATGTGAACTGCCAATTAACTACAACTAAACATAGAAAAAATGACCTCTTATGTCCAGTTTTGGAAAACTGTAGATGACTTACCACACTTATTTCCTGGGCAGGTTTCCTCATTGTAAATACAGACCTGAAGTCTATACTGTGACAATGAGCAGGCTGTCAGTGAATGTGCATGGTACAGAGTGGTGCATTATGTGTCATAAAAAGTTCATATTCTGCAGCATATGCACTAATTCAGAGTTTTAGCGCATGTGCTCCAGACAGATCAACACAGAACAAGGAGGCAGGACATGCCCAGCTGTTCTGTTATGTTATGAGTGTACTTTGTAAAGGGATCCTGGCACTGAGCAGGTTTGTGTGCCTAGCCCTACTTAAGATAGGTTGGTTAATTGAAAAGGCAGGCCATCAGCTTCTGGCAGAATTAAAAAACAGAGGAGTATCTGATGTGGAGTTGGAGGCCGATCCACACTTTAGGAGTGATGTAAGAAAACGCTCATCCTCCTGATCTGGTTCCGTGTACGCAATGGATGTGTGTGAATAGAAATCCTGCAGAGCAGAGTTGTCTCAGTGGTTGGTGGAAGAAGATATGACTGTTCAGGTTGGTGGGGCCTGAGTTTTGTAGTGCCCTGAATGTATGTGTATTTGTGTATCAGGAGTCAGCTGAGCTCCCTGTGGTGTGATGTGAGTTCTGAGTGGAAGATTGAGATTGAGTCTGGCCGCTAAGTTCTGGATGGTTTATAGTCTTATAGTAAGTTGCTTTGTGACCCCGGCATAAGGGGTCTTCCATAGACCAACTTGCTTGTGATTAGGGGAGGAAAGACAGTTTTTCTAGTGTTGCTTGGGATCCAATTGAAGATCTTTGTCAGCACCTTCAGGGTATGGAAGCAGGATATAGTGACTGAGTTACTGTGCAGTTTGCTGTTGATAATTATTTCAAGGTTCCTGGCATGGGTTCTGGGCGTGGGACTAAGTTCAGTCGGCCACCAGTTGGAGCTTGTTTTTTGTGTTGGGAGTCTTGTCTGAGAGGGAGAGAATGAGTTGCATGTCATTTTTGAAGGCAATGAAGTGCGATTCTTGAAGGTGAAACATGACCCTGATTCGGGGGGAGCTGAAGACTCATGAGGGTGGGTGTAGCTACAGTACATCACTATACCACATTAGTGGGGCCCTTAATATGGCTCCTTATGGGCAAGTATAGAGGGTGCCTCTGAACACACACTGTCAGCATAGCATATAGACAAATACATGAGAACTGGGCTTTATATTACAATCCAACAATAGTCCTGTGGGACTCATTAATGCTCTACTTCAGTCTTACTTACAAACAGATGGACATAGGCTCACCTCAATTGGTCAAAAAAATAGTATAAAACATCTGCTTGGTTGTACAGGAGTAAATGTGTTATTTTGGAACAATAATT
Source organism: Pleurodeles waltl (assembly GCF_031143425.1). NCBI lineage: Eukaryota > Metazoa > Chordata > Amphibia > Caudata > Salamandridae > Pleurodeles > Pleurodeles waltl. The sequence continues at coordinate 143,828,063 of NC_090440.1, forward strand.
AGTTGATAACATGAGAATACAAAGATTTGATAGTCTGGATCATGCAGTGCTCAAAGTCAGACCAGAAAAAAATTAGGATACAATGTGAAACACAACATTTAGTTTTGGTTTAAGCTGCTATTTACAAGCCTACCCAAAAAGCATCTCTGCAGTGGGTCAGAAAGTGACCCGGTTCCTTTTAGTGATTTTAAGGGATGGAAGGATAATATTGCACCACAAGGTTAAATGTATGCCCAAAAAGTCACAGGAACCTCTTTCTATTTTCTTAAGTCCCTTTATAGACTCAGAAAGTTGAGAAGGAGCTGATAAGAAGAAAGGAAGGACTCAGATATTGCATGAACCTTTGTTTGTAATTTGGGGACACATCCAGACCTGTATTATACTTTGAACTTTGTGGACTCTCTCCAGGTCTAGTACAAACCGCCTTATGACCCTCTCCAAGGTCCTGTGGAGACTGGAATTACACAATACTCTAAAAGAGAAAGTCCTCTGGACTTCTGTTGCACAGGTTCTGTTGTGGAGCTTTAAGAGGCACTGCAGACTCTTAACGTTGTGCACTGTCGTCCCCTTAAAGTTCTGGGTGGCTTGGTGCTAGAGACATGGAGATTGGTTTGATTTGAGAACCAGAGGAGAAAAGCACAATGGTATCATAGGTTTCTAGAAAGTAAAGAGAAAGAGAAAGTCTATTTGAGTACTTTACACACCTTGGTGGATGGATTACTCCGTTCCAAATGTGATGGGCATCCCACCCGCCGTATTACGAGTTCCATAGGATATAATGGACTCTTAATTCGGAGGACGGGATATCCATCACATTTGGGACGGAGTAATCCCCTCCGCCGAAGTCGTAATGAGGCCCTTTGTCTCCTAAGTTAAGCCTTGTTGCTAGTCTTGCTCGTTGCCAAGCTACCAAGGGTTGAGCTGGGGTTAATTTATTGAGACCTAACTGGACCTAGTGGTGGTTAGTGGCCTATTGCTAAGTGTAGGTACTTACCTCTCCTTACCAATAATCCACTTTCCAACAATATATATATATATATATATATATATATATATATATATATATATATATAAACAAACACTCGAACTAGCGTTTCCTTTCTGCACCAGACCGTCAAAGGTGCTAGTCTCAATGCGCGCACCACCGCGTATTTTATAAACACATTTCTTCCGCGTTTCCGAAGAAAGACAGCACTCCACGAACACAGCAAGTGTAATTATTTAATCGCCAACAATCTTGGCGATTAAATAATTACACTTGCTGTGTTCGTGGAGTGCTGTCTTTCTTCGGAAATGCGGAAGAAATGTGTTTATATATATATATATATATATATATATATATATTTATATATATATATATATATGAAGTCATCTGATGTAATCAAAACTGTAACACCTAAAACATTTCATTTACAAATTATTAAACTGAGAGGATCTTCTTCTCATAGAAATTATAGTTAGTGCTCTAAAAAACTGAAATGAAGGCATATTTTCAGAGTTCTCAAATAGCAACAAAACACTTTTAAATTGCTTGCTATCTTTATATTTTTATCCAGTTGATCACTTGATTATTTGTTATAATTAGTGGAAAGGATGGGGTGTTATGGTCAGGGCTGCAGACTTTGCCGTTTGCAACTGAGAACCACGTTCACATTTCCGCTTCAGCTCGACATCCTGTGATTCGGTGGAAATCACTTAATCTCCCCATGCCTTGAACCAAAATCAATGTGCCCTTGTGCTATGCAACTGATGTTCATGTAAAGCTCTCCAATACCTCCAGGGCAAGTATGAGTTATGAAAAAGTGCAAAAAACAAAAAAAGTGAGTATTTTGCACACTTCTGTCACTGGGCTATTCTTAGGCTACATTTGGGTGATATTTGTGCTACATTTGGGCTCATATTTTTCTGGTGGCCATCTTGGGAGGCTTATTTGTTTTCAAGCTCCCTAATTTCCTCATTCACTGCAGCATTCAGATGTGCCACACTTTTGGCATGAATTCAGAATGTTAGCACTCAAGTTGCTCATTAGAACACTGCAGTAAAGCTGCTGATCACCATTGAGTTAACTGGCAGTCTGCTGCTGGTATTGAAAGTGCCTGTTTCACTCTGCATGTCAGAATGTTTTAATGAAACAGAAGCAGAAGATATTTGAGAAATAAAATGTGTCTTATTTTTACTTTTTACAGCACTACCCATAATTTTTATGACAAAATGAACCCCCTTATTTGCTCCTTTTTAAATTAATGTTTTAACTTAAATATTTTAAGTTTTAACAGTTTGCTTCAATCAAGACGGCTTCAGGTGTGCCACACTTTTGTCATAAGTAAGACTGTTAGCACTCTAGTTGTTCTTTAGAACACTCTGAGAGGCTGCGGTAGAATACAATGGAATCAACTGACAGGCTGCTGCTGTTGAAAGTATGTTTTACTGAGAAAGTCTGACTTCATTCTCATATGGTTGGGAAAGATAGTGTGAATTTACAGAAAATAAGCTTTCATTTTAGCATCCGGGCACCTCTATGTGAAAATCATGACAAAACAGTCAACAAATGATTTATTTTGTAACTAAAATCTTTTATCACTCTTCATTTGTTGTCCTTTTTGTGACCCTCCAAACCTGCATTTTGCTACAATACATTTCAGTGGGGTCTATGTCCCAGAGTTCTGTAATGGCTGCCGCAGCATGTTTTATATATGTATATGCACATATTCCTTAAAGTGTATTTTTCCCCTACATTTACAAGGTGCTATCATGTATAGTATTATCAAGATGGCTGCCAGCACATGGACTCACAGGGGATGAGGTTGTGGTTGAGCAGCCGGAAATAATATGGGACTGTTGGAATGAGCAGTTGAGAGTAATGTAACATATTTGTATTTTGGCGTAGGGCACTTTAATACAAATATGTGCAATTATTGGGATGATGCTGTTATTGGGTGGCTAGTAATAATATTTGTGCCATCAGAATGAACAACTGAAAAATATTAATGTATTAATTTTTTAGCACATGTGACTTTCCGTGCAGTTCTCTATCTCTTTTTGCTTCCTTGTGCCATTACCCTACTTTTTTACTCTTTCTGCAACTACTCTGTGCAGTTCTCTTGCTCTCAATCTTTTCTCGCTCTTTCTGTCACTTTCTGTGCCGTTTCCCTTATGCTTTTTGCCTCTTTGTGCCATTTCTGTGACTTTTCTATATGATTTCTCTTGTACTTTTGACTCTTTGTGCCATTTCTTGTGTACCTTTTTTGATCTTGGCCATCTCCCCAGCCTCCCTGCACCCCTTTCTGGACCTCTTTGTAGCCCGTCCCTCCTCCCCATTCCTTATCTGCACCTTCTCATCCCTCTCCTTCACTGCCACCGTGTTCCTCCTCCATCCCTTCCACTGCCCCACACTCGTCCCCATCCCAGGATCTAATTAATAGTGACTAAAGGCCTGCCTGTTTGCATTTGTCTATGCCTAGGCCGCATCCAGCACCAGAAACTCTGCCCCCGAGCCACCACCACTACCCTGCTGGCCTCCTTTGGGCCTTGAACCACAGATGCCCCAGGATACTCTGCTGGTGTGTCATGATGGTGGAGAAGGAGGCTTCACCTGCTCCCTCTGCCACTTCACCTGCACCACTGGACTTGTAACACCAACCAAGAACCTATTCACTATACCCACCCCCAAACACCTAGCACAAAATACTCCGCTAGCCCCCAAACACCAATAGCATGTGTGCTCCTCACTCCCACTCACTCAGCATGCATGCAATGGAAATTTGGGACCTGTTGCAAGAATCTGCCTAGCAGTCCTGTCCCTAATGGAAACATAGCTGGTCACAGCTTCAAAGCCAGATATTTCCTGCCATCCCTACTGTATACAATATCTCCAGGCAAAACTGACACAGCAAGCCCAGAGAAGGAATCATCATTGTCAACTAAGACTCTTCATATGCAACATCTCCTCCAAAGCCCCCAAGCCAAATTCACAAATGTCATCACAGACTTCATCGTTCTCCTAGTCCTCCTCACTAGCACTTTCATCCTCCTAGGAGACCTCAATACCTATCAATACCTATCATGAAGACTGGAACGACCCCTACTCAGCTGCTCTTCTTGACAACCTTAGGTTGTTGCGTATGCTCTCATTATCCTAATGAGACTACTGGATTTTGAGCGGCAAGATCGTTCACAGTGTGGGGGACTAAGTCTAACCCACGGTGAAGGACACATGTTACTCTAAATCCAGGTTTTGCTCCGGCTAACTAGCAGTGCCTCATCTCTCCCAAAGGGAAAAGACAATTGGGCAGCCAAGTGCATGACATCTTAGCACTTCCCAGGGAAGTCATGGTCACTCAGGTCCCAACCGGTTCTCTCATTCACAGTATGGTCTTACATAGAAATGACAAAGGCAGTTTAAGTTTTAAAGATTGGTTTAATAAAACAACTGCATTTTAGATAGCAAAGCGTGAGCTGCAACAACCACAACTACACACCACAGTAGGGTTAAAATAGTAACGATGAGAGTGAAGCACAAGAATAAAGCTATCATAGTGCCGCTAGATTATGTTCTCTCTAAGTTATATTTCGAGCACAGCATGTGAAGCTCTTAGCCTGCCTTTCAGGTTCCCCCGGGAGGACACAACCCTCATACCTGAGCAAAGGCCTGTAATCTGCATCAGCATCTGTAACGGGGCAGTCAGCATCTAGTTGTAGGTTCCTGGCCGGAATCTCCCTCTGATGTGTACTAGGACTAGGAAGTGTTTTTATAACTAACACGCAGATGTTCTAACAAAATGTCCCTACGTAAGGATGTGTATTTTCTATGAATACTGGAGACTAAACTTCTACCACGTTTACCGGCAATGTACCAGACTGTAGCCTTGACTGAATCACAGGGTGATCAAGAATTCATTATTTGAGAACACAGTGCTAAACTAAGCTAAACAGTGTGATAGAAGGAAATTAAAACAAGACCGTAAAACAGGTTATTGTAAAATAACAGTACGAGGCTAAATAAAATGTATCTAGGGCAAAGTGAACAGCAGCCTAGTACGTTAAACTAACGTGCATGAAGCTATATTAAAAATGGCTACACTACACCCTCCCCTTGTCGGTAGAAAGTGGTTTAAGCCGAAGCTAAAGTGCCCTAAGCTAAAATATATCGAAAACCCTATTCAAATTTTAACAAGTTAAGAGGACACACAAGCATACTAATTTGCAAATTTAAAAGTGAGCATGCGGCCAAATGCCGAATTTAAAGGAATATGTCAAATTAGGATAAGTTCAAATCAAGCATTAGCCATAGAAAGCAGGAGATTCTCCACCTCGGCAGATGACAAAACCAGTAAATCCACGCCAAAAACTACCAAGGAGCAGGTGTGTTCCAAAGCCCCAGTTTCAACCAAGGCGGCAACCCGTGCAGTGCCTACAAATGAGTTAATATCAACTCCTCCAGGAAGGGTAGCTCTTAATCAGCTTCTCTAAGCAAATGCAGCCACAGCGCGTATGTCTGGTAATGAACCCTCATCGAGAACATCAACAGATCAGCATCAATCACTGGGGGGCGTTGCTGTGAGAGACAAACGTCCAGTGCATGTTCAAAAGAGCACCAACGGCACCGAAACACGGGCAGCACACAATCCAAAACCGGTCTGAATGACAGGGACCAGTCACACTCCAAATGTTCCAGGAATGTTTCTCCAAAGTGCTGCATCATGCGTTCACGACACAGCTGCGCCGATGGGAGCGCCCACATTCGTCCTTGTTGCGGCGGGACAGCCATTGCGGAAGAACAACAGCAACAGCAAAATGCTGGCTAATAAAGCCAAAGTTATTGGAAATCCCCCAAAAATGCTTCTGAAAATGGAATGAATAGCCGAAGGTATTAAACCGAATGTGGAGGAAAAGGTGTGAACAAAACCAATACCAACAGCTTTGAAAAAATGAGCTAATCCAGCTGTGCTGGATGCATTAAATATGTATTTAACAGGGACTGTACTTCCGCCGATGACCTTGCCACCTTAAGTGCTTAGGTCTTGCGTGCAGATGTAAGGGCCACATGATACCTGAAACAATAAAGCCTTTAGTCTACTTAACTTGTCAAAATTCACCTTGGAAGTAGCAATGTGAGGCCAAATATCCGCTACCTCCCTAATTTTGGTGGGGGGAAACAACACGTTCCCACAGCAAGTAATGACCTTAGTGACCGAAACAATGTAAACTATTCCGGCCCGCATGCCACAACAGTCTTCACTATTGAGGAAAACGTAGCTGCCGTTTGAAAGCACCTGGAACGTGCATTTAATCAAGGGAACTGGAGCTCCCTTCAGATAGCAAGCCAAGTTCGCAACTGAGGCATTACACGCCCCATTCAAGAACAGCTGCTTACAAATCATCGAATGGCTGACTGAAGTCTCACATCCACTACTGCTAAGCAAGACCTCTTTCGTGCCATTGAGGCATTGCACAAGAAGGGAAGCTCCCACACCTCATGGATGTAACTATCTCCCAACTTTTCATATCTGCCTACCGGAACATGTTTCAAACAATAAGTGAATTGTAATGTAGAAATAGGCAGATTAATAACCCTGTGTATCAACCACTCTGCTGAGGGAATCTCAGCCACGGTAAAAGGCAATCTTTCTAACTTTTCAATGTTGAGCATGACATAAGTTGCTTCCTTCTTAGCCATTAGTTGTTGTTGTCGCGTGAAATTAAAGGAAAAAAATATTTCACTGGCACTGATGTGCTGCCACGGAACGCGACCCCCCTTCAGTGTCTGAAGCGTCCAACCCAACTGCATAATGGACCTGGTCTGACTCTGTCCATGATATAAAGAAGACATATCAGATCGTATAATGTCTATAGCAGAAGAAACAATGTTGTTAATTGTATATATTCGGTCGGACAAGGTGTGAATCCCATTATCCGCAACAGGTAATGCATTTTTCAGATTTTCCTGATCTATTTGCCTCAACCGGGCTGCAGCCTCCTGTTGGGAAAGTTTCCATATTTCATTGTATACTTCATACAAGAAACGCTTCCTACGTGGTATATTTGGGCCTGACAAAAAATCTTGAAAGTCAGTGTTATTAGACAGGAGAGTGAGATGTGTCTAACTGCATCTAGTGAGGATGATTTTAGCCACTGTTGGCACAACTTTCCCACACTATGGGGGTCATTCTGACCTCGGCGGTAAAAGGCCCTTACCGCCGGTCAGAAGACCGCCATCATACCGCCGCGGCCGCGGTAAACCGCCACGGTCATTCTGACCACCAACTGCCAAACCGCCGAAAACCCGACATCCACGGAAGGCCGCCTCATCAGCGGGCAGCGGAGAACTGGAGATGACCAAACCTCCACCGCCACGCCAACACAAACACGCCCATGCCATTACGACCCACGAATCCATGCGGCGGTCATTCACCCGCGGTATTCCATTGGCGGTACACACCGCTGCGGTCAAAATACACACCCAGCTCCAAAACACAGCCACATTGGACAATTTGAAATACACACACCTGATACACATACATGCACCACTCCCACACATCCAAGCAACTATAAAACGCACACCCACATCACCCACAAACCCCCACTACTAGAAATTCGGAGAGAAGGCGAGAGAGAGAGAGAGAGCACAGCTATCGAAAAACCCAACACACACAGGAACACAACATCATCAACCACACCACAACTACGCACACATCACCACACACCACCACTCACATCACCACAAACACCACCCCACACCTCATCCACACCACCCCATGGCACCCCAAAGACACCCCAGGTTTTCGGACCAAGAACTCAGAGTCATGGTGGAGGAAATAATAAGGGTAGAGCCCCAGCTCTTCGGCACACAGGTGCAACACACCACAATAGCCAGGAAGGCGGAGCTATGGCAAAGGATCGTCGACAGGGTCAACGCTGTGGGACAGCATCCCAGAAACCGGGAAGACATCCGAAAGCGCTAGAACGACCTACGGGGGAAGGTACGGTCGATGGTCTCAAGACACAACATCGCTGTGCAGAAGACTGGCGGCGGACCACCACCCACTCCTCCCGAATTCACTGCATGGGAGCAAGAGGTCTTGAACATCCTGCATCCTGCGGGCCTCGCTGGAGTAGGTGGAGGAATGGACTCTGGTAAGTTTCATCTCAACTACTCCCCCCCCAACCACCAGTATGCCAACCCACACCCCCACCCTCACCCCCAACCCCCCAGCACACATCCCCCCTGCCAATGTCTCACCAGCACAACCCACCCAACCCAAAACCAAACCCTGAATGCCAACACAAACCATGGACACCCATCACCTATGCATGACCACTGCACATACCCATCCCCCCCCACACACCACCCTCACAACCCCTCCCACAAGGGAATGGCAGCACTGGGGGACAAGGGCACCCACAAACCGCACGCCATGGAACACACAGAAGCAATAACCATACTCTTTTACCCCTGCAGGGCCCGAACGCCAACACACCGGCCAGGAGGGTCCAGAGTTGTCCATCCCACCCCCAGAACAGGCCCCCAGTGAGGACAGCAGCTCTGTCGACCTAGAACCTGATGACCAGCCCGGACCATCGGGGACCTCTGGACAGTCGGTTCCCCACACACAGACACAGGCCACAGCAGACCCAACCCCCTCTGGGAATATCAGCACAGCTCCCACCCAGCGGGCCCATGCCTCTGTCTCCAGGACAGGTCAATCAGCGGTGTGTCCGCCACTACAGGGCACACAGGCTGACCCAACACCCCAACAACAACAGGGACCTGGGGGCAGTGGTAGTGGGCACACCGTCCAGGGGACAGAGGCCCGGGGAAACAGGGCAACTGGGAGGGCTGCAGTGCGACAGGGGGGGAGGACAGGCCCAGGGAACCGACTCTCCAAGAGGCCCTCACCACCATCATGGGAGCATATCACCACTCCCAGGAGACGATGGCGACGGTACTGGCCAGGTTCCAGGAGATCCAGGCACAGCAGGAGGAACGGTACATGGGGTACAGAGAGGAGCTCAGGAACATCGTCCTGGCCCTCAACCAAATAGTCAGCACATTGCGGGACCATGTGGCACCCCAAAGAACCCCTGTCACTAGCCTGGACCAGGAACAGCCTACCACCTCCGCCGGCGCTAGTGGACAGGAGGCCCCCACACAACGACAGGCCACCAGAACCCCACCTCCTGCTGAAGATCAACCACCCCGCAAAAGAGGAACCTGAGATCTCAAAGAAAGACAGAGTAGGATGCCAAGACCCCCGCCAGCATAAGAAACCCCCTGATGTCATTCCACTGTCCCACATTGTCACCCTGTCCAACCTTGAACTGCCCCTGCTCCATCCTTCCACAGGCATATGGAAAATGCACCTGTGCGACTGAGAACTGGACTCTGCCATGGACATTACTCCACCCCCACCCATCACCGTTTTACTATCATGGACCTATATGTAGCACTTTAAATAAATCACTAATTGCACTTAAAAAATCAGGAGTCTGCTTGTATTCTTTACAAATGTATTACACATAACGGTTCAAATATTTTTCATTACATTGTGATGACAACATACCAATGTCAATGTGCTTTACTCCATGGGCAAACAAAGCAGAAGTCATGCAGTGGGTCATACAGCTCTGAAAAGGGAAGGGAAAGTCACAATTCAGTTGAAAGGAACTGGGGGGAAACACATAAAGTAGAGATGCAGGAGGCCTGAAGTAAATGTAAAATGGCGTGGGGGATTCTTACCTGTGTGCTACTGAAAATACTGTTGTATAACTGTGTCCCTGTTGTCCGTGTCGTCCCCGTTGTCTTCCTCCTCTTCACTCTCCACAGGCTCCACAGCTGCTACAACACCACCATCTGGACCATCCTCCTGCAGGAAAGGCACCTGGCGTCGCAATGCAAGATTGTGAAGCATACAGCAGGCCACGATGATCTGGCACACCTTCTTTGGTGAGTACATTAGGGATGCACCTGTCATATGCAGGCACCTAAACCTGGCCTTCAGGACCCCGAAGGTCCTTTCTATGATCCTCCTAGATCGCCCATGGGCCTCATTGTACCGTTCCTCTGCCCTGGTCCGGGGATTCCTCACTGGGGTCAATAGCCAAGGCAGGTTGGGGTAACAAGAGTCACCTATTAGCCACACACGTTGTCTCTGTAGCTGTTCCATCACATAGGGGATGCTGCTATTTCGCATTACATACGCGTCATGCACTGACCCAGGGAACTTGGCATTTACATGGGATATGTACTGGTCAGCCAAACAGACCACCTGAACATTCATAGAATGGTAATTTTTCCTGTTTCTGTACACCTGCTCATCGTCTTTTGGGGTACTAAGGCCACATGGGTCCCATCAATGGCACGAATGATGTTGGGGATATGTCCAAGGGCATAGAAGTCACCCTTCACAGTGGCCAAATCACCCTCCTCAGGGAAAACAATGTATCTCCGCATGTATGTCATCAGGGCAGACAACACTCTGGACAAAACCTTAGAAAACATATGCTGAGACATCCCTGATGACATGGCCACTGTTGTCTGAAAAGACCCACTTGCCAAAAAATGGAGGACTGACAAAACCTGCACCAGAGGGGGAATTCCTGTGGGTTGGCGGATGGGGGACATCAGTGCCGGCTCAAGCTGGGACCACAGTTCATGTATAGTGGCTCGGTCAAGTCGGTATCAAAGTATTATATGATGTTCCTCCATTGTCGACAGGTCCACCAGCGGTCGGTACACGGGAGGATTCCTCCTTCTCCTCGCAAGTCCCAGCGGACGGTGCCTAGGAAGGAGAACATGGAGTACAGAGTCAAGCAACCCACAGGTGCATAACTACAGCTTGCACATTACACGAATCGCTATGCATTGAGTGGCCTGTATGAGTGGCAATGCAAGGCCTAGGCCTGTGTGACGCAGTAGAAATTAAGCCATGTGGGCCCTTGAAATGGCGGCCGCCTGACCTGAGAAGTGTGACAGTGGGATGTGAGGTCAATGCGCTGGCGTGGCACACCGTGGCGGTAGGCGGTCGAAGACCGCGGCGCAAAGTCGCATTGGTTAACATTGAACCCTATGGGTTTCACGAGCCAATGACTAGGTGCGCCGGCGGTTGCGGTACGCACCGCGGCGGTACGCACCGCCGCGGGCGTGACCGCCATTTTCTATCTGATTAATCACTCGAGACCTGATCAGCCACAGGAGAGGACCTATACTGCAAATGCTGCTGTGAACTCGGTCTGGAAGAGACAATGGCTGCTGCGACTGGGGAAAGGGCCCCTGCCTTCACTACAGAAGAGTTGGAGAAACTTGTGGATGGGGTCCTGCCCCAGTATGCGCTACTCTACGGTCCTCCAAACCAACAGGTAAGTAGACTGTGTGCACGTTGAATGGGCTATGCCTGTGTTGAGTGGGGTGGATATAAGATGGTGGGGTGGGGACAGAATGACGAGTGCAAGGCACGACAGATGAAAGCATGTGCCACATGGCAAGGTTGGGGAGGGGGGGCCAATCACATCTAACATGCAGAAAATTAATGATATTTACTTTTCCACCCTGTACATGTCAAATAGGTCAGCGCCCATCAGAAAGTCGACATTTGGCGTGCCATCGCCAAGGAAGTCCGGACCCTGGGGGTCCACAACAGACGGGGCACCCACTGCCGCAAGAGGTGGGAGGACATCCGCCGCGGGACCAGGAAGACCGCCGAGTCACTGCTAGGGATGGCCTCCCAACCTAGGAGGGGTGCCAGTCGTACCCTGACCCCCCTGATGTCCCGGATCCTGGCGGTGGGCTACCCCGATTTGGATGGGCGCCTGGGGACATCACAGCAGACACAAGGGGGTGAGTACCAGCACATTCAGCTATCTTTACGCGCAGTGGAGGTGCCTGGGTGGGGGAGGAGGGCTGTGGGTGACATTAGGCCAGGGCGCTTCCTGTAGTGTAGTCCTCTCCTTTAGGCATGGCCCTGTGCCACCCGCCCCCCACCTCTGTAGGGTGACAAGTACAGCTATCCATGGTCCTGCATCACCCATGTGCGTGTTTGTTGTCCCTAGACCTGTTGGCCTAGTCACAAGTACTGAGTAGTGTACCCCGATTGCGTGGCTTAGTGCATGAGGCTCCTGTGTCTGTCCTCTTCGCCAACGGTGTTGACAATGCATGCACTCAACCTGTTTTTATTTCTCCCCACACCCTTTTTCTTTATCTTCTCGTTTATGTGTGCATTAGCATCATCAGGCGGAGGAGAATTGGCACCGGAGCACGAGGGAGCTGCAACTCACAAGGCCCCGGTGGGCCATGGCACAGACACCTAGGCCACCAGTGATACGGAGGGCGAGGGGAGCTTCACAACGGGGACCCGTGGTGACACCAGCGACACCGACACGTCCTCGGATGGGAGCTCCCTAGCGGTGGTGGCAACATCCGTGCCCCCCGCCTCTACAGGTACAGCCGCCACCCAGCGCACCAGCACCGCCCTCCCAGCAGCCCCTCAGCCTTCGCCCCGTGCCCGCTCGCCCAAGAAGGCGGGCATCTCCTTCGCCCCAGGCACCTCAGGCCCTGCCCCTGTTACCCCTGCTGCCCTCAGTGAGGAGGTCATTGACCTCCTGAGGACCATCATTGTTGGGCAGACTACCCTTTTGAATGCCATCCAGGGGGTAGAGAGGGAGGTGCATCGTAGCAATGCATACCTGGAGGGCATTCATTCGGGTCAGGCTGCCCATCAACGATCGTTCAATTCTCTGGCCTCAGCACTGACGGCAGCCATTGTCCCTGTTTCCAGCCTCCCCCTTCTAACTGCCTCCACCCTGTCTCTGTCTCCTGTTCCTCAGCCTATCCCATCCACACCATCAGACCAGCCTGCACACACCTCAACACCCAAGGGCAGCTCATCCAGACATAAGCACCACAGATCACACAAACATTCACCCAAGCAACACCCAGATGCAGACATGCCAACAGCCACTACCACCTCTGTGTCCCCCTCCTCCTCGTCTCCCTCCTCCCTCCCTGTGACGTCTCCACTCACACCTGCATGCACACCACCAACAGCCAGTACTTCCATCACCAGCACACCCTCCAGTAAAGTCCGCACACGTGCAGTCACCACCCCCACTGCCATTTACACGTCCCCTGTGTCCTCTCCCACTGTGTCTGTCACCCCCTCTTCCAAGACACACAAACGCAGGCAGCCACCCACCCAACAGCCAACCACCTCACCAAAGTCTCCAGCCCATGCACCTTCACCCAAGGACAGCACACCTGACTCTCCTACAACCACCTCCTCTTCCTCCACTCCCATAACCACTACACCTACCCTTTACCTTGGTCCTAAAGAATTCTACCTCTCCACTCTTGACCTCTTTCCCTCACCTGACCCACCCCGTCCATCTGCTAAGAGTCCCAAGAGCGCCTCAGCCACCACCAGCCCGGCTTCAAGGGTCACCGTAGTACATGGATTTTGGAGTCCCCCCTTTGCCAGCAGTGATACATCGGTCAGCAGCAAGGGGACAGCCAGCCCCCCCCCCGGGAAAGAGGACCCGTAAAGTAAGGGGCCGCCGCGAGAAGCCTGACACGGCTACCCCCAAGGACCAAAGTTCAGCCATTTCACCTGCCACAACATCCAGGGGAGGCAAGGCCCGGAGAGCCACATCGAAGGAGGGCAAGGGCAGCAGGGCGGAGAAGTCAGCCAGCAGGAGTGCGGACCAGGAGGGCCCCACAAGCCCCATCCCGGGTGTGAGTGAGGACACCCAGGGGCCCAGGACACCGTCACCGAAGGGTCCAGCAACTGCACGGTCGGAGGGCGACTGAGCAGGGAGTCCTGGCCAGGTCTGACTCCCTTGACTTACAGAACAAGCACCGCTGAAGAGGGCCCCGCCGTGCAGAAAGGCACCGCTGAAGAGGGCCCCGCCGTGCAGAAAGGCACTGCTGAAGAGGGCCCCGCCGTGCAGAAAGGCACCGCTGAAGAGGGCCCCGCCGTGCAGAAAGGCACCGCTGAAGAGGGCCCCGCCGTGCAGAAAGGCACCGCTGAAGAGGGCCCCGCCGTGCAGAAAGGCACCGCTGAAGAGGGCCCCGCCGTCCAGAAAGGCACCGCTGAAGAGGGCCCCGCCGTCCAGAAAGGCACCGCTGAAGAGGGCCCCGCCGAAACAGGCACCGCTCCGCCGGGCCCTTCCTGTCAAGCACCGCTCCGCTGGGCCCTTCCTGTCAAGCACCGCTCTGCTGGGCCCCGCCGTCTCAAGCACTGCTCCGCTGGGCCCTTCATCTCAAGCACCGCTCCGCTGGGCCCCGCCGTCTCAAGCACCACTCCGCTGGGCCCCGCCATCTCAAGCACCGCTCCGCTGGGCCCTTCATCTCAAGCACCGCTCCGCTGGGCCCTTCCTGTCAAGCACCGCTCCGCTGGGCCCCGCCGTCTCAAGCACCGCTCTGCTGGGCCCTTCCTGCCAAGCACCGCTCCGCTGGGCCCCGCCGTCTCAAGCACCGCTCCGCTGGGCCCTTCATCTCAAGCACCGCTCCGCTGGGCCCCGCCGTCTCAAGCACCGCTCCGCTGGGCCCTTCCTGTCAAGCACCGCTCCGCTGGGCCCCGCCGTCTCAAGCACCGCTCTGCTGGGCCCTTCCTGTCAAGCACCGCTCCGCTGGGCCCTTCATCTCAAGCACCGCTCCGCTGGGCCCTTCCTGTCAAGCACCACTCCGCTGGGCCCTTCCTGTCAAGCACCACTCCGCTGGGCCCCGCCGTCTCAAGCACCGCTCCGCTGGGCCCTTCCTGTCAAGCACCCCTCCGCCGGGCCCTTCCTGTCAAGCACCGCTCCGCCGGGCCCTTCCTGTCAAGCACCGCTCCGCTGGGCCCTTCATCTCAAGCACCGCTCCGCTGGGCCCCGCCGTCTCAAGCACTGCTCCACTGGGCCCTTCATCTCAAGCACCGCTCCGCTGGGCCCCGCCGTCTCAAGCACCGCTGGCCGAATGACAGTGCCGGTTCTGTGTCGAGCTACTGTTCACACTGCACTCGGGCCACCCTGCCTCCTCCTTTGCCTGTGGAGACTGTTGTCCACTTGATAGACTGTGGCTTTGCACTCCCCAGGATTGAACAGTGGGCAAGCCACCCACTGTAGAGACTTGAGAGACTGTGGCTTTGCACTGCCCAGGATGGCACAGCGGGCATGGTGGCCCCTTCGTGGATCTGGCGTCGTGGACTCATGTGGCTGTGGTGCCCCCCCTTCCCTTCCCCCTGAGGTGCCTGTAGTTTTATCATCTGATGCCCCTGCAGTGTTCTCTCCAACGGACTCAGGTCTCCTGTGTGGGCTTTGCCCATGTGTTGCTACACTTTGGCCCACGGACAGTTGACATTTCAGTGACTGTGCAGGATTTATTGCCTCTATTTATCGGTTACGCAATGTTTTAACTTGATATATTTTGTTTCATTTTCCTATTTTACCATGACTTCAATGAAACTATTTTATACATAAATTTAGTTTCTCACTTTAATGATATCTTTTCATTATTCCGTGGGGTTTGGGTGGTGTCACTTTGACTTGGTGCTCTGCATTGGTGTGTAGATAGTTGGGGGGTGGGTGTATTGCGTATGTGTGTGCCCGTAACCCTTCCTCCTCCCCCCTCCCCTGTGTCGTAGGTGCGGTACTCACCGTTGCCGTCTGCGCCGGAGTTCGTACTCGTTGTAGATGAGCAGGTAGATGAGTGCAGGTAGGATGTTCAATTCGGGTTCCATGCTGTCCTCCGTCCTCGTGGAGTGTGTAAAGGTGAGCGTTTTCCCGTTCGTAGTCTGTTTCCGCCGTGTTTTTATCGGCGGGGCTCCCGCCCCGGAAAAGGTGGCGGATTGGTGAGTTGTGATAGGGTGGGCGGAACATTGTCTGCCGCCTGCTTGTTGGCGGTGACCGCCGCGCTGTTTGTTTGTCCCGCCGTGGCGGTCGGAGTGTTAAGGTGGCGGTCTGGGTTGGCGGTTCCCGCCAGGGTCAGAATTCCATTTTTTTTACCGCCTGCCTGTTGGCGGGTTGGCCGCCGCTTTAACACTGACCGCCAGGGTTGGAATGACCCCCTATATGTTGTAATTATTTCAGCATGTTCTGGTGATATATAGCGAGGGTCTGACCTACTCGTTCGGAAACCCCCCGAGGAGGTGACAAAACGTTGATGACACCCATTGGTATCTATTGGCCACAACAACCACCCGCCTGGACGTGTCAATGAAGTGTTAAATGTACCATTCAGGACCCATTCATTAAGCTCACTAAAAGTTGCATTTATGTATTTTTGCCAGTTATTACATTTTGCAGGGGCAGGTATGCTGGGCATGTTTAATTCTCTGATTGTAGCTAAGCCTAAACAACTGGTCTGTTGTACAGTTTCATTTAAAAAAATCATTTGAACGGGGATGAGACATGCTCTAGACAATGTTTCTCTACCCTTAGTTTGCCAATTTTTTGTTCCCCAAACACTTTTCAAATCAACATTTTTTGTCCAATATTCATAACCTTCAATTGATAACCGGGAAACAAAGGAGTCCGAATATATAATTTTTTTATTGATCAACAACGTTTGTTTATCCCTAGTTGGAGTTATCTTATAATAATATGACTCAGCATTTTTTTAATGATGCCCAGAAAAATACTTACATTTCTCAAAATAAGTTTTTGAACTCCCTTGTGGGGGAGTTGGGCAATGTTCCCATTGCGCATAATCAAATATCGTTTTTGGACTTCTCGCTTTATGTATGAAGTGGTGCCCATAATAATTATAGCAAAACATGTCACCATAATTGTCCTTAAACTGCTAAACATCCTCATTTTCATAAACAGTATAGGATTACAATTCTGTCATCAATGAGTCAACTGTTTTCACATCCCAATCATCAGACACAATGCCTGTTATGACTATATCATTCATGGATAAATTTAGCACATACGGTATTTGAATTATTTCAGTGGGACCGTATATATCAAACATTACTTTATCCCACACAATCCCATCTGGAATTGGCACTGCAGAAATGTTCACAAAGGACAAGTCTCTTCGAACCTTATGTGATGAAAAATTTGGTTTCAATACCTCCTTCACCTGTTCAACTGCTGATCTTACGGTAAGAAAATGCCCATGTATTAACAGAAAAAAGTTAATAACAAACCCAATCCAATGAAAAAATGCTAGGACAGTCAATGCAAGCCACAGATAGTTCCAAGGAAAAATAAAATAAGTATCTTTAAGCCAATGTATCAGCTTACGTGGACCTGACAGGTCAGCAGTCGAAGAGGCAAACGAGTCCGATAGACCATCGTTGTTGTCGGCAAAGTAACCAGAGGCAGTTCGTGTAAAAGGCGTTGCCGTTGTCAATGGAGGAGTCGGTGCTTCCCGTGGTGGTACACTGTAAACAGCACCATCCGTCACGTTTGTAGTCATGGTGACTTGATCAAATGTTTCTAAGTTGCTCGTTGTTAGTGGAACTAATGCGAAATCATCATCCACCCTCCCCAAGCTCGGAGAGGCAACAGTATTGGTATAGACAACTTGAAGCTGAACTTCTTCTCCAGTAGTGAGAGGGATTCGGGAACTACTGGACGTTCCTCTTGGTCGGCTGTGTAGAATCGGCCACATGTTGTAACCTGACATTGTCAATAGAAACAAAGCGATTTTCTTTGGCATCTGGCAACGGGGGTAGAATAACAGTTCTGGTTCCGTGTATGCTCAACACAGGGACTGGTGCACGATAAGAAGGGCCAAAGTATTTTTTCACTGCAACCTTTTCACCCACAAGATCCCCAACCCTGGGAATCCAGCCAGTAGGTGTTACTGGCACATCCTTAATTCCTGTGGAGGAAGCACTCTTAAAAGAGTTATCTTCACGAAACTGCTGTAATTCCTGTAAAACAGTGACATGATCATTTATGTCAAAAGGTGTTTCCGCCGCCTCCACACCAGGACCATCAAGATCCAGAACAAACATTTGTGTTCTGAACAGGCACTCATATGAAGTAGCACCCCCTAGGGACTTTCTAGGCAGGTTATTTAGTGCTCTCTGAACTCCAAACAGGTGGGTTAACCAACTACGACCCGTACCTAAGACTCTGGCTGTTAAGGATTGCTTTAAATCGTGGTTTAACCGCACCACAACAGAATTTCCCTCAGGATGAAATGGAGGCGAGTACTGGAGCTGGACCCCAACGAAGCCATGGTGTCCCTGAATGCCCTTGAGTCAAAGGCAGGGCCCTGGTCCGAATGGAATGCCGCAACTGCAAATGTACCGACAAAGACTCGTAACTCTTTAATAACAGTCCGAGCGTCAGCCGAGTGCTGTGGCCACACCCACACAAATCTGGAGCAAGAATCAACAGCGACTAGTATATATTTGCATGCACTATCCGGTGTTAATGGACCGCAATGATCCAGGTACACACATTGTAATGGTCTGTTTGAGATTAAGAGGGGCGTCTGCGGCTGGCGCTTAGCTGTGGAAACTTTAATTTGTCGACAGATGTCACAACAAAGGACATACTGCTTAGTCTCTTTATAGAGACCAGGCCACCAAGGACGGGCCTGCAAGAGTGAAATTGTAGCAGCCACGCCAGCATGTGCAGATGCCACCTCCTCATGTGCTGCTTTAATCAATTGTGGTCTTACATCTTTATTGGGGATGTCGCGTACGCCTACTCCTGGAATTTTAACTTCAGTGTTCAGCATACTTCCCATCAAGTATTGATATTTATTAGAAAATCCTTTAGGATAAGGCGTACCATCAACCGTAGCTTTTATGGCAGCCATAATGTCAGTGTCTGATTTTGAACTTGAACGAGTCACTGCAGCTACAGTGGCAACTGCCACTGCTGACTTTGTGGCTTCATCAGCCAAAGTATTTCCAGCAACGTGTATTCCAACGCGCTGGTGTCCAAGTCCTTGGACATGGACATGGACATGGACTTTGGTTAGCGTCTCTTTCAGGTCTGCTACCTTCCCCCACAGTAGTCTGCATTTTATGGTGTTGCCTTTTGAATCTCTGAACCCATTCAAGCGCCAGTAATGCAGGTATTCATTAAAAGACTGGACACAATAATACGAATCACAAACAATCAGTGTGAACTGTGTCGGATCTGTATTTTCTAGAGCCATTAGTAGAGCTTTTAGCTCAGCGAACTGTGCTGTACAATCCCCTAAGGTCTGTGTATAGGCATGCTGGGGACAGAATTTCTCCCCCTCCATATAGCCGCTCACAACCGCACATGCAGCAGAATATTGATGTTTTGTCCCAATCGCTGGTTGAGCAGAGCCATCGGTGTACATGACTACTTGATATTGATCAATA
Source organism: Pleurodeles waltl (assembly GCF_031143425.1). NCBI lineage: Eukaryota > Metazoa > Chordata > Amphibia > Caudata > Salamandridae > Pleurodeles > Pleurodeles waltl. The sequence goes on from NC_090440.1 coordinate 143,847,352, forward strand.
GGCAATGTGTCAGCGGGAACTGGATATTCAACTTCATATTGTAGAAGTTCCTGAGTTTGTAACTTTGGGTCAAAAATGTAGTCTACATCAGTGGCTGATAAAGACGTAGCCCATTGTATCAATCGTGGATGAAGTGCTTTTGCGTTCGGGACGCTAGCCTTAAAAACAGCCTCAAGGGCCGGAATAGGAGAAACAACAATAATGCGTTTTCCTTGGGCAAGAGGTCTCTCTTTAAAAACAGCCATCTGTACAGCAGTGAGAATTTTCTCAGTGGGAGCAAAGCGTTGTTCAGCAGCGGAGTACAAGTGTGATTTGTATGCAATCGGGACTGTCTCACCTTCATTAAATGTGACATAAGTAAACTCAATGGTCCCAGCTATCACCCTGATGACCAAATGCGTCTTATTGTCCCGTGTGTGTAAATGTTTTGCTGCTAGCATATCTGCCTGTAACTCTCGAAGAGTATGTGTATGTTCAATTGTCCATAATTTGCTTGAAAAATCAGGACCTATCAATTCATATAAAGGTTTTGTGCTTGTAGCATAATCAGAAATGTATGTTCTGCCAAAATTTAGAAAGCCCAACAATAATTGGAGTTTTTTAATTGTAATTGGTGGTTGCAATTGTGCAAATTTTTCTCAAAATTGTGGCGCTAGGCTTTTCCCTTAATTCGACAGCTCATATCCCAGGAACAGGACGCTGAGGAAGGCAATTTTTGACTTTTTGAAATTAAATATGTTGCCGAGTTCTCCAAACCCTACAATGCGGGCTACCCGTCTTAAATGTTGTAGTAATTCATCATCCGTGAGCTATATATCATCCACATATGACAATGCTTCAGGGTCCAACTTGTGTAAAATAGCAGTCACACGAGCTGAAAACAGACCTGGGCTGTTCTTATACCCCTGAGGCAAACGTCAGAACTTTTTCTGGTAGCCTAGTGCGCTAAAGCTTGTTAGGTCTCTGCTTTCAGGCGCTATATTCTGGCAGCAGAATCCATTCGAGATATCCAAAGTTGTTTTATATTTTTTCTGCACAATGTTGCTCATTAGTGCAGTGCTATGCACATTTTGTATAGCATATGTACATGTATGTCCGTTTGAATTTCTGTAGTCTAAGACTATTCTATATGAATGGTCCAGTTTAGCTACAGGGAATAAGGGATTATTCATCTGCGAGACACAGGGTTCAATTACCCCCTGGTATTCTAATTGTGTAAGTATTTCTCTCACCGGTGCCCTTGCTTCATGTTTTATGGGATACTGCGGTTGTAGCTGCGGTTCACCTTTAATGGGAATTACATGGTATGGAGAATCCCTGTCCCACCCTACGTGTTTTCTATATAACGCAGGTGCCTGTGCAAGAGCCCATTCAATGGAATAGGACTCCGCAAGTTCCTCAGGAACAAGGGGCGAAAAGGAAGGTTTAATAACTTCCTCCCCAGCAGGGCAGGTGCGGACAAAATCAGGCAGCCAATCTTGTTCGGCCACCAAAATGTCATATATTTTAACTACACGATACCAAAAGTTTGCGTCTATGGGGCGTTCAATGTCTCCTTCCAACACGGCTGCCCCCAAGGACCAAAGTTCAGCCATTTCACCTGCCACAACATCCAGGGGAGGCAAGGCCCGGAGAGCCACATCGAAGGAGGGCAAGGGCAGCAGGGCGGAGAAGTCAGCCAGCAGGAGCGCGGACCAGGAGGGCCCCACAAGCCCCATCCCGGGTGTGAGTGAGGACACCCAAGGGCCCAGGACACCGTCACCGAAGGGTCCAGCAACTGCACGGTCGGAGGGCGACTGAGCAGGGAGTCCTGGCCAGGTCTGACTCCCTTGACTTACAGAACAAGCACCGCTGAAGAGGGCCCCGCCGTGCAGAAAGGCACTGCTGAAGAGGGCCCCGCCGTGCAGAAAGGCACTGCTGAAGAGGGCCCCGCCGTGCAGAAAGGCACCGCTGAAGAGGGCCCCGCCGTGCAGAAAGGCACCGCTGAAGAGGGCCCCGCCGTGCAGAAAGGCACCGCTGAAGAGGGCCCCGCCGTCCAGAAAGGCACCGCTGAAGAGGGACCGCCGTGCAGATAGGCACCGCTGAAGAGGGCCCCGCCGTGCAGAAAGGCACCGCTGAAGAGGGCCCCGCCGTCCAGAAAGGCACCGCTGAAGAGGGCCCCGCCGTGCAGAAAGGCACCGCTGAAGAGGGCCCCGCCGTGCAGAAAGGCACCGCTGAAGAGGGCCCCGCCGTCCAGAAAGGCACCGCTGAAGAGGGCCCCGCCGTCCAGAAAGGCACCGCTGAAGAGGGCCCCGCCAAAACAGGCACCGCTCCGCCGGGCCCTTCCTGTCAAGCACCGCTCCGCTGGGCCCTTCCTGTCAAGCACCGCTCTGCTGGGCCCCGCCTTCTCAAGCACCGCTCCGCTGGGCCCTTCATCTCAAGCACCGCTCCGCTGGGCCCCGCCGTCTCAAGCACCACTCCGCTGGGCCCCGCCGTCTCAAGCACCGCTCCGCTGGGACCTTCATCTCAAGCACCGCTCCGCTGGGCCCTTCCTGTCAAGCACCGCTCCGCTGGGCCCCGCCGTCTCAAGCACCGCTCTGCTGGGCCCTTCCTGCCAAGCACCGCTCCGCTGGGCCCTTCATCTCAAGCACCGCTCCGCTGGGCCCCGCCGTCTCAAGCACCGCTCCGCTGGGCCCCGCCGCCTCAAGCACCGCTCCGCTGGGCCCCGCCGTCTCAAGCACCGCTCCGCTGGGCCCTTCCTGTCAAGCACCGCTCCGCTGGGCCCCGCCGTCTCAAGCACCGCTCCGCTGGGCCCTTCCTGTCAAGCACTGCTCCGCTGGGCCCTTCATCTCAAGCACCGCTCCGCTGGGCCCTTCCTGTCAAGCACCACTCCGCTGGGCCCTTCCTGTCAAGCACCACTCCGCTGGGCCCCGCCGTCTCAAGCACCGCTCCGCTGGGCCCTTCCTGTAAAGCACCCCTCCGCCGGGCCCTTCCTGTCAAGCACCGCTCCACCGGGCCCTTCCTGTCAAGCACCGCTCCGCTGGGCCCTTCATCTCAAGCACCGCTCCGCTGGGCCCCGCCGTCTCAAGCACTGCTCCGCTGGGCCCTTCATCTCAAGCACCGCTCCGCTGGGCCCCGCCGTCTCAAGCACCGCTGGCCGAATGACAGTGCCGGTTCTGTGTCGAGCTACTGTTCACACTGCACTCGGGCCACCCTGCCTCCTCCTTTGCCTGTGGAGACTGTTGTCCACTTGATAGACTGTGGCTTTGCACTCCCCAGGATTGAACAGTGGGCAAGCCACCCACTGTAGAGACTTGAGAGACTGTGGCTTTGCACTGCCCAGGATGGCACAGCGGGCATGGTGGCCCCTTCGTGGATCTGGCGTCGTGGACTCATGTGGCTGTGATGCCCCCCCTTCCCTTCCCCCTGAGGTGCCTGTAGTTTTATCATCTGATGCCCCTGCAGTGTTCTCTCCAACGGACTCAGGTCTCCTGTGTGGGCTTTGCCCATGTGTTGCTACACTTTGGCCCACGGACAGTTGACATTTCAGTGACTGTGCAGGATTTATTGCCTCTATTTATCGGTTACGCAATGTTTTAACTTGATATATTTTGTTTCATTTTCCTATTTTACCATGACTTCAATGAAACTATTTTATACATAAATTTAGTTTCTCACTTTAATGATATCTTTTCATTATTCCGTGGGGTTTGGGTGGTGTCACTTTGACTTGGTGCTCTGCATTGGTGTGTAGATAGTTGGGGGGTGGGTGTATTGCGTATGTGTGTGCCCGTAACCCTTCCTCCTCCCCCCTCCCCTGTGTCGTAGGTGCGGTACTCACCGTTGCCGTCTGCGCCGGAGTTCGTACTCGTGGTAGATGAGCAGGTAGATGAGTGCAGGTAGGATGTTCAATTCGGGTTCCATGCTGTCCTCCGTCCTCGTGGAGTGTGTAAAGGTGAGCGTTTTCCCGTTCGTAGTCTGTTTCCGCCGTGTTTTTATCGGCGGGGCTCCCGCCCCGGAAAAGGTGGCGGATTGGTGAGTTGTGATAGGGTGGGCGGAACATTGTCTGCCGCCTGCTTGTTGGCAGTGACCGCCGCACTGTTTGTTTGTCCCGCCGTGGCGGTCGGAGTGTTAAGGTGGCGGTCTGGGTCGGCGGTTCCCGCCAGGGTCAGAATTCCATTTTTTTTACCGCCTGCCTGTTGGCGGGTTGGCCGCCGCTTTAACACTGACCGCCAGGGTTGGAATGACCCCCTATATGTTGTAATTATTTCAGCATGTTCTGGTGATATATAGCGAGGGTCTGACCTACTCGTTCGGAAACCCCCCGAGGAGGTGACAAAACGTTGATGACACCCATTGGTATCTATTGGCCACAACAACCACCCGCCTGGACGTGTCAATGAAGTGTTAAATGTACCATTCAGGACCCATTCATTAAGCTCACTAAAAGTTGCATTTATGTATTTTTGCCAGTTATTACATTTTGCAGGGGCAGGTATGCTGGGCATGTTTAATTCTCTGATTGTAGCTAAGCCTAAACAACTGGTCTGTTGTACAGTTTCATTTAAAAAAATCATTTGAACGGGGATGAGACATGCTCTAGACAATGTTTCTCTACCCTTAGTTTGCCAATTTTTTGTTCCCCAAACACTTTTCAAATCAACATTTTTTGTCCAATATTCATAACCTTCAATTGATAACCGGGAAACAAAGGAGTCCGAATATATAATTTTTTTATTGATCAACAACGTTTGTTTATCCCTAGTTGGAGTTATCTTATAATAATATGACTCAGCATTTTTTTAATGATGCCCAGAAAAATACTTACATTTCTCAAAATAAGTTTTTGAACTCCCTTGTGGGGGAGTTGGGCAATGTTCCCATTGCGCATAATCAAATATCGTTTTTGGACTTCTCGCTTTATGTATGAAGTGGTGCCCATAATAATTATAGCAAAACATGTCACCATAATTGTCCTTAAACTGCTAAACATCCTCATTTTCATAAACAGTATAATATTACAATTCTGTCATCAATGAGTCAACTGCTTTCACTTCCTAATCATCAGACTCAATGCCTGTTATGACTATATCATTCATGGATAAATTTAGCACATACGGTATTTGAATTATTTCAGTGGGACCGTATATATCAAACATTACTTTATCCCACACAATCCCATCTGGAATTGGCACTGCAGAAATGTTCACAAAGGACAAGTCTCTTCAAACCTTATGTGATGAAAAATTTGGTTTCAATACCTCCTCCACCTGTTCAACTGCTGATCTTACGGTAAGAAAATGCCCATGTATTAACAGAAAAAAGTTAATAACAAACCCAATCCAATGAAAAAATGCTAGGACAGTCAATGCAAGCCACAGATAGTTCCAAGGAAAAATAAAATAAGTATCTTTAAGCCAATGTATCAGCTTACGTGGACCTGACAGGTCAGCAGTCGAAGAGGCAAACGAGTAGGATAGACCATTGTTGTTGTCGGCAAAGTAACCAGAGGCAGTTCGTGTAAAAGGCGTTGCCGTTGTCAATGGAGGAGTCGGTGCTTCCCGTGGTGGTACACTGTAAACAGCACCATCCGTCACGTTTGTAGTCATGGTGACTTGATCAAATGTTTCTAAGTTGCTCGTTGTTAGTGGAACTAATGCGAAATCATCATCCACCCTCCCCAAGCTCGGAGAGGCAACAGTATTGGTATAGACAACTTGAAGCTGAACTTCTTCTCCAGTAGTGAGAGGGATTCGGGAACTACTGGACGTTCCTCTTGGTCGGCTGTGTAGAATCGGCCACATGTTGTAACCTGACATTGTCAATAGAAACAAAGCGATTTTCTTTGGCATATGGCAACGGGGGTAGAATAACAGTTCTGGTTCCGTGTATGCCCAACACAGGGACTGGTGCACGATAAGAAGGGCCAAAGTATTTTTTCACTGCAACCTTTTCACCCACAAGATCCCCAACCCTGGGAATCCAGCCAGTAGGTGTTACTGGCACATCCTTAATTCCTGTGGAGGAAGCACTCTTAAAAGAGTTATCTTCACGGAACTGCTGTAATTCCTGTAAAACAGTGACATGATCATTTATGTCAAAAGGTGTTTCCGCCGCCTCCACACCAGGACCATCAAGATCCAGAACAAACATTTGTGTTCTGAACAGGCACTCATATGAAGTAGCACCCCCTAGGGACTTTCTAGGCAGGTTATTTAGTGCTCTCTGAACTCCAAACAGGTGGGTTAACCAACTATGACCCGTACCTAAGACTCTGGCTGTTAAGGATTGCTTTAAATCGTGGTTTAACCGCACCACAACAGAATTTCCCTCAGGATGAAATGGAGGCGAGTACTGGAGCTGGACCCCAACGAAGCCATGGTGTCCCTGAATGCCCTTGAGTCAAAGGCAGGGCCCTGGTCCGAATGGAATGCCGCAACTGCAAATGTACCGACAAAGACTCGCAACTCTTTAATAACAGTCCGAGCGTCAGCCGAGTGCTGTGGCCACACCCACACAAATCTGGAGCAAGAATCAACAGCGACTAGTATATATTTGCATGCACTATCCGGTGTTAATGGACCGCAATGATCCAGGTACACACATTGTAATGGTCTGTTTGAGATTAAGAGGGGCGTCTGCGGCTGGCGCTTAGCTGTGGAAACTTTAATTTGTCGACAGATGTCACAACAAAGGACATACTGCTTAGTCTCTTTATAGAGACCAGGCCACCAATAACGGGCCTGCAAGAGTGAAATTGTAGCAGCCACGCCAGCATGTGCAGATGCCACCTCCTCATGTGCTGCTTTAATCAATTGTGGTCTTACATCTTTATTGGGGATGTCGCGTACGCCTACTCCTGGAATTTTAACTTCAGTGTTCAGCATACTTCCCATCAAGTATTGATATTTATTAGGAAATCCTTTAGGATAAGGCGTACCATCAACCGTAGCTTTTATGGCAGCCATAATGTCAGTGTCTGATTTTGAACTTGAACGAGTCACTGCAGCTACAGTGGCAACTGCCACTGCTGACTTTGCGGCTTCATCAGCCAAAGTATTTCCAGCAACGTGTATTCCAACGCGCTGGTGTCCAAGTCCTTGGACATGGACATGGACATGGACTTTGGTTAGCGTCTCTTTCAGGTCTGCTACCTTCCCCCACAGTAGTCTGCATTTTATGGTGTTGCCTTTTGAATCTCTGAACCCATTCAAGCGCCAGTAATGCAGGTATTCATTAAAAGACTGGACACAATAATACGAATCACAAACAATCAGTGTGAACTGTGTCGGATCTGTATTTTCTAGAGCCATTAGTAGAGCTTTTAGCTCAGCGAACTGTGCTGTACAATCCCCTAAGGTCTGTGTATAGGCATGCTGGGGACAGAATTTCTCCCCCTCCATATAGCCGCTCACAACCGCACATGCAGCAGAATATTGATGTTTTGTCCCAATCGCTGGTTGAGCAGAGCCATCGGTGTACATGACTACTTGATATTGATCAATAGGCAATGTGTCAGCGGGAACTGGATATTCAACTTCATATTGTAGAAATTCCTGAGTTTGTTACTTTGGGTCAAAAATGTAGTCTACATCAGTGGCTGATAAAGACGTAGCCCATTGTATCAATCGTGGATGAAGTGCTTTTGCGTTCGGGACGCTAGCCTTAATAACAGCCTCAAGGGCCGGAATAGGAGAAACAACAATAATGCGTTTTCCTTGGGCAAGAGGTCTCTCTTTAAAAACAGCCATCTGTACAGCAGTGAGAATTTTCTCAGTGGGAGCAAAGCGTTGTTCAGCAGCGGAGTACAAGTGTGATTTGTATGCAATCGGGACTGTCTCACCTTCATTAAATGTGACATAAGTAAACTCAATGGTCCCAGCTATCACCCTGATGACCAAATGCGTCTTATTGTCCCGTGTGTGTAAATGTTTTGCTGCTAGCATATCTGCCTGTAACTCTCGAAGAGTATGTGTATGTTCAATTGTCCATAATTTGCTTGAAAAATCAGGACCTATCAATTCATATAAAGGTTTTGTGCGTGTAGCATAATCAGAAATGTATGTTCTGCCAAAATTTAGAAAGCCCAACAATAATTGGAGTTTTTTAATTGTAATTGGTGGTTGCAATTGTGCACATTTTTCTCAAAATTGTGGCGCTAGGCTTTTCCCTTAATTCGACAGCTCATATCCCAGGAACAGGACGCTGAGGAAGGCAATTTTTGACTTTTTGAAATTAAATATGTTGCCGAGTTCTCCAAACCCTACAATGCGGGCTACCCGTCTTAAATGTTGTAGTAATTCATCATCCGTGAGCTATATATCATCCACATATGACAATGCTTCAGGGTCCAACTTGTGTAAAATAGCAGTCACACGAGCTGAAAACAGACCTGGGATGTTCTTACACCCCTGAGGCAAACGTCAGAACTTTTTCTGGGAGCCTAGTGCGCTAAAGCTTGTTAGGTCTCTGCTTTCAGGCGCTATATTCTGGCAGCAGAATCCATTCGAGATATCCAAAGTTGTTTTATATTTTTTCTGCACAATGTTGCTCATTAGTGCAGTGCTATGCACATTTTGTATAGCATATATACATGTATGTCCGTTTGAATTTCTGTAGTCTAAGACTATTCTATATGAATGGTCCAGTTTAGCTACAGGGAATAAGGGATTATTCATCTGCGAGACACAGGGTTCGATTACCCCCTGGTATTCTAATTGTGTAAGTATTTCTCTCACCGGTGCCCTTGCTTCATGTTTTATGGGATACTGCGGTTGTAGCTGCGGTTCACCTTTAATGGGAATTACATGGTATGGAGAATCCCTGTCCCACCCTACGTGATTTCTATATAACGCAGGTGCCTGTGCAAGAGCCCATTCAATGGAATAGGACTCAGCAAGTTCCTCAGGAACAAGGGGCGAAAAGGAAGGTTTAATAACTTCCTCCCCAGCAGGGCAGGTGCGGACAAAATCAGGCAGCCAATCTTGTTCGGCCACCAAAATGTCATATATTTTAACTACACGATACCAAAAGTTTGCGTCTATGGGGCGTTCAATGTCTCCTTCCAACACGGCTGCCCCCAAGGACCAAAGTTCAGCCATTTCACCTGCCACAACATCCAGGGGAGGCAAGGCCCGGAGAGCCACATCGAAGGAGGGCAAGGGCAGCAGGGCGGAGAAGTCAGCCAGCAGGAGCGCGGACCAGGAGGGCCCCACAAGCCCCATCCCGGGTGTGAGTGAGGACACCCAAGGGCCCAGGACACCGTCACCGAAGGGTCCAGCAACTGCACGGTCGGAGGGCGACTGAGCAGGGAGTCCTGGCCAGGTCTGACTCCCTTGACTTACAGAACAAGCACCGCTGAAGAGGGCCCCGCCGTGCAGAAAGGCACTGCTGAAGAGGGCCCCGCCGTGCAGAAAGGCACCGCTAAAGAGGGCCCCGCCATGCAGAAAGGCACCGCTGAAGAGGGCCCCGCCGTGCAGAAAGGCACCGCTGAAGAGGGCCCCGCCGTGCAGAAAGGCACCGCTGAAGAGGGCCCCGCCGTCCAGAAAGGCACCGCTGAAGAGGGCCCCGCCGTGCAGATAGGCACCGCTGAAGAGGGCCCCGCCGTGCAGAAAGGCACCGCTGAAGAGGGCCCCGCCGTCCAGAAAGGCACCGCTGGAGAGGGCCCCGCCGTGCAGAAAGGCACCGCTGAAGAGGGCCCCGCCGTGCAGAAAGGCACCGCTGAAGAGGGCCCCGCCGTCCAGAAAGGCACCGCTGAAGAGGGCCCCGCCGTCCAGAAAGGCACCGCTGAAGAGGGCCCCGCCAAAACAGGCACCGCTCCGCCGGGCCCTTCCTGTCAAGCACCGCTCCGCTGGGCCCTTCCTGTCAAGCACCGCTCTGCTGGGCCCCGCCGTCTCAAGCACCGCTCCGCTGGGCCCTTCATCTCAAGCACCGCTCCGCTGGGCCCCGCCGTCTCAAGCACCACTCCGCTGGGCCCCGCCGTCTCAAGCACCGCTCCGCTGGGCCCTTCATCTCAAGCACCGCTCCGCTGGGCCCTTCCTGTCAAGCACCGCTCCGCTGGGCCCCGCCCTCTCAAGCACCGCTCTGCTGGGCCCTTCCTGCCAAGCACCGCTCCGCTGGGCCCCGCCGTCTCAAGCACCGCTCCGCTGGGCCCTTCATCTCAAGCACCGCTCCGCTGGGCCCCGCCGTCTCAAGCACCGCTCCGCTGGGCCCCGCCGTCTCAAGCACCGCTCCGCTGGGCCCTTCATCTCAAGCACCGCTCCGCTGGGCCCCGCCGTCTCAAGCACCGCTCCGCTGGGCCCTTCCTGTCAAGCACCGCTCCGCTGGGCCCCGCCGTCTCAAGCACCGCTCCGCTGGGCCCTTCCTGTCAAGCACCGCTCCGCTGGGCCCTTCATCTCAAGCACCGCTCCGCTGGGCCCTTCCTGTCAAGCACCACTCCGCTGGGCCCTTCCTGTCAAGCACCACTCCGCTGGGCCCCGCCGTCTCAAGCACCGCTCCGCTGGGCTCTTCCTGTCAAGCACCCCTCCGCCGGGCCCTTCCTGTCAAGCACCGCTCCGCCGGGCCCTTCCTGTCAAGCACCGCTCCGCTGGGCACTTCATCTCAAGCACCGCTCCGCTGGGCCCCGCCGTCTCAAGCACTGCTCCGCTGGGCCCTTCATCTCAAGCACCGCTCCGCTGGGCCCCGCCGTCTCAAGCACCGCTGGCCGAATGACAGTGCCGGTTCTGTGTCGAGCTACTGTTCACACTGCACTCGGGCCACCCTGCCTCCTCCTTTGCCTGTGGAGACTGTTGTCCACTTGATAGACTGTGGCTTTGCACTCCCCAGGATTGAACAGTGGGCAAGCCACCCACTGTAGAGACTTGAGAGACTGTGGCTTTGCACTGCCCAGGATGGCACAGCGGGCATGGTGGCCCCTTCGTGGATCTGGCGTCGTGGACTCATGTGGCTGTGGTGCCTCCCCTTCCCTTCCCCCTGAGGTGCCTGTAGTTTTATCATCTGATGCCCCTGCAGTGTTCTCTCCAACGGACTCAGGTCTCCTGTGTGGGCTTTGCCCATGTGTTGCTACACTTTGGCCCACGGACAGTTGACATTTCAGTGACTGTGCAGGATTTATTGCCTCTATTTATCGGTTACGCAATGTTTTAACTTGATATATTTTGTTTCATTTTCCTATTTTACCATGACTTCAATTAAACTATTTTATACATAAATTTAGTTTCTCACTTTAATGATATCTTTTCATTATTCCGTGGGGTTTGGGTGGTGTCACTTTGACTTGGTGCTCTGCATTGGTGTGTAGATAGTTGGGGGGTGGGTGTATTGCGTATGTGTGTGCCCGTAACCGTTCCTCCTCCCCCCTCCCCTGTGTCGTAGGTGCGGTACTCACCGTTGCCGTCTGCGCCAGAGTTCGTACTCGTGGTAGATGAGCAGGTAGATGAGTGCAGGTAGGATGTTCAATTCGGGTTCCATGCTGTCCTCCGTCCTCGTGGAGTGTGTAAAGGTGAGCGTTTTCCCGTTCGTAGTCTGTTTCCGCCGTGTTTTTATCGGCGGGGCTCCCGCCCCGGAAAAGGTGGCGGATTGGTGAGTTGTGATAGGGTGGGCGGAACATTGTCTGCCGCCTGCTTGTTGGCGGTGACCGCCGCGCTGTTTGTTTGTCCCGCCGTGGCGGTCGGAGTGTTAAGGTGGCGGTCTGGGTTGGCGGTTCCCGCCAGGGTCAGAATTCCATTTTTTTTACCGCCTGCCTGTTGGCGGGTTGGCCGCCGCTTTAACACTGACCGCCAGGGTTGGAATGACCCCCTATATGTTGTAATTATTTCAGCATGTTCTGGTGATATATAGCGAGGGTCTGACCTACTCGTTCGGAAACCCCCCGAGGAGGTGACAAAACGTTGATGACACCCATTGGTATCTATTGGCCACAACAACCACCCGCCTGGACGTGTCAATGAAGTGTTAAATGTACCATTCAGGACCCATTCATTAAGCTCACTAAAAGTTGCATTTATGTATTTTTGCCAGTTATTACATTTTGCAGGGGCAGGTATGCTGGGCATGTTTAATTCTCTGATTGTAGCTAAGCCTAAACAACTGGTCTGTTGTACAGTTTCATTTAAAAAAATCATTTGAACGGGGATGAGACATGCTCTAGACAATGTTTCTCTACCCTTAGTTTGCCAATTTTTTGTTCCCCAAACACTTTTCAAATCAACATTTTTTGTCCAATATTCATAACCTTCAATTGATAACCGGGAAACAAAGGAGTCCGAATATATAATTTTTTTATTGATCAACAACGTTTGTTTATCCCTAGTTGGAGTTATCTTATAATAATATGACTAAGCATTTTTTTAATGATGCCCAGAAAAATACTTAAATTTCTCAAAATAAGTTTTTGAACTCCCTTGTGGGGGAGTTGGGCAATGTTCCCATTGCGCATAATCAAATATCGTTTTTGGACTTCTCGCTTTATGTATGAAGTGGTGCCCATAATAATTATAGCAAAACATGTCACCATAATTGTCCTTAAACTGCTAAACATCCTCATTTTCATAAACAGTATAATATTACAATTCTGTCATCAATGAGTCAACTGCTTTCACATCCCAATCATCAGACACAATGCCTGTTATGACTATATCATTCATGGATAAATTTAGCACATACGGTATTTGAATTATTTCAGTGGGACCGTATATATCAAACATTACTTTATCCCACACAATCCCATCTGGAATTGGCACTGCAGAAATGTTCACAAAGGACAAGTCTCTTCGAACCTTATGTGATGAAAAATTTGGTTTCAATACCTCCTTCACCTGTTCAACTGCTGATCTTACGGTAAGAAAATACCCATGTATTAACAGAAAAAAGTTAATAACAAACCCAATCCAATGAAAAAATGCTAGGACAGTCAATGCAAGCCACAGATAGTTCCAAGGAAAAATAAAATAAGTATCTTTAAGCCAATGTATCAGCTTACGTGGACCTGACAGGTCAGCAGTCGAAGAGGCAAACGAGTCCGATAGACCATCGTTGTTGTCGGCAAAGTAACCAGAGGCAGTTCGTGTAAAAGGCGTTGCCGTTGTCAATGGAGGAGTCGGTGCTTCCCGTGGTGGTACACTGTAAACAGCACCATCCGTCACGTTTGTAGTCATGGTGACTTGATCAAATGTTTCTAAGTTGCTCGTTGTTAGTGGAACTAATGCGAAATCATCATCCACCCTCCCCAAGCTCGGAGAGGCAACAGTATTGGTATAGACAACTTGAAGCTGAACTTCTTCTCCAGTAGTGAGAGGGATTCGGGAACTACTGGACGTTCCTCTTGGTCGGCTGTGTAGAATCGGCCACATGTTGTAACCTGACATTGTCAATAGAAACAAAGCGATTTTCTTTGGCATCTGGCAACGGGGGTAGAATAACAGTTCTGGTTCCGTGTATGCCCAACACAGGGACTGGTGCACGATAAGAAGGGCCAAAGTATTTTTTCACTGCAACCTTTTCACCCACAAGATCCCCAACCCTGGGAATCCAGCCAGTAGGTGTTACTGGCACATCCTTAATTCCTGTGGAGGAAGCACTCTTAAAAGAGTTATCTTCACGGAACTGCTGTAATTCCTGTAAAACAGTGACATGATCATTTATGTCAAAAGGTGTTTCCGCCGCCTCCACACCAGGACCATCAAGATCCAGAACAAACATTTGTGTTCTGAACAGGCACTCATATGAAGTAGCACCCCCTAGGGACTTTCTAGGCAGGTTATTTAGTGCTCTCTGAACTCCAAACAGGTGGGTTAACCAACTACGACCCGTACCTAAGACTCTGGCTGTTAAGGATTGCTTTAAATCGTGGTTTAACCACACCACAACAGAATTTCCCTCAGGATGAAATGGAGGCGAGTACTGGAGCTGGACCCCAACGAAGCCATGGTGTCCCTGAATGCCCTTGAGTCAAAGGCAGGGCCCTGGTCCGAATGGAATGCCGCAACTGCAAATGTACCGACAAAGACTCGCAACTCTTTAATAACAGTCCGAGCGTCAGCCGAGTGCTGTGGCCACACCCACACAAATCTGGAGCAAGAATCAACAGCGACTAGTATATATTTGCATGCACTATCCGGTGTTAATGGACCGCAATGATCCAGGTACACACATTGTAATGGTCTGTTTGAGATTAAGAGGGGCGTCTGCGGCTGGCGCTTAGCTGTGGAAACTTTAATTTGTCGACAGATGTCACAACAAAGGACATACTGCTTAGTCTCTTTATAGAGACCAGGCCACCAATAACGGGCCTGCAAGAGTGAAATTGTAGCAGCCACGCCAGCATGTGCAGATGCCACCTCCTCATGTGCTGCTTTAATCAATTGTGGTCTTACATCTTTATTGGGGATGTCGCGTACGCCTACTCCTGGAATTTTAACTTCAGTGTTCAGCATACTTCCCATCAAGTATTGATATTTATTAGGAAATCCTTTAGGATAAGGCGTACCATCAACCGTAGCTTTTATGGCAGCCATAATGTCAGTGTCTGATTTTGAACTTGAACGAGTCACTGCAGCTACAGTGGCAACTGCCACTGCTGACTTTGCGGCTTCATCAGCCAAAGTATTTCCAGCAACGTGTATTCCAACGCGCTGGTGTCCAAGTCCTTGGACATGGACATGGACATGGACTTTGGTTAGCGTCTCTTTCAGGTCTGCTACCTTCCCCCACAGTAGTCTGCATTTTATGGTGTTGCCTTTTGAATCTCTGAACCCATTCAAGCGCCAGTAATGCAGGTATTCATTAAAAGACTGGACACAATAATACGAATCACAAACAATCAGTGTGAACTGTGTCGGATCTGTATTTTCTAGAGCCATTAGTAGAGCTTTTAGCTCAGCGAACTGTGCTGTACAATCCCCTAAGGTCTGTGTATAGGCATGCTGGGGACAGAATTTCTCCCCCTCCATATAGCCGCTCACAACCGCACATGCAGCAGAATATTGATGTTTTGTCCCAATCGCTGGTTGAGCAGAGCCATCGGTGTACATGACTACTTGATATTGATCAATAGGCAATGTGTCAGCGGGAACTGGATATTCAACTTCATATTGTAGAAATTCCTGAGTTTGTAACTTTGGGTCAAAAATGTAGTCTACATCAGTGGCTGATAAAGACGTAGCCCATTGTATCAATCGTGGATGAAGTGCTTTTGCGTTCGGGACGCTAGCCTTAAAAACAGCCTCAAGGGCCGGAATAGGAGAAACAACAATAATGCGTTTTCCTTGGGCAAGAGGTCTCTCTTTAAAAACAGCCATCTGTACAGCAGTGAGAATTTTCTCAGTGGGAGCAAAGCGTTGTTCAGCAGCGGAGTACAAGTGTGATTTGTATGCAATCGGGACTGTCTCACCTTCATTAAATGTGACATAAGTAAACTCAATGGTCCCAGCTATCACCCTGATGACCAAATGCGTCTTATTGTCCCGTGTGTGTAAATGTTTTGCTGCTAGCATATCTGCCTGTAACTCTCGAAGAGTATGTGTATGTTCAATTGTCCATAATTTGCTGGAAAAATCAGGACCTATCAATTCATATAAAGGTTTTGTGCGTGTAGCATAATCAGAAATGTATGTTCTGCCAAAATTTAGAAAGCCCAACAATAATTGGAGTTTTTTAATTGTAATTGGTGGTTGCAATTGTGCACATTTTTCTCAAAATTGTGGCGCTAGGCTTTTCCCTTAATTCGACAGCTCATATCCCAGGAACAGGACGCTGAGGAAGGCAATTTTTTACTTTTTGAAATTAAATATGTTGCCGAGTTCTCCAAACCCTACAATGCGGGCTACCCGTCTTAAATGTTGTAGTAATTCATCATCCGTGAGCTATACATCATCCACATATGACAATGCTTCAGGGTCCAACTTGTGTAAAATAGCAGTCACACGAGCTGAAAACAGACCTGGGCTGTTCTTATACCCCTGAGGCAAACGTCAGAACTTTTTCTGGGAGCCTAGTGCGCTAAAGCTTGTTAGGTCTCTGCTTTCAGGCGCTATATTCTGGCAGCAGAATCCATTCGAGATATCCAAAGTTGTTTTATATTTTTTCTGCACAATGTTGCTCATTAGTGCAGTGCTATGCACATTTTGTATAGCATATGTACATGTATGTCCGTTTGAATTTCTGTAGTCTAAGACTATTCTATATGAATGGTCCAGTTTAGCTACAGGGAATAAGGGATTATTCATCTGCGAGACACAGGGTTCAATTACCCCCTGGTATTCTAATTGTGTAAGTATTTCTCTCACCGGTGCCCTTGCTTCATGTTTTATGGGATACTGCGGTTGTAGCTGCGGTTCACCTTTAATGGGAATTACATGGTATGGAGAATCCCTGTCCCACCCTACGTGATTTCTATATAACGCAGGTGCCTGTGCAAGAGCCCATTCAATGGAATAGGACTCAGCAAGTTCCTCAGGAACAAGGGGCGAAAAGGAAGGTTTAATAACTTCCTCCCCAGCAGGGCAGGTGCGGACAAAATCAGGCAGCCAATCTTGTTCGGCCACCAAAATGTCATATATTTTAACTACACGATACCAAAAGTTTGCGTCTATGGGGCGTTCAATGTCTCCTTCCAACACGGCTGCCCCCAAGGACCAAAGTTCAGCCATTTCACCTGCCACAACATCCAGGGGAGGCAAGGCCCGGAGAGCCACATCGAAGGAGGGCAAGGGCAGCAGGGCGGAGAAGTCAGCCAGCAGGAGCGCGGACCAGGAGGGCCCCACAAGCCCCATCCCGGGTGTGAGTGAGGACACCCAAGGGCCCAGGACACCGTCACCGAAGGGTCCAGCAACTGCACGGTCGGAGGGCGACTGAGCAGGGAGTCCTGGCCAGGTCTGACTCCCTTGACTTACAGAACAAGCACCGCTGAAGAGGGCCCCGCCGTGCAGAAAGGCACCGCTGAAGAGGGCCCCGCCGTGCAGAAAGGCACTGCTGAAGAGGGCCCCGCCGTGCAGAAAGGCACCGCTGAAGAGGGCCCCGCCGTGCAGAAAGGCACCGCTGAAGAGGGCCCCGCCGTGCAGAAAGGCACCGCTGAAGAGGGCCCCGCCGTCCAGAAAGGCACCGCTGAAGAGGGCCCCACCGTGCAGATAGGCACCGCTGAAGAGGGCCCCGCCGTGCAGAAAGGCACCGCTGAAGAGGGCCCCGCCGTCCAGAAAGGCACCGCTGAAGAGGGCCCCGCCGTGCAGAAAGGCACCGCTGAAGAGGGCCCCGCCGTGCAGAAAGGCACCGCTGAAGAGGGCCCCGCCGTCCAGAAAGGCACCGCTGAAGAGGGCCCCGCCGTCCAGAAAGGCACCGCTGAAGAGGGCCCCGCCAAAACAGGCACCGCTCCGCCGGGCCCTTCCTGTCAAGCACCGCTCCGCTGGGCCCTTCCTGTCAAGCACCGCTCTGCTGGGCCCCGCCTTCTCAAGCACCGCTCCGCTGGGCCCTTCATCTCAAGCACCGCTCCGCTGGGCCCCGCCGTCTCAAGCACCACTCCGCTGGGCCCCGCCGTCTCAAGCACCGCTCCGCTGGGCCCTTCATCTCAAGCACCGCTCCGCTGGGCCCTTCCTGTCAAGCACCGCTCCGCTGGGCCCCGCCGTCTCAAGCACCGCTCTGCTGGGCCCTTCCTGCCAAGCACCGCTCCGCTGGGCCCCGCCGTCTCAAGCACCGCTCCGCTGGGCCCTTCATCTCAAGCACCGCTCCGCTGGGCCCCGCCGTCTCAAGCACCGCTCCGCTGGGCCCCGCCGTCTCAAGCACCGCTCCGCTGGGCCCTTCATCTCAAGCACCGCTCCGCTGGGCCCCGCCGTCTCAAGCACCGCTCCGCTGGGCCCTTCCTGTCAAGCACCGCTCCGCTGGGCTCCGCCGTCTCAAGCACCGCTCCGCTGGGCCCTTCCTGTCAAGCACCGCTCCGCTGGGCCCTTCATCTCAAGCACCGCTCCGCTGGGCCCTTCCTGTCAAGCACCACTCCGCTGGGCCCTTCCTGTCAAGCACCACTCCGCTGGGCCCCGCCGTCTCAAGCACCGCTCCGCTGGGCCCTTCCTGTCAAGCACCCCTCCGCCGGGCCCTTCCTGTCAAGCACCGCTCCGCTGGGCCCTTCATCTCAAGCACCGCTCCGCTGGGCCCCGCCGTCTCAAGCACTGCTCCGCTGGGCCCTTCATCTCAAGCACTGCTCCGCTGGGCCCCGCCGTCTCAAGCACCGCTGGCCGAATGACAGTGCCGGTTCTGTGTCGAGCTACTGTTCACACTGCACTCGGGCTACCCTGCCTCCTCCTTTGCCTGTGGAGACTGTTGTCCACTTGATAGACTGTGGCTTTGCACTCCCCAGGATTGAACAGTGGGCAAGCCACCCACTGTAGAGACTTGAGAGACTGTGGCTTTGCACTGCCCAGGATGGCACAGCGGGCATGGTGGCCCCTTCGTGGATCTGGCGTCGTGGACTCATGTGGCTGTGGTGCCCCCCCTTCCCTTCCCCCTGAGGTGCCTGTAGTTTTATCATCTGATGCCCCTGCAGTGTTCTCTCCAACGGACTCAGGTCTCCTGTGTGGGCTTTGCCCATGTGTTGCTACACTTTGGCCCACGGACAGTTGACATTTCAGTGACTGTGCAGGATTTATTGCCTCTATTTATCGGTTACGCAATGTTTTAACTTGATATATTTTGTTTCATTTTCCTATTTTACCATGACTTCAATGAAACTATTTTATACATAAATTTAGTTTCTCACTTTAATGATATCTTTTCATTATTCCGTGGGGTTTGGGTGGTGTCACTTTGACTTGGTGCTCTGCATTGGTGTGTAGATAGTTGGGGGGTGGGTGTATTGCGTATGTGTGTGCCCGTAACCCTTCCTCCTCCCCCCTCCCCTGTGTCGTAGGTGCGGTACTCACCGTTGCCGTCTGCGCCGGAGTTCGTACTCGTGGTAGATGAGCAGGTAGATGAGTGCAGGTAGGATGTTCAATTCGGGTTCCATGCTGTCCTCCGTCCTCGTGGAGTGTGTAAAGGTGAGCGTTTTCCCGTTCGTAGTCTGTTTCCGCCGTGTTTTTATCGGCGGGGCTCCCGCCCCGGAAAAGGTGGCGGATTGGTGAGTTGTGATAGGGTGGGCGGAACATTGTCTGCCGCCTGCTTGTTGGCGGTGACCGCCGCGCTGTTTGTTTGTCCCGCTGTGGCGGTCGGAGTGTTAAGGTGGCGGTCTGGGTTGGCGGTTCCCGCCAGGGTCAGAATTCCATTTTTTTTACCGCCTGCCTGTTGGCGGGTTGGCCGCCGCTTTAACACTGACCGCCAGGGTTGGAATGACCCCCTATATGTTGTAATTATTTCAGCATGTTCTGGTGATATATAGCGAGGGTCTGACCTACTCGTTCGGAAACCCCCCGAGGAGGTGACAAAACGTTGATGACACCCATTGGTATCTATTGGCCACAACAACCACCCGCCTGGACGTGTCAATGAAGTGTTAAATGTACCATTCAGGACCCATTCATTAAGCTCACTAAAAGTTGCATTTATGTATTTTTGCCAGATATTACATTTTGCAGGGGCAGGTATGCTGGGCATGTTTAATTCTCTGATTGTAGCTAAGCCTAAACAACTGGTCTGTTGTACAGTTTCATTTAAAAAAATCATTTGAACGGGGATGAGACATGCTCTAGACAATGTTTCTCTACCCTTAGTTTGCCAATTTTTTGTTCCCCAAACACTTTTCAAATCAACATTTTTTGTCCAATATTCATAACCTTCAATTGATAACCGGGAAACAAAGGAGTCCGAATATATAATTTTTTTATTGATCAACAACGTTTGTTTATCCCTAGTTGGAGTTATCTTATAATAATATGACTCAGCATTTTTTTAATGATGCCCAGAAAAATACTTAAATTTCTCAAAATAAGTTTTTGAACTCCCTTGTGGGGGAGTTGGGCAATGTTCCCATTGCGCATAATCAAATATCGTATTTGGACTTCTCGCTTTATGTATGAAGTGGTGCCCATAATAATTATAGCAAAACATGTCACCATAATTGTCCTTAAACTGCTAAACATCCTCATTTTCATAAACAGTATAATATTACAATTCTGTCATCAATGAGTCAACTGCTTTCACATCCCAATCATCAGACACAATGCCTGTTATGACTATATCATTCATGGATAAATTTAGCACATACGGTATTTGAATTATTTCAGTGGGACCGTATATATCAAACATTACTTTATCCCACACAATCCCATCTGGAATTGGCACTGCAGAAATGTTCACAAAGGACAAGTCTCTTCGAACCTTATGTGATGAAAAATTTGGTTTCAATACCTCCTCCACCTGTTCAACTGCTGATCTTACGGTAAGAAAATGCCCATGTATTAACAGAAAAAAGTTAATAACAAACCCAATCCAATGAAAAAATGCTAGGACAGTCAACGCAAGCCACAGATAGTTCCAAGGAAAAATAAAATAAGTATCTTTAAGCCAATGTATCAGCTTACGTGGACCTGACAGGTCAGCAGTCGAAGAGGCAAACGAGTCCGATAGACCATCGTTGTTGTCGGCAAAGTAACCAGAGGCAGTTCGTGTAAAAGGCGTTGCCGTTGTCAATGGAGGAGTCGGTGCTTCCCGTGGTGGTACACTGTAAACAGCACCATCCGTCACGTTTGTAGTCATGGTGACTTGATCAAATGTTTCTAAGTTGCTCGTTGTTAGTGGAACTAATGCGAAATCATCATCCACCCTCCCCAAGCTCGGAGAGGCAACAGTATTGGTATAGACAACTTGAAGCTGAACTTCTTCTCCAGTAGTGAGAGGGATTCGGGAACTACTGGACGTTCCTCTTGGTCGGCTGTGTAGAATCGGCCACATGTTGTAACCTGACATTGTCAATAGAAACAAAGCGATTTTCTTTGGCATCTGGCAACGGGGGTAGAATAACAGTTCTGGTTCCGTGTATGCCCAACACAGGGACTGGTGCACGATAAGAAGGGCCAAAGTATTTTTTCACTGCAACCTTTTCACCCACAAGATCCCCAACCCTGGGAATCCAGCCAGTAGGTGTTACTGGCACATCCTTAATTCCTGTGGAGGAAGCACTCTTAAAAGAGTTATCTTCACGGAACTGCTGTAATTCCTGTAAAACAGTGACATCATCATTTATGTCAAAAGGTGTTTCCGCCGCCTCCACACCAGGACCATCAAGATCCAGAACAAACATTTGTGTTCTGAACAGGCACTCATATGAAGTAGCACCCCCTAGGGACTTTCTAGGCATGTTATTTAGTGCTCTCTGAACTCCAAACAGGTGGGTTAACCAACTACGACCCGTACCTAAGACTCTGGCTGTTAAGGATTGCTTTAAATCGTGGTTTAACCGCACCACAACAGAATTTCCCTCAGGATGAAATGGAGGCGAGTACTGGAGCTGGACCCCAACGAAGCCATGGTGTCCCTGAATGCCCTTGAGTCAAAGGCAGGGCCCTGGTCCGAATGGAATGCCGCAACTGCAAATGTACCGACAAAGACTCGCAACTCTTTAATAACAGTCCGAGCGTCAGCCGAGTGCTGTGGCCACACCCACACAAATCTGGAGCAAGAATCAACAGCGACTAGTATATATTTGCATGCACTATCCGGTGTTAATGGACCGCAATGATCCAGGTACACACATTGTAATGGTCTGTTTGAGAATAAGAGGGGCGTCTGCGGCTGGCGCTTAGCTGTGGAAACTTTAATTTCTCGACAGATGTCAAAACAAAGGACATACTGCTTAGTATCTTTATAGAGACCAGGCCACCAATAACGGGCCTGCAAGAGTGAAATTGTAGCAGCCACGCCAGCATGTGCAGATGCCACCTCCTCATGTGCTGCTTTAATCAATTGTGGTCTTACATCTTTATTGGGGATGTCGCGTACGCCTACTCCTGGAATTTTAACTTCAGTGTTCAGCATACTTCCCATCAAGTATTGATATTTATTAGGAAATCCTTTAGGATAAGGCGTACCATCAACCGTAGCTTTTATGGCAGCCATAATGTCAGTGTCTGATTTTGAACTTGAACGAGTCACTGCAGCTACAGTGGCAACTGCCACTGCTGACTTTGCGGCTTCATCAGCCAAAGTATTTCCAGCAACGTGTATTCCAACGCGCTGGTGTCCAAGTCCTTGGACATGGACATGGACATGGACTTTGGTTAGCGTCTCTTTCAGGTCTGCTACCTTCCCCCACAGTAGTCTGCATTTTATGGTGTTGCCTTTTGAATCTCTGAACCCATTCAAGCGCCAGTAATGCAGGTATTCATTAAAAGACTGGACACAATAATACGAATCACAAACAATCAGTGTGAACTGTGTCGGATCTGTATTTTCTAGAGCCATTAGTAGAGCTTTTAGCTCAGCGAACTGTGCTGTACAATCCCCTAAGGTCTGTGTATAGGCATGCTGGGGACAGAATTTCTCCCCCTCCATATAGCCGCTCACAACCGCACATGCAGCAGAATATTGATGTTTTGTCCCAATCGCTGGTTGAGCAGAGCCATCGGTGTACATGACTACTTGATATTGATCAATAGGCAATGTGTCAGCGGGAACTGGATATTCAACTTCATATTGTAGAAATTCCTGAGTTTGTAACTTTGGGTCAAAAATGTAGTCTACATCAGTGGCTGATAAAGACGTAGCCCATTGTATCAATCGTGGATGAAGTGCTTTTGCGTTCGGGACGCTAGCCTTAATAACAGCCTCAAGGGCCGGAATAGGAGAAACAACAATAATGCGTTTTCCTTGGACAAGAGGTCTCTCTTTAAAAACAGCCATCTGTACAGCAGTGAGAATTTTCTCAGTGGGAGCAAAGCGTTGTTCAGCAGCGGAGTACAAGTGTGATTTGTATGCAATCGGGACTGTCTCACCTTCATTAAATGTGACATAAGTAAACTCAATGGTCCCAGCTATCACCCTGATGACCAAATGCGTCTTATTGTCCTGTGTGTGTAAATGTTTTGCTGCTAGCATATCTGCCTGTAACTCTCGAAGAGTATGTGTATGTTCAATTGTCCATAATTTGCTTGAAAAATCAGGACCTATCAATTCATATAAAGGTTTTGTGCGTGTAGCATAATCAGAAATGTATGTTCTGCCAAAATTTAGAAAGCCCAACAATAATTGGAGTTTTTTAATTGTAATTGGTGGTTGCAATTGTGCACATTTTTCTCAAAATTGTGGCGCTAGGCTTTTCCCTTAATTCGACAGCTCATATCCCAGGAACAGGACGCTGAGGAAGGCAATTTTTGACTTTTTGAAATTAAATATGTTGCCGAGTTCTCCAAACCCTACAATGCGGGCTACCCGTCTTAAATGTTGTAGTAATTCATCATCCGTGAGCTATATATCATCCACATATGACAATGCTTCAGGGTCCAACTTGTGTAAAATAGCAGTCACACGAGCTGAAAACAGACCTGGGCTGTTCTTATACCCCTGAGGCAAACGTCAGAACTTTTTCTGGGAGCCTAGTGCGCTAAAGCTTGTTAGGTCTCTGCTTTCAGGCGCTATATTCTGGCAGCAGAATCCATTCGAGATATCCAAAGTTGTTTTATATTTTTTCTGCACAATGTTGCTCATTAGTGCAGTGCTATGCACATTTTGTATAGCATATGTACATGTATGTCCGTTTGAATTTCTGTAGTCTAAGACTATTCTATATGAATGGTCCAGTTTAGCTACAGGGAATAAGGGATTATTCATCTGCGAGACACAGGGTTCAATTACCCCCTGGTATTCTAATTGTGTAAGTATTTCTCTCACCGGTGCCCTTGCTTCATGTTTTATGGGATACTGCGGTTGTAGCTGCGGTTCACCTTTAATGGGAATTACATGGTATGGAGAATCCCTGTCCCACCCTACGTGATTTCTATATAACGCAGGTGCCTGTGCAAGAGCCCATTCAATGGAATAGGACTCAGCAAGTTCCTCAGGAACAAGGGGCGAAAAGGAAGGTTTAATAACTTCCTCCCCAGCAGGGCAGGTGCGGACAAAATCAGGCAGCCAATCTTGTTCGGCCACCAAAATGTCATATATTTTAACTACACGATACCAAAAGTTTGCGTCTATGGGGCGTTCAATGTCTCCTTCCAACACGGCTGCCCCCAAGGACCAAAGTTCAGCCATTTCACCTGCCACAACATCCAGGGGAGGCAAGGCCCGGAGAGCCACATCGAAGGAGGGCAAGGGCAGCAGGGCGGAGAAGTCAGCCAGCAGGAGCGCGGACCAGGAGGGCCCCACAAGCCCCATCCCGGGTGTGAGTGAGGACACCCAAGGGCCCAGGACACCGTCACCGAAGGGTCCAGCAACTGCACGGTCGGAGGGCGACTGAGCAGGGAGTCCTGGCCAGGTCTGACTCCCTTGACTTACAGAACAAGCACCGCTGAAGAGGGCCCCGCCATGCAGAAAGGCACCGCTGAAGAGGGCCCCGCCGTGCAGAAAGGCACTGCTGAAGAGGGCCCCGCCATTCAGAAAGGCACCGCTGAAGAGGGCCCCGCCGTGCAGAAAGGCACCGCTGAAGAGGGCCCCGCCGTGCAGAAAGGCACCGCTGAAGAGCGCCCCGCCGTCCAGAAAGGCACCGCTGAAGAGGGCCCCGCCGTGCAGATAGGCACCGCTGAAGAGGGCCCCGCCGTGCAGAAAGGCACCGCTGAAGAGGGCCCCGCCGTCCAGAAAGGCACCGCTGAAGAGGGCCCCGCCGTGCAGAAAGGCACCGCTGAAGAGGGCCCCGCCGTGCAGAAAGGCACGGCTGAAGAGGGCCCCGCCGTCCAGAAAGGCACCGCTGAAGAGGGCCCCGCCGTCCAGAAAGGCACCGCTGAAGAGGGCCCCGCCAAAACAGGCACCGCTCCGCCGGGCCCTTCCTGTCAAGCACCGCTCCGCTGGGCCCTTCCTGTCAAGCACCGCTCTGCTGGGCCCCGCCGTCTCAAGCACCGCTCCGCTGGGCCCTTCATCTCAAGCACCGCTCCGCTGGGCCCCGCCGTCTCAAGCACCACTCCGCTGGGCCCCGCCGTCTCAAGCACCGCTCCGCTGGGCCCTTCATCTCAAGCACCGCTCCGCTGGGCCCTTCCTGTCAAGCACCGCTCCGCTGGGCCCCGCCGTCTCAAGCACCGCTCTGCTGGGCCCTTCCTGCCAAGCAACGCTCCGCTGGGCCCCGCCGTCTCAAGCACCGCTCCGCTGGGCCCTTCATCTCAAGCACCGCTCCGCTGGGCCCCGCCGTCTCAAGCACCGCTCCGCTGGGCCCTTCCTGTCAAGCACCGCTCCGCTGGGCCCCGCCGTCTCAAGCACCGCTCCGCTGGGCCCTTCCTGTCAAGCACCGCTCCGCTGGGCCCTTCATCTCAAGCACCGCTCCGCTGGGCCCTTCCTGTCAAGCACCACTCCGCTGGGCCCTTCCTGTCAAGCACCACTCCGCTGGGCCCCGCCGTCTCAAGCACCGCTCCGCTGGGCCCTTCCTGTCAAGCACCCCTCCGCCGGGCCCTTCCTGTCAAGCACCGCTCCGCCGGGCCCTTCCTGTCAAGCACCGCTCCGCTGGGCCCTTCATCTCAAGCACCGCTCCGCTGGGCCCCACCGTCTCAAGCACCGCTGGCCGCATGACAGTGCCGGTTCTGTGTCGAGCTACTGTTCACACTGCACTCGGGCCACCCTGCCTCCTCCTTTGCCTGTGGAGACTGTTGTCCACTTGATAGACTGTGGCTTTGCACTCCCCAGGATTGAACAGTGGGCAAGCCACCCACTGTAGAGACTTGAGAGACTGTGGCTTTGCACTGCCCAGGATGGCACAGCGGGCATGGTGGCCCCTTCGTGGATCTGGCGTCGTGGACTCATGTGGCTGTGGTGCCCCCCCTTCCCTTCCCCCTGAGGTGCCTGTAGTTTTATCATCTGATGCCCCTGCAGTGTTCTCTCCAACGGACTCAGGTCTCCTGTGTGGGCTTTGCCCATGTGTTGCTACACTTTGTCCCACGGACAATTGACATTTCAGTGACTGTGCAGGATTTATTGCCTCTATTTATCGGTTACGCAATGTTTTAACTTGATATATTTTGTTTCATTTTCCTATTTTACCATGACTTCAATGAAACTATTTTATACATAAATTTAGTTTCTCACTTTAATGATATCTTTTCATTATTCCGTGGGGTTTGGGTGGTGTCACTTTGACTTGGTGCTCTGCATTGGTGTGTAGATAGTTGGGGGGTGGGTGTATTGCGTATGTGTGTGCCCGTAACCCTTCCTCCTCCCCCCTCCCCTGTGTCGTAGGTGCGGTACTCACCGTTGCCGTCTGCGCCGGAGTTCGTACTCGTGGTAGATGAGCAGGTAGATGAGTGCAGGTAGGATGTTCAATTCGGGTTCCATGCTGTCCTCGGTCCTCGTGGAGTGTGTAAAGGTGAGCGTTTTCCCGTTCGTAGTCTGTTTCCGCCGTGTTTTTATCGGCGGGGCTCCCACCCCGGAAAAGGTGGCGGATTGGTGAGTTGTGATAGGGTGGGCGGAACATTGTTTGCCGCCTGCTTGTTGGCGGTGACCGCCACGCTGTTTGTTTGTCCCGCCGTGGCGGTCGGAGTGTTAAGGTGGCGGTCTGGGTTGGCGGTTCCCGCCAGGGTCAGAATTCCATTTTTTTTACCGCCTGCCTGTTGGCGGGTTGGCCGCCGCTTTAACACTGACCGCCAGGGTTGGAATGACCCCCTATATGTTGTAATTATTTCAGCATGTTCTGGTGATATATAGCGAGGGTCTGACCTACTCGTTCGGAAACCCCCCGAGGAGGTGACAAAACGTTGATGACACCCATTGGTATCTATTGGCCACAACAACCACCCGCCTGGACGTGTCAATGAAGTGTTAAATGTACCATTCAGGACCCATTCATTAAGCTCACTAAAAGTTGCATTTATGTATTTTTGCCAGTTATTACATTTTGCAGGGGCAGGTATGCTGGGCATGTTTAATTCTCTGATTGTAGCTAAGCCTAAACAACTGGTCTGTTGTACAGTTTAATTTTAAAAAATCATTTGAACGGGGATGAGACATGCTCTAGACAATGTTTCTCTACCCTTAGTTTGCCAATTTTTTGTTCCCCAAACACTTTTCAAATCAACATTTTTTGTCCAATATTCATAACCTTCAATTGATAACCGGGAAACAAAGGAGTCCGAATATATAATTTTTTTATTGATCAACAACGTTTGTTTATCCCTAGTTGGAGTTATCTTATAATAATATGACTCAGCATTTTTTTAATGATGCCCAGAAAAATACTTACATTTCTCAAAATAAGTTTTTGAACTCCCTTGTGGGGGAGTTGGGCAATGTTCCCATTGCGCATAATCAAATATCGTTTTTGGACTTCTCGCTTTATGTATGAAGTGGTGCCCATAATAATTATAGCAAAACATGTCACCATAATTGTCCTTAAACTGCTAAACATCCTCATTTTCATAAACAGTATAATATTACAATTCTGTCATCAATGAGTCAACTGCTTTCACATCCCATTCATCAGACACAATGCCTGTTATGACTATATCATTCATGGATAAATTTAGCACATACGGTATTTGAATTATTTCAGTGGGACCGTATATATCAAACATTACTTTATCCCACACAATCCCATCTGGAATTGGCACTGCAGAAATGTTCACAAAGGACAAGTCTCTTCGAACCTTATGTGATGAAAAATTTGGTTTCAATACCTCCTCCACCTGTTCAACTGCTGATCTTACGGTAAGAAAATGCCCATGTATTAACAGAAAAAAGTTAATAACAAACCCAATCCAATGAAAAAATGCTAGGACAGTCAATGCAAGCCACAGATAGTTCCAAGGAAAAATAAAATAAGTATCTTTAAGCCAATGTATCAGCTTACGTGGACCTGACAGGTCAGCAGTCGAAGAGGCAAACGAGTCCGATAGACCATCGTTGTTGTCGGCAAAGTAACCAGAGGCAGTTCGTGTAAAAGGCGTTGCCGTTGTCAATGGAGGAGTCGGTGCTTCCCGTGGTGGTACACTGTAAACAGCACCATCCGTCACGTTTGTAGTCATGGTGACTTGATCAAATGTTTCTAAGTTGCTCGTTGTTAGTGGAACTAATGCGAAATCATCATCCACCCTCCCCAAGCTCGGAGAGGCAACAGTATTGGTATAGACAACTTGAAGCTGAACTTCTTCTCCAGTAGTGAGAGGGATTCGGGAACTACTGGACGTTCCTCTTGGTCGGCTGTGTAGAATCGGCCACATGTTGTAACCTGACATTGTCAATAGAAACAAAGCGATTTTCTTTGGCATCTGGCAACGGGGGTAGAATAACAGTTCTGGTTCCGTGTATGCCCAACACAGGGACTGGTGCACGATAAGAAGGGCCAAAGTATTTTTTCACTGCAACCTTTTCACCCACAAGATCCCCAACCCTGGGAATCCAGCCAGTAGGTGTTACTGGCACATCCTTAATTCCTGTGGAGGAAGCACTCTTAAAAGAGTTATCTTCACGGAACTGCTGTAATTCCTGTAAAACAGTGACATCATCATTTATGTCAAAAGGTGTTTCCGCCGCCTCCACACCAGGACCATCAAGATCCAGAACAAACATTTGTGTTCTGAACAGGCACTCATATGAAGTAGCACCCCCTAGGGACTTTCTAGGCAGGTTATTTAGTGCTCTCTGAACTCCAAACAGGTGGGTTAACCAACTACGACCCGTACCTAAGACTCTGGCTGTTAAGGATTGCTTTAAATCGTGGTTTAACCGCACCACAACAGAATTTCCCTCAGGATGAAATGGAGGCGAGTACTGGAGCTGGACCCCAACGAAGCCATGGTGTCCCTGAATGCCCTTGAGTCAAAGGCAGGGCCCTGGTCCGAATGGAATGCCGCAACTGCAAATGTACCGACAAAGACTCGCAACTCTTTAATAACAGTCCGAGCGTCAGCCGAGTGCTGTGGCCACACCCACACAAATCTGGAGCAAGAATCAACAGCGACTAGTATATATTTGCATGCACTATCCGGTGTTAATGGACCGCAATGATCCAGGTACACACATTGTAATGGTCTGTTTGAGATTAAGAGGGGCGTCTGCGGCTGGCGCTTAGCTGTGGAAACTTTAATTTGTCGACAGATGTCACAACAAAGGACATACTGCTTAGTCTCTTTATAGAGACCAGGCCACCAATAACGGGCCTGCAAGAGTGAAATTGTAGCAGCCACGCCAGCATGTGCAGATGCCACCTCCTCATGTGCTGCTTTAATCAATTGTGGTCTTACATCTTTATTGGGGATGTCGCGTACGCCTACTCCTGGAATTTTAACTTCAGTGTTCAGCATACTTCCCATCAAGTATTGATATTTATTAGGAAATCCTTTAGGATAAGGCGTACCATCAACCGTAGCTTTTATGGCAGCCATAATGTCAGTGTCTGATTTTGAACTTGAACGAGTCACTGCAGCTACAGTGGCAACTGCCACTGCTGACTTTGCGGCTTCATCAGCCAAAGTATTTCCAGCAACGTGTATTCCAACGCGCTGGTGTCCAAGTCCTTGGACATGGACATGGACATGGACTTTGGTTAGCGTCTCTTTCAGGTCTGCTACCTTCCCCCACAGTAGTCTGCATTTTATGGTGTTGCCTTTTGAATCTCTGAACCCATTCAAGCGCCAGTAATGCAGGTATTCATTAAAAGACTGGACACAATAATACGAATCACAAACACTCAGTGTGAACTGTGTCGGATCTGTATTTTCTAGAGCCATTAGTAGAGCTTTTAGCTCAGCGAACTGTGCTGTACAATCCCTAAGGTCTGTGTATAGGCATGCTGGGGACAGAATTTCTCCCCCTCCATATAGCCGCTCACAACCGCACATGCAGCAGAATATTGATGTTTTGTCCCAATCGCTGGTTGAGCAGAGCCATCGGTGTACATGACTACTTGATATTGATCAATAGGCAATGTGTCAGCGGGAACTGGATATTCAACTTCATATTGTAGAAATTCCTGAGTTTGTAACTTTGGGTCAAAAATGTAGTCTACATCAGTGGCTGATAAAGACGTAGCCCATTGTATCAATCGTGGATGAAGTGCTTTTGCATTCGGGACGCTAGCCTTAATAACAGCCTCAAGGGCCGGAATAGGAGAAACAACAATAATGCGTTTTCCTTGGGCAAGAGGTCTCTCTTTAAAAACAGCCATCTGTACAGCAGTGAGAATTTTCTCAGTGGGAGCAAAGCGTTGTTCAGCAGCGGAGTACAAGTGTGATTTGTATGCAATCGGGACTGTCTCACCTTCATTAAATGTGACATAAGTAAACTCAATGGTCCCAGCTATCACCCTGATGACCAAATGCGTCTTATTGTCCCGTGTGTGTAAATGTTTTGCTGCTAGCATATCTGCCTGTAACTCTCGAAGAGTATGTGTATGTTCAATTGTCCATAATTTGCTTGAAAAATCAGGACCTATCAATTCATATAAAGGTTTTGTGCGTGTAGCATAATCAGAAATGTATGTTCTGCCAAAATTTAGAAAGCCCAACAATAATTGGAGTTTTTTAATTGTAATTGGTGGTTGCAATTGTGCACATTTTTCTCAAAATTGTGGCGCTAGGCTTTTCCCTTAATTCGACAGCTCATATCCCAGGAACAGGACGCTGAGGAAGGCAATTTTTGACTTTTTGAAATTAAATATGTTGCCGAGTTCTCCAAACCCTACAATGCGGGCTACCCGTCTTAAATGTTGTAGTAATTCATCATCCGTGAGCTATATATCATCCACATATGACAATGCTTCAGGGTCCAACTTGTGTAAAATAGCAGTCACACGAGCTGAAAACAGACCTGGGCTGTTCTTATACCCCTGAGGCAAACGTCAGAACTTTTTCTGGGAGCCTAGTGCGCTAAAGCTTGTTAGGTCTCTGCTTTCAGGCGCTATATTCTGGCAGCAGAATCCATTCGAGATATCCAAAGTTGTTTTATATTTTTTCTGCACAATGTTGCTCATTAGTGCAGTGCTATGCACATTTTGTATAGCATATGTACATGTATGTCCGTTTGAATTTCTGTAGTCTAAGACTATTCTATATGAATGGTCCAGTTTAGCTACTGGGAATAAGGGATTATTCATCTGCGAGACACAGGGTTCAATTACCCCCTGGTATTCTAATTGTGTAAGTATTTCTCTCACCGGTGCCCTTGCTTCATGTTTTATGGGATACTGCGGTTGTAGCTGCGTCTCACCTTTAATGGGAATTACATGGTATGGAGAATCCCTGTCCCACCCTACGTGATTTCTATATAACGCAGGTGCCTGTGCAAGAGCCCATTCAATGGAATAGGACTCAGCAAGTTCCTCAGGAACAAGGGGCGAAAAGGAAGGTTTAATAACTTCCTCCCCAGCAGGGCAGGTGCGGACAAAATCAGGCAGCCAATCTTGTTCGGCCACCAAAATGTCATATATTTTAACTACACGATACCAAAAGTTTGCGTCTATGGGGCGTTCAATGTCTCCTTCCAATTGTAGAGTTACTCTATACACCCTATCGGGTTCGGAGACATGCATATCTGCTGTTTCTACTTGTATGAAGTCATCAGTTGCTTTCACCTCCAGATGCTCTAGAAGATTCTGGCGAACTATTGTGACCTCTGCCGCGCTGTCTAGCAGTGCTCGAGCCCAGTTATTGTTTTTCAAGAGAACCCTCTTCCTGAGTGGCATTCTAACTGAGACTGCTGCCCCTTTTTTCTTTTAAACTGTTATTTTTGTTGTACTGGTTTCTCTTCCTTCTTAACAGAAACCTCCGAAGAGCGTTGTGAATCCTGTCTTGGTTTCACGTACTCTGTTCTCCGCTCTGGTCGCCCACCTCCCTCATTTCTCTTTTCCGATGAGTCCTGAAAGGAAGGAGATTGGCGTGTATCAGTATATTGATATCTATCAGGCGTTTTTATATTCTCTCTATTTCTAAGATTATACCTATTCTATGGGGTATCCGTGCGTGGAGATTCCCCCCTTTCTTTTTTAGGTGTTTGTTGTTTTTTCTCCCAGCGCTTCTTATTACCCTCAGGTTGTTTAGTATTGTCTTTATTAATTTTACCCTGAAATTGAGGTTTTTGTGGTCTGGCACCAAGGCTATCTCGACCGATACTGGAATATGTTTCCGCTATTATTTTAGGCAGTTCCCGCTCCTGATCTTGTTGCGGAACGTCACGAAGACGCATGCACACTGCAAGTGCAACTGCTTCCCCTTTAAGATTACTTAGGATAATTGAAGAAACCGTGGCAAAG
Organism: Pleurodeles waltl; assembly: GCF_031143425.1. NCBI lineage: Eukaryota > Metazoa > Chordata > Amphibia > Caudata > Salamandridae > Pleurodeles > Pleurodeles waltl. The sequence continues at coordinate 143,879,621 of NC_090440.1, forward strand.
TTGCCCATCAGTTGCATTCCTAAATCTAAGGCCGTGGCAGCCCCATATTCATCTTGAATTTGTTTAAGCACTTCCGGTAGGTTGGCTAATGTCGGTGTAACTGTGTGCCGTTGTATAGAGCGCGGCAAATACTGTGCCCCATATATTACAGTGTTCAACTGTAGGAACCATCCCAAAGGGCAAGCACATAGTAAATATTCTATGTTTATCCTGAGGTCCCGTATGGGGAAATACCGCCTGCAGCGTATTCATTTTTTGTGCCAGCCAAAACGGAGTCTCCTCCCGTTTTGCTGGGACCTTACCCATAATAGAGTGTGCAGTCACTGAATTTATACCTGGTGTTACTGCATGTGGTTGTGCTGGAGCAGCACGCGCTGGGTTTGTATTTAGTGTCTGCATCACAAATTGTACCAATCGTCTATATATTGCTGTTAATTCAGTATATAAGCGCCGAACCTCAGCCACCGCCATGTTCGCAACCGCAGGATGAGTTGTATATGTGGCCAATAAAGGCTAGGTAGGACCTTCATTACTTACTGGACCTAACCTTACTGGTAATATTGTATGGGGTAGGGCACCATCAAGCCAATTATTATGTTCTTGATAAGATAGAGGTATCTCTAAGTATGCGTACGCCCTGTGCTGTCCAGGCGCGTTCGCAACTGTATATTTATGAAATGTATTTGTGTTCCCATCAACTGCTGGAAATGTGACCCAAGAATAAAACAGTTCTGTTCTATAGGCTGCGTGAGCCTGACCAAACGTTGGTGGCGCCATGTCGCGTAGGCTTTCATTATCCTAATGAGACTACTGGATTTTGAGCGGCAAGATCGTTCACAGTGTGGGGGACTAAGTCTGACCCACGGTGAAGGACTCTTGTCACTCTAAATCCAGATTTTGCTCCGGCTAACTAGCAGTGCCTCATCTCTCCCAAAGGGAAGAGACAATTTGGGCAGCCGAGCGCATGACATCTTAGCACTTCCCAGGGAAGTCGTGGTCACTCAGGTCCCAACCGGTTCTCTCATTCACAGTATGGTCTCACATAGAAATGACAAAGGCAGTTTAAGTTTTAAAGATTGGTTTAATAAAATGACTGCATTTTAGATAGCAAAGCGTGAGCTGCAACAACCAGAACTACACACCACAGTAGGATTAAAATAGTAACGATGAGAGTGAAGCACAAGAATAAAGCTATCATAGTGCCGCTAGATTATGTTCTCCCTAAGTTATATTTCGAGCACAGCATGTGAAGCTCTAAGCCTGCCTTTCAGGTTCCCCCGGGAGGACATCAACCCTCATACCTGAGCAAAGGCCTGTAATCTGCATCAACATTTGTAATGGGGCAGTCAGCATCTAGTTGTTGGTTCCTGGCTGGAATCTCCCTCTGACTTGTACTAGGACTAGGAAGTGTTTTTGTAACTCCCTACGTAAGGATGTGTATTTTCTACCAATACTGGAGACTAAACTTCTACCACGTTTACCGGCAATGTACCAGACTGAAGCCTTGACTGAAGCACAGGGTGATCAAGAATGCATTATTTGAGAACACAGTGCTGAACTAAGCTAAACAGTGTGATAGATGGAAATTAAAACAAGACCGTAAAACTGGTTATTGTAAAATAACAGTACAAGGCTAAATAAAATGTATCTAGGGCAAAGTGCACAGCGGCCTAGTACATTAAACTAACGTGCACGAAGCTATATTAAAAATGGCTACACTACAAGGTATCTAGAACACCATGAACAAGTTCACCTCATGCATGACAGAAGTGAAATCCAATTGCCTCAAATTGAACTTGGACAAGATTGAGGTGGTAATCTTTCGAAAATCAAGAAAAATCAGAATCGTCATAGACAACAAACTGGACATGACCACCCAGGTCAACCCAGTGGTCCTGTTCTACTTCTGCATACTTAAGATGCTGAAGAGAATCTTCAGGTGGCTACTAGACAATACCAGGAAAATGATCACCCAACCCTTATAACCAGCAGACTAGACTATGGAAACAGCATATATGCTACAATAACCAACTAGCTCACAAGAAGACTGCAGACTGCCCGAAATGCAGGACCCAGACTAGTCCTCAACCTCCCATGCTGAGCCTACATCACACCACATATCAGGGAACTCCACTAGCTCCCAATACATACGGGCACACACTTTAAACTACTTTAAACTCCTTACTCATACCAAAAAAGTCTACACAACTTTTACCTGCCCCAAATGGACAGCCAGATTGACTTGCACCAATTTTATAGACATCCCTGCTATGCTGGCCTCAATCTATCACACAATCCATGCATATACCAAAGCAGAGCAGGAGCTCATGCCTTCTCGTACCTGGCCTGTATGAAACAACCTCTCCAACACATCAGAGCCTTCCTTTTTTGTTGAATTTCACAGGAAGCCCGGGACCTGGCTTCTTGGCCCCAAAGCTGGCCTCACACATCTACTATAGAGTGCCTGCACACATTTACAGGTGATTAGCATGCTATAAAAACGCTAACATAACATAGTTAGCACCAGTTTCCATAGGTAAAGCATTTTTTGTTTCGCTAATAACTTTGCCACCATTTGACTAATCTTCACAAAACTGTCCAAAAAATGTTAATCCACCTCAGCTCCTTCCTGGGAAGTTTTGGGTGATTCATCATCTGGGAGCCAAGAAAGAAGGGGTCCCAAAATATTTTTTTTCCATGCCAGTTTCCAAAGAAAAATTGAACAACAATTCTGCAAAAAACGGCTGAACAGAATTACACCTAATTTGGCAGAAAGCTAGATCTTGGTCCAGAAACCATGTTTTTTGTCATTTGGTGCTGTTCTGTAGTTTTTAAGAAATTAATTTCGAAATTAAGGTTTGAAATGTGTGGTTATATATATATATATATATATATATATATATATATATATATATATAAATATATATATATATATATATATATGGAGAGCGAGAGAGAGAGAAAGAGATAGATAGATAGATATATAGATAGATATAGATAGATATATATATATATATATATATATATATATATATAATGCTGCAGACGATCCATGGAGAAGACATATCTTTAATTTCTGATTGCCTGCCCCCACATCAAAAAAGATGTGGTAGCGGCCATTTTTGCACTCAGGGACATAGGGCCTGATTTACTTCTTGGCACAGGGGAATACTCCATTGCAAATGTGACAGATATCCCATCTGCCTTATTATGATCCCATTACATTTTATGGAAATCGTAATACAGTGGATGTGATATCCATCACGTTTATGACAGAGTAATCCACTGCCAAAGTCGAAATCAGGCCCTCAATCCCATGTCCTGCACAAAGGTAAAAAAAAAAAAAAAAACGTATGTAGGGATACCCTGCCCCACTAGGACTGGATTTTTTTTTTAAAATGTAACCACAAATTTGCAGATGATCTGTGGTAAACTTTTTTAACCCTACTTACATTCTTTACATATACTACCAAAAATAATCATTTATACCTCATAATGTATATGTCTGACACATTAAGGGGGTCATTACAACCCTGGCAGTCGGTGACCGCCAGGGCTAAAGTGGCGTTCGTACCGCCAACAGGCTGGCGGTATGAAAACCCATATTTTGACCGTGGCGGTACCGCGCAAGCAGCGCTGCCATGGGGATTATGACTCCCCTACCACCAGCCTGTTTCTGGTGGTTTGCACCGCCAGGAAGAGGCTGGCGGTAAGGGGAATCAGGGGGCCCCTGGGGGCTCCTGCACTGCCCATGCACTTGGCATGGGCAGTGCAGGGGCCCCCAGGCAGAGCCCCGTCGCGCTTTTCACTGCCGCGACGGGTGCTACTGCGCCCGCTACACATCAGCATTGCCGCCGGCTCAATTACGAGCCGGCGGCAATGTTGATGTGCCTTTTCCGCTGGGCCAGCGGAAAAGTCAAAATACGGAGCCAGCCATACCGCCAGCACTGGCGGTATTCTGGCTCCGCTTGCAGACCTCCGAGGTTGTAATGACCCCCTAAATCTGTTTACAAGGATTCACGCTATGTCTGTTTCAATTACCACACTCCACTCTATGCCACTCCACCTCTGCACTATTACACTTGATGCCACTTCACTCTACAGAACAATACAATGCACCATTCCACTTTACACCACTCTATTCTACACCTCTCCAGTCTACTCCACGCTACTCTACTGAACGCAACTCTACTCTACAACACTACACTCTATGCTATTTTATTCAGTGCCACCCTACTGAACTCCACTGTACGTAACTAGCGTTGTATACTATTCCAATGTATGCCCCTTCACTACATGACAATTCACTGCATGATATTACACTGTGTACTACTCCACTAGTTAACACTCTGTCACTCCACTCTATGCTACTACGCTCTTTACTACTTCTCTCTATGTTACTACGTTCTATGCTATTCCACTGTATGACGCTCTACACTACTCCGCAATATGCCACTCCACGTCACTACATTGTATGCCAGTTAACTCAATTTTTTTCAACTCTACACCACTCCACTGTACGTTACTCCACTCTATGCCACTCCACTGTTCACTACTCCTTTCTATGCCACGTTATGGTATTCTACTTTACTCACTCTCCTCTACAAAACTCCACTCTACCCAGCACTAGTTAGAACTTAAATGTATAAATTACGCACCACCTTCAACTTAGTATATGTCACTCACCTCCGTACACATTCTTCTCACATCAATTGCCACACTACATTAACTATTACTCACCGCTCTACCATGAACTTTGCTCTAAAAATGAAATCATTTTAGATGTCCTAAGTCTTATTATCATCGCTATGATTTCACCTGCCATAAGTTATAAAATCGTGTATACCAATCGTATAACCAGTGCATGGAGAATGTGCAAGTGCAGTAAAATGTACGTTCTAACTGTAACTTTATCATTTATCCAGTTTGTATATTTTAAGTTGGGTTTGTATATAAAGAATAAAGATTTCATAACTATAACTTAGCTTTAACCTTTGCTTTTGTGTTAAAACACAAACACACATATTTACACATGCACACACCCACACACAGACGCACACACAGACACACACACACATATTTTGCTATACACCTTTACTGACTGTGTTACTTTTTTCACTTTTATACTTACTTCCTCTGACTCTGCAGGCCTATTCAATACTCTTACAAGTATTATTGCTGATTAATTCTATATTTTTTAGGTATAGCAAATATTATTATTATTATTATTATTATCATTAATATTATCATAGTGACTCTCAATGTATGTATTCAAACTCTTATTTGCAGTGCAGTTACTCCTGCTGTAATGGCTGCTATGTAGTAACTTATACTTTACAGCCCTTCACCTAGTGAAGGTCCTCCATACCTTATAAATTAGAAGGATGCAGGCCCATACTAACATCTAGGATTCCTACACAGTCGTTCTAAGTGTTGGAGCTAAGCAGAAACACAAGTGCACCAATGCAGAGAAAGGGCTGGCCAGTTCCATTTCTTTGTAAATATGGTGCAGTTCAGCTCTATCCCATTCATGCAACACAGCGCTGTGCAGCAACTTGCTTTGCTATGCTGCGTTACATGAACTGTTAGTAAATCTGGGCAAAGGTGTATATGTCAACAGACTTTTTAAAATGGGAATACACCCTTGTCTTTTCTCTCTTTGTCAAATGGAACACCCATAGCTACTTCCAAACGTTTTTAGATAATAACCACCAACGTCTAATAATGGACACTCAAGATCTCTTAATATTGGTATTTGAATTTCTTGGGTTCTTGTCACAGTAGCACAAGAGTAGTGCTTATCAGAAGGATTTTAAGAGTGAGAACTGTTTTACAAGTAGCAAAAACAAATTCAAATCAAACACAGACTAATAGTTTGAATGACAAGTATGTTTTGTTTGCATGATCTACCTACTGACCAACTATCCTTCGGGTGCTTGATCCTGCTCTCTGCACACTGAATAGACTGTAGTGGAAGATAGCTCTACATTCTGCTGCTATCTATCTCTCAAAGGTAATCAACACAGTTATTCATGGATTTTTTGCAGATCTAGGAGAATCAGCTGAAGTTCAGTGGAATGATGATGAGTTGACTGGCTTCTTTCTGTCTGGCTCATGTGCTGGTCTGGCGTTCCCAGATGAAAATTATGGAAATGATATGTGAGTCAGACAATATTTACATTGCCATAGAGTTCCGTAGACATAGACAGTTTCTCAAGCCGTGTTCAATCTGTGTATCAAGGTAAGGAAAAACTCTTCATCTCCATAGTCATCCATGTTCACAGGTTTATGGTTGAAACTAAAGGGGATCTAAACTTGTCGATTGTTGGAGGATGCCAGGTGAGTTGGCACTGGACATACTCTTGCTGCCTAAAACAAAACAATATTCTTTGACCCAACACCTCTCTGTAAGTGGGCATGTTTTGCTTTGATAGCTTTGCAGATAGACAGTTCAACTTGCACGACATGGAAGTTGGTGATATCTGAGAGTAGGAGTTACTAAAATTCCACAAAGGAAGAAACTTTCTAAAGGCACCATAACCCTTTCCCTGTAAAATACATTACCTGCACTTTTACTAGAGCAGGTACTGTTTTACTTTGCTTTTAGTGAGTGTTAGAAATGGGGTCCCTGTTTGGCAGTTTGCACTCTGTTCAAGCAGAGACCCTCACTCTAGTCAGGGCAATAGAGAAACACACTTAAGATAACCCCTGCTCACCCCCTTGGTAGCTTAGCACAAGCAGTCAAAGGCAATGTGTAAAGTATTTATACCGATACACACAGTAACAAACTGAAAACACTACAAAATGGACACTGTGTCAGTTTAGGAAAATTGTTGTTACACAAAGTACCTGGTTTGCATCACAAATAAAGCCACACAGTTAAGCGTGGGTCGAAAAAGTCAGCGATTAATCAATTCCTTACTTGCAAGTCAGGCTGTGCGTCATTTCTCCAGTCAGGTAGGTGATGCGTTGTTTTTCTCTCCCTCAAGAGAGGGGTGCATCGATTTTCAGACGGGCACCTCAGATCCGGGCAGGTTTACATTGATTTAGACACCCAGCGATGATGCGTGTGAAATCCAGCCACACAGATATGGAGAATTGTGCTGCGTGGGGGTTGCATCCTTTTCAGCAGTTTCAAAAGGGTGTTGCGTCATTTTTCCAGGCGTGATGCATCGATTGCCCAGCCTCAATGCAGGTGGTGCATCAATTTCTCAGCTGGGATGCAGGTGGTGCATCATTTTTACAGCCACGTTGTAGGTGGTGCCTCAAAGTTTTCCCCACATGGCTCCTGTGCGTGGATTTCCACCTTGGTACTGCCAGCTTCACCTTTCAAGGGCCCAGAGACTGGGTGGGGCACCACTTAGCAGGGTAGGAGTCTTATCAGAGAGTCCATGTGCTGGCAGAGGAAGTCTTTGATGGCCCTGAGACTTGAAAACAGGAGACAAGCTCAGTCCAAGCCCTTGGAGACACTTAACAAGCAGGAAGCTACCACAAAGCACAGTCGTTGTTCTCTTTCAGTCAGAAGCAGCAACTGCAGGCCAACCCAGCAAAGCACAGTCACAAGCAAAGGGGTAATACTCCTCCAGCTCTTCAGTTCTTCTCCTTGGCAGAGGTTCTTCTTGGTTCAAGAAGTAATCTAAAAATCTGGGGTTTTGGGTCCACTACTTATACCCCTTTCAGCCTTTGAAGTAGGAAAACCTGAAAAGGAAAGTCTCTGTTGCTGACACGATCCTGCCTTGCCTAGGCCTGGCTACAGACACAGACCAGGGTGTAGGAGATTGCACTGTGTGAGGGCAGGCACAGCCCCTTATGGTATAAGTGTCAGCTCCTCCCTCCACTCTAGTCCAGATGACCCATCAATACTCCACAGCTCCCTTTGTGTCACTGTCTAGTGGAGATTCACAACAGCCCAACTGTCAGTCTGACGCAGACGATGAATGCACAAGCAGGCAGAGTCACAGAATAGCATTCTCAAACTGACAATTTAAAAAACAACTTTGCCAAAAGATGTATTTTTAAATTGTGAGTTCAGAGACCCCAAACTCAACATCTCTATCTGCTCCCAAAGGGAAACTGCACTTAAAGGTTATTAAAAGGAAGCCTACATGAGAGAGAGGACTTGCAACAGTGAAAAGCAAATTTGGCAGTATTTCACTGTCAGGTCATGTAAAACTCATCACTATATGTACTAGCTTTAACATACACTGCACCCTGCTCAAAGGGCTATCTAGGGTCCACTTTAGGGGTGCCTTACATGTGCAGAAAGGGAAGATTGGGGCCTGGTAAGTGGGCACACTTGCCAGGTCAAATTGGCAGTTTAAAACTGCACACACCAACACTGCAGTGGCAGGTCTGAGCCATGTGTACAGGGCTACTCATGTGGGTGGCACAATCAATGCTGCAGGCCCACTAGTAGCATTCAACATACAATCCCTGGGCCCCTCTAGTGCACTTTACTGGGGACTTACTAGTAAATCAAATATGCCAAACATGGAAAAGCCACTTACACATAAAGGTTACACAGACAGCACTTGCACTTAAGCAGTAGTAAAGTATTCAGAGAACCAAAACCAGCAAAAACAAAGCCCAGCACACAGTTAAAACATAGGAAGCAGAAGCAAAAAGACAGGGGAGACCGCGCCAAGGATACCAGGTCTAATAGTGAGCATTCTGTGATGTAGAAATGTTCCAAATAAAGTCACACCAAATACAGTATATACATAATATATATATATATATATATATATATATATATATATATATATATATATATATATATATATATCAAATTGTATGCAATCAAACAGAGTAAAAATGTATACCACAGGAGTATTGTTGCACACCAGTTGTTTATTGGCAATACACCTGCAGGGGACATTATGGCCCTCATTACAACCCTGGCGGTTGGTGTTAAAGCGGCGGTAATACCGCCAACAGGCCTGTGGAAAAATAAAATGGGATCACGACCATGGCGGAAACCGGCAACATAGACAGCCACTTTAACACTCCGACCGCCGCAGCGGTAGAAACAAACACCGCAGCGGTAACCGCCAACAGACAGGCTGAGGACAAAGTACCGCCCACTGTATTTCAAGACGCCTATCCACCACCTTTTCCGGGACGGAACCAATGCAATCAAAAGCACGCCGGAAACAGTACACAGAAGGGAAAACACTCACCTCTCAACACCCAACGAGGAATCAGGACGCCATGGAGACTGAGTTATAAGTCCTGCCCATGTTGGTGTATCTTCTCATCTACCAGGAGTACGAACGTCGATGACGACGACCACGGTGAGTACTGCACCTACAACACAGGGGATGTAGTAAAGTACCATCTTGCCTGGCATGTTACCCCCATATTTCACTGTATATATGTTGTTTTAGTTGTATGTGTCACTGGGACCCTGCCAGCCAGGGCCCCAGTGCTCATAAGTGTGCCCTGTATGTGTTACCTGTGTTATGACTAACTGTCTCACTGAGGCTCTGCTAATCAGAACCTCAGTGGTTATGCTCTCTCATTTCTTTCAAATTGTCACTAACAGGCTAGTGATCAATTTTACCAATTTACATTGGCATACTGGAACACCCTTATAATTCCCTAGTATATGGTACTGAGGTACCCAGGGTATTGGGGTTCCAGGAGATCCCTATGGGCTGCAGCATTTCTTTTGCCACCCATAGGGAGCTCTGACAATTCTTACACAGGCCTGCCACTGCAGCCTGAGTGAAATAACGTCCACGTTATTTCACAGCCATTTTACACTGCACTTAAGTAACTCATATGTCACCTATATGTCTAACCTTTACCTGGTAAAGGTTAGGTGCTAAGTTACTGAGGGGCATATTTATACTCTGTTTGCGCCGGAATTGCGTTGTTTTTTTTGACGCAATTCCGACGCAAAACTAACTCCATATTTATACTTTGGCGTTAGACCCGTCTAGCGCCAAAGATCATGGAGTTTGCGTCATTTTTTAGCGTGGACACCTACCTTGCGTTAATGATATGCAAGGTAGGCGTTCCCGTCTAAAAAATGACTCCGAGGCATGTGCGCCGTATTTACACTCCCGGGCAAAAATGACGCCCGGGAGTGGGCGGGTCAAAAAAAATGACGTCCAGACGTTTTAGCGTCATTTTTTAATGCCTGGTCAGGGCGGGCGTTAAGGGACCTGTGGGCTCGGAAGGAGCCCAGAGGTGCCCTCCCATGCCCCCAGGGACACCCCCTGCCACCCTTGCCCACCCCAGGAGGACACCCAAGGATGGAGGGACCCATCCCAGGGAACTTAAGGTAAGTTCAGGTAAGTATTTTTTTTTTTTTTTTTGTGGCATAGGGGGGCCTGATTTGTGCCCCCCTACATGCCACTATGCCCAATGACCATGCCCAGGGGACAGAAGTCCCCTGGGCATGGCCATTGGGCAAGGGGGCATGACTCCTGTCTTTGCTAAGACAGGAGTCATTTCAATGGGGGTTGGGAGTAAAAAATAAATGGCGATAATCGGGTTGAGGCGAAAATTTTGCCTCAGCCTGACTTGCCCCATTTTTTGGCGCCCAAGCTCCATTTTCCCCTACGCCGGCGCTGCCTGGTGTAAGTCATTTTTTTTTACGCACACCAGGCAGCTCCGCCGGCTAACGTCATTCCATAAATATGGCGCCCGCATGGTGCTTTGGAATGGCGTTAGCCGGCGTTAAATTGTTTGACGCACAACTGCGTTGGCGCAGTTGTGCGCCAAAAAGTATAAATACGGCCCTTAGTGTGTGGGCACCCTGGCACTAGCCAAGGTGCCCCCACATTGTTCAGGTCCAATTCCCCGGACTTTGTGAGTGCGGGGACACCATTACACGCGTGCACCACATATAGGTCACTACCTATGTGTAGCTTCACAATGGTACCTCCGAATATGGCCATGTAACATGTCTAAGATCATGGAATTGCCCCCTCTATGCCATCCTGGCATTGTTGGTACAATCCCATGATCCCACGGGTCTGTAGCACAGACCCGGGTACTGCCAAACTGCCTTTTCAGGGTTTCACTGCAGCTGCTGCTGCTGCCAACCCCTCAGACAGGTTTCTGCCCTCCTGGGGTCCAGCCAGGCTTGGCCCAGGAAGGCAGAACAAAGGACTTCCTCAGAGAGAGGGTGTTGCACCCTCTCCCTTTGGAAAATGGTGTTAAGGCAGGGGAGGAGTAGCCTCCCCCAGCCTCTGGAAATGCTTTCATGGGCACACATGGTGCCCATTTCTGCATAAGCCAGTCTACACCGGTTCAGGGACCCCTCAGCCCTGCTCTTGCGCGAAACTGGACTAAGGAAAGGGGAGTGACCACTCCCCTGACCTGCACCTCCCCTGGGAGGTGCCCAGAGCTCCTCCATTGTGCTCCAGACCTCTGCCATCTTGGAAACAGAGGTGCTGCTGGCACACTGAACTGCTCTGAGTGGCCAGGGCCAGCAGGTGACGTCAGAGACTCCTTCTGATAGGCTCCTTCAGGTGTTGCTAGCCTATCTTCTCTCCTAAGTAGCCAAACCCTCTTTTCTGGCTATTTAGGGTCTCTGTTTGGGGGAATTCCTTAGATAACGAATGCAAGAGCTCATCAGAGTTCCTCTGCATCTCTCTCTTCATCTTCTGCCAAGGAATCGACTGCTGACCGCACTGGAAGCCTGCAAAACTGCAACAAAGTAGCGAAGACGACTACTGCAACTATGTAACGCTGATCCTGCCGCCTTCTCGACTGTTTTCCTGGTGGGGCATGCTGTGGGGGTAGTCTGCCTCCTCTCTGCACTAGAAGCTCCGAAGAAATCTCCCGTGGGTCAACGGAATCTTCCCCCTGCTACCGCAGGCACCAAAGAACTGCATCACCGGTCCCCTGGGTCTCCTCTCAGCACTACGAGCGAGGTCCCTTGAATCCAGCAACTCTGTCCAAGTGACTCCCACAGTCCAGTGACTCTTCACTCCAAGTTTGGTGGAGGTAAGTCCTTGCCTCCCCACGCCAGGCTGCATTGCTGGGAACAGCGTCTTTTTAAGCTACTCCGGCCTCTGTGCACTTCCGGCGGAAATCCTTTTTTCACAGCCAAGCCTGGGTCCACGGCACTCTAACCTGCATTGCACGACCTCCTGAGTTGTCCTCCGGCAGTGTGGGACTCCTTTGTGCAACTTCGGGTGAGCACCGTTTCACTCCCCTTCGTAGTGCCTGGTCCAGCACTTCTGCGGGTGTTGCCTGCTCCTGAGAGGATGCCTTGTCTTGCTGGGCGCCCCCTCTGTCCCCTGACACAATTGGCGACATCCTGGTCCCTCCTGGGCCACAGCAGCATCCAAAAACCCTAACCGCACAACTTGCAGCTAGCAAGGTTTGTTTGTGTTTTTTCTTCAGGAAAACACTTCTGCACGACTCTCCACGGCGTGGGACATCCATCCTCCAAAGGGGAGGTTTCTAGCCCTTGTCGTTCCTACAGAATCCTCAGCTTCTACTGTCCAGTAGCAGCTTCTTTGCACCCACAGCTGGCATTTCCTGGGCATCTGCCCACTCTCGACTTGGTCATGACTTTTGGACTTGGTCCCCTTGTTCCACAGGTACCTTCGTCTGGAAATCCATCGTTGTTGCATTGCTGGTTTTGGTCTTTCCTGCAGAATTCCCCTATCACGACTTCTGTGCTCTTTGGGGAACTTTAGTGCACTTTGCACTCACTTTTCAGGGTCTTGGGGTGGGCTATTTTTCTAACCCTCACTGTTTTCTTACAGTCCCAGCGACCCTCTACAAGGTCACATAGGTTTGGGGTCCATTCGTGGTTCGCATTCCACTTTTGGAGTATATGGTTTGTGTTGCCCCTATCCATATGTGTCCCCATTGCATCCTATTGTAACTATACATTGTTTGCACTGTTTTCTAATACTATACTGCATATTTTTGGTATTGTGTACATATATCTTGTGTATATTTGCTATCCTCATACTGAGGGTACTCACTGAGATACTTTTGGCATATTGTCATAAAAATAAAGTACCTTTATTTTTAGTATATCTGTGTATTGTGTTTTCTTATGATATTGTGCATATGACACTAGTGGTACTGTAGGAGCTTCACTCGTCTCCTAGTTCAGCCTAAGCTCGTCTGCTAAGCTACCATTATCTATCAGCCTAAGCTGCTAGACACCCTATACACTAATAAGGGATACCTGGGCCTGGTGCAAACTGTAAGTACCCCTTGGTACTCACTACAAGCCAGTCCAGCCTCCTACAGGGGAGGGGGGAAAAGAGAGTGACACACACATGCAACACACAATACCCACACCCCCACCCCCACCCTCAACAACATACACACAAATACATGCAGCAACATTACATATACAACACCCCCAACCCCTGGAAGAACGCAAGGACAAAAGGAAATTATTGTAACCAGGGTAATCATGAAAAATCAGATAGTCAAAATTCAGTATATACAAATATGTACACCAACTACACAAGTCCGGATAGTGTACCAATCATTGTCTGTGGACCACTGGGCCCAAAATGCATGGGCGAAGCCCACACTAGATACCTGACTGGAAATGGTGAGAATACTGCTGTGGCATCAGATCGAAAATATACAGGCACCTCTGGGGGAGGGGGATGGGGGGCACCTCAGCCAGATGAATGCACGACGCCACTGCTGCACAAGGGGGTTCCATTGCCATTGCTGTATCCTGGGGAGTGCAAAGCCACAGTCTCTCAAGTCTCTCCAGTGGGTGGTTTGCCCACTGCATTATCCTGGGGAGTGCAAAGCCACAGTCTCTCATGTCTCTCCAGTGGGTGGTTTGCCCACTGCTTTATCCTAGGGAGTGCAAAGCCAGTCTCTCAAGTCTCTCCAGTGGGAGGTTTGCCCACTGCTTTATCCTGGGGAGCGCAAAGCCACAGTCTCTCAAGTCTCTCCAGTGGGTGGTTTGCCCACTGCATTATCCTGGGGAGTGCAAAGCCACAGTTTCTTAAGTGGATGTCATTCTCCACTGGTTCTGGAGGGGACCTTGTGCCCAGAGTGCTTCATCCTGCCAAGGACTGAGGTAGTGGATGTATTTCTCCACTGGTTCTGGAGGGGGCTTAGTGCCCAGAGTGCTTCATCCTGCCAAGGACTGAGGTAGTAGATGTCATTCTCCACCTGTTCTGGAGGGGGCCTTGTGCCCAGAGTGCTTCATCCTGCCAAGGACTGAGGTAGTGGATGTATTTCTCCACTGGTTCTGGAGGGGGCTTAGTGCCCAGAGTGCTTCATCCTGCCAAGGACTGAGGTAGTGGATGTTATTCTCCACTGGTTCTGGAGGGGGCATGGTGTCCAGAGTGCTCCACGTACAGTGTGGCCAGTGCAATTCCCTCACCTGGGTGTGCGTGCCACCAGATTGGCGAGGTACAGGTAGCATGATACGCCATGGAGGCAGCGACATACCCCACACTACTGCAGCTTCGCCTTCCACCTGCAGGTGCAAACAGTGATGGAAGTCATGCCTCATGGAAGTTGCCCAGGGTCCAGGAACTCTCCTCCAGCCTCGGACGACTGACCACTGGGGATGGTAGCCATGTCAGCGGTGGTGCCACTGTCCGAGTACGTCACGGGGCCTGTGGCGGTGCTTGCGGCAGTGTCTGTGGCGGAGGTGCTGGGTCAGCACCTGCTGAGGGACACAGCAGGACGTCTCCAGCATCCTCAGGCGGCTGCCCACTGGGGAAGAGGCTGGGGACTGTCGCTAAGGCTGTAGACATGCCTGTGGCAGTGCAGGTGGCAGTGCAGGTGGCGGTTGTGGTGGCGGAGCAGCTAGCGGTGTTCGCTGCCGTACAGGTTGGTGTGGTCGTGGAAAGAAGGTGTGACAGTGGTCCCTCAGTCGGTGCCACCATGCACTCTTCTGACCTGCTCTTCTGCTTTTGGCCCTTCCCCACCTCTGATGGTGCCGCAGTTGTCTTGCTACTATCCCCTTTTGTTTTTGCTGAGCCCTTGGTGGCTGGTAGTTTCAGCTTCTCCCTCCGGGATGTGGGCACCTTTTTCACCTTGGCAGGTGGTGGAATGTCCTTGCCCTTGCTATGTGGCACACTGGCAGCCCTGATGGGTGGCGCACTCGATGAGCCCGAAGCTGCTGGCACCACTGTGCCTGGGGATTTGGTAGCTGAGGTGCTGGGCTGGGACCTCGAAAGCCTGGCCCTAGGGGAAGGATGGGGGGGGGAGGTGAAGGGAAGAGGTCAAGGGTTGCCAGGAAAAGTTTTTTAGACACACTGGGATGGGAAGATGCAGGGGGTTTGGGAGTGGAGGAAGAGGTAGTGGTTGTAGGAGGTGTACGTCTGCTGAATTTGGGTGAAGGTGCATGGGCCTGAGGCTGTCGTGAGATGGATGGCTGATGGGTGGGTGTGTGCCTGTGATTGTGTACTTTGGGTGGAGGGCTCACTGACAAACTGGGAGAGGACACAGGGGATGTGTGAATGGTAGTGGGGGTGGTGATTGCACGTGAGCGGTGTGTGGTGATGGGCATGCTGGTGATGGAGGTAGTGGCTGAGGATGTAGTGCATGCAGGTGTGAGTGGAAATGAGACAGGGAGGGAGGAGGAGGACGTGGAGGAGGGGGACACAGTGGAGGCAGTGGATGTTGGTGTGTCTGCATGGGGATGGTGCTTGTGTGAGTGCCTGCTGGATGTGTGGTCCTTATGTTTGCCTGAGCCACTCTTGTGTGTTGATGTGTGTGCATGCTGGTCTGATGGTGTGCTTGGGATAGGCTGAGGTACAGGGGATTGGGTCTGGGTGGAGAAAGTTGGAGGGGGGACGCTGGACACAGGGACTATGGCTGCCATCAGTGCTAAGGCCAGAGCCTGAAATGCTCTCTGTTGGTCCGCCTGTCCAGAATGAATGCCTTCCAGGTATGCATTTGTTTGTTGCAAATGTCTCTCAACACCCTGGATGGCATTCTACAGTAAATGGCAGATTGCCCAACAATGAGGGATCTCAGGAGGTCAATAGCCTCCTCACTGAGGGCAGCAGGTCTGACTGGGGCAGGGCCTGAGGTGCCTGGGGCAAAGGAGATGCCCACCCTCCTGGGTGAGTGGGCACGGGACACATGCTGAGGGGCTGCTGGGAGGGCGGTGCTGGTAGGGGGGGTGGCGGCTGTATCTGTTGATGCGGTGGGCACAGAGGTTCCCGCCACAGCAAGGGAGCTCCCATCAGAGGAGGAGTCGCTGTCACTGGTGTCTGCTCCTGTCCCTGCTGTGAAGCTCCCCTCGCCATCCGTTCCACTGGTGGCTTCAGACTCCGTTGCTTCACCCTCCAAGGCCAAGTGGGTTGCAGCTCCCTCCTGCTCCGGTGCCAATGCTTCCCCGCCTGATGATGCAATTGCACACAAGAACAGAGAGACCACAAAAAGGGGGGGAGACAGAAGAAAAACATGTTTAGTGCATGCAACAACACTACCGTTGGCGGACACAACACACATGGAGCAGCCCTCTGCACTACGCCATGCACTAACAGTTCCTAGAAATTTCACCGGACCATGGGGTATGAGGCCTAAGCCCAATTGCTGCACACCTGGAAGTCACAGGAGCCTGACTAGGTGTAGATGGCTCTTACCACTAGTGGGGTTGGGGTGCCACATAGCCTGCCTCACAACGGACCTTGCCTACCTAGTTCACCCTGGCCTAGGGGAACCCACTGCCCACATGCCCCACCCAGACACCTCGTTATGCGTGCTGAGTCAGCTGAATGAGAGTGTACTCAACCCCTTGTGGCTGCTGTGATGCCCTCAAGCACCCATCCAACTCCGGTTACACCACCGTCAGGATCCGGGACATCAGGTGGGTCATGGTGCGACAGGCACCCCTTCCACATTGGGAGGCCATCCCCAGCTGGGCCTCCACCGCCTTCTTGCTGCAGCGGCGCAGGTCCTCCCATCTTTTACGGCAGTGGGTGCTCCATCTGTGGTAGACCCCGAGGGTCCGGACGTCCTTGGCCATGGAACGCCAAATACCCTTCTTCTGGTGGGCGCCCAATGTTGACCAATGCAGAATTGCACCGCCCACCACGACGATGTACAACGCCAGCGCAGTTACCTCATATCCCCTTGTCCCACCTTACAGGTCAGGCAGCTGCCATTTCAGGGGGCCACATGGGATGGACAATAACTGCGTCAGACCTAACTAGGCCGGAATACAGATAGATACCGGCACATTATAACGTTTCTGCAAATAACACATTGTGCTGGGGCAGGTGATGAGATTGTGGCCTCCTCCGGTGTACAGACCCCTGGTGGACCTGTCGACAATGGAAGAGAGACACATCATAATCACATACAGACTTGATTGTGCAACAATCCTGGAACTGTGTGCCCAGTTGGAGCCAGACCTCATGTCAGCTATCCGCCATCCCACAGGGATACCCCTTCTTGTGCAGGTCCTGTCTGTACTCCATTTCCTGGCCAGTGGGTCTTTTCAAACAACAGTGGCCAGGGCATCAGGGATGTCCCAGCCAATGTTCTCTAACGTGTTGTCCAGAGTGTTGTCTGCCCTGCTGAAACACATGCGCAGCTACATCGTTTTCCCTCAGGTGAAGGATTTGCCCACAGTGAAAGGTGACTTCTATGCCCTAGGACATATCCCCAACATCATTGGCGCCATTGATGGGACACATGTGGCATTTGTCCCCCCCGCAGGATTGAACAGGTGTACAGAAACCGGAAGAGCTAACATGTAATGAATGTGCAGATGGTGTGTTTGGCAGACCAGTACATCTCTCATGTCAATGCCAAGCATCCTGGCTCAGTGAATGACGCTTACATTTTGAAAAATAGCAGCATCCCTTATGTGATGGGGCAACTCCTGAGGCACTGTGTGTCTAATAGGTGAGGCCAAGATCCCAATACAGTTGACATAGGTGTTTGGGTATGGTGTTGTCCCTAAGGGTTAGTGTGTGTCTAACAGTTGTCCCTCGACATTTGCAGGTGACTCTGGTTACCCCAACCTGTCATGGCTACTGACCCCAGTGAGGAATCCCAGGACAAGGGCAGAGGAACGCTACAATGAGGCACATGGGTGAAGTAGGAGGATAATCGAACGCACCTTCGGCCTCCTGAAGGCCAGATTCCGGTGCCTCCATCTGACAGGTGTGACAGATAATCGTGGTCTGCTGTATGCTGCACAACCTGTCTTTGCAACGCCAGGTGCCTTTTCTGCAGGAGGATGGGCCAGATGGTGGTCTTGTGGCAGCTGTGGAGCCTGTGGACAGTGAAGAAGAGGAGGCAGAAGAAGAGGATATCGACAACCGAAACAACATCATCATGCAATACTTACAGTGAGACACAGGTAAGAAGATGCCACTGCTTCCCACATCTCATACTATTGTTGGAGCTAGTATAAGTCTGTCATTTTCACTCAGTGTATGGACACTGACTTGTCACTTTGATCTTCCATTTCACAGATCTGGGTCCCACTTTGTTCCCTCTGCTATGTTTACTCCTGGCCTACAGCTGTGTAACATTGGTATATGCACAAGTACATTGACATTGCTATATTTCAGAGATGTTGCAATTACACATTTGTGAAAGCACAGACTGACTCCAGATTGTTTTGTGATTGAAGTGTGTTTATTCCTGTGCAAATAAGTGGAGGGTGTTGTAAAATGGGCTGGGGTGATGGTGGAGGTATGTCCATGGCAGAGTCCAGTCTATTTGTTTCACAGGTGCATTGTCCAAAGGGTCATAGGAAGTGGAGCAATGGCAGTTTAAGGATGGACAGGGTGACATAGTGGGACAGAAGGGTGACATTCAGGGGGGTCTTATTTCCTGGCGGGGGTCTTGGCAATATTCTCCGTCTTGTTCCTGGATCTCAGGGACCGTTTGCGGGGTGGTTCTCCATCTGCAAGGGGTAGGGTGCTGATGTCCTGTTGTTCCTGTGGCGGTGCCTCCTGTCCACTAGCGCCGGCGGAGGTGGAGGGCTGTTCATCGTCCAGGCTAGTGTCAGGGGCCCGTTGGTGTGCCACTGTGTCCCGCCTGGTGTGGAGAAGGTCTGCCAGCACCCTGCAATGGTGACCAGGTGGTGTTGATGGACTTCAAGTCCTCCCTGATCCCCAGGTAGTGGTCCTCCTGCAGCCGCTGGGTCTCCTGAAACTTGGCCAGTACTGGGCCCATGGTCTCCTGGGAATGGTGGTAAGCTCCCATGATGTTGGAGAGTGCCTCGTGGATATTGGGTTCCCTAGGCCTGTCCTCCCCCTGTCGCCCAGCAGTCCTCCCAGCTTCCCTGTTATCCTGTGCCTCTGTCCCATGAACTGTGTGCCCACTGACACTGCCCCCAGGTCCCTGATCGTCCTGTGTTAGTGGGGTTGCCTGGGTTCCCTGTAGTGGTGGACACACTGCTGATTGACGTGCCCTGGGGACAGACGGATTGTCCCGCTGGGTGGGTGCTGTGCTGGTGTTTCATGAGGGGTGAGGCTCTGTGGTGGTTTGTGACTGTGTCAGGGGAACCGACTGTCCCGAGGTCCCTGATGGGCCTGGCTGGTCATCTTGATCCAGGCGTGCAGAGCTGCTGTCATCACTGTGGGTCTCTTCTGTGGGGGGACTGGATATGTCTGACACCTCCAACCGGTGACGTTGGGAAGTGGTCCTGTTGGGGTGTAAATGCATAGTTATTGTATCTGTTTGTGCCATCTTGTGCAATGGGTGAGTGACCCTCTACTCCGGTGCTTACATTATTGGCTTGGTCCTTGTGTGATTGGTGATTTTGGGGCATGAGTGAGTCTCTGCACTGGGTTGGGTGTCCATGCACTGGTGTTACATGCAGGGCTTGGTTTTGGGATGTGTGGGTTCTGTTAGTGGGGTATCTGTTGGGGTGATGGGTGTGAGGGTAAGGGTGGGGGTATGTGATGGCATGCAGGTGGGGTGTGGGGGATAGAGTAGTAAAGATATGTCTTACCAGAGTCCAGTCCTCCAGCTACTCCTGCGAGGCCCTCAGGATGCGTAATTGCCAAGACTTGATCCTCCCATGTTGTTAGTTGTGGGGGAGGGGGTGGGGGTCCGCCACCAGTCCTCTGTACTGCAATCTGGTGTCTGGATACCACGGAACGTACCTTCCCCCGTAAGTCGTACCTCTTCCTGATGTCATCCCGTGTTCGTGGATGCTGTCCCACTGCGTTAACCCTGTCGACAATTCTGCACCATAGCTCCATCTTCCTAGCAATGGATGTCTGCTGCACCTGTGATCCGATTAGCTGTGGCTCTACCCGGACGATTTTCTCCACCATGACCCTGAGCTCCTCCTCGGAGAACCTGGGGTGTCGTTGAGGTGCCATGATGTGGTGTGGGTGATGTGTGAGGTGGAGTATGTTGTGATGTGTGAGTGGATGTTCTTGGTGTGTGTTGTTTGAGGTGCGTGGATGTTGTGTAAGTGATGGTGTTGTGTGTCTGTGGATGCGGGTGTTGTTTTAGGTAGTCTCTCTCTCTGGCCTTCTTTCTAAATTTTGGTAGTAAGGGTTTGTGGGTGATGTGGGTGTGTGCTTTATATTGGATTGGGTGTGTGGCTGTGATGTGTATCAGGTGTGTGTATTTCGAATTGTCCAATGTGGTTGTGTTTTGTAAATATGTGTGTATTTTGAGCGCAGCGGTGTGTTCCGCCAATGGAATACCGAGATTGAAAGATTGCCACGTTGATTCGTGGGTCATGATACTGTGGGCGTATTACTGTTGGCATGATGGTGTCGGTTTTGGTATTGCCAGTTTATCACTGACCTTTGGTGTGGCAGACTTGTGTGGGTGTCTGTATTGTGGCGGATTCCGAGCTGTGGGTTGTATTACCTGTAGCGGAATTCCACGGCTGCAGCAGTATGTTGGCGGTCTTCTGCAGGGCGGAAAGCGGGATTTACCGCCAGGGTTGTAATGAGGGCCTATGTGTTTCACCATATCAGCTTTGATCAAGGTATATATATTAAATTAAAAAATATCTATTAAAGTGAGACTGTAGTTAGGATGTGGCAAACTCTGCAGCCTGGCACATTACTTTTTTCATTTAGTGATGGTGCCCATGCCATCCATGCCATCCTTTTGGCACCACATATACAGGAAAATATTCAAAGCAACCCTCTCACAAGGAATTATGGGGTGCTTCTGGGCCTTACCAACAGAGAGACTAAGTGGTGATTTGGAGGGAGCAATAAGGCCCACGCAATCCCAACTGGATCCCCACTCGCTTCCATGCCCCCTCCTAGGCATGGAAGGGAGCCAGAATTGTAATTTTTTCCACCATGTGGAGGGAACTTAACAGTTTCCCTGCCTGTATAGAAAGTAGGCTGCAACCTTGTAGGCCAGCAGGGATCTCCTCCCCAGCCCCAGATTCAGGGAACTGACAATGCACTCAGCTTGTTTCTTTGTAGCCCCAGTGAATGGGATTCTCCAAGACAACAAATGGCTCTTGGAGGTTGGGATGTCTCATGCACCTCTCACCCAAATTTTAAATATTACTGCTCTTTCTTTGTAGCTCTGGGAGATGGGGTACCTGAGGCCAAGGGTTTCCTCATGGAGGGAAAAATCACATGTACCGTCCTCCCCATTTTTATAAAATTATAAATGTGTACTTCTGCTGGTCCCTGGCCCACCTTGGCAGAATTTAAAGAAATAGGCTGCACTTTTTTAAAATGTATTTTTCCCAGGACCCGCTGAAGTACTGCAGGGATGCAAGTGACATGCTGAGTCATGCAGTACTCCTGCAGCAGAGCACAACACAGGAAAGCATTTTCTTTTTTTTTTTTTTTTTTTAGCTACGGGACAGACAAGCGCTAGGGTCAGTGTTTAACTGTCCCCAATCAAAAGGTATCACATATTAAATGTAATAGGGCAACCCAAAGTTATGCTACGGGACAGATATGCCTCACCATAGTAAAAAACAAATTTAAGAGGTTTTCAGTACCAGGACATGTGAAAATTTACCCCTTCGCTGGCAGGCCTTTCCCCCCTCTTTCTGGCTATTTGGGGCAGTTTGTGCTTAGGCCCTCATAACTTTTTGTCCACATAAGCTACCTACGGCAATTTTTTTCCAACATCCTAGGGCTTCTAGAGCTACCCAGAGTTTGTGGGTTTCCTGGAGGAGACCAATAAATTAGCCAAAATACAGCGAAAATGTCATTTAAAAAAAAAGAAATGGGAAAAAGGGCTGTAGAAGAACACTTGTGGTTTTATTCCCTGACAATGGCATCAACAAGGGTTTGCAGTTCTAAAATCATCATCTTCCCAGCTTTCAGGAACAGGCAGACTTGAATCAGAAAACTTCACTTTTCAACACAATTTTGGCATTTTACTGGGACATACCCCATTTTTACTATTTTTTGTGCTTTCAGCCTCCTTCCAGTTAGTGACAGAAATGGGTATGAAACCAATGCTGGATCGCAACAGCTAAACATTTCTGAAAAGTAGATAAAATGTTGAATTCAGCAAGGGGTAATTTGTGTAAATCCTACAAGGGTTTCCTACAGAAAATAACAGCAGAAATAAAAAAGAAATATTGAAATTGAGTATTAAAAAAACAACCATTGCTCTCCACGTTTTACTCTGTAAATTTTTCCTGCAATGCCATATTTTTAAAAGCAATACACTGTTACGTCTGCTGGCCTCTACTGCTTGCGGGGATATATAGGACTTGTAGGTTCATCAAGAACCCTAGGTACCCACAGCCAATAAAGGAGCTGCACCTTCCAATGGGTTTTCATTGTATACTGGGTATACAACAATTTATTTGGTAAAAAATAAAGAGTGAAAAATAGGTATCAAGGAAACCTCTGTATTTCCAAAATGGGCACATAATAAGGTGCTAAGAAGCAGTGGTTATTTGCAAATCTCTGAACTCCTGTGTCCCCATACTAGCATGTGAATTACAGGGCATTTCTCAAATAGATGTCTTTTTTACACGCTGTCTTACATTTGAAAGGAAAAAATTTAGAGAAAGACAAGGGACAATAACACTTGTTCTGCTATTCTTTGTACCCCCAAGTCTCTTGATAAAAATGGTACCTCACTTGTGAAATCTGACGTGTTTTTGGAAAATGCCTATCATTATGGATTTTGGCCTCTAGCTCAGCCCGCACCTAGGGAAACCTACCAAACCTGTGCATTTTTCAAAACTAAACACCTAGGGGAATTTAGAATGGCGTGACTTGTGGGGCTCTCACCAGGTTCTGTTACCCAGAATCCTTTGCAAACCTCAACATTTGGCAGAAAAAGCACCTTTTACTCACATTTCGGTGCTGCAAAGTTCTGGAATCTGAGGGGGACCACAAACTTCCTTCTACCCAACATTCCCCTAAGCCTTCCAACAAAAATGGCACCTCACTTGTGTGGGTAGGCCTAGTGCCCACGACAGGAAATGCCCCAAAACACAACATGGACACATCACATTTTCCCAAAGAAAACTGACCTGTTGTTTGCAAAGTGCCTAGCTGTGGATTTAGGCATCGAGCTCAGCGGGCACCTAGGGAAACCTACCAAACCTGTACATTTTTTAAACCTAGATGGGGTGACTTGTGGGGCCCTCATCAGGTTCTGTTACCCTGATTCCTTAACAAACCTCAAAATTTGGCCAAAAAAAACACTTTTTCCTCACATTTCGGTGCTGCAAACTTCTGGAAACTGAGGGGGACCACAAACTTCCTTCTACCCAGCATTACCCTTTCTCTCCCGATAAAAATGGTACCTCACTTCTGTGGGTAGGCCTAGTGCGGGCAACAGGAAATGCCCCAAAACACTACGCGGACACATCAAAATTATCAAATACAAAACTTCCTGTTTTTGTGGGGGGCATCTGCGTTTTAGGTCCTGGGCTCAGCAGCCATCTAAGGAAACCTACCAAACCCAGACATTTCTGAAAACTAGACACCCGAGGGAGTCCAGGGAGGTGTGACTTGCATGGATCCCCCAGTGATTTCTTACCCAGAATCCTCAGCAATCCTCAAATTTAGCTAAAAAAATCACATTGTTCCCACATTTCTGTGTGGGAACACCAGCATGAATTTCCTACCACCAAATGTTCCCCTCAGTCTCCCGATAAAAATGATACCTCACTTGTGTAGGTGGGCCAAGTGCCTGTGACAAAATTAAGGGGGAACCAAAGCGGGTCCAAAAGGGCAGTTTGAAAAAAAACATTTTTAGGCTGACAAGTGGGGCAGAGTTTTTATCTGTATAGATGCAACAGTGCTGGGTGGTAGGAACTTTGTGGATTCCTGCAGATTCCAGAAGGTTCCATCACAAAAATGTTGGGAAAATGTGTGATTTCAAACAAAGTTGGAGGTTTGCAGGGCATTGTGGGTAGGAAAAGATGCGGGTGCATGTGAAGCCCACTACCTGGACTCACCCAGATGTTTACAGAAATGTCTAGGTCTCGTCCAAAAAGTGCAGCCCTCACCATTACAAGTGGGACGATTTTGAGAATTAGACAAGCTCTCATGGCTCAAATGTAAAACCAAAACCCAAAATATTCAGATGTCCATGCTGTTGGGATAAGATATTTTAGTGTGTGGGGGAGAGCTGAAAGACGGTTACCCCATTCAGTTGGTGTGCAGAACACTTTGTCCCCATTTATTTGGGGTGGGGGTATGGCCATACCCCCATCCTCTTTTTTTTAAAGAAAATCTTCTGTGGTCTCTGCTGGGCTTTCTGTAGATGGGCCTTCTGTTGATGGGCCTTCCAAAAATAGGCCAATATGCCAACAGTAATGTGACCCTTGGACAAGGGCCTGCCCCCCCCAAACAACACACACACCAATCCCTGGTGCCTAAGTGGTTTCTGCCCCCCTGGGGGCAGATCGACCTAATTGAAATAGGCCGATCTGCCCCCAAGGGGGGCAGAAGTGGCATACAGTAAATTTGGCCCCCAGGGGAGCAACCCTTGCCCAAGGGGTCGCTCACCTTGTGTGAAACAGACATAAAAAAAACCCTGGTGTCTAGTGGTATCTGCCCCCAAGGGAGGCTGAAATGGCCTAAAATAAATTTGCCCCCCAGGGAAGGGACCCTTGCCGTAGGGGTCGCTCTCCATCTGTACAAAATAAAAACAATTAAAAATCCCTGGTGCCTAGTGGTTTCTGCCCCCAAGTGGGGCAGATCGGCTTAATTAAAATAGGCCGATCTGCCCCCATTGAGGGCAGATGTGGCCTACAGTAAATTTGGCCCCCAGGCGAGCAACCCTTGCCTAAGGGGTCGCTCACCTTGTGTGAAACAGACATAAAAAAAAATCCCAGGTGTCTAGTGATGTCAAAAATGGCCGATTTACCACCAAGAGGGACATAAATGGCCTAAAAAAAAATGTACCCCAGAGGAGTGACTCTTTCCTAAGAGGTCACTCCCCACCTAAAAAAAAAAAAAAAAAAATGTATCCCTGTTGCCCAGTGGCTTCTTCTCCCCTTGGGGGCAGATTGGCCTAATTAAAATGGGTTGAACTGCCCCAGGAGTGGCAGAAAAGAACTCATAAATAATTGCCCCACACGGGAGCAACCCTTGCTCAAAGTGTCGCTCTCCTTCATTGTTGACATTAAAAAAATAAACTCCCTGACATCTAGTGGCTTCTTTCCCCCCTGGAGGTTGTCTTGCAAGGTCCAATTGGAAGTTTAAAACTTCATTTAGACTGCAATGGCAGACCTGAGACATGTTTCAAGGGGCTACTTAAGTGGATGGCACATTACATGATGCAGGCTCACTGGCAGCATTTAATGTACGGACCCTGGATATATGGTGTACAGCTCTACAATGGTCTTGTAAGGAAAGTGATTATGGAAATCAGGTGTACTGTTTAGGGGAGTGAGCACAAGCACTTTAGCACAGGTTAACAATGCTAAAGTGCACAGAGTCCTAAAGTCTACAAAATGAATTTCAGCAGAAAAATGGAGGTTAGTAGACAAACAGTTTGAAGGAAGGCCACCTTAAGACTAACAGGTCTAATGACCATCTTCACAAAAATGGAAATATAGGCAACTAAAATACTCCCTCAATAGTAAGTTAGGAGCTATGCCATAGGAACACAAGTATTCATCCATATTACATTGTGTACATCTATAAAGACACTGTAGAGGCATTAGGTCAGTTCTTTATAACATTTTTGGGCAAACTATGCTCTAGGTCCACTGAGGCACAACTTAAGTTAAACTGGCAAATTAAACTGCACCATGAGTACATGGTGAAGGGATAGGTCCAGGGCACGGAACATCATTAAAAAGGCATTAAGGAAGCCAGGATGAATGTCAGTCATTTCATGCTCTTCCAAAATTACTATTGATGCCCTGAAAAGCTAGTCCTGGCTGAATTATGAATCCTGGGGGATGATGTACTAATTTGGGCCTGATTCGCAAAGCTGACTTGTGGTTTTGAGTAAGTTTACTACTTTTCTGTACGTCTTATTGCACTTTTCTAGTAACTCACACTTTTGTGAAACATTCAGCACTACACATGACCACCTACTGGTACTGCAACACCTCCCTTAGGACTTACTACAAAAGTATAAGTTACTAGAAAAGTGCTGTTTGAGCATACATTAAATAGTAAACTAATTTCAAAATCAATTTGTAGTAGACAGTACCACAAAACATCCAATGAAGTGCAGTTTGTGAATCGTGCCCACAGTGTTTAGTTATCCGGATCAAGGGGGGTATTGGGCTGAAACTAGAGACCACTTTAGATATGCACAATATAACACTAAAACTCAAGAAGAGATTAGAGCTACTGCATAGTACTGTGTACAACTCACACTTGACTACAGCAATAATATGCTTTTGTGAACGCCAGTGGTCCCTGTCTGTCCCAACTGTGGAATAATGGGGACAGAAATGATCAAAATGGTGTCTTATTAACTGTAGGAAGTTGGCTCTGTATGTGCTATTTCAAAGTAAGGAATAGCATGCACAGAGTCCAAGGGTTCCCCTTAGAGGTAAAATAGTGGTAAAAATAGATAATACTAATGCTCTATTTTGTGGTAGTGTGGTCGAGCAGTAGGCTTATCCAAGGAGTAGTGTTAAGCATTTGTTGTACATACACATAGACAATAAATGAGGTACACACACTCAGAGACAAATCCAGCCAATAGGTTTTTATATAGAAAAATATCTTTTCTTAGTTTATTTTAAGAACCACCGGTTCAAATTCTACATGTAATATCTCATTCGAAAGGTATTGCAGGTAAGTACTTTAGGAACTTCAAATCATCAAAATTGCATGTATACTTTTCAAGTTATTGTCAAATAGCTGTTTCAAAAGTGGACACTTAGTGCAATTTTCACAGTTCCTGGGGGAGGTAAGTTTTTGTTAGGTTTACCAGGTAAGTAAGACACTTACAGGGTTCAGTTCTTGGTCCAAGGTAGCCCACCGTTGGGGGTTCAGAGCAACCCCAAAGTCACCACACCAGCAGCTCAGGGCCGGTCAGGTGCAGAGTTCAAAGTGGTGCCCAAAACGCATAGGCTAGAATGGAGAGAAGGGGGTGCCCCGGTTCCGGTCTGCTTGCAGGTAAGTACCCGCGTCTTCGGAGGGCAGACCAGGGGGGTTTTGTAGGGCACCGGGGGGGACACAAGCCCACACAGAAATTTCACCCTCAGCGGCGCGGGGGCGGCCGGGTGCAGTGTAGAAACAAGCGTCGGGTTCGCAATGTTAGTCTATGAGAGATCTCGGGATCTCTTCAGCGCTGCAGGCAGGCAAGGGGGGGGTTCCTCGGGGAAACCTCCACTTGGGCAAGGGAGAGGGACTCCTGGGGGTCACTTCTCCAGTGAAAGTCCGGTCCTTCAGGTCCTGGGGGCTGCGGGTGCAGGGTCTCTCCCAGGCGTCGGGACTTTAGGTTCAAAGAGTCGCGGTCAGGGGAAGCCTCGGGATTCCCTCTGCAGGCGGCGCTGTGGGGGCTCAGGGGGGACAGGTTTTGGTACTCACAGTATCAGAGTAGTCCTGGGGTCCCTCCTGAGGTGTCGGATCTCCACCAGCCGAGTCGGGGTCGCCGGGTGCAGTGTTGCAAGTCTCACGCTTCTTGCGGGGAGCTTGCAGGGTTCTTTAAAGCTGCTGGAAACAAAGTTGCAGCTTTTCTTGGAGCAGGTCCGCTGTCCTCGGGAGTTTCTTGTCTTTTCGAAGCAGGGGCAGTCCTCAGAGGATGTCGAGGTCGCTGGTCCCTTTGGAAGGCGTCGCTGGAGCAGGATCTTTGGAAGGCAGGAGACAGGCCGGTGAGTTTCTGGAGCCAAGGCAGTTGTCGTCTTCTGGTCTTCCGCTGCAGGGGTTTTCAGCTAGGCAGTCCTTCTTCTTGTAGTTGCAGGAATCTAATTTTCTAGGGTTCAGGGTAGCCCTTAAATACTAAATTTAAGGGCGTGTTTAGGTCTGGGGGGTTAGTAGCCAATGGCCACTAGCCCTGAGGGTGGGTACACCCTCTTTGTGCCTCCTCCCAAGGGGAGGGGGTCACAATCCTAACCCTATTGGGGGAATCCTCCATCTGCAAGATGGAGGATTTCTAAAAGTTAGAGTCACCTCAGCTCAGGACACCTTAGGGGCTGTCCTGACTGGCCAGTGACTCCTCCTTGTTATTCTCATTATTTTCTCCGGCCTTGCCGCCAAAAGTGGGGCCTGGCCGGAGGGGGCGGGCAACTCCACTAGCTGGAGTGTCCTGCTGGGTTGGCACAAAGGAGGTGAGCCTTTGAGGCTCACCGCCAGGTGTGACAATTCCTGCCTGGGAGAGGTGTTAGCATCTCCACCCAGTGCAGGCTTTGTTACTGGCCTCAGAGTGACAAAGGCACTCTCCCCATGGGGCCAGCAACATGTCTCGGTTTGTGGCAGGCTGCTAGAACTAGTCAGCCTACACAGATAGTCGGTTAAGTTTCAGGGGGCACCTCTAAGGTGCCCTCTGTGGTGTATTTTACAATAAAATGTACACTGGCATCAGTGTGCATTTATTGTGCTGAGAAGTTTGATACCAAACTTCCCAGTTTTCAGTGTAGCCATTATGGTGCTGTGGAGTTCGTGTTTGACAGACTCCCAGACCATATACTCTTATGGCTACCCTGCACTTACAATGTCTAAGGTTTTGTTTAGACACTGTAGGGGTACCATGCTCATGCACTGGTACCCTCACCTATGGTATAGTGCACCCTGCCTTAGGGCTGTAAGGCCTGCTAGAGGGGTGTCTTTACCTATATTGCATAGGCAGTGAGAGGCTGGCATGGCACCCTGAGGGGAGTGCCATGTCGACTTACTCGTTTTGTCCTCACTAGCACACACAAGCTGGTAAGCAGTGTGTCTGTGCTGAGTGAGAGGTCTCCAGGGTGGCATAAGACATGCTGCAGCCCTTAGAGACCTTCCTTGGCATCAGGGCCCTTGGTACTAGAAGTACCAGTTACAAGGGACTTATCTGGATGCCAGGGTCTGCCAATTGTGGATACAAAAGTACAGGTTAGGGAAAGAACACTGGTGCTGGGGCCTGGTTAGCAGGCCTCAGCACACTTTCAATTGTAAACATAGCATCAGCAAAGGCAAAAAGTCAGGGGGCAACCATGCCAAGGAGGCATTTCCTTACACAACCCCCCCCCAAACGAAAGAGGATGAGACTAACCTTTCCCAAGAGAGTCTTCATTTTCTAAGTGGAAGAACCTGGAAAGGCCATCTGCATTGGCATGGGCAGTCCCAGGTCTGTGTTCCACTATAAAGTCCATTCCCTGTAGGGAGATGGACCACCTCAACAGTTTAGGATTTTCACCTTTCATTTGCATCAGCCATTTGAGAGGTCTGTGGTCAGTTTGAACTAGGAAGTGAGTCCCAAAGAGGTATGGTCTCAGCTTCTTCAGGGACCAGACCACAGCAAAGGCCTCCCTCTCAATGGCACTCCAACGCTGCTCCCTGGGGAGTAACCTCCTGCTAATGAAAGCAACAGGCTGGTCAAGGCCATCATCATTTGTTTGGGACAAAACTGCCCCTATCCCATGTTCAGAGGCATCAGTCTGCACAATGAACTGCTTAGAATAATCTGGAGCTTTGAGAACTGGTGCTGAGCACATTGCCTGTTTCAGGGTGTCAAAGGCCTGTTGGCAGTCCACAGTCCAGTTCACTTTCTTGGGCATTTTCTTGGAGGTGAGCTCAGTGAGGGCTGTCACAATGGATCCATATCCCTTCACAAACCTCCGGTAGTACCCAGTCAAGCCAAGGAATGCCCTGACTTGAGTCTGGGTTTTTGGAGCTACCCAGTCCAGAATAGTCTGGATCTTGGGTTGGAGTGGCTGAACTTGGCCTCCACCTACAAGGTGTCCCAAGTAAACCACAGTTCCCTGCCCTATCTGGCATTTGGATGCCTTGATAGAGAGGCCTGCAGATTGCAGAGCCTTCAAAACCTTCCTCAGGTGGACCAGGTGATCCTGCCAGGTGGAGCTAAAGACAGCAATATCATCAAGATAAGCTGTGCTAAAGGACTCCAAGCCAGCAAGGACTTGATTCACCAACCTTTGGAAGGTGGCAGGGGCATTCTTTAAACCAAAGGGCATAACAGTAAACTGATAATGCCCATCAGGTGTGGAGAATGCTGTCTTTTCTTTTGCTCCAGGTGCCATTTTTATTTGCCAGTACCCTGCTGTTAAGTCAAAGGTACTTAGAAATTTGGCAGCACCTAATTTATCAATGAGCTCATCAGCTCTTGGAATTGGATGAGCATCTGTCTTGGTGACAGAATTGAGCCCTCTGTAGTCCACACAAAACCTCATCTCTTTCTTTCCATCTGTGGTGTGAGGTTTGGGGACTAAGACCACTGGGCTAGCCCAGGGGCTGTCAGAGCGCTCAATGACTCCCAATTCCAGCATCTTGTGGACTTCCACCTTGATGCTTTCCTTAACATGGTCAGACTGTCTAAAGATTTTGTTCTTGACAGGCATGCTGTCTCCTGTGTCCACATCATGGGTACACAGGTGCGTCTGACCAGGGGTTAAGGAGAAGAGTTCAGGAAACTGTTGTAGGACTCTCCTACAATCAGCTTGCTGTTGGCCAGAGAGGGTGTCTGAGTAGATCACTCCATCTACTGTACCATCTTTTGGGTCTGATGACAGAAGATCAGGGAGAGGTTCACTCTCTGCCTCCTGATCCTCATCTGTTACCATCAACAGATTGACATCAGCCCTGTCGTGGAAGAGCTTAAGGCGGTTTACATGGATCACCCTTTTGGGGCTCCTGCTTGTGCCCAGGTCCACCAAGTAGGTGACCTGACTCTTCCTCTCTAGTACTGGGTAAGGGCCACTCCATTTGTCCTGGAGTGCCCTGGGAGCCACAGGCTCCAGAACCCAGACTTTCTGCCCTGGTTGGAACTCAACCAGTGCAGCCTTTTGGTCATACCAAAACTTCTGGAGCTGTTGGCTGGCCTCAAGGTTTTTGGTTGCCTTTTCCATGTACTCTGCCATTCTAGAGCGAAGGCCAAGTACATAGTCCACTATGTCCTGTTTAGGCTCATGGAGAGGTCTCTCCCAGCCTTCTTTAACAAGGGCAAGTGGTCCCCTTACAGGATGACCAAACAGAAGTTCAAAGGGTGAGAACCCTACTCCCTTCTGTGGTACCTCCCTGTAAGCGAAAAGCAGACATGGCAGGAGGACATCCCATCTCCTTTTGAGTTTTTCTGGGAGCCCCATGATCATGCCCTTTAATGTCTTGTTGAATCTCTCAACTAAGCCATTAGTTTGTGGATGGTATGGTGTAGTGAATTTATAAGTCACTCCACACTCATTCCACATGTGCTTTAGGTATGCTGACATGAAGTTGGTACCTCTGTCAGATACCACCTCCTTAGGGAAACCCACTCTGGTAAAGATACCAATGAGGGCCTTGGCTACTGCAGGGGCAGTAGTCGACCTAAGGGGAATAGCTTCAGGATACCTGGTAGCATGATCCACTACTACCAGGATATACATATTTCCTGAGGCTGTGGGAGGTTCCAGTGGACCAACTATGTCCACACCCACTCTTTCAAAGGGCACCCCCACCACTGGAAGTGGAATGAGGGGGGCCTTTGGATGCCCACCTGTCTTACCACTGGCTTGACAGGTGGGGCAGGAGAGGCAAAACTCCTTAACCATGTTGGACATATTGGGCCAGTAGAAGTGGTTGACTAACCTCTCCCACGTCTTGGTTTGTCCCAAATGTCCAGCAAGGGGAATGTCATGGGCCAATGTTAGGATGAACTCTCTGAACAGCTGAGGCACTACCACTCTCCTAGTGGCACCAGGTTTGGGGTCTCTGGCCTCAGTGTACAGGAGCCCATCTTCCCAATAGACCCTATGTGTTCCATTTTTCTTGCCTTTGGACTCTTCAGCAGCTTGCTGCCTAAGGCCTTCAAGAGAGGGACAGGTTTCTTGTCCCTTACACAGCTCCTCCCTTGAGGGTCCCCCTGGGCCTAAGAGTTCAACCTGATAAGGTTCAAGCTCCAAAGGCTCAGTTCCCTCAGAGGGCAGAACTTCTTCCTGAGAAGAGAGGTTCTCTTTTTCTGACTGTGTTGCAGTTGGTTTCCCAACTGACTTTCCTTTTCTCTTGGTAGGCTGGGCCATTTTTCCAGACTCCAGCTCTACTTGTTCACCCTGTGCCTTGCATTGTGCTCTTGTTTTCACACACACCAGTTCAGGGATACCCAGCATTGCTGCATGGGTTTTTAGTTCTACCTCAGCCCATGCTGAGGACTCCAGGTCATTTCCAAGCAGACAGTCCACTGGGATATTTGAGGAGACCACCACCTGTTTCAGGCCATTGACCCCTCCCCATTCTAAAGTAACCATTGCCATGGGATGTACTTTTCTCTGATTGTCAGCGTTGGTGACTGTGTAAGTTTTTCCAGTCAGGTATTGGCCAGGGGAAACCAGTTTCTCTGTCACCATGGTGACACTGGCACCTGTATCCCTCAGGCCCTCTATTCTAGTCCCATTAATTAAGAGTTGCTGTCTGTATTTTTGCATGTTAGGCGGCCAGACAGCTAGTGTGGCTAAATCCACCCCACCCTCAGAAACTAGAGTAGCTTCAGTGTGGACCCTGATTTGCTCTGGGCACACTGTTGATCCCACTTGGAGACTAGCCATACCAGTGTTACCTGGATGGGAGTTTGGAGTGGAACCTTTCTTGGGACAGGCCTTGTCTCCAGTTTGGTGTCCATGCTGTTTACAGCTATGACACCAGGCCTTTTTGGGATCAAAGTTTTTACCCTTGTACCCATTGTTTTGTGAAGAGGCTCTGGGCCCACCCTCCTGTGCAGGTTTTTGGGGGCCTGTAGAAGACTCTTTACTATTTTTAGTTTTGGTTGTCTCATCACCCTTCTGCTGGGGAGTCTTTGTGACCCCTTTCTTTTGGTCACCCCCTGTTGAAGTCTTGGACACCCTTGTCTTGACCCAATGGTCCGCCTTCTTTCCCAATTCTTGGGGAGAAATTGGTCCTAGGTCTACCAGATGCTGATGCAGTTTATCATTGAAACAATTACTTAACAGGTGTTCTTTCACAAATAAATTGTACAGCCCATCATAATTACTTACACCACTGCCTTGAATCCAACCATCTAGTGTTTTCACTGAGTAGTCAACAAAGTCAACCCAGGTCTGGCTCGAGGATTTTTGAGCCCCCCTGAACCTAATCCTGTACTCCTCAGTGGAGAATCCAAAGCCCTCAATCAGGGTACCCTTCATGAGGTCATAAGATTCTGCATCTTGTCCAGAGAGTGTGAGGAGTCTATCCCTACACTTTCCTGTGAACATTTCCCAAAGGAGAGCACCCCAGTGAGATCTGTTCACTTTTCTGGTTACACAAGCCCTCTCAAAAGCTGTGAACCATTTGGTGATGTCATCACCATCTTCATATTTAGTTACAATCCCTTTGGGGATTTTCAACATGTCAGGGGAATCTCTGACCCTATTTATGTTGCTGCCACCATTGATGGGTCCTAGGCCCATCTCTTGTCTTTCCCTCTCTATGGCTAGGATCTGTCTTTCCAAAGCCAATCTTTTGGCCATCCTGGCTAACTGGATGTCCTCTTCACTGGGGCTATCCTCAGTGATTTCAGAGTTGTTGGTCCCTCCTGTGAGGGAACCAGCATCTCTGACTATTATTTGTGGAGTCAGGGCTTGAGAAGCCCTGCTCTCCCTAAGTAGGACTGGAGGGGGGGAATTTCCCTCCAAGTCACTATCTTCATCCTCTGAGTTGCCATCCTCAGAGGGGTTGGCCTTTTCAAACTCTGCCAAAAGCTCCTGGAGCTGTACTTTGGTAGGTTTGGGGCCCATTGCTATTTTCTTTAGTTTACAGAGTGACCTTAGCTCTCTCATCTGTAGATGGAGGTAAGGTGTGGTGTCGAGTTCCACCACATTCACATCTGTGCTAGACATTATGCTTCTAAAAGTTGGAATACTTTTTAAGAAACTAAAACTGGTTCTAGAATCTAATTCAAACTTTTAACAACTTTTTAAACTCCAAAAGACAATGCTAAACAGGGACTTAACACACAAGGCCCTAGCAGGACTTTTAAGAATTTAGAAAACTTTTCAAATTGCAAAAATGAATTTCTAATGACAATTTTGGAATTTGTCGTGTGATCAGGTATTGGCTGAGTAGTCCAGCAAATGCAAAGTCTTGTACCCCACCGCTGATCCACCAATGTAGGAAGTTGGCTCTGTATGTGCTATTTCAAAGTAAGGAATAGCATGCACAGAGTCCAAGGGTTCCCCTTAGAGGTAAAATAGTGGTAAAAATAGATAATACTAATGCTCTATTTTGTGGTAGTGTGGTCGAGCAGTAGGCTTATCCAAGGAGTAGTGTTAAGCATTTGTTGTACATACACATAGACAATAAATGAGGTACACACACTCAGAGACAAATCCAGCCAATAGGTTTTTATATAGAAAAATATCTTTTCTTAGTTTATTTTAAGAACCACCGGTTCAAATTCTACATGTAATATCTCATTCGAAAGGTATTGCAGGTAAGTACTTTAGGAACTTCAAATCATCAAAATTGCATGTATACTTTTCAAGTTATTGTCAAATAGCTGTTTCAAAAGTGG
This sequence comes from Pleurodeles waltl, assembly GCF_031143425.1. Classification (NCBI taxonomy): domain Eukaryota; kingdom Metazoa; phylum Chordata; class Amphibia; order Caudata; family Salamandridae; genus Pleurodeles; species Pleurodeles waltl. The sequence continues at coordinate 143,914,586 of NC_090440.1, forward strand.
ACACTTAGTGCAATTTTCACAGTTCCTGGGGGAGGTAAGTTTTTGTTAGGTTTACCAGGTAAGTAAGACACTTACAGGGTTCAGTTCTTGGTCCAAGGTAGCCCACCGTTGGGGGTTCAGAGCAACCCCAAAGTCACCACACCAGCAGCTCAGGGCCGGTCAGGTGCAGAGTTCAAAGTGGTGCCCAAAACGCATAGGCTAGAATGGAGAGAAGGGGGTGCCCCGGTTCCGGTCTGCTTGCAGGTAAGTACCCGCGTCTTCGGAGGGCAGACCAGGGGGGTTTTGTAGGGCACCGGGGGGGACACAAGCCCACACAGAAATTTCACCCTCAGCGGCGCGGGGGCGGCCGGGTGCAGTGTAGAAACAAGCGTCGGGTTCGCAATGTTAGTCTATGAGAGATCTCGGGATCTCTTCAGCGCTGCAGGCAGGCAAGGGGGGGGTTCCTCGGGGAAACCTCCACTTGGGCAAGGGAGAGGGACTCCTGGGGGTCACTTCTCCAGTGAAAGTCCGGTCCTTCAGGTCCTGGGGGCTGCGGGTGCAGGGTCTCTCCCAGGCGTCGGGACTTTAGGTTCAAAGAGTCGCGGTCAGGGGAAGCCTCGGGATTCCCTCTGCAGGCGGCGCTGTGGGGGCTCAGGGGGGACAGGTTTTGGTACTCACAGTATCAGAGTAGTCCTGGGGTCCCTCCTGAGGTGTCGGATCTCCACCAGCCGAGTCGGGGTCGCCGGGTGCAGTGTTGCAAGTCTCACGCTTCTTGCGGGGAGCTTGCAGGGTTCTTTAAAGCTGCTGGAAACAAAGTTGCAGCTTTTCTTGGAGCAGGTCCGCTGTCCTCGGGAGTTTCTTGTCTTTTCGAAGCAGGGGCAGTCCTCAGAGGATGTCGAGGTCGCTGGTCCCTTTGGAAGGCGTCGCTGGAGCAGGATCTTTGGAAGGCAGGAGACAGGCCGGTGAGTTTCTGGAGCCAAGGCAGTTGTCGTCTTCTGGTCTTCCGCTGCAGGGGTTTTCAGCTAGGCAGTCCTTCTTCTTGTAGTTGCAGGAATCTAATTTTCTAGGGTTCAGGGTAGCCCTTAAATACTAAATTTAAGGGCGTGTTTAGGTCTGGGGGGTTAGTAGCCAATGGCCACTAGCCCTGAGGGTGGGTACACCCTCTTTGTGCCTCCTCCCAAGGGGAGGGGGTCACAATCCTAACCCTATTGGGGGAATCCTCCATCTGCAAGATGGAGGATTTCTAAAAGTTAGAGTCACCTCAGCTCAGGACACCTTAGGGGCTGTCCTGACTGGCCAGTGACTCCTCCTTGTTATTCTCATTATTTTCTCCGGCCTTGCCGCCAAAAGTGGGGCCTGGCCGGAGGGGGCGGGCAACTCCACTAGCTGGAGTGTCCTGCTGGGTTGGCACAAAGGAGGTGAGCCTTTGAGGCTCACCGCCAGGTGTGACAATTCCTGCCTGGGAGAGGTGTTAGCATCTCCACCCAGTGCAGGCTTTGTTACTGGCCTCAGAGTGACAAAGGCACTCTCCCCATGGGGCCAGCAACATGTCTCGGTTTGTGGCAGGCTGCTAGAACTAGTCAGCCTACACAGATAGTCGGTTAAGTTTCAGGGGGCACCTCTAAGGTGCCCTCTGTGGTGTATTTTACAATAAAATGTACACTGGCATCAGTGTGCATTTATTGTGCTGAGAAGTTTGATACCAAACTTCCCAGTTTTCAGTGTAGCCATTATGGTGCTGTGGAGTTCGTGTTTGACAGACTCCCAGACCATATACTCTTATGGCTACCCTGCACTTACAATGTCTAAGGTTTTGTTTAGACACTGTAGGGGTACCATGCTCATGCACTGGTACCCTCACCTATGGTATAGTGCACCCTGCCTTAGGGCTGTAAGGCCTGCTAGAGGGGTGTCTTACCTATATTGCATAGGCAGTGAGAGGCTGGCATGGCACCCTGAGGGGAGTGCCATGTCGACTTACTCGTTTTGTCCTCACTAGCACACACAAGCTGGTAAGCAGTGTGTCTGTGCTGAGTGAGAGGTCTCCAGGGTGGCATAAGACATGCTGCAGCCCTTAGAGACCTTCCTTGGCATCAGGGCCCTTGGTACTAGAAGTACCAGTTACAAGGGACTTATCTGGATGCCAGGGTCTGCCAATTGTGGATACAAAAGTACAGGTTAGGGAAAGAACACTGGTGCTGGGGCCTGGTTAGCAGGCCTCAGCACACTTTCAATTGTAAACATAGCATCAGCAAAGGCAAAAAGTCAGGGGGCAACCATGCCAAGGAGGCATTTCCTTACATTAACAAATTACATGTAGGCTGAATATCAAGATTATAGTTTTCAAAGAAATGCGATCAATATGTCATTGTGCTGAGAGGGCTAACTGCTTAAAAGTCATGAGATTATCCCCACCCCCCCACTGTGATCTGTTGCCATTCAATAAGTATACTACCTACCATGAGATTTGTGTTCATGGAATCAAGCCTTCTTAGAGGGATGGGGTTGCTATGCCCACATGCATAGGTCAGTGAAACCAAACCGCCTATGAACATGCGGGGACATAACTCAACCAGAAAGTCAAGCCTAATCGGAGTGAGAGGACAGATGGAGGGTAAAGTAAAGCCCTGAGATGAAAGAGAGTTGAAACAGCTATGTGTATGTTTACTCTTTCTGGAGACTTGGCTAAATCATTCATTATACCAGCTGTCCATTTTTGTACTCTGTTTGGAATCTCAGGTGATTGCCAGAACTGTTTATAACATTACTTAGCATTTATCAGTAACTCTTATGAGCCATCAAAATTGTTATGGGTATCCATGATTTTATACAGACAAACTCATAGATGCTACACTGCTTTTATGTGGAATATTGTTAATTAGAAAATTTGAATGTTGGGGGCTCCATTAGAGACAATGGAGTGCTCTGGGCTTTTACTAGCTGGTAAAAGCCCGGAGCATCAACATTCCAATAATCTTTGTTCACAACAACAGCTTAATAATTAATATATTGCTCCACATCTATTGTGTGATGTAATATTAGAATGCATTTATATTTAAAATGCAATAATGTACAAAAATATTATTTCTTTTACTGTGGTCCACCTTGTTCCTGACACAACAGTTTTGACTGTAACAATTGCTAAATTAAAGCGACAATTATATTAGAGAGCAGCCATGTCAGGGGCATTAGACAAAGACTATGCTGTCTGTCTTGGTACAATAAGAAATCCTCGTCATTTCATCCTTGTCCTTGACATCTTGTCCTCCTAGAGAAAGGGGCTGTGTCAGACTGGCCTATAAGGCAATCTTGAAGGGCTGGTGAGTCATGTCAGTATTTGTTTGTGGACCTGCTGCATGGTCTGGTGGGCCTTTTTGTACTGTTCATTTATATGACAGTTCAACAAAAAATGCCTGCACCGAAACAAATGCAAAAAGTCCCCCATTACGGAATAACTATATAGCATGTCTACACAAGTTCAAACCTGCCCTGATATGCATTCGTGGGCTACTATTTTAGCTCTCTGACTCTGTTGACACTTTTAATCTGGTGCTTGGGCCTGTTTTCTGTTGCAGTCCGACTTTGGCAAAGAGGCATCAACAGGTAATAACAGGTAATTATTTTTGCATTGTTCCTTAAGAGGCAGTGCCATTGGCTGCAGTACTCAAGAGGATTTCCCCAATAACAGATAATTAATATCTTAGGTGCTCCTCCAACCACACCAAGCATGAGTATTTTTGTTTAATAGCAAGTTATTGCCTACCCTACTCTTCATCACAGTACCTCTTGTTCTTCATCCATCTTTTCTCTCTTTTCCTGTACCTCATATGTCAAGTTCCCCAACGTCCTTAGCATTCAGGATGGTTGCTTCTTGAGCTAGAGTGATCTACCATGTATCTTGCGGGGAATAAGTATACATTTATCTAAAAGCCAAGAAGTTGTTTATTTCCCATGAAGAGTAGATCGCATCAAATCAGACATCCAGTCGTAACATCTCAGGAAATGAGGAAAAGGGCTGGGTAAAATTAAGACAACTTAATTGAATATTAGAACAAGTAGTTTGTTCATAATATTAAATGATAATATTTAGAACAAATCGGTATGAACCTACTTGTCAGGACCACCGTCATTCTTGTTTCAAGGAGACAAAGACACATAGGCGTATAAAATAAAGACACTATGTAAAAATTTCTAAATGTTTAACCACAAAAGCAATGATAATGATCCCATTACAAAGAAAACCACACAATGTGGAGTGAAGGTCGAGTCGTTACCTGCTGAGTGAAGTGTTAGGGTTGGGCAGTGTCCCGAGCTTAGGGTGCTGGAGGTGCTACAGTATCCCCATATAACTTGAAAGAGTTTAGACAGAGAATGAACAATAAACAGGTCATTCAAATGTTTTGCTTCTGAAAGCATTTGTTGTGTTTTAGAAGACTGTCACAAATCCACTATCCATTTGATGAGGTGACATAATTGACAAGCAACCCAACTCTTTAAATGATTCCAGCACCACTGGGAAAGGTGATATGAGTAAGACAATACAAAAATTGTAGGTATATTTTTTGGTAAAGGAGTTGTGAAAGCATGATACCTGCCTGTATCATGTTCATACACTCCTGTGCAGGACAGTGTTAATCACCACATACATAATCAAGAATGTACTGTTATTTTAAAATCAAACATGGATGCATTTTTGGTTTGCTAATAACTCTGGCCTAATTTGACAATTCTTCACAAAACATTCCTCCACCTCAGCTCCTTCCTAGAAAGTTTGGTGAGACTTTAAACAGGCACAGAGAAAATGTAAAATACCCATGTGTCAGGACTCTGGGTGGAGTCTGCTGGAACTCCAGGTAGAGCACCCCTCGAGGTAACGGAATATCTCCCTATGGATGTGATCTACTGAAGCACATGAGCAGAGAAAAGCATACACCAGGAAAGAGCAGCTATAGGTTGAGCACAGAAGTGAGATAGTGAAGGCAGAGCAACCCTAGTGTGAACGAACATAGAACAAACAAAATATGGACAACACATTGGTTACCACTAGGGTTGTACACAGGTAAGGCTCAAAACTTCCCACAGTAACAGGGAGCGTCAATGCCTCTGTGAAAATTATTCTTATATATAATCACCCCCAAGCCCCATATAAGGGATGCAGCAGAAGCGATTCTGTCTGTGAACCCTTAGGGCTCAACAAGGATTGTACTTACATATATAAGACAAGCCCATATGGATCCAGCTGGAGACACAGTGGCAATTCCTAGAAAATAGCAATGGCGCACTGTCACAGATAAGGCACTTAGGACTATATACAGCACAATACAAAGAATAGGGCAGGGATTGCCTCCTGGAAACCAGGAACCAACCCCTGTACAAATGATAACACTTAAACACAGGTGAGGACTAATAGTACTCTTATCTGAAACAATAGCACAAGATGAAAATACAGAGCAGGCACTTCAAAAGAGTCTAAGAACTGTAGCTAATATTTCAGTGAGTAGGTTTTGCACGGAACATAACTGGAGAAGAATCACATCATACAAGGATTCTAGGAAACTGTAACAAGCACAAGACTTGAAGATCAAGAAAACTAATGCAAGGACAAAACTGGAGAACAGGTAAGTTATACACAAGGATTCTAGGAAACTGTATCAAGCAAGAGACTTGAACTTCAAGAGAACTAGAGACTGCAGAATATTCATAGTGAAAGAGAACAGAAATTAGGCACAATCTAAGACACAAAGGAATACTTGCAGGAGTTAAGGTAGAAGCCAAAGGAATAGGTAATTGGAAAATAATAGCAGGAATAGAAGGAACAAACTAGGAACTATTAGAAAGGGAGCAGCTCAAGGGCTGCACCAAGAGTACATAAAGCCAGAGTAAAGAAAAAAAAAAAAAAGAAAGCAGGGCTAGGTAAATCTGTAGTAGGCTGAACAGGACACAGCAAACAGGGCTGGGATAAATCTGTAGCAGGCAGAACAGGAACAGGACACAGCAAACAGGGCAGAAAAAAATATGTAGCAGGCAGCAGAGGACCAGGGCACAGCAAACAGGGCTGGGAACAATCTGTAGCAGGCTGCACAGGAACAGGACACACCAAACAGGGCTGAAGCAAGCAGGAGCAGGACTGGAAAACAAACCACCAAGAGGTCCAATGCACCAAGAAATAGACTTCAAATGCACAAACACGGAGCTTCAGCGAATGCCAGCTTATAAGCAGTTCCAGGTAACAGCAAGCCAAGGACAGAGTCACATGGCTGGACTGCACAAGACTGATCACAGGTGTTTGCGATTCTAGTCTCTCACAAGTCCTGGGGGAGAGAATCCAGCACAGTGGAAAAGCAGGACTATTCTCATAGGAAACAATGGACAGCAGATTCCAGGTCTTACTGATTATTTGGCAATGCATTATGGATCTTGAAGTCCACAAACATAGGTTTTCAGTAGCAAACAATATCGAAATAGGAAGCAAGTAGGAGACAGAAAGGGACTCTGGACAAGTTTAATGATGATTCCCAGGCTGCAGATGATCCATGTACAGCGTACCAAAGAGACGGAATGATGGAGTCGTAACACCATGCATTTTCCATAGACTTCTTTAGACATGGTTACAGCAAAAACTGCTGAACGGAATTACACCTAATTCAGCAGGAAGCTAGATCATGGTTCACAGATTGTGCTTTTTGTGATTTGGTGTAAATCCATTCAGTAGTTTTCAAGAAATAAAGTTTGAAAAATAATTGTATATCTAGACAGTTGGTATATCTGCATGGTTGGGTCTAAAAGAGTCTTGAAAGACTGTTGCAAGAGCAGAAATTTAAAAATAGAGCATTTGATTTGGCCCAGGGAGCTTTGCTTCCCTTGGGCCATCTCACTCCTGCGGGAGCCTGTCTCTCATGATAAATATGAGATACATGTTGCTGGCAACCATTACAGGACTCGCAGACTTAGTCCCCTGACCTGAAGTTAAACCCCCTGCATGGCCCACTCCCCTAGTCCCCAGAGGCTCCAGGGATCTCATCCCTGAGACTGAAAATAATATTTATGGAGGGTGGACACCCCCCTCCCTGAGCCATCAGATGCCCCGAGGAGCCCACCCCCGGGCTGATCATATTCTGTATGGGGAGGGGGGATTCCTGGGCCCCTTCCTGAGCCATCAGAAGCCCCTGGCAATCCACCTCGGGCCAAAATATTGCAAAATGGGCAGGGAGGGCCATGCAGCCTTCCCTTGTGAGCCTTAAAAGGCCCCAGGAAGCCCACTTCCTGGGACAATTACTTTAAGGGAGGGAGGCAGTGCACCCTCTAGCCATTAATGGCCATGAGAACCCAATCCTCCACGCTGGCTCAGATGTCCCAGGGAGCCCACCCCCAGGACATAGTGGTTGCCCTGCCCACACCGGTGCAGGAAAGAACACCTGTGGTTCCTCTCACTACGTGGGAGCATTTTTAAAGCTCCCACTAAGCAGGAGCAAACACCAATTCCACTCCCAGTGGGCTGGAGCTTTGAAAATGCTCCTGTCTAGTGGGAGCAGACGTTTGATCTGTTTCCCTGTTAGCACTTAATTGGGCAGGGAAACAGATCAAAATATTGCTTCTGGCTGCAGGGAACAGCATTAGAAAAAAATATATAATTCACTGAAAATAACCATTGAGTAAAGTAGCAACATTAATGTTTTGACCTTAAAGAAACACAGAAATTCACTGGTTATAGTCAGCAGCTCTAACTATAGCTTGCAACCAAGCCATGCACTGCTTATGACCTCACATATTATGTTACTCATGACATGTTCTATGATATCGTTTATGATATCACTGATTACATCCCAATTGACATCATTGATGATATCACTGATGACATCATCCAACCAGTGTGTTTGTTTTATAGTTTACATAGTGGTGCGTAACTACCAAAGTACTTCTTTATCTAATTTTGTAATGGGTGTAAGCATTTACAAAATGCATGTGCTTATAATACATCACAGCTGTGTGCATGTATTGAACAAGTTATAAATGTTTGCAGTGAAGAGTAACCCTCTGTGCAGGTGACAGTTGCCAACTTGTGCTCAGCATCTTCCACGCAGGTTTTTAGGCTCTGAGGAAAAAGTTTGCAATAGGGCATTGACTTTATATGCAAAATACTAACCATCGTAAGCAGCCTGGGGATATTAGACAGAATTGTCTCTGCCTAACAATTTCTACGTAACATACAAGACTGTGTGCACCATGTATTAAGCTATGTACATGTGCTTGTTTAGCTTCTGTAGGTGGGCTATCTGTTAAGTTTTAATGAAGGTATGAAAGCTGCAGGTAGTATGATCTTTAGCATAAAGATTGGAGCACACAAAGATTTAGGACAGTCCAGTATACAATCTACCATATAATAGAACACATTCAATAGGTTATACTGTTCTGATATTGGATTCAAGGTCACATATTAAGGACCAAGAATACCATTCAACACTAGGTGCATCTGTTCATAGAAGCAAAAGCCCACCTGAAAGTGACATGATTCATCATTGGGCCTGCTCCTCGCTGGGCTGGCGATGGCAATGCAAAATGTGCCTCTCTAGAGAGTACTTCGCTGGCGATCTTTTGATTCGCCTGAAAAGGGCTGGGTATATTGGAGAATCTCCTACCAGTGAAGGAAGATTGGATTAAAGGGGGTTAGAGGTGACTAGAGACACTTTGCAATTTGTTTAATTAGGGGTTAAGAATCTATGTCACGATTAAAAGAAATGCAAGAAGCTAGGAGAAATGGCATTCCTTCAGGACCTATCAAGATATACCTAATCTTCGCTGATGGCTGCATTTGATGAGAATGTCATCAGCTGTCACATCTGATTGACATCTCCTACCTTATACTTCATACACCCATCGTATTTGCTTTGGCTACTAGGTACCTATGACAATTTTCAAATTGCAAACAATGCCTAAGGAAATAATTACATTGATCAGCTAAAAAAATATGAAGCAGTGTTTCTGCTGCCATGCGTAACATATGACAGTTAAGATCTCTGCAATTGCTATATTTCTGTTCCGTTCCCATGTTCTATTCTATTACTTTATATTGCTGGCACGTTTGACTTTCAGGAATGGTTGTATTTTAGCAGGTGTAGGAGATGTCATATTATTGTCATAATTGAAAGCTCGGTAATAATTTCCAGTAAAGGCAATTGTCCCATATAAATTGTAGCCTTGTTTAAAGAGTCTCTATAATAACCGTTTCTGAATTAAATTTCGAATTATGTTTGCAAAGTTCTTTTACACTTTCAAGATCACGTGCCAGAAACAGTTACATGCTTTCTCAGGTAACGTTCGCTCCCGTGTTTTTGGGGAGGTCTCCCCCAAGCGGCAATTTCAAGGCATAACTCTGAAGAGAGAGCTAAAGAAAATAGCAGTAGAGGGGTTCTGCAAAATCAGTGACCCTAAGCTCTCCTCTTTCGAAGAAAACTGTATTAAACTTCAGAGCCACACATAGCTGAAATGTAATACAACTGATTTGAACGTAATTTTCGAAACACGCTTACAAAGAGGCACCTCTTTAACTGTATTTCTACCGTGAACAGAAAGTATTGCATTTTCAAATAACTGTAAACCAATTAGCGCAAAATGCTGATATTGTAGGTAACTTTGCAAAACTCCTTCCATTCATATTTGACACAGCTGGGTAGAAATTAGTCTCTAAAAATACTTGCACACAACCTGCTTGTTTTGTAGTCACTGTCTGCCCATGTTATGCTCATTCCATCTGTCGATAGTTATGAGTCACATATTCGACCTTTCAGTTTCACTTACGCACATACATATCTTCCAATTTCCAAAGAAACAAACACTCTTAACTATTCAGAGTTTTGAAATTTGCACAGATGCTAAGGTAGAAAGAACAATGAAATGAAAGATAACCGTGATGAAGATGTAGAAGTTTGAAAGCATACATTACGCAGCAAGCTATTGATATGATTTTGTTCTGTATTCCTTAGAACACCGCCAATTGAGAAAAATATTGACAACCAGTTTTGACGTATATTCGTAGACTAATTTTTCAATATTCTTTGGGGGTGGTTTTAAAAATAAAAATAAGGAGGGTGGCACTGCACGAAGATGGCATTAGGAAAGTAACATACTGCCCATTTATATTTCCCCTATGCCACGACTGCAGGCACTTTTTGCAAAATTAAATGTATTGCCACTTAGAATGTACAGAATGTAAATCACAACTCACTGAAAAGCACAGTGGTGGTGTTGTATGGCAGCAAGTGATCATGTGATCATATGTCCTTATCTTGCTGATAGTGAGTCCACAACAGGAATTGCTACGCCAAAACTTTGTAGGCACACCTCTGTGCCTTCAGAATCTAATTAGAGCCACTGTAGGAGATTCTTGGACTGCATGAACTAGTTTGGTGTATGCAGAATGTAAGCCAGAACCCAGCAACCTTCCTATAAAACATTTTTGGAACATTTGTGCTTTTCGCCAATGTATTAGAGGTCCAATAATTACTAAAATGTCACAAATTTCTAGTCTGAGTAACAGGAACCGGATGTTTAAACATATAACAGGTTAAGTCAATATCATACTTGTTGCTGTTACCAAATGAACAGGTGATTTAGTACAACCTGTATAATACTGTAAAATAGAAGAAAAAGCCTAGTCTCGGTCCTGGGAGTGATTTTCACTGCTCATGTGGCATGTTTAAGGCCCTTTGAAGTAAAAGCATAGTTTACCGGCTTCGGATCTGTCCTGATATGGAAATGGATTCCTCACACAATATTTAACTGGCCAATAACAATCAAGAGCTTCTCTTTCAACTCCAGATTAGTTTCATTCAGACCCCCTTAAGGACACAAGAGGCAAAGACAATAACATGCACTTCCCCACCCACAGCCTGTGTTAATTCCTTATAGCTGGTTTAATTAGTCGAGATCATGGGTTTACATGCGTCGAAGTTACCCAATGATGGGGCCTTAAACACAGCGAAGGTGTGCTTTTCAAATGAGTACTAACAGTCTTGAATTCACTTACAGTGAACCCCCTTCCTCAAAAACGATCTCATAAGTTCGACATTGTTGGAGAAGTTATGTGAAATACTCCAGTAGAACTCTGCTAAGCCTTGGAAGGATCTTAGCTTATCCTTGCTAGTTGAGGGGGGTGTCCACACTATTGGCTCAATGAGATCGAGTGTGGGCTTGATTCCATCCTGGGAGATAGTGTGGCTTAAGTAATCAACTGATCCAAACCCTATGCAACATTTTGGTTTTCTTATAGCAGGATATGCCCCTTTCAGCCACTTCAAAGGGATTTGAGGATGTTCCTGAGCACATACTGAGGATCTATATACTTAAATGTCATCCTGGAAAAAGGACCTTCACCACACCCTCCAGGATATGCTTCAATGTTCTTTCTGAAGTTCCTTGAGGGCTCCTGGAGGGATTATAAACGATCTGAGTGGATTTGATGTAGGCTACAGCTCACCTTTGTTACATGCTGAGGATAAATTCAATACACCAAAGCAGCTCACACTCAAGATTATACTCAGAACTGGGAAGATGGTATCTGTCCACCTATATCTTATTATTGAAGTCATTCCCAACCACCAATGGGTTGAATTATGCCCCGTTGCAGTAATTTCTTTAATTTGGCTTTAGTAGGTGACTGCATCAAACAAGTAATGGGCAAACCGTATGTACTACTGCTATGGCACCGGACTTTAACTGTTAATTGGTTAACATACCAAGTTTATTGGAAAAATCCCCTTCCTAAAGCACAGACTCTGTGTGGATACTTGATGCCCAGCGCAGAAGAGCTCATTGATTGATTAAGGGCTGCTAGGTGTATGAGTAACTTTGATTTGACTTCTGGTTACTGACAAATCATCGAGACATGGGAAGCAAAGGAGTAGGCAGCATTCTTCACTCTTGAGGGGCATGTTTAATTAAATGTGAAGCCTTTTGGGTTGAAGAATATCCCTGCGCTCATATAAAGGTTGCTCAACTGGGGGATTTTAGTGCTGCTTAGTTGGATGACATTGCTGACTTCAATTCCAGCTGTGAAGACACCCTGATTCACCTGAATAAAGTGCTCCAAGTCCTGAAACCGCCATGATTGATTATGAAGTTCCAGATATGACAGGGTTCTGTAATTGTGTATTGTGTACTACACCATGCCGCAACACACTTGACTTCAGTAAAGAGTTTGCTGTGATGATAGAACCTTCAGAGTAGGGCATGGGGCAGTCCTTTCCCATCTACATGAGGAAGGACAGACCAATTCATAGCGCTCATTAACAGATGGCTACTACCCAGAAAGCAGTGTGCTACAGTGACATTAAGGGGTAGGTCTTTGTGGGTGGGTAGGGGGGATCATCCCTGATAAAAATAGGGGCCAGAGGTATGAAGCGTTTGCAAATTGGTAATCAGCCACAAATATCAGTTAGCGGTAGGGAAAAGGTAAATTTAGAATGCACCAATGTATGTTTCTTTCCAATCTCACCAAAAGCAATACAAACCAAATCTTAGCATGAAAGCCCGTGGGTTTGGTGACCGGCCTTAATGAGCGATCTCTGACTTCCCTGATCTCAGCTTGTACCTGATTCTATGGAGTACAAATAGCAAGTAGGTGGCCTACCCGCTGACTATACTTGTAAAATTTCTCCTTCCATGCTGAATATTTATCAGCAGCCATTATTGTGCCTTTAGCTGAGCAACCCCAAGTTGAGCCTCCAAGATATCGTCCCCCTGTAAGAGAGATAAAGCAATTTTTTTTTCTGCTATGGACAAAGATGCGTAGAGGTACAGCATCCTCTGTTTTTCCTTTTTTGGCGGATCAGACTAAATCATAAAGTCTCCCCACGGATTTGAACGCATCTCAGATGACCCCGGTGGCAGAAATGCCTATATTTTCTTTCACAAATATCCGGATCCATTTGGTAATGTATTCAATATTATCATCGTTCAACAATGCAGCCCACACAAAGGTCCAGGCCGAAGCCATCCTGCCACACTCCTTAACTGTGATTTTAAGCAGTAAGGAATTATGATCCGACATTACTCGGGGAAATTTCTCAATTTCTCATTCTCATTTCAATATTCAAAATAAAAATATAAATCTAATTGAGCGTGGGTCTGGTTTGGTGCCGAATAATAATAGTGAACCCTGGCTCCACTGCTCTTTTGTCCCTCCAGACATAAACTAAACCATGAACTTTAATCACTTGTCATAAAGATTGAATCACCTTAGGCTTACATCCTAAAAAGAAATGCGGGTTATCAAGAGAACAGTTCACTCTTAGATTTATATTAAAATCCCCACACACAATAACAGGAGATGCCCAGTGAACCATTTTGTTCTAAGTCAATCAAACAACCTAGGATCATCCAAGATAGTCCCATACACAGAACAGCCCCTTTGGAAAGGGCATTCTGTTATGACCCACTGTCCCTGATTATCCACCTGAGTCCGTTTGAATTAGAGAGACCAAGTTTGATAATGAGTGCGAACAAGGATCGCAACTCCTCGCATCCAGGCCCCCTGCATCATCCCACCGATCAGAAGATACCCTAGAGGCTCAAAAATGTTCTGCTTAGTACCTTCAACATGTCTCTTGCAAGCACAGTATATCAGCTTGTGATATCTGAAGCTCGATTGATATCCTCTGTCTTTTTTTTAATTCATTCAGCCCACATATATTCACTGTGGCTATCCATATTTTACTCATCATAAGAATTTAACTCGAGGTTGCCTACCGGGTTGTCCAGTGGACAAGCCCAGCCCAAACCAAAGACTCAAGAACAAAGGCTAGCCCCAAGGTGGCCCCTCTCTTGGAAATACTTGTCCTACCCTTTGTGTTGTCCCCTGGTTTATGCACAAGAAACCCAAAACTGCCCCCCAAAGTCCATCCATACCCCTAACATTCCCACCCCCCACCACCCTCACCACCCACCCAGCAGTAAGGTTCTGAACCTGAGTGATGTCTCCAGATAGCAAACCCCCCACCTCCCCCTTGCAAAGCCACCCAAAATGTATCACATATGAATATATGGGGAGAAATAAATAAACATAGCCAAAAATGAAAAGAGAGAGGAAGAAAAGAAAAAAAAAGAGTAGTGCCTAGAGCATCCTGATGGGGGAGAAAAACAAAAAACATCCTTTACCATACCATCCTATAAAGCATCAATTGCCAGATGGATCACAGTACCAGTTGCCATTCATCACAGCAATGCTCATGAATAAGATCCATCTAGGATCCAGAGGCATCCCCAGCAGAAATCTCTTTTAGGTAATCAGAGCCTTAATCTCTGAGGTAAATGGATGGGTCTTTCCCTATAGAATGACCTTAAGTCAGACAGGATTCAGCAGGAAAACGTCAACCCCCAGCTTCCAAAATAAATGCCATAGGTGCCCCACTGTAGTGTGGCAAAAATCAAGTCTAACAAAAAAGTGTCCCTCATGCTCTCTTTTTATATTAGGGCATGCCTTCTCGTAAACAGCCTGTTGCACAAGGAAGTTTCTAAAATACACTAATATGGCCCAGGGATTCTCGACTTCTCAGGCCTGTCATTTTTTAAATATAGCGGGAAAACGGTAAACCTGCTGAACCCCCGCTTCCCAGTCCTATTGAGTGAGCTCAGGGAAGGCCCCCCTCAAGAGCGCTGTCCTGAAAAGCCTGATGTCACCCCCCAAGCCCCTTCTCTGATTCCAAGAAATTATTCCTTCTCTGATGGGTTTTGAAGTCCTCAAGCTTCCACATAACATCAATCATTACAGAAAGTTGGGTTGCCTTATGGACCTTTAGTGCACCAACCTCAGTCTAAAGTAAATCAGTTTTCGCCTCAACCAATGAAATCCTTTTCCAAATTTCGGAGCAGGTTTTATTACCTCTCCTAATAGCCCCTTGTAATTTTTTGGAGGCCAAGCAAGTTCGTCAACTGTCTCTCCGGACCTCTTCCTGCAACTATTTAATAGACTGCAAATTAGACATTAGTGACAGTTCTGTTGCACAAGCGGAGCTGGTTGTGGGAAATTCCTGAGTCAGGCCCACCAATGATGTTAAAAACTCTTGGCTCCCCTCAGGGTATTTCTGCTGAGTGGCGGAATAATCCCACCTTAGTTTTCAGGCAATGTCCTTATCAGAGTCCCGGCAGGGGCCCCCTTTCACACCCTCCTCTTATATTTCCTTTGCAATTGCTTGCATTGCACTGTGTTAGCAGCTTTGTCTGGAGTCCTACTAAGACTAATACCTGAGGACAGATCATCCTCCATTGAGGTACCAGTGAGATTAGAGAGATCCAAGCTTTCAGTCAAGGAGAAGTAGTTCTACCTGCCTGACCAATACTTGAGCGTCTCCTGCTTCCGCATTTGACAGGGCAGAATGTCCAATTACCCAGGATGTTGGCAGATCTTCTCTAGTGTAGATAGAGAGGTTGTCTTATGTCACCCTCTTTCTGAGTCCATCTTCCGCTCCCCGCAAGAAAGCCACCCAAAGCCGCCCCAGCTCCTTCTAGTGCCCCTTGCTTGATGGCTGAGAACCCAAAGAGTTACTTGGGCAGCTTTGGGGGAATTTCTCACAAAGCTGGCTTGATGGCCTTGATGTCCTATCTCTTTCACTTGCAGAGGGGCTGAGGACTTCTCTATGCCCACGATTGTTCCATTAGTTGGAGCTGGAGACCCCCAGAGGCTGCCATGGGGAACATCTCCTCAATTTTCGGCTGGCAAGCTTTGGATAAAAAGGGAGGGTATGAAGCGACTGTTACGTTGGAGGGGCGGGTCTTCATGTCCAGTCCTGAGGATGCAGACTTGGCTCTTGCAGGTAGCACCACTTTCTTTCTCGGGTCCTGCCCAGGGCTGAGTTGCAGCTGCGAGCTGGGCACTACCAGCTTTTAATCCCTTTCCAGGAATCCTGCATGGGAAGAACGGATGTAACAATGCACTGCTGAGGGTTGAATGGTCCAGATTGCAGCACAGAGAACACTGACCATAGAAATGGTGACCTACTGATCTGACAAGCAGAGGCAATGGCAGGAAACACAACAAAACACCAAAGCACTCATGGCGTAAAGCTGTGTTTATTCCCGAAAATCGATCTAGACAGAGTTGTTCCGTTTCTCCCCTATCAGCACTCAGAACATGGCTGGAGCAGGGAGAGGTGGCAGGAGAGGCATGTTCCATTGGCTCAATCTTGCTCATTCACTTGACATCTGATATTACTCCACACACAAAAATAACTAATCATAACTTATTGTATGTGACATGTCAATACTGGGCCTTCCCTAGGCTGAAGAGCTACCACTCCACTCTTGGAGGCTTACATATGGCAGTTAGCAGTGTGGTAGAAAACATAAATAAATAAATAAATAAAAGAAAACATTTTTTTAAAAATGTCTGCCTATACATTCTCAGAGCACAAGGGAAAGATTGCAGGGCCACAGTCGTTGGCTATATGTCTGTGCTCCCTATAGGTATATTTGACAGGTATATATTATTTTTATAAGGTGATGCTTTACTTGTAGGAAAGTCCCCGTTTTTGCCCTGGTCACCCCCAAACGTTTTGGACAGGTACTGGTGGTTACTGACTCTTGGCTGTGCCCTGGGTACTGCTTACCAGTCCCAGGGCCAGTGCTCTGTGTAAAGTGGATATGAAAATTAGGCTAATTATAATTGGCAGAATTAACCTACCTTTAAGTCCCTAGTATATGGTACGGCATGGAGGTTTAGGGACCCCAGCAAAGGTAGTGCACACGTAGGTGCACTGCTGAGGTGCTCAGTGTCATTTTAAAGGCAGGCCTGCCTTGCTGGCTGCTTTTAATTAAAGTTACATGCAAATTCGACTTTCGGAATTAAAAGTAGTTCCAAAGTCTTAAACTACCTTATTTGTAAATATAAGTCACCGCCAAAGGTGTGCCCTATGTGCCCCTAAGGCTCGGTGCCATGTAACTATAAGCAGGGACCTTATAAAAATAGTTTTATAAGCCCTGGTGAGGTAAAACAGCCAAATTCATTTTTCCCTCATTGTAGTGAATGGCCTCCATAGGCTAGAATAGGGGGACTTTATTTTAATTTTAAAAGTCCCCTTAAGTAACAGATACCACAAGTTTGGTATCAAATTAATTGTTATAATAAATCCCATAACTTCCAGTTGTTGGATTTAATATAACTTGTTCAGGTAAAGAGTTTAAAACCTTACCTGAAAAGTTGCCAACTTCAGCCCTGCAGTGTTTTTGCTGCTTTGCTCTGATTGGCCAGCCTCTGGCAGCCTGGCCAGGCTACCTTGATGAGGTATGAAGTGGCCTGGCTCAACACAAAGTGATGTGTCTGGGGGAGGAGATCTCCCCTCAGCAGGAAGGGGGTAGGGCTGCCAAACTGGTCTTAAAAGGCAGGGAAGGACATTTGGAGCAACCCAGCAACACCATCACATCCTGCAAACCCAGACAATTAGGTGCCCCCTTGATTAGATTATGAGAGGGCAGGAGAGGGGTGTGTTTAGGATTTTTAGTCACACCAGTGGGTGGGCTCAGCGAGATGTAACCTCCAAAAATCACTTTCAGCCATGATGGATTTTTGAGGAATTTTTGCTCCCTGGGATTGATTTTTGCCACACTTCCCAGGAAGTGGTCATCACAGGGGGAAGGACCCTGCCCTTGATCGGAGAACCAGGACCCCCTGTTTTTCACCCAGGAGCAAGGATAAAACTGGCAGACCTGCACCCACACCTCAGGTCCCTATCAGATTCCAACAAGGAAGAACTGCAGAAGAAAAAGGACTGCCCTGCTGGACTCCTGGCCTGCACCTTGACACTGTACTCTGGAGGACTGCACCAGCTGCACACTTAGGCTTCACCACAAGAAGGACTTTGCCTGGCTTCAACTGGTTCAAGAAGGGACTTCCTGCTTGCTACAGGTGAAAACTTGCTATCCAGAGTCCCCTGCACCAACTCCTGAAGAAACCAACCAGCTGACCACTGTCCAGTGGCCAAAAAGGAGTTTGCGGCAGGTGCATTCTGAGAGTTGTAGTCCGCACCCTCAAGGAGCCTCTCAGAGCTTCTGGAACCTTGGGGTAAACTGGGGACCTCAAAAGAACCTTAAAAGAACATCTGGAAGAAGATCCAGAAGTTTGGAGAAGTTTGGAGAGCTTTTGGAAAAAAAGCTCCATAGAGGGACCAACCGCCGTGACAACTCTAGCCGGCTTGCCTTAACCGCGACCCGGCCTGACTTGCAGGTTCGTCCCAGTGAAGAAAATCTCCAATAAAGTGACTAAGTCCGAACATAGGAAATTGACTGGGACCTCCCAGGCAGTGTATCCGAAGAGGGCTCCAAGGATGTCGGATCGAGATTCAGGTTTGCCCCGGTCGAAGGATTTTCACCTCGTAAAAACGACTAAACCCGAAGGTCAAAATCTCCACTGAGGGCTTCCGCAACGTCTATCCGAGGAAGAGTTCCAGGAGGTTGGATTGGACTGCCAGGTTCGTTCCGCTGAAGAAAATCTCCAGAAAAACGACTAAGTCCTAAGGTAAACTTTTGACCAAGGCCTCCCGCAGGCTGTAGCCAAGCCGGGCTCCATCGCAGGCGGCCTTAAACTTTGACTTTGCCCAAGTCGAGGTGTGATCAGATGTCCTGATTGGCTCTTTTTGTTTCTATGCGCTAGAAAGCATTAATTCTTTAAAAATTCATATCTCCGGTTTCCCTTATCCAATTGTATTTGTTTTGGTGTCATTTTAAAGCTAAAAATATTACCTATTTGTATAGATTGATTTTGGATTTTTAAACTGTTTCCTGTGTTTTATTTAATTACTGTTTTGTGATACTTGAATGCTTTACGCTTTGTCTCCTAAGTTAAGCCTTGTCACTCTTTGCCATGCTACCAAGGGTTGAGCTAGGTTTAATTTACTGAGACCTAACTGGACCTAAGTAGAGGTTAGTGGCCTGTTGCTAAGTGTAGGTACTTACCTGCCCTTACCAATAACCCATTTTCCAACACTACTCCTTTCAATTGGTTGTTGCACATAGCATAAGGAGACGTACAGACTCTGAATATCAGCTCCAAAATGCTGACTCACCATAATTAGAGTTTGGTGGCGTGGCTCACTCCATCACAAACGTGACAGATATCCTGTCCGCCGTATTACAATTTCATTATAGCCTATAGAACTTGTAATGCGGCTGGTGGGACATCCATCATGTTTATAATGAATAACCCCTCTGTCACTTTAAATCAGTCACATAGTCTCAATATTGTGACTGCAAAAATATTGAAGAAGCAAATGTTGATGGTAGATGTATCATTTTTGTGTTTTTAACAATTATATCATTGATTAAAATTCTGGAATTTAATTAAATTGTAATTAAATGAGTTAATTTAGTTTAAATATTAGTGCCATTAAAATATTAATTTCATGTGCATATATTTAAAATTAAATAGCTTTAAGAGTGTTTCAAATACATTTAATAATTTATGAGACGTTCACAAGTGTAAATATTTTCTACAATGTTTGTGGGATTTGTGTTTGAACAATATATCCAGTTCCCCTGAAACAAATGCACTATCTCCCATGTTTGTGGGACTGGAGTTAGAGTAGGCAATGTGCCCTATGCCCCCAAGGTTATGCACTTTGTCTGTTTTTGGGACTGGAGTTAGAAAGTTAATCTGGGCAGTATATGCACTGGCACTAATGTTCTGAGGATAGAGATAGAATGGGGAATGTGACCACCCCAATACACATACATTCCTAGGTCTTTGTGGGATTGGATATGGAATAGAAAATCTGTCACCTCAAAATATGCACTTTCCTTAATCTCTGTAGCATTTGGGCTAAATAGTAAATAAGACCACCCATAATATATGCCATTTCCACAAGAGTTTTGGGAGTCAAAACAAAATAGTAAATATCACTCCCTCTTAACTTATGCACTTTTCCCCATGTTTATGGAACTTCTTTTTAATATTTTTTAACTCTAACTGATCTTTTCATTGCTTTATATTTAGTTTATATTGTTTAAAGAAGTACTTTCAAATGGCATATTTTTAATAATTATGTTTTAATTAGGTTTACCTTGTAATTTTTAGAGATATAGCTGTTTTGTAAATTCTTTTACCATTAATTTTGAAGTCTGTATATTTGTTTAGCAGATATTTTTTAACTTCTAATATTTAGTTTGACATACTATATTTCTGTAGTCAATATTTTTTAGTAGATAGTTTTGTAGACAATATTTACTGCATTTATTTTTTATATACATACACACGTAATATTTTGGTCATACATATTTTGATGGTGACGTCGTCCCTGAATTCATCGCCCAACTTGCCATTTACCCCAAATACTGCTTCTTCCTTGGAGATCTCAATTTTCACCTACAAGATTTCAACAACACCACCACTGCCAACCTCCTCGAAAGCATGATCAACATCGGCCTCACACAACTAGTCACCAACCCGACACACACCACAGGACATAAACTTGGCCTCATCTTCACAGCTAGAATCAGAGTCAAGTACAGCCATGTCACTGAGCTCACCTGGACAGACCATGCCATCATCCACTTCATCATCACAGGATCCCCTGGTACTGGCACCAGGTTGCCCAGTACTGCACACTGCAGCAGGAACAAGAATGAGAGAGCCAGGGGAGAGATGCCCTCAATATCTTTCACGCTGATGCCACAGCCAACCTAGAACAGGCTGTCAAGAACTTCTCCATCTGGATCACTGATCATGCCAACAGAGTCACCTCTGCCATGCCAACCAAACACAAGAGATCCTCTAAACAGGCCAGTTGGTACGCCACACAGCAGAAAGCCAAAAAATGAAGCTGCAATAGACTGGAAAGGAAATGGCGTACCAGAAAGAAACCCACAGACGAGCCACATTCAAGCCGTACCTCAACCAATACCACAAACACCTGAAAGATATGAAAAGGATTGACCTGGCTGACCAAATTGAAGCTAGTTCTAATCACAGCAAAGAACTCTTCAACATTATCAAAGAGTTTTTCAACCCCTCAGCCACCAGAAATGTCATCACCACTTCCCAATATCTCTGCAACACTCTTGGGACTTTTTCCATGACAAGATCTCCACCACATACAAAATCTTTGAGTCCCAAACTTTCACTGCTGACATCCTCAGCCTCCTCGCTCCCACAGTGGCCAATCCCTGCCTCCTACTCCCCACCTGAAACAGCTCGCCACTCAAACACCACAGCCATCATGAGCTCCATCTACTTGGGAGCACCCACAAACCCTGCCTTCACCAAATCTTCAACCTTGGGAGCAAGATAATCAGCAATGAGCTCACCACTATCTTTAATGAATCCATTACCATGGCCACCTTCCCCAAAGAATGGAAACATGCAGAAGTTAAATCCCTTCTCAAAAAACCGTATGCAGACCACAGTGAACTCAAGATCTACTATCCCATCTCGCTGCTCCCGTTTCCAGCCAAAGTCCTCAAAAAAGCCTTCAACCACTTACTTAGAAAACACCTGGAGAACAACAATTTTCGGGACACCTCTCAATCTTAATTCCATACCAACCACAGTACTGAAACCGCCTTTATTACTGCCTTTGACATCAGAACCACCCTCGACTGGGGAGAAAGTGTGGCTCTCATCCTCCTTGACCTCTCAGCAACATTCAACACCATATCCAACCAAACCCTCATCAAGAGACTTCAACACATTGGAATCCAAGGAGACACCCTCAAATGAGGTCCCTCCTTCCTCACTGGAAGAACTCAGAGAATATGCTTACCACCAGTCACTTTGGAACTGAAGAACATCTGCTGCAGCATCCCTCAAAGCTCATCCCTCAGTCCTACACTGTTCAACACCTACATGACACCATTGGCCAACATCGTCAGAATCCATGAATTAAACATCACATCATAAGCCAACGACACCTAGTTCATCCTCTCATGATCAAAAGACCCCTCCACCACGATAGCCAGCTTCTGCATGTGCATGACGAGTGATGAAAGACAACTGTCTAAATCTCTACGCAGCAAAACAGAAGTGCTGATCTTCAGGAATCCCACTTCCTGCCTATCTGGTGGTCTTCAAAACTATGACCCTCATCCACTCTGACAGACCAAGCCCGCAACCTTGGGATCACCTGGGACAGCAAGCTCATCATAAAAAAGCAAATCTTTTTGTCACATCCCCCAGCTTCCTCACTCTTTGCACGCTCCGTAAGATTTTCATATGACTCTCCGTCAAAAGCAGTCGAACTGTCACAAGCCCTAGTCACCAGCTAGCTGGACTACAGCAATGAACTCTATGTAGGAAACACCTTGCACCTCCTAAGAAGACCATACATAATTCAGTGGCCAGACTTATCCTCAACCTCCCTAAGTGAACCCACATCACCCACCACCTTCAAAAGCTCCATTGGCTCCCCATTCAGAAGAGATGTCAATCCAAGATGCTGATCCACACATATAAAGCCTTACACAACCAAGAACCAGCATACATCAACCACTAGCCCTCCGGACGCCTGTGCTCTGCCTCCCTCTCCCTCACACACGCCCACCCCCTGCATCCCACAAAGCAACAGTGGAGGATGGGTCCTTCTCCTATCTAACTGTGAAGTCCTGGAATGACTGCCCCTTTCACCTCTATACCTAATCCTCTCTGTTGGAATACAGGAAAAGACTCAAGACCTGGCTGTTCAACCAAACCCTCCCTAAGCGGCAGGGCTCTCAGCACCTGGATGCCTACATGGGTGAGTAGCTGCGCACTATAAGTACTGTTTGATTCATTGATGTTTGTGTAGGTTGATATTTATTTGTCAATAATTAGGACTACAGCCATAGGCTCTATACCGTCACAACTAAAGTCAAGTGATGCTAGGGATGTTTGAATTGTTCCTCACCTGCTATGCTATTGTAACCAGAAAGGCCCTAAAAGAAATCAGAGATTTTCAGGCTTAATGGAGAAGGACATAATTGTGATTTGGATGAAATATCTATACCTCATGCATGAAAGCACCCTCTCAGAGAAGGCAAAGGAGAGCAATCATAGCAAAAACAAACATGATAATGTTTTTAATAACACCTCACCTATAATAAACTCATCAGATACAGAGTACATGTGAAAAGAATGACTATGATAACCATGTGGGCTGGTTAGTGGAGCAGTGCAAGGAAAGATGTGGCAGGAGTGAAGAGATTATGTAGACTGGGTATGGCAGAATGTATTTGTATGCATAACACATATGTGACTGTGGAATGTGGTCTTTTAATTGAAAGAAATTGGTTTGTTCATTGAGAGGGGTGCAACCTATGCTCAACCCTCTGGTAGCTTAACAAATAAGCAGTCTTGCATAATTTTAAAGTAGTGTGTAAGGTATTTATGCGGCACACAGACAGTAATAAAGTGAAAACACAATACAGGAAAAATCCCAAACCTATTTAGAGTACATTTTATTAAATGAAATGATACCATAATGGCAAAAATGTGATCAGGAGAATCAGGGATAATCTAATTTAAAGTTGTAAGTGAAGATAGTGCCTTCTCAATTCTGAAACGAAGAGTTCCACTCACGCTGGAGGAGGCCACAAAGAGGAGGCTTTTGGCATCAAGAGCAGACTGTGCATTGCATGAGGTTGCTGCTGTAGCCGGAAGATCCAGTCATTGCTGGAGATCCACATTGGCAGTCACTGCAGGCTGTAACTGCTGTATCGCAAAGTGCAGGTCTCGCGCTGCCGGGCATCACAGACAGTCCCTGTCCATACAAAGAGCAGGCCCTAAAGGAGCACCACATTCACAATCGTCGTGGGCGGTAGAGTTTCATTAGTCGTGAGGAGCCCATATTCCAGGACTTTCACCTTTTTTCTCTGGTTGAGCTTCCACTGGTGCCAGCCTACGGCCAGGACCTAATGGGCACTTCTTGGGTTCACTTCAGCAAAGGCCAGCAGCAGGGCTCAGGCAGGTCCAGACAAATTCAGGCATGTTCAGTTGTAGCTGCTCTGCTGGGCAGTTGTAGGGAAGCCCCTGAAACTTGTTGTGTCCCTGTAGCTCACATAGGATGTCTGTCCAATATTTATGCCTAGTACCATCTTTTGTGTGGGGGAGTCTCTGTTAAACCCTCAACACTGGTTCTGGAAAGTTATTTCCATTTCTCTGTTTAGGACTTCAAACTGTCTGGGGTAACAAAAGTCAGGGTGGGCCTGCTGTCAGCTTCCTCTGTGTATGCTGTAGGCAAAGCTGTTGATGTGGCTGGGTACAAGCTCTCTAGGCAACATCTTAGCCTCCTTTGTCTGAAAGTCTGAAAGCAGTACCCAAACCTCGACAGCAGAGCTATTCACAGTCATGTGACCCAGGATACTGGCAGAAAGAAACACTTTATTGGAATAAGAAAATGCCAGCTTTCAATTAATGCAATTTTTAAAATTGTGACCTAAAATCCAACTTCACGGTCAAAGAGGAATTAAAATTCAAATGAATTCAACAGTATAACACCCTATCTATACTTGCTCCCAATTTAAAGTTAGCACATAATAAATGTAATAATGTAACCCAGTGTTAGTCAATGGAAGAGACAGTGAAAGATTACTTTAGGAGTTCTTAACTTAAATAAACATGTCCTACTTTAAAAATGCAAGGCCCCCTGTACATAAGACATAGGGCTTATCTTAGGGGTGACTTAATAATTTTTAATTAAAAAGGAAGGTTTAGGCCTGGCAAATGGTTTATTTTGGCAGGTTGAAATGGCAGATTACAACTGCACTATAGGGGTGGCACAGTCAGGATGACTGCGGAGTCGGATGTGTTTGGTGCTCTCTCTGGCAGGCCCATCATTAAAATGGCAGTTTCAGTGGCCTGAGCATTGCCGGTCTAGTCAGAGCACTCTGACTCCTGGGAGACACCCTGTGGAGACCCAGCAGGGCAGAACACATGGAGAAGAACTCTCTCCAGTGAAGTGGTCCAACTGTAAAAGCTAGGAAAATGGCTGCGGCCTGAAAAGCTACTTGTCTTGCCCACTGAGAGGTGTAGGCTGCCTTGGAGGACTATTGGCTTCAGAGTGACCACCATCCCATTGCTGATTGATTAGGCAGAGTGTGCCTGGTCAAGGGGTGAAGAGCTGAGGAACAAAAGAGCCCACTGAGGAGAATGTTTTCCAGGGTCGACCCACAGGGTCCCTGCACAAATGATTACCTGGGCCCAAAAACTGCTCTTGTCAGTCGGAGCTAGCTGCTGACAGCCCAGCCAATAAATTACTGTGAACGCTCTGTGGTTCAGCTCCGATACAAATGGTGTATTATGCCCTGACAGAAGTCCAGGAGCAGGCAGACACTAGGATCTTCGTGGTGTCCCACTGACACAGAAGCAAGCAAGGACTCAAGGGTCACAGATAAGCACCATAGGAAGGGAGGTGGGAGGCTATTGCCATTGGAGTCCCTTTCCATGTCTGGAACTGAAATAAACCTTCAGCAATCAGCTTGCACCCTACAGTCCCCCACCCCAGCATAAAACCAGGTATCCACATGAACAGTGTTTGGCGACAAGCACTCAATAGAGATTCAGGGCCTTATTTAGAGTTTGGCAGAGGGGAATGCTCTGTCACAACTGTGACGGATACCCCATCCACTGCATTACAATACCATTATTGCCTATGAAGATCATAATATGGAGGACAGGATATCTGTCATATTTGTGACAGAGTAGACTGTCCGCCAAACCTTAAATCAGTCTGAAACTTCAATGGGTGGGGTTGGGTGATGCCCACCACCCTCCCAAGTTACAAAGCCAAACAGAGCAGGAGCCTGGGAAGAAGGCCCGAGTAGAGGGGGTTTCAGGCATTTGCAGATGGTGGCACATCTTTTCAACAATGGATTGCTGAGTGGGGGCACCAAATAAGGACACTGTATAAGCTGACCAGTCCTGGATCAGAGGTGATTGGATGGACAGCTATGGAGATGTACCTATGGCTACCACTGAGAATATGTACATATGAAGTCCTACCCAAAATGACAGGTTGGGTGTGCTCCCACTATCCGGGTGGCATCCTAGTCTTCAGTGGCATGTCAACAATAATGACCCAAAAAGACTTGATCATCAAGGACCTGTTGACCAGGGCTGGCAAGCAGTGAATGGAACAGTACCAGTGGGGACCAATGGAGTTGACTAGCACTCCCCTGGGGGCTCTGGGTAAATAGAGGCCACAATCATGGAGGACCTCTGCAGAAGCATCAGAAACTATATCACCCACATCCGCAACAACGTTTTCAAAGAGCTACTTAAACTCAAACTGGATGTTACAAGCCTTGAAAGAAACTGGAGAAACAAGGGAAATTGTTACTGGAAACCACAGGGCAAAAAGTGCTTGCATTACTTGAGCAAAATATTGATTCCCAAAGTCACCTGAAAGACTTGGAGAACCACTCCACACTACAAAACATGTGTTTTAGGTTGGTTCCTCCAGTGGCTGAGGTCAACAATAAATTTCTTCATGCACATTATACCAACACTTTTGGAGTGTGACATCATTCTGGTCTGAACTCACAGAAAGGGACAAATAGTCCATCAGAATGACTCACCGACATCCTCACATGTGTGCACTATTCAACCCCAAAAAAGCCATCATGAAAGCAGCAAGAGCCAAGAACCAAAGATTGTCTATGAGGGCATACAAGCCATATATGCCAGGATCTGTCAGCTCTCACCCTCCAATATAGCACTCCCTCCAACAGATTACAACACAACTGTGCTCAAAATGATTCCTGTGCAGGTGTGGTACACCTTCCGCCTGAGCTTCCATTGGGAGGCTCAAACTCACTAGGTGCTCCAAGCCTATGATGCACAGGACATCCTTGGGCTGAAGAGTGAGGGAGCAAAAGTAGGTGCCACCCAGGACACAAAGTGACATGAAACCCCCACAGCCCTGGCCGTGCTAAATATCAAACAGTGAACTGTAAGCATAGCAGAACTAAACCATCAGCTAATGGCAATGTCTCTTAAAGGAATGTGGTTCTTGGGTTGTTGGGATTCTTTGCTCTGGGTAACCCCCTCCATCCAGCTTTTTGGTTGGAAGATCTGATCCTGGCAAGCACACTTGTTACCTTCCTCCAGCTAGTACTTTCCATTAAGCTGGGCACTCTGACAACTTTATGTAAGGTATTGAGCCTCAATATGAGAGACCTTAATGCTTTAAAGGCTTTCACTTGGGGTCATTTAATTGCCCTAGGAGCCCAAATCAATAGAGAATGATAGGAGAAAAGTGCTGAGTTACTGAGTTACAGGGCAAGATTAGGGAGTTAGAAGCAATGCAGAACCAGAAAGGGAATAGAAGGCTTCTCTGCTGAATGGAGATGCTGTGCACACAGTTAAAACTAGTAGATATGGACAGTGCAGAATATTCCTTACTGTGGGTAAAACAAAGCTACACTTGGGCCAATAAAGTGGGTAAACTTTTAGCAGCCAAACTGAGGGCCAATATTCAACAAGAACAAATTACCTTCATTAAGTTTGTGTCAGGGAACCTTCTCAGAGGGGTCATTTGTGCTGGATTCCACAACTTCTACAATAATTTATACAATGATACAAGGGTGGCGGAGGAAAGTATAAGAGCTTAAGGAGGTCTACTTCCAAAAGATTACACTGACTAATATCTGACACTCCCAGAGAAACATCATGACTACACTTATAGAAGTGTCAAAAGTAGTTTTGCCAATAGCAACATTTAAACTGGCAAAAGCAATAGGCCTGATGCCTTCACAAGTGTTTTAGAAAACCTTCTGCCCGATATTGGCCCCAGCTCTCACAATCATTTATAACTCCTCTGCACATCCTCCATAGCTGTGCGATCCATGCGCACAACCTCTATGGTTATCATCCTGAAGCTGAGCAAGGACCTAACTCTTTGCTCATCCTAATGGCGCATTTACCTGCTAAACATCAGTGCCAATTTATTTTCAAGTATACTGGCAAGGCACCAGATATGCCCGGGTGCATCTACCATGACCAAACCAGATTCATAATGGGTAGGAACATAGCTGAGAATATCATGTGCACACTCCACCTCATAGGCAAAATTCTCAGATGCAAAAACCCTGCACTATTTCCATTGGTTGAAAAGTACTTTGACAGGGTGCATTGGCATTCCAGTGGACTCGGATTGACTCAGGACTTAAATTGAGGGAGTGTTAAGTGAGCATTGACACCAATCTCATAGCTAAGGTACAGTTCAATGGGGAGGACACTGACATACTCAGAATCTGACCAGTCATGGATGCTCCTTGTCTCTTCTTCTGTTCACTCTCTATTTGCATGTTAGAAATGGGGTCTTTGATTGGCAGTCAGGTTACCCCATGTCCAAGCAAGGACCCTCACTCCAGTCAGGGTAAGTCACACACAATTCAAATTATCCTGTGCCCACTCTCTGATAGCTTGGCACCGAGCAGTCAGACTTAACTTAGAAGGCAATGTGTAAAGTATTTGTGCAATAAATCATACAATAACACCATATAGCACAACAACAATACACCACACAGTGTTTAGAAAAATATATAGTATTTATCTGGATAAATGCAGGTCAGAACGATTAAAAAGCAATAAATATTTGTTGAGATATCACTGAAAAGTGATATAAAGGGGGTTATTACAACTTTGGAGGAGGTGTTAATCCGTCCCAAAAGTGATGGTAAAGTGACGGATATACCACCAGCCGTATTATGAGTTCCATAGGATATAATGGACTCGTAATATGGCTGGTGGTATATCGGTCACTTTACCGTCACTTTTGGGACGGATTAACACCTCCTCCAAAGTTGTAATAACCCCCAAAGTGTCTTAAGTCTTTTAAAAGCAAACACAGTGTTTTCCAAGCACAAAGTACCTGGTTTGCATGAAACATCTCTGCAAAGAACCGCAGAGGAAGACATGTGTGGAAACAAAGGGGTGTGCGTCGATTTCCCAAACCGCACATGGCAATGCGTTGTTTAGTTTTCACGCAGGGATGGCTGTGCGGTGATTTCCGGCGCTCGGTCGTGGATCCTCTTCGGGTTGAGGGGTTTTCAGATGCCCCAGGGATGATGCGTGGATTTCCAGCACTGGCAGGACGAAGTCACAGGATCTGTGTCGATCCGGTGGGCGTTGCGTCAAATTTTCTACCACATGGCAGGCGCTGCGTCGATTCCTTTCTGGAAGTGGATCTGCGTCGTTCTGGCTCGGCTGTGCGTCGATCCTGTGAGGTCGTTCGTCAGATTTCGAGTTGCTATGCTTGCGCTGCGTCTATCTACTCAATGCAAAGTCAGGCTGCGTCATTCCGGTTCGGCGTGCAGTGAAATTTTCACTGCGGTGCAGTCTGTGCGTTTCTGGCACGCTGTGCATTAAATTTCGCCACACAAGGAGTCCTTCTTGTGGAGATGAAGTCTTTTTTGGTGCTGAGACTTCAGGGAACAGGACGCAAGCTCTAACCAAGCCCTTGGAGAACACTTCTTCACCACAGCCAGAGAGCAGCAAGGCAGCAGGGCAACAGCAAGGCAGCAGTCCTTTCCAAAAATCAGACAGGGGAGTCCTTTGAGCAACCAGGCAGGTCTTGTTGGCAGGATGCATGTTCTGGTTCAGGTTCTCTTCTCCAGGAAGTGTCTGAGATGGTAGGGGCAGAGGCCCTGTTTAAATACCCAAATGTGCCTTTGAAGTGGGTTAGACTTCAAAGAGTGGTTTAGAAGTAAACAAGGTCCCCTTTCAGTTCAAACCTGTCTGCCAGGGTCCCAGTACGGGGTGTGAAAGTCCTTTGTGTGAGGGCAGGCTACTGTCCTTTAACATGTAAGTGTCAGGCCCTCCACCCTCCCAGCCCAGGATGGCCCATTCAATATGCAGATGTATGCAAGTGAGGCTGTGTATCCTGTGTTTGGGGTGTGCCTGAGTGAATGCACAAGGGAGCTGTCATTGAACCTAGCCAAGCGTGGATTGTAAGGCACAGAAGGATTTAAGTGCAGAGAAATGCCCACTTTCTGAAAGTGGCATTTCAAAAATAGTAATACAAAATCCAACTTCACCAGTCAGCAGGATTTTGTATCACCACTCTGGCCATACTAAATATGACCTTCCTACTCCTTTTAGATCAGAAGTTACCACTCAAACAATATGTGTGGGTAGCCCTAATGTTAGCCTATGAAAGGAGCAGGCCTCACAGCAGTGCAAAAAGAATCTAGGAGTTTTACACTACCAGGACATGTAAACTACACAGGTACATAGCCTGCCTTTTGTCTACACAGCACCCTGCCCTATGGGTTACCTAGGGCATACCTTAGGGGTGACTTATATGTTAAAAAAAAAGGGAGTTTAAGGCTTGGCAAATACTTTTAAATGCCAAGTTGAAGTGTAACACCTTGCAATGGCAGGCCTAAGGCATGGTTAAGGAACTACTTATGTCTGTGGCACAATCAGTGCTGCAGGCCCACTAGTAGCATTTAATCTACAGGCCCTGGCACATGTAGTGCACTTTACTGGGGACTTATAAGTAAATTAAATAAGCCAATTGAGTGTGAACCAATGTTACCACGTTTGAAGGGAGAGAGCATATGCACTTTAGCACTGGGTTGCAGTGGTAAAGTGCACAGAGTCCTAAAACCAGCAAAAACAGAGTCCAAAAAGTGGAGGGAGGCAGGCAAAAAGTTAGGGGTGACTACCCTAAGGCTGTCAGGTTTAACAATGCAACTGTTAACGCATGTGCACATGTGATTAGAATGAATCAAGATATAAAAGGGATAAAGTTTGGCACTGAGGCCCACAAAATCTACCTGTATGCTGATGATGTACCTTTAACACTCACAGACCCAGTACACTCCCTCCATCCCCTATTAGCCTCATTTACTGCCGTCATTGAAGTGACTTGTTTCAAGATAAACCCACAAAGGTCTCAGCTCCTGAACCTAACAGTCCTAGGTCAACTGATAGAAACCAGGTGGACACACTACCCATTGGTGTAGGCACATAAATCTATTGATTACTTGGGGGTAAAATCTTCCCTTCACTGGAAGACTGCCTGCCCTGGATTTCTCTACTTCATCCAATCTTCACTACTACAACTGCCACAGAAGATCCTTAGAGACCTCCAAACCACAATCCACACTTTCATCTGGGAAGCAGGGCAGTAAAAAAGCCAGATTACCTAAAAGTATGATGTATAGCTGTCCAACAGAGGGAGTCTTGGGTATCCCCATATTACAAATTACTCTTGTGTAGCCTAGTTGTGTTACATGGTAGAATGTGAGAGAGTAGCCTCCAAGGAGGCTTGATGCTTCATGGACCAAGCGAAAGCAGGTGGCCACATTTACAAAATCCCTTGGTTATCAAGACAATCCTGCAATGCTGGGGGGCTATATTATTCTCTAGTTACAGGAGTCACATTAGCATCAGTAACACGATCATGGTCAAAAAAGGCTTTTTCTCCTTTCCCTCGCTCCCTCCTCCTCCTTATTATGGGGAGCCAGGACTCAGTTTGTTGAATGGCAAAATGTCAGTTGTTAGCAAAAAGGGTACTTGTTCCACCTCCAAGATAACAAACCATTTGAACAGCTTAAAAAGTACTATGGCCTCCTCGAAACTGAAAAGATGTAATACTTTCAGGAGAGGCATTTGATGACTCATAAAAGGATGAAAATGTGCCCTCTTGCCCTTTGATGACCTTTAAGAAATGGATTCTCCAGAAAAGGTATGATAAGTGAATAATTTCCAAGATTTTCAAGGGTCTTATTGCTGATACCTCCTAAGCTAGCATGGTATGCCAAATCTGCTGGGAAGCTGAGATAGGGAGGACATTGACCAACAAGGGCCAGATTGACAAGCTGTGATGCGCCACTTTTCTTGCACCCCGCTTACCCCCTAACGACACCCTGTGTGCACGGTATTTACGATACGAGGCACCATGGCACACATTAGGACAAATGTCAGAATTTATGACGCTATTGTAGTACTTTGTGCTAATCCTGCAAAGTAAAGGGAGGCCCATTGAAAGTAATGGGTGCATCATGTTAACACCTGCTCTAAGCAGGCATTACAAATTACGCTAAAAATGGTGCAGTGAAATGTTGTAAATTTCACAGCACCATTGTAAGGGGCCTCCCTGCGGGGGAACACCCCCATTGACTCCACTGGGCCTGAGGCAGCCATAATGAGGGGCAAAGGGTTACAAAATGGCACAATGCAAGCATTGTGACACTTTGTCAATATGTCAACTGAACATGGCCTCCTTAATGTCACATTAGCGTTAATAAATGATGCTAGAGTGGCACTTAGAGGCGCTAGGGTCTTGTAAATCTGGCCCAAAGAATGGTCAGTGATACTAGTAAGACCCCAATTGAGTACGGTCAATGCCTCCATAAGGGAGACACCTAGAAAAATCATGCATTCCTGGTACTATACCCCTGATAGTGTACAAAAGTGGTTCCCCTGGAAAAGTGGCCTCTGCTGGTTGGGCCTCTGCTGGTCGAATTGTGGCAATGCAGGGACACTGTTGCATTTACTTTGCCAAAGTATTGGAATATTCAGAAGAATTTTTAAGTGAGATTGACCTCATGTTCGAGATTCAAATGCTGAGGTTCCCAGCATAAATCGTTCTGGGGGCAGAGAATCACATCTCATGCCTTTTGAAATCACAGAGAGGCTGCGAAATCTAACTCTTAGTAGCTGAAAAGGCAATTTGTGTTCTTTTGAGGCAAGGAAGACAT
The DNA here is from genome assembly GCF_031143425.1 of Pleurodeles waltl. Taxonomy (NCBI): domain Eukaryota; kingdom Metazoa; phylum Chordata; class Amphibia; order Caudata; family Salamandridae; genus Pleurodeles; species Pleurodeles waltl. Next base: position 143,947,226 of record NC_090440.1, read on the forward strand.
ACCTACATATAGGTCCAGTTTGTGTCTGTTGTGGAAACTCCTGGGTATGGAAAGGATCACCTTTGACTTGATGGGAAGGGGAGTAGGCTTTGCCTCCCCCTGGAAAGTGTGTCTCTCTAGGCGAGCAACTGAATTCCATGAATTAACCTGCCCTAGATAATTACGGGTCCTGAATAATGTCCTTACATTATTATTACTATGATGTACCTTTTACTTTTCTTCTGAGCACTGCTCTCAGCCATGCCTGATAGTCTTGTGATGCAGGAGGGTTTGAGACATGTTTTAGAGTGCTACTTTAGTGGGAGGCACAATGAAGGCTGCAGGCCTACTAATAGCATTTAGTTTACAGGCCCCAGTTACAGAAAATTCCATTTACTATGGTCTTACAAGTACATTAGATATGCCAATTAGACAGTCCAGTTTCACAATATTAGAAGGAGAGAATAACAACACTTTAACCCTGGTTAACAGGGGTAAAGTGCACAGAGTCCTAGGGCCAACAAAACTGAGTCCAGCAAATCAAGGGGTGAAAGCAAAATGTATGTGGTAATACCACAATAACGATGCAATGTCTATCAGTATTTTTTTTTAACTTATAATATTTTTCCTCTGAGGTCCAGATGTTCTGGTGGCTGCAGAATGCAGGTGATGCCCATACATGTGGGTACAACCATATTTAAGTTAAACAAGGAGAAGAAAGGCTTGGCCATTACACATCAAATGTTAAAGCACTCCAAAGTGAAGGAGGTGATACATTGTAAAGTACATCTTGAAGAAAATAGGCATAATATACAATTCTTTAGACATATGTAGACTATTTCCACAATACCTTTTTACTGTGTACACTGCACTTAATACTACTCATCATTTACAAATAAATACATGAATGCAGGTAGAAATAGCTTTGGGGACATTCTCTAGCAGTTGGCACCATAGCGAGCCGTGAACCCCAAAACCACAATACATCGCTACATATGCTAAATGTAATATAATTGAGAGCAGTTGTTAAAAGAAAGTATTGTGTGATTTGTCATGGTGTCTGCACAATAATAAAAGAAGAAATATGTCACAAAAACCCAAAGCTAAAAACATTAAAAAAAATGAGAATGGTAACATAATGCAATGACAATAATCGATGAATGCAAAAATGTACTGTTATGGTTGTTAAGAAAACTTTTCAGTGTTCAATATAATGTTCACATTAATATTTTTTCTACTTTTACACATGCTGTGAAGTAGTCTTAGGACCCAACAGCTGTATACAAATCAGTCTTGTCTAGTTCCAATAAGAAGAGTCCAGCGCAAACTGCCTCCAAATCAGACCACAAATAGCATGTGAATTAAGCTATACCTTACTGATGAGGCAAACTAGGGTCTATGGTTGTGCCACGTTTCATGCTGATACATGGTCTTTCTGTAAGTCCTGGCCTGCCTTAAGTCGCTCTGGAGGTTTGTGCCCATTTTCGCAGCCATTCTCTCAGCTTCAAAGAGAAAGAGGGGGGAACATGAAAGGGGGTAGATAGATAGGAGAGCTTGCTTTAGCAGGATAGTAATGGTAAAACCTGGACTGGACTACAGTTGATTTTCAGACTTGTTAGTGGTCTGCTGAGGAGGTTCACTGATGAAGTATGCACCAAGAAGGAGGGTCATTTATCATGGCCTGATTTAGAGTTTTGCAGAGGGGCATATTCCATCACAAACAATGGATATCCTGACCGCCGTATTACAATCCCTTTATAGCCTATAGAGATTGCAATATGATGAAGGGGATATTTGTTGCATTTGTGATGGAATAACCTGTCAGCCAAACCTAAAATCAGGCCCATAGTCTCTTGCCCTGCTCCTAGGCAGAGAGATTGGTGCTGAGAACAGAGGTCAACTCAGATACTGTAGGAAAGTACCATCTTGCCTTGTATGTTACCCCCATATTTCACTGTATATATGTTGTTTTAGTCTATGTGTCACTGGGACCCTGCCTGGCAGGGCCCCAGTGCTCATAATTATGTGCCCTGTATGTGTTCCCTGTGTGATGCCTAACTGTCTCACTGAGGCTCTGCTAACCAGAACCTCAGTGGTTATGCTCTCTCTGCTTTCCAAATTTGTCACTAACAGGCTAGTGACTAAATTTACCAATTCACATTGGCATACTGGTACACCCATATAATTCCCTTGTATATGGTACCTAGGTACCCAGGGTATTGGGGTTCCAGGAGAACCCTATGGGCTGCAGCATTTCTTTTGCCACCCATAGGGAGCTCTGACAATTCTTACACAGGCCTGCCACTGCAGCCTGCGTGAAATAACGTCCACGTTATTTCACAGCCATTTACCACTGCACATAAGTAACTTATAAATCACCTATATGTCTAACCTTCACCTGGTGAAGGTTGGGTGCAAAGTTACTTAGTGTGTGGGCACCCTGGTACTAGCCAAGGTGCCCTAACATCGTTCAGGGCAAATTCTCCAGACTTTGTGAGTGCGGGGACACCATTACACGCGTGCACTATACATAGGTCACTACCTATGTAGAGCGTCACAATGGTAACTCCGAACATGGCCGTGTAACATGTCTAAGATCATGGAATTGTCTCCCCAATACCATTCTGGTATTGGGGGGACAATTCCATGATCCCCCGGGTCTCTAGCACAGAACCCGGGTACTGCCAAACTGCCTTTCTGGGATTTCCACTGCAGCTGCTGCTGCTGCCAACCCCTCAGACAGGTTTCTGCTCTCCTGGGGTCCAGGCAGCCCTGGCCCAGGAAGGCAGAACAAAGGATTTCCTCTGAGAGAGGGTGTTACACCCTCTCCCTTTGGAAATAGGTGCGAAGGGCTGGGGAGGAGTAGCCTCCCCCAGCCTCTGGAACTGCTTTGATGGGCACAGATGGTGCCCATCTCTGCATATGCCAGTCTACACTGGTTCAGGGATCCCCCAGCCCTGCTCTGGCGTGAAACTGGACACCTTCTACCAAAGGATCGACCGCTGACTGCTCCAGGACGCCTGCAAAACCGCAACAAAGTAGCAAGACGACTACCAGCAACATTGTAGCGCCTAATCCTGCCGGCTTTCTCGACTGTTTCCAGGTGGTGCATGCTCTGGGGGTAGCCTGCCTTCACCCTGCACCAGAAGCTCTGAAGAAATCTCCTGTGGGTCGACGGAATCTTCCCCCTGCTAATGCAGGCACCAAAAGACTGCATCACTGGTCCTCTGGGTCCCCTCTCATCCTGACGAGCGTGGTCCCTGGAACACAGCAACTCTGCCCAAGTGACTCCCACAGTCCAGTGACTCTTCAGTCCAAGTTTGGTGGAGGTAAGTCCGTGCCTCCCCACGCTAGACTGCAAAGCTGTGCACCTTGTGATTTGCAGCTGCTCCGGCTCCTGTGCACTCTTCCAGGATTTCCTTTGTGCACAGCCAATCCTGGGTCCCCAGCACTCCTTCCTGCAGTGCACAACCTTCTGAGTTGTCCTCCTGCATTGTGGGACTCCCTTTTGTGACTTCGCATGGACTACGGTTCACTTTACTTCCAAGTGCCTGTTGGGGTACTTCTGCAGGAGCTGCCTGCTTCTGTGAGGGCTCTCTGAGTTGTTGAGCACCACCTCTTTCTACTCCTCTAAGTGGTGACATCCTGGTCCCTCCTGGGCCCCTGCAGCACCCAAAAACCTAAACCGCAACCCTTTGAGCAACAAGGCAGGTCTTGTTGGCAGGATGCATGTTCTGGTTCAGGTTCTTTTCTCCAGGAAGTGTCTGAGTTGGTAGGGGCAGAGGCCCTGTTTAAATACCCAAATGTGCCTTTGAAGTGGGTTAGACTTCAAAGAGTGGTTTAGAAGTAAACAAGGTCCCCTTTCAGTTCAATCCTGTCTGCCAGGGTCCCAGTACGGGGTGTGACAGTCCTTTGTGTGAGGGCAGGCTACTGTCCTTTAACATGTAAGTGTCAGGCCCTCCACCCTCCCAGCCCAGGATGGCCCATTCAATATGCAGATGTATGCAAGTGAGGCTGTGTATCCTGTGTTTGGGGTGTGCCTGAGTGAATGCACAAGGGAGCTGTCATTGAACCTAGCCAAGCGTGGATTGTAAGGCACAGAAGGATTTAAGTGCAGAGAAATGCCCACTTTCTGAAAGTGGCATTTCAAAAATAGTAATATTAAATCCAACTTTACCAGTCAGCAGGATTTTGTATCACCACTCTGGCCATACTAAATATGACCTTCCTACTCCTTTTAGATCAGAAGTTACCACTCAAACAATATGTGTGGGTAGCCCTAATGTTAGCCTATGAAAGGAGCAGGCCTCACAGCAGTGCAAAAAGAATCTAGGAGTTTTACACTACCAGGACATGTAAACTACACAGGTACATAGCCTGCCTTTTGTCTACACAGCACCCTGACCTATGGGTTACCTAGGGCATACCTTAGTTGTGATTTATATGTTAAAAAAAGGGAGTTTAAGGCTTGGCAAATACTTTTAAATGCCAAGTTGAAGTGTAACACCTTATAATGGCAGGCCTAAGGCATGGTTAAGGAACTACTTATGTGGGTGGCACAATCAGTGCTGCAGGCCCACTAGTAGCATTTAATCTACAGGCCCTGGCACATGTAGTGCACTTTACTGGGGACTTATAAGTAAATTAAATAAGCCAATTGAGTGTGAACCAATGTTACCACGTTTCAAGGGAGAGAGCATATGCACTTTAGCACTGGGTAGCAGTGGTAAAGTGCACAGAGTCCTAAAACCAGCAAAAACAGAGTCCAAAAAGTGGAGGGAGGCAGGCAAAAAGTTAGGGGTGACTACCCAAAGGCTGTCAGGTTTAACAATGCAACTGTTAACGCATGTGCACATGTGATTAGAATGAATCAAGATATAAAAGGGATAAAGTTTGGCACTGAGGCCCACAAAATCTACCTGTATGCTGATTATGTACCTTTAACACTCACAGACCCAGTACACTCCATCCATCCCCTATTAGCCTCATTTACTGCCGTCATTGAAGTGACTGGTTTCAAGATAAACCCACAAAGGTCTCAGCTCCTGAACCTAACAGTCCTAGGTCAACTGATAGAAACCAGGTGGACACACTACCCATTGATGTAGGCACATAAATCTATTGATTACTTGGGGGTAAAATCTTCCCTTCACTGGAAGACTGCCTGCCCTGGAATTCTCTACTTCATCCAATCTTCACTACTACAACTGCCACAGAAGATCCTTAGAGACCTCCAAACCACAATCCACACTTTCATCTGGGAAGCAGGGCAGTAAAAAAGCCAGATTACCTAAAAGTATGATGTATAGCTGTCCAACAGAGGGAGTCTTGGGTATCCCCATATTACAAATTACTCTTATGTAGCCTAGTTGTGTTACATGGTAGAATGTGAGAGAGTAGCCTCCAAGGAGGCTTGATGCTTCATGGACCAAGCGAAAGCAGGTGGCCACATTTAGAAAATCCCTTGGTTATCAAGACAATCCTGCAATGCTGGGGGGCTATAATATTCTCTAGTTACAGGAGCCACATTAGCATCAGTGACACGATCATGGTCAAAAAAGGCTTTTTCTCCTTTCCCTCGCTCCCTCCTCCTCCTTATTATGGGGAGCCAGGACTCAGTTTGTTGAATGGCAAAATGTCAGTTGTTAGCAAAAAGGGTACTTGTTCCACCTCCAAGATAACAAACCATTTGAACAGCTTAAACAGTACTATGGCCTCCTCGAAACTGAAAAGATGTAACACTTTCAGGAGAGGCATTTGATGACTCATAAAAGGATGAAAATGTGCCCTCTTGCCCTTTGATGACCTTTAAGAAATGGATTCTCCAGAAAAGGTATGATAAGTGAATAATTTCCATGATTTTCAAGGGACTTTTTGCTGATACCTCCTAAGCTAGCATGGTATGCCAAATCTGCTGGGAAGCTGAGATAGGGAGGACATTGACCAACAAGGGCCAGATTGACAAGCTGTGATGCGCCACTTTTCTTGCACCCCGCTTACCCCCTAACAACACCCTGTGTGCACGGTATTTACGATACGAGGCACCATGGCACACATTAGGACAAATGTCAGAATTTATGATGCTATTGTGGTACTTTGTGCTAATCCTGCAAAGTAAAGGGAGGCCCATTGAAAGTAATGGGTGCATCATGTTAACACCTGCTCTAAGCAGGCATTAAAAATTACGCTAAAAATGGTGCAGTGAAATGTTGTAAATTTCACAGCACCATTGTAAGGGGCCTCCCTGTGGGGGAACACCCCCATTGACTCCACTGGGCCTGAGGCTGCCATAATGAGGGGCAAAGGGTTACAAAATGGCACAATGCAAGCATTGTGACACTTTGTCAATATGTCAACTGAACATGGCCTCCTTAATGTCACATTAGCGTTAATAAATGATGCTAGAGTGGCACTTAGAGGCGCTAGGGTCTTGTAAATCTGGCCCAAAGAATGGTCAGTGATACTAGTAAGACCCCAATTGAGTACGGTCAATGCCTCCATAAGGGAGACACCTAGAAAAATCATGCATTCCTGGTACTATACCCCTGATAGTGTACAAAAGTGGTTCCCCTGGAAAAGTGGCCTCTGCTGGTTGGGCCTCTGCTGGTCGAATTGTGGCAATGCAGGGACACTGTTGCATTTACTTTGCCAAAGTATAGGAATATTCAGAAGAATTTTTAAGTGAGATTGACCTCATGTTCGAGATTCAAATGCTGAGGTTCCCAGCATAAATCGTTCTGGGGGCAGAGAATCACATCTCATGCCTTTTGAAATCACAGAGAGGCTGCGAAATCTAACTCTTAGTAGCTACAAAGGCAATTTGTGTTCTTTTGAGGCAATGAAGACATATCTACATATAGGTCCAGTTTGTGTCTGTTGTGGAAACTCCTGGGTATGGAAAGGATCACCTTTGACTTGATGGGAAGGGGAGTAGGCTTTGCCTCCCCCTGGAAAGTGTGTCTCTCTAGGCGAGCAACTGAATTCCATGAATTAACCTGCCCTAGATAATTACGGGTCCTGAATAATGTCCTTACATTATTATTACTATGATGTACCTTTTACTTTTCTTCTGAGCACTGCTCTCAGCCATGCCTGATAGTCTTGTGATGCAGGAGGGTTTGAGACATGTTTTAGAGTGCTACTTTAGTGGGAGGCACAATGAAGGCTGCAGGCCTACTAATAGCATTTAGTTTACAGGCCCCAGTTACAGAAAGTTCCATTTACTATGGTCTTACAAGTACATTAGATATGCCAATTAGACAGTCCAGTTTCACAATATTAGAAGGAGAGAATAACAACACTTTAACCCTGGTTAACAGGGGTAAAGTGCACAGAGTCCTAGGGCCAACAAAACTGAGTCCAGCAAATCAAGGGGTGAAAGCAAAATGTATGTGGTAATACCACAATAACGATGCCATGTCTATCAGTATTTTTTTTTAACTTATAATATTTTTCCTCTGAGGTCCAGATGTTCTGGTGGCTGCAGAATGCAGGTGATGCCCATACATGTGGGTACAACCATATTTAAGTTAAACAAGGAGAAGAAAGGCGTGGCCATTACACATCAAATGTTAAAGCACTCCAAAGTGAAGGAGGTGATACATTGTAAAGTACATCTTGAAGAAAATAGGCATAATATACAATTCTTTAGACATATGTAGACTATTTCCACAATACCTTTTTACTGTGTACACTGCACTTAATACTACTCATCATTTACAAATAAATACATGAATGCAGGTAGAAATAGCTTTGGGGACATTCTCTAGCAGTTGGCACCATAGCGAGCCGTGAACCCCAAAACCACAATACATCGCTACATATGCTAAATGTAATATAATTGAGAGCAGTTGTTAAAAGAAAGTATTGTGTGATTTGTCATGGTGTCTGCACAATAATAAAAGAAGAAATATGTCACAAAAACCCAAAGCTAAAAACATAAAAAAATGAGAATGGTAACATAATGCAATGACAATAATCGATTCATGCAAAAATGTACTGTTATGGTTGTTAAGAAAACATTTCAGTGTTCAATATAATGTTCACATTAATATTTTTTCTACTTTTACACATGCTGTGAAGTAGTCTTAGGACCCAACAGCTGTATACAAATCAGTCTTGTCTAGTTCCAATAAGAAGAGTCCAGCGCAAACTGCCTCCAAATCAGACCACAAATAGCATGTGAATTAAGCTATACCTTACTGATGAGGCAAGCTAGGGTCTATGGTTGTGCCACGTTTCATGCTGATACATGGTCTTTCTGTAAGTCCTGGCCTGCCTTAAGTCGCTCTGGAGGTTTGTGCCCATTTTCGCAGCCATTCTCTCAGCTTCAAAGAGAATGAGGGGGGAACATGAAAGGGGGTAGATAGATAGGAGAGCTTGCTTTAGCAGGATAGTAATGGTAAAACCTGGACTGGACTACAGTTGATTTTCAGACTTGTTAGTGGTCTGCTGAGGAGGTTCACTGATGAAGTATGCACCAAGAAGGAGGGTCATTTATCATGGCCTGATTTAGAGTTTTGCAGAGGGGCATATTCCATCACAAACAATGGATATCCTGACCGCCGTATTACAATCCCTTTATAGCCTATAGAGATTGCAATACGATGAAGGGGATATTTGTTGCATTTGTGATGGAATAACCTGTCAGCCAAACCTAAAATCAGGCCCATAGTCTCTTGCCCTGCTCCTAGGCAGAGAGATTGGTGCTGAGAACAGAGGTCAATTCAGATACTGTAGGAAAGTACCATCTTGCCTTGCATGTTACCCCCACATTTCACTGTATATATGTTGTTTTAGTCTATGTGTCACTGGGACCCTGCCTGGCAGGGCCCCAGTGCTCATAATTATGTGCCCTGTATGTGTTCCCTGTGTGATGCCTAACTGTCTCACTGAGGCTCTGCTAACCAGAACCTCAGTGGTTATGCTCTCTCTGCTTTCCAAATTTGTCACTAACAGGCTAGTGACTAAATTTACCAATTCACATTGGCATACTGGTACACCCATATAATTCCCTTGTATATGGTACCTAGGTACCCAGGGTATTGGGGTTCCAGGAGAACCCTATGGGCTGCAGCATTTCTTTTGCCACCCATAGGGAGCTCTGACAATTCTTACACAGGCCTGCCACTGCAGCCTGCGTGAAATAACGTCCACGTTATTTCACAGCCATTTACCACTGCACATAAGTAACTTATAAGTCACCTATATGTCTACCCTTCACCTGGTGAAGGTTGGGTGCAAAGTTACTTAGTGTGTGGGCACCCTGGTACTAGCCAAGGTGCCCTCACATCGTTCAGGGCAAATTCTCTGGACTTTGTGAGTGCGGGGACACCATTACACGCGTGCACTATACATAGGTCACTACCTATGTATAGCGTCACAATGGTAACTCCGAACATGGCCGTGTAACATGTCTAAGATCATGGAATTGTCTCCCCAATACCATTCTGGTATTGGGGAGACAATTCCATGATCCCCCGGGTCTCTAGCACAGAACTCGGGTACTGCAAAACTGCCTTTCTGGGATTTCCACTGCAGCTGCTGCCAACCCCTCAGACAGGTTTCTGCTCTCCTGGGGTCCAGGCAGCCCTGGCCCAGGAAGGCAGAACAAAGGATTTCCTCTGAGAGAGGGTGTTACACCCTCTCCCTTTGGAAATAGGTGCGAAGGGCTGGGGAGGAGTAGCCTCCCCCAGCCTCTTGAAATGCTTTGATGGGCACAGATGGTGCCCATCTCTGCATAAGCCAGCCTACACTGGTTCAGGGATCCCCCAGCCCTGCTCTGGTGCGAAACTGGACACCTTCTACCAAAGGATCGACTGCTGACTGCTCCAGGACGCCTGCAAAACCGTAACAAAGTAGCAAGACGACTACCAGCAACATTGTAGCGCCTAATCCTGCCGGCTTTCTCGACTGTTTCCAGGTGGTGCATGCTCTGGGGGTAGCCTGCCTTCACCCTGCACCAGAAGCTCTGAAGAAATCTCCTGTGGGTCGACGGAATCTTCCCCCTGCTAATGCAGGCACCAAAAGACTGCATCACTGGTCCTCTGGGTCCCCTCTCATCCTGACGAGCGTGGTCCCTGGAACACAGCAACTCTGCCCAAGTGACTCCCACAGTCCAGTGACTCTTCAGTCCAAGTTTGGTGGAGGTAAGTCCTTGCCTCCCCACGCTAGACTGCAAAGCTGTGCACCTTGTGATTTGCAGCTGCTCCGGCTCCTGTGCACTCTTCCAGGATTTCCTTTGTGCACAGCCAATCCTGGGTCCCCAACACTCCTTCCTGCAGTGCACAACCTTCTGAGTTGTCCTCCTGCATTGTGGGACTCCCTTTTGTAACTTCGCATGGACTCCGGTTCACTTTACTTCCAAGTGCCTGTTGGGGTACTTCTGCAGGAGCTGCCTGCTTCTGTGAGGGCTCTCTGAGTTGTTGAGCACCACCTCTTTCTACTCCTCTAAGTGGTGACATCCTGGTCCCTCCTGGGCCCCTGCAGCACCCAAAAACCTAAACCGCAACCCTTTGAGCAACCGGTCAGGTCTTGTTGGCAGGATGCATGTTCTGGTTCAGGTTCTCTTCTCCAGGAAGTGTCTGAGTTGGTAGGGGCAGAGGCCCTGTTTAAATACCCAAATGTGCCTTTGAAGTGGGTTAGACTTCAAAGAGTGGTTTAGAAGTAAACAAGGTCCCCTTTCAGTTCAATCCTGTCTGCCAGGGTCCCAGTACGGGGTGTGACAGTCCTTTGTGTGAGGGCAGGCTACTGTCCTTTAACATGTAAGTGTCAGGCCCTCCACCCTCCAGCCCAGGATGGCCCATTCAATATGCAGATGTATGCAAGTGAGGCTGTGTATCCTGTGTTTGGGGTGTGCCTGAGTAAATGCACAAGGGAGCTGTCATTGAACCTAGCCAAGCGTGGATTGTAAGGCACAGAAGGATTTAAGTGCAGAGAAATGCCCACTTTCTGAAAGTGGCATTTCAAAAATAGTAATATTAAATCCAACTTCACCAGTCAGCAGGATTTTGTATCACCACTCTGGTCATACTAAATATGACCTTCCTACTCCTTTTAGATCAGAAGTTACCACTCAAACAATATGTGTGGGTAGCCCTAATGTTAGCCTATGAAAGGAGCAGGCCTCACATCAGTGCAAAAAGAATCTAGGAGTTTTACACTACCAGGACATGTAAACTACACAGGTACATAGCCTGCCTTTTGTCTACACAGCACCCTGACCTATGGGTTACCTAGGGCATACCTTAGGGGTGATTTATATGTTAAAAAAAGGGAGTTTAAGGCTTGGCAAATACTTTTAAATGCCAAGTTGAAGTGTAACACCTTGTAATGGCAGGCCTAAGGCATGGTTAAGGAACTACTTATGTGGGTGGCACAATCAGTGCTGCAGGGCCACTAGTAGAATTTAATCTACATGCCCTGGCACATGTAGTGCACTTTACTGGGGACTTATAAGTAAATTAAATAAGCCAATTGAGTGTGAACCAATGTTACCATGTTTGAAGGGAGAGAGCATATGCACTTTAGCACTGGGTAGCAGTGGTAAAGTGCACAGAGTCCTAAAACCAGCAAAAACAGAGTCCAAAACGTGGAGGGAGGCAGGCAAAAAGTTAGGGGTGACTACCCTAAGGCTGTCAGGTTTAACAATGCAACTGTTAACGCATGTGCACATGTGATTAGAATGAATCAAGATATAAAAGGGATAAAGTTTGGCACTGAGGCCCACAAAATCTACCTGTATGCTGATGATGTACCTTTAACACTCACAGACCCAGTACACTCCCTCCATCCCCTATTAGCCTCATTTACTGCCGTCATTGAAGTGACTGGTTTCAAGATAAACCCACAAAGGTCTCAGCTCCTGAACCTAACAGTCCTAGGTCAACTGATAGAAACCAGGTGGACACACTACCCATTGATGTAGGCACATAAATCTATTGATTACTTGGGGGTAAAATCTTCCCTTCACTGGAAGACTGCCTGCCCTGGATTTCTCTACTTCATCCAATCTTCACTACTACAACTGCCACAGAAGATCCTTAGAGACCTCCAAACCACAATCCACACTTTCATCTGGGAAGCAGGGCAGTAAAAAAGCCAGATTACCTAAAAGTATGATGTATAGCTGTCCAACAGAGGGAGTCTTGGGTATCCCCATATTACAAATTACTCTTATGTAGCCTAGTTGTGTTACAAGTAGAATGTGAGAGAGTAGCCTCCAAGGAGGCTTGATGCTTCATGGACCAAGCGAAAGCAGGTGGCCACATTTAGAAAATCCCTTGGTTATCAAGACAATCCTGCAATGCTGGGGGGCTATAATATTCTCTAGTTACAGGAGCCACATTAGCATCAGTGACACGATCATGGTCAAAAAAGGCTTTTTCTCCTTTCCCTCGCTCCCTCCTCCTCCTTATTATGGGGAGCCAGTACTCAGTTTGTTGAATGGCAAAATGTCAGTTGTTAGCAAAAAGGGTACTTGTTCCACCTCCAAGATAACAAACCATTTGAACAGCTTAAACAGTACTATGGCCTCCTCGAAACTGAAAAGATGTAATACTTTCAGGAGAGGCATTTGATGACTCATAAAAGGATGAAAATGTGCCCTCTTGCCCTTTGATGACCTTTAAGAAATGGATTCTCCAGAAAAGGTATGATAAGTGAATAATTTCCAAGATTTTCAAGGGACTTTTTGCTGATACCTCCTAAGCTAGCATGGTATGCCAAATCTGCTGGGAAGCTGAGATAGGGAGGACATTGACCAACAAGGGCCAGATTGACAAGCTGTGATGCGCCACTTTTCTTGCACCCCGCTTACCCCCTAACGACACCCTGTGTGCACGGTATTTACGATACAAGGCACCATGGCACACATTAGGACAAATGTCAGAATTTATGACGCTATTGTGGTACTTTGTGCTAATCCTGCAAAGTAAAGGGAGGCCCATTGAAAGTAATGGGTGCATCATGTTAACACCTGCTCTAAGCAGGCATTAAAAATTACGCTAAAAATGGTGCAGTGAAATGTTGTAAATTTCACAGCACCATTGTAAGGGGCCGCCCTGCGGGGGAACACCCCCATTGACTCCACTGGGCCTGAGGCAGCCATAATGAGGGGCAAAGGGTTACAAAATGGCACAATGCAAGCATTGTGACACTTTGTCAATATGTCAACTGAACATGGCCTCCTTAATGTCACATTAGCGTTAATAAATGATGCTAGAGTGGCACTTAGAGGCGCTAGGGTCTTGTAAATCTGGCCCAAAGAATGGTCAGTGATACTAGTAAGACCCCAATTGAGTACGGTCAATGCCTCCATAAGGGAGACACCTAGAAAAATCATGCATTCCTGGTACTATACCCCTGATAGTGTACAAAAGTGGTTCCCCTGGAAAAGTGGCCTCTGCTGGTTGGGCCTCTGCTGGTCGAATTGTGGCAATGCAGGGACACTGTTGCATTTACTTTGCCAAAGTATAGGAATATTCAGAAGAATTTTTAAGTGAGATTGACCTCATGTTCGAGATTCAAATGCTGAGGTTCCCAGCATAAATCGTTCTGGGGGCAGAGAATCACATCTCATGCCTTTTGAAATCACAGAGAGGCTGCGAAATCTAACTCTTAGTAGCTACAAAGGCAATTTGTGTTCTTTTGAGGCAATGAAGACATATCTACATATAGGTCCAGTTTGTGTCTGTTGTGGAAACTCCTGGGTATGGAAAGGATCACCTTTGACTTGATGGGAAGGGGAGTAGGCTTTGCCTCCCCCTGGAAAGTGTGTCTCTCTAGGCGAGCAACTGAATTCCATGAATTAACCTGCCCTAGATAATTACGGGTCCTGAATAATGTCCTTACATTATTATTACTATGATGTACCTTTTACTTTTCTTCTGAGCACTGCTCTCAGCCATGCCTGATAGTCTTGTGATGCAGGAGGGTTTGAGACATGTTTTAGAGTGCTACTTTAGTGGGAGGCACAATGAATGCTGCAGGCCTACTAATAGCATTTAGTTTACAGGCCCCAGATACAGAAAGTTCCATTTACTATGGTCTTACAAGTACATTAGATATGCCAATTAGACAGTCCAGTTTCACAATATTAGAAGGAGAGAATAACAACACTTTAACCCTGGTTAACAGGGGTAAAGTGCACAGAGTCCTAAGGCCAACAAAACTGAGTCCAGCAAATCAAGGGGTGAAAGCAAAATGTATGTGGTAATACCACAATAACGATGCCATGTCTATCAGTATTTTTTTTTAACTTATAATATTTTTCCTCTGAGGTCCAGATGTTCTGGTGGCTGCAGAATGCAGGTGATGCCCATACATGTGGGTACAACCATATTTAAGTTAAACAAGGAGAAGAAAGGCGTGGCCATTACACATCAAATGTTAAAGCACTCCAAAGTGAAGGAGGTGATACATTGTAAAGTACATCTTGAAGAAAATAGGCATAATATACAATTCTTTAGACATATGTAGACTATTTCCACAATAAATTTTTACTGTGTACACTGCACTTAATACTACTCATCATTTACAAATAAATACATGAATGCAGGTAGAAATAGCTTTGGGGACATTCTCTAGCAGTTGGCACCATAGCGAGCCGTGAACCCCAAAACCACAATACATCGCTACATATGCTAAATGTAATATAATTGAGAGCAGTTGTTAAAAGAAAGTATTGTGTGATTTGTCATGGTGTCTGCACAATAATAAAAGAAGAAATATGTCACAAAAACCCAAAGCTAAAAACATAAAAAAATGAGAATGGTAACATAATGCAATGACAATAATCGATGCATGCAAAAATGTACTGTTATGGTTGTTAAGAAAACATTTCAGTGTTCAATATAATGTTCACATTAATATTTTTTCTACTTTTACACATGCTGTGAAGTAGTCTTAGGACCCAACAGCTGTATACAAATCAGTCTTGTCTAGTTCCAATAAAAAGAGTCCAGCGCAAACTGCCTCCAAATCAGACCACAAATAGCATGTGAATTAAGCTATACCTTACTGATGAGGCAAACTAGGGTCTATGGTTGTGCCACGTTTCATGCTGATACATGGTCTTTCTGTAAGTCCTGGCCTGCCTTAAGTCGCTCTGGAGGTTTGTGCCCATTTTCGCAGCCATTCTCTCAGCTTCAAAGAGAAAGAGGGGGGAACATGAAAGGGGGTAGATAGATAGGAGAGCTTGCTTTAGCAGGATAGTAATGGTAAAACCTGGACTGGACTACAGTTGATTTTCAGACTTGTTAGTGGTCTGCTGAGGAGGTTCACTGATGAAGTATGCACCAAGAAGGAGGGTCATTTATCATGGCCTGATTTAGAGTTTTGCAGAGGGGCATATTCCATCACAAACAATGGATATCCTGACCGCCGTATTACAATCCCTTTATAGCCTATAGAGATTGCAATATGATGAAGGGGATTTTTGTTGCATTTGTGATGGAATAACCTGTCAGCCAAACCTAAAATCAGGCCCATAGTCTCTTGCCCTGCTCCTAGGCAGAGAGATTGGTGCTGAGAACAGAGGTCAACTCAGATACTGTAGGAAAGTACCATCTTGCCTTGCATGTTACCCCCATATTTCACTGTATATATGTTGTTTTAGTCTATGTGTCACTGGGACCCTGCCTGGCAGGGCCCCAGTGCTCATAATTATGTGCCCTGTATGTGTTCCCTGTGTGATGCCTAACTGTCTCACTGAGGCTCTGCTAACCAGAACCTCAGTGGTTATGCTCTCTCTGCTTTCCAAATTTGTCACTAACAGGCTAGTGACTAAATTTACCAATTCACATTGGCATACTTGTACACCCATATAATTCCCTTGTATATGGTACCTAGGTACCCAGGGTATTGGGGTTCCAGGAGAACCCTATGGGCTGCAGCATTTCTTTTGCCACCCATAGGGAGCTCTGACAATTCTTACACAGGCCTGCCACTGCAGCCTGCGTGAAATAACGTCCACGTTATTTCACAGCCATTTACCACTGCACATAAGTAACTTATAAGTCACCTATATGTCTAACCTTCACCTGGTGAAGGTTGGGTGCAAAGTTACTTAGTGTGTGGGCACCCTGGTACTAGCCAAGGTGCCCTCACATCGTTCAGGGCAAATTCTCCGGACTTTGTGAGTGCGGGGACACCATTACACGCGTGCACTATACATAGGTCACTCCCTATGTATAGCGTCACAATGGTAACTCCGAACATGGCCGTGTAACATGTCTAAGATCATGGAATTGTCTCCCCAATACCAGACAATTCCATGATCCCCCGGGTCTCTAGCACAGAACCCGGGTACTGCCAAACTGCCTTTCTGGGATTTCCACTGCAGCTGCTGCCAACCCCTCAGACAGGTTTCTGCTCTCCTGGGGTCCAGGCAGCCCTGGCCCAGGAAGGCAGAACAAAGGATTTCCTCTGAGAGAGGGTGTTACACCCTCTCCCTTTGGAAATAGGTGCGAAGGGCTGGGGAGGAGTAGCCTCCCCCAGCCTCTTGAAATGCTTTGATGGGCACAGATGGTGCCCATCTCTGCATAAGCCAGTCTACACTGGTTCAGGGATCCCCCAGCCCTGCTCCGGCGCGAAACTGGACACCTTCTACCAAAGGATCGACCGCTGACTGCTCCAGGACGCCTGCAAAACCGCAACAAAGTAGCAAGACGACTACCAGCAACATTGTAGCGCCTAATCCTGCCGGCTTTCTCGACTGTTTCCAGGTGGTGCATGCTCTGGGGGTAGCCTGCCTTCACCCTGCACCAGAAGCTCTGAAGAAATCTCCTGTGGGTCGACGGAATCTTCCCCCTGCTAATGCAGGCACCAAAAGACTGCATCACTGGTCCTCTGGGTCCCCTCTCATCCTGACGAGCGTGGTCCCTGGAACACAGCAACTCTGCCCAAGTGACTCCCACAGTCCAGTGACTCTTCAGTTCAAGTTTGGTGGAGGTAAGTCCTTGCCTCCCCACGCTAGACTGCAAAGCTGTGCACCTTGTGATTTGCAGCTGCTCCGGCTCCTGTGCACTCTTCCAGGATTTCCTTTGTGCACAGCCAATCCTGGGTCCCCAGCACTCCTTCCTGCAGTGCACAACCTTCTGAGTTGTCCTCCTGCATTGTGGGACTCCCTTTTGTGACTTCGCATGGACTCCGGTTCACTTTACTTCCAAGTGCCTGTTGGGGTACTTCTGCAGGAGCTGCCTGCTTCTGTGAGGGCTCTCTGAGTTGTTGAGCACCACCTCTTTCTACTCCTCTAAGTGGTGACATCCTGGTCCCTCCTGGGCCCCTGCAGCACCCAAAAACCTAAACCGCAACCCTTGCAGCTAGCAAGGCTTGTTTGCGGTATTTCTGCATGGGAAAACCTCTGCAAGCTTCATCGCGACGTGGAACATCCGTCTTCCAAAGGAAAAGTTCCTAGTCCTCTTCTTTCTTGCAGAACTCCAAGCTTCTTCCAACCAGTGGCAGCTTCCTTGCACCTTCAGCTGACATTTCCTGGGCTCCTGCCCCCTCTCAACACTGTCGCGACTATTGGACTTGGTCCCCTTGTCGAACAGGTACTCAGGTCCAGAAATCCGTTGTCAGTGCACTGCTGGTGGGTGTTCTTCCTGCAGAATCCCCCTATCACGACTTCTGTGCTCTCTGGGGGTAGTAGGTGCACTTTACTCCTACTTTTCAGGGTCTTGGGGTGGGGTATTTTTCTAACCCTCACTGTTTTCTTACAGTCTCAGTGACCCTCTACAAGCTCACATAGGTCTGGGGTCGATTCGTGGTTCGCATTCCACTTTTGCAGTATATGGTTTGTGTTGCTCCTATACCTATGTGTTCCTATTGCAACCTATTGTGATTCAACACTGTTTGCATTACTTTTCTTGTTATTACTTACCTCATTTTGGTTTGTGTACATATAACTTGTGTATATATGTTACCTTCTTACTGAGGGTACTCACTGAGATACTTTTGGCATATTATCATAAAAATAAAGTACCTTTATTTTTAGTAACTCTGTGTATTGTGTTTTCTTATGATATTGTGCATATGATATAAGTGGTATAGTAGGAGCTTTACATGTCTCCTAGTTCAGCCTAAGCTTCTTTGCCAGAGCTACCTTCTATCAGCCTAAGCTGCTAGAAACACCTCTTCTACACTTATAAGGGATAACTGGACCTGGCACAAGGTGTAAGTACCTCTGGTACTCACTACAAGCCAGGCCAGTCTCCTACAGATACCAACTTTGATCCCGAGTAGCTGAAGAGCAGGTAACTTGCACAACACCAGCAACAAGAAGAAGCAACAAATAATCATTGACAAACAAGAGAGGCTTGCTACAAACAACCTGCAGGTGTTTGAACTGTCAGTGAACTGAGAAACTAAACACAACAAAGGTGTAGGGATGCAAAGATGAATGGATGAACTATTCGGAAGTGGGGAGCAAATACAACACAGGCTATTACTAGGCACAGAACCATGCATGTGATTAAGTTAAATATGATCCTCCTAGAATAACTCAAAAGTACTCCAATTGTTTCTTACTTGCCAACTTCAGATCTTCCATAAGCCTCCAATACCAGCCCAATGTTTCAATAGTTTCTTTAGGGAAAAAGTACATACTGTCCAGTCTTTCCCACTCTCTTCTTCTACACATCAGCATGTAACCCCCTTCCTCGCTCTCTTCTGGGCTGAAATCCTGACAACTTGCTTGTATTCCCATCTGGAGAGGGAACCTGCCTAATGATTTGGTGGGGCGAGAATATTCATATTGGACAGTGTTCAATTTGTTAAATAATAGGTGCTGAAGCCGAAAGTTTTGGTCAGAAGACTGTGACCAGAGCAATTGTATGTCAGTGTGACAAATACCAAGTCTGCCTAGTCTTGATAGGACCTCCTGCACCTTTAAGCCACCAGAAGACAGTCCCTGTTCCTTATGCCACTATTGCAGGTTCATGCTTTCTTCCTTAGTCACTTTTTTCTCTTTCTCTTCCTCTTTCTTTTGCATTTTCCAGTGTCTCTCTGGGTCAAAAACTGATAAGGAAAAATAATTGCTGGTTCCCAAAAGTGAGTGCCAATGGACCTCAAATGCAACCACTTGCTCGTATTGAGCACCGCTACTGAAGATGGGTAAGGCTGTTTTTTATCCGACCAATCTTTGTCTAGAGTGGAAGAGTGGGCAAAAAAAACGATGGACTTACTGAAGGTGGCCTGATTAATTACCAGGGACTGAGATTAATTTAATCATTCCACCCATGCTTTCTTTCCTTTCCTCTATACTGCGCAGCCACCACCACTCGTGACCCTGTATGTGTCGTAAATTGTTTCTAATCATGGGAGGGTATGAAGGCAATAACCTTGCTTTCATCCTCTAATTGATTTTAGCTTTTTGTCGTGAGTAATTTTTCATAGTGGTCTAAAAGGACACTACAGCAGGCAGAAACAATGTATATCATTAGCGGCTTTCGACCAATACTCAGTTTCCTTCCCTTAAGTCTAACAGGGGAGCTGCCATAAAAAGATTACACTTGGGCTTACACTTCAGCCCGAGCACATTGTTGTAACAAAGGAGAACAAATGGGTGGAAGGATGTGGTTACCCTCCAAAAGTACTTAAAAAAGTGGTTATCTGCCTGCCACCATATTAAAAAGCAGCATTTGTTGAGTGAATGGCTTGTATAATTTCTGTGGGTTCTTGTGATGTGTGTATTTCAGTCAGTCGCCCCATGAGGATGTGGCACAGTGCGAGAACAATTGAGTAGGCCACAGCTGGTGTTTAAAGAGGACTCTTCAATAGTGTGGACAGATTAAATATCTGTTCTTTACATTATGGATTCATTTGAAAAAGAACATCGCACCTCAGTGACAAAGTGCATCCCTTTCAAATGATTTAATTTTCATTGTTTCCACATGTCTTCAACGCAGCAATTGGCAATTAATCTGTACATGCACAACACTATCCGTGGTCAATTATGTGCTTATACCGTGTCTCATATAAGCACGCAGTGTTTGAATTAATGATTTCTCAGTGTTATTAAATTAGTATAAATTATCTGATTGATACTTCTATCCGTTTACAGCGGGTCTTTTCTGTATTCTGATGCCGTCATCTATTTTTCCAATTCTCAATGTTCAAAGAACAAAGTGTCTCACTCCCAATACTGTGGGGATCGAACAGATTCCAATCGATTACCACGAAATTAATTCTCATGTTATAACATAATTATCCAAGTTAAAGCCTGTCGACGCTTTAAGCAAATGTAATTAACTCTCTTTCTTGCTGTGTGCACTCTGAATTGAGTATTATAAACCCATGAGTAAAACTTAATCTAAAATAATAATGCAAAATAATGTTGTACTTCGTTTGCATCTTCAGCACCGGAAATAGCGCTCATGAAGAAGACCGTATTCAATCTATTCTCACTTGTTGTTCCTACCTTCATGTTGTAATAGCGGTCTGATAATTGCATTTCCTGGGGCATTTAAAACCCTCACAAACTCGCTCAATTATTTATCAGCGAACCCCCCACAAGTCTCTTTAGCTATGTTCCAACGTATGTTAATGAACTGTAACATGCCTTTCACTTTTTTCATATGAGCAGCAGTCCCACAATTAATGGTGCCAAAATCAAAAGTCAAGGTGGCGCAGGCACACACACATTCTAAAGAGCAATATGCTTCCTAGCGTTTCGGGTAACATGCCGTGAAAACTACAATACAAACCTTTCAGAATCACCTCCCAAGACATGCAATGTGATATAAGATTTTGTGAGCATATTTATGCAATAAATGGTCAAATGCAAAGACGAACAGTATAAACTCAAGCTATAATTCAAGATAGAAGTAGTTGAGCAGTGAACGAATAAGTAAGCTAATCTGCAGCACTGTTAGCATCCAATTCGTCCTCTGAGTCACCATTAACCTGTACCAAAACAAGGTATTTGCTATCAAAATCACGAAGGGTGGTAATTGAAACAAGAGAATGATCTTTCAGGATTAATGAAGAAAGACTCAACTACAATCTGATTTAAAACTTTACATCACTGTTGAACAATCCACGCCTCCTACGTGCGGAGCACCCTCTGTAGTAGAAGGCCAGGAAGAGTAAGAAAATCTGTACCAGGTGGAATCAAACATAATAATTGTGTGACTAACACCTAATCTATGATAAACCTATCGAATACAGAGCACATGTGACTAGGATGACTGTGATAACCATGTAGGCTGGTTACTGAAAAGGCTGGTGGAGAACAAGTGCAGGGGGTCACAGGGGGGCCCTCAACATTGCTGTGGGCAGTTCAGGGATCCCCTGTGTGACGGCATTGGACTCGGCTCCATGTCCGAGTCCTATGTCGCTGCACATTTTTCACTGGGAAGACCTTGGTTTGGTTTTCCGACCTCCAAAATAGTCATCCGGCCATTAATGTCTGGTGAAAATATTGAAGTCAGGTGAGAAGAAAGGTGTGACCCATCACTCACAAAAAGATAGAGCTCCACTGTGAGAAGTTGGGTTATTGTTTGAGGTGGGTGGAAGCCCCACTCATGTCACAATCACAATCCCTGTAAAGGTTGAAACACTGAAGTCATTTAATTAACCTGTGCTTAACCCTTTGGCAGTTTTGGCATGGATAAGTCAGGCTTAACTTAGAGGCCCTGTGTGAAGTATTTATGTAGCACGCAAACAGTAATAAAGTGAAAATACAACACAAAAAAAGTCTGAAATCAGTTTATACAACAGAGTGAATAAAAAATAAAAATACAATGAGACCAAAATGACAAAAATCCAGTCATCAGAACCAGAGATAATGAATTTCAAAGATTTAAGTTACTATGGCGCATAAAAGCACAAAGCGACACTCGCGGGAATCTGCTTGTGCTAGTCACAAGTATAGATTGATTACAATGGAGTGCGGGCTGGATGCAGGGACCAGGTTAATCACTCTGAAATATTTACCTTCTTAAAGTCTGGCACAAGTAGTCCTGTTCACAGTGGAGAAGGACATGAGGAGCAAGAAGAGCATTGTAGATGATCACCATTGTAGGGTGAAGATTAGGCTAGACAGTGTGGATGTCGTCGAGGTAACATGAAGATCTGGACAGGCGTCATCGACAGTCATGCTAGAGGTTTGCATTTGCGGTCACCTTGGACATTTGTTGCTTTGATGCTAAGTACAAATCTCGAGTGGCTGGGTGTCACTGGTGGTTATTGAATACTTGGGCTCACAGGAGCTTCACATTGTGGTTATGGTGAGCAGCAGAGTCAGGCCCGTTCAAGATTGCAAACAGCCCCAAAACAGGATTTCTCCTTTTACTGCAGAAGAGTGCTCTCTGATGGTAACCAAGGGGCAAGGATCTGGAGAGGCACCTTTTGGAGATCAAGGGCTCACTCTAGCAGATTTAAGCAGGTCCAAGCAGGTCCACATGTAGCAGGTCAGCTGGGCAATTGCAGGAAGCCCTCTGGAGCTTGTTATGTCTTCGTTGTTGAGAACAGGATGTCAACCAACTGACCCTTGAAATCACATGTGTTAGACTACAATAAAGGGAGTGGGTCGAGAGACAGCAGGACAAGCCTCTAGCAGTGGGGCTGTCCTCTGTGGAGCGAGCAAGGCAGTCCTTCTTCTGTAACGTGTACTGATCCAGCAGGGTACTGAAGAGTGGCTTAGGAGGTCTAGTACTTATATCTGCCACCAGCCTTTATATGTGGGGGGAACACACTGTCCTACCCTCACATCTGGTTCTGGAAATCTCTTCCCTTCCACTTTTAAGGCTTCAAACTGTCTGTGATGAAAATAAGCTAATCTTAGGGTTGTTTGTGTGTGCTGGAGGCAAGCTCTCTGCAGTGTAAATGGGGCAGGGAACAGCTCTACCTGCAGTCATCCTGGAAACCACCTAGTTCTGTTTGTCCAACTGTCTTGGAGGAATACACAAAGCCCAGCAGCAGAGGCATTTACAGTCAGGTGACCCAGGACACGGGCAGCAGGCAACTAATGGTTAGGACAAGAAAATAGCAACTTTCTAAAAGTGTAATTTTTAGAATTGTGACTTAAAATCTGACTTTACCATTGAAGAGGATTTTAAAATATGTTACATCCTAATCTTTTCCAAATCAAAAGATGGGACTTATTAAATGTAGTAGGGCAACCCAATATTATCCAATGGAGAGATAGGTCTTACAGTACCAGTACATGTAAAACTGAAGGACAGATGTCCTACTTTTTTAAATACAAGGCACACTGCCATATGGGCTTTTAGAGTCTGTCTTAGTGGTGACTTGTAAATATTAAAAAGGAGGGTTTAGACCTGGCGAAAGGTTTATGGCGAGATCTAAAACTGTAATACAGGCTACAATGGCAGGCCTGGGAAGTGCTATTATTGTTGGTGCCAAAATGGATGCTGTAGGCCTAGTAGTAGTGTTTTGATTACAGGACCTAGGCACATGTGGTACCATATACTATGGACCTATAAGTACATTAAATGTGCCAATCAGATGTAGGTCAGTTTTACCATATCTTAGTGAGAGCGCACTGGTACTTTAGCACTGGCTAGCAGTGGTAAAGTGCACAGAGTCCTAATGCCAACACAAAATAATTTAGACAGCAGGAAAGGTGAAGACAAACGGTTTGGGGAAAGACCACACCAAGGATTTCTGGACTAACAATCACAAATTTAAATGAGGTAAAACATTGTATTACAGCCATAAAGGAAAACGTGAACAAAATAGGCACAACATATTAAGCAAACATGACCTAGACATGCATAGACTATTAAAGCAAGACCTTTTACAGGTCAAATGGAGTCCTGACTGTTGAGAGCAAAATAAGCTGAAATATCTAATTCAAGCCAGTGATTTGTCCACAAATGTCACATGCTTACTGTAAGAAAGTAGCTCATTAGTTGGGACGCTGTGATCCCCCACATGTAATATGTTTGCAACCTTCCATCTACGAGGAACTGAGGGGCATATTTACAAGAACGTGGCACATCAGCTATGATGCGCCACTTTTCATGCGGCCCCCTTAGCCCCCCTAACGTCACCATGGTAGTGCTGTATTTAGAATACAGCGCACCATGGCGCACAGCAGTACAAGAGCGTCAACATTTTGGATGATATTGTGGCGCATTGGTCGACTAGCGCCAAAAATTAGGCGCTAGTCCAGCAATGCATGGGGAGGCCCACTAGAAACAATGGGAGTGTCACTTTAACGCCTGCCTTGGGCAGGTGTTAAAAATGACAGGAAAAATGGTGCAGTGAAATCATGTACATTTCACTGTGCCATTTTTATTGAGCTCCTAACAGGGGAACGCCCCCTTGCATACATTATGCCTAGTGCAGGCATTATGTGGTGCAAGAGGTTACAAAGTGGCGCAATTCTTGCATTGTGCCACTTTGTAAATCTGGTGTGGGTAAAAGGCCTCCTTAATGCTGCCTTAGTGTAAAAGAAATTACACTAGGGAGGCGCAAGAAGGTGCTAGGTACTTGTAAATATGCCCCCAAGTACTTTGCTATAGCATTCGATTCTCTCAGGGTAGAGAAGCAGAGCAACCCAAAGCCTACTCTGTGGAGGTGGTGTAGGCTAGTATCACAGTTCTCAGGCACACACAACAATGAATATATAATTGTCCAGCCAGCACCTTTCCTTATAAAAAGGAAACATACTTCATTATGCACATTGTACTCATACTGTGCATTCATTTACACATATGTATGTGCCAGAAGCTGTAAACATCTTTGGAGACACCCTATAACAGTTCACATCTCACTAAACCCTCAACCTTAAAACCCCAATACATCCCCACACATTAAATGTTATATAATGGGGTGAAGTTTTAAAGGTAAGGCTTAAGGGTTTTGTCAGCGAGTCACCACAATTGTTTGACCTGGCCCTTTTTGCAGGTTCATCCCGAGACTTTTTACCTCCAAACTCTTGTGTTGGCTCTAAGACTCTGAGCACTTTATCACTGTTGAGCAGTGCTAAAGTGCAGGTGTTCTCTCTTCTAATGTTGGTATGATTGGATTATACCTATTTGGCACATTTAATTTACCTGTAAGTCCCTTGTACAGTGGTATCCCCATACCCAGGGCCTGTAAATTAAATGCTTCTAGTGGACATGCAGCGCTGCTTGCGCTACCCACTGAAGTAGCCTTTCAAACCCATCTCAGGCCTGCTAGCATTTGGCCTGCATGTGCAGTTTTCTGCCACAGGGACCTGGCATATAAATTTACTTGCCAGGCCCAGAACTCCCTTTTTACTACATGTAAGACACCCCTAAGGTAGGCCCTACCTAACCCTAAGGGAAAGGTTGCTATGTATGTAGAAGACATACCTTGTTGTGGGGCCTGTCCTGCTAGTGACTAACAGCCTATTTGGTTTCTCACTGCTGTGAATGCTGCCTTCTCCTAAGATTGCATTGGAAATGCCCTGTCTTATGACTAGGGGGCACTGTCTGATTTATGAGGGGTAGCGTAGGCATGTTTGGTATGGTTGTAATGGTAGTGAGAAATGCTGCTTACTGGTGTAGGTGGATTTTTTATTATCATTATAGAAATGGCACTTCTAGAGAGTGAGCGTTTCTCTGTGCTCATAACGCTGGTGTTTGGCAGCTTGACTCCAATCCACGTCTGGGCAGAGTGACAGTAGGGCTTTGTGCATACTTTTCAGACAGCCTGTACACAGGGAGGGTGGAGGTGTCACATAGTACATCTACATATTGAATGGTCTTCCTGGGCTGAGAGAAGAGGAGGCGGGGCACGCTTGCATTTGTAAAGGCTGTGCCCTGGCTTCAAACGAAGGGCTTGTTTACCCCAACTGATGTCTGGAGCCTGTGCTGGAGGAGAGACAGGCCACTCCTAGAACCAGTTGTAACTGGTTGAAACCTCCTCTCCCCCTCTTTGTTAAGCTTGTGCAAAACTGAGTATAAGTACAGGGGGTTTTCCCCATGAAAGGAGAGACACCTGTGACACTTTTAACAGGCTTGTAGCTGGGCGTAGAATGCTGCTGGAGGGACTCACCAGGAACCGCCTTGGACTACTACTGCTGTGCTGACCTGTGATATGCTAAGTCACCTGGAGGAACTGCCACTGTCTGCATCCCCTTTGTGCTGGCCTGTTGCTGGGCCCTGCCGCCCTGTGCTCCACTTGATGACCCCAGGGGCTGTGTGCTGTGGCCCCTGTCCCCTTGACCCCCTGCAACTGCTTGCCTGCAGCACATGATTAGCGCTGTTTTTGCTTGGTTCCTAGTGCTTTGAGAGCCCTCCTTTTGACAAGCAGGAGCACCTGGAGAGCGCTTTTTGTTTTGCTTGTTAAGCGCCTTGGAAGATCTTTCGTTCCCACCCAAGTGGGAGATTCACCGCCGCAGCCCAGGCATTCTTTGTCCTAAGCGCATCAGAAACGCGCAGCACCCGGGGCCTCCAGGGCATGAGGAAACAAAGCCTGGAGCATGCATGGTCCCAGCAGTGCTCCCAGGGTGAAGCGCGCTACATGCCCTGACCATTGCCAAAGTTCACCGCTGCGGCCCAACCAGGTGCGGTTGTGTCGCCAGCGGGTGCGCGGCAGCTGAAAGAGGCAGGCACTTGAACAGCCACCAAAGCCCTCGGATAAGAGGGAAGCCTCATTTGAGGCCTCCCATGCCTCTGTGCTCCCCTTTCCTCATGGAGAGCAGGACATGGGGGCGAGGTTAGATCCCTCTCCCCCAGTCACTGTGCTAGGAGCGTGAGTGTTCCTGCAGTACTTTATTTTTCTTGCAGAGAGAGCACCCCAAAGGATAGGAGGGGGTGTGTGATGCCACCCTCTCTCACCCATATTTAGGCAGCTTGCGGTGCAGGAGGGAAACATCAACAGAGGTCTCATCCCCACAAAGTTGGTTTTGGGGGCTCCCCTTGAGCGCTGAGGTGCGCAGGAACCTCCCTACTCATACCATGGAGAGTTGACCTGTAAACAAGCAGGAAATATGTCATTGTTATGGGCATTCCAGTTGTTTTAAGCATGTGTGTCTTGCTGGTAATGTGAGTATCATAATGTTGTGTTTCCTATGACAAGCAACATTTGTCCTGATGTTCCTTGTATTATGACTTGCCATTTTTGTCCTGATTTTCTTGGTATGGTCATTTATGCTAACTTGTTCGTATGACTTGCCATGTGTTTCCTGATTTTCCTGGTATGGACATTCATGAGGATCTGGTGACATGTGCATTATTGTAGTAAAGTTTTTCCTGACTACTGCAGAATGATAAGTAAGCTGTTTGTTATGTGTGACTACTGCTGATTTCTGCAGACTAAACAATTAATTGGGCATGGGTAAAATGTTCATTACACTGGTGTAATCTGGAATTTTTGGTAATTTTGCATAACAAAATGTACATATAATTACTGAGATTGCACTATTATACCACTTTGCATTACAAGACTTCTGTTTAGGGAGAACATGGGATTTAGGGTAACAAATCATCACAAACGAGAGCGGCATTTTCCCAGCATGAGTCACCAGTTGTTAACAGACATTTGAGGTAGATTTCTTACCCAAGCAGACCTTTCAGGTAATTTTCTTTAACACTGTCACTCGAAAAACATTTCATACATATTTTTTATCTACATGGACCATTTGGGTAATTTTCAGCACTGCAATCGGACACAATAGGGAATCTTTTGAATGTTAGTGACTGGGCAAATTATGTTTTTCCATTTGAATGTTTACCTCAATAGATCACTTTTGTAAATAGGAAAACAATGCAGCAGAGACTGGAAAGGTACTGTTTATACAGTAGGAACTCTCTTTTCCTGTCCTTAAACGTCCTCCCTTTGCTTTCCTCAGGCCTTACATGTTTTCCTGCAAATAGTAATAGTTTTTGAGGGGTTATTGTTGTCTCGTTGGCTATAGATTGGGCATTCTTTTAAGATTATTTCATTTTTCAATTTAGAATTGCTGATTTCATGATGATGGATTAAGGGCAGTATAATGTGATGAACCAGACACATTTTGGTAAATAATACATGTATGAAATCTTTTCCCTGCACTTACAAGAAATGTTTTATGGGGGCTTTGGGGAAGCTACCACAGGCAGGTTCTCCATGCTTCCATCTTTATTCTCCATGAGGCGGTAGCCATTTATTTTAGCAAATGTTTGTGTTTGCCATCTGCCACAGTTGGTTCTTTGTTTTCCATGCCTCCTTCTTTGCTAACCATGCAGAATTGGCCATTTTGTGTAGGCAGTGTGTGATTGTCATAGATCATCATTATTACTTTAGTATCTATGCCTTCTGCTAATGTGGCAGCAGTGACTTTGTGGAGGCAGTAAGTGTCTGTCTTTGGTGGCCATTTTGTCCTTGTTTTCCATGCCCCCTACTTCAGTGGCATGTAGGGGATAAGCTACCTACCACCACCTTGTGCAGTTGTGTGTGTTTCAATGTTTTTATTCCCCTTTTGAAAGTAATTTCCTGGGAATATTGATGTAAAAGACCCATGATATTAATTAAATGCATTTCCTGCCTTTGAGAGTCCCCGTGAGCCCTGGCGGTACACTAGCAATTATTTAATTAATGCCTTTGTGATTTGCCTAGATCCTATTAGATTGACCCTTGCTGGACATCAGCAGTCATTTAATGTATGTATTAAATGTTTGCCTGTTTCCCACACCTCTCATAGAGTCCCGATGGTCCTTTTAGGGCCAGCATGAACTACTTAATTCATTTACTGAATTTATGTCTTTGGAGAGAAATCTGTTAATTAGCTGACCAACATCGGGGAGTCCACTTCTAAGTGCTTCTTTTTGTCCTAAGTGGACTGCTAACCCATTAATGAAAATGGCATAAAAAAAGAAAGTAACTGCCAGGAAAGTGATCAGCGAGGAGAAAAATAGTCTGTTGCCACCACTGGCATCAAACCTTCATACTTTTACAGAAAGTGTGATGTGCCTGCTGCATCTTTCTCTGGAAAGGATGATGATGAGAGCAGGATCACACCTGCATCAATGGCACACACCACTATAACCTTAGCCCAGATCTCCTGCTGCTGTATCTATGGAGAGCAGTGAATCAAAAATGGAATTGTCACAGCTACAAAAAAAGCATCACAAGAAATTCATCAACTGGAGCTTCAGTCAGCAACAGATAGTCCAGATGTAGGAGCAGGGCAGGAGGTTGAGCTTGCTGCTGCATAGAAGGATGTTGCTGCCACTGCTCACATCAGCTTCACAGTTTCTATCAACAATAAGAAAGAACACATCACTATCTTCTCCATACCCACTTATGATGATGGGGATATGGACTAGACAATGGTTTCATCTGAGACCTGCCACACGAGACAAATAAAGAGGAAGGTTCCCGAAAGCCTTGTAAGTGAAGAAGACAACTTGCCAGTAATTGTTAGTGTGGAGAGTGTCTCAGAGAAAGTACAGTTCACCTCAATTGACCTGCTGTTAGTCATGTAATTCCATCAACAACACCTGTAGGAAGAACCATCAGCACTGACGCAGTCACAGCCCGCCCCAGAAAAATCCCAACACAACTACTTAGCTCCACCTCAAGAACTTCACTAGGCTTTTGCATCATTAGAAAGCTCTCCTCTCTAGTTTGGGATTTTGTTACAGCCAGACCCTATCAGCAACACATTGCTGACTGCTCAATTTCCATAAAATTGTTTGTCATGGTAAGCCAGTTGGAAATTTAGGGGGTCATTAGGACCCTAGCGGGCAATAGACCGCCAGGGTCACGGTTTTGGTCGGACCGCCGCAGGCATGGCGGTCTGACTGCCATATGATGACCATGGCGGAGCTGCCACAGTCCAACCACCGACCCCGCCATGCTGCCGCCAGCCTGCAGCTTGGTTGTCCCAGTGGTTGTAATCTGCCAGGGCAGCGCTGCAAGCAGTGCTTCCCTGGGGATTATGAGTCCCCACCCGTCAACCTGTCAATGGTGAAAGGCTGGTGGAATGAGGGACTCAGGGGGCCCCTGGGGGCCGATGCACTGACCATGCTCATGGCACCCGCTGCACTGCCACATTGCTGCCGGCTCCATTAGGAGCTGGCTGCAATGTTAAGACCCTGTTCCCCGCTGGCCCAGCGGGCAGGAAGGCCCAGCGGGGAACTCAAATTAAGGCCAGCGGGTCCAGGCGGCCTGTGTTTCCTGATGGCGGAATGATATCGGCGGGCGGCCTCCGCCACCTGCCAATGTCATAATGAGGGTCTATGATACCATAGTTCAATTGGCCAATCAGACAAATTAGCACAAAATTGTGTGGGCAGAACATCTCAAAAACATAGCTGCTGGTGGTAACAGAGAAGTTCAACTCAGGAGGTGATGATTTAGAAAAAGAGGAGAATGTCAGACAAAGCAGCCCTATGCTTGTCGCATATAGAATTGTGCAGTCATCATCCACAACAACTTCACAATGGCAAGATGGTCAGAGTGAATTTGTCAACCCAAATCACCTAGAGCAGCCCATCTACTACCAGAGTAATTACAAAGAAGATAGTCACAACAACTAAACATCAAGGCTACGTTCACCAAGGGGACCCAGTACCACAAAACCGAGAAAAAAAAGTCTAGAAATACTTTAGATAGCTGGCAAAAATATTAGCATTTGGCTTCTTCCCTTTTTTCATAGAAGGAGAAGGGTTTCTTGAATTACTAGATAATCTCTGCCAAAAATGGAAGTGCCTAACCAGCCCTAATTTTCACTGTTTGTCTGCCAGTGCGGCAAAATTAAGTGCTTCAATTGGTTGGGGGTTCCATGAGGGAGAATGTGATTAAATACATCCACCTCTCAATGGACATGTATACCAGTTGTCAATCAACAGACTACATATGCATCACTGTACGCTGTTCCTCCTTCAAGGAAGTGAAGCAACGGCTAACTGCTGGTCTCATCACTAATGATTTCTTTGGGTCAATCTGTGATATGCAACAGATGTGACGTCTGCCATGGAGTAATCACAGGCACCTCCAATATCTTGGACAAATTTAATATTAAAATGTACAAATTACTTCAACTCTGAGGTTTCAGCTTAGTATTTGTTGCCACTGACAATGCAAGTACTATTGTCCAAGCCATGGTTGATGGTGGATATTCAGAGTCCTGTGTTTAGCACATTGTTTAAATTGTGCAGGACGTTCTGAAAAAAAGAAGATTTAGGGGGTCATTATGACCCCGGCGGTAGGTGTTAATGTGGCAGTGGTACTGCCAACAGGCTGGCGGTACATACCACCAAATTATGACATTGGCGGGTTGGCTGCAGCCAACCTGCCAATTTACCATTCATACCACCATGGCATTGGGTGCCGCCAGGCCAGAGATATCAATCTCCAGCCTGGCGGCTGCTATGGTCCCAACCCGCGGTATTTTGAGCCAGCCTACCACCATGGTTTTCATTGCGTTAGCAATGCCACGAAAACCATGGTGGTAGGCCCTACCAGTGACAGGGAATTCCTTCCCTGTCACTGGTAGGAGGTTTACCCACCACCCCAAACACTCCCCAGGTGCCCCCCACATGCCCTCCATCCACGCTCCCCTCCATCCGATCCCCCACCCTCCATACATGCAGACACGCACCACGCATACACCCACTCACTCACACTAGCATATACGCATTCATACCCGCATGCATCCAGTCAAGCTCGCACACATCCATACACACATTCACACTGACATGCAGACACGCATTCACATTTCCATTCTTACACGCATTCACACACACGTATAAACCTGCGCAAACAACGCTACACACTCAGGCGCATTCACGCACACACTCACACATTCATGCACACAACCCCACATACACACACACAACACCCCCACCCCCTTCCCTGTCAGAAGCCCAACTTACCTTCATCCAGCTGATCTTCCATCAGGGAACGGGATGGGGTTGCTGCTACCGCCAGCAGCGCCCGCCAGCAGAACACCGCCAGGCCGTATCATATGTCATGATACGGCTGGCAGCGGTCTACTGGCGTGGCAGTGCTGGTGGTAGCAGCACCACCTTTCCACCATCTGCCAGTACGGCCACGGCCGGATTTCCACCCTTCTTGTGGCGGAAGTCTGGCTCTGGTCATAGTCTGGCGGACGGATGGTGGCCGCGGTGACGGTCTTTTGGCGGCCGTCACCGCAGCAGTAGGCAGTTTCTACTGCCAATGTCAAAATGTGGGCCTTAGTCTACTACATACCAGTCACCTGCCAAAGAGTTCTTAGTCATTTTAGTCATTCATTTAAAGCCTGAATGCAGTCAAGCATCCTTCAGCATTATAATACGGTATCTGTGAAAGCCCTCATACAGGAGGTGCCAACATGTTGTAACTCAACCTACCTCATACTTTAATACCTTTTTGAGCAGTACAAGTCTATCAACAATTATGTATTTCAAAGGATAACAATGCCAGGACAATGAAGGTGGACCCATAGGAGTTAATGAAGTGCCTGATACAAATTCTATATCCTTTCCATTGTATGACACAGAGAGTCAGCAAGGAAGAGAGTACCATGAGCCGAGCTTTTCCAGTGATGCATCCACTGCTGAATCATTTGCAAAAGATGCAAAAAACATTTACCAGTGTCAATGAATAAACAGCTTATTTAGTGAGTAGCAAATTCCTTTTCTTGAACACTAACTAACAGCTGCAAAAAGAGATTGTGTCCCCCTAAGAGTACATTTGTGCCACAATACTGTATTCACAGTACGAAAAAGCACTTCCCACTTTCATTCTTTTATTAGATGTCTTATTTCACATGACTTGCATTGTTCGGAAAGTGAGTGATCTAGATGAAGGATGTCTAGAAATTCAAGGCCACAGCAGAACCGGCCTTCCACCTCCAAAGAGGCTTGTGCTGTTTGCTTGCAGTCTGCAGCAGCAACCAACAATATTGCTGTCTACTACACCTAAGGCAACAACAGCTCCAATTTCACTGCCAACCTCTGCACTGGGGTGGTTACACAAGGCAGGACTTAAGTCAAGTGCAGAGGAGCAGGCAATGCAGGCAGTGCAAGTGGCAGCTCTAATAACAATTGAGAAGAGTGGATCTGGATGATCCAACCAAGGTATACCCAGATCAGGACCCATTGACTTATTGGCATGAGAAGAATAATAGTGGCCAAGATTCAGCAGGATGGCAATAAAATATCTATCATATACCGTAGCCAGTGTGTCTTTGGAGCATGTGTTCGTATCAGCTGACACAGTTGTCAGTCAGAAGGGCAAGACTCTCACTGTGTGTGAGGAGAATGTGAAGAGACTTATGATAATTAAAATGAACTAAAACTTCATACCAAAAAGTGTTACTGTTCCTCAATCCAAAACCATGGAGTGCAGTTGGTCTGACATCACAAGTGAGGAGAGTCATCTTTCTCCAGATAACTCCTCGGAAAAATATACTAATTATGTATATGTATATTCACTGCAAAAAAC
This sequence comes from Pleurodeles waltl, assembly GCF_031143425.1. Lineage (NCBI taxonomy): Eukaryota > Metazoa > Chordata > Amphibia > Caudata > Salamandridae > Pleurodeles > Pleurodeles waltl. The sequence goes on from NC_090440.1 coordinate 143,980,577, forward strand.
AAAGGTTAAAGTAACCTTATAGTAAGGTGTGATAAGAAGATCTGTTTTTAGTTTTAAAAAAAACCTTAGAATTGCACTGAAAAAACACAAGTTCAGGTAACATTATAGTTGGGTGATTATGTCAGTTGCAACATTAAAGTTTTGACCTAGGAAAAACAGAGAAATTCACCAGTTGTAGTTAGCAGAGCTAACTATCATGTACGCCCCCGCCATGCACTGCTTATGACCTCACACATTTCATCACTCATGACATTCTTTGACATAATTTATGACATCATTGATGACATCTCAAATGGCATGATTGATGACATCACTGACAGCACTGAATGAGTGTGTTAGTTTCTTTTATAGTTTACATAGTAGTGGATGGTTACCATATCAATTTTTTACCAAATCTTCAACAGCCTGTGTCCAGCTAATCAGTGTGTTTACAAAATACACCTGCTCCTAATGCATCATAAGAGTGTAGAGGTATTGAACAAGTTATAAATCTTTGTATTAAAAAGTAACTCTGTGTTGACCACCTGCGTCAATTATGTTCCACACAAGTTTTTGGTAGAGCAGAAAAAGTTTTCAGCAGGGCAAAGATTCTACATACTGCACACTATGTATTGTAAGCAGCCTTGAGTTATTAGGCAGAATTGTTTCATCATGACAATTTCTAATTAACATAGAAAACTGTGTGCAGCAGGTACTAACTTATGTACATGTGCTAATATTCCTTCAGAAGATGAGCTATCTGTAAAGTTTTAACCACAGTATGAAGAATGTTGGTATTAGGATCTTCAGCACCTTTCAGACCTTGTTTTTTTTAAGTGAATACTTGCTCTTTGGACACATTTTGCATAGCGTGAACACTGTTGTTAGTAGAAATTTTTTATTACTCTGTGGTCCATTTCTCATGAGAGTTTCACTGTCTGGAAACAGCGTGGTACAGACTAAACTCTATCCAAGTACTGTTTACAGCACCCACTTTTCTACTGATATCAACTTAGTTTCTTAATGTATGTTCAGTGACTGTCACAGGTTTGATACAGATGAGATGGTCCATAGTAGGGCATTAGATATAAAACAGGACTTCAGTATATGGAGGAACAAGGTTTTTCCACAACAGTTGTATACAAATAGAAAAATTTGGGATAGGTTACCCTTTCCTCTGTGGTTCGTAGTGAACATGAACTTGACTACTCATGAAGTGTATGCCTTAGGGTTAACGTTGCCCATAAGACAATCTTATTTTACCTATGGGGGTTGTATGTGTGATAGCAGTAATGAAGCTTCATATTATTCTGAGCTATTTTGCACTTACGTTCAAAGCCTTAATGCCATCTCCATTTATAGAACAATGGGAACAGAAGAAGCTTCAATGATGTCATCAGTGATGTTATTAATGCCATTTGAGATGACATAATTGATATCACAAATTATGTCATAGACTATGTCATGAGTGATGTAATATGTGAGGTCATGAGCAGTGCATGGTGGGTGGGGCAAGTTATCGTTAGCTCTGCTAAATATTATCCGTGAATTTCTATGTTGTTTTTGTTCAGGACGTTAATGTTGTAATTTATTATATGCACCTAAATATAACATTACCTTAACTTTTGTTGTTTTTAGTGAAGTTTTTTAACAAACCCACATCCTTTTATCAAACCTTTTGTTTTTTTTCAGTGAATTTCTAGATTTTGTTTTTTAACAAAAACAGATCTTTGTTTTCATTCCTAACTATAACGTTACTTTAACCTTTGGCTTTTCAGTGACTTTCTGAGGTGTTTCCTAAACAAAAACAGATCTTTGTATCACACCTTACTATAACATTACTTTAACCTTTGGGTTTTTTTCGGTGACTTTCTAAGGTTTCTTTCAACAAAAACAGTTTTTTATCACACCTAAATAAAACATTATTTTAAACATTGTTTTTTGGTAATTGTCCGGGTTATTTTTTAGAGTAAATTAATTGTTTAATTGTTTTCAATGTTTATATTGTGAGATGACTGAAGAATATATCCTGTCTGTGTGAAAGGGAATGGTTTTGTATTGTAACATAACAGAGTGCACTGTTAGCAAACTCTGCAAGAATTGTTGTCTGAGTATAACAGGGTGTAATAAGACAATATTTCAGTTGAGGTTGCATTATCCTCAGTTGTTGTGACTGTCACAATCAGAGATCTTCCCAGCAAATTGACTAATAATTTACTGGCAGACTTTTCAAAGGTTTTGTATTTGCTTTTTTCATGAAAGAGGTAATTGTAAATCAGAAAAAAGAGAGTTATTAGTTATTTCAATAATTAATGCTATTAGTTTTGACCACATAAATCTATTTTGTGGGTGTGCCATTACTCTTGGAAGTCATGTTAGCCACTCGTGGGAACTTCTTGGATCGTAGAGTAGTAAATATCATTTTAAACTATGATATAGAGTTGTTTTTCTTTGTTCACTTAGGGGGTCATTACGACCTTGGCGGGTGGCTACCGCCGCCCGCCAGGCGGTAACCGCCGTGTGGCCGCCAATGCGGCCGCACTCACGTGGCCCCCATTATGACATTCCCGCTGGGCCGGCGGGATGAGACCGCAGTTGCACCCGTCGCGCTTTTCACTGTCTGCCCTGTTAGGGGTCCCCAGGACACCCCTTACCGCCAGCCTCTTCCTGGCGGTGCAAACCGCCAGAAACAGGCTGGCGGTAGGGATGTCATAATCCCCAGGGCATCGCTGCTTGCAGCGCTGCCCTGGCGGATTATCACTGCCGGGGCTAAAATGGCGGGAAACAGCCGACCCCGGCAGTGCGACCGCGGCACTACCGCCGCGGTCGTAATGAGGGCCTCCGTACCGCCAGCCTGTTGGCGGTACGGACGCTACATTACCCCTGGCGGTCGTAATGACCACCTTAGTGTTTAATTCTAATCCGTAATAAGGATGTCACTTAAAATATGTTTAGTATATATTTTTAATTTTATTTTTTAGAATTAATTACTCCTGTGAGCCTATAGTGAGAGTCAAATACAAAATGCCCTGTGTGGAGTCTGAGGGAGCTGTACGTCCTGTTTGAGTCCTGTGAACAACCCGTGAGATTGTATATTTGGAATTAACTTAATAATAGTGTTTTCTTGTAAATCTGCACAAAGTAAACTACTATAGATGTTGATTACCTCATGAAAATCGATTATATATTGTATCATTTAACAACAAAAACAAGATTCTCTTTACTATGCCACAATGCACTTGCCAGGGGGAACACACCCCAAGGAAGGCATTGTAGTTGGTTGATGTGACTATTGTTATTTGCAAAAGGAAGACTCCCTCCTTTTTTTAGATCAAACACTTTTTATTGTAGGAAGAAAATATAGGTGTAAGACAAGCAAGAATACAAAAAAATTGCTGCAGAGTAAAAATATATGCACACCACAGGGTAAAGTATATGAAAACATTCATTCCTGTATAAAATCAGTGATATGCTAGGCATACGCAGAGGCTAGGGTGGGATTAGCATTAGGTAAGGGGATGACAAGGAGTGATAGTGGTAGGGGTGAGGTACGGGCAAGAATGGAAGATCTACACAGAGGCATCTAGTGGTAGAGGAAAGTGAGACAAATGTTTCCTAGATGTAGTGGGAATAGGAGTCCTGAGTGTCCAGAGAATTGAGCGAAGAGAAAAGAAGAGGTAGCGGAATAGAGAGTGAGAGAAGGAGAAAAATAGAGTGGGAGAGTGCGGGGAGAGGAGGAGAGTGGGGGGATGATATGAATAGGTCTGCAGTTTGTAGGGTGTGTGGGCATAATGTCTGCCCTGGTGTCCATGGGCTATGGAGGGTCCACTTTCTGGAGATAGAGTTTGAGGGTGTTCCATATGTCATGCGAACCTGTACTGTTATGTATCTTTTTTAACATATTTTAACAATCCTGGTTGAGCATAGAATGTTCCACCATCATTTAAATGGTTTTTCTGTGGTGTATTTCCATTCTAGTACAACTCTTTTAGTACATAGGGCTAGCATGAGGTAAAGTAGAAGCGAGTCATGTGCGGATAGATTGATGTTCGGGTGATGTGCCTCTAGGCCGAGTGTTGTGGTGACTAGGGTAGGAGTGAAGCTCATTTTGAAGATATCTTGAACAGTTTACTGTATCTTGTACCATAGTGGTTGGACCGGTTCGCAAGTCAAGAACATGTGTTCAGTCGATCCGGAGGATTCCTCACATCGCCAACATTTGTCATACTGCAATATCCCCAGTTTGTGTAGTTTAGATGGGGTCTGGTAGGATTTGTGTATTGACTAAAATCTTGACTGTGCGATTGCTGGGGTGATTTTTGCTTGAAAGGGAGATTGCCAGATTCTGTGCCAGGCAGAGTCTGAGAAGTGTGAAGCTAGGTTTTCTGAAATATATGGTGACCATTTCTTTTTAAGGTTTTGAGGAAGTGATTTCTTTGCTGACTATTATTTTGTAGATGCGGGAGGCAACATGGCCTATTCTTTAAAGTTTCCTTAAAAGGTTGGGGAGATCTAGATTGTGAGATTTCGGGAGCTTCCTAGTGGATTTTTTGAGTTTTAGAAAACTGTAAAATTCAATCAGGGGAGAATGTGCTGCAAGCTCAAGTTAGTGAAGGGAATGGGGTTTAGAGTTGTTCATACATTTCCAGTGGAGTTGGCACCTCTTTTGGCTCAATATTTCCAAAATAAATTCTCCATTCTAGCTTGATTTTATGATTGTGCCATAGAGAAGCCATGGTGGAGTCAGTTATTTGATTGGGTGGTGATTTGTCAACACGTAGGAAGGCAGATACCATGTCTGCTATGATAGGGTCAAATGGGCCCTGGGTAGAATTTGAAGGCTGCAAATAGTCAGGGTGGATATTAGTGAAATGGGGAAGAGCAGATGCAATTTCATTTGAAGCCAAATGGGAGGGTGGTCCATAGTCCTGTTGAGCCACCAATTACCCTGGGCAACGAGGAACACCTGCTGTTGTCTGTGGAAGTCAGGCCATTGGTTTGTTTAAATTTTAGGATGGGGCCGGCAATCCTGGATATTTTCCCCTTTCAAATGAATATCAAAATGGCCTTGTCTACTGCATTAAAGAAGGAGATAGATATGTTTATGGGGAGCATGCATGAAAGAAAATTGACTAGGGGCGCTATCATCATGTTCGAGATATTCACCCTGTCCCACCAGATGAGATGTTTCGGATCCCAGGATAGTAGTAGATACTTACTTTTGGACAGTGTCTTGCTCTCATTGATCGCAACGGATGTTTGGAGGTCTTTCCCAAATCAGATACCCAAGTAATTTAATGCCTCTGGTTGCCATTTCAGACCGGAGTCACCTAGGATCGTGGTGATGCAGTGAATATTCATGGGAAAAATCTCAGTTTTTTGAACGGATAAGTGTGTAGCCAGATACTCTAGAGTGATTGTTAATTTCTGATGTGATGTGAGGGGTAGGTTTGCCTGCATCTTCCGTGAAGATCAGGACATCGTCGGCATAGGCTGCAACAACTTGTCTGCCAGATTGAAATTGGATACCTTTGATGCCACCATTTACTTTAAGGTAGCAAATGAAGGGCTCAATAACTAATAGAAATAGTAGAGAGGAGAGTGGATATCCTTGTCTGGTGCCTTGGGCTAAAGGGAAAGCTTTGAACACACGGCCATTTATCCTTACTTTCGCCACTGATGGGTGATGGGTAGAGAGCCATTACCACTGAAGTTTCCAGCTTAGTTGAAATTTTAGGAGTACCTCATCTAAGACAGTTCAGGAGACCCTATTAAAAGCTTTTTCTGTGTTGAGGGCCATTGCCATTGTGGACGAAGGTGACCATTGGGCTTGTTCAAGAGCATGACAGAAGACACGGATGTTGTCTGCAGCTAGCCTGCTTTTCAGAAAGCTGGTTTGGGTTGGGGCAATCAGTTTTAGAATCACTTTCTGTAGTCTTAGTGCCAGGCTTCTGGCATACATCTTGCAGCTGATATTGCTTAACAATATCGCCTATAGTTTTTGACATCCAGTGTGTCCTTACTTTCTTTCAGGATGACTACTATTGTGACCTCAGAGGCGGATCCTGAGATACAAACTGAGAATTAGAATGTTCAGAATAGGGTCAGTAAGGGGTCAGCTAGGATAGTGTAGACTGTTTTGTAGAAGGTTATTGTGTACACATCAGGGCCTGGATCCTTACCTGATGTGGGGGGTTTGATGGCGGAGTGAATTTCTCTGTGTGTGATTGTAGCATTGAGCTGGGCTCCATCTTCTGCTGAGATTGATTGTAGGTGTTCTGATACGAAGTGCTGTCTTTGGTGTTAATTATTTTGTTTTGATTGTAAAGATCATAGTAGAAGTTGTAGAAGGCCTCTAGTATCTCTGAAGGGCTGGTAACTCTGAGACAGGATTTGTTTTTGAAGGGCGTGATGAAATTTTTATTTTTGGAGTGTTTCAGATTGTTGACGAAGCCCCGTCCAGGTGTATTTCTTGAGGTCACCTTCTCCGCATTGGCAATGTCCACCCATTTCTGCCCTCTAGTACCTAGTATCTGATCGTATTCATAGTGTAGTTTGTGAAGTAGTTGCCTTGTGAGCTGGGGTAGTGTCAGATGGATTCGGTTAATGACTTAGGGGGTCAAGAGCCTTGATCAAAGCTTTGTCTCTTGAAGTAGCTAGATTAAAGTACCCCTGAGAGTGGCCTTCAGGGCATCCCACCTAATTGAGTCAGACATGTCACCTATTTTGTTTTCTTGCAGGAATTTTTGGATTGCTTCATTTATTTTGAATTTGGTTAGGTCATACACAAGAAGTCCGTCGTTAAGACACCAAGGCTGTCATTATGAACATGGCGGTCCGTTCCGCACCGCCGGCGTTGGCGGCAGAAACCGCCAACAGAGGAGCGGTCCGTACCGCCAAATAATGAACCAAACGAAACTCACACATCCCGCGCACCACCCACTGCCAGGAAAGGATTCCTGCTGACGATGGCAGAGGCCGCCCACAGGCTGCCAGAAAGGCCCAACAAATTATGAACCACCATTCCGCTGCCAGTTCTGGGGCGGGAACCACGACCACACAAAGCCAGGCGGAAATGAAACAAATAGAAGGAAAGACTCACCGGAGCTCAACAAAACGTGGAGCGGCAGCCATGGATAGAGAGCTGCAGATCATGCCAGCCTTGCTACTTGCCATATATCTACACGACCGAGACTGCTGACGAAGACGACAATGGTAAGTACCGCAACCTACAAAACAAGGGAGGAAAGGGCAAAGTTACATCCCCACCTACTCCACCCACCCCGCAAAGCCCCTCCCCAACCCTACCCAGCAGCAATAGTCAGACACCCCACACCAAGAGGGACGTACCCGACCGAAGGCCACTGCAACTTGGCCATAGGACATACAATAGCACCACAGCCATAAATTATTTAAACAAACACCAGGGTGGAACTGCGTGCAGCTCAAACACAGGCCACACCGAAACTTTATTATGAAGCTCACTCAGCGAAATGATGAAAACAGGGCCAATGGCCAGTCCATAAAAAGTCAATTTTCCTTGGCCACAACTGGCCACACCTTGATTCCCACAAGGGCTGGGTACTCCACTCAACAGGGCACCATAGGGCGATCCAGGCACCTCACGGAATGGGGGTGGGGGTTGGGATTTACAATCCGGGTGGGACTTTGACTTGTGTGAAGAGGTTGGAGGGGGGGTGGGCTTCTCCTTAGAAGGGGGTGGGGGCTGTTTGGCACGGGTGGAGCTGGATGCCTTAGGCTCAGAGCGGGCCTTCTTCTTAAGTGGAAAAGGGGCACAGGAATGGGAAGGCTGGACTGGGGTGGGCTGCGATGTGGAAGGAGCAGAAAGGGCAAGGAGGTGGGCACGTTTCGGAACAAGACGGGGTGGGCCAGTGGGTTACAACAGGTCTACATGGGAGAGGAAAGGTTTTGTGGGAGCAATTGGGGTGGGCGTGGATGAGGGCGTGGGAGTGGAGTCAGAGGGAGTTGATGTATGGGGTGTAGGTGTGCATGCAGTGGGTGCCGGTGACTGCTCAGTATGCTGTGGTGTGGTGGATGTCTGATGGGTGGGTGTCTTGCTGCGTTTGAGTGTTTTGGGAGGTGGGGGTGGACACAGTGGGAGAAGACAGACAGCTAGTGTGGATGTATGTTGGGTGGGTGTCTGCAAGTCGGGTGAGTGTGCTGCATGTGTCAAATACAATGGAGTTGGTGAGTGCAGGTGTGGTGTATGGGGTGCTTGTATGGCTGTCTGCTATTGTGGTGAGTGCAGGAAGAGGAGCAGTAACAGTGAGTGACGGTGCAGTGCATGAGGTATGCATGTACAGGGGCAGACGGGGGCGGAAGAGGCGGTCACACTGGGGGAAGTGGACGTTGTTGTGTGTGCAGGTGTATGTTAGCTATGTGAATGCTTGTGGTGGGAAGTGTGGTGCTTGTGTTTGGAAGTGTGTTTTTTGTGTGTTGAAGTGCTTGACTGCGTGTCTGAATGTGTGTCTTGGACGGGTGAAGGGAGTGGGGTGCTGAAAGGGGTAGAGGAGGTTGGAGGGGGGACGGAATGGCCAGGGAAACTGGCTGCCGTCCAAGAGGAGACCAGAGCCTGAAAAGATCTCTGTAGGGCAGACAAGGCACTGTGAATGCCATCCAGATAGGCATTAGTCTGCTGCACCTCTGATGCTAGCCCCTGGATGGCATTGACAATGGTTGTCTGCCCTACAGAGATGGTTCTCAGGAGGTCAATAGCCTCCTCTGTGAGGGCAGCAGGGCTGACTGGGGCAGGGGAGGAGGTGCCTGGGGCGAAGGTGACGCCCACCTTTCTGGGTGGGCAGGCACGGCCAACTCGGTGGGGAGCAGAAGGGAGGGCACTGATGGTATGGGTGGTGGCAGAAGATGTCACAGTCGTGATTTGTCCACTAGTATCCGCCTCCGCCGGAGGACCCCCATCGGAGGAGGTTTCAGAGTCACTACCACCGGTGGTAGTAGCCTCCCCCGTGGAAGTCCCCTCACCCTCCCACCCACTAGTCCCCTGGGCGTCCGTTGTCTCTGCCTCCGAGGATCCGTGGGCCACTGTCTCCCCACTAGCCGGTGCCTCAGCTCCATTGCCTGATATTGATGCTGTACCAGACACACGAAAGAGAATAGGGATGGGTAGACAAAACAGGAGAGACACTTGTAAGTAGCTGAATGCTGATACACAATGGCCAGAAATACACCTACCCAGCAGACACACCCAACAGGCAGCACCGTGCACTAGGCCCCTGACCATGGCCCTGACTACTGAGCAGTATACTGACCTACACCCATATCCTGTCATTGCATTGAAGCTGAGATAGGTGAAACCTGACAGGGACACCCCACACCCTTTGGGAAGCAGACAGTAGCTGGACACCAGTCAAAACCCTGCTCTAAGCCCAATGAGCCCTATCGCACACACACTCATCCTTCCAGGCTGAAGTATGGGCTGTGAGTACTCACCCCCTTGTGACTGCTGTGCAGCCCTCAAGCGCCCATCCAGGTCTGGGTACGCCACCACCAGGATCCTTCGCATTAAGGGGGTCAGTGCCCGACGGGCACCCCTACCACGTTGGGAGGACTTCCGCAGCTGTGCCTCACTGATCTTCCATGCCCAGCGCCGCAGGTCCTCCCACCTCTTCCGACAGTAGGTGCTCCGCCGGTTGTAGACCCCCAGGGTCCGTACCTCCTTGGCCATGGCATGCCAATGTGCCCTCTTCTGGTGGGCGCTGACCTAGTAGGGAGACACAGAGAAGCAACACAGAGATCAGGCACCTGCACGATGGCAATAGCTGGCTGATTGTTAGACATAGGACAGACAGTACTCCCAGACATGCAGGACAGTGGCATGCAGCATTCCATGCACCAAGCCCCATCCTGGCTCACAGGAATTCACATCAGAGCAATCCACTCCATCCATTACACACACAGTGCCCCCCAAACCCGGATTCACCTGTACCTCTGGCCGGCTGTAGAGTCTGCCGTACAGGGGCAGGACCCCTTCCACCAGTTTCTCCAGTTCTTCCTGGGTGAAGGCTGGGGCCCTTTCCCCTGCACCACGTGGAACATCCATAGCCAGAGGCAGGCCACAGCAGTACACGGAGTGGAGTACTTGTCCGCACAAGATCAGAGAGTCAAGTGAGCACGTGATGAAGAACGCCCATACGTTCCACGGCGGAATGCACCGTCACCGCCGGCGGCGATCATGATACGCCAAGATTCCCCATTGGCATCCATGTTATCCAATGAGGGTGCGAACAGCAGTAAGCTCCGCCGAATGCTGTGACGTCAACCGCTAACAGTCTTAGGTCACTTCCACAACCAAGGGGCAGAACTACAGTGGGCAGACATTTTACCATCACCTACGCATCTTGAAATTCAATTTAGTCACAATGCTGGGCCTACTAGCCATATGAATCACATATGTCTCTATCCATAGAGTATATTATCACACATGATTTACTTCGTTCCCTCTTAGTAATGACAATGTGCATTTGTCAGGTTGCAGTTATTGTACAGACACTACTATGAAGAATGCAGTGAATGTGTTTAGCAAATATGCCTGTGTATGTGTGCACATGACTCCTTGTTCTTACCCCTCACAGGTACAGACCATTGTGGTGAGGAAGGGCACCTTCGGTGTACAAACCACTTGTGGATATGGGGACCGTGGTGGCGTGTCAGATCATTATCACTTACAGACTCACACGTGCAACTATTCAGGACCTATGTGCATTACTGGATCCTGCACTGACTCCCGGAAATCCTAATCAGCATGCCATTCCAACTGAGGTGCAGGTGCTCTCCGCACTCCATTTCCTGGCCACAGGCTCATTTCAAGTGACAGTGGGCATAGGTGCTGGTTTCTCACAGCCAATGTTCAGCCAGGTACTTACAAGATTTCTAAATGCATTTGTACAACATCTGCAATCCTATGTGCGATTCCCCCAAAGTGCTGAGTTCCCTGCCATCAAGTCAGACTTCTATGCCTTTGCAAACATTCTCCATGTTATTGGTGCCATCAATGGAACCCACATACCCATCATCTCCCCAAGAGTGAGTGAACAGGTGTAAAGAAACAGGAAGAACTTTCACTCCATGAACATCCAATTGGTATATACAGCAGACCAGTACATATCCCATGTGAATGCCATGTTTCCTGGTTCAGTCCATGATTCATTTGTTTTGAGGAACAGTAGTGTGCCAAAAAAGATGGAACAACTCCAAGAGGACAGAGGGTGGATCATAGGTAAGTGTGCCGGTCACTAACTGACACATTGCTGAAAAACAGCCTGTCAAACTAAGGACATTCCAATGACGACTCTGTATTGACTATTTCTATAGGTGATTCTGGCTATCAAACTTGCGTTGGCTTCTGACACCAGTGAGGAATCCCAGGACGGATGCAGAGAGGAAATACAATGAGGCCCATGGACGTACTAGGAGGGTGATAGAGCGTACTATAGGTCTCCTGAAGGCTAGATTTCGGTTCCTACATATCTCTGCGGGTTCCCTGGACTATGGGCCTGATAAGGTGTGTAGGATAGTGGTGGCCTGCTGCATGCTTCACAACGTGGCAGTGAGACATTAATTCCCCTTTTTGGAGGTGGAGGGTGCTATAGGTCCTGATCTGTTACCTCAGAGAGGTGAGGAGAGTGATGGTGAGGATGAGGAAGGGGAAGATGTAAATTCAAGAAACCAACTGATACAACTCTACTTCCAATAACTGTCTGGGACTTCAGCCTGTATATGTGGTTAGTGACTGATACTGTAAGTGTGCCATGTCAACTAGGGGAAACTGGTCAAGATATGCGAGTCATGGACCTCTTCAGCATGGTACAGACAGACAACATAAGCATTCCCTTCTTGACTTTTTAGAAACACACTGTACCAGAAGCATGCACAATTTGACAATAAAGTTTATCCCTGCCTGTTGCATCATTACTCCACTTTGTTCAACATTGAAGACAGGGGACAGGTTAGATATTTTGTTTATTGGTGGAATACAGTGAAATGTGCTATGTACATTGATGGAAGTCGTTATGGTTCGTTGTCCTCAAAACCGACTTGGTGGCAGGCCTGTTTGATTTCATAGGTGGGTCCTATTTGTAGTTCTGTACATCATTTAGCCTTCAGCTAAGTGCAGTTTGTGAATGGGTGGGTTGGTTGCTTGGCAGTAGCAGCAGTGTCAATTGTTGGTAGGAGGCTTGTTCTTTGCTGGGTTTCCAGTGCCATATCTTGGCCTGAGACTACGTTTGGGCGCCTACTGTGAAGCTACTTGGGGTGATATGGTCGGCCCTTGTGATTTCTGGGAGGGTTGTTCCTGTGCTGTTTCAGCTGCTTGGGACAACTGTTGCTGTTTGTCCAGGGCTGTTGTGGGGGCCTCCTGTCCGGTGTAGGTGTCTGAGGGTTTGTTGTCCAACTGCAGCAGTGCTCCAGCAATGGTGGCCATTGTGGCATTGTGTTCTTTCCACTGCTCCATGGCCTCTTGGTGGTGTTCCAGCTACATCCTCTGACTTTGGTCCAGGGTGGTTACAATCTGTGCCAACCTGTCTTGGGTATGTTGGAATGCATGCAATATCTCTGCAATGACGTCCTGGGCTGCTGCATCTATCCGGTGCCCTACCCCCTGACCCACTGGGGCACTTAACCTTACCCTGGCCCCCTGTGCCTGTGTCCCCTGCGCAGGTATGGACGTGTCACTAGTACTGGGGCCCTCGTCTTCCTGCATGTTGGGGGTGGGAGACTGTGGCCTCTGTTGCTGTGATCCACCTGTTTGTGCCCTGGGTCCACTGGTGTGGGCACGCCTCCCCTGGGCTGCTGGTCTTGACTGGGTGTTAGGGGTGACAGTGTTTTCCTGGGTGGGGCTGCTGCATGGTGAGCATCCAGGGCTGTGTGAGGGGCCTGCCTGCTCATCAGTGTCCAGGGATCCTTCATCAGTGTCCTGTGATGTGCCTCTGTCTCCCTGGAATGCTGTGGCACTCCTTGTCCCATCCATTAGGGTTGCATGGGTGGTGGTGCCTGTTGGGGGACATAGAAGTGCTTGTTACATATGCAGGAGGTTCTGAGGGCAGTACTGCACAATTTAGTGCTGGTGTGCCTTTCAGTGGCCTTCAGGGGTGCCTTTGTGAGGTGGACATAGCATCTAGTGGCAGTGGTGGCGTTACATTGTGGTGGGGGTTATTATTCCATTGTGGGAACGTGCAGGGGTGGGTGGCTGTGCACAGCGGGAGTGATGTGGGCCTGGTAGTGAGTTGTGGGTGATGCAGGGTGGTGGATGTGGTGGGTAATGGCTGGAAACGGTGTGGGTCTAGGTGGGTGTGGGTGGGGTGGGGTGGTGCATGCATTACAGGTATGGTGTATATGGGGTAAATGTAGACGACTTACCAGAGTCCATTTGTCCAGTGATTCCAGTGAGTCCCTCTGGGTGCAGGATGGTGAGTACCTTCTCCTCCCAGTCGGTGTAGTCGGGTGGTGTTGGTGGTGGCCCTCCCCCAGTCTTCTGCACTGCGATGTGGTGCCTGGATGCCATGGTCCGGACCTTCCCCCGCAGGTCGTTCCATCTCTTGCGGATGTCGTCCCTGGTGCGTGGATGGTGTCCCACTGCATTCACCCTGTTGACGATGGTCTGCCACAGCTCCATTTTCCGGGCGATGGGTGTGTGCTGCACCTCAGAGCCAAATATTTGTGGCTCCACTTTTAGGATCTCGTCCACCATGGTCCGTAGCTCCCTTTCGGTGAAGCGTGGATTTTTTGGGGGGGATATGGTGAGGGTGGTGGATGGCATCGGGACTGGGGATGGTGTTTGGGTGCTCCTGTGTGGGTTGCTATGCGTGTCCTGTCTGCTGGCATTCTCTGTCTGGCTCTGGTGCTCTCCGTCTACTGGTCGTGGTTTCCTTGCAAGGGATTGTGGGGTGTGTCTGGGGGTGTTTTATGGTGTTCTGGATGTGTGTCAGGTGTGTGGGTGCTAAGCCTAGCCAATGTGTGCAGTAGTTGCTGTTGGGCCCACTTGTCGCCCGTGGCAGTCGCAGCCGCCAATGGTCGTCCGGCCTCCACTGTCCGCCGAGGTGATTTGTGCATCTTTATTTGGATGGCGGGATGTGGGTGTGCTTGGCGGTGGCGGGGTGGGGTGGGCCGTCATTCCTGCCGACAGGGTCCTGGCGGGGAGTGGTGGTGTGGGAATGTTTGGCAGGGTTGGGTTTTTTGTTCATAATATGGTGGGTTTCTGCTCACCGCCACCACGGCGGACGGCGGTCTTTACCGCCATGTTCATAATGACCGCCCAAATCTTTGGAGGTGGGTATCTGCAACAAAGAGTTCAAGAGAGATGCATACACGGTCACAAATTAGTATGGGTTCAATTTGTGGATTTTGAGACACGAAGACTTAGGATTTATCTGTTAGTATGTAGTCAATTCTCGTGAAGGTATGATGTGTGAGGGAATAAAATGTGTAGTCACAGCCACTTGAGTTGTACAGCCTCCAGATGTGGATTAGGCTGTTGCAGCAGAGTCACATCTGTTTGTGGGACCTCCTGCCATATCCATGATACATCCTTTGGAATGTTAAAGCCCCCTCACCCATGATGAACCTAACATTATTTGGGATTTCTGTGAGGCGCTTATCGAGGGCCTGCCAAAAGGCGACTGAAGTATCCTCAGGGGCATAGATATTTACTATGGCAAATACTCTTCTGATTAACCAGCAACCCTGATGGTCATGTAAATGTGGAAGAATGGTTTTCCCAGACTTTTTTGCAAATAAGGTGATGACACCATTTTTTTGCCAACAGGGAAAGTAGAGAATCCAATACCCAAGGCAGTAGAGTCTTGCATCCTTAGCAGACTCAATAGGAGTCTCTTGTAGAAGAATAATATCTCCTTTCAATTTATTGGACTAATCGGCTATTTGTCACCACTTTACTGGATGTGAGAGAGCTTTAGTGTTTAATGATATTATTTTTATATCAGCCATCGGGTGTTGATGAAGGAGATTGGGTAATGGGAAGATAATATCAGAGGGTTGGGGGGTGTGAGCTTGGCGATCTCATACGTGGGCGGTTAGCTGTGCACTGGACAGACTGGGAGGAGAATAGCATTGGTAGAGCATAAGTTGTTGGAATTGCACCCACAATGTGAAATCTGGACTGACAGCTAGAGAATAAGGAAATTAATACATGGGCCATGTGAGGTTTTTTTGCAGACTTGCTTGGGTAGTCCTGAACCTCAGAGTAACCTTGGAATGGGGAGTAGTTTGAGATGGGATGTAGAGAGGGGAAGGAGAAGGGAACAGAGTAAGAGAAATGAAACAAAACCCATAACCCTATCCCACCCACCACCTATTCTATGAAATGGAGGCGAAACACATTTCCCCAATCTATCTAGAATGGAGGAGAAAAAGGCAATGAGAAGAGTGGGCCCAAACAGTGGCAGGGGAGCTCCATCCTATTGGTATAGATGAGCTAATACTAGAGTGTGTATTTCTTTGCAGACTCATTTTATAGGCAAAGCAGGTTCAACTTAGCCTTAAAGTAGACCAAATATGTATCGTTGGAGAAGGGCGATAGGAAAGATATCCTATCCAAATGAGCAACCTGTGTATGGTGATAAACTTGCAACACAGCAGGGTAATGCAACTAAGTAGAGTGATAAACACTAGGATGTGCGAGAAGTGCAAGTTTATTATAGTGTGATGGTGTCTGAGCCTGCATCTATGCAAGGACATGCTTAGAACCATGCGTAGGAGAAGCAAAATGTGGTGAAACAACATGTAAAGGTGCTCTAGGATCGCAAAAACAGAATTATTGAACACATTCAAATGGTGTGATCCAGACTGTAAAATACGTACAGGGGACAACAAGTTATGCCAGAGCAGGTTCAACCAAGTGTGTTAGTAAAATGGTGAAAGACAACTGCAGTGAGAAATGCACAGAAGTGCATAGGATGCTAATTTAAACTATTTAAGCCATATGTGGTGGTTTGACCAATGGTCAAAGAGGGACATGGTTAGGTCGACATCTCTGTTTTTGAGTGGCTTTGTCCAGAAAGGCTTGAAATTTGGCAGGAGGGCAGAAGACCATTGCTTTCCCTTTGAAGAATACTCAAAACTCACTGGGCTGATGAAAGAAAAGGGTATGTTGCACTTTCTCAGACCTTGAGATAGTGCCAGGAAGCCCTTTTTTGTGGCCACAGTTTTGTTTGAGTAGTCCTGGGAAACTGTAATGCATGATCCGTTCCATATGATGATTTCTCCACATATCCGAGAGGATTAATTTAATGTGGCAAAAGCGTAATGGTCGGAAGATCATTGTTCTCAGTTGGTTTGATTGAGTTGAGTTTGGCGGTTTGCTTGAGGGGATCTTGTGAGCCCATTTAATTTCAGAGTCTTCGTCATATTTGAGGCCCAGAGTAACAGGGATCCAGGATTCCAGAAATTCGACGCAGGGGTTGGTGTCTTTTTCAGCATTCTCTGATAGGCCAAAAATATAGAGATTTCTTCTTCGGTTCTGGTCTTCGAGTTCCGAGAGTTCTCTCGCCATTGTTTTCATTGAGCAGTGTGAGAGGTCCGAATGTCTTATTGTCATGACATTGGGGTCTTCCGTGGTGCTGATTCTAGCCTCGGCCTGGGTAAGTCTGTCGGTGAGGCCCCTCATGTTATCTTGAAGAGCCTGGATGTCTTGTTGCATGGTGTTGGTGCTGGATTTAGTCCCTTGGGTTAAAATGTGGAGGGCACCCAAGTGCTGAATGATGATTTCTATGTTGTCGGACATATCTCTTTTGGGCTTGAATGGAGAGTCAGGTATGGGTCGCTTGTAGGGTGCTTTATTTTCCTTGTGCTCCTTGTGGTCTCTCAACTCTTTTACTTTATGGTTTACCATCTTAGAGATTGTTTCGCTGTATAGGTAGCAGTAAAAACAACCTTTTGGGTCAGAGCTGGTGCCAGATGGATGCCAAGTGACTGCAGTCTGAGGTCTGGGTCTGATTGGGCTCTTGGTGGCTTGTCCTTTAGCCTGATTGCTTATTTGTTTATTTGTTAGCTTGTTTGTCAGTTCCTTAGTTTATTAGACTAAAAGGTTGTTTGTTAGTCTGTTAGCCCAGTAGTTCTGAACCTTTTAACTTCTGTTGAGGCCCACTTTATCAGTACTGGAACCCGGGGACCCACAGTGAATCATTATTGGAATATGGGGACTCCCTAATGAGTCATTACTGAGATCTGAGGACCTAATTTGTCAATATTATTACATTTTCTAATCAGCTCCGGACCCCCTGAGGACGGCGCTTCAGGGACCCCCAGGCATCCCCGGAACACAGGTTTGGGACCACAGTGTTAGCCTGTTAGACAGTTCCTTTGTCAACCCCTTGAAAGAAAGAAGTGTGAGGTCCAGGTCGAGGCTTGGATCTGGGGAAAGTTTGTGTGGATTTCACTTCATTAAAATTGTTAGCCGCTTAGGGATAGAGGCTTCTTTGCAATGAGGCCACCATTTTGAAGTCAGGCATTGGATGGAGCACTGTAGCGCACTGTAAGCAGGTGTCTGTTGTAGAGTGACTTTATATAATTTGTGAAACTGTGTTGGTGATTGAGCATCTGTTTAGGGCTGAGCTCATGGCCTGCATGAGTTATATTGCAGAGTAGGGCACCCGGGCTTTGGTCTAATGTGTGACCTCTATTGAACAGCATTAGGCCAATGCAGCCGACGTGACAGTGTGTACCCAGCTGGGTTGCTGATTTGTCTGGAGGCAGGAGCTCAGTGTTATACACATGGATAAGAGCGGGGAGAGCAGAGAGGAGCAGTATTGAGGTAGGAGAACTGCAAACGGTAGGATTAAAGTCCTGCTACTTATCTGTTGCTGTTGGTGCTCCCTGCTTGCGAAGTACAGCTGCAATCCAAAATAGCAGTAATGGAACTACAGCAGAATTGGTGCTTGTTCCACTTTCAGAGGTTCACATGTAATGGGTTTATGTTTAATCTGGGGCTTCAGATCTGGTCATGAGGCCGGCATGGGGCTAGGGAGCCATATGGAAGTGTTTGGCTAGGTGGCAGCCACCATCTTGTGCAGCAGGATCAGTAGAGGCCTCAGGGGATAAAGCTCTGTTAAAAGAACATCCTTTGGTGGCATCTCCAGTATGTTGCATATATCTGGAAGATGGCTGGGACACTTCTTTATCAGGATGGCCAGATTGTAGGACTGCATTGAGTGGATGGTGCAAAGAGTCAACAGTCTAGGCAGCCATCTCTCTCGGGTGCAAGCCATGCCCCTAAAGACTCCCTCCTTGTTGCTTTGTGTGTGTATTAGATTTGCTGTGAGTAGACTAGTTCTCTTGTTGTCTTTCCCTATAGAAAATCTTTTTTTGAAAAGAGAAAATGTTTTCATCTGATTCAGAAGAGCAGACAGGAGGAGTTCCAGCATCTCAGCCTCCTCACCCTGTCAAAGAATCTCTAGTTTGGCAATTCTTTGAGATGAGACCGGGAGGCAAAAAGTGTCTGCTAAGTTTGTAACACATAAGCTTTGTAGAAAAGGAGTTTAGCCGAGGTACTAAAAAGCAGTATAACATGAGCACCTCTGGAATGTGGAGGCATTGATGAACCATGCTTCCACACAGCTAGCTCATACAGAGTTGACTTGTGCTGCAGAAACAGACAAGTCCTCAGGTGCTTCAACATCAGTGCATAGTACCTGAACACTCAGGTACTATGTACTGATGTAGACAATAATCCTTCTTCCTTGAACAAAGCTCTTTTCTACTGTTTGAGAAAGCAGATAATTTTTTCGTCTGAGACAAGTAGAGTTGTTTGGGATAAGCTCATGCAAAAGCATAAATACCTCTGTAAACCATATTAAAATATGTTTCAAAGCTTTTTCTGCTGTTTGGTTTGAAGGAGATATTGTTAATTATTTTAAACATTTTTTTCACACATTATGGCCTTCTTAGAAGACCGCCAAAGCCACGGGCACAGCAGACCACCAGTGCTGGTGGCCTTCCACCCATCATATTACGGGTACTGCTGGTTTTTTGCCATATTTTTGGTAGAAATCCAGCAGTAAACCTGCTGGTGGGTGGAGGTGCTGGCGCGGTTTTAGCACTGGCCCCTCCCCACCAGAAGGACTCTGCCCGCAGTATTATGTGCAACAATATGGCCCGGCAGTGTCCTGATGGTAGAGCATTTCCGAAAGTGGAAGCATTTCCCTGCCGGACGACCTCCTCCTCGGACCAGGTAAGTTGATCCTTCCAACAGGAGAGAAGGGTGGGAAGGTGGGGGGTGTTGTGTGTGAATGAGTTTTGTCTGAATGTGTGCATGAAAATGTGTATGCGTGGTTGTATGCATGTCTGAATGTAGAAGTGAGTGCGTGTATGCAAGTAAGAGTGTATGCATGTGTGTATGCAAGTATGAGTGTTGTGGTGAATGCGAGTATGAGTGCTGTGGTGAATGCGAGTATGAGTGTTGTGGTGAATGCGAGTATGGATGCATGTGAGTGAATGCGTGTATGTCAGTTTTGGTGAATGAGTGTATGCGTAGTGCGTGTGGGTGTCTGTGTGCATGTGCATGTAGGTGGGGAGGGGACACTATACCTGGAGGGGGCACTATAACTGGAAGGAGGTGGAGGGAGAGGGGCACTGTACCTGGAGGGGGGGTTTGTTCTTGCTGGGGGCGTGGGGGAGTCATCTACCGGTGACAGGGAGGTAATTCTCTGTCACCGGTAGCCTTTCCGCCAGAGTTTTCGTGGCGGTGCTATTGCTGCGGAAACCCTGGTGGTAATGCGGCTACTAATACCGCCGACGGTCTTCTGTGGACCGCCGGGTCGGAGATGCTCATCTCTGGCCCAGCAAGTCCGACCGCCCTGGTGGTATGAATGGAGATGTGGCGGGTTGGCAGAGGCCAACACGCCACCCTCATAATGTGGCGGTCTTCACCCCAGCCTGTTAGCTGTGAAACTGCCACCTTTGCCCTGGCGGTCAGAAGATCCGCCAGGGTCATAATGACCACATATGTTTTAGTTCTACCCTTTTGTAAAATAAAACAGACAAAAAGACTAAAAATGGTACAAAAAATAAAAAACAAAATACAATTGTAAAAACAAGTAAAAAGGCTCTTTTCAGAGCTACCCTATAGTTTAATAATTATCTACCCTTTTCAATCATGTCTTCAGTTTTGATAAAAAAAACTCCTGAAATGCCAATGAACCTTACATAGATACTATATTTTATTTTTTTCTTTCTTTTTACTATATTGGACGGCCTTCAAGGAGACTTTTTGGGGGGTTTTGAAACAGTTTAAATTTTTTTGTGTTTTATGTAACTTTGTTTTAAATTTGTAGAAAACAGAAGTACAGAGACTTTGAAAAAATAAGGGTTTCTAAACTTGGATGGAAAGTATGGGGAAAAAAACCTATAGTTTGGGGCGGCATTTGTGCTAGAACCAGCCTGTCCTGGGCTGCAGCGTTCTCCTCTGAAGGGAAAATGATTGTCTTGCAAAGACAACAGTAAGGTATGTTATTCAAGAACACTGCATTGTTTGCACCCTGCCTTGCCACAAACTGAGATGGTGCTGTTTGGCCTACTTGAACAAATGTAGAGGCACCTGAACACACATATAACTCTGTACTTCTCTGCATCTCTGCTCAAGTTAAACGTTGAGGATGCTTCGCCCAAAAGTGCTGCAAATTCACTGTTGTTCCCTTTCTATGCTGTTTCTTGTTGTCTCTGCTAAATTCCCTTTGACAATATTTACACTTCATATACTTTGCAGACCCTTTCTTCCCACCAGGTGCCATCTGAAAGGGTTGCCACACAACAGATTCCTTTGGTGGCTTAGGAGATGCAGTTGGTACAGCTGGTGCTTGTTCATCACTAACAGACAGATTTTCTCCTGTCCAAAGGTAGGCACAGTTGCAGCAGAAGCTCTTCCTAGATATCTTTTGATTCTTCCTCATCCAAGAGCTGCTGTTATATCAGGTAACAAGTCTGACCACTCAATTGAATAATTCATGTCAATACTGTTGACTAATCAACTCTTTTATGCTGGGTATGTTGGAACTCTCACTGGAAGCTTTTGGTCCTTTCGCAAAACACTTGTGAGATTGTATACTTATTAATTTACTTTTATATTGCTGTATACAGAGGTTATTAATTAGTTGTATGTGTATTTAATGCAATGTGAATAGGGGTGGGATTGGTCTATCTATATTGTTTTTATTTCCATTCCATTCTAATCAAAGGCACAAGTGTCATGCAAGCAATTCCCCACATGTAGACCAAGGGGGCAGACCTCTCTCAAGACTGTACTTTTGTAATCAAGTTTTTAAAAATATTTAGTAGAAACATTGAAGGAAGTTTCATATTACTGTTTATATGAAAGAGCCATAAAGAAAGTATAAAAGACAATATTAGAAACCTACAATAACATTTTTTACATAGTTACAATCCCATGGACATCTCATGAGATTATTGCGAGAGGTCAGTGAGAACAGTGACACTCTACACAAAACATTTTTTGGCTAATTTAAATATCTTACATTTCTATAGGATTACAGAGTTTGCTCTCCTCGTTTTGGAAATAATTTATATTTAATTTTCTTATTTACAGGATACTTTTTTTCCTATAGAAAAACTGTCCAAGATCATGTCTTCTTCTACTGATACAGACCAAGAGTAAGGTTGGGCGTAATTTTAAATTCTGCTGGCAGAATTCAAGAAATGTAGTAATTATGTGTTACTCTTGTAATGCGGAATTGTTAAATAAATTCTGCTGCTCTGCTCTGCCAGCAGAATTAATCAGCATTCATTCTGTCTAGGCTATATTCCACTCTCGGGGAACTGCATTGTGTGTTGCTAGGAGACCATAGGCTCTCCTTCACCCTAAAAGCTTATCTTGCTCACACTCTATCCACCGGACATGGGTCCAAGGCATGTCAACGCCTTCTCTGGACAACATACAAGTTAGAGAAAGGCCATTTTCAATGGGCCAGGGAAAAGGTTTGTGGACCTAATCTTCTGGCTTTAGTCCTTGGAAAGTCTTTGGGTGCTGCTGTGATTTAGTGAGCAGGACAGTTGGTCAGTGTTACTTAAATTCTGTGACTCACGCTACTCTACTCTGCTTCCTTTCCTTCATTTTCCTTATTCGTAAAGTTTCTGATCCAACTGGTTTCAAAGCCAACATGCTCCTTTGGATATTGTACTATGGGCATGTTATTCCCTAGAGCAAAGCGGCAATTCAGTGGGCATGTTGATGTTGAACACATTGAACACTGTGTCACTGATTGACAAGGTGAGAGGGCATGGGGGACTGATAGAAGGTGTTGCCTTACCTGGTCATAGACAGCTAGTGTACCCTGCTCCCTCTGGGGCCTCATGTCTTTGTGTATGTAGTGGGTAGGGACAATACCGCTGGACCATGACACCAACCTACGAAGGTGAACCCAACATCTCGCAGTAGGGGGAAGGTATTGGACCTCCTTTATTTTACTTCACCGGTCCACTCTCAGCCTTGAAATGAAAATGCAGTGTTGTTTCCATGATGGAGAGAAGGGAACACTAACAGGTGTTATTATTGTTGTGACGGCTGGCTCACATCCCCATGCTGCACCAGCCATCTGGCGTTAATGCTCACTGCTAATGTTAACTACTTGGGTGAGTTGGCTCCTATTTTCGATACTTACAAATCACCCTTCAGATTCCAGGCAAAGTGGAGAGCAGCAGTAGGTAGCGTGCCTGTCTACAGTGCCACAAGGGGCTCTAGTCTTGGGCTTACACCCTACTCATCAGAAGCGATCACCCTCAAGCAGTGCTGTAGGACTGCAAGATTGAGAATGCATTTGGAACAGGTATGAATGCAAGACCATGACAAAATGCTCACATTTAGCAATGAAGAACTGTAAAGCTACTCCTTGTTTCCAGGTGGAGTTAATGAAGAAAAGGTATTTTTAGACTCATGTGCAGGCTTTTATTAATGTTTGATGAAAATTACGCAAATCATACAAATGGCATTTACAATACTTTGAAACTACAAGGCTGCACTAGTAAGACCTTCACAGCACTAAGTTATATGTATGTCAATATTTACTGTTTATTGTTGGATAGTTTTGCACATTTTCATGTTTCATGCATCTTCATTTTCTGCACTCTGATTAGTAGAATACTATTTTCAGTAAAATTCTTGCTATTACATAGGGCTTTGTGGGCTGGTACTCACTTTGTAAGCTTTAAAAGGCCACAAGGTGACGTCAAAATAAAGGGACAATAGTTTTTAGCACATTGAAGTGGTATACCAGGTGCTAAAACCAACATCAAATCCACAGATGGGTCTAGAGCTCTGAATCAGTTTCCTTGATCCAATTGGCTATCACGCTAATTCACTGAATACAAACTGCGCTCCCATTACCATTTACATCTTGGACAGCTGGGTGCACATTCTCGTATGAGCATTCGCTCACTCCTCATGCCTCCTACTCCGCATATGAGCGTTACTTCGCATCACCCATGTCACTTTCAGTTTGCAACCCACTCAACCTGCTCTCATTTGACCTAGGATCCCACACAGCCCCCTACTGTGGGTACACTAGCATGTCCAAAAGCTTGATTGCAGTAAGGTGCTGTTGCTTGCAGCATTCAGACTCATTTGGGTATATTCATTACATCCTTGAATATCAAGTTTGCAATAACTAATGCTTGCTAAATGTCTCATTTATGATTACCAATGCTTGTTGATCATGCACATGGTATCCCATCTGCTAAACGTGTGCCAACTGTTACTACTAAAACATGTTCTCTTCACAATGTGATCTGTATTGAAAATGTGCCTCAATCAGGATTATAATTGCTAATTTCCTTAACTAGCAACCAAATGCATTTCCACTTGCTCCAACTGTAACTGGCAAAACATGTGCTCTTCACAATGTTATCTGTATTGAAGATATGCCACAATCAGGAGGAGAATTGCTTATTTCCTTAACAAGCAATCAACTGCCAAAAGGCACATGTGCACAATTGATTATTCAAGGATGCTTGTGATTCTAAGGGCTTGCTTGGCCTCGTACCTATTGCTCTGCTCACCTGTCTCCAGTCAAGTCAAGTTCCTGCCTCCAGTCGAGTTCCAGTGCAAGTCAAGTTCTTTGTCCTCCAGCCTACCTCCAGTTGAGTTCCAGTGTTACTAGTTCTCCAACCAGCTTCCAGTCGAGTTCCAGCATTTCTCATCCTCTGGACAGCCTCCAGTCGAGTTGCGGTGATCCTCATCCTCCAGTCAGCTTCCGGCAGAGTCCCAGCTCTACTCATCTGTCATCTGCCAATGATCCCGTATTTCCTGTAAAAGAGAGAAAATAAGAAAGGTGAAAATACCAAGCTTGAGATTTCAAGCAATTAACTTCACTTCAAAGTAAATATTAATTGCTTAATGCATGTTGCACTAAAATCAATTAAACAATCAATTAAACAAAACAGAGCTCTGTCTTTTAAATTAATTTAACACAACAAGAACTAGCATGATTTATTGTTTGGGGAGGAATCCAAGATAATGCTACACAGACATTTAGGAAATATGTATTTACTGTAACAAGCGCTCCCCTGAGAATTAGAAGACGGAAATAGAGCACGTTTATCAAAACTATTATTGGCAAGACATTACTCTAGAACACAAAGAAGCTCTTTAGTTGAGATGATTGTTTTTTAATTTGAACATTGCTTCAGAGACTCTGTTAAAATATTGTAAAAAGAGGAAGAGACATGTTCAGCCTTAGAGAAACATATGTAAACAATGTGCTATGTGTTCAACAGTAACTGATATTATACAATGTATAATTCTGCAATAGTTTATGCAAGTTCAATGTGTTAATGAAGAAATTGTTTTGCAGCCCAGAATCCTAAAAACCAAGAACCCAGTATTTTGAGAAATCAGAAGTCCTGAAGGCCAAAACGACACACATTTCAGGGTACAGCAGTCTGATTCTGCAGTCCACGAAACAGAAGTTGGTACTTTCTCTTTTTCTCTTCCCAATTCTCCTTCCCATTGAGGGCTAGTGAGAGGACAATGTACTCTTCATCGTGGTCACATTAGTCCTCACTGGGATTGGGGAATTGTCATTGCCCCATTGGAACGCCTGGAATTCAAGTGAGTGGCTTGCTCAGAACTCCCCTTCCAAACGCACACTTCTAGGAAGTGCTTTCAGTACCCAAACAAAGTTACTTGAAGAACGGCTGTCACTGCACCAAGGTGAACCTGTATTGCTGAAGAGTGAGCCACAGGAGCAAGGAGCCACAGTGAGCACAAGGCATGCAGAGCTTACAGGATGCCATGTGGCCGGTCAGACGTCAGCAGCTTTACCTTGCTTGACAGACTTGAACCTGGTGGGGACCTTACAGTGCCTGATCACGGCCAGCAGAGTCATATCCCTGATGCTGAGGCTGGCCACAGGTGTGGGTGGTGGAACTCCATGGACTTTCACTGAGTTTGATGTGACTTCTCAGAATTCCGTGGAGTGCAGCTCTGTGAGTTCTGCCCACCCTTAATCAAGAAACAAAACATCTAATTGATTTGAGCTTTCAAAGGTCAACAAGGTGTACTTGGCGTAGGAATGTTTTGTAATTCTGAAAGAAGTTAAACAAGTCTAAAGAACAGTGACTTGTTTGTTGTGTCACAATGAATTTTCACATGGCACAGAGAGACAATATTGTTTTTACACCACTGGAAAGTGCTGCCTTGTGCTTTGAAATGCACCTAGTAAGTTAGCTACAGCAGTGTTACAGAGAAGTGTTGAGTTTTCATTAAGCACATGTAGGGTGTAGGTAGAGACTGTTTTGTGTGCTAAGACCTCTCTCTTCTATGATGGCTATAGATACATTGTTTTCTTCTTGAGATGGTCTCCAAAGGTGATATAAGTGTGTGCTGCTGTGTGCACAGACAGAGAGCTCTTTTTGTTGAGATACGTACCCAGGCTGACAACCTCATTTAGTAGCGCATCAGGAGAGACTAGCTTTGTTGCTGACATCTCTCACTAAATTAACAATTAATTGTTTAAGTGAATTTGTAGACTTTTTTGTAAATAATGTATTGTTTTATTTCCAAGTTGAACATTGCAGGATGTGGAAAGGAGGAATCTTGTTTACACGCATTCCTTCCAAAGACAATGGGCCTCATTACAACTTCAGCGAACGGAAAAGCCCGTCCGCTGAAATTTAGATGGGGAGGTCGCGGCCTTTGTGGCTGCCTCCCCGCTGGGCCCTTTACTAGTTTACCGCTGGGTCAGCGGACAGAACTGCCCACTGGCATAGCGGGAAATGGCCTACAGCATTGTCTCTGGCTCTTAATAGAGCCCGCAGCAATGCTGTAGCACCAGCACCCATCGCAATGCTCAATTTTCATTGCAATGGTGCTGGCCAGGGGGGCCCCTGCAGCCCATGCAAAATGCATGGGCCCCCTTGCACCTGTTCTCCAGCCTTTCACTGCCATGAAACCACTGGTGGAGAGCAAAGTCATAATTCACAGGGCAGTGCTGCTTGCAGAGCTGCCCTGGAAGATTAGGACCGCCATGACCGCCAGAGCGCCGGGACGACTAATTCTGGCGGTACTAGTAGTCCGACCGTAACATGACCGCGCAGTTGTAATAAGTGGTCGGACCGCCGCATTGGCGGCGGTCTGACCGCCATAGCGAACTGGCGGTCATGAGACTGACAGGTTCGTAATAAGGGCCAATGTGTTTACATGACAGTGTATGAGAAAACACTGCACTGCCCACTAAAACTTCTCTATTCAGAGATATTTAAGCATAATGGCTTGTGATGAAAGATCAGTTTCTCTGCTCATAATCTTTTTGTATATGATGCAAGTATATAGTTCAATGTCAACAAGTAGTGCTCTATGGCTAAATGTCAGCCTTATGAAATTACTGTATATATTGCAGTATAGAAAGCAACATACCTGTCTACAAAATGGTCAATGTTATAGAACAGCTGTGTATGTTAGATTGTTGAGAAGGACTCCGTAAGACCTTTTTAGATGAATGATGGTTGTGTGTTCGGCTGATTCTAGGCCTTGAGCCATGTTTATAGACCTGACTCCAAACAATGTTCTATAAGAAACAAGAGACCTTTTATGAATTAGTGTAGACTGAGGAAGAATATCTCTAAGTTTATTAAAAGATTGCACAAGAATATGCTAGAATGTTCTGAATGTAAAAGGGATATACAGAACCACAAACATTAGAACCTTGTAAATGAAAATTTGTACCATCCTTAAAATATTAGGTAATTATTCAGATCATTGTGGGGAGGTACTGTCCTCTGCAGTACAGTCTTTATTTCGATGATGTGTATGTCTGTCAGGGAATTGGAAAACACTTATCTGTGGACTCCCTGATTTACAGTGAACTCCTGAGAACTATAACAGGTATTGTAGGTCCTCAACCTGTATTATTAAACTGAGCCACACATAAAGGTCTAAAAGGAAGGAGAGGGCTTTCAAGAAATACTATGGGGCAGATTTAAAAGTCCCTAGCGCCTCCTTGCGCCACATTAGCATAATTAGTAAAATCACCGCACCAAATTTACAAAGTGCTGCAATAGGAGATTTCTTTACATCATTTTTTGGGTACTTACAATGCCTGCTCAAAACAGACATTAAAAGGAGGCACACCATTCTTTACAATGTGCCTCAATGGGCTTTGCAGAATTAGTGTAATAATTCTTTACACTAATCCTGCAAAGCTCCAAACTAGCGTCAAAAATGTTGACGCTAGTTCCCAAACTACTGCCATGGTGCGCCATATCTTAGATGCGGTGCATACATGGTGGCATTAGAGGGGCGCTATGTTACTTTTCTTAAATGTGGCCCAATATCTCAAGACAGAACAGCTGCAGGGCCAACATTTTTATTAGTTGATCATTTACTATAACAGTTCTAAAAAGCTACTTTCCTGCAGTAGTGATAACACTTAAAACATCCTTTCACTGTGTAAGGATTGTATATAGCACAGTTCAGTTAGTAATTTGTGTTTCTGTTGAAAAGTCTGTATACAGGTAGAAGAATGGAAATAGTTCTGTATCTTATATGAAATCCCCCCAGTATATTGCACATATGTGGAAGGATTTACACAGACATTCTATTGTGACTGGCATCTCCTTTCAAGATGGCATGGATAATTGTACAATACAGTTGTACTAAGAGCAACAGTAAAATATAAATGGATAATGTCAATCTAAGAGGTGTTTAAATGAGTAGTGCATGTAGTACAGTGTGATCAATTATGGCACTATGTATCTGCACTGTTTACACTGGTCTTTCGATGTCACTTGTGAATTGAAAACTGTGCACAGAGAATGTGCACTCATGAGAATGCTTCTTAGGGTGATGATGGTGTCAAGTATAATGTGGAAGGACAGTGACATTTTTCATGACAGTTACTATTTTGATAGAAAAGAGAAAACATGTTAACTTATTTTTAGTATATTTATGTTATTTGTGTAAAGTAAACATTTAATTTACTTAACTTTCTTCAAAATTGTTTATACAATTTATGTATAGTAGAATACTAACAGTGTGTATTGTCTGATTAATGTATTTTAATGCAATCCAGCATTGAACTCTGAGGAAAATTAAATCAATAAGAATGATAAAAAAACACATATTTTATATGTATAAAACTAGCATTTTAGAAAAGACTTTCTAATATATAAAATGACATTGATTTATTTATTTTATGAAAACCTTTTTGCATTCCAAATTGTTCAATGATTACATAGTCAATATCCTTAGTAGGCCACATCATGACAATATTAATCAACTTTAATACTTTTTGTCTATTATATCTACATAGAATTTTGTAAACATTGTTTCTGTTTAGAACTTTGATTCAAGAATTATGAGATAGGAATTTGGAAGTTTCCGAGGTAACCCATGCTTTACTGTAAGACATGCAGAATCCAGCTACATGAGTCTTTATAGCTGTCTGTGTGTGTGGCCAGGTTTGATTGGTTGTCCATGATAAAAAGATATTGGCAATAAGAGTGTACGTTTTACTATAAATTGATATCTGACCATTGTACTTTTAGAGTTGAGGATATAGGTATTGATTTTACTACCATCAGGTCTACATCTTTGTAGCAAGGGAATATGAAATGTGAACACTGTCTCACAATTAATATAGGCAGTAGTTCTGATGTGCAGTCTGGATAGGAGTTATTCTGGATAACATTCAGAAAACGTTTTTCAAAAGCTACTGATTCACACTGGTACTGTAAGGTACACACATAACTCTTTTTGAAAGTTTGTTCTGCCTGAATAGGAACAACTGACACATGGTTCAAAAGCTACTGACACACACTGGTACTGTAAGGTACACACATCACTCTTTTGAATGTCTGTTTTGCCTGAATAGGAACAAATGACACATGGTTCCACAAATGGTTTACTTTAAAGAAGTCATTAATTGCAATTCTCTCATTTTCTAACATGTTAGAAATGGGGTCTTTGGTTGGCAGTCAGGTTCCCCCCTGTCTAAGCAAGGACCCTCACTCTAGTCAGGGAAAAGGAGAAACACACCTAGTTAACCCCCACTCACTCCCTTGGTAGCTTGGCACAAGCAGGCAGGCTTAACTCAGAAGCAATGTTTAAAGTATTTGTACCAACACGCACAGTAATACATTGAAAACACTACAAAATGGACACCACACCAGTTTAGAAAAATAGGTAATATTTATTTAAATCAAACAATACTAAAACAACAAAAATCCAACATACACAAATCAAGATATGAATTTCAAAAAGAATAAGAGCCTTAGGGCCAGATGTAGCAAGTTCTGATTTTGCGAATCGGAAATTGCGAGTCGGTGCGGAACAGTGTCTCAGACACCGTATGCGATTCGCTATGGGGTCGCAAAGACCCACCTCATTAATATTAATTAGGTGGGTCGCATTTTGCGACCCCATAGTGAGTCCCTGCACTCACAGGGATGGTGGCCTGCTGAAGACAGCAGACCTCCATGTCTGTGACTGCTTTTTAAATAAAGCAGTTTTTTATTTATTTTGCAGCCCGTTTTCCTAAAAAAAATAACAAAACCATTTGGTTTCGTTTTTTCAGAGTACCACTGCCTGCTCTGAAAAAACCTTTTTGGCAACATTCACAAAGGGGAAGGAGTCCCATGGGGACCCCTTCCCTTTTGCGAATGGGTTGCCACCAGTGTGACACTGGTGGTTACTGCGAATTGCTTTGTGACCGCATTCGTGTTCACAAAGCAATTTAGCATCGCAATGCGAGTCGCAACTAGGAAGGGGATACCCCTTCCTATTTGCGAGTTGCATTCACAATTTGTGAGTCAGTACCGACTCGCAAATTGTGAATGAGCACCGCAATGTGCATTTTGCATGGCGCAAACTGCTATTTTCGCAGTTTGCACCATGCAAAATGCTTCCTACATCTGGCTCTTAATCCTTAGAAAACAGTGAGAATGCTGTTGTTACTCAAAGTATCTGGTTAGCGTCAAACATATAGCCGCAGAGGCGAGCGTGCATCAGAAAAGGCAGCGACGCGTTGATTCCTTCCTCGCAAGGGAGGCCATGCATCATTTTCTTCTCCAGTAGGGTCGCGATGCCTTGTTTATTCTCCCTCACAAGAAAGTGATGCATCAATTTCCGGATGGGGCACCTCAGATTTGCGCAGAATCCAGTTGACTTTGATGCCTCGGGACGATGCCTGGAAAATCCTGTTGTTAGAAAACCTCACTGCGTGGGGTTTGTGTCATTATCAGCAGCGGCAAGTGGGTGTTGTGAGTCGTTTCTCCAGCCACGATGCATCGATCTCCCAGACGAATTGCAGGTGGAGCGATGATTTTATCTGTGAGGCTGGTGGAGCG
The DNA here is from genome assembly GCF_031143425.1 of Pleurodeles waltl. Classification (NCBI taxonomy): domain Eukaryota; kingdom Metazoa; phylum Chordata; class Amphibia; order Caudata; family Salamandridae; genus Pleurodeles; species Pleurodeles waltl. The sequence continues at coordinate 144,011,396 of NC_090440.1, forward strand.
AAGTTTATCAGCCACGTTGCAGATGGTCGTCGTAAATTTCCTAGCACAGCTTTCTGTGGATTTTCAGCTCTTGTCTGCCAACTTCACCTTTCAAGGGCCCAAGGACTGGATAGGACACTACTTGGCAGAGCAGGAGTCTCAGCAGAGAGTCCAATTGTTACCAGAGGAAGTCCTTGATGGCCCTGAGACTTCAAAACAGGAGGAAAGTTCAACTCAAGCCCTTGGAGATTTTCACAAGCAGGAATGCACATCAAATTCCAGTTTTTGTCCCGTGTCACAGGCAGAAGCAGGATAGCCCAAAAAAAGCAGAGTCCCAGGCAGTGACAGCACCTCTCCTGAGCTCTTGAGGTCTTCTCCTTGGCAGAGGTTTCTCTTGGTTCCAGAAGTGATCTAATTTTCTGGGGTTTTGGGTCAAATACTTATGCCCCTTTCTGCCTTTGAAGTAAGCCTACTTCAAAGGAAAGTTTCTGTTGTTTACACGATCCTGCCTTGCCCAGGCCAGGTCCCAGGCACACAATAGGGGGCTGGAGACTGCATTGTGTGAGGGCACACACAGCCCTTTCAGGTGTAAGTGACCAATCCTCCCTCCAATCTAGCACAGATGGGTCATCAGGATATGCAGGCTACACTCCAGCTCCCTTTGTCTCACTGTCTAGAGAAGAGCTGCAAACAGCCCAACTGTCAAACTGGCTCAGACAGGGAATCCACAAACAGGCAGCGTCACAGAATCGTTTAAGCAAGAAAATGCCTACTTTCTAAAAGTGGCATTTTCAAACTAAGAATCTAAAAACCAGCTTCACTAAAATATGTATTTTTAAATTGTGAGTTCAAAGACCCTAAACTCCATATTTCTTTCTGCTCTCAAAGAGAATCTTTTATTTAAAGTCAGCCCCCATGTTAACCAATGAGAGAGAGAGGCCTTGCAAAACTGAAGACTGAATCTAGCAGCATTTCACTGTTAGGACATGTAACACACATCCGCACATGTCCCACCTTTAGCATGCACTGCACCCTGCCCATGGGGCTACCTAGAGCCTACAATAGGGGTGCCTTACATGCATAAAAAAGGAAGGTTTAGGACTGGCAAGTGGGTACACTTGCCAAGTCGAATTGCCAATTTAAAACTGCACATACTGACATTGAAGTGGCAGGTTTGAGCCATATTTACAGAGCTATTTATGTGGGTGGCACAACCAGTGCTGCAGGCCTACTTCAGCGTATGAAAACTGTTGTCTTTTAACATACAGGTCTTTTACCAACAGAAATCGATCAGTGCACCTTCCGAAATGTTTACCCTCTTTAATGGATGATCACATTTAATCAAAATATATTCCGAGTCCATTCTGTTGGAATATGTAATGATACCTATGACATTCTCCATTGTACTGATCCCTCCTCGACATTCAGATTTTGTCACAAAATTATTCACCATTTTTACACAATTTTAGAGCATTTTCTGAACCAGCAGTATGTGAAACGGTTTTCTCGAGTGATTCCAGTTTCTTTACCATTGACTGGCAAAGTGGTAAGTTTAAACCTTGAAGATCCATTTTATCTTTACTAGTAGAACTGACAATCTCCTGTTAAACTGTGCTCACTCGTCCAGTGTTGGTGTGAGGCACACAATCTGTTTCTGAGTTTTCATAAGATCTTGCAAAGTTCCTGTGGGTGAACAGAGACCTAACTAGGAGAGAAGCAAGAGCTTTCTTTGCTTGTTTGCTAGTGGTTCCAATTCTCGTGTGATGATGAGGCAACTTACAGTGCAAACGGGTACTCATAAGAGTGTCCCAGTGCGTACCAACAGGTCAGCTCAATATGCATAACCAGTCCTAGCTCTACAGAAATAGCCAGGTCTTAAGCATCTTTTTATAAATTGCAGAATTATTGCAAGCTTGAAGCTCCAAAGAGAGCTTATTCCATGACAGAGCACCTTGGTAAGCCATCGACCTGCCACCGGTCTTTTAGTATATTGGCCCTCATTATAACAATGGTTGTAAAAAATGCCTACCGCTGCGGTGACGGCCGCCATCATTCTGTCACCGAGGCTATCATCCGCCCGTCATATTATGATCACTGCCGGACTTCCGCCACAAGAAGGGCAGAAATCTGGCAGTGATCATACTGGCGGACAATGGTAAGCTGGCACTGCTACCACCAGCACTGCCACACCAGTAAAACGCTGCCAGCCGTATCATGACTTGTGATATGGCCTAGGGGTGTTCTGGCGGTGGCAGGACCGCTTCCCGTTCCCTGCCGGAAGACCTCCTCAACAAAGGTAAGTTGGGCTACCAACAGGGGAGGGGGGTGTTGTGTGTGTTTGTCTGAGTGTGTGCATGCGTGTGTGAACGCGTCTGTGTGTTGTGTTGTTTGCGTGGTTGTATGTGTTGAGTGAATGGGTGTAAGAATGGTGAAGTGAGTGTGTGTCCGCATGTCAATGTGATTGTGTCTAAGAATGTGTGCGAGCATGTTTGGAAGTATGCATGTATGAATGCGTGTATGCCAGTGTGAGTAATTGGCTGTATCCGTGGTGCGTGTCTGTGGGTGTGTGCATGTATGGGGGGTGGGATGGTGTGTGTGAGGATCAGAGGGGGCGGGGGTGAGTGTGAGAATCGGAGGGGGTGGGGCGGTGTGAGGATCGGAGGGGGTGGGAGTTTGGATGGAGAGGTGGTGGGGGAGCTGCCTACCAGTAAGAGGGAAGGAATTCATGGTATCCATAGTGTTGCTAACGCCATGAAAACCATGGTGGTTGGCAGGCTTATCATGCTGCCGGCGGTACTATGCCAACGCCGGACTGGAGATTGACATCTCCGGCCTGGCGGCTGATACCGCCATGGCGGTCTAAGTGGAGAAGTGGCGGGTTGGCTGCAGCCAACCTGCCATTCTCATAATGTGGCGGTATGTACCGCCAGCCTGTTGGCGGTACTACCGCCACATTTTCACTCAATGCCGGGGTCATAATGACCCCCATTGTCTTTTATGTCTATATATGTATTTTAATATATTGCCATACTCCACATCTGCTGCCTGTCTCATATTTTGTGTCAACTCAGCAAATGGAAAATGTAACCATATATTAACATTTCCAATACTTCCTGATTACTTTTTCAGTTTCTTCATGGTGAGGTTTCTTAAATGGTGGTTGACCTTTAAGAGGAGTCAACTGTAGAAGGTAGCCAAAAACTATGGCATATTTGCCAACAGAACATCATAGTCAGTTCTGAGGAACTCTTGCATCCTCATACAAATGAGAGCTAGCATCAGTTTTGATACTATGCTATACCATCGATAAATAGTCTGTGCAATGTGATCCCTTTAATGTTGGGAGCAGATAGTCCAGTAGGCACAGTCACAGGACATTATAGATCACTAGTCTTCCTGTGAATAAATGAATCCAGCACTTTAATTAGAAAACGTTTTCCTATACCTCTCTCACCACTCGCGTAGAGATATGTTGGCTTGAATGTTCTACAAGAACATTCAGACTTATCATAAAGCAGTCCATGCTCTACAGACTTAGCTATTTGCTCAAACCTTTGTAGCTGTTCTTCATTAAGTTGAAAAATCGAAGTTTTTAAATCAGTGTTCTCATTCCTCACTTGACCCAGAGCATTTTCTACTTCATTCTTAGCTATGGGTGCTTCATTCTCGATGATAGGCTGGCCAAGGGGATCTTGACTATTAGGCGTTGGTCACTGGCTATCTTGTGAACTGTCCTATGCAAACTCTGTAGCAATTGTTTCTGCTTGTTGAATTTAATCATTTAACATTTTCTAAAATGTCAGAAACTATTCATATTAAATGCTATCTTTGACTGCATTAAAAGCATCTTCTGTACAGTCATAGGTGGTCATTATGACATCGGCAATGACTGTTAAAGTGGCGGTAATACTGCCACCAGGCTGGTGGTAATTACCGCCAAATTAAAACCGTGGCAGTGATAACTCCCATAGACAGCCAATGTACCACACTATCCGCCAGGGCGTTAACACAGCGCACCACTGCGGTAGCCATCAACAGCCAGGCAGAAGACAAGGTACCACCCACCATATCATGACACTGCAAACCACCACGATTTCCGGGGCGATACCAACACCATCAAAAGCATGGCAGAAACACATCACAGAATACCAAAGACTCACAAACAGAGACACAGAAAAGATCAAAGCCGCCATGGAACCAGAACTTCAAGTCTTCCCGATGCTCTTCTATACCATGCTCCACCTGGAACACCAATGCTGACGAAGACGATGAGGGTGAGTACAGCCACCTAGCACACCAGGGAGGGAGGGAGGAAAAGGAGAGTGACACACACACACACACTACACACACCAGATACACACACACACACCATACACAAAACCAGCTGCAGATGTAAACCAATGGCACAGGACAGACCGCATAATAATACAAGGACTACAGGTCGGCAGTACTGAAATTGTAATTGCATGATAACAGCCAACATATGAACCAATTTTAGAACAAAGATACATGAACAATTGTCCAGAAAGGGCCAATGCCCAGTCCAAAGTACATAAGGCCCACGTGGCCACAGGGCACAGTCCAAGCCCCAACTTGTTCCTGACTAACTCAGCACAAAACTCTGCAGGGTCAACATCTCGGAAGTGGACAGGTACCTCAGGAGGATGGGGGTGGGGGCACCTCAGCTGAAGTCAGGAGCTTGCCCACTGCTTCTGAAGGGGGGCTCCATGCCTATTTCCCAATGCTGGGGAGTGCAACGTCATAGTCTCTGAGGTGGAGAACTTGCCCATTGCTTCTGGAGGGGGCTCTATGCCCATTTCCCAATGCTGAGGAGAGCAAGGTCACAGTCTCTGATGTGGGAACTTGCCCACTGCTTCTGGAGGGGGATCCTACTACAATAGTCCCTGGAGGATGGCCTACATGCCCTCTGCTGGAGGTGAGGGCTGCATTGTCTCTGCTGGGGGAGGTGTCTCCTGGGCAGCCTCTGCTGGAGGTGAGGGCTGCATTGTCTCTGCTGGAGGAGGTGTCTCCTGGGCAGCCTCTGCTGTAGGTGAAGGCTGAATTGTCTCTGCTGGGGGAGGTGTCTCCTGGGCAGCCTCTGCTGGAGGTGAGGGCTGCTGTGTCTCAGCTGGAGGTGAGGGCTTCTTGATTTTCATTGGTGGTTGAGTGGGAACATCTTCTGTCATTGGTGTTTGAGTGGGACCCGCTGCTGTCATTGGTGGTTGAGTGGGAACCTTTTCTGTCATTGGTGGTTGAGTAGGACCCGCTGCTGTCATTGGTGGTTCAGTGGGAACCTCTTCTGTCATTGGTGCTTGAGTGGAACCCGCTGCTGTCATTAGTTGTTGAGTGGGAACCTTTTCTGTCATTGGTGGTTGAGTGGGACCCTCTGTTGTCATTGGTGGTTGAGTGGGAACCTTACCCCTCCTGGCTGGTGGAGTGGGATCCTTCCCTTTCCTGGCTGGTGGAGTGGGATCCTTCACTGTCTTGCCTCCATGACTAGGAGGAGTCTCCACTGTCGCCGTGGACTGTTTGGCTGAGGTGCTGGGCTGGGTTGTTGGGGCCCTGCTCTTATGGGCAGGACAGGGAGTAGGTGGAGGGAAGAGGTCAAGTTGGGCAAGGAAAAGCTTCTTAGAGACGGTGGGGGGGATGACGGATGAGGGATAGGAGTGGAGGTTGAGGGAGTGGTTGTTGGAGGAGTACATCTGCTGGACTTGGGTGCAGATGCATGGGTAGTGTGCTGATGTGAGGTGGATGGCTGTTGGGTGTCTGAGTGCCTGTGTTTGTGTCCTTTAGGAGGGGGAGGCAGACATGGTGGTAGAGGACACAGGGGACGCGTGGATGGATGTTGTGGACGTGTCCGCTAGTGGGTTGTGTGTGCTGCTTGGTGTGGTGATGCTGGAGGTGGCTGTTGAAGCAGTGCACGCAGGTGTGAGTGTGGACGTAACTGTGAGGGAATGTAACCCCTCCCACATGCATTGTGCCCAAGGTATACTCACCTGTTGGTCTGGAGGCCCATACAGCTGTCCAAATTGGGGCAGGACCCCATCCTCCAAGCACTCCAACTCAATCGAATTGAAGGCAGGGGCCCTTTCCCTGGTCACACGGGCCATGGTAGGTTCCAGACACAGGTCACAGCAGCACACCCAGTGAAGGTGTTTTCCTGTGGAAAGTGAGGATTCAAGTGAGGTTATAGACAGAAAATGGTGGTCACGTCCGTGGCGGTGTACACCATCACCACCGCCGCTGATCCTCATTGGCCACTGTACTCTATAGAGCCCCATACTAGCCAATGAGGAATTGCACGGTGGTGCAAGACTGCCTTCTGCCACGACACCCAATGTCGGCAGAGTTACCTCACTTCCACCTGTCCCTAGATACAGGACAGGCAGTCACTATTTCATGGTGGTGGACTACATTCAGATCTTCCATAACTGCGTCACTACTGAAAATTGCACATACATTGCCATTCCCACTGTCCCATCACATTAATGCTAAATGCACACTGAGGTGGTGGTTCCATTGTTCAAATTGTGACAGCCTACTCACTCTTGTATCCCTTAGATGCCTACCCCTGTGGTTGACTAGGAGGAGGAGACAAACCCCAGTGCACAGACCCCTTGTGCACTTGGCTACAATGGAGGACAGGCACATAATACTCATCTATAGACTGGACAGGGCCACAATCATGGAGCTGTGTGCCAAATTGGAACCTGACCTGATATCAGCTCTTGTGCAGGTTCTATCAGTGCTCCATTTCCTGGCAACTGGTTCTTTCAAAGTGACAGTGGACTTGGCAGCAAGAATGTCACAGCCAATGTTTTCAATCTTGCTGGCAAGGGTATTATCTGCCTTGGTGAAACACATGTGCAGCTACATTTATTTCTCCCAGGTGGAAGATTTGGCCACTGTGAGAGCGGGATTCTATGCAATAGGACATATACCCAATATTATTGGGACGATTGACGGTACACACATTGCGTTTCCCCCCCGCCAGAATAAACAGGTCTTCATGAATCGGAAAAGTTTCCACTCACTCAATGTGCAAATGGTGTGCCTGTCGAACCAGTACATTTCCCACATTACTGCCAAGTATCCTGGGTCGGAGCATAACACCTTCATTCTGAGGAATAGCAGCATCCTAAATGTGATGGCCCAAGTACAGAGGCACAGGGTGTAGCTAATAGGTGGGCCAGAGTCCCCACCTACTGTATGTTAGTGTATACCTTCAAGTGTTATCCCCATAGCATTGTTTAAGGCTACTTTTTGTCTCTCAATACTTACAGGTGACTCTGACTACCAAACCTATTGTGGCTCCTGACCCCTGTGAGGAATGCCAGGACAGGGGCTGAGAACCGTTATAAGGATGCACATGGACGAACCAGGAGAATAAGCAAAAGGACCTTCGGCCTCCTGAAGGCCAGGTTCAGATGCCTGCATCTGACAGGTTGACCCATGTGCTACTCACCCGAGAAGGCCTGCCAGATAGCAGTGGCATGCTGCATGCTGCACAACCTGGCCCTCAGATGACATGTGCCTTTTCTGCAGGAGGAGGAGACTGGAGATGACCCTCTGGCAGCAGTGGACCCTGAGGACAGTGACGATGGGGAGGCAGAGGATGAGGATGTGGACAACAGAACATCAGTTATACATCAATACTTCCAACAACACACAGGTGAGAAAGTGGAACTGATCATTACTCTGACTATTGATTTATCTGTGTGGCTGTAGCATGAAGTCACCTTTGCATCTTACTGTCACCTATGGCTTGTTACAGATGTTGCTGATATGACAACAGTGTACTGATGTGTTTACTACAGACAGCTACATGTCATTATTTGTATGCTAACACAATGTTCAGATCATTTGCACTAGATGTGACTGTTCCCATCAATGCACATTTTCAACACATAAAACAGTGTCACTTAAGTTGTGTTCAAGGGTGTTTATTGTAGTGCAAATAATTGACAGAAAAGTGCAATGGAATGGGGTGATGGTAGTGGAAAGTCCAGGGTATTGTTCCAGTCTATTTGTAGCACAGGTCCAGTGTCCAAGGGGCCTTAGGAAGGGAAGCAAAGGCTTTTCAAAGTGGACAAGGTGACAGGGTGGGACACAAGGGCGACAATCAGGAGAGTCTAATTTCCTGGCAGTGGTCTTGGCAAGTGTCTCTGGCTTCTGTCTTGGTCGCAGGGAATGTTTGCGGGGTGATTCACCTTCTGCAGGGGGATGGGTGCTGGTGGCCTGTGGGTCCTGTGGACGGGCCTTCTGCCCACTAGCTGCAGCAGATGTGAAGGGCTGGTCAATAGATTGGCTAGTGGTAGGGGCCTGCTGGTGTGCTGTTGATTCTCTAATGATGTTGGCCATGTCTGCCAGCACCCCTGCTATGGAGATCATGGTGGTGTTGAGAGCCTGCAAGTTCTCCCTGATCTCCTGATGGTTTTCCTCCTGCAGCCACTTGTTCTCCTACATGTTGGTAAGGATCTGGCCCATCGTGTCCTGGGATTGTTGGTATGCCCCCAGGATCGTGGTGAATGCCTCCTGGAGAGTCAGTTCCCTGAGCCTGTCCTCCCCCTGGTGCACAGTGTCCTCCCAGTGTCCCTGTTGCCCTGTGTCTGTGTCCCCTGGACGGTGTGCCCACTGCCACTGGGCCCAGGTCCCTGATTGTCTTGGGGGTGAGGTGTGGACTTGGGTCCCTGTACAGGTGGGCATACTGCTGATTGACGTGTCCTGGGGACAGAGGTGTGGGGACGCTTGGTGTGTGCTGTGGTGTTGGATACTGATGGGGGAGGCTCTATGGTTGAGTGGAAGTGGGCTGGGGTGACCGACTGACCAGTGGTCCCTGATGGGCCAGGTAGTTCATCCAGGCCCAGAAGACGAGAGTTACTGTATTCACTGGGGGCATCTTCTGTTGGGGGACTGGTTTGTCATGGCACCTCCTCTCCGCTGACATTGGCTGGGGCACCTGTGGGGATGTAAGTGATGTATTGTGCTTCATGTCTGTGACATATTGTACATCTCTAGCTTCCCCTCTATCGTTGCTGTTGCCCTGCCACCTTTGTTTGTGTATGGTGATGTATTGGGGGATTGTTAGTTCCCCTATGCTGTGCATGCCTTTGTGATGGGTGTTTATGCAGGGCTGGGAGGGCTGTCCATGCATTGGTATAGCATGCAGGGCTTGGCATTGGGGTTAGTCATATGTGTAGGTGCAGTGTGTGGGATGGAGTGGAGTGATGGGAGTGAGGGTGAGGGTGAGGGGGTGAGATGGCATGCAGGTATGGGGTTGATAAGTAGTACATGTTGACTCACCAGTGTCCAGTCTTGCAGCAACTCCAGTGAGTCCCTCAGGATGCAGGATTGCCACGACTTGCTCCTACTATGCTGTGAGATGTGGGTCCACCGCCAGGTGAGCTGTTGCCTTGATGCCACGGAATGTACCTTCCCAGTAGGTCATTCCATCTCTTCCTGATGTTGCCCCTTGTTCGTGGATGCTGTCCCACGGTCGACTCCCAGTCCACGATTCTCTGCCATAGCTCCATCTTCCTGGCAATGGAGATCTGCTGGATCTGTGCTCTAAACAGCTGTGGCTCTACCCTGACTATTTCTTCCATCATGACCCGCAACTCCTCATCAGTGAAACAGGGGTGCCTTTGTAACGATGTGGGTGTTATGTGGTGTGTGTTGTGCTGATGGTGTTGAGTAATGTGGTGGAGTGTGGGGTGTGTGATGGATGAATGGGTGGTTGTGGTGTGTATGTGTAGTTGTCTCTGTGATTTGTGTGGCTAGCTATAGCAGTCTTTTCGTGTTAGCAAAGGGTTGTGGGTAATGTAGGTGTGTGATTTATAGTGCTGTTGGTGGGTGGGTGTGGTGTGTGTATTAGTGTCAGGTGTGTGTTTTTGGTATTGGCCAATGTTGTGTTCTTTTTTATGTGGGTGGCCATTATGACTGCACCGGTGTGTACCGTTGTTGAATGTCGGCTGTGGTGATTCGTGGGTCATAATGTGGAGGGCGTTGTTTTGTTGGCGTAACAGTGTGGGTGTTTGTACTGACAGTTTAACAGTTACCTTTGGTCTGGTGGATTTGTGTTTGTGGCAGTATTCTGTCGGTTTGGTGTGTGTGTATCATAATATGGCAGACGAATGTTCGTCCCCGTGATGGTATGTTGGTGGTTGTCACCGCGGCTGCAAGCGGGATTTACCGCCAATGTCTTAATGAGGGCCTAAATGCTTTCTTTTTGTGAGAACATAGGGCCACATTTACAAGAATCGGATGCATGCATCAGATTTCTTACACTGCCCTGCGTCCCCTTAATGGTGCCATGGATGCACTGTATTAACAACCCTGAGCTCCATGGCACATGTTTTTACAGATGCATCAGAAATTCTGTGGCGCTAAAGTTACTCATTGCTGGACTAGTGTAAAATAAAATGACGTTACTCCAGCAATGCGAGGAGGACCCCATAGACAAACGCCCTGTGTCACTTTTACCACCTGCTACAAGCAGGCAGCACAATTCGGATGCACAAAGGCACAGAATGACGCTGTGAAATGCTGTAAATTTCCCGGTGTCAGTTCTGCAGGGCTTTCTACCTTGGAAAACCTATCTTGCATGTTATTGCCTGTAACTGGCACCCAGGGGTGAAAAGTGATGCTAGAGGCATCTAACATCACTTTGTAGATTCAGAGTTGTTTTAGCACCGCCACAGTGTCATGCTAGACCAGGTGAAATTCATAAGGTCAAGCCAACCATGATAGAGCACAGGTTTGATACAATCCCTGACAAGTCCCGCTGAAGTTTTACCTTTTCAAAAATTGAGAGTCCAGTTCATGGAAAAGAAGATTTTCAGAAGCGTTACTGACGGTGGTCCGTGGACGCAAAGAGTTCAGCCTGGCACTGTGGATTGGGGGCTGGAGCCTTGTGGTCATGAGTGGCGATGCTCGATGTGCAAAGCAATGAACTTCTAGCTGTATGTTTTGATTCTTCATGGGTCCAGGAGCTGTGGGGAGCTGGTTATGAACCATAGGCCAGCAGACTAGCCCTTTGAGTCACTCTGGGGTCCTAGGTTCAAGATGGAGGGTTGCAGGTCCATTTCTACTTCCTAAGGTTCAAGGGTAGCAGGTCAGCTCAGCAAAGCAGAAGTCCAGCAGAGTAGCAGTTCAGCACAGTGGAAATACTTGCAGCAGCACAGCTGTGCTTCCTGGCAGAGAATCCACAGGTCCAGAAGTTGACTGAAGTGGTGATGTCTGAGGCCCAGTCTTTAAACTTTGCTGCCCTGGTTCTTTAAGGTTGGAGAAGCTTCTAGCATGTGTCCTTGAAGTGAAGGGAATCCTTTTTCTCTCCTGCTCTGGCTCCAAGCTGGCTGGAATGACAATACAGGGTTTTAAGGCTTATTGTGTGTGGACAGGGTACAGTCGACTGAGGTTTAAGTGTGAGGCTATGCATAGCTAAGCCCTTGCCATGCCTATTAATGGCCCATCAGTGTTCACCAAGTCACACCTAAGCTCCCATTGTGTGTGGCTATCTAGATGGAATGCATACACACAGCTGTCACCCCACCCCTGCAGACAAACAGGGCTAGGAGCAGAAAAATGGCAACTTTCTAAAAGTGGCATTTTAAAAATTACAGCAATAAATCTGATTTCACCATTAAAGAGGATTTATCCTTACAATGCCATAGGTATTAAACATGACAGATCTACCCTTTCCCAAACAGGATTGTAATACGGAATTCCTAATGTTATCCTGTGAGAGGGGTAGGCCTCACAATAGTGAAAAACTATTTGAGAGTTTTTCACTACCAGGACATGTAAAACTTCAAAGTATATGCCTTGCCTTTTATTCATATAGCACCCTGCCCAATGGGTTACTTCGGCTCTGCCTTAGGGGTGAACTATATGTAATAAAAGATGAGTTTAAGGCTTGGTAAGGGGTTTTAAATGCCAAGTCGACATAAGAGTGTAATACTGCAGTTAGGCTTCACTGGCAGGCCTGAGACATGTTTTAAAGTGCAACTTAAGTGGCTGGTAAACATATTGCTGCAGGCCCACGAGTAGCATTTGCTATATAGGTCCTGGGCACATGTAGTGCACTTTACTAGGGTCTTATGAGTAAATTAAATAGGCCAATTAGGTATATACCAATCAAACCATGTTTCAGGGAGTGAGGACATGCACTTTAGCACTGGTCAGCAGTGGAAAAGTGCTCAGAGCCCTACGGCCAACAAAAATGAATTCAGCATAAAGTGGCAGAAAAAAGGCAAAAAGAGGGAGTGACACTACAAAAAAGGCCATTTCCAACAGGTGTTTACTTGATTACAGCAAGACCACTCTCTGTAATGATTTCTCTGATCAGAATATACAGTCTGTGTATAAGGAATGAGAGAATAACTAACCCTAGAATTCTTTAGAGAATGAATACCTCATGTGTTACATGTCTTTATAAACAGCAAGTTATATACTGATGTCTGTGAATGATGTGAAAGGTATGCGCAGAAGGCCTCTGTCAGGTTCCTCAGTGGATAGACTTTTATTTGCAGCATTGGAAAGATAGGAAAATCTGCAAATCCAGGTTTTGGCTGTCCTTGTCTGCCAAAGGTAGGGGTGACCCCTTCAGGTAGCATTGATGCCACCGACAATGGAACATTTAAGCAGATACTGCCCTCCAGAAGGAGCCATCAGGAAGGAAAATCATGATGGGAAAAAAAACCTCTGATGGTGATTGGAGACTTCTGTGAGGCTGAAGAGGACTGGTACTGATGGTAGAAGACCAGGACTTCAGCAAGGCTTAGAAGGCACAGATAAGGCTAGTGGAAATTCCAGGATGAGGAAAATAGAAAGGTTCAGAAGGGAAGCAACAGGAGCGATGAGACACCAGCATGAGTGAAGACATACCAGCAGGAACAAAGAGTGTTGCAAAGCAAAGGAAAAAGACAGTTCTCCTCCCTATATACCTAATAATAGGAAGTGACATAGAGGAAGAAGTGAGGCTGCCATGATGGATTATGAAATGCTGGCAAGAATACATGACTGAGCATCCATGATGGATTGGTGAAGTAAAAACCCTTCCTCAGGAATTCTGGGAAGAAGAGCAAGAATATATAGAGGACTGCCTCCAGCCCGGACGACCAGCAATGCAAAAAATGGCCCTCCGTAGCCCTTTGCAGGACTCCCCAGGCTGCAGGTAAGTGGTTAGGGCATACTGCTGTATAACACAGGATCCTATGGAGGCAGTGGAGTGAGCTGCGGGTCGTGCTACAACCCTTGGTATGACAGCCTCGGGCCAACACTAGCTCCTGTGCCAGTACATTTTATCAGTGAACACATTGCGTGTAGTAAAGTTTGATGTCATAATAAACCTTTCCAATACAATTCCATATAAAGTGAATGCCTCACTTCTATCACAACATACTGTCTCCACTAATACTCTAATAATAGCTCTGTACAGGTTAAAGCCTGGGAGCAAAATGTTTTAGTGAGTAATTCAGCAGCCTACAGACATTTTCTCTGAGAGAATATGCTGTATGAATGGGTTTACACACAGCAAGGTCTCTACTGATATTCTGAACAATACAAAGGGTTGTGGTACAAGGTTTTAGAGAAACAGTAAGCCCTCTGCTATCACATCTAAACACATTTAAACTTGGTGGTGATTTTCTCTGGTAGAGTTCATGAAAGACTAACTGTTTCACATACAAGTCCACACAGAGTGAATGGTTCAGTCTTATAACAACACATTGGGCCTCATTATGACCCTGGCGGTAGAGAACCGCCAGGGCCAACGGGGGCGGGAGCACCGCCGACAGGCCGGCGGTGCTCCCTTGGGCATTCTGACCGCGGCGCTTTGGCCGCGGTCAGAAAGGGAAAACCGGCGGTCTCCCGCCGGTTTTCCACTGCCCCTAAGAATCCTCCAAGGCGGCGCAGCTCGCTGCACCGCCGAGGGGATTCTGACAATCCTTACCGCCATCCTGTTCCTGGCGGGAAGGATTGTCGTGGGGCCCCTGGGGTCCCCTGCAGTGCCCATGCCAATGGCATGGGCACTGCAGGGGCCCCCGTAAGAGGGCCCCGCTAGTATTTCACTGTCTGCGTAGCAGACAGTGAAATACGCGACGGGTGCAGTAGCACCCGTCGCACCTTCCCACACCGCCGGCTCGATTACGAGCCGGCTTCATGGTGGGAAGGTCGTTTTCCCCTGGGCTGGCGGGCGGCCTTTTGGCGGCCGGCCGCCAGTCCAGGGGAAAACTTGGAATACCCTCCGTGGTCTCTGGACCGCGGAGCGGTACTTTGGAGGGGGGAAGTCTGGCGGGCGGCCTCCGCCGCCCGCCAGACTTAGAATGAGGGCCATTGTCTCTGCTGACACCTCTGTAATTCACTGTCTATAAACATTTTTTTTATCTGAGAGAACATGCTATATGAATGGTTCAGTTTTCTAAAAACACACCATATCTACTGTCACCTGTCTAACGGTTAAACAGTGAGTGTCAGTGGCTTTACTAATGAGACCATATCTCCCTAAAGATCTTTTCTCAGACTCAATAGGTTGTTAGACTCAGTGTATAACAGAAATCTGCCTAGAGGCCCCTCTGAAAAGAACAATGGATCTGTGCAGAAGGGTGCATGGAAACACTAGGCCCAGTATTATCACATTTCAACAGGGCACGTGTTCTGTATGGTTGAGTTTGATGAGACAGGGGCTCCTTTTCTTATATGTGTACACACGGTAAAAGCTTCTATTTTTATAACAGCCTCTGTCCATGGTGAAGGCTGGATGTGAAAGGCTTTACTGGGAAGCCATCCTTCTCCAAAGATGTTTTGTCTAAGAGATTAAGGTGTTTAGTTCTGTACAGTTAGACCATCCTTTGTAATGGTTCCTCTGAGCAGAATACACAGTCTGTATAGGAGGATTTAGAGAATAGGTATGCCCTGTATTTCAGCATGTTACATTTTATGCATGGTAGGGGTTGATCAAACAGTGATCCTATCTCATACTAGCCTATAACAAGAGTCTCTCTAAGTGGCTGATGAACAGAGAGCTAATGCTTTGTGTAGAAAACCACAGAGAGATTGTAGCTCCTGAGTTACAAGGCTGTATAAACAGCAAGCTCTTCACTCATATCTTTGAACAGAGGAAATGGTGTGTGTACAAGACCTCAGACAAACACTAGCTACTATATTTTATCAGAGGGAAGATGGGGTATAGTAAAATTTTATGTAAAGGCAGAGGTTTGTAACATAATTGTATAAAAAGTGACTGGTTCACTTCGATCAGAATATTCCCTCTCTTCTAATAGGTCTGTAGAGGTTAAAGGGTGAGTGTAAAAGGCTTTAGTGAATAATGCAGGTTTGTACAAAGGTGTCTCCTCTGAGGGAAACTGGTGCATGAATGGCCTTACAGACAGCAAAGTCTCTTCCCTGTCCCCTAAAAAGAGTAAATGGCTAGTGTGCACACTTTTAGGCTAACACTATTCCTTCTCCTACAATATTTAAACAGCCATCTCTCTGCAAACACCTTTTCTCTGAGTGAACCACATGTATTATTGCTTTAAGAAACATAACCTGTTACAATGACAGCACTCAACAAAACACATTTTATCAATCTGCAGATTTAATAATATACAATTTGATAAAACCTTGAATCTATCTAATATAATTTTATATAGTATGAATGCTTCAGTTTAATTTAAACCTGCACCCTCTACAATAGATAGGGTAATACCTGGGTGTTAAACAGTTTGGTAAGGTACTCATTCCTTATGCAAGCATGTTTCCCCTGAGTTTGCTGCATCTATCATTCAATTAAGTTAGTGCACACTCTCTAGTGTGAAAATACCTATATATGTGTCTAAAATTTTATAGTGAGGAAGTAAGCTCTGTCCACAAACCTTACTTTTAGTAAATAGAGTTAATGATGAAGTTTGATAAAACAGTAGGGTCGGGCAAAAAATTCCATTCCACCGGCAGAGTTTGTTAAGTTTTGTCCACTCCATGTTCCATTTGGAGTGCAGAGTTCCAGCAGAACTCCACCAAACATAGCGTGGCAGATTTTTTCTCGGGTGCAGCTCACCCACATTACGTTTGCGAGCATGAGCAGGAATCAGCACCCCCTAGCAAGATTTTCAGGCATTAGAACTCCTCCTGGCAAGAATTCTCAAAGCTGGTGGTTGCAGCTGTTTGCTACAATTCCTGTTGAGAAAGCTACCACTTGAGTAGAAAATCTATTTGAGCAGCAGAAAGAAGCAGCACCCTCTGGAGGAACTCTACATAATCTCACTGAGATTTTATGTAGCGCTGCGGAATTCCGTGGAGTGAAATTCCGCACAGTTCCGTCCAGGCCTAAAAAACTGTCTCTACAGTAATACATTACTACAATATTATACTCTATCTAGATTGTGTAACAGAACCACTATGCCCTGTTTTCCCATTATAACAGGGTATACAATGTCTACAGTGCATTTTCATACATTAGATTCTTATTTTAGTAGTCCATACAGGGTGAATACTTAATTTGTATGACAACATAATTTCTTACATGACTCTTCTCTACTGACTAATAGCTAGGTGCTTTAACATTGATTGAGAAAGTCTTTCCCTTTCAAACAAAAAATGTATAGTAGTGAACACACACTCTGGCTGTATTTCGGGCATCCACTGTCAAACCTTTATGTAGTAAGTGCAGTAACTGGATTATATATCAACCACTCCTGAGAGATACCTAGATCTCAAACCAAATTATCTCCATAGCCACCTATGAACTCAATATAACATATTACAAAGATAAGGTTCAATACCAAGTACTCCTAATTTATATATGGCAATTAAGTGTATTAAAAAAAATGAAATTTAAACAGAAACTGACACAGTAAAATAAATACAGACAACAAACTCTAAGGTGTAATTACCACCAAAACAAAAAAAATGCCAAAATTTATGTTTGAATCATTTGTTCAAAACCTTTCAATAGTAGAGACGCAGGCAATCACATTGTGATCATCCAAATTATTAGTGCTGTGATAATAATAGTATATATTCTAACTGGTTTATAAATATATAATTGTTTTAACCACTTAGTAACAGACTTTATACTTAAATCATGTTATATTTTTAATTACTTGCAAATGAAACTGTATATTGAAGGGAGCTGAATACACTAATCTCCTATAATCAAAAATAAAGTGAGCTCTGCTGAGCACAAATCAAAGAGATTACACTTCTTTCACCTCCAAACCACCATGGGCAATTTCTGGTAAGTGAGGTTATGCAACATATATAAGTATCAGAACTCTCAAGACCTGCAGCCAATCACATTGTTGTTGTTTTCTTTAATTTGCAGAGGGAATGTCAACTATCGGTTGACCCTAATACAAAATCACTCTTGCATTCTTCACACAAGAAATGTCTCTCATTTAACAGTACATAAAAGCATGTACCATAATGCCCTTTAAGGTTCTTTGTAAGTTTTTATTTTTGTTTAATTATTTATATTGAGAACCTGTGCTTCATTTTATTATTTTATTGTTGCTTTAACCATTTAACGACACTTCTATTATAGGTAATACACACTCTTTTCTCTCCCCATACAATCAGGAGTGTGAGACTCTCACAGGATCTGAAAAAAAGACCTGAAAACAGGGTCACTTGGTAAATTTCCATGCAACTCTTGTGAGAATCTCTTAGGATTGTCTGAGGCCCCAAAAGCAAACTTCACCAGCAGAAGCTTTAAATGTCTCTTGTGAGACTCTGGTGGGATCGTAGCACAATTTCAAAATCACCCAATAGAAAAGGACATCTTTTTTCAATTAATTGTGCACCATACAAACAGCAGTTGGTCACACCCTAACCCTCTTTTCTAACTTCCAAAAATCTACCAATTGCATTTATATTTTTGCCACCCTTCCATGTTTTCTTTCCTCATATAACCCCAAATTGCTCCTGCAGCTTATTCATTCTGCTAAGTGCTCCACTTGTGACTGAGATCTCCGTACTGCACCAAGGCTCTGGATTTTGGGACGTAGTGGGCTACAGAATATGCCATTAATTGTGGTATTGAAAATAATCTTAAATTTCTAAACTTAAACATTACTTCAATTGACCATAGAGGTATGAAGTAGCATCATATGTTACAAATGATTGAGAGCCCAGACCTGATGATAGTACACTATGGTGGCAATTTGACTTTGGCACAATCACAGGGGTTATACTTGAAATCCAAATAAAAGAAACCTTTTCACAAATGAGCTCTCTCTTCCCTCCTATTGCCTTTGTATATTCTAGTAGACGTAAAAAGCAAAAATGGCAATGGTCAAAAGAGTTTTGTTTTAAGATTGAGAAGACTTGAAAGCATGCCTGTTTTGATATGTCAGATGTCTGGAGGCAAGATGAAGTCCTCTTCACTGCAGACGAGAATATTGTGAGGCCCTCCTGGGTCCATGTTGGTTCTACATTTTTAGCTCAGTTTTATATTTTATAGTTACACGATTTACCTGACATTGCTTTTAGCAGTGACATTTTTCACATTTAGGCTTGCACAATATTATTCCAAGAATACCTTGTACATGTTGCCCGTTTTTAGTTAGCCTTTCTCGACATGTAATCGGTACACTCTGTTCAAGATTAGGAACACAGTACAAAATATACTAGTGCTTTCATTGCCTGTTCAGAGACAATTTTAACATCTAGACATATCATTGCTTCAGAACTGCACCTCTAACACAGTGTGGCTTTGATTGTCTAAATGATGCACTGACCCAGGGGGACCGAGGAGCACCCCAGTGATGACAGTTTAGGAATGAATGCTGTGTGCAACATGCAGCCCTGATGATGCTGATCTTTAATCTGGCAGAGAAGGATTGCCAACTCCTCCTTTAGATCAGCAGCTATGCTCTCAGGTTTGTAGATAGAGCTAGATAGGAACAGATAGGTCTAAGATCATCATGGCTGGACTGTTTTTTTCTTTACCATGCTAGTAATGCTGGCTACAATGCTTTGTTTCAGCTGCCTAATTATGATAGATCACTCTCTCTATGCAAGAATACTATTATTTCAATAAATGTTTATTTCAATAAATGTTTATTCGTATCTTTCTTGTGTTTACCCTGGGCATATATGAGTAAACAATAAAAAGGGTAAGATCTGTTTCTATGACTTCCTTGGGAGTCCGAGTGTCATGTTTGAGGTGCTTACAATCATCTGTTACTCTGGGAAGGCTGGGGTTCAGGTGAGGTACTGTGAGCTAACTAGTCCTGGTGGTGTAGATGGACTCACTCCCCTCGTCCTGAAGATCTACTGCCCTGGTACAAAGTCCTACCTTTTAGTGAGAACCTTATAACAAGAACAGGATCTTCCTTAAGAACATCAAGGAATGTATCCAATTATTGTGTAACTAAACATTATAAATTATACAAAGGATCTTATTAGAGCCACCCTATTCCTAAATAATGTGATTCACCTACACCCTCAAATCCCTGCCTCTTTTAAATTTTGACAGACTTTCATATGTCTCTGCAAGCTAAACATTTAGGTCCAGATTTAAGAAGGTCTAGCTCCTCCTTCTGCCACACAAATAACAGTCATTTGTTTATGCTAATGTGGCTCAAGAAAGCAAGTTTTGCCACTCCATATGTACAAAGTGGCACAATGCATGGATTGTGTCACCTTGCGCCACATAATGCCAGCATCAGGGATAATGTATGCAGGGGGGCATCCTGCCGTTAGGAGGCCCACAAAAATGGGCATTGAAATCTACAAGGTTTCACTGCACCATTTGTGGCATAATTTTTAACACCTGCTCAGAGCAGACGTTAAAACGACACACCAATTGTAATTAATGGACCTTCTTGCTCTTTGTTACACTAGCATCACAATGTTTGACTCTAGTGTAGAAAAGTGCCACAATAGCTTCAAAATTTTTATTATATTTTCTGAACTACTGCCATGGTGCGCTGTATGTTAAATATGGTGTCGTTAGGTGCTGGTAGGGGGGAACTGAAAAAGTGGTGCATCAAAGCCAATGCGCCACTTTTTAATAGATCGGGGCCTTTGTGTATATCTCATGGATAACAGTTCTGTATCCTTGGGTGTAGTAGAGTGTGCACACACATACGCCTCTGCGCTGAGACCTCTCTCTTCAGACAAATTTTCTCTACCCCTCCCTACTTTTTTACGATTCAGCTAGAGTCTCATGGCATCATAACATTTTTGGGGGGAAAGAATGTACACTCTCCTTCATTACAGTACTTCCACCTTATGGTTTCCACTAGTAGGGTTTGACGAGGTAGTGGCCTCTCTACACAGAGCTTTCCACAGAATGACAGGAGTATGTAGTTTGGTGTGGGAAGAGACTGGCCTCTTCACTGACACCTCTCCCAGGGGCAACAACTCTGTACAGTAGGGTGTAGGGACTGACTAGCCTCTCTGCAGAGTCTTCTCGTCAAGGTCACCAGTGTAGAGTAGGGTGTAAGTGAGACTGACCTAGTAGGGTGCATAGTAGGGTATGGGTGAGAGAGCTGAGACTTCTCCACATGGCAACAACAATGCTTATTGGGGAATGGGGAGGTATTTGCCTTTCCACTGACATTTCTCCCCTGGGTGTCAGAAATGCGCAATAGGGTGTAAGTAAAGATTGTCCTATCCACTGAGACCTCTCCGCAGGGCAACAGGGATGCTCAGTAGGGTGTGACGAGAGTGGCTTGCCTGCTGACAATTCTTCCCAGGGTGATGGATGTGCAAAGTAGACTTTTGGGAGACACTGACATCTCTTCTCATATCTCTTACCATGGTGACAGGTATGCATAGTACTGTATGGAGAAGAACTGGCCTCTCTGCTGACACCTCAGTCTTGGATGATGGGTGCACATAGTAGGGTGTGAGGAGGATCTGGTCCCTATGCTGAAACTCTTCTCTTGGATGATGGGTGTGGTAGTAGTTCTCCACTCATACCGCTCCCCACAGTGATAGATGTACAACTAGGGTTTAGGACGGAAATTACCTCTTTACTGAGGAGTCTGTTTTGGATGATAAGAAGAGAAACCTGGGTATGGAGAGAGACTGCCCTGTCAGCTCAGACCTCTTCCCAGAGTAACATATGTGTGTAGTAGGCTGTGAATAGAGACAGCTCTGTCTGCTCATACCTCTCCTCATGGTGTTAAATGTGCATAGAAATGTTTAGAAATGGAGTGCCCTCTCTGCTGAGAATTGTGTCTAAGTTGACTGGTGTGGATACTTGAATGGACACACACACACACACTCACCTCTCTCTTAGATGTCTCCCTGGAGAAACAAGCATGCATAGTAGGGCGTGCAAAGATATAGTGCTCTCCACTGAAACTTCTCTCCAGAGTGACAGACATTGTAATATGCAAAAGAACTGCCTACTCCACTACCACATCTCTACTAGTCTCTTTGGCATAACAGATGTGCACAGAACTGTACATATATATAAAATGCAGAAGCACTTCTGCACTCCCTGAAGATGGAACTGCCAGTTTTAGTCAATATTGCAATACAGTAGTAATAACAAAGCCCAAAATAACTTGCAAGCAAAAAAATCACTCATAACTGTAAACATTTTTTTCCAAACAAACAAGTTAACAACATTACAAAACTACAACTATATTAATAAACTATATCAACAAATGTAAAAAAAGAATACAACCAACTTTGCTAATTTATAATGTCTTCTTCTTACTCTGATGAGCAGGCACCTGCAGTTTCAGCAAACCAAAACTGCTCAACTTATAAAAGAGTCTCTTGTTTGACACTCTTCTACTACAACAGCAAACAAGTAAAAGGAAAAAAGCTATCTGCTAAGTGTGTATCATGCAAACTTTGAAATAAAGAGTTCAGCAGACTGACAAAGAAACAGTACACCACAACCACTACTGCTATGTATGCACACTTATGATATATGCATCCACATATATTTGCAGTTTTCAGATGGCTCACTCGTCTGAAATAGACAACACGTCAGAAGCTTCTGTATCTTTTCAACTTTCACGTATAGTACCACTTCAAGTTCTATCCAGTCAGGCTGCTACAAATCCAACCTTTTTAAAGAAGGCTTTATTTTTCTCCTGTAAGCAAAATTTGTGTTACCATGAAAGAACTACACCTTTCATGCTAAGCTTCACAGGAACATAATTACATCTACAATTAACAGCTTACTTCCTGATTTTCCACAGATTTATTGTTTCCTGTTACTTCAAAAGTGAACACCCTTGGGTTTTCTCCTCCATATGTTTTGTCACATGGTAGTTTTCTTTTTGACCATCTCTGTTAATGGTAACAGAGATTCATCACAATATTATCCAAACGTTTACACATTTTTCATCCACAACCACACATTTTATATCTAGTGTACCACTAGCTTGTTATTCCTTTTTCCTGAAAAAATCCACAGCCTCAGCCAGTGCATCTTTCCGTTTTTCACAGATAAATTGAAGCATGGCATCAGATCTGTCACTAAGCTACCTACAAACATTAGCAAGATCAATACAATACATTTAACAAGGAGCTTTATCACTCCTGCCTGCTCTACGTAAATTAGTTGACCTGAGAAACTCATCAAGATCATCCAAGGCATATTATACACATTTCAAAATTACAAAGCAGGTGAATGTGCCTACATTCTATATACAACACTTTAATTATTAAGACCTCTACACAAGGCAAAAACTGGTTCCATAAAGATTTACAAACCCATTCGTCTTTACACACTGTTGGAAATGGCCCTTTCTGCAGGGTCACACCCAAACGTTTGCCTTTTAGCCTCTGCTTGTTGCTGCATCATATTTTTGGCCTTAGGACTTTGAGTACCTCACTACTGCTGAACAGTGCTAAAGTGCACGTGCTTCTCCCCTAAACATGAAGACATTGGTGTATACACAATTGACACATTTAATTTACTTTTAAGTCCCCATTAAAGTGGGATAGCATGTACTTATGGTTTGTATGTTAAATGCTACTAGTGGGCCTGCAGCACTGATTGTGCCACCCACACAATTAGACTTTTAAACCTGTCTCAGGCCTGCCATTGCAGGGCCCGTATGTGAAGTTTACTGCCACTTCGACTTGACATTTAATACTACTTGCCAAGCCTTAAACTCCCTATTTGTTATATATAAGTCATGCCTAAGGTAGGCCCTAGGTAGTCCATAGGGCAGGGTCCTATGTAAGTAAAAAGTAAGACATGTACTTTTAAGTTTTACATGTCCTGGGGATGAAAAACTCCCAAAGTAATTTTTCACTACTGTGAGGCCTACTGCTCTCATAGGCCAGCATTTGTAATTCCTTAATACAACTTTAAGCTGTAATTACTTATCAGAAAGGAATAGCTACATCATGTTTCATATCTTTGGAATTGTAATGATAAATCCTCTTTACTGATAAAGTTGGAGTTAACATTACTATTTTCTAAATGGCACTTTTAGAAAGCGAATGAATGAAGATTAACTGGTTTCAGTGGAGAGCTTGGTATGCAGTACTGTCCTACAACATGGTTTATTTGGAATCGCTCCACCTGCATGGGATAATTCCTGGTGGCTTTTTGACAGGAGTTTTACAAGACCTGAAAAATGAAAAGCTGTGGATTTTAGCCCATCCTATGCGAAATAATAAGGGAATGCATGTCCTGGGGCATATCCTTCTATTTACATACCATTCTTTGAGAATTCTTCTGATTCATTTCCTAGATTGTCGGCTACTAAGGAACCTCCCTCCTACCAAGCAGAACTTTTAAGAGTAGATTTTCCTATTGAAGTCAATTCAGTTGTTCCCCCACTTACCGGTCCGTGGTGTCTCCTGCTAAAAGTTACTAGTCCTGATGACGACCCCTCACTAAATTGTTTTTTGGGGTTGAAATGTCAACAATCATTAACAATGAACTGGTTCTGAAAAGAGTTGTGCAAAGGACTTCAGTATTACCCACTTTATGGAGATGATTGTCCTTATTTGATGTAGTGCTACCAGGCACTTGCATATAATTTATTTCCAACACTTGCTAATTTTTGTTACGCTAAATTAGCTGCACTGTGCTGTATCACTGTTAGGAACACCTATGTTACATTTTTTTTTTATTTCATTTAAATTGCGCTGTCTTTTGGAAATCATGTCTGCTTTTTTTTATTACGGAACCTGTTGCAACAATAACACTGTTAGACATTTTACACTATCTATTCAAGTTGAAGTCTAAATCATTGTCGTGGAAATCTAGGCTTATACTTCCGGCCACAGGATCACGTGTGTATTACTACTACTTTTAGAAAATGGACGTTTCTCTGCTCTTGCTGCGCTGTGTGTCTGACAGCCTGTCTTCAACACATGCCTGGAGTAGGTGACAGCTACACCTTATGCATTCCCTCTAAACAGCCACAAACACAGGGAGGGTAAGTGTGACAGAAAACTCATCTGCAGTTATCTGCTTTGTGATAGCTCTTCCTGGGCAGGAAAAGGGAGAGGGAGCTGACACTACTGGACCTGCAAAGAATGAGGACTGCTGTGTTACAAAGATTTCCACTCTGCTTCTCTGGCTGTTTTGAAGGAACTGCTTCACTGCTTTTCTGAACTGCCACTGCTGCCTGCTGATCTCTGCCCTGCTAAAGACAAGGACTGGACCCACCTCACTTGAACCCAGAGTGACTCTAAGGGCTTGCTGGCTTGCCCCCTGTTCTCATGCTTTCTCAGGGACATCAAAGACTGTCTTCAGCGCTGCATCAGTTGCTGGACTCTGCCATCTGTGAGTCCTACCCTTGTCTTAGGTGCCAACCCAGTCCCAGGTCACAAGTGTATTTTGTAACAGTTTTTTTCTGCAAGAATCAAAGCATCTGGGCCTTTGCACCACTCCAAAATAACAAAGTGCGCATCAACGGTGACACAGTGCCGATTTGATGATGACACAGGACCCAAATGCATGGTTCAGCAATGACACAGCGCCAATTCAAGGACATCTCTAGGTGGCTCACAAGTGATGCATCTACCTGACTTTGGGGACTTGAAGCGACGCATCAAGTCTTTGACACCGATGCTTGCTCCATCCAAGGTATTCTTTCAATGGGCTTTGTGGGAATCCTGTAGCTGGACTGCCGTCCATCGTGGTCGGCCTAAACTTTAGACTTACCCCTGTCTAGCATGACCTCAGGTAACTTTTTAGCACTATTGACTTCTAAGCACTATTTTTGGTTTATTCTCTAAAAATTCATATCTTGTCTTCTACTGATTGGACTTTTGTCATTTTGGTCTTGTTTTACTCAAATAAATGTTCTAACCTGTGTGGTTTTTTTGTGGTGTTTTCATTGCTACTCACCCACACTTACAAAGCCATTCACAACGTTGGACCGGCCTACTTGAACCACCGTGTCTCCTCCCACACCCCCGCCAGATCCCTCTGCTCTGCTCAGCTGGCTCTGGCCACTATCCCTCACATTCGAAAAACAACGGCCAGAGGACGATCCTTTACCTACATCGCAGCAAAGAGCTGAAACAACCTGCCCCTATACCTCAGCTAAATCCCATCGCTCACCATCTTCAGGAAGAACGAACCTCAAGATGTGGCTCTTCGGATGAGGCCACCCCCCAAAACACCTTGAGACCCTGACACGTGAGTAGCTGCACTTTACAAAAACTGATTGATTGATTGTGTTACAGTATGTGTGTATTGCACAAATACATTACATATTGCCTCTTTAGATAAGCCTGGCTGCTCTGTGCCAAGCTACCAGACGGTCATCACAGGTCATATCTAAGTGTGTATCTAGCTTAACCTGACTAGAGTGGTGGTTCCTGCTGGTACAGGGTGCATACTCTGAAAACCAGAAACCCCATTTCTAACACACACCTGGGCTAACATTGAGCAGTTCCACCATATAAACAGCACTCTGTCCACTGAAACCTCTGATAAAAGATGTGTGTAATAGAGTTTAGGAAAACACTATGGCCCTCATTATAACATTGGCGATATTGACCGCCTACTGCCGCGGGGACGACCGCCAAAACACTGTCGCTGTGGCCACCTACCGTCTGCCATATTATGAATGTGTCCGGAATTCCGCCAAAAGGATGGTGGAATTCCAGCTGCGGCCATGGCAGCGGACAGCGGTAAGGTGGTGCTGCTGCCAGCAGCAGCGCCAAGTCAGTAGACAGCCGCAGACCGTCTCATGACCCATGATACGGCCTGGCGGTATTCTGCTGGTGGACGTTGCTGCTGGCAGCAGTGACCCGTCCCATCTCCTGTCAGAGGACCCCCTCACAAAAGGTAAGTCGGGTGCTCCGATAGGGGAGAGGGGTGGGGGATGTTGTGTATGTGTGGGAGTGTGGGTGTGGGTGTATGTTTGTGTGTGTGTGCACGCAGGTGTGTGGCATGTGGAATGTGGGCGTGCATGCTTGGTTGTGAGTGTGCATGTATGTTGTGTTGTCTGAATGCATGGGTGCGTCTATGTATGTCACTGTGTGTGGATGTGTACGTGAATGGATGTAGGCATGCGTGGGTGAATGTGGGTATGAGTGTGTGTATGCATGTGTATGATGGTGTGTGAATGTGCGTGTATGTCGTGGGGGTCTGGAGTGTGAGGGGGAAGGTGGGGGAGGACTCTGGGGAGTTGGAGGGGGCGAGTGAGACCCCAATCAGTAACAGGGAAGGGATTCCCTGTCACTGATAGTGCCTACAACCATGATTTTCGTGGCAGTAACGAAGACATGAAAACCATGGCTGTAGGCGGGGGTCATAATTCCGCAGGTGGGACAGGGACATCCGCCTGGCTGGAGACTGAAGTCTCCAGTTCGGCGGCTGTTACCGCCCTGGTGGACGGAGTGGTACATTGGTGGTTTGGCTTGAGCCAAACCGCAAATGTCATATTTTGGGGAAGAGTACCGCCAGCCTGTAGGCAGTACTTTTCTCCAAAATACAACCATCCGCCAGGGGCATAATGAGGGCCTATGCTTTGTATTAACAAACAGCAGTCTGTCCACTGAAACCTCTGACAAAAGATGTGTATAATAGAGTTTACGAAAACACTATGCTTTGGATCAACACACACCAGATAATTTGCATTATAATTTGAAAAACACTGCCTTACAATTGTATACAGGGTGACTGCTTCCTACATGAAATTCCTGCTGGCATCTCTCTACATGATGATGTCTACTTCTAAAAAACTATATTGAAAAAACGAGACCTCTACAATTAGTTTTTCACTCAATGAACATGGTGCATAATACGTTTCCAAACAGTAGGGCACTTACTGGCCCTTCTCAACAAAGTCCATAAACTATGGGGCATATTTATACTCCGTTTGCGCCGAATTTGTGTCGTTTTTTTCGACGCAAATTCGGCGCAAAACTTACGCCATATTTATACTTTGGCGTTAGACGCGTCTAGCGCCAAAGTATGAGGAATGAGCGACATTTTTTAGCGTGAACGCCTTCCTTGCGTTACTGAGATGCAAGGTAGGCGTTCCCGTCCAAAAAAATGACTGCGACACAAATGTGTCGTATTTATACTCCCGGGCAAAAATCACGCCCGGGAGTGGGCGGGGCAAAAAACCCCGCATTTGCGCCTCTTTTTAACGCCTGGGTCAGGGCAGGCGTTAAGGGACCTGTGGGCTCAAAATGAGCCCACAGCTGCCCTCCCATGCCCCCAGGGACCCCCCCTGCCACCCTTGCCCACCCCAGGAGGACACCCAGGGATGGAGGGACCCATCCCAGGGACATTCAGGTAAGTTCAGGTAAGTATAATTTTTTCTTTTTTTTATATATTTTTTTGGCATAGGGGGGCCTGATTTGTGCCCCCCTACATGCCTCAATGCCCAATGACCATGCCCAGGGGACATAAGTCCCCTGGGCATTGCTATTGGACAAGGGGGCATGACTCCTGTCTTTACTAAGACAGGAGTCATGTAAATGGCGTCTGGGCGTCGTTAAAAATGGCGCAAATCGGGTGGAGGTGATTTTTTTGCGTCAACCTGACTTGCCCCATTTTAAGACGCCCTAACGACATTTTCCCCAACGCCGGCGCTGCCTGGTGTACGTGGTCTTTTTCCACGCACACCAGGCAGCGCCGGTCTGCTAGCGCCGGCTAACGCCATTCAATAAATACGGCGCCCGCATGGTGCTTCAGAATGGCGTTAGCCGGCGCAAAACTTTTTTACGCTAAACTGCGTTAGCGCAGTTTAGCGTCAAAAAGTATAAATACGGGCCTATATATTTAATTACCTGAACATAGAGCTGTTTCTTAAATGTAGCTAAAGGCACCAGTCTCTTTCAGTTCCAGATTAATTCACCTCTGCCCAGCACATATCAAAGAGACTTCCTTCTCCTTCGAACCACCAAGCACAATCTCAGCAATCTATGGTTGTGTAGTGAATCAAATCATAACATTTTTTCAACTATGTAATGCCAATGTTAACCATTGATTAACCTTAATATAACTTGGCCCTTTTTTTTTACTTCTCCCCACAGGATCGGACAAAACTCTCATGGAATCATAAAACACCTCATGACAAGCTCAGTAATTTTCCAGATGAGCCTTGCAAGCCTCTTACCAGGTCTTGCCGGATCTCACGAGCCTCGTGGAGCAAGCTTCACTCCCTGAAGCTTACAAACTACTCTTGTGACACTCGTACAGGATCACAACAGAATCACAAACTTATTCAATACCATGCTTCTTTCCAAGCCTGACACTCTTTCACCAAAAAAGCTTTCATATAAAAACCCTCACAAAACTCTAACAAGAGTGGGAACACCCAAACAGCTAACTCCACCCATGCATGTATCTTACTCCTTTAGGAGAAATAAGCCTAATTAATACAAAAAAGACTCTGATATGAAGAGACTGGATTCATCACTCAGATTATTAGAGAAAAGAGAGAGAGGTATTTTCCATGAAACCTTTCTCCTGGAAAAAGGGTGTGATTAGTGGAGTGGACAGTTTATGAATGGCTCACCAATAAGACAGCTCTGTCAGATGACACATGTGCATAGTAGGCTGTGTGGAGGGACTGGCCATTCTGCTGAGTCCTTGCTCGGAAATGGAGAGTGTGCACAGTAGGATGTAGAGAGATGCTTACCTCTCCACTACAACCTTGGATGATGGCTGTACATTGTCGAGTGTGTGGACAGACTGCCATATCTGATGACAGCTTTCTCCCAGGTCATTGAATGTAAGTAGTATGTGTATGAAAGTACCATCTTGCCTGGCATGTTACCCCCATTTTACTTGTGCGTTAGTTAGTTTTTGCCTGTCTCACTGGGATCCTGCTAGCCAGGACCCCAGTGCTCATAGTTTGTGGACTGAATGTGTTCGCTGTGTGGTGCCTAACTGTGTCACTGAGGCTCTGCTAACCAGAACCTCAGTGCTTCTGCTCTCTCTGTCTTTAAAATTGTCACTGCAGGCTAGTGACCATTTTTACCAATTCTGATTGGCACACTGGAACACCCTTATAATTCCCTAGTATATGGTACCTAGGTACCCAGGGTATTGGGGTTCCAGGAGATCCCCATGGGCTGCAGCATTTTGCCACCCATAGGGATCTCAGACCATTCTTACACAGGACTGACACAGCCACCTGAGTGAAATAACGTCCATGTTATTTCACAGCCATTTTACATTGCACTTAAGTAACTTATAAGTCACCAATATGTCTAACCCTCACTTAGTGAAGGTTAGGTGCAAAGTTACTAAGTGTGAGGGCACCCTGACACTAGCCAAAGTGCTCCCACATAGTTCAGGGCAATTTCCCAGGACTTTGTGAGTGCAGGGACACCATTACACGCATGCACTACATATAGGTCAATACTTATATGTAGCTTCACCATGGTAACTCTGAATATGGCCATGTAACATGTCTAAGATCATGGAATTGTCCCCCCATGCCAAATATGGTATTGGGGTGCCAATCCCATGCATCCCCGGGGCTCCAGCATGGACCCCGTGTACTGCCAAACCAGCTCTCTGGGGTTTTCACTGCAGCTACCACTGCTGCCAACCCACAGACAGGCTTTGCCCTCCTGGGGTCTGGGCAGCCCAGTCCCAGGAAGGCAGAACAAAGAATTTCCTCTGAGAGAAGGTGTTACACCCTCTCCCTTTGGAAATAGGTGTTAAGGGCTGGGGAGGAGTAGCCTCCTCCAGCCCCTGGAAATGATTTGAAGGGCACAGATGGTGCCCACCTTGCATAAGCCAGTCTACACCAGTTCAGGGATCCCCCAGCCCCTGCTCTGGCACGAAACTGGACAAAGGAAATGGGAGTGACCACTCCCCTGTTCATCACCACCCCAGGGGGTGGTGCCCAGAGCTCCTCCAGTGTGTCCCAGACCTCTGCCATCTTGAATGCAGTGCCACAGGTGATGTCAGAGACCCCTCCTGATAGGTGCTTACCTGACTAGGTGGCCAATCCTCCTCTGAGGGCTATTTAGGGTCTCTCCTGTGGGCTTCTCTTCAGATAACGAATGCAAGAGCTCACCAGAGTTCCTCTGCATCTCCCTCTTCGACTTCTGCCAAGGATCGATTGCTGACTGCTCCCGGACGCCTGCAAGACTTCAACAAAGTAGCAAGAAGACTACCAGCAACATTGTAGCGCCTAATCCTGCCGGCTTTCTCGACTGTTTCCTGGTGGTGCATGCTCTGAGGGCTGTCTTCCTTCACCCTGCACAGGAAGCCAAGAAGAAATCTCCCGTGGGTCGACGGAATCTTCCCCCTGCTACCGCAGGCACAAAACTTCTGCTTCACCGGTCCTCTGGGTCCCCTCTCATCTTGATGAGCATGGTCCCTGGAACACAGGAGCTGGATCCAAGTGACCACGACAGTCCAGTGGTCCATCTGTCCAAATTTGGTGGAGGTAAGTCCTTGCCTCCCCATGCCAGACAGTAATCCTGTGTACTGTGTGAACTGCAGCTTCTAGGGCTTTTGTGCACTTTTGCAAAGAATCCTTCATGCACAACACAGCCCAGATCCCCAGCACTCCGTCTTGCATTGCTCAACTCGCTGAGTTGACCACCGGCTTCCTGGGACCCTCCTTTGTAGTGTTGCGATGACTGCCGTGCTCAGTTCTCTTGAACCCGTGTTCAAGTGCTTCTGCGGGTGCTGCCTGCTTTTGCGTGGGCTCTCTGTGTTGTTGTGTGCCATCTCTGTCTCCTCCTCCAAGGGGCGACCTCCTGGTCCTTCCTGGGCCCGGGCAGCACCCATTTTCTTCAATTGCGACCTTTGAAGCTAGCAAGGCTTGTTTGTGTTTTTTCTGCGTGGAAACAAATCTGCATCCTCCAGCACGCCATGGGACATCTTCTATGCAAAGAAGAAGTTCCTGGCACCTTCCCTTGTTGAGAATCTTCAGCTTCTTCCACCCAGAGGCAGCCATTTTGCACCTTCATCCGTGGTTTAGTGGGCTCCTGCACCCCCTGGACACTTTCATGACTCTTGGACTTGGTCCCCTTCCTTTACAGGTCCTCAGGTCCAATAATCCATCTTCAGTGCTTTGCAGTCAGTTGTTGTCTTTGCAGAATCTCCTATCACGACTTTAGTGTGTTTCTGGGGAAGTAGGGTAAATTTACTCCTACTTTTCAGGGTCTTGGGGTGGGGTATCTTGGACACCCTTAGTGTTTTCTTACACTCCCAGCGACCCTCTACACACTACACTAGGCCTGGGGTCCCTAAGTGGTTTGCATTCCACTTTCTTAGTATATGGTTTGTGTTGCCCCTGGGCCTATTGCATCCTATTGTATTATACAGTGTTTGCACTACTTTTCTAGCTGTTTACTTACCTGATTTTGGTGTGTGTATATATTTTGTGTATTCTACTTACCTCTTAAGGGAGTATATCCTCTGAGATATTTTTGGCACATTGTCACTAAAATAAAGTACCTTTATTTTTAGTAACTCTGAGTATTGTGATTCTTATGATATAGTGCTATATGATATAAGTGGTATAGTAGGAGCTTTGCATGTCACCTAGTTCAGCCTAAGCTGCTCTGCTATAGCTACCTCTGTCAGCCTAAGCGGCTAGAACACTACTAATCTACTAATAAGGGATAACTGGACCTGACACAAGGTGTAAGTACCATCAGGTACCCACTATAAGCCAGGCCAGCCTCCTTCAGTAAGGTATACTGAGAGACTAACCTCTCCACTAAGACCCCGCTACAGTATTATGAACAGATATAGCAGTATGTGGGGACGGACAAGCCTCTCCACTGACTCCCCTCTCTTGGATGAAAGGTGTGTATAGTAGAGTGTGAGGAGAGATTGGCCTCTCCTATGATGCCTCGCTCTCGGATGACAGGTGTACATAGTAGGGTATATGGAGAGACTGGCCTCTCCACTGAGACCCCTCTCTTGGATGAGGTGTATGCATAATAGTGTATGGGGAGGCACTAGTCTCTCCGCTGAGACTTCTCTGTCACATGACAGAAATGCATCATAGGGTTTGCCCTGGTACTGGCCTCTCTGCTGAGTCCTTTCTTTGGAATTACAGGTATGCATAGTAGAGTGATGAGAGAAACAAGCCTCTCCACTAACAACCCTTTCTTTGATGATGGGTGTGCATAGTACGATGTGGGGAGGGACTGGCCTCTCCTTTTAGACCTCTATATTGAATGACAGGTTTGCATAGTAGGTCATCTGGAGGGACTGACCTACCCACTGACACCCCGCCCTTGCATGACTGGTGTCCATAGTTAGGTGTAGGGAGGGAGTGGGCTCTACTTTGAGACTTCTGTCTCGGTTGAGCTCTCAGATGTTGAGACATACCCTATTTTTTCCTATTTTTTGTGCTTAGAGCCTCCTTCCAGTTGGTGACAAAAATGGGTGTGAAACCATTGCTGGATCCCGGACAGCTAAACATTCCTGAAAAGCAGACAAAATTCTGAATTCAGCAAAAGGTTATTTGTGTAGATCCTACAAGGTTTTCCTACAGAAAATAACAGCTGAAATAAAAAGATATTGAAATTGAGGTGAAAAAACAGCCATTTTTATCCATGTTTTACTCTTTAACTTTTTCTTGCAATGTCAGATTCTCAAAAGCAATATACTGTTACGTCTGTTTGACTCTTCTGGTTGCGGGGATATATAGGGCTTGTACATTCATCAAGAACCCTAGGTACCCAGAGCCAATAAATGAGCTGCACATTGTAATGGGTTTTCATTGTATACCTGGGTATGCAGCAATTCATTTGGTGACATATAAAGAGTGAAAAATAGGTATCAAGGAAACCTTTGTACTTACAAAATGGGCACAAGATAAGGTGTTGAGAAGCATTGGTTATTTGCACATCTCTGAATTTTGGGGTCCCCATACTAGTATGTGAATTACAAGACATTTCTCAAATAGACGTCTTTTTTACACACTGTCTAACATTTGGAAGGAAAAAATTTATAGAAAGACAAGGGTGAATTACACTTGTTCTGCTATTCTGTATTCCTCCAAGTCTCCCGATAAAAATGGTGCCTCACTTGTGTGGGTAGGCCTAGTATCCATGACAGGAAACACAGCATGGACACATCACATTTTTACATTGAAATTGACGTGTTTTTTGCAAAGTGCCTAGCTGTGGATTTTGAACTCTAGCTCAGCCGGAACCTAAGGCAACCCACCAAACCTGTGCATTTATGAAAACTAGACACCTAGGGGAATCCATGATGGGGTGACTCGTGGGGCTCCCACCAGGTTCTGTTACCCAGAATCCTTTGCAAACCTCAAAATTCAGCAAAAAAAACACTTTTTCCTCACCTTTCAGTGACAGAAAGTCTTGGAATCTGAGAGGAGCCACACATTTCCTCCCACACATCATTCCCCCAAGTCTCCTGATAAAAATGGTACCTCACTTCTGTGGGTAGGCCTAGAGCCCGCTGCAGGAACTGCCCCAAAACCCAACATGGACATATCACATTTTCCCAAAGAAAACAGACCTACAGTATATTTTGCAAAGTGCCTGGCTGTGGATTTTGGCCTCACACTCAGCCGGCACCTAGGGAAACCTACCAAACCTGTGCATTTTTTAAAACTAGACACCTCGGGGAGTTTAAGATGGGGTGACTTGGGGGGCTCTCACCAGGTTCTGTTACCCAGAATCCTTTGCAAACCGCAACATTTGGCAAAAGAACACTTTTTCCTCACATACCGATGACAGAAAGGAGCCACAAATTTAATTCCACCCAGCATTCCCTAAGTCTCCAGATAAAAACGATACCTCACTTCTGTGGGTAGACCTAGTGCCCGCGGCAGTAAATGCCTCAAAACACAACTTGGACACATAACATTTTCACAAAGAAAACAGACCTATTTTTTGCAAAGTGCCTAGCTGTGGATTTTGTCCTCTAGCTCAGCCAGCACCTAGTGAAACCTACCAAAACTGTGCGTTTTTTAAAACTAGACACCTAGGGGAATCCAAGATGGGGTGACTTGTGGGGCTCTCGTGGGTTCTGTTACCCAGAACCCTTTGCAAACCTAAAAATGTGGCCAAAAAAGTACTTTTTCCTCTTATTCAGATGACAGAAAGTTCTGCAATCTGAGAGACACAACAAATTTCGTTCCACCCAGCTTTCCCCCATGTCTCTCGATAAAAATGCTACCTCACTTGTGTGGGTAAACTTAGTGCCCGCAACTGGTAATGCCCCAAAACACAACGTGGACACATCACATTTTCCCTAAGAAAACTGACCTTTTTTTTTTACAAAGTGCCTAGCTGTGGATTTTGGCCTCTAGCTCAGCCGGCACCTAGGAACATCTAGCAAACCTGGACATTTCTGAAAACCAGACACCTAGGAGAACTCAGGAGGGGGTAACTTGTGGTGCTGTCGCCAGGTTCTGCTTCCCAGAATCCTTAGCGAACCTCAAAATTTGGCAAAAAAACACTTTTCCCTCACATTTCAGTGCTGCAAAGTTCTGGAATCTGAGGGGAGCCACAACCTTCCATCTACCCAGCGTTTCCCCAGGTCTCCCAATAAAAAAAGTCCTACGCTTATTTCTATTTACCACATAAGATCGCCGCTGACAAGTCTTCCGGTTTTCGATACTTACACGGAAGGGTGCCCGACTCGGCCGAGATGTAACCGCAATAAGGTAGGAAACCGATTTTAAGTGGTTTCTTTATGTAAACTCATCCTGTGTATGCATTGCTATAGAATAGCATTCATATGGAGTTTTTTTAGATACCTTGGATGCTCAGAATTACCGAGCAGTGGATCATATGGTCTGAATTGATTACTATCGCCAAGACTATGTGAAGAACATATTAGCGTCGCTTACCGTTTATCTAATATGTTTCAGGTTTTGCACTGCGTGAATGGTTTCACTCTTGGAAATGGTACTATTGGAGGCTAAAGACAAATAAGTACAGGTTAGTGTTAAGTTTGGGTCATGAATACAGGAAAGTACTTGGTGTTATTCCTACTTGACATGATATATTAATCTTACTTTTTCGGAATTTTGTAGTGTTGGTACGTATTTTTTGGCCAATCCATATTTGGAAACTGGAACTTAATTCTTGTTAGTACAGAGAAATAAGGTACTTAATTTTGACATTCTTTCATATCACTGAGCTCCATATTAGAGCCTTCCACTCAGGGTCCGGTGTGATTTTTCCTTTCACTCATTAGATAGGCACCGGGCACATCGTATGTAAGTCTATCATATAACATGTATAATTAATAGTAACCTGCATGAACATAGCATGTAAATATCTGATGGCATGTTGGCTGGTGGCTTTTGGTATAGTTACACTTACTGTTGCTTGAAGGATTTTTAGACACAATGGGTGCTTGTTCACTAAACCAGCTTTTCCACAAAATAAATTCACGTTTTGGGTAAGATGGCTAATGTTTTAAGTATGTATGGAAAAATAGGTCATATTCAGGACTTATATGATTTGTTTTGTCAGCCTTGATAAAGTCCCTCTTGGGGACGAAACACGTGTCGGCTGAATTGGCTGTATTGGATTATTTATCTACAAATTGACCTTCAACATCGGGTTCAATCGGATCATTATTTCATACATTGATCTTCGACATTGGATAATAACAATTTTCAGTGCTACAAGCAAATGATTTGGACTCTATTAGTTTGCTTGATGGACTCATTGGAGCATGATGAATGAACAGTGGAGTTGTTGAACAAAATCAGGCTCTGATTGGGCCAGAGGTTTTGGGTCAAATGAGGGAAATTTATGTTTGTCTTTGAATTGGTTATATATATATGTTTTTTTGTGTTGATTTGTTCTTATATTTCTTATTGTTATATATGTATAAATATGTCTACAATTTTTTTTTTTTTTTCTGTATTAAAAACATAATTATATCAATATAGTCTTTGGGATATTGCACACCTACACCATTGCCATATACATATGCTGTCCTTCTATTTTTTGATTACACTATGATATGTACTAAACTTTTCAGTGGAATTTAGGATTATATGGACCTGATTAGACAATGCAATTTCATTTACTTTTTAAGTGTGCTCCATTCGTAGTTTAAGTTGCAATAAAAATGGTACCTGACTTATGTGGGTAGGCCTAGTGCCGCATCAGGAAATGCCTCAAAACACTATGGCCCTCATTCCGACCCTGGTGGTTTCAAACCGCCAGGGTGGAGGGCAGAGGAAGCACCGCCAACAGGCTGGCGGTGCTTCCCGGGCCATTCTGACCGTGGCGGTAAAGCCGCGGTCAGAAAAGGGGAACCGGCGGTTTCCCGCCGGTTTTCCCCTGGCCCAGGGAATCTTCCATGGCGGCGCTGCTTGCCCCGATGGGGGACAGAAAAGGCCTAATAATTAATTTCCCCCCTGGGGAGCAGCCCTTGCCAAAGGGGCCGCTCCCCTGTTGTCTTAACACAATTTTTTTAAATCCCTGGTAGCTAGTGGGCATCTCTGCAGACTGATTGCTTCACGATCGGGCTGCAGAAATGCTTACAGAGGCATGAAAGGAAAGGAAAGGCCTTTTCTGTCCTTTCATGCCTCTGCCTGGCCCCACCTCCCAGTTGGAAGAGAAATGCTTTGCATTTCTCTTCCGGATCGTGCTGGAAGCTCAGCTTCCAGCGCAATGGGAGGTGACCTCTGATGAGGTCAGCGAGCGGTTTGCATGCTGACGTCATCAGATGTTACTGGTGGGGGTTCCCCTTCCATTCCTGATGGAGGTGTGGGTGTGAGGTCCATGGGGGGAGAGCTAGGGTCCCCCACAGGCCAGGTGCAGGACGGGCTGGACACAGCAACCATGGCCGAGGATGAGACCA
Organism: Pleurodeles waltl; assembly: GCF_031143425.1. Classification (NCBI taxonomy): domain Eukaryota; kingdom Metazoa; phylum Chordata; class Amphibia; order Caudata; family Salamandridae; genus Pleurodeles; species Pleurodeles waltl. Next base: position 144,048,561 of record NC_090440.1, read on the forward strand.
GCTCGTGCTGGGCACCCTGGGGGTTAACTAACTACTAAGAACTATTCCCAAGCTGAGGTGTGCAATAGTAGACTCTAATAAACACCATCTGCAGTAAGGCTCCTTCCTGCAGTAACAGGTGTGCATTCTAGAGTGTATTCAAAGACCACCTACTCTAACTGTTTCTCATGATCCCGGGAGAGTCCCGCAGGATTGCAATTTTTTTAAAAACACAATTAACATTCTATTCATTACAGAATGTCTGTCTTACACACCTCTCAATAACAAGGGGTGCTATAGGCATTTTGGTTACTAGAGTGTCTTGACAAGTCAGTTACACCTTTTTACTTTTCATGGCCCCAAAAGAGGCCGGCAAGAAAACAATATACATTTACTTTCATCACAGCATTTATAATGTAGACACCTCCTCGCAAAATCTAGGGGGCAGGATGCCTTTCTCATTCTCCCACATATAGCTTTTATACTTCATTTGCGCAACATCTGCAATTTTTCACAGTAAACAGTATTTGCTGCCATTTCATTTCTAAAACCTCCTATAGCCAGCCAATCAGAGCGCTCACTCCTGCAAGACTAGTGGGAGTCTTTAGCTTCCACGGGGAAAAAAAGACTCTCAACCAATCACTGGTGTCCGTTTTTTAATTTTCACTCTCACAGGACTCTCGAGAGACTCTCACAGACCCAACCATCCAGATATAGAATTATTTTTAAACCCATCTTTTTTCCAAAACTCATGAATGGATTTACACCAAGTCGAAAAATACACAATCTGCAGACCAAGATTTAGCATCTATCTAAATTTGATGTGATTATGATCTGCAGTTTTTGCTATAGCCTTTCCTAAAGAAGCCTATAGAAAATGTGCAGGGATTTACCCACACCAGCCCTCCTATCTAGGCAGGAAAGGGACATGATAGTGCAGAGGCTTGTATACAACAATGCTTGGCCAAGGATAGGTAATGTGCACTTTTTCCATGATCAATGCCCTATGGATTCTACTGACGTAACTTTCTCCTTAATCCTGACTCCTGATACTTGAGGGGTTTATTATGCTTACTTCAACAAATAATTTAACACGATGTTGCTGGCTGATTGTTGTCTTATCACATTCTTGGATCTTCCAGTCACTGTGTTTTCTTTTTTTCAGTTTCCTAAGATGCATAATCAGACTCCTTTGGCTAGATCACCTCACCAGTATTATTGGTTACAAGAAGAAACATGTTTTTTCTGTGATGACTTCTCTGTTAGCAGTGGGCCACAATCACCACCATTAAAAAGGCCCTTTGGCAAACCGTGCATTAAGGTATTGGTAGACCACGATTTCAGTGTTGTTTTGTCAGTGTTTCACAAACCTTTTAGAATTATTGGTTAAAGTGTTCATTCTGCTATATATACACCTAAATAAACCAAAAGTGTGTTTTCCACTGTTTACAAAACGTGTTTTTTTGCAGTGTTTGTTATTATTAGTTTTAAAAGCCTTGTGACGGTCTTCCTCCCAATGTTTTGCCTACTTCCTCTACATTTTTACCGCATTTTGGATGGTTTTACATCTCTGTGCACTTTCCCATTGCTAACTGTCCAGGAGCACCAATGCTGATGAAGATGACGACGGTGAGTACAGCCGCCTAGCACACAAGGGAGGGAGGGGAGTGTGACACATGCACAACACACACCATACACGCACCCAGAACAATCTGCAGAGTAAACAACAGCAACAAGAAAGCAAGAACAAAACTATTTTGCTGGAGTTACAGGGCTGGGACTTTTCTCTTATGGGGAAGGGGAAGGGGAAGGGAAGAGGTCAAGGCAGGAAAGGAAAAGCTTCTTAGGACCAATGGGCCTGGTTGTGGGAGGAGGTATGGAAGTGGAGATAGAGGGGGTGGTTGTAGAAGGAGGAGGTGTGCTGGACATGGGTGCAGGTGTGTGGACAGTGTGCATGTGTGAGGTGGATGGCTATTAGAGGTCTGAGTGGGAGCGTTTGTGTGTCTTGGAGGGGGGCAGACAGGGTGGGGGAGGCCAAACAGGACAGGTGGATGGATGTTGTGGTGGTGTCTGCAAGTGAGGTGGGTGTGCTGCATGAGGTGGTGATGGTGGTGGTAATGACTGCGTATGTGGTGTATGTGGTGCATGTCTGCGGGTCTGCTATTGTGGTGACTGTGGGCAAGGCTGTGCAGGTGGCAGGATCTGGGACTGTTGATGCTGTACATGCAGGTGTGAGTGCTGATGTGACTGTGGGGGGGGACGGCAATGGGGAGATAGTGGAGGCAGTGGCTGATGTTGTGCGTGCATTTGTGTGTGGCTTTGTGTGTACTTGTGGACTGAAGTGTGCTGCCTGTGTTTGTCTGTGTGAGTCTTGTCTGTTGTTTTGGGTGCATGCTTGTCAGAATGTGTGCATGGGATGGGTTGGGGGAGAGGAGACAGGGACTGGGAAGAGGCAGTTGGATGGGGGATGGAAGAAACAGGAACTCTGGCTGCCATCAGAGAGGAGGGCAGAGCCTGAAATGATCTCTATAGGGCCGCAAAGCCACTGTGAATGCCCTCCAGGAAGGCATTGCATTGCAGCTTCTGGGATGCCAGCCCCTGGAAGACATTTACACTGGTTGACTGCCATACAGAGATGGATCTCAGGAGGTCAATAGCCTCCTCACTGAGGGCATCAGGGCTGACTCAGGCAGGGCCTGAGGTGCCTGGGGTGAAGGATACACCCACCCTCCTGGGTGAGCAGGCACGGGCAACTGGGTGGGCGGCTACTGGGAGGGCAGTGCTGGCACATAGGGTGGCGGAAGATGAAGTAGCTGGGCTGGTCCACCAACACCAAAGAGCTCCCATCCGAGGAGGAATAAGAGTCAGTGGAACCCGCTCCTGTCCCCCCCATGGTGCGCCCCTCTCCCTGCGTCCCACTAGTTCCCTCGGCGTCGGTGGACTCTGCCACCTGGGTTCCATGGGCTGTAACTCCCTCACTCGGCAGTGCCCCTGCTCCTTCGCCAGATGATGCTAATCCACACACTGACAGGATGACAAAAGGAGGGTGGGGGGGAAGGGAGCACAGGGTCAATCTCAGCACCAACAGCACAGATGGCATACACATCACTATCACTCACAGAGACTACGAATGGGCAGTATGGACCACACTGGCATACCATTGGCTAGGTACTACAGCAGATAGGAGCCAATCACTGCCATCTGCACACCTACTGGGACCAACTAAGCCCTGTCTGCCATGGAAAGCAAGCTATCCAGCAATTAAAAATGAGCATACCACCCGACATACCTAAGCTGGACCATGCAGCAATGTCTAAACTGCCAAATTGGAGCATCCACTGACTAGAACCCTGCACCCAAATCTCATGCCAGGCAACAAATGATAAATGTCACACACACTGTACTCACCCCCTTGTGGCTGCTGTGCTGACCTCAAGGGCCCATCCAGCTCTGGGTAGGCCACCGCCAGTATGTGGGCCATTAGGAAGGTCAGGCTCTGATTGGCTCCCCTCCCTCTTTGGGAGGCCGTCCCCAGCTGGGCCTCCATGGTCTTCCGGGCCCAGCGTGTCAGGTCCTTCCACAGTTTCCTGCAGTGGGTGCTCTGCCGGCTATGGACCACCAGGGTCCGCACGTCCTTGGTGATGGCACGCCACAACCCCTTCTTCTGATGGGCGCTGACCTGCAGATGAAACACAGACACCATGAACCATACAATCCAGCCTGTCACACATATGGCCGACATACAGTATTTGCCACAAATCAAGCACACACCTGACCCGTACCTCTGCATTCACATTGCTGACAGCCATACCCCCCCAAATGACACACTGTTAGCCACGCATACATAGACATGCAGCCATGTCGCATGCAACGTTCCCATGATGTAATCACCTGTTGTGCGGGAGACCTATATAACTCTCCAAAAAGGGGTAGGACCCCATCCACAAGCCTTTCCGAATCCTCAGACGTGAAGGCTGGAGCCCTTTCCCCTGTAGCACGGGCCAAGGCAGGTACCAGACACAGGTCACAGCAGCACACGCAGAGGAGATGTAGTCCAGTGGAAAGTGAGGAATCAAGTGAAGTAGTATCAAGAACATAGCAGTCACGTCCGAGGCGGTGAACACCGTCACCGCCAGCGTTGATCATCATTGGTTACTGTACTCCATAGAGCCCCATGTTAGCCAATGAATGATTGCACGGTGGTGCATACCGCCTTCCGTCATGACGCCTAATGCTGGCAGAGTGAGGTCACTTCCACCTGTCCATGAATACAGGACAGGCGGTTGCCATTTCCTACTGCTAGTACTCACGTATTGATTTAAAAGTGCATCATTGGTGTCGACTGTACACACCTAGACAATTCTACTGTCCAACATACATACATGCTCTGTGTCCTCTGATGTAGTGTGTCCATAGGTCCTGTCCTCCCTTCTCACTTTTGGGTCACTTAGGTACTAACCACTGCGGAGGATTAGGAGGAGGCAAGCTCCCATGTACAGAGCCCTTATGGACTTGGCTACACTGGAGGACAGGCACATCAAACTCACCTATCATCTGGACAGGGCCACAATCACAGGGCTGTGTGCACAATTAGAGCCTGACCTGCTACCTCCTATCCGTTGCATCACAGTAATACCCCCTCTTGTGCAGTTACTATCAGTGCTCCATTTCCTGGCAACAGGCTCTTTCCAGGTGACAGTGGGCTTGGCTGCAGGAATGGTACAGACAATGTTCTTGATTATGGTTGCAAGGGTTTTGGCTGCCTTGCTCAAACACATGTGCAGCTACATCGCATTCCCCCAGATTGATGATTTACCCACTGTGAAGGCTAGATTCTATGCAATCGGACACATACCACATGTGATTGGGGCCATTGACGGGACCCATATTGCCTTAGTCCCCCCCAGTGCCAATGAACAGGTGTACAGGACTAGGAAGAGTTTCCACTCAATGTCCAGATGGCGTGCCTTGCTGACCAGTACATCTCCCATGTCACTGCCAAGTATCCTGGGTCTGTGCATGATGACTTTGTACTGAAGAATAGCAGCATCCCACCGCTGATGGCACCACTACAGAGGCACGGAGTGTGGATTATAGGTGAGCCTGAGTCCCACCCAATGTATGTCAGTGTATGCTTGCAGGAGTCATACCCCATGCCATAGTGCAAGGCTAATGTGTGCCCCTCACTTCTTGCAGGTGACTCCGGCTACCCAAACCTGTCCTGGCTCTTGACCCTTGGTAGGAATCCGAGAACAGGGGCTGAGAATAGGTACAATGATGCTCATGGGCATACCAGGAGGATTGTTGAATGGACCTTCGGTTCCTGAAGGCCAGGTTCAGGTGCCTCCATCTGATAGGTGGTTCCCTATGCTACTCCCCTGAGAAGGTCTGCAAGATTGTTGTTGTGTGCTGCATGCTGCATGCTGCACAATTTGGCCCTCAGATGTCATGTGCCCTATCTGCAGGAGGAGGGGAGTGACAATGCACCTGTGGCAGCTGTGGACACTGAGGACAGTTAGGAGGAGGAGGAGGGTGTGGACAACAGGACACATATCATATAGCAGTACTTCCAATGACACTCAGGTAAGACAGTTGAACTATACATTTCTCCATTTAAGTGTTGTGCTGTGTGGCTGTAGTATAATGCCAGTTACTACCTTTGCATCCCAACTGACTGTCCCCTGTGCCTTCCCTTATTGCAGATGTTGGTGTGGTTACAACAGTGTAATGCTGTGATTTGTACAGGCTGCCGAGACACATATGTAGGATGGATGAAAAGATTACAGGACATTTGCATAGGATCATGCAGTTCAATACAGTTCAATACATTGTACATTTCCTTCAGATAAAGCAATATTACTCAAGTTGTGTCCATGGGTGTTTATTAATAGATTAGGTATACATTGGAAAGTGCAATATGGTGGGGTGATGGTTGAGGAAAGTCCAGTGTAGTGGCACAGTCTGTTTGTAGCACAGATCTAGTGTCCAAGGGGTCACAGGAAGAGGAGCAATGGCAGTTCAAAGTGGACATGTTGACAGGGTGGAACACAAGGGGTGCATTCTTGAGAGGCTCATTGTCCATGTTACCCAGCACCCCTGCAATTTAGGCCATGGTGGTATTCAAGGCCTGCAATTGTTGCATGACCCCCTGACTGCTGGTTCTTCTGCATGATGTTGAGCACCTGACCCATCCTGTCCTGGGATTGTTGCAGGTAGGCACACTACTGATTGATGTATCCTGGGGACAGAGGTCTGGGGGCGTTGGCTGGCTGCTGTGGGGTTAGATTCAGAGGGGGGGCTCTGTAGTTGACTGGCAGTGGGATGGGGTAGCCAACTGACCAGTGGTCCCTGTGGGCCAGGGAGTTCATCCAGCTCGGGATGTCCAGAGTTGCTGTCATCACTGAGGGCCTCTTCTGGTGGGGGGCTGGGTAGCCATGGCACCTCCTCGCCACTGACAATGGCTGGGGCGCCTGTGGGGATGTAAGTGATGTGTTAGGGTACTTGTCTGTGTCAGATTCCCAGTTCCTAGCTTTCCCAATGATAATGGTGTTGTCCTCTCACCTTTGCTAGTGTGAGGTGATGGATTGTGGGATTGGTAGTTCTACATGCTGTGCATTCATTGGTGGTTGGTGTTCATTCAGAGCGAGAAGGGTTGTGCTTGCAGTGGGTTTGGCATGCAGGGGTTGTCATTTAGGTGTGGCAATTGGGGTAGTGCACTGTGTGGGATGGAGTGGGGTGAAGGGAGTCAGGGTGAGGGGGTGGGCCGGCATGCAGTTATGGGGAGGTGATAGGTTGTAAATGGTGACTCCCTAGTGTCCAGTGCTGACTACTCCAGTGAGTTCCTCAGGATGCAGTATTGCCAAGACTTACTCCTCCCATGCTGTCATCTGTGGGAGAGGAAGTGGGGGTCCACCGCCAGTCCTTCTGATGGTCAGCTGGTGCCTTGATGCAATGGAATGCACCTTCCCCCGTAGGTCGTTCCACCTCTTCCGAATGTCATCCCTTGTGCGTGGATGTTGTCCCACGGCATTCACCCTGCCTATGATTCTCCACCATAGCTCATCTTCCTGGCAATGGAGATCTGCTGTACCTGTGTCCCAAACAGCTGTGGCTCTACCCTCAATATTTCCTCCACCATGACCCGCAACTCCTCATCCATGGAACGGGGGTGCCTTTGTGGGGACATGTGTGTTGGGTGGTGTGTGTGTTGTGCAGAGAGTCATGTGTGATGTGGTGGGGTCTGTTGTGTGTGGTGCGTGACGGATGTTTGGGTAGTTGTGGTATGTGTGTGCAGTTCTCTCAGAGAAAGGTTTGAGGGTGATGTGGGGATGTGGGGATGTGTTTTATAGTGCTGTTGGTGGGTGTGTGGGGTGTGTGCACTTGTGTCAGGTGTAGGGTATTTTGTTCTGGCCAATGTTGTCTTGTTTTGTTTTTGGGTGGTCATTTCTACTGCGGTGGTGTGCACTGCCAATGGTTTACTGCCGTTGACTGTCCGCTGTGGTGATTCGTGGATCATTATTTGGTGGGTGTAGTTTTGGTGGCGTAACGGTATGGGTGGTAGTTCCAACAGTTTATCGCGTTCAGTGGGTCTGGCGGATTTGTTGTTGTGGCTGGTTTCTGTCATTTTTGTGTGTATGTGTCATAATCTGGTGGACGGATGTTTGCCTCTGCGGCAGTATGTTGGCGGCAGTCACCACGGCGGTATTCGGAATTAACCGCCGGTCTCATAATGAGGGTCTATATCTCGCCTTTGATGAATATGGCATTTTTAAATCTATGTTGCACAATTTACTTAACTGTATAACATGCAACAATAACGGAGACACCCTGATTAGGCCTGGGCGGACTGCACAGAGTCACGCTACACGGAATTCCACAAAGTGGGAAAAAAACTATGCTGCCCTACATGGAGTTCCACTAGCGGGCGGAGTTCTCCGTTGCGCCCATTGGCGTTATGTTTGATATCAAATGCAACATGAAGTATGTATTTGTGTTTAAAATAGCGTGCAAATGGCACCACGCGGTTTGCATGGGCACGGTCATCTTGTTTTATACTATGTTTATGGCGCTGTGCCTGTTTTTTTCATCCCACTTCAATCTTTGCAATCCTCCATCCTTATACTTAATCTACTTCTATTTTTTATTTATTGTACTAGTGTGTTTTTTGTGCTCAATTATTTTAACGTTTTAAAAAAAAATCATGTTTTTTGTGATTTTTTATATTTTTAATATTTTTATCTTATTTTTTCCTTCCTTCCATCCCTGCCTGTTTCTTTTCTGCTCTTCTTCACCCTACCCCATGCAGCACAATGGCAGAACAGGGAGCAGCGACCGCCTACCTTCTGGGTGGCGGTGCCATCAAGAAGTGCCGCCTTGGCTGATCTTTAGTGGGGAGGAGGTGGCAGCACTGTTTTTTTATGTGAACTGCCACCTCCCCTCCATGCTGGCAGCAGATGGCAGGCCTGGGAGCAGTTACCCTCTGTAGGAGCATCGGCTGCATCGGGCTAGTCAGAGCCAGGACCCAGGACCAGCGCACCACCCAGCAGCAGATGCACCACTGGGCGGATATCATTGACTGCGAGCAGGACCTGCTCGACCTGCTAGGTGTCAAGATTCCGGGGCTTGGTGAATATTTTTATTGTGTTCGTGTTCTACAATGCAAAAAAAAATTCCGAATACCATGCAGCTTCCATTCAGAGGTAAATTACGTTTAGTTTACATGAAGAATATTATTTATTATGTGATCAAGTTAGAGCTAGATATGTGCTCGGCGCTACATCATCATACTCGTAGGCACTCAATTTGGTTGATTATTTAAGTAGCCATTGCAATGTAGACTCCTCTGTCCTCCTGTCTCCATAGTGAATTAGCATTCTCTGTGACTTTATGTAGCTCTTACAGCCCCAAGCAATTTCACAGTGATGCGAGTATGCATGCATTGCAAAAAAAGGGAGACTGAGTTGATCCATCAGGGAGGTCGATAAATGAGAATAGAATGAAAGATCATTAATTGCAATGCATTAGTTCTAAATGTAGTGTGGATACTTGATCATACAAGTACCATAGGTGATCTGATTTAAGAACAATGTTATTGCATTTGCCTGTTATACAATAATTTTGTGAACATTAATGGTACCACTAATGCATTTTATTATCATCTTTATTTCCTACATCAGCACCCAAGAGCAAGAAGAGGGGCACTGCACCAGTGGATCTGGCAGAAGCTGGGGAGGCGCTGACCTTGTTTACTTATTTAATACTGTCTCCCTTTTTTCCAACTCCCCTATGCAAGTTTTGTTTAATTCCTGTTATCCCTGCTGTTTGAAATGGCCTTTCTGCAGGGTCACCCCAAAACTTTTTGCTTTCCTCCTTTTCTTTTTCTGACCTCATTTTTGCTGGCTTTAGGACTCTGCACACTGTACCACTGCTAACCAGTGCTAAAGTGCATATGGTCTCTCCTTAAAACATGGTGACATTGGATCACACCCAATTAGCTTATTTAATTTACTTGTAAGTCCATAGTCAAGTGCACTACATGTGCCCAGGGCCTTTAAATTAAATGCTACTAGTGGGCTGCAGCACTGATTGTGCCACCCACATAAGTAGCCCTCTAACCATGTCTCAGGCCTGCCTCTGCAGTGCCTGTGTGTGCAGTTTCACTGCCACTTCGACTTGGCATTTAAAAGTACTTGCCAAGTCTTAAACTCCCCTTTTGCTACATATAAGTCACCTCTAAGGTAGGCCCTAGGTAGCCCATAGGGCAAGGTGCTATGTAGGTAAAAGGCAGGACATCAGCATGTGTGTTCTATATGTCCTAGTAGTGTAAACCTCCTACACTGCTATGAGGCCTGCTCCTTTCATAGGCTAACATTGGGGCTACCCTCATATACTGTGTGAGTGCTAGCTGCTGATCTGAAAAGAGAAGGAAGGTCATACATAGTATGGCCAGAATGGTGATACAAAATCCTGCTGACTGGTGAAGTTGGATTTAATATGACTATTTTAGAAATGCCACTTTTAGAAAGTGAGTATTTCTCTGCACTTAAATCCTTCTGTGCCTTCCAATCCACGTCTGGCTAGGTTCAGTTGTCAGCTCTCTTGTGCATTCACTCAGACAAACCCCAAACACAGGATGCTCAGCCTCACTTGCATACTTCTGCATATTGAATGGGTTGTGAGGGTGGAGAGTCTGACACTTACATGTCAAAGGATAGTAGCCTGCCCTGACACAAAAGACAGCCACACCCCCTACTGGGACCCTGGCGGACAGGATTGAACTGAACGGGGACCTTGTGCACTTCTAAGCCACTCTTTGAAATCTCCCCCACTTCAAAGGCACATTTGGGTATTTAAACAGGGCCTCTGCCCCTCCCAACTCAGACACTTCTGAGGTAGACACTCTACCTGACAAGACACTTCCTGGAAAAGAGAACCTGAACCCGAATCTGCAACCTGCCCAGAAGAACTGCCTGGCTGCCCAAAGGACTCACCAGATTGTTTTCTGTGAAGGACTGCTGCCTTGCTGTTGCCCTGCTACCTTGCTGCTCTCTGGCTGTGCTGAGAAGTGCTCTCCAAGGGCTTGGATAGAGCATCCCTCCTGTACCCTGAAGTCTCAGGACCAAAAAGACTTCATCTCTACAAGAAGGACTCCTTGTGTGGCAAAAATCGACGTACAGCCCGCCAGAAACGACGCACTGCCTGCATCACAGTGAAAAATTCACAGCACACTGAACCAGAATGATGCAGCCCGACTTCGGAATGAGAAGATCGACGCAGCGCCAGCGTAGTGACCAGAAATTCGACGCCAGGACCATTGGATCGACGCACCGCCAAGCCGGAACGACACAGCCCAACTTCCAGAGAGGAATCGATGCAGCGCCTGCCGTGCGGTAGAACTTTCCGCGCAACGCCCACCGGATCGATGTAGCCCCTGTGACTTCGTCCTGTCAGCGCCGGAAATCCATGTATCGTCCCTGTGGTGTCCAAAAACCCCGCAACCCAAAGTGGATCCAGGACCGAGTGCCGGAAATCGATGCAAAGCCTTCCCTGCGTGAAAACTAAACAATGCATCCTCGTGTGCGGCCCAAGAAATCGACGCACGCCTCCCTGTTTTTCACACATCTCCTCCTCTGCTGTTCTTTGCGAAGATTTTGAACACAAACCAGGGACTTTGAAAGAGACATTTATTGCTTTTAAAAGACTAAAGACACTTAAGATCAATTTTACTGTGATATTTTCAACATATACTCATTGCATCCTAATCGTTTTGACCTGCATCTAATCAGATAAATAATATATTTTTTTCTAAACACTGTGTGGTGTATCTTTGATGTGCTATACTGTGTTATTTCATGATTTATTGCACAGTGTCAAGCTACCAGAGGGTGGGCACAGTATAATTTGGATTGTGTGTGACTTTCCCTGACTAGAGTGAGGGTCCTTGCTTGGACAGGGGGTAACCTGACTGTCAACCAAAGACCCCATTTCTAACACCTGCATTATATTTTTTTCTGTCTTTCATTGTCCATTTTGTATTCCACCCCTTCATTGCTCTTCAATGATTCTGAGTCATTGTCAATCATAGACTAGAGCTCTGCCTACCTGGCTTTTCTAATACTCCCACAAAATCCCCAGAGTGATATATTTAATAGAAGATACTCCAGTGCTAACCAAACTGTAACAATATATTGTGGTTGCATTTCTTTGATTAAAAAAATTAAGAAGGGGAGAGGGTACCTCGCATCTAAAAACTAGCCACACCAACCAGTGAGACCAGTGGAGCTGGCTCAAGTTTCCCCGCTGCAGAAGCAGATGGAGCAGGGGGGTGGATGCGGCAGGGACGGGCGATGGCAAGTCACATTGCTTGCTTATTGACAATGACCATTACTCACCAGCTACAAGGGCGTTGTCGTGGTCAGATTCATGAACCTCCTGCATTACAGCTACAGTAGTGGTTGGGTTACATGTGGCCTCTTCTATCTGCAACTCAGCAAAAGCATGCGTAATGCACGCAAAAAATGATGGCTTGATGAAAAAGTGAAAGAACTGAATGTTAAAATAAAGGATGGGTAAAAAGAGTGAAAGAAAAGGATGAGTGGGTCAATGAAAAATGATGCATGGGTGAGTATTGAATAAATGGATGGATGGGTGAAAGGATGATTGTAAGAAAGGGTGAATAGTGGGTACTGAATCCATAGATAAAGGATTGTGAATTTGGGTGAAAGACTGGATGAGATAAAGTAAAGCTTAAATCATGGTGGCTATGGGTGAATATAGTAGGAAAAATTAAAGGATGATTGAATAATTTCTGGAGGAATAAAGAAGGGCACTCTTCTGTAGAGGAGCATGCTTAGTTTACCCTACTTTGCTTATTTTTTGTGTTTTTATCATTTATGGTTATCAAAACTATGGTTAAGAGTGGGGGGTATTTAGATTTGTGTTCTAATCCCTTGACTCACTGTATGTGGTAAATGAAGCAGATGTGTATCTCATCTTCATTTATAAATCCCCTCCCTTCCCATGGCATTTTGCTACCCATGACGATTTATTTTACACCTGTTTAGATTTTCCCCTTTTAGACTTACACTAAACAGCAACTGAATAAGACAAATCTTAGGCACATGATACATCGATGATCAATGGATGCCCCTCTATTCTTCTATAGCAAAAGCTCTACATATACTATACAAAAGAAACATATTTATTGGGGCACTGAGCAGCACACCATCATGAATCTGTTGTGGAACGAAAATGGAGATAGAAGTATGACACAGTTCAGTTAAATGTTTTGATAACAGTCCTGCCCCAGTGAGACCCCAGATAGAATATCCTAAGTGTTATGCCTCCTAGTTTTGAAATATGGAAAATTACATTTAACCTACCCAGTTCTAAAAAATATATTTGTTAAAAGAAAAACTATGCTGTATTGCCACATTGCCAAATTGGCCAATGCATCTCCATTCTTCTTTGAATGTCTGTCTCTCTTGGCTGCCTGTCTGAACCTGTACGGAAGGTAAGCTGGAGTCTTGACCTTTCCCCAAGTTTTGGGCTGAACACAAAGGAAGTGCCCGGGGGAGGAAAACTGCCTCAGTAGATGGTGAAACAGGATGGGAGAGAGCAGCCAAAGTGTACTTGAAAGGAGGGCAGGACATTTGGTCCAGCAAGTGGACCTCCCCGATTTCCTGAAAAAACAGATAGCCAAGTGTCCCCTGATTAGATTAGGAGAAGGCTGGAAAGGGGTGTGCTAATGGAAACTTAGCCACACCAATGGGTGGGCTTAGCCAGACCTAACCTCTGAGACTGAATTTTTGCCATCTTGGATTTTTGGAGAATGTTACTCCCTGTGATTGCCACACTTACCAGGAAGTGATCACTCAAGAGGATGGTGGCAAGCACATGATTGGTTAGGGGCCCCCCCGCTTTCCATCCCCATGAGCAAGGATGACACTGGCAGAGCTGCAGCCACACCTCAGATCCCTACAAGGAACAAGCCAAGAAGAATGAGGGCTCCCCTTCAGGACCCCTGACCTGCACCTGGACACTGCACACTGAAGGACTGCACCAACTGCACACTTGGGCTTCACCACTAAAAGGTCTTTGCCAGTCTTTAACTGTTTCAAGAAGGGACTTCCTGTTTGCTAGAAGTAGAAAATATCTGACCGGAGTCCCCTGCATCAAGCCCTGAAAAAACTGACCAGCTGACCAGTGACCAGTGGTCATTTTTGGATTTGGGCCAGGTGCTTTCTGGGAGTTGGGTCCTAACCCTCAAGGAGCAACTCGTAGATTCTAGAACCTTGGGGTGAGTTGTGGACTTCTAAAGAACCTTCAAGAAAAACTAGAAGTTTGGAGCAGATTGGAAAACATTTGGAATAAAACTCCTTAAAGGGGCTGACCTGACGTTGTGAGTCAAGCCGGCTTATGTCAACGGAGACCTGACCTGACTTGCAGATTCATGCCGCTAAAAAGCTCCGGAGCCCCAGACTTCTACAATTTCACTGAGGGCTCCTGGAAAGGCAATCCCACGATGTTGACTCAAAATCGATTTGATGTGGAGGGTCGTCCTTCATCGGAGACAAAAAACGCTCTTAAAATGTGACAAAGTCTGAACTTAAAAAGTTGACTGAGGCTTCATGTGCACCATATCCAAGGAGGCCTCCAGGGAGGTTCTATCCAATTTCAAGTTTGGCCCGATAAAGATTTCTATCACAAAAAATCGTCTAAGTCCTAAGATTGAATTCTTCACCAAGGTCTCCTGCAATGCGTGCCTGAAGAGGGCTCCAGGGAGGTCAGATCCAATTTGCGACATCGTCCACATCATTATTAAGGAAGGTGTTGGACTTTGCAAAGTGTCAAATTTAGTCTTCCCACTCCAAACGTAGGAGAAGGTGTTGGGCTTTGGAGGGTTGTTCAGATAATTAGAGCCACTCCAAACATAGCCACAATGGGAAAAGTGCTGGACCTTGAATGGGGGCAGATTTACTATTCCCTCTCAAAATGTATCCATATTGGCAGAAGTGTTGGGCTTTGGAAGGTCAGATTTACTATTCCTACTCCAAGAGTAACAACATTGAAAAAAGTGTTTGATCAGGTGGGATCAGGTTTACTATTCTCACTCCAAACATAGCTACAATAATGTTGGACTTTAGGGGCTTCAGATTTACATTTTTCACTTCAAGCTTAGTCACACTGGGGAAAGTGTTAAAGTTTGGAAAGGACAGATTCACTATTCCCACTAAAGAATTAGCCATATTGGGGAAAGTGTTGGACTTTGCAGTGTGTTAGATTTGCTGTGTCTACTACAAAGCTACCCATATAAGTAAATGGGCTGGAATTTAGGATGGTCATATTTGCTATTCCCATTCAATATTTAGCTACATTGTGGTAAGTATTGACCTTTTGTCAGCATTTGGATTTACTAATCCAACCCCAAACTTAAGCACTTAGGTGATCAATTACGATTTTAAGGGGTAAAACATCGTATTCCAACACCAAAATAAGCAACCTAAAAAAATACCTTCTTAAATAAAACTATTAGACTCAAAGAAAAATTAAAAAGTATGAAAAAGGAAATCATTACATGCAAACTAATCAAAAAATTAATGTACATTAAACTCAAAATAAAATATTTGCATTATCAATTATTTTTTTATAGTTTAAGAGAAATCAATCAATGAAATATACAATAAAATATAACATATTGTTTAGACCACTAGATCGTATATATATATATACATATTTATATACATATATATATATACACACAAAGGCTTGGCTGCAGGTCCTGCGGCCAACCCCTGCCACTCACGGACAAAGGCCATGCTTGGCAGTGGTTGGATTAATATGTAGTAATGAAAATTACATTACATTAAAAACACAACTGAAATTCACTGAAAACAACAAAGGACAGGGACATTGTAGTTAGGTTCTGAATTTACTTGTACAAAACCATAAAAATTCAGCAGTTATAGTTAGAGTTATTTCGAGTAACTATAAGTAGCTCCTGAAGGTAACTATAACACGCACCCTCGTCATGCACAGTTTTCACATTGTTAATTTTATTGCAAATGTTAAAGTGATAATATCAAAGATGCCATAGAAGGTGTCATCAATGTTACATGTGGAGTATTCAGTTGTGCATGGTGAAGGTGTGATTTATAGTTATCTTAGGGTGCAAATTATAGTTACCTGAAATAACGCTATAACTGCTGAATTTCCATGGTTTTGTAAGAGTAAATTCAGAACCAAACTAAAATGTCCATGTAACCGTTGTTGTTTTCAGTGAATTTCAGTTTTTTTTTTAACGTAATGTATTTTCATTACTACATATTAATCCAAGCACAGCCTTTGTCTGTGAGTGGCAGGGGTTGGC
Source organism: Pleurodeles waltl (assembly GCF_031143425.1). Lineage (NCBI taxonomy): Eukaryota > Metazoa > Chordata > Amphibia > Caudata > Salamandridae > Pleurodeles > Pleurodeles waltl. The sequence continues at coordinate 144,064,408 of NC_090440.1, forward strand.
TGCAGGACCTGCAGCCAAGCCTTTAGAACCACTGATCCCCATGCAGCACACAGCCATTGGCCATGCACAGCAGAGGTTGGTCACAGGGCCTGTCTCTGGCAGTGAATCTGTGAGTTGGTGCATGAGTGTCTGAAAGGGTCTGAAAGTCGGTGTGGGAGTGTATGACTGGGTGTGTGAATGGGTGCATGAGTCTCTGAGTGTATGTATGAGTGAATTAATTCTTTTATGAATGAATCTGTGAATTTTTTTTTTTTTTTTTTGATTTTTGATTTTGTGATTATTGTTGATTAATCACATCATTTCAAACTTATAATTTGACCCTCAAACACACCTATATCACACTCCTGTGGTCGGGATACCTCCAACCCGACCCCTTATGAGACTTTTCATTTTGCTTTTCAGCCCTGGGGACCATGTCCTGGGATCTTAAAATGGTGCCCTCAACTTTCTGTTCAGGTTGTGGCTGTCTAATTAAAGCACTTCTATTAGGCCGTGCATTCGCAAAAATTCACGAATATTCCCAAATTAGTTGCGACCTCAGATATACAAAATTGGATTTTCTTTCATTTCTCATGAACTGCTGAATGAATGTACACCAAATAACCAAAAGCACAATCTGTGGAACAAAGTCTAGCTTTCTGCCAAATTTGGTGCAATTCCGTCCAGCAGTCCAGGCTGTAGTCATGTTCTAAACTCCTATGGGAATTAACATAGGAAATGCACCTTTTTTGATACCCCCTTTTTCTCAGCCCCTGCCTGATGGATCACCCCAAACTTTCTGTCCACAATAAGAATCACCGGCACATGTTTTTTGGACAGTTCATGAGGATTCATCAAACAGGGCCAAAGATAAGGGCAAGCCAAAAAATGCTTTTTCCATGGAAACATGGCCCTACATATAACTACCTACTGGCGATTGCCAGTACCTTCTATAATATTAAGGGCTGGTAGGTATATACACCTAGTAATAAGGCCACAATCACAAATAAGGTTCACTCAAGGTCTCAATAAATGAATCCTTGCTCATTCCTTGGTTGCTTTTCCCAGGAGCAGCTGGGCTTATCTTAGGAGGCAGGTGTGTAAATCATATAATATCAACAAAACAGTGCATTTATAACAATAGGAAATATTTTTATCTTTAAAGTGACACCAAAATGACAAAAACTCAAGTAGGGAACCTGAGAAATGAATTTTTAAAAATAACTAACAAAATGTGTTTTCTAGTGCTTAAAACTGAAAAGTGCCAACCAGAGAAATCTGGTTGCACCTGTCCGGGTGAAAGTCAAAGTCTGAGGCCAATCACAATGGATCCCAAGTTGAATGCCTTGAGTGGTAGGCCATGGTCAAAATTTCACTTTTGGAATGATATAGAGTTTGGCAGATGAGTTACTCCAGATATCCCGTCTGTCACATTGCAATCTCCATAGGCTATAATGAGACCATAATACAGTAGACAGGATATCTGTCATGTTTGTGATGGAATAACACCCTCTGCCAAACTCTAAATCCGGCCCTAAATCTCTTTTCTGAAGCTTTTTCCCTCAACATCGAGTGGGTCTCCTCTTCAGGCTGGCTTGTAGCTCAACAACGGCAGCTTGGATGCAAGTGATGCCTCAGTCAACTCCTGGAAGTCTCATCGATGAAGAAAATATCCAGAGTATCAGCTCGGCAAACCGGAAATTCAGGCTGGGTTGTTGCTTGATGACGCTGGCTTGACTCTCGGGGACAGGTCAGTTCACTTTTGGACCTTTTTGACAAAAGCTCTTCAAATGATTCCAACCCTCTGGATCTTCTTCCAGAAGTTCCTTTAGGGTTCTTGAAGTATCAACAACTGCAATCCAAGGTCCCAGAAGCTCAGCATTGCTCCTTGGGAGTTGGAACTACAATTCCCAGAGTGCACCTATTCAAATGCTCAAAGGTCCACTGGATGCTGGTCATCTGGGGTCTTCTGGTAGTACTTGATGCAGGGGACTCTTCCGGTAGTTCCTTTATACCTGTTGCTTACAGGTAGTCCAATCCTGTATCTTCTGAAGCAAGGCAAAGTCCTTTTTGTGGTGAAGCCCAGAGTGAGCAGCAGGTGCAGTACTTCAGAGTGCAGTCCTTCTTGGTGCAGATCAGGTGTTCAGCAGGGAAGCCCTGCTTCTTTTAATTTCTTTCAGCAGGGTTCTAAGTTGCTGCGCAGCTCTCTTATTTTTATCCAAGTTTCTGGGCTGGCAAGCAGGGGGCACACCTGAGGAATGGGGCGCAGGTGGCCACCCTTTCTAGTGACCACTTCCTGCGAAGTGTGACACATTTTTGTCCCAGGCAGCACTGTTTCTCAAAAATTCAAGATGGAGAAAATCTCTCCTGGAGGTTCAGGTCTGGCTAAGCCCACGCATAGATGTGGCTAACTTTTCCCTACACTCCCCTTCTAGCACCTCTCTTAATCTAATTACAGGTGCACCCTTCTGACTGGAGTGCAGGAAATGGGGGAGGTCTGGTTTCTGTCCCAAGTGTCTTTCCCTCCAGTTTGACCGCTAATTCTCCTTCCTGCTCTAGAATTTGCTTCTGCAGTTCTCCTTCCACCACATTATTCCTTTGTCCCAGCCCAGGCCAATTCACACCTCATCAAGGCAGCCTGGCCAGCCTGTCAAAGGCTGACTAATCAGAAGAGGCTGCTGCTGAGTTAACTTTAGTAAAAAGTACAAAAGCTCTTTCCCTGTAATAGTTATAAGTCTAACACTGGCAAGTTGTTAGATGTATCTTAACTATTAATAATTTTAAATCTTGAATGATTTTATTGCTTACTTCTTTGAAACGTAGGACTTTATTAGTTGTAAATTAAGCCTTCCCATGTCAGCCTATGGGGCTCACGTACTACTATAACGAAAAACAAATTTGGAAGTACCTACACTTAGCGATAGGCCACAAACCAGTCAAGGTCTCAATAAATAAATCCCACCTCAACCCTTGGTACACTGGCAACGAGTAGTTAGACTTAACTTAGGAAACAGGTTTGTAAAGCATTTCACATTCACAAAAAAGAAATTAAGTAAAACACAAAACACAAAACATTCCAACTCCAATTTATAAAAAATAGATTATATTTGTATCTTTAAAATGACACTAAAGCAACTAAATTAGACTGCCAGATCATGTTTGAACATGTGGAAACATGAAGTCAGAACTGCATCCAAAACACTAGGGCCCATATTTATACTTTTTTTAGCGCTGCATTTGCGTTGTTTTTTTAAGCAAATGCGGCGCAAACTTACAAAATACAATTGCATTTTGTAAGTTTCCGTCGTTTTTGCGTCCCAAAATGATGCAAATGCGGCGCTCAAAAAGTATAAATATGGGCCTAGGGGTGCTATTCACAAAGGTAAAAACATTCTAACCTTAGACTAAAAGTCTAACTTTACTAATAGTAACTGGAGGAAGATCAACCAGAAGTGTAGGATTGCCAGGCGCAGAACACCCTAAACCAGACGCTGAAGACAGGGCCAAACCATCTGTAGTCAAAACAATATGTGAATGTAACTGTTCTAGACCACCTTTCCCTGATTGCATCACAAAAAGGGGTAAGTGAAAAGTATTGTAATTTACCCCTCCATGCTGATACTATCCTAACTCCCCATCACTTCGTGATTCTGAAACTTTGCTCGCTTGAAGTCCTTTAAAAATCGGAAGGATGACAATTACCGCTTTATAAAACTCCAAAATGAATAAATAAATATATTTATATAGTAAAAATATTACTTTGACCATTTAGCAGCGTGTGTGTGTGTGCGGGTGCGAGGGTGGGAGCGTGCGTGCGTGTGTGTATTAGCCTATTTGTTGTTTGACACCCTCCTTTTAGCTACATTCGGAATGAAATCATGGCTACACTAAATTAAGACTTTTAAACTACTGGGCTAGCACTACTTGTTAAGATTCGACATCACGACCTAAGAAAGTACTTCCTTTCAAGCCCTGAATTGATGTTTCTGGTTCCTTTCCAACTTAGTTGTTTACCTTCCCGTCTATCGTGTTTCAGTAGAACAAGATTACATTCAACAGTGGGTGTCGGCAATTGATTTTCCACCCACCAGAAACAAAACTGACGAAGCAAATCAATGCAAACGACTACATACGCCCACCTCCTTAATAAAATGGAAAGTTCTACAGCAAACTTCTTCATGGTTCTGACCGCTATCTTGTAAGAAAATAACAGTGAGCAACAGTGTTTTTCGTGAAGCCTAAAATCATTTTTACCGTGCTTCAGTGTGTAAACATAGTTAGGAAAAATTCAAATAAAATATCTCGCTTAATTTAGTGATCCTGCAAATGATCTATATCTGTTGGTAACAACTTGCGAAAGACAGAAACGGTAAATTCATATTCATAGCTGCTATAATTCACAAAACGCATTTGCATTATTTATCAAATTTCTCCCCAACCTGCACTTACAAAGATCATGGCATTTTTCACTGACGCATCGAGGGATTGTATGACTCAGAGAAGGAAGAGTTTTAAGAAAGGTTTGCTGATCCGATTCTTATGAGATACGGAAATGTATAAAACATGTATTCAGTCACGACTTTTGATCATTTTGTGCTTCAGGGTTTTACTTAATAATTTTCTTCTTGTGCATTTTTGTATTTTAAGCGGTGACAATCTGTAAAAATAATGTAGGGATTCTACTCCATTAAATGCTCACATCTAACCTAAAAAGAACAAAAGCCTAGGCAACACATGAAATAGTTTTATTCCGACATGCATCCTTAATCCGCCAGTTTGCTAATCTTTCTGCTTAAGGGGAGGTAGAGGTGACTGGGCGTTGTTGAATTATTGTGAGAAGAGATATCACAGTAAATGGCGCAGGGCCTTTCCTTAAAGTTACTTCCGTCTGGGCAATATGGGTTAGGCTGATTCTCAGGGCCCAATTCTTAGAGTAATTTGCCTCAGTAGTTTCATCCTCTACTTGCCTCTGATTCGCAAAGTCAGCACTGGAGCACTTTTTATGCAGTGATATCACTCATGTAAGTGAGATTTTGGTAGTGTGTTCAGGGTAATGGCTATCCCTCGGGGAGAAGTAGGGTGGTGCAGGAAATGAAGTGAATTGGGTTGTCTCCCCTCTCCCATCCAAGGCACACTTACCGACCCACATGTATCCACATCAACAGACATGGTACGCAAGGACAGACACCAGCACCACAAAAGCCACCACCGCCATGCACACAAACCACATTAAGATGCAGACATGCCAACATCCACTCTCATCACTGACTCCCCCACCACCTCCCCCGACAGTCATGACATCACTCACACCTGCAGTCAGCATCTCAACAGTCCCAGATCCTGCCACATCTGTCCACACTGCTACAGTCGCAAAATATCAGACCCCATGCATGCACCCCATACACCACATGTGTGCACAACACGACTATCAACACCCCCACATGCAGCACATCCACCTTTCCTGCAGACACCATCCATACATTCACTCACACATCCCACCTGTCATCTCCCTGCATCTCCTCCCCCATCCTGTTCCCACTACACCTAAACACCCACACTCACCCACCCAAGAGTCACCCAGCACATACATGGTATCCACCCACGCGCCTGCACCCAAGGCACCTCCACATACACACTTCACAACCATACCCTCTCCCTCCACTCCCAAATGTCCTTCCCACAACCTACCTTGTACCCCTATCAAACATTTCATGACTGAGTTTTCCCTGCTCCCCACCACTGTCACAGGCCTTGTTCCCCCCAAGCACCCTGCAATGCTTCCCAGACCCCTGCCTTCCACCTCCTAAGTATCCCCGGGTCATCATCATGCCCCTCCTCACCTATGACTTCCACCCTCTCCAAGTCTACAGTTGCCCCTCCCAAACACAAGGCCAAGCCCACTCCCTCCAATTCCAAGACCGAGCCCACTCCCTCAACTTCCAAATCCAAGCCCAACACCCCCCCGGCTAAACCAGCACCATGCAGGGTCAAGCAGAAAGAGATCTCCTCCAAGCCCAGGCCAAAAGTCTCCCCCTCCAAACCCAAACCACTACACCCACCACTCACTCCTGAGGTGCCTGCATGCCCCATTGATGCCCCTGCCCTGTGGAGGCCAGCGTATTGCAGCCAGGAGTCAAGTTGGGGTGTGTGTTTCTGTGCCCCGTGTGCTTGGGGCACTGCTGGACTTTTGGACTGGCCCTTGGGCCCCTTTGTATATAGTTTGTTGTCAATTTTAATTGTATTTTCAATATATCTGCACCAGTGCACCATTGGTATGGATTGTAACAACCGTGTTGTGGCTTTCTTTCAATGTGTATATGTTGTGAATGTGTGATTTTGCGTGTGTGTGTTGTGTGTGTGAACTTATGCTTCCCACCAGTGTGTGCTAGGCTGGTATACTTACGGTTGGTGTCTGGTCAGCAGGAGCATTGGGAAGACTTGCAATTCGCGTGCCGTGGTGCCTGTGGACATGCTTGTGTTCCTGAACGTGAGTCTTCCCTTTTGTGTTGTTCATTTCCAACATGCTTTTCATGGCGGTGAGACTACCCCAGAAATCCTTTTGGTGTGCAACCAAGTAAAACGGTTGTGGGAAACTGCCTGACCGCCAGCTTGGAGATGCCTGCCGCCAGCTGAAGCGGTCTGTCCATACTGGCAGTTCGGACAGAAATCTGGTTGTGCTCTGCAGTTGTCTTCCACCTACTCATAATGTGTCGGTCTTCACTGACAGGCCTGCAACGGTGGGACTGCCACCTCCGCTGCGGCGGTCCACAGACTGTCATACTCATAATGAGGGCCTTGGTGTGGCTCATTGGAGTTCCTCAGAAGTTTTGGGTTCTTCGCAAAGCCTCTCAGCACCAAAACTCTGCACCCTGGCAACCACCAACACCAAGTTCCAGCAAAGCAGCTTTTAGCACTACAGCATCAACCGATCACAGAGACTGCCAAAGAGTAACACCAGCAATGACTGTCTGCCATGCAGAGTCTGCTCCTTAAGCTACTTCAATATCCATCTGTGATGTTCTCCCTGCTCCTCATGCCCCTTTCCACTGTGAACTGAACTCTTGGTGCTTGAGTGAGAAGGCAACTCTTACAGTGGGACCAACCTGGTCCCTATACATGACCAGCACTCCATTGCATTCAGCCTGAACATGTGACTTTGGCCCGGTCTCGCACAACCAGATAAGCACCAGTGGCACTTTGGGCTTTTTGGTGCTATTTTCATCTAAATCTTTAAAAAATCATAACTCCGGTTCTACTGGTTAGATTTTTGTTGTTATGGGAGTCAAATTATTTATTACATTTTTACTGTAGTTCTCTACATTGTGTTGTGTTTTAACTTTATTACTGTTTGAAGTGCTGCTTAAATACTTTACACCTTACCTCTAAGATAAGTCTGTCTGCCCTGGGTCCAGCTACCATAGGGTTGAGCACAGGTTAATTTGGGGTTGCTTGTGACTTCACCCTGACAAGGAATGTGGTGGCTGCTTGAGTAGGGTTCTACTTGTCACCTAGTAATCCAATTTCCTACAGTGATTTAATATGGAAGAGAGGTTTGTACTTTTGTGTATTGACCTGGTAGGTGAGCCCTCCTCCAATCATCTTTTTAACACCACATAACCCGGCTCCAGTAACTTATCAAGCAGCATAGTTCCACACTTCTCTACCTTACTTTATTTTGGAAGCAAAACTGAAAGGTTACTCTAAGCCTCCTCCAGTTCTATATTTCTATGGATTTTAAGGGGATGATTTAGTAATCTACTGTTAAAATCACTAATAAATAAAATCTGGGCTACGTTTTCTTCTGCAATAGTTTTAAAGATTAAATCAATAATTGAAAAAAATACATTGTCACAAATCAGACTTAAGGGAACAAACACAATAAATAATAACCAGGAAAACATTTGCATCCAAGAAGACCCTGAGGGATTCCTAAAACACGTATTGCAATTATTGAAAATGTAAGGACATTATAGTTCCAGATATGTTGTATTGAGAGAAGGCAGGCAATTCCTCCACTTTTGTAACCTTTTATTGAATTTCTGGTGGGGATATCAATTACATAGTGATTATCAGCTACACTCTTTTAGATGACCTCAGGCTCAGAGTTTATCACTTTACTACAGCAAATATAAACATACACAAATGTGTACTTTTACTTTAATGAATCAGTCCCTAAGAAGGGCTTCAATTATTCACTGGAGAGCCTGAAGGGTTTTTGAGAGTAGGCACCAGGGAGGTTGCAACAACCTTCTAAGCATAGACCATTAGTAACTCGAAAGGTTGTGATATTTGATGGATTATTGCTTAGTGTTCTGCTAAACACTTCAAGAATGCTGTTGTTGGTACTACGTATCATAGTTTGTGATTGAGAGAGAACAACTTCTAGGTCTTGGAAAGTGGATCCAGGGGAAGTAAAGTCAAATGTTGTAACCCCTTTTGTCCCTCTACAGTAGGAGAGATTAATTGTCACTCTGCCTTTTGGGTACTATTAATCCAGGATCCTCAGTCTCCGGTAGGGCATCCTGGTCTAAAGCGGTAGGGGGTAGATGCTCACTTATAGATTCCTTGAGGAAATGATTCTTAGCAAGTAATGAAGAAATAAGGAGAGGTCTCTCGACACATGCAATATGCCGAGACATCTTCATTGGGGACTAAGCCCTAATTGTCACCATTGTTCTTTTTGAGAGGTTTCTCTTAGAGTGGAATTTTTATGGTGATTGTTAGCTGGGAAAGCAAGGAGGAAAATGCTGGTGGTTGGGTGTGATATGGCTCAACTCAACTCTTGCCAATGACCATACAATGCACTGGGCATTTCCTGTGCGGCTGCCTGTCGGCATTCTACACTACTGTGTACTTCTGCAGATGTTGGGGTGATGACAAGGAAGGAGCACACAGGCCCCTCTATGATCCCACCCTGGCAAGAGGAAAGAAGAAAATAGAGTTGTACCAGGTGATGAGGGTCTTGGGACCAGAGGTGAGTGCATGCTGGATAGATATAAACAGCTGACACAGGGACACAAGTATTACAAGTATGTCCAGTCATGTCAGGATGAGCTGGGCATGTTAATGCTCACATAAAGTGAGAGCATCAGAAGAATGAATAAAGACAGTCTGCTAACCCATTGGTGTTTAAAGAAAACAATAAAATGATAAATGTCTTCAAAATACTGTCTTATTGAGAGCTGCATCTCCTTTGAATCAATAATCATTAGATTTTAATTGGGTGTGCCTCCTAGTGTCAATTGTTTTATCCTATTAAGACCCTGTTTGAAATTTAGTAGGAGTAAAATTCATGTATGGTCCATGCGTTTTTTTAACTGATTATGAGTTTATGCAACTTTTCACTCCTGGCGCCTTACATGCTTTTTCTAGGTATTAATTCTGGCTGTCAAAATTGCATGAGGTTTTATCAGCAGCAGAAGCCAAGCCTAATTCTGGGTTTTTCTTTAACAGGAAGGACTTCAATCTATTCCATCTCCACCCTCTTCTCCACCACATCAACAGGCCCACCCATGTATTTACCCAAGGACAGCTCCTCCATTAGAGTAGAGGAGCAGTGCCTCACCAATTAAAACCTCCCAAAGCCCCAGAGAGATGAAAAATAAAATGGTAATAAAGTTAATTTATTATGAATTTATCTTTCATCCACCCATCTTGAACCGATTGTCAAGACAGGCTGAGGCCTGCTGAGTGGCGACAGCAGGGAGGAGGGTTGGCTGCCTGGGCACTTCAGTTCAAAGTGTGCATGTCCCTTTGACTGGCCGCCTTGAGATGGGCCAGCTTGACGTGTGCACTTTGAAACCTCTCTAAGCCACATGTCTTAAAACAGCTAGGTTAGAGCAAGGGCAGACCTCCAGTACCCTTAGGAGCAATGAGAGAGGTCGCTCCTTCCAATCATGGCGCTTCTCTCATGCTGGTTAACAGTATGAGAGCAGAGTCGGGACTTGTAAAGAGAGTTGGCTGGGGCCCACACTGAACACCAGACTGCAGAGGAAGAGGATGTGCAGTGAGGAGGAGGATGTGTCGTGTCAGGTAAGTGTATTTTCACTATTTTGCTCGTGGCACGTGGTGCAATAGTGCATGCCACTAGCATTTACCATCTTCTGAGAGCAGGTGATAAAAGTATGCAGCAAAACGGTGTGGTTTTATGAATGGAAACATCAGTGCCACATGGCAAATCCCTGTTCCATGAGGTTCATCTCCTAAATGCACTATACTGGAGTGATTTTATCTGACAGCAATAGTAAAATCACATGCATTTTAGCAGTGGTCCCTGTACTGTGCAACTCATAATCAGGACCTAAAGAAGGATTAACACTGTATAAGGCCTCACATTTTTATATCCAGAAGGATAGGACCATAAAGTGTCGCCAATGAAAATGGCCTTGATCGGGCAACCATTCTCCAGGTAAATTAATACTATCAGGCAAAAAGCATAACGGTCCCACATTACAGGGCTTGGTATGTGGCTTTCTTTTGGTGATAAAATGCCTACAATCACCACTGAGCGAAATATACTATTGAAGAACTACTTGGAGTTTGCCCCTCTGAATTTACAAAAGGACTTCCCACTTCTCTCCAAGTTAATTTTACAGATTGTTGTGAAAGAAGGCTTTTGATTTTCACAGTGGACAATTAAAGCTTGAAAAGCATTTTGTTTTATAAATTATGTTTGTTCCCCATAAAATGTGAAAGCTAATATTGTTGTTCTTTGAACCTTTTGGGCTTGATTGACAAAGATAAACTTACACTTTTGTGTACGTTTATGTTTTATTTGGTATTCATAAACTACAAGATAATAGTAACTTTACTATTGCATAGACATTTGGGGTGGAGTACTCCCACATAAAAAGATAGGTCTATTTTTGTATATGCGGAGTTCTCCACCCAGACGACAGAGTCTCTGCGATTTCAAAGTTACTAATACTCGTAATTTGAGAATACCAAAAAAAAACATGTAAACTTTCCCAAAAGTTTAGCTTTGTAAATCAGGCTCAATTTTCGCTATTGAACGTAGAGTGATGAACAATGAAGGGTGGTGTTGTATATGGGTTGAAGAACTGCAGAAGGCTGATAATAAATAATGGGAGTTGCTTTATGTATCAGCCTAATGCCTCATAGTTGTGTCACAAATGCATGAAATTGTGGTCAGGGCCGTTGACAATTTCAGATTGGCCAAATATTTTAAAACAGATTTTATACATAGGTGGTACAAGGACACTGTCTAATACATACCATCCTTTATTTAGGTTAGATTCCTTTTCACTGCGTGTCCCCAGGCTTTATAAAATGTAGATCTCCTTTGAAACGTACAAACAGGAAATAAAGGGCCATATTTATACTTGTTGACGCAAAACTGCGCTAACGCAGTTTTGCGTCAAAAAAATTAGCGCCGGCTAACGCCATTCTGAAGCACCATGCGGGCTCCGTATTTAATCAATGACGTTAGCCGGCGTTAGCCGCCGGCGCTGCCTGGTGTGCGTGGAAAAAAACGACGTACACCAGGCAGCGCCGGCTTAGGGTGATATGGGGCTTGGGCGTCAAGAAATGGGGCAAGTCAGGTTGAGGCAATTTTTTCGCCTCAACCCGATTTGCGCCATTTTTTTCGACTCCCAACCCCCATAGAAATGACTCCTGTCTTAGCAAAGACAGGAGTCATGCCCCCTTGCCCAATGGCCATGCCCAGGGGACTTATGTCCCCTGGGCATGGTCATTGGGAATAGTGGCATGTAGGGGGGCACAAATCAGGCCCCCCTATGCCACAAAAAAAAATATAAAAAAACACTTACCTGAACTTACCTTAATGTCCCTGGGATGGGTCCCTCCAGCCTTGGGTGTCCTCCTGGGGTGGGCAAGGGTGACAGGGGGTGTCCCTGGGGGCATGGGAGGGCACCTCTGGGCTCCTTCAGAGCCCACAGGTCCCGTAACGCCTGCCTTTTGCAGGCGCTAAAAAACGGCGCAAAAACGGCCGTACGTCATTTTTTTTGACCCGCCCACTCCCGGGCGTGAATTTTGCCCGGGAGTATAAATCCGACGCACATGCCTCGGAGTCGATTTTTTAGACGTGAACGCCTACCTTGCATCTCATTAACGCAAAGTAGGTGTCCACGCTAAAAAATTACGCAAACTCCATGGACTTTGGCGCTAGACGCGTCTAACGCCAAAGTATAAATATGGAGTTAGTTTTGCATCGGAATTGCGTAAAAAAAAACAACGCAATTCCGGCGCAAACGGAGTATAAATATGCCCCAAAGTTTTTGAGCTGTTCATGGAAGGTCAGTACACATCCACTGAATGATTATTTTTCAGACACAATGCCACATGAAACATTCAGTAGCCTCTTTACCTATGTGACTTTACAGTACAAACTATATTCCAGGCAGGAAATGTCTCTAGTTTATATGAACAAGAGATGCAATATATTGTCATATGCAAAACAGTCAGTCTATGAGAAACTCCTTCTTGATACCTCCTAATGCCACAAGGACAGGATTGCATCACCTACCCTATTAGACAACTGTGGGGAAAGAAGAAATGTAATAATAATGCATGGGAACACCTCAAAATTGACCCTGCTATGCTCACTAGGAGGATTCATTCTTTCACAAATGAGTCTGCGCTGCCCATTCCTTCAACGTGCCTTCCATAGACCATCAATGGCATACACAGAATGCAACCACAATGTATAGAGGTCCTAGATTTACAAAGATTTTTCTTCAGATTTGCATTACTTTTTTAACATACACCTGATGCGAAATCCTTTATGGGAATTACAAACCAACGCAAATTGGTATTTGCGTTGGTATGTAAGAAAAAGTAATGCAAACTAGCGCAAAGCGCTGCTTTGCATAACTCTGCTTCAAGGGAACGTTCCATGGGTGGCACATGGGCATATCTGCACAACCACCCATGGTTTTTCACGGAAACCCTATCTACTAACGATAGTAGACAGGATTTTGAGCCAAATATTAACACCACTTGAAAGCTATCGTTAAAAAAGAGAAATCCTTTAATTTATATTAACGTTTCCCACTTTGCATGTGTGCTGCACTGAACAGCTCACATCCAAAACGGGAAAAGATGTAAAGTTAGTCTAAGCATAGTATTTTGTATTGGAAGGATATCCTTCCAAGACAAAATCTATGCTGGGCTCACACAGACACCTTTCCCTTATGGTGCAAAAGCATGACTGTGTGCCAGTGGTGGGGAGAGCATGACAGCACCATATGTCTGCTTGTATGGCAATACCCTGCTCTGTCCTTGTCAGCAAATGCAGCACAGCTACTTTAGGTGTTGTGCTGCATTGTGTAACAGGTTTGTAAATCTGGCCGAAGTGTCTTAATGGGCATGGGGTTCATATGACCTCGTATACGAAATTGGATTATTATTTGGGACTGCCCACATCAAGTAATAATCACAACTCTTTTCATGGTGAACACTTAAGGTACCTACACTAACCTGAGATCAACCTCCTGGTATCTATGGCACAGAGCCGACATGCATTAGTTACTGCTATATGTAAAGTATTTAGGCAATACCAAAAAAAGAAATAACAAAACAATAAAAATCCCAAACCAAATAAAAAAAAAAAAAAAAGAAATTGACAACAAAAATCCAAAAGGTGTAAAACGCAGATGCTAGTCAATGGTTGCAGTGGACCAGGACCTAGGTGTGATTTCAGGTCGACCATGATGGAGCTCTGGTCGGGTATACGAACCAGGTTTGACCCGGTCTGAGGTTTTACCACGTGACTTTGCTTTTTTCTGGGAGTCACACACTTTCAGTGTGGAAAAACAACAGTCTGTGTCTGTTGAAGTTCCCATAAATTATATAGGCATTGGTTGAGGTCTAGCTGAAGTCACTGGTTTTGGCAAGAAAAGCTCAGAGCAGAAGAAATTAAGATTTCACACACAGAGAAGTCTTCTCACTGGCCATATAAAGTCTTCTCACTGGCCATATACTTTTAGCGCCATCACCTGGTCAAGATTTGTACCTTCAGATGTGTCTCTATTTTGGAGCTCTAAATCTTCCAGTGAGACAAAGCGGCAGGCTGCATCTGACAGGGAGTTCCATAATGGTCAATACCTTCTTGTCGAGGGTCTGGAGAATTTGATTTGCTGCTGCAGTAGAACTTGTTTTTTCAGCCAAGCGACATCATGCCATGGTTAGGCTAGATCAGGGTTCTGCAAAGTCGGTCCTGGAGAGTCGGGTTCATGCCAGATTTTTAGTATATCCACATTTAGAAACATGTAGATTTCTGAAACATTTTTTTTTCTAAATGTGGATATGCTAAAAATCTGGCATGGACCCGGCTCTCCAGGACCAACTTTGCAGAACCCTGGGCTAGAGTGATGTGTCCCAGTCCCCATGAGGTCTGGAAGGCCAAACATTTTCTAAGTCACAAGATTTCAGGGATAGTAGGAGAAGTGCAGTCAGACAAATACAAGGATGCATTACCTTAGTAACATCACTTGGGGGTCAAAACTAACTCCAGCAGAGGCCACTACTAATCTCAGGGTCAGCTTCAGTTGGTACAGCTCTTGCTCTGTAGCTACAAAGGAGGTTAGTCAGCTGATCCTTAAAGTACACATCTTTGTCCTGGGTACAAGAGCAAGAAGGTCTAGTCAGTCCATCAGGGCTCTTCTCAGATCATAGGCAGCAAGTGCAGTTATCTTCTGTTCTCCGGCAGGTCCAGAAAGTCAAATTAATACCCACCACACACAGGTGATTTCTGGCTCATCCATAGCAAATGCCTAAATGTTCCCATGGGCAAACCTACCCACTTTTGCAGCAGTTCATGGTTACACTACTGCAAGCAATCCCACAGTGCCCCTCATTCCTAACATCCTGGACAAAAAAATATGTCTTCCCTTTTGCAGTGCATGTGAGCCCTCTCAGTGGTGTGGCCAGGGTAATGAACAGTCCCATCTTCTCTGGTAACTTCAAACAATTCTGGGGTAACTTTCCTCCCACTTCAATTGCTGTCTGCCTGACTAGGAGGACAAAACCCAGTGTCTTTACATGTGCCACCTAACAGTTGTTTGTGACAGGGAAACTAAATTAAGTTCCTTCATACGCCCCCAACTGGTCTTCCTGCCAGGGGATCAAAAGACCTCCCCACACCAAACCATTGTCTCTGTCCTGGGGGTAGTTTTCACACCTCATCAGGGCTAGTTTGTGGCTGGTATACTGCTCGAGAGTAAATGCAAATTAGCCTCCTGGCTAAGTTATCTTTCCTTAATCTTTAATAAGAATATGACTTCATAATTGAGTTGGGCTTTTAAAAAATATTTAAAATGGTGATTTAACCATATTTCTAGCTGGTGCAACTCAGAGATAATATTTAATCTTGCCTCCCTGTGTTTCTCTATGGGTCAGACAGGGTCTCCTTACAGTGAAAATAGCATTTAGGGCATTGTTATTGCATGGACATGGTGAGATTAATTTTCTACATATCCCACCTTTAAATATCATGCACGGTTGCTACAAGGTGTACATCATAATGACTTACTAATATTTGAAAGGGATGTCTTCCTCTTTCAAAAACAGCTGTTTTTAGAGGTTATACTGCTAGTTTACACTGCAGCAATCAGGCTACGCAGGGTAGAAAGAGATGTTATGTTTATCCTGCTCCTGTGGTGGATGGCACTATAGGTGCTGCCGTCCAAAAGTGGAATTTAACTTCCAGGCCCTGAGTAAACTTTCAACATCATATGCTAGGGACTTCCATGCAAGTTTAATGTGTCAATTAGGAATAAGCCAATTCAGCCATCTTTAAAGGGAGAGCACAAGCACTATACTACTGGTTAGAAAGAACTGCAATCAGAAACCATAAAGGGACATAAGCAACCCCAGACTAATTTGGGCCTACTCTGGCTTCATCAGTTAGACACATCTTGAGTCCTGAAACCCTTATTTAGTCCTTCATCCGTTTATAGCTCTCAACACATTATATGCATTAAAATACCAAATGTCTAAGGACTTTCCAGATTTCCCACACTCTTCCTTAATGGTTATTGGTTCACCTAACAAATCAACATATCATGTAGCACATTCTCTTCTTTGTCTATGTACATGCATGGGTGAGCATTGACATTTGCTGTCACTATGTGGGAGGGAAAACATAGACCAATATTCATGACAACTGATCTAGTACTAGAACCTTGTGTGAGGCAGTTCTGATGCAATGACCTTCAAATTGGTGGGTCAGGGTGTCATGCTTCACATGTACCATGGAACTGGTAGGGATGATGTGGTTTTGCTGGGCACATAGTCTTAGTGCTGACAAAAATATTGTATTCAAAATATAATTTACAAAAATGTCACCCCTCGAAGTTAATACTTTAAAATCTTCTTGGTTCCTACATATATACTGTATTAGGCAACTGCACAGTGAGATATTCATCAGGTGGTCAGGAGGTAAATGTAGAGGAGGTCCCCTAATATGAATGCTATATTAAGAACAACGTGAGCCAAACTATTTAATCTTACATGTGCATGAATTACATAAAAGACTCCTCGTTTGATTGGTTAAAAACTAAATTTGTATTGCTCCAACTTTAATAACATGAATCCAATAAAATCAGTGTTTTTCATATATTCATCAACACGTGTTGAATGAATTATCTGACATCTTTGCTCACTTATATGAAAGCGAATATTGTCAATTAGGATGATGAAAATGAAAGATGAATTATGTTGTGATGTATGAATGAGATTGATTTGATTATTATGTAAAATTAACTAATATCTGTCTTTAACTGGAGATAGAGGGACTGGAAACCTTATTGAAGATATTCGGTTTCAACAGACTGTAAATATATACATGATCCTCCTTTTCTATGTTGTCATAGTTTGGGTAAGGGTGCATAAATGTACATATATTTTGGATTATATATATACAAGTGCATTACTAGTTAGAGGGATACTATATAGAAAACAGAAAGGGATGATTAATTAATTTCCGATATGTGGTGACACCATATTGAATGTTGTTATTGCCCTGTTCCATTTTAGACAAAGACCTGCTATGACCCACTGAAAATGATGGGTTAGAATACAACCACAAGTGATTGCCGGTGGTTAAACTTTCTTCAAGATCCTCTCATCACTTTTTATGTGATTGATGTACCACCTAAGTGGCAAGGGATATGCACAGATAAAGTTCCCTTGTGCACTGTGCCATAGAAACCATGTCATACCTCGCTAACAAGGCCTAACATGACTGAAATCACACTACAGTTACTATTGTTCACTTCTAGAGGGGGGTTCCTTTGGCAAAACGAGATAGGCTGTTACCAGTAGGCGAAGGATCAGTACTGCTTTGCATGAGGCCGGCCTTTGTCTAGGTGGTACAGTGGGTGAAAAATGATGGGTTGGACATCTACTCCCAGCGACTGCCAGTGGCTAGAATTTTGCAAGCACTCCTCCCATCACACTTTGGAACTGAATATAGAAACTTCTCAATCTAGGCTTCCACATCACCAGAAGAATATAAGGAGTGCCATTTTAAGATTATTTAAAATTGTAGGTTCTCTCCTGGGCTTCAAAATGCCAGATACCTTTGCTGATACGTCCCTCTGAACCAGTTTACAAAGTTCTGAATGCGAAAAACATAGGGGCCGATCTAAGAGCCACTCGCGCCTCCCTGTGCCACATTAGAGTATTTTTTTTTATGCTAATGTGGCCCAACGAGTCCAAAATCGCAGTGTCAAGCTTACAAAGTGGTTCAATGCATGCATTGCGCCACTTTATAACCATTTGTGCTACATTATGCCTGCACCAGGCATGATGTATGCAAAGGGGGCCTTTCCCCATTAGGGGGGGCCGAAAAAATTGTGCAAAGAAATCTTAAATATTTCTTTGCATCATTTTATTTTGGCACTTTTAATGCCTGCTTAGATCAGGCATCAAAAGGAGGCACATCATTGTTTACAATGGGCCTCAATGGTCTTTGCAGGATTAGCGTCAACATTTTTTAAGCTAATCCTGCAAAGCTCTGAACTAGCTTTAAAAAATGTTGACGCTAGTTCCCCTAACTATCACCATGGTGCACCGTATCTTAGATAGGGCGCACACATGGTGGTTTAAGGGGGTGCTAAGGGGCACAAGAAAAGTGGTGCTGCACTGGGAGCAGCACCACGTTTCCTAAATCAGGCCCCCTAGTTCTCCTACCCACCAGGAGTACAACCTCACTAGCTAAGCCTCAACACCTCCAGAGGTAGAAGCATGATTAATGCCCAACTTCTTCCAAGTGCTATACAAGTTTCTGCAGGTTAGTACTGCAGCCCCTTGATCCTCAGGGCAGACTTCTAGGCACCAAGTGTCTCTCCAGCCATGTCTTCTGCAGAGTCCAGTCCTCTGTGGTTAGCTGGACCCTCTTGGAATCAAGATAACATATTTTTTAATCCTAAAGCATGCATAGAGATGGCCAACACTTGATTAGAGTAGTTTAAGTTCCTGGGTGCTAGCTGGATTCAGGATTCCTTAAGTCCTTGACTGAATCATCTTCTTCTAGCAGGAGTCGGGATCTTCTACCAGCAGGGCTCTTCTTCAGATGAAGTCATATTTATCTTATGCACTATCCACTGTTTGGAGAAATCAAACTACTCAGTCCTAACTTTTTCCAACAGTCCCCTAGGTCTTTTTGGAGCAGTTCCTATTTGTCTTACTGTTCAATTAACCAGGAGCTCATATTTCAAGTTGGCAGAACCCAGCTGCAACGAGGCAGGCCCGTTTTTAGTTCCTTAACCACTGTTCTATTGACAAGAGCTCTCCTCCTAACTGACAGGGCTAAAAATGGTTCTTTCTCCCACTGGTGCTTGAGCCAGGATTTTTGGAAGGATCCTGTGAAAGAATAGGGGAAACCCTCACTGTAGCCAGTCATCACCCAGTCTTTCATAATATGCTCATAAATGCACCAATCACGTATCATGTGCCTATGTATCACATGCTCCCTAGAATCACCCATTAACCTATTATCAAATTAGGGCCTGGACAAGGAGGTTGACTTTATTACCTTCAGGATTAATGGGCTATTACTTTGAGGTGTTGTGGTGTTGGCAAACACTCTTGTGAGATCTACAAAGTCTCAGCTGCTATCTTGAAATCCCACCTATAAAATCCACAACTGAGTGCCTATTCTTGAATAGGGAGTACGGTGAGGTAGGAGGAAGCAGCTCCCATTCTGCAGGCAAAGTCCTACTCCATTGTTCCATGAAGTATGATGCAGCTGGAATGACTCAATAGATTTGCAAAACAACATATCCTAAAAACAAAGAAGAAAAAAAGCTCAAGTCAGAGAGTTTTTTATTGCAAACTGTGAACAAAGAGAATTTTCATTTGAAACTGTGCCAGAACAGCATATATTTGTAAAGGTGGAGCCCAAATTCACAGTATAAGTCTGAAAACTTTGGAAAAACAATGTGCATTATAAAACTATAAAGAAACAGTGCTGAAACTTGGAAACAAAGAGTGAAATACCAAAGAGACTATATTGAACCTGAATGAAGATTGAGTTCAATAAACCAACACTGGGAGGTAAGAATGTTGATGAAAAAGGAATAGATTGACACAAAGCCAATGAGAAGTTTACTGAATTGTATATTTGTACATATGATACATGATATCCACACTAGTCTGTTTTTAAAACAAGGATAACCTAGTAGCCCTAAAAGACTACAAGAGAAGAAGAGTATAAAGGCCAAGTAAAATCAATCAAAAATCAATCAATCAAAAACTTTATTAAGCGCGCTACTCACCTGAAAGGGTCTCAAGGCGCTGTGGGGGGTGGAGGAGAGGGGGGATGACGTTTACTGCTCAAAAAGCCATGTCTTGAGGTGCTTTCTGAAAGTCAGGAGGTCCTGGGTCTTGCGTAGATTGGTGAGGAGGGTGTTCCAGGTCTTGGAGGTGAGGTAGGAGAAGGATCTGCCTCCGGAGGTGGTGCGTTGGATGCAGGGGACTGTGGCGAGGGGGAGGTCAGCAGAGCGGAGGAGTCGAGTTGGTGTGTGGAAGTTCACTCGTTCGTTGAGGTAGGCTGGTCCAGTGTTGTTGATGGACTTGGGAGCGTGGATAAGGACTCTGAAGATGATCCTTTTGCTGATGGGCAGCCAGTGAAGGGATCTGAGGTGAGCGGAGATGTGTTCGTGGCGTGGGAGGTTGAGGATGAGACGTGCGGCTGCGTTCTTGATTCGCTGCAGTTTCTGCTGAAGTTTGGCTGTGGTGCCAGCATAGAGGGCATTTCCATAGTCTAATCTGCTGTTGATGAGTGCCTGGATGACGGTTTTTCTGGTTTCTATGGGTATCCATTTGAAGGTCTTCCATAGCATGCGAAGCGTGTTGAAACAGGAGGATGATATGGTGTTGATTTGCTGGGCCATGGAGAGAGATGAGTCTAAGATGATGCTAAGGTTGCGTGCATGGGTGGACGGTGTTGGGTGTGGACCGAGGGCGGTGGGCCACCAGGAGTCGCCCCATACTGTCTTGTTGGGGCCGAAGATGATGATTTCTGTTTTGTTGGACTTGAGTTTGAGGTGGCTTGCTGTCATCCATTTGGCGGTGTCGAGGAGTCCGACGTGGAGATTTGCCTTGGCGGTGGAAGGGTTCCTGGTGAGGGAGATGACGAGCTGGGTGTCGTCTGTGTACGAGATGATGGTAATTCCGTGGGGGCGGAGGATGTTGGCGAGCTGGGCCATGTAAATGTTGAAGAGGGTAGGGGAGAGGGAGGACCCTTCGCGGACCCCGCAGATGATCTTAGTTGCTGGGGACTGGAAGGGAGGGAGGCAGACTTTCTGGGTTCTTTCGGTGAGGAAGGCGGTGAGCCAATCCAGGGCCTTGTGTCAGATTCCTGCATCGAAAAGGCGTGCGTGGAGGATTTGGTGGCAAACAGTGTCGAAGGCTGCGGAGACGTCCAGGAGGATGAGTGCGACGGTCTCGCCCTTGTCAACTCTGGTTCTGATGTCATCAGTGCAGGCGATGAGGGCGGTCTCAGTGCTGTGGTTGTTGCAAAATCTAGACTGGGAGGCATCGAGTGCGTTGTTTTCCTCTAGGAAGTGAGACAGTCGGGCGTTCACTATCTTCTCAGCGACCTTGGCAGGGAAGGGGAGAAGAGAAATGGGGCAGGAGTTTGTGAGGTCTACCAGGTCTGCTTTGGGTTTTTTGAGGAGTGCGGTGACTCCGGCGTGCTTCCAGGTGTCTGGGAAGGTTGCAGCGTTGAAGGAGCTGTTGATTACAGCTCGGAGCTGGGGAGCGATGATTGGGCTGGCATTGTTGAAGATGTGGTGGGGCAGGGGTCTGTGGGGGAGCCTAAGTGGATGGAGTTCATGTTTTTTTTGGTTTCTTCATCATCTGTAGGGGCCCAGGTGTGGAGTTGGTTGGTGTGAGGGGTGTGGTGTTGTTGGTCATGTTGGTGGTGTCGGTGGTGGTGATGGTGGGTGCGGATGGTGTGAAACTGTTGTGTATGTCTAAGATTTTGAGGTTTTGAGGTAAAAGTAGTTAGAGAAGGAGTTGCAGAGGTTTTGTGCGTGAGGGGGGTCGATGGTGCAGGATTTGGGTTTGGTGAGCTCTTTGATGATGGTAAAGAGTTCCTTGCTGTTATGTGAGCCCTTTTGGTGGTCCGGATGAGTTGGTGGTGTTTGCGTATGGTAGTTTTGAGGGTGGAGAAGTTGTTCATGGAGGGCTCTTGGCACCATGCTTTCTCAGTTTTGCAGCATTCACGCTTGGAGGCTTGGAGTTCAGTGGTGAACCAGGGGGCGGTCTTGATGTTGCGGGTGTTTTTGTTACTTTCAGTGGGACAAGGGAGTCTGCGCAGGTTGTTAGCCATTGTGTGAGGTTGCGAGCAGCGATGTTGGGGTTGTTGGTGAAGGGGGTGGAGCTTGTGTGAGCTTGGCGTTCAGGTGTTCTATGGGGATCTTGTCCTACATTCGGTAGGGTGTGGTGTGTTGTCGGTAGTGGGTGGGGGGTTTCGTGAAGGAGAAGTGGACGCAGTGATGGTCGGTCAAGTGGAGTTCTGTGGTGTGTGTGAATGTGATGTGGTTGCTGGAGGTAAAAATTGCATCCAGCGTGTGTCCTGCTGAGTGAGTAGGTGAGGTGACCAGTTGTTTGAGTCCCAGGTTCGTGAGGTTGTCTAGCAGGGTTGTGGGGTTGTGGTCGTGGGTGTTTTCCAGGTGAAAGTTGAGGTCACCAAGGAGGATATAGTCTGTGGAGGTGATGGTGTGGGAGCTGATGGTATCAGCGATGGCATCACAGAAAGGGGGACGGGGTCCTGGTGGTCTGTAAATGAGGGTTCCTCTGAGGGTGGTGTTGGCATTTATGTGAATTAAGAAGTGTAGGTGTTCTGTGCTGTCTAGGGTGTCGTGGGTGTTGGTGGTGATCTTGATGGTGCTTTTGTGTATGATGGGGATGCCTCCTCCTGGTTTGTTTATGCAGTCTCTACGAGAGATTTTGTAGCCTTCTGGGAAGGCTATGGCTATGTCGGGTTCTGATGAGGGGTTCATCCAAGTTTCCGTGAGGAAGGCGATGTCAGGGGAGTGTGTTGTGATCATGTCCCAGAGCTCAATGGCATGCTTGTGGACAGAGCAGGTGTTTCGGAGTATGCAGTTAAGGTGGTTGCGGGGGCTGTTGTTGTTGTGGTGCGTGTTGGTGTTGTTGTGGTGCGTGTTAGAGTTGTTGTGGTGCGTTTTAGTGTTGTTGTGGAGCGTATTGGTGTTGTTGTGGAGCGTGTTAGTGTTGTTGTGGAGCATGTTAGTGTTGTTGGTGTGTGTGGGGTTGCAGGAGAAGCGGCATGCGTGACATGTGAAAGGTCCGTGTGTGTGCTTGGGCTTGGGTTTGGGTTTGGGTGCAGGTGGGGTGCTGTCCTGGGTTGAGGGCATGGAGTTTGGTGGGGGAGTAATGCTGCCTCGGGGGTCGGGGCAGCGAGGGCCAGGGGGACTGGAGCTGGGCATGCACTGTCTATAATGTTTTAAATAAAGTAATTGTCACAAATGAATAGTTGATGTTAAACCATAATTATATCTTTTCAGGTAAATGGTTCATGCTAGAAGCAAGCAAAGTAGAGGTGCATAGTTATGATTATGCAGAGTTCCAGCACAATCATTTGAGATTAAGTGGAATTACCTGCATTTAGCAATATTTCTGTGAGTAAAAGGCACCCTTGCATCCAAAATGGACTTGAGAATGGAATTTGCACTAAGGAAAATAGCTTTAAATGCAACAGAACAGGGACAGCAGCAGCCACCAACTACTCGTTCCTGTGATTTTGCAGTAGACATTTTTACCTTTAATTATGCAAACAGGTGTAATCACATAATTTTCAGTAACTTTTTAAGAGTAACACAAAACTACTGAAATTACTCCAATTACTTTGGGGTAATTACAATTTCACCCAAGGCTAAGAAGGAAAAAACTAACATTAGACAACTATACCTTCCAGTTTCAGATGGCTTCTCTTGAATTCCATTCTGCCCCCAACTTGTGGACTCCATTTGGAACATTATTATCAGAGTGGTTTTGGGAGTATCATTTATAGTTGAAAGTGTGTCAAGTAATCACCCCTGCTGAATCAAATAAATATTACAGGTTAGTCTTTTTTCCTAGAGTATCACTCTCTGGAATCTTTAAGTTAAAAGAGCTATCAGTAAACCTGTCCTTTGTTCTGCCAAGTGTTCCTGTCCACTCCCAGATAGCTAATTCCTTCTAAGTGGTCAGCAGTTAAAAGCCATTTGCTCTTCTTGGTATCAGAGGCAGACTATTTATTGTCTGAAGTGTCTTGCATGCTTTAAAAGTGAACTTTTCTTTCCCCTGAGAACTCCATATCAGTGTGTGACATAATCGCTAGGATGGAATATATGAAAGCTTGCTTTACAATGTTGAAGTTTACTGGTACATGTGAAGGAATATATATGTGTGATTTATAGCTTAGTGTGTGTGGCCTAGTCATTCAGCTAGTATCAGGTTAGGGAAGACACTGCAACTGGCGATGAGATCGGGGATAAGTAACACAAAAAAAAAAAGTGCTGTCCTGGACAGTTTGCCTTAGTCTAAACAAACTACTTGTGCATGCCACAATCCTTTGTCGAAGTGCTGAGCCCATAGCTGGCGTATGTGGAGCCAAAGCGCAACTCCAGCCGGTGTGAAGTATATGAATGGAAAGTGAGCTTCACAGAAAAAGTCTACACATCGTTGGTCAAGAATCAATGACTAAGATCCCACAAAAAGGTACTGTGCAGCCATGCAAGATAAAGGTATACAATATGTAGAGCGATAATGCCGAAGGCAGATTCAAGTACATTTACAAAGTGGTGTCAAACCAGTTATCAGATACTAAATAGCGCTACAAGACAGGGATCAACCATGTGTGAAAAAAAAAGAAAGTATAAAAAGAAGAAAA
Source organism: Pleurodeles waltl (assembly GCF_031143425.1). Lineage (NCBI taxonomy): Eukaryota > Metazoa > Chordata > Amphibia > Caudata > Salamandridae > Pleurodeles > Pleurodeles waltl. Next base: position 144,088,772 of record NC_090440.1, read on the forward strand.
TAGGTGACTTATTGAGCCTGCTAAACAGAATCATCGTGCCACAGCGGTTAACAGGGTGGCACAAGGAGAAGTACTATGGGTTGTGCTTACAGAGCAGTTACTCATCAAGCTGCCAAGTGGGGCCCAGAGCAACTTTACAGATCTTCCAAGAGTGAAAGATTAAAGACAAAAGTTGGATCTGCAAAGCTTGAAGATTGAAGCTTAAATATAATAAATAAGAAATAAGATGCCGCTCCCATTAAATTTAAAGCTGATCCTGAGACTCATATGTCAAAAGACTTTAAAGAGGCTTTGCACAAGCATGATCATTCAACAGCATCAGAAAGCATGCTATTCTCAATCGACAGTGAATTCTATATAGAGTTACAATGCTGCTGCCTTCCACAAACTACCACCTCCATTTAACACCGTCAGGAAGCAAAATATTGGTGATAGATGGACTGTCTGGATAAAGGTTTTGGAGATTTCATTGAGATTATCAACTATCTCAAAAATCTGCTGGTGATGGTGTGAAAGAAGTCATAAAGAAAATGTTGAGAACTGACAAAGAAGTCAAATATCGTCAGATTATTAATGCGTTGAATCTCAAGTTTATTCCAGTATGAAATGTCATCTATGAGCTATGTGCTTCCAGTTAAGAATGTCAAAGAATGGGTGCCACAATTGATGAATTCATGGAAAGGCTTGACACACTCATCAAACACTAGTAGCTCAATGAATTTCATGATGGAGAAGCTAAGGGCCTCATTCTCCACCGCCCGCCAAAGTACCGCCGTCAGAATACCGCTGCGCGGTCAAAAGACCGCCGCGGTAATTCTGAGTTTCCCGCTGGGCTGGCGGGCGACCGCCAGAAGGCCGCCCGCCAGCCCAGCGGGAAACCCCCTTCCATGAGGATGCCGGCTCCGAATGGAGCCCGCGGAGTGGAAGGGGTGCGACGGGTGCAGTTGCACCCGTCGCGATTTTCAGTGTCTGCTTGGCAGACACTGAAAATCGTGGTGGGGCCCTGTTAGTGGGCCCCTGCAGTGCCCATGCCAATGGCATGGGCACTGCAGGGGCCCCCAGGGGGCCCGTGACACCCGTTACCGCCAGCCAGGTTCTGGCGGTCAAAACCGCCAGAGCCAGGCTGGCGGTAAGGGGGTCGGAATCCCCATGGCGGCGCTGCCTGCAGCGCCGCCATGGAGGATTCCCCAGGGCAGCGGGAAACCGGCGGGACATAATCGCTAGGAAGGAATATATGAAAGCTTGCTTTACAATGTTGAAGTTTACTGGTACATGTGAAGGAATATATATGTGTTTTCCGTTTCTGACCGGTACCGCCGCGGTCAGAATGCCCATGGATGCACCGCCAGCCTGTTGGCGGTGCATCCGCGGTCATTGGCCTGGTGGTAGTCTACCGCCAGGGTCAGAATGACCCCCTATGTGTCTTAGAGTGATAGATGGATGCTTGTACGATTCATTCAGACAACATATGCTGAGAGAAACTCTTAGTCTGGAGCGAGTGTTGATGCCTGCCAGAGCTGAGGAACATGATGAGAGACAAGCTTCCGAAATAGAGGCCGGAGGTGCCCAGAGTGAGTCAGTCATGAGTGTGAAAAGTAATTCAAATCAAAAGACTGAAGGCCATGAAGTGATTGTCTACACGCAAAAGGAAGTTGTGTTTCAGATGTGGATTTGCATTTCCACACAAAGGAAAGTGTCCTGCCATTGGTCAGATATGGAAATCTGTGGTAAAGAGAACCATTTAGGGATGATGTATAGAGCAAAGGAAAAAGTAAGTGTGTCGGCGCGAAGACAAAATGGGTGCTAGAATGTTCCAAAAGTAACCTTCGACGCGGGCCACAAGACCAAGCGATGACATCAGTTGAGGCAAGAAGATACTAAACGAAGTGAATAGTTATCTAAATCATCATCAAACTGTTTTTCAGTCTCAATAATAAGTGAAAGTGAAAAAAGAAATTGTGCCATTTCAATGCTTACCTAAGAAAAATGTGCACATTTTGGACTGGCTGCTTGTGAGGAGAAACGTTAGTCAAAGAAAATTAAAAATTTCAAAATAACAAAATCATGCAAACAATGTCCAAAGATTACACTGAAAATAAATGGATGTTCATTGCTTTTCATTCTCAACAGTGGTGTGTTGATATCTGAAGAGAAGTACAATGAGCTGTCTCTGTTACAGTGGCTCACACTGTCAATGACCAAAGTATACACTTTGCTGCATCGCCACCCATGAAGAGTAAAGGTTCATTTGTAGTGACAGTGAAGCATACAAAAACAAAAGTACAAGCACAGATCCATGTTCTTCAAAGTACAGCCGGTAGTGACTGTCTTCTCAGTTTCAACAGGGCTGCTGACATGGGACTGATTTCAGTGAATTACAGTCTGAATTCTCATCACAAAATAGTAAGTCATTGTTTCATTGTTTAGGAAAGTTAAAGACTATGAAAGTAAAACTGCATATTAATTAGGATGTCTGTCCTGTTGCTCAGAGACATAGATGAGAGGCTTCTCATTTGCGAGAAACTGTTAAAAAAGAACTTGAAGCATTACTTAAGCATGACATTATTGAATGTTCCTTTATTACAACACCATGGGTTTCTTCCATAGTAGTATTGTCTATAAAGGACCACTAAGGAGCTGTGCTCAAATGTGTTGATCTGAGTCAAGCAAACAAAGAAATTGAAAGAGAATGGCATCCAGGTCTGCACATTGCTGACATGATTAGGCAATTAAATGCTGCCAAAATCTTTTCTCGAATTGATTTGAGTAAACGTTGTCATCAGTTACACGTGTTGTTTTTTTTAGATACAAGAGACTTAGGGGGTCATTACGACCCTGGCGCCGGTGGTAAGTTAGCGGTAACACCACCAACAGACTGGCGGTGTTCCGCCAGCTATTATGACCATGGCGGAAAAGCCACGGCCATACCGCCGGCCCCTCCACTTTCCCACCAGGTTTCCGCCTGGCGGTCATAATCCCCAGGGCAGCGGTGCAAGCACCACTGCCCTGGGGATTATGAGTCCCCGACCACCAGCCTGTCCATGGCGGTAAACACTGCCATTGAAAGGCTGGCGGTAAGGGGACTTGGGGTGCCCCTGGGGGCCCCTGCACTGCCCATGCACTTGCATGGGCAGTGCAGGGGCCCCAAGGCATAGCCCTGTCGCGCATTTCACTGCCCGAATTTCGGGCAGTGAAATGCGCGACTGGTGCTACTGCACCCGCTGCACATCAGCATTGCCACCGGCTCTATTACGAGCCAGCAGCAATGTTGATGTGACATTTCCGCTGGGCCAGCGGACGGTAACACTGTTACCGTCTGCTGGCCCAGCGGAAATGTCATAATAGGGAGCCAGGAATACCACTGGCAATGGCGGTATTCTGTTTCCCGCGGCCTCTGCGGTCCTATTGCAAGACCGCCGAGGTCGTAATGACCCCCTTAATTTTGGTGTGTCATCAGCTGCAGAACTGTTCCAAGACATCTTGCGATGCATTATACAACCTGTTGTGTGTGTATTTAACTATAGCAATTCATACTGGTTTTTAGAGCTACACAGGAGCATGATACAGTCCTCACACAAGTATGCCAATTACTCAATGATGAAGGTTTGACTTTAAATGTATACAAGTGTGAGTTCAATAAAACAAAATTGAAATTATTTGGCCACATATTTTCTGGTAGGGGCTTGACACCTGATCCGGCAAAAGTGCAAGCTTCAAGAAATGCTGAATTCTCACAAGATGTTTCAATTGTATGTTCTTTTCTTTGAATGACCAGTTACTGTTCACAAAACATAAAGGACGTTGCCACTGTTAGTGCTCCATTATGAGAATTACCCAAGAAAATGTTTCTTTTAAATGGTCACAAAATGAGAAAAAATAGTTTAAAGAGAATCAAACATGCCATAGAGAATGCTACAGAAATTGTGTATTTCAATTCAAAGCTCATCATTGAGATTGTAGTTGATGTATGCTCTAGCTTTATTAATTGTAGGCCTTAACTTAGCGAGTGTCTTGGCCTAGCTTGCCAGGCCTCATGCATAAGCTGTATTTCTAAGTGTTTAATAAAAATGCTGACCGAGAGAATTAAACTGTGAAATGTCCATTTTCTTGTTAAAAGTGCTTAACAGAAGCTTTTTGTGAGAACCGACTGCAAGAAGATGATGTTCCTGCTAATGTAACAACTTATGTGTAATATGTGTAAGACGTACTTTCCCAGAACGAGAACAATGAAGATACTAACTGAAGGTGGATATGCAACAATATTGTTACCTGACGAGCCCGATGATGAGAACATCGTGAAGTGGATCAATCGACTATATGTGAAGAGTGAAATATTAGATTTCAGATTTGGTATAGAAATATTATTGGGTAAAGTATGAATGTACGATTGACTGACCAATGGGGATTTAAGGGATAGTTTAGGTGACTTTGATATAACAATGCGTCAGAGAAGAATTACTCAGACTTCAGACAAGAGAAGAGATTCAGATAGATCTAGAGGCACTTTAGGAGAGATTCAAGAATTCATTCTGACATTGGGCTCATATTCTCTGACTGAGAGCCTGATGCTTTGCTGATTGACTGATGACGTGAGGACAAAGACTGATTCTGCTTTGCTGACCTATGCTGAGGATAGATAGATATAATGAAACCTGACTGTTATGTTTTATGCCTTTTCTTTCTAGGTACCAACTGGGCATTTTGACAGATCCATAGTTAGATGTTTTTCCAAATTTGTGTTTCTAAATTGTTTTGCATAAAGCCCAACATGCTGATGCTAATCTGATGTTAGTTAAGGGCCCTCACAAATGACTGACGATTACAGGGACGATTGATGAATTACCTTGCTGAATTCCATGTATGTCATATCTTTGTCGCAACTGACTCTGCTATTGATTTGCACTGTAGCTCTGGAATGTGTTGTGGTTCAAGCTTTCATTAGATTGCAGTTCTTCAGCCATTTTGGTCAACCAGTATTGTGTCTATATGTGTTTCATTTGATTTTTAGATTAATCTAATTGACCTTAGCATTGTTAATATAGGGAAAGAAACATACTGAACTTTTACTAAAGGTGTGGTTATTCATGGCTGAATGTTCATGGTGCATGACAATTACTGACTCCTTTGATTATTGATTATCTACAATGATAGCACCACCAGGGTTCTGTTATGTTTTCAAGCATTCCCCAGGCTGGAGCTTTTGCTCTTCAGCTGGGAATGTTGCACTCTCTAGGGGCACAAAATATGGCTACAGTGCTTGTGGCCTTAAGAAGTATAATGAAAGTCTTCATGTTGACAGATGCTCTCTAGAGGTGAATGGCTATAATTGCACATTTTTGTTTTGTTTTTCTTACAAGGGTGATGTCCTTAAGGACTATTTCAAAAGTGCAATGTTGGATGTGGAAAGTGATTGAAATATATGATGCAAGCACCCACTAGGAGTAAAGATCTATAACTGCATACTCTAACCAGCCTAGCATCATTTTCTGACACAAAATCGTCCATACCACATAACTCCTGTCTTAAAAAACACAGGAGTCATGGCCAGCACAGGGGACCAGAGTCCCCTGGGCATGGCCATTGCACCCAGTGCCATGTAGGGGGGCCCATTTGCCCATTTCATATTAAAAAAATACTTACCTGTACTTACCTATACTTACCTGAGATGGGATCCCCCATCCTCCGCTGTCCCTCTGATGTGGGTGGGGGTGTCCATGGGGCCTGGGGAGGAAATAGGCCCACATGTCCCCTAACGCCTGCCCTGACCCAGGCATTAAATATTGGTGCAAAGCAAGCTTTGCACCATTATTTGACCCCTCCTCCACCGTGCGTTATTTTAGCACTGGAGAGAGATAAATATGGCGCTAAGACCATAGAGTCAATTTTTGCACGGAAACGCCTACTCTCCATCTCATTGCCGCAAAGTAGGTTTCCACTTCCAAACAATGACTTTAACACCATAAATTAGGCGCTAGATGGGTCTAGCACCAATTTATAAATATGGAGTTAGTTTTGCGCCGAATTTGCATCATTCGGCGCAAAACAAGCATAAATATGCCCATTAGTATTTTACTCAGCGAAGATAGGAGATAAAAATGTTAAATCCATCTAGGACTGCTCATCAACATGTCTAGTCAACCTAAATAGTAAAATTGATTTTTTCCACTGTGAAAACATACTGAGTCCAATTTGTAGTGTGTTAATAAAAAAACACATCTTGCATTTGGGTTTCTGCAGCACACTTTATGAATTTGTAAAAATAGATTTTTACTATGTGGGAAAGGCAATCTTCCATACCAGGTGGCACTGCAGTGCTTGTAAAGTACAGCCCAGCTAGAACACGGTGTTACTCCTGGCAGGCATATTTTTCCATAAATGCATGTAGTGTAAATGTACACATATGCAGTTTACCTTCCATGGAATAGGTGCACTTCATGCACCAAATACAACAGTCTTGCAGGACAGTTATATGGCAAAATTAGGTGAAGTCAATTTTACTGCAACAATTTCAGGGTGAAGCCACAAGTACTGTGGCACTGTTTAGCAGTGTGACAGGGTACAGAGTATAAATACTAGCTTCCTGAAAAAGGCAGAAATCTATGGTGACCCTACTAAAATAGCAAATCTATACCACTAAGGACACATAATCCACAATTTTAGAGCTAGAGCTTTATTTGAAACATCCCCCAAAAGATGTGTTTGCTCCTTGGACGGTTATACAGCTAGATCGGTGTGCTATCGTAGATGAAGGTTAGCAGGCTATAAGTGTTCTTATTAGTGTTCAAGCAACTGGGGAAGACTTGATTCCTATAGAGACTTTTAAAGATTTATATAACCTGTTTATCAATTATGGGTCCTAAATTAATACATTTATGACCAGAAGGTGAGGACCACTCCATCAAAATGTGAGTGATGATATTAACATGGCAGTATTCCATAAGGAATGGAAGTCAATAGACAGGCAAGATTCATATGTCCTACCCACTCATTAAGGTTGGTCTACAAATGTATTCAAAGATATTGGCTATACGTTGTGATGAATAGGCAAGAAAAAAAGTTAAGCTTCTTGAACACAGAGGTCAATATGATCCTCCTAGATGCTGAGAAGGACTATGACAGGTTCCCTTAGCTCTGATTTTGGTTGGTCATGCAAAGTATGCACTATAACAAATATTTATTCAATGGGTCTAGCTGCTATACACTGCCTCAGTTGAAAGGATTGTCACCTGGGGCACAGTGCCCAAACTATTACTGATCACCAGGACATGCATCTGGGGTGCCCTTTCTCTCCTCTATGTTTTGCTATCTGTTAGACCTGACAACTATGGTATTTCCCCAGACTTTTTGCATCCATTCTCCTATTTTTTCTGAACTTTTTTTTTACTTTAGGACTCAGTGCACTTTAACCCTGTTAACCAACAGTAAAGTGTGTATGATCTCTCCCTTAAACATGGCAAAATTAGCATACATCTAATTGGCACACTTAGGCCCTGATTTATACTTTTTCACGCAAACCTGCGCTAATGCAGTTTTGCATGAAAAAGTATACCACCGGCTAGTACCATCCCAAGACGTCGGCCAGGTGTCATATTTATGGTATGACGTTAGCCAGCGGTAAGGCCTGGCTAGAGTCATAAAAAAGGATGCTAGCCGGGTGGGGGAGGCTTAGGGGGAACAGGAGGCTGTGCATCAAAGGATGACGCTAGTATTGGCAGAGGCATAAAAAATGCCTCTAACCAGACTAGCGTCATCCTTTGACGCACAACTCCGATGGACATGACTCCTGTCTCCGTAAAGAGAAGAGTCATGCCCACCACCCCCAGTGCCATGTAGGTGGGCCCCCAAATTAGGCCCCTCTATGGCACTTCTTAATAAAAATAAATATACTTACCTGTACTTACCTTACACGACAGAGGATGGCGTCCCTCTGGTGTGGGTGGGGGTGTTCCTGGGGCTAGGGAAGGGCACCTGTGGGCCCATTCCATGGTCTCTGACCATGGAAATGGGCCCACAGGTCCCCTAACGCCGGCCCTGACCCAGGTGTTAAAGAATGGCGCTAAGCAAGCTTAGCACCATTATTTAAGGCCCACCTCCGACACTGCTTGATTTTAGCAAGGGGAGATTGATATGGCGCTAAGGCCATATCATCATTTTTCGCCCAGGAACGCCTACCTTGTATCTCATTGAAGCAAGGTAGTTTCTCGCTAGCAGAAAATGACTTTAACTCCAAAACTTTGATGCTAGATGTCAAAGTAATAATTTGGAGTTAGGTTTGCAAGGAATTTGCATTAAAGAAAAGAATTACGCAAATTTGGTGCAAATGGGGCATAAATGTGCCCCTTAATTTGCATATAGGTCCTTAGTAAATGGCACTGGAAGTACCCAGGGTCTGTAAATTAAATGCCACTAGGTGGCAGCAGCAGTCATTGTGTCATTTACAAGTAGCCTTATAAAGTATGTCTTGGGCCCGGAACTGCAGGCCGTGGTGCAGTTTTAAACTACCATTTCAACCTTGCAAAATATACCTTTTGCCAGGCCAAATATCTTCCTTTTTAAGATAGTCCCTGATGACTTTCATGTCATGGTATTTAAAAGTAGGGCATTTGTATTTAACTTATACATATCCTGAAAGTGAAAAACTCAGAAATCATTTTTCACTGTAGGAAGACTATCTGTCCTATAGACTAACACTGGGTCACCTTACTAACCTCAATATGTGAAAACTTCAGTTTAGGAACGGATAGAGAAATACTTCTTCCACTCTCAAATTATCTTTAATGGTAAAGTCAGATTTGAGGCCAGTCTTCTAAAAATGCCACTTTTAGAAAGTTGACATTTTTCTGCCTAAACCAAATAGTCCTTTCTGCCAATATTATTTTATTTACTAATTGTTACTGCTTTTGCTTTTAGGCCATATACTCATCTGAAATCTTTAAAATTGCTTATCTCTGGTTCTACTGATTGGATTTTTGTCATTCGGCTATAAAATAATTTTTTGAATGTTAGTCAATTTATTGAAGTGTGGTATTATTCTTGTGTTATGTTTTCACTTCATTATTTTACAATACTTTACACATTATCACTAACTTAATCCTGAATGATTTTGTGCCAAGCTACCAGAAGTTTAATCGCAGGTTTATTTATTGACTTTTGTGGTTCACCCTGACAAGAATTGTGTTTATTACTTGAATGAGATTCTCAACCACTCAACTAAGAACCCATTTTCTTACACACTCTATCTGAGCCTTAGTGAAGGTGGATATTCAATGCAGGAATATTAGGCCAGCCAAATTGATTAATACAGGATAAAATTATCTGTTTATGCTGATGATGTAATTATTTGTATCACATTGATCATTGAGGCCATAGCAGCTATTGAGATATCAGGCTGTCATGGAAATGCATCTAAAACACAGATTATTATTATTTCTAAAACTGACATACAAGATGGCTGTGTTGTTAATAAAGCAGTTTATCCAGGTGTCAAAGCTACGAGTGAGGTGGCTTTGAGAATAATGTGTAGTATTAGTGCATGAATTGTACCACATACATTATAGTCCTGTGCGTTGGTGCAATATTGTCAAGATGACTCTGCATCCAAATCTTATTTTGTTTTGGTCTTTCCATTGTCAGTCCCAATTTTCTTTTGAACATTGCATTCTGGAGCTGTAAGAAATCTAGACAGATGATTAGGTTCATGAAATGCCCCAGAGGATCGCTAGTGCTGGCCAATGTTTTATTTTATCTCTGGGCCACCACAAGGAAGCGGATGGCCACACTATTGCAGCAGGATCTCAAAGTACTACACCTTCCATACATCATATTTGGTTGTACAACGGAACACCGATTTCCTAAACAACTAGTGCCTTAACAACGAGGTCAGAACGCCAACCTCGTTGCTACTACTAATGATTTTACCACGAATGCCTTAACAACGATTTTCGTTGTAAAGGCATTCCTGATAAAAGCATTACCCCCCCAACCCCACCCCAAAACCTAAAACCCTCTGACCCCCCACCCCCTCCCCAAAACCAAAAACACCCCACCACCCAACCTCACCCCAAAACCTAAAACCCCCTGACCCCCCACCCCCTCCCCAAAACCAAAAACGCCCCACCCCCCCAACCCCACCCCAAAACCTAAAACCCCCTAACCCCCTACCCCCTCCCCAAAACCAAACACGCCCCACCCCCCCAACCCCACCCCAAAACCCCCTGACCCCCCACCCCTCCCCAAAACCAAAAACGCCCCACCCCCCAACCCCACCCCAAAACCTAAAACCCCCTGACCCTTCACCACCTCACCAAAAACCCCCGCTTACCTTAGTCGACCCCTTGTCACCTGCGTCCTCCTCCTTCGCCAACTCCCTTCTTTGTATCTTTACCACGCATGTTCGTAGTTCAGAACATACGTAGATAAGGCACAAAATAACGGAGTCGTGGTTAAAAAAAGCGTTGTTGTGCTTTCGGTAACCACGACTTCGTTAAAAAGACTTCGTTGAAAAAGATGTTTCCCATCATATTTATATGGGTAAAGGTCCAGCTGCTTCTTAAGATTTACTGACCCCATATACTAAAAAAGAGAGTGAAATTTAACATAATCCACATATAGATCTTTCTGTAGTAGGCCTAGTATAAGATGTTCAGCATCCCTAGATTTTGATGACACACACTTTTGTGGCAGGAGTCCTATTTACCAATATATTTTGGGACTCGGTTTTTAACATCTGAACACAAAGTGGTGACAGAAAAATTGGGCAACTATATTGGGATTTGCCTTTTACACATGTGTGACATTACATGGAAAAATGATATCCCATAGGATAGGTTTGTTGGGACATAAAGGCCCATATTTATACTTTTTGATGCAAAACTGCACAAACACAGTTTTGCGTTAAAAAGTATAGTGCCAGCTTGCATGATTCCATGGAGCCAGCCGGGCACAAAATTTATGGAATCCCGCAAGCTGGCGCATAGGGTGGACTAGCGTCTGGGAAAATGATGTTAGCCGAGTGGGGGTGGCGGTATGGAGGAAGGGGGTTTTGCACCAAAAAATTACATTAGGCTGGATAGAGGCAAACAAAATGCCACTAACCAGCCTAGAGTCATTTCTTGATGCCAAACCATCTATACCACATGAATCCTGTCTCAGAAAAGACAGGAGTCATGCCCAAGACCCCAATGGCCAACACAGGGGACCAGTGTCCCCTGTGCATGGCCATTGTACCCTGTGCCATGCAGGGGGCCCCAAGTTGAGCCCCAGATGGCATTTTATTTAAAAAATATATACTTACCTATACTTACCCTACTTAACTGGGATGGGGTCCCCCATCCTCCGGTATCCCTCTGGTGTGGGTGGAGGTGTTCCTGGGGCTTGAGGACGGCACCTGTGGACCCATTTCAAGGTGATCAACCATGGAAATGGGTCCACAGTTCCCCTAACACCTGTTGTGACCCAGGCATTAAATAATGGTGCAAAGCAATCTTTCCACCATTAATTAGCCCCTCCTCCCACCCGTGCATCATTTTAGCATGGGGGGATAAATATGGGGCTATGGGGTTAGCACAATTTTTTAGATGGGAACGCCTACTCTGCATCTCATTGATGCATGGTAGGTTCACGCATTTAAAAATTGGTGCAAATTCCAATATTTTTACATTAGACGGGTCTAACGTCAAAATATATCTGCCGAATTTGCATTACAAAAAATGAATCAAATTTGGTGCAAATGGAGTATAAAGATGCCCCCAAGTGTTTCTCTGTAAAGTAGTATTGCAAATATCCATCTAGGTAAAATGTTGGTGTTTGAATCATTGATGTATTGCCATATTGCCCTTTATCAGTTATTCTTGACATCACTGGGTGATGATCTTGATTTCCTGATTGTAAAATGTTCTAACATATTGAAACTAGGTGTTTTGTTGAACTGGTTAACCACTCTAATGATCTACACCATGACGTCTTTCAGTCAGAGCCTACAAATGATCAGAGTGATCACTTATTTTAATATATGAAAGCCTATATTTATACTTTTTTAGCACTTCATTTGCATCATTTTTGGACAAAAAAGCGCTGAAAACTTACAAAATATAATTGTAGTTTGTAAGTCTGCGCCGCTTTTGCATAAAAAAATGACGCAAGTGCAGCACTAAAAAAGTATACATATGGGCCTAAGTTCAAACTGTTTAAATGAAGAGGTGGACTCATTCTAAATTGTCAAGGTACAAATTAGAAGAATTCAGTGCTATAAATACGTTAGCCAATTGTCATACCCAAAAGGTATTTTAAGAGATAATAATGTAGCAGCATTGATTCCGTTTTTAAATGACATTCAAATATAGTTGGCAGAAATGGCAATATCCCTCAAACATCTATAGGTTTTTGCTTAAATGATTCTAATATTTAATTCACTTTCATTGGAAGGGGGTTAATTAATAACTATCCTCCTAGGAGAGAGCAGTGGTTGTCGCACTGTTTACTATTTATACACTCAAAGCTGTTTTGTATTGAGTGAAAAGTGTTAGGAGGCAGCAGCATCTACATTTCTATATGTAGAAATGTATTTCTATACGAATCCCTTCTATCAATTGATCATCTACTTAACTTCAAATTACCAATGTGAATGAAGTAATTATGTGTTATTATGATCTAGGATCATTTGAAAATTGAAATTTGAATTTTGTGATAGTAGTTAAAAGGAAGTATTCTATTTCGTAAAATTTAGTTTCTATATTCCCAATAAAAAGGAACAATTATTTGACACAATGAATTGAGAATATTTTAAACAGACAGTTACTTTTTTAGTTCTAGAAGCAATTTAGATTAAACATTGAATCTATATATTTTGACAAAGAGGTATGAGTTCCAGCAAATGGTAATGTTTTATTATAAAGGGTAGAACAAAACAGAGGCCCACAACAGCTGATCTACCTGCCAGGTTACAAACACAGTTCCATACACAAAAGCCACTATCCCTGCTCTGTGAGCAGTTGTCACACCTTCTTAAGGTGAAGCACTTCTGGGCAGCTGCTGGAGAGCTAATGTAAATTAGCCAGTAAGTGCTTCAGACAGGGTACCTTTCTAAAAAAGTCACTTTTGTTATATATTTGTTATATATTTGTTAAAAATCCAACTTTACCATAAGAAGTAGTGGTTGAATCAGTTTTCTTTCTGGCCCCATACTTTAGATTGCAGAATTAATATTTTATTCTGCACTCTCATTTTACCTAGGACATCCTGTGACTTCCAGAGTGAAAATGATGTTTGGGGGCTTGTCAAGACAGGGATATAGTGACATTAAGGGCCTGATTTCAGGAACGTGGCGCTGCACTGAGTGCAGCACCACTTTCCTTGTACCTCTTGGCACCCCTTAACGCCCCAATGTGTGCGCCATATCTAGGATACAGCACACCATATTGATAGTTTGGGAACTAGCGTCCACAGTTTGCAGGATTAGGGTACAAAACTTTGACTCTAATCAAGCAGAGCCCATTGAGGCCCACTGTAAACAATGGTATGCCTCCTTTTAACGCCTGCTCTGAGCAGTCGTTAAAAGTGCAGAATTTTTTTGGGGGCCCCCTAGTGGGGGAACGCCCCATTTGCATACATTATGCCTGGCGCAGGCATCATGTAGCAGAAGGGTTACAAAATGCCTCAATGCATGCATTTCACCTAGTTGAGCCATGTTAGCATAAAATGAGGTTAATGGGGTGCAAAGAGGCGTTAGGGGCTCTTACATCTGCCCCTAAATTTCTACATTTCCCATTTTTATATATTATGTTCCATACCTTTTGGGTTACAAGGCCTACATAGGGCTGACATTAATATTTGAAAGGAAGATGTTTCCTCTGTTAAACAAGTCATTTTGACAAGTTGAGCTGCCGGTTTATTCTGCGACAGTCAGGCTACAATAGAAGGCCTTCAGCCATGTTTTGATTGTCACACTAATGGATGGCACAAATAAGTGCTGTCCTTAGAGGACAGTTAAATGTGTCAATCAGGGATCATTCAATTTCTGCATGTTTAGGGCTTAGAGGACATATGCTAGACAGCAGTGCCCCAGCGTGCAGAGTCTTAAAACCAGCAATAAAACAAAAAAAACCAATTGAGGCAATTACGAAAAAATGGCATTTTCTCACTTTCCATACAAATACATACCTTGATGTTATATTAATGGTCGATATTGTGGAGTTGAGATAAATGCAGGTTGATATTGACCCAGATATTGCAATGTCGAACACAATTAACAGCAATATGTAATAAAAAAAGCTTCAACAACACCTGGTGGAATGTATTAGGGACTATCTGCTTTGCTGACACCAGCTGACTCTTGACAGTAGTCATACTGGCTCCTGTGTCACGCAGAGCCTCCACCCTTTGCCCATCAATGGTGACCCACTGCCTATACTTTGAAGTATTTGCAGGCATGTGAGCTTTAGGCACAATCTCTCTATCTCAGAGGGACACTAGGGATACCTCTGTCTGCCCCCCAAAGTTAACTGGAACTGTCTCCCACCCGAGTGCTACACCAGCCAACCCAGGTGTCTCTCCAGTGGTGGACTGTGCTCTCTTGGAACCCTGGGAGTCTCCCTTAGAGTATCCATGTTGGTAGCAATCTAAGCATTTGGGGATAAACTTCCCTAACTTTCTGTCAAAGAACCCTGGTTTCTTCCCACATCTAGAAGAGGAATGGTTACCACCCCTACCTTGGGAATTGTTTTGGGGACCTTAGAGAACTCCTTATCTTTAAGTTTTTCTCCCCCCTCTTTCTTCTGGTGGGAACCCTGACCACATTTGTGGGTGTCCCCCCCAGATGCCTTCTTGGACACTCTGGTGTTAATCCAGAGGTCCGCCTCCTCAGAAAGATTTCTGGGAATCAGTCAGCTTGCTATCTACCAAGTGCTGGTGCAACTCTGTAAAAGAAATACTGAGCATATGCTCTCTCAGAATCAAGTCATATAACCCTTTGTAATCATCTACTTCGCTGCCCAGCACACATCCATTCAGTGCCGTATTGGAGAAATCATAACAATCTACCCAAGTTTGTGTAGAAAGTTTGGGGCTGTCCCTAAACCTCAGACGGTATTTCTCAAGGGTCAGCCCAAACTTAGCCAGTAAAGCGGCTTTCATGTGAGTACAGACATTCCTATCCTGTGGAGCTACTGTAAGAAGTGTGTCCTCCCAACTGCTGGTACATAAAACCACAAGGCCACCCCCCAGTACTCCACAGAGGTCCCATGGGCCCTTAGTGCAGCTTCATAGGTAGCCAGCCACTCCCACCACAAAACTTGGCACCACATTCTTGGGTATACAGACCTTTTTCTCCCCAACCGGTCCTGCATTTATGCTCCCACCATCACTGCTGGACTCAGACTCTCTCACATTGATCTCCAGCTCCTTGAGACTCAGTTCATGAGCCAACAAAAGTTTTTTCTCAGCCAAGGCTCTCAGATGCAGCTGCAGCTCTCTCAGCTTCAATCTGTTTGGCTGCTCTTTTAGCCTCAGCTTGAGCTTCTCTCTCTGCTCTACTTTCCTCCTGTTAAGCCTCAATTTTGAACCTTGCCACCTGCAATTGAAACTCTCTCTCCTCTCACCTTTCCTCTTTGGTCAGGCCTTGATCAGAGACACTGCTCCCAGGTTTGGAAGGGGGCACAATTGCAGTGGTATTCTCATCTACCGATGGCAAAAAATCCTCTGAGGGGCCATCCTCTGGGGCCTCAACCTCACCATCCTCCTCTGTTTGGGCTTCTCCCAGGCCCTCAGCGCTACTTGAAATTTCTCCTTCCTGAAGGCTTTCTGGTTTGGTACACCCATATCCCTGCAGAACGCCTTCAGCTGTTTAACAGTGTAGGTCTCCAGCATAGCCAGATCAAAATCTTTATCTCCTGCTTGAGACCCAGCCAGAGACATGTTGAATGAGGATTTAGTCAAAAATTGTCAGGAAAAATCGAATTTGCAAAACAAGATAAAAAATCAAGTTGATCTTCAACTGTGGGTAGGTAGTGAAATACTTAGCTACTGTATGTCACTGCACGAATACAAGTCCTATCTCACCGCTGATCACCAATGTTAGAAATGGGGTCTTTGTTTGGCAGTCAGGTTACCCCCTGTCCAAGCAAGGACCCTCACTCTAGTCAGGGTAAGTCACACACAATCCAAATTATCCTGTGCCCACCCTCTGGTAGCTTGGCACTGAGCAGTCAGGCTTAACTTAGAAGGCAATGTGTAAAGTAGTTGTGCAATAAGTCATACAATAACGCTATAGAGCACCACAAAAATACACTACACAGTGTTTAGAAAAATATATAATATTGATCTGGATAAATGTGGGGTCAAAACGATTAAAATGCAATAAGTTTATGTTGAGATATCACTGAAAAGTGATTTAAAGGCCCTCTTAGAACCCTGGCGGTCAGTGTTAAAGCGGCGGTAATACCGCCAACAGGCCGGCGGTAAAAAAAATGGGATCACAACCACGGTGGAAACCGCCAACACAGCAAGCCATTGTAACACTCCGTCCGCCACGGCGGTAGCAACAAACACTGCAGCGGTAACCGCCAACAGCCTGGTGGAAGACAATGTACCGCCCACCCCATCACAACCCTCCAATCCGCCAGCTTTTCCGGGGCGGTACCAACGCCATCAAAAGCACGATGCAAACAGGACTTGGAAGGGAAACCACTCACCTCTGAACACTCAACGAAGAACCAGGACGCCATGGAGACCGAGCTGCAGGTCCTGCCAATGCTAGTCTACCTCCTCATCTACCAGGAATATGAAAGGCGACGGTGATGACCACGGTGAGTACGGCACCTAGTACACAGGGGATGGGGGAGGAAAAAGAGAGTGACACACACATGCAACTTGCAACACCCCCACCCTCACCCACAACACCATACACACAAACACATGCAACAACATTACATTTACACCCCGTAACCCCCTGAAAGAACGCAAGGACCAAAGGAATTGAGTTAAACAGTGATATTTTAGAATTAGGCAGATATGTGTAATAAATATAAAAACTGTATTTACAAAAATATGCAATATGTACATAAGACGGTGCATTGTCCATTCAAAAGGTCGGTGGACAACTGGGCCAAACATCATGGGCCAAGTCAGCACTTGACTCCTGCCTCAATATGGAGAGAACACTGCAGGGGAATCAAGTCGAAAACACACAGCTACTTCAGGGGGATGGGGAAGGGGGGCACCTCAGCCGGAAGATGGAATAACGCCACAGCTCCTCGAGGGGGGCTCCATGCCCACTGCTTGGTACTGGGGAGTGCAAGGCCACTCTAGTGGATGGTTTGTCCACTGCTTGGTCCGGGGGAGTGCAAGGCCACAGGCTCACAAGTCTCTCAAGTGGGTGGTGTGCCCACTGCCTGGTCCTGGGGAGTGCAAAGCCACAGTCTCACAAGTCTCTCAAGTAGGTGGTTTGCCCACTGCTTGGTCCTGGGGAGTGCAAGGCCACAGTTTTCCAAGTGGATGGCTTCTTCCACTGGTCCTGGAGTGGGCCTTGTGCCCAGTGTGCTTCATCCTGCCAAGGAGGGGGTAAGTGGATGCCTTCTTCCACTGGTCCTGGAGTGGACTTTATGCCCAGTGTGCTTCATCCTGCCAAGGAGGGGGTGAGTGGATGCCTTCTTCCACTGGTTCTGGAAGGGGCTTTGTGCCCAGTGAGCTTCATCCTGTCAAGGATGGGGTGAGTGCATGCATATCGCCACTGGTTCTGGAGGGGGATTTGTGCCCAGTGTGCTTCATCCTGCCAAGGAGGGGGTGAGTGGATGCCTTCTTCCACTGGTTCTGGAGGGGGCTTTGTGCCCAGTGTGCCTCATCCAGGATGGTGCAAGGTCACAGTTTCTCACCTGGGTGTCTGAGGCATGAGATTTGCATGGAACAGGTTGCATGATAGTCCATGGAGGCAGGGCTAGACTCCATCCTGCGGCGGCTAAGGCTGCAAACTGGTGGTAGTGCCAGTGCTGGTGGGGGTGCTGCCAATGGTGGTGGGAGGCTTTAGCCCTTAGCCTGCAGCCTTGGACGGCTGCCCACTGGGGCTGCTGCTGCTGGTAGTGGTCCTACTGTCAGCGGTGCAGGTGGCGGTGTAGGTGGGGGTGCAGGCGGCGGTGCACGTGGCGGTGCTTGCGATGGGGCCTGCGGCGGTGCTAGCGGCGGTGCAGGTGGCGGTGCTGGCTGTGGTGCAGGTGCTGCCAGTGGTGGAGGGAGGCTCCAGCCCTTCTCCTGCAGCCTCAGACGGCTGCCCACTGGGATGCTGCTGCTGACAGTAGTGGTGCTAGCGGCGGTGCAGGTGGCGGTGCTAGCGGCGGGGCTGCTGGCGGTGGTGCCCGCGATGCAGGTGGCGGGGCTGCCGGTTGTGCTGGTGGCCACCAGGCCTTCACCTGCAGCCTCTGACAGCTGAAATGCCTTTACCTGGTGTTTTCTGGCCCTTCCTCACCTTGGCAGATGGTGGTGTAACCTTGGATCTGGCAGCTTGAGTTTTTGAGGAGGCCTTGCTGGGTGGTACGTGATCCTTGCCTTTGCTGCATGCTGTCCTCCTCTTCACCTTGGCAGGTGGCAGAATGGTTTTGTCCTTTGCAGAGGTTGGTGGTACACTGGCTGGGCTGACGAGTGCCCTCTTTGAGCCTCTGTGAGTTGTAGGTACCACAGCAGATGTCGACTTGGTGGCTGAGGTGCTGGCCTGGGTTCTGGACACCCTGGCCTGAGGGGAAGGATGGGGGGGAGGGGTAGGTAAGAGGTCAATGTTTGCCAGGAAAAGCTTCTTAGAGACACTGGGGCAGGAAGAGGGAGAGGGTTTGGGAGTGGAGGAGGAGGGAGTAGTTGTAGGAGGTGTCTGTTTGCTGAGTTTGGGTGCAGGTGCATGGGCTAGATGCTGTTGTGAGGTGGATGGTTGTTGGGTGGGTGGGTGCTTTCATTTGTGTACTTTGGGGTGAGGGGTCAAAGACACACTGGGGGAGGACACAGGGGACATGTGCATGGATGTGGGGGGGTGACTGCCAGTGAGGGGTGTGTTGTGATGGGCATGCTGGTGATGGAGGTAGTGAATGAGGATGTAGTGCATGCAGGTATGAGTGGAAACACTACTGGGAGGGAGGTCGACGATGAGGAGGAGGGGGCACAGTGGATGCAGTGGATGTTGGTGTCTCTGCATGGGGATGGTGCTTGTGTGAGTGCCTGTGAGATGAAGTGTGGTGCTTGCGTTTGCTTGAGCCACTTCTGTGTGTTGATTTGGGTGAATGCTGGTCTGAAGGTGTGCTTGGGATAGGCTGGGGTTGAGGGGATTGGGTCTGGGTAGAGGACTTTGGAGGGGCGAGGCTAGAGACAGGTACAAGGGCTGCCATCAGTGCTGAGGCCAGAGCCTGAAATGCTCTCTGTTGGGCCGCCACGTCAGAGTGAATGCCCTCCAGGTATGCATTTGTTTGTTGCAAATGCCTCTCGACATCATGGATGGCATTGGGGGGGTGGCGGCTGTACCTGTTGTTAGGGTGGACACAGAGGTGTCTGCCACTGCCAGGGAGCTTCCATCGGAGGAGTCGCTGTCTGTGGTCTCCCCTCCTGTCCCCGTCATGGTGCTCCCCTCACCCTCTGTCCCACTGGTGCCCTCGCCGTCGGTGGATTCGGCCTCCAGGCCCATGTGGGATGCAGACCCCCCGTCGCCTGTGCCTCTGCTCCTCCGCCAAATGAGGCTAATGCGCACAAGGACAGGGAGACAAAACAAAAAGGGGGGGGAACAGAGAAAACACTTGGTCAATGCCAGCAACACCACTACCGTTGGCGTACACAACACATAGGGAGCAGACCTATGCACTAGGCCATGCACTACCAGTTACTAAGATAGTCACCAGCCCATTGGGGAACAATGCCTACCGCCATTAGCTGCACACCTGAAACCCACAGGACCCTGCCCAGAAGTAAATGCTTACTAACACTATTGGGGTAGGAGTTCTTCAGAGCCTGCCCAACAAGGGACCTACCCTGCCATCTTTGCCCTGGCCTAGGGGCACACATAGCCCACATCCCCCACCCAGGTAAATCTTAACGCGCGCAAAGTCATGATTCAGAATCTGTACTCACTCCCTTGTGGCTGCTGTGATGCCTTCAAGCACCCATCCAACTCCGGATAGGCCACCGCCAGGATGCAGAACATCAGGGGGGTCATAGTGTGACGGGCACCCCTTCCTCATTGGGAAGCCAGCCCCAGGTGGGCCTCCGCCATCTTCTTTGCCCAGCGGCTCAGGTCCTCCCATCTTTTGCGGCAGTGGGTGCTCCCCCTGTCAAAGACCCCCAGGGTCCGCACCTCCTTGGCGACTGGCGCTGACCTGCAGGGAAAAGACAACAGAAATAGGATTAATCATACCGTCCGGACTGTCAATCTCATGGCCCACCATTTCCCTCCCATCCCCTTACGCACATACATTGACCAGCATACATGCAGCACTCTGCCCAGGACCCCTCAGCCCCCCTCACATGTGGCTTACACACACAGCACTCCATACATTCATGGCCCATGCATCATGCTCACAGTGTACTCACCTGTTTGTCTGGAGGACCGTAGAGTAACATGTACTGGGGTAGGACACCATCCACCAGTTTCTCCAACTCCTCCGCAGTGAAGGCAGGGGCCCTTTCCCCAGACATTTGAGCCATTGTCACTTCCAGACACAGGTCACAGCAGCACTTGCAGTGTAGGTCCTCTCCTGTTGAAGGTCAGGTAGCAAGTGAGCGAACAGATAGAAAATGGCGGTCATGTCCGCGGCAGTGCGTACCATCACCACCGGTGTACATCGCCATTGGCTCATGGAACCCATAGGGCCCAATGATAACCAGTGCGAAGTTGCACGGTGGTCTTCGACCGCCTACTGCGACGGCACACAATGCCAGCGGAATTGCCTCATTTCCACTTGTCCCTCCTAACATGGTCAGGCAGCCGCCATTTAAGGGGGGCACAAGGCATGGCACCTAACTGCGTCACAGCAGACACTGGCACAGCAACTGACTGTCGGATTCACATACTGGTTCTGTAAAGGTGAAAAATAATCATTAGTGCAATAGATGTGTGAATATGACCCTCTGCTCACTGTTTTCTTCCATAGGCTTCAACCGCTGAGGCTGAATATGAGATGGCGACATTCTCCGGTGTACAGACCCCCAGTAGACCTTGCGACAATGGAGGACAGACACATTATCCTAACCTACAGACTTGATCAGGCCACAATCCAAGAACTGTGTGCCCAATTGGAGCCAGACCTGATGTCAGCTATCCGCCAGCCCACAGGTATCCCCCCTCTAGTGCAGGTCCGGTCAGTGCTCCATTTCCTGGCAAGTGGTTCCTTCCAAACAACAGTGGCAATGGCATCAGGGATGTCTCAGCCAATGTTCTCAACGTGTTGACCAGAGTGTTGTCAGCCCTGCTGAAACACATGCGCAGCTACATTGTATTCCCCCAGGTGGATGATTTGGCCACAGTGGAAGCTGACTTTTATGCCCTGGGACATATCCCCAACATCATTGGTGTCATTGATGGTACACATGTGGCAGTTGTCCCCCCCCCCCCAAAGAGAAATGAACAAGTTTACAGGAATAGAAAAAACTATCACTCTATGAATGTGCAGATGGTGTGTTTGGCGGACTACATCTCCTTTGTGAATGCCAAATATACTGGCTCTGTGCATGACACCTTCATCTCGAGAAATAGCAGCATCACATATGTGATGGGCGAACTCCAGAGGCACCAGGTGTGGCTAATAAGTGAGCCAAAGGTCCCCACACAGTATAAGTAGGTGTCTGGGTAGGGGTTGTCCCTAAGGGTTAGTGTGTGTCTAACTGGTATCCCTCGATATTTGCAGGTGACTTTGGTCACCCCAACCTCTCATGGCTACTGACCCCAGTGAGGAATGCTAGGGCAAGGGCAGAGGAACATTACAATGAGGCACCTTGGCGTACAAGGAGGATTAGTGAAAGGGAGTTCAGCCTCCTGAAGGCCAGGATCCGGGGCCTCCATCTGACAGGTGGATCCCTGTACTACTCACCCAAGAAGGTGTGCCAGATCCTCGTTGCATGTTGTATGTTGCACAACCTGGCCTTGAGACGCCAGGAGCCTTTTCTGCAGGACGATGAGCCTGGAGATGGTCTTGTGGCAGCGGTGGAGCTTGTGGACAGTGAGGAAGAGGAGGCAGAGGAAGAAGATGTTGACAACAGAAGTAATATATTACAGCAGTACTTCCAGTGACACACAGGTAAGACACTGTAACTTCATTTACCTTTTCAGTGTTCTGTTGTACATTGTACATGGCAACCTGATTTCCCTATGTGTATGGCCACTTACTGTACCCTTTGGCATCTCTATTTTCAGATCTCTGTGTCCCACTCTGGCTCCTGCTATGTGTACTGCTCCCCACCAAAGCTCATTGCAAAGTATATTTAACTGTACATATGACTTGCAATGCTTTGATAATGTTGAACTCATACATATTTCAATCATTTGACAGACTCCAGATTTGATTTGTTCCAAGGGTGTTCATTTAAGTGTTCATAAGTAGAGGGGTATGTGCAATGGGCTGGGGTGATGGTGGAGGAAAGTCCAGGGTAGAGTCCAGTCTCTTGCTATCAAATGTGCATTGTCCAATGGGGCATACGAAGAGGAGTAATGGCAGTTCAAGGTGGACAGGGTGACAGAGTGGGACAGAAGGGTGACAATCAGGAGAGTCTTATTTCCTGGCGTTGGGCTTGGCAATGTTCTCTGGCTTCTGCCTGGATTACAGGGACCATTTGCGGGGTGGTTCTCCTTCACCAGGGTGTGGGATGCTGGTGGCCTGTTGGTCCTTTGGCGGGGCCTCCTGTCCACTAGCGCCGGTGGAGGGGGAGGGCTGTTCTTCGGTGTGGCTAGTGTCAGGGGGTCGTTGTTGTGCCACTGCCTCCCTTATGGTCTTGCCCATGTCAGCCAGTACCCCTGAGGAACCAGAGGAAAGTGACTGTTACGTTCCTCCAGCGGTGGAGGGACACCCTGAGTCCTCAGGGTATGTAGATATGCATTATACAAACCAAGCGGAGTCACCAACTGTAGGAGAAAAGAAGAGTTTTATTACATATGATAATAGCTCGAGCTAGTACAGAGTCCCAGGACAGTCAGAGAGACTTTCCTACGGAGGCTGCCCCTTCACTCCGGGGCGCACAACCTTATATACACAGAAAATAGCTTAGTCAGGGAGGTAGCTTCTCCCATGGCGTGATCATGGCCTGTTGGTTGCCACACCTGTGGCGTTCGAAGTGTTCCACTGTGGTGGGGCAAGGTACAGATGCAGCTGCCAGGATGTGATAACGATTGCACAAACGTGTTCTTGCAGTTACTGATAAGCCCAATAGTTCTCGGAAAACAACTATGAGAACTCAGGAAAGGCAAGCAGATTGCAGCCCAGAGTTCAGAAGGTTTGCCGAGCACATGGCAACATAGAACAAAATGGATGCCAAGCGGCCATTTTGATGAAGCGAGTTTTGTCCATTTCCTCACCCCTGCAATGGTGATCAGGATGGTGTAGATGTTTTTGAGGTCCTCCCTGATCCCCTGGTTCTGTCCCTCCTACAGCAGCTGGGTCTCCTGCAACTTGTACAGTATCTGCCCAATGGTCTCCTGGGAATGGTGGTATGCTCCCAGGATGTTGGAGAGTGCCTCCTGGAGAGTGGGTTCCCTGGGCCTGTCCTCCCCCTGTCACACAGCAGTCCTCCCAGCTTCCCTATTGTCCTAAGCCTCTGTCCCCTGAACTGTGTGCCCACTGCCACTGACCCCAGGTCCCTGATCATCCTGGGTTTGTGGGGTTGCCTGGGGTCCCTGTAGTGGTGGACACACTGCTGAATGACGTGTCCTGGAGACAGTGGCATGGGCCTGCTGAGTGAGTGCTGTACTGGTGTTTCCTGAGGGGGGAGGCTCTGTGGTGGGTTGGGACTGTGGCAGGGTAACCGACTGTCAAGGGGTCCCTGATTGGCCAGGTTGGACATCCTGATCCAGGTGAGCAGACCTGCTGTCTTCACTGTCGGCCTCTTCTGGAGGGGGACTGGATGCAGCTGGCACCTTCTCTCCGGTGACGTTGAGTAGGGGTCCTGTGGGGATGCAAAAGCAGTGTTATTGTATCTGCGTGTGCCATCTTGTGCATGGTGTGTTTCCCTGCATGATTATGATTTCCCTGTCAGCTTTGCCTTGTGTGCGTGGTGATTTTTTGGGCTGGGTGAGTCTCTCTATTGAGCATGCTGTGGTGATGGGTGTCCATGCAGGTCTGTGATGGGGGTCCATGCATTGGTGTTACATGCAGGGCTTGATATTGGGATGGGTGGGTTGTGATAGTGGAGTATGTGTGAGGTTGTAGAGTAATGGGGGTGAGGGTAGGGGTAGGAGTTTGTGATGGGATGCAGGTAGGGTTGGGGGATATAGTAGTAAAAATTTGACTTACCAGAGTCCAGTCCTCCTTCTACTCCTGCGAGGCCCTCAGGATGCATTATTACCAAGACTTGCACCTCCCATGTTGTTAGTTGTGGGAGAGGAGGTGAGGGTCCACCACCAGTCCTCTGTACGGCTATGTGGTGTCTTGCAACTACGGAACGTAACTTCCCCGGTAGGTCATTCCACCTCTTCCTGATGTCATCCCTAGTTCTGGGGTGGTGTCCCATGACATTGACCCTGTCCACGATCCTCCTCCATAGATCCATCTTCCTTGCAATGGACGTCTGCTGCACCTGTGATCCGAATAGCTGTGGCTCTACCCAGATGATTTCCTCCACCATGACCCTTAGCTCTTCCTCTGAAAACCTGGGGTGTCCTTGGGGTGCCATGGATGTGGTGTGAGTGGTATGTGTGAGGATGTGTGGGGTGATGTGTGGGGTGTTGTGTTGTGTTGGTGCGTGGATGGTGTATGGGTGATGATGTATTGTGCCTCTGATTGAGTGGGTGTTCCTGGCTTGTCTCTCTCTGCTTGCAATTTTTTTTTCGCTGTAAGGGGTTGTGGGAAATGTGGGTGTGTGTTATATAGTGGTGTGGGTGTGGTGTGTGTATGTGTGTCAGGTGTGTGTAGTTTGATTTGTCCAATGTGGTGGTGTCTTGCAAGTGTGTGTGTATTTTGAGCACGTTGGTGTGTACCGCCTATGGTTTATCCCGATTGACAGACCGCTGCTGTGATTCGTGGGTCGTGATACTGTGAGCGTATTTCTGTTGGCGTAACGGTGTGTATTTTGGTACCGCCAGTTTATCACTGACCTTTGGTTTGGTGCGGCGGATTTCTTACTGTGGGTCATAATACCAGTAGCGGAATACTGCTGCGGTCAAATTATGTGGGGCGGCCGTCAGCACGGCGGTAGGAGGCATTTGCCACCAGGGTTGTAATGAGGGCCAAAGTGTCTTAAGTCTTTTAAAAGCAAACAAAGTCTCGTTCAAGCACAAAGTACCTGGTTTGTGTGAAAAATCTGCGCAAACAACTGCAGAGGAGGAAATGCATTGAAGCAAGGGGTGGGCGTTGATTTCTCCGGCTGCACACAGTGATGCGTTGTTTAGTTTTCACGCAGGGATGGCTGTGTGTCAATTTCCGGCACTCGGTTGTGGATCCTCTTCGGGGTTATCAGACACCCGGGGGACGATGCATGGATTTCCTACCAGCCGAAGTCACAGGAGCTGCGTCGATCTGGTGGGTGTTGTGTTGAATTTTCTTACGCACGGCAAGCACTGAGTCAATTCCTCTCTGGAAGTCGGGCTGCGTCATTCCGGCTTGACTGTGCGTGGATCCAGTGGGCTGTGTGTCGAATTTCCAGTTGCTACGCTAGCGTTGCATCGATCTTCTCTTTGTGAAGTCAGGCTGTGCGTCATTTCTGGCAGGCTGTGCGTCGAATTTCGCCGTACAAGGAGTCCTTCATGTAGAGATGAAGTCTTTTTGGTCCTGAGACTTCAGGGAACAGGAGGCAAGCTCTATCCAAGCACTTGGAGAGCACTTCTTCACCACAACCAGAGAGCAGCAAGGCAGCAGGGCAACAGCAAGGCAGCAGTCCTTCACAGAAAGCAGTCAGGTGAGTCCTTTGGGCAGCCAGCAGTTCTTTCTGGTAGGATGCAGGTTCTGGTTTGAGTTTTCTTCTCCAGGAAGTGTCGGAGTTGGTAGGGGCAGAGGTCCTGTTTATATACCCAAATGTGCCTTTAAAGTGGGGGAGACTTCAAAGAGTGGCTTAGAAGTGCACCAGGTCCCCTTTCAGTTCAATCCTGTCTGCCAGGGTCCCAGTAGGGGATTTGGCCATCCTTTGTGTGAGGGCAGGCCCTCCACCCTCCCAGCCCAGGAAGACCCATTCAAAATGCAGATGTATGCAAGTGAGGCTGAGTATCCTGTGTTTGGGGTGTGTCTGAGTGAATGGAGAAGGAGCTGTCAACTAAACCCAGCCAGACATGGTTTGTAAGGCACAGAAAGATTTAAGTGCAGAGAATTGCTCACTTTCTAAAAGTAATCATTACATACAACAATGCCCAAACGGGGAAAGAACAACAAGTTGTTTATACATCATAAAGCAACATAGGTGAAAACATAAAAAACTATTTATTCATATAAATATAAATATATTCATTCATTTACTTATACATAAATATCAATTTAATATATTTTATGGACAACCCATGTAAAAAACATCACACCGAGGGAAAGATAGTGTGAGAAAAAGTGCTTGTGATAAATAGAAAGAAGAATAATACATATTCAAATAGATCAAAAACCTATACAAAAGACATTAAAAACAGTCGGTTGGTTCTTTTTTGCTGCATTGACTCCATTCCAGATCCTCAGAGAGTCTAAATCAATTCCTTCAATCCTCCACAGGACCTATGCAGAAACCAACCCAAACTATGATATACCCATCAACGTTTCGACCCCTCTATATCTTGGGCCACATCACAGCTCCACACTGGGTCTTCATCAGGACTAGTACGATGGGAGTCCCTTAATACGTCCTCTGACTCCTCCACTTTTTTTACTTGTCTATTTATGAGGGGATCAAATCTGATTCTAAAATTCCATTTCCCCAATATATCAGGTCACCAGTCAATTCCAATGAACTCTTCACTCATATGTGAGCCTTCGAAAGACTGAGCGTTTGCGATGCACTTTCCAAAAGTGGCATTTCTAAAATAGTAATATTAAATCCAACTTCACCAGTCAGCAGGATTTTAAAGCACCATTCTGGCCATACTAAATATGACCTTCTTACTCCTTTCAGATCAGAAGCTATTACTCAAACAATATATGAGGGCAGCCCCAATGTTAGCCTATGAAGGGAGAAGACCTCACAGCAGTGTAAAAACGAATTTAGGAGTTTTACACTACCAGGACATGTAAACTATATAGGTACATGTCCTGCCTTTTGCCTACACAGCACTTTTAAATGCCAAGTCAAATTGGCAGTGAAACTGCACACACAGGCCTTGCAGTGGCAGGCCTGAGACAAGGTTAGGGGGCTACTTAAGTGGGTGGCACAATCAGTGCTGCAGGCCCACTAGTGGCATTTCATCTACAGGCCCTGGGCACATATAGTGCACTCTACTAGGGACTTATAAGTAAATTAAATAGTCCAATTGGGTATGATCCAATGTTACCATGTTTAAAGGGAGAGAGCATGTGCACTTTTGCACTGGTTAGCAGTGGTAAAGTGCACAGAGTCTTAAAACCAGCAAAACCAGTATCTAAAAAGTGGAGGGAGGGAGGCAGGCAAAAAGTTAGGGGTGACCACCCTAAGGCTTTCAAGTCTGACAAACACCATAAATTATTTTCAATTATATCATTCGTTCATGATGTTATGTCTCTCTAAACCATCATTGTGCAGCTCCCTCACCATAAATGACCTGGGAGCTCCATAAGGTTTGCAGATAGGTTATGCGCCATTTTTTCACAGAATGTCTGTATCTACCAACATCTAAATATCAATATCTTTATTAGAGACATTATCTGCAAATTTGTAACCCACAAATGAACAGATGCCAATGCAACAAAGGACACAATAGACAAAATGTACAATGAAAGACATGCAAAAATGAAACACATAGAAATATATAAAATGAAACACATAGAAATATATTTAAAAAAAGACCAAGAACACTCTCAAACCCTGCTTAGTCTGTTGAGTAACACAATGAATCAGTAAATAAAGAAAAGCTATGACCACAGAATTAGTTTGGTTTGTAATATTTCTCCTGAGAAAAAAGTCAGATGCCAACTTGCCAACTTCAAAAGCAAAACCAATGCTTACATCATATTTCTATTCAGGTTTTTTTGATAAACTTAATTCATTTTTTTAATGTAACCTTCAAAATTCAGAACTACAGTCAATCGAAAATATGGGGTGTTAATTCATACTTTCATAGTATTGTTATATTACAGCATCATTTATATCTAGCACTACCAAGGGATTAGCTCTGGTGGTTTTATACATCTGGATTGCATGTTGATATATTAGGAGTGTACTTTGAAATTAATTTGTTTGCTTTTGGTTAATCTTCCAATAAATTATATGTGGTTCATCGAGTATAAATAATTGTAGATGTGCAAAACGAGTAGACTATGCTATCAAGTTGTATTTTCAAGTTTAATCAAAGACTTTCTGAAATGAAAGTTCATTCTTACCATGCTTTAAAATTCGGCATGGCCTTATGCAGATATTTTGTTGTGCTACAGCTGTTCCACTGGGGGAAGGTTTTATTTGTCTCTTTATTTAGTTAAAGGGTTATCATATATCACTTGCTTCCGTTTTTCTTTTTTTTCCTATCCTGAGAGGAATGATATTAAAACTTGTGGTTGCCAGGCCTTCTATGACTGCCTGCCAAGAGGTTCTCTAATGTTTCATTTCCTCCCTTACCTTTGAATGGGTGCTTCTTCACATAGGCATATGTTCATGCTAGTGGTCATTTGTTGAAATAGGGTGGTTGCAGGGACTCAGTGCTTTCTGCCACAGCAAGTGTGAAAGTGGAAGGGACAAGATGTATCTGGAGAAGGATCATGGAAATGCCTAAAAAGCGAAGAGACTTTTCACAAATTCCTGAAGCGTGTACCGATTCATAAACATTGGTAATAAATGTCTCATGCTAAACGATTCTTAAAAATGTCCTCTTGTATTGTAAGTATGGGAAGGTGTAGGAATTGTCCACATTTCAAAGGGGTAAACTGAAGACGGAAGATATCTCAATGGAAAATCTTTTTCAACCAGAGCCATCTTAAAATGTGTGTTCATTTTAGATTTGAACTATGATCTTACTGGAAACCATAACATTTCCAACTGCAATGGAGACTACTGTTTTACTGCTCAATTGATAGTGATGTGTACGAAGATCATAGCACAAGTTCTATATCAAACAAAAAACATTGATGCAAAGTTATTATTGCCAGCAGTGTTTATTCTTGGCCTGAGAAATTTGCTAAGTCCCATATCTTTACTTTCCTTGCATTCTGTTTAGGAAGATTTGAATTTTTCAATCGCCTCCTTTCCATAGGTACCCTAATTATGCGTAATGTCATGCCCTTTTTTTCAGGATCACCCAAACGTTTTGCCCCAACATTTTGGTAGATTTAGTACTGGTTTACTGACTCTGAACACAGCTGATGTCCAGCACCCAGTGTATGTGGACTGACTCACAAATTAGAGGTGTAATTGGTTAATACCTGATGGGAATATTTAACTTACCTAGTGGCTAGTATATGACAATTAAAATTGGGTTGTTGGTTGAGGGTAATGAATCCCTGCTGCAAGTAAAAGTTACAACTCCCCTCAGGGTGAACCACTAAAGTTACTAAATTAACTGTGTTTATCCCTCTGGTAGCTTGGCACAAAAGCAGTTAGGCGTAACTTAGAGGCAATGTGTAAAGTATGTATGCCACACACAAACAGTAACACAATATAAGAAATGTCCCAGACAAATTTAGAAAAAAATAGTACATTTTAATAAATAATTTGAGACCAAAACGACCAAAATTCAATCTGTAGAACTGAAAATATGCAATTTTAAAGACTGAAGTGAAAATAGTGCATAAACGCACAAAACGCCCGATGTGGGTATCTGGTGGGACCGGGACAAAGTCAGAAGTTCAGTTCGACCACGATAAAGCATGGGCTGGATACAGGGACCAAGTTAGTCCTGCTGAAAAATGTACCTTAAATTCTGGTTATATATGGTTGTGCCATGCAGCTTCAGCTCTTAAAGCATTGTGAGGTCTGTGTCAATGATGCCTTGTGCAACAGCAGTTCTGATGAGTTGCAAGGGCTGCAATGTGGGCTTGCACCAGGGCTGCATTGTGCTTCGTTAGCTCCAATGAGAGGCTGCGATGCCCACTTCAAGGATGCATCATGCAGTGACAGTTCAAATGAGCTGGACAGGCTGTGATGTGGGCTTGTGTCGAGGCTGCTTCAGTTCCAATGAGGCACTGCAAAGAGCTGCAGTGAGTTCGTGTTGCACTGTGTCAGTTCTTATTGGACCACAGCTGGGCTGGCAGAGCACCTTTAGCCATACCTCCATGGTCTAGGACTGGTGGGGTTATGACTCACAGCAGACAGAGTCCTGATGTAGGATTCAAGGTGGTTTGGAGCCTTTTTTGCCCCTTAGACTTTGATCAGGAGGCCAGCCAACTAGCCCTTGACATCACTCTGGTGGCCCTGGGTTTAAGATGCAGGTCCATTCCTTCTCACTCAGGCAGCAGGGTAGCACGGTAGCAGAGCAGCAACATAGCAGGGTAGCAGGACACTGCTTCTTACAGCAGAGTAGCACATCAGTCCTTCTTGTGAGTCTTCCACTGATCTAGATGTGTCCTGAAGAGTAGGATCTGAGGGCCCATCATTTATACCTGTTGCCTACTTTAAAGTGGGAGAAGCTTCAAGAGTCCTCCCCCTACAGAGGAATCTGGAAGCTTCATCCTCCATGCCAGAGTCTCAGTTTGTCTGGAGGCACATAAGACTGGTGGGAAACCTTTTGTGAGTGTGCTGAGGCAGAGCATTTTTGATATGCAAGTGTGCTAGGTGATAGATCTGCCCCTTATCAATTCAGAGATGGCTCATCCTGCTACCACCTATTCCCCCTTTGCCTTACTGTCTGGAAGTAATACATACAGACCAACCGCCAGCTACTTCTAGCCATGTGACCCAAGAAGAGACTGCAGGCATCAAATAATTAGGACAGGAAAATGTCAATTATCTAAAAGTGGATTTTCCAAAACTCCAATGTAATCATTAAAGAGGATATTACATTACAGTTCCTCAGATATTAAACATGACTTTCCTACCTGTTCCCAATCAAATGTTAGCATGTATTCAATGTAATAAGGTAGCCTAATGTTATCCTATTTTATCCTCTGGGAGAGCTAGGACTTGCTGCAGTGAAAAAAATGTTTTCACTACCAGGACATATAAAAATGTAAAGTACATGTCCAATTTTTTAACAACTATGCACCCAGCCTTATGGGCTGTCTAGGGCCTACCTTAGGGGTGACAACCTTAGGGTTGACTTAAAGGAGGTTTTTGGCTTGGCAAGGGAATCATTTTTTCCAAGTCAAATAAGCAGTTTAAAACAGGCTGCAATTGCACACCTGCAACATGTTTTTTTAGTGGTGGTACAATAAGTGCTGCAGGCACACGCGTAGCATTTCATTTACCAGCACTTGAAGTATGATATTCAAATTTACTAGGAACTTATAAATCATCTAAATATGGCAATCAGGTGTAAACCAGTTGTGCCGTGTTTTAGGAAGTGAGCACAAGCACTTCAGCACTGGTTAGCAGTGGTAAAATATAGAGTCCTAAAGCCAACAAAAACAAATTCAGAGAAATAGGAGGAGGTAAAGGCAAAAATCCTAAGGCAAAGCTGTAACAATGGTGCATTGTGTACCCAATAAGTTAAATGGCACTAGTGGACTGTGGCATCTATTGTGTCACCACTGAAGTGACAAGTGTAAACGTAACTCTAGGCCTGCCACTGCAGCCTAGCTTTCTGTTTTATAAACTACATACTCAGCCTGGTAAAATGTACTGTTTGCCACGCCTAAACTTTCTTTTTTAGTACGTCACCCCTTAGGTAGGACATAAGTGTCCCTAGGGCAAGGTGCGAGGTATTTAAAATGTGGACATGTGAAATTAGGTTTTCCCCAAAGTTGTTTTTCACTGTGGCAAAGCTAGCTCTTCCATAGAAAAGCAAGGGTTCACATTATACCTTCATATAATGTGTACCTGCAGTTTGGGACTACCTAAAACTCAAATCAATAAGAATTTAAAATCCAATCTGAAAGTAAGGTTGGAATTTGAATTACTATTTTGAAGCTGCCACTTTTAGCAAGTTAGCATTTCCTTGCCTAGAGCCTCTAGTAGTCCTTTCAGAGATACTACCCAACTGTCACTTTGCAGGCTTCTGGGATGTGTGAATTGATCCCAGCAAAGGGAACAAAAGGACCTTGTCTGTGAGAGGTGTAACCTCCTCAAGACAGGATGGCCTGGGGTATGTGCCCACAAATTGTACAAGCTTCAAGGAACAGCCCAGTCACATGTATGCCTGGCCCTGTCATTGTCTAACTAGACAGAGTGGAACCAATTCAAGTGGGGTCAAAACACATCCATAAACCGGTTTTGCAGGTCGATCTCATAATTTCTCTGGAGTGTGCCCAGACCTCTGACCATGGGAAAAAATCCACAGATTTTGGCAGAGCAGGGCACTGTGGGATTGTTCATGGCCAAACTCCAGGAAATGATCTCAATAGTTGCACCAGTATACTTTTTTCATATTGCTTAGAGAGTCACCCCCTCCCCAAGTAAGTACCAGACATAAAAGCGGCACTCATGAATGTCTTCTTCAGAACATTGCTGGACCTGTGGAAAACAGAAGAGGGACTGCACTTGCTGAACCAAAGAACTAGAAGTCAGAAAAAGGAGTGAGCTTGCTGTTTTACCTGCGGAGAGAAATGCTAGGGGCTGAATCTGCTCCTACTTGAAGCCAGAATAGAAAAGTGGACTTCAACGGCTAGTAGGCTGATAAGACCCCTGAATGCAAGATCTGCATGAAGCCTGTAGCAAAGACCTCAACTGACCAGTCACAACTGGGTTTGCTCAGAACCTGATAGTGGCTTTTGGAAGATTGAGTCTTAACTCACCAAGTGGTTCTGAGAAAGGTCCTGGAACTTTGGCTGGTGTTATAGTGCACCATCTCCTCTCAAGATCACAGGATTGAGCATGGATATATTTTAGAAACTTTTTCATAAAACAACCAGAAGTTACCATTGGACCATTGCTAGACCACAGCAGACGACATTGCAAAGGTAGTCAGATTCAACTTGTTGGTTTGCCCCGCTGAAAGCAGCTCAACTTCCAGAAAAGTTACTTAGTCCCAATGTGGGGGATTTCACCGGGCCAACCCCAAGCAGCACCCAGTTGTCTCTGAAACCCACCATCAGATCCAGTCAGCAGTCAGCCCACTGACAATAGCATTTGTTCAGAAAAAGACTAAGGGCCTGATTTATAGTGTGGCTAAAGGGGTTGCTCCATCACAAACATGACAGAGATCCCAACCACTGTATTACAATCCTGTGACAGCCTATAGAGATCATAATACGGTGGAAGGAATATTCATCATGCTTTTGAAGGAGTGACCCAGCTGCTCAACTCTAAATCAGGCCCTAAGTCAGAAGGCAAACCTTTCACTGGATAAACCTAGGGGCATATTTACAAGGCCCCTGCAGCACAATACCACTGCTGAAGTATCAGTTTTGTGATGCTTCGGCAGCACAGTGTGTCCACACAAATTTACAAAGCAGTGGTGTAATGAACCTGGAAGGGGCCCCCAGCACACTCGGCCAGGTACTATGCTGAGGGGATACCCTGCCTGTACATAAACAGTCATCCCTGCAATGCAGGCACCCTTGCTCAATGGTGCAAAGCCGCCTGCGTTGGTGCTAGGCAGACAATTGTGCTCCAGTGCAGAGGAAAGTACCGGGATGCATTGTATTGCTGTTAATATGATGCATCCCTGCACTTTCGTAATGGTGCAGCACTGGCTTGAGGCGCCATACTGCCTCATTTTCTTGTGAATATGGGCCCTAGTTCCTGTATCGAACCTGCTCTACTTAGGTTTTGACTTTGACCCACGCTAGCGCAACCATATAATAGCAATTGCTTTATGGTGATAAAAAACTTTAAAGCTTCTATGGTTCCCTTGATTCAATATTTGTCATATTGGTGTCTATTTGTTTATTGAAATGTATACTATTTTTTTTTTAATTGGAGTGGGATTTTTATTGTGTTGTGTTCTTGACTTCTTAGGGTGGTTTGTGTACAGATAAATGTGTGGAAACATAAGTCATCACATTACCACAAAGTAGTGAGCAGGATTTTTTATTCACATCCAGCCCAGTACAGCTTCAGGAACAAACTGCTGCTCTGGTCAAACATCACATTCCAAGAAAGAATGTAGAGCACACAGAGAACTGCACATTACCACAACATCCAACTCCCTCCCTGATTCATCACTAACCAGAAAAAAATAGAATACAAGCAAACATGACATACAAGAATCCTATGAGTAAATGAGATAAAAAAGAAGCATGACAACATTTATTACAGATTTGGTTATTGCAAATCTAACTATGAAACCTTGCTGGTTTTCTGATCACTTGTTTCCCCCTCACATACGCTTATTCATACCTTTTTATGTTTAAAGTAAGTTTATTCCAACTGAAACAAAATACAATTGGATAATGTACTACAGTTAAGAATTAGTATACTTTTAAGAATAAAAAACAAAACAACATTTTAGGGGAGAGGCAGGAGTTGTATTTGGTATCAAAATAGGAGTGATCTGAGAATTATATTCAAAATGTGTCGATGTTTAGAACTGGGGGTGAGTGTTTGCATTGTTCAACACTACGTCCATCATCCTTTTGTGTTGCTAAAGTTGCCCTAAGTGGGAAGGGTATGCCCAGGCGTGGGTCCCTTGCTCACTGTGCTATTGGATTGAAGCTAGCCTGGCTGATGAAGGGTGAAACCCTGAAACTGGTCCCAGGATGCTTGTTTACGGTCCAGGGAGGACCTGGCTTGGCAGTTCGGGTTGGACTGTTCCCATGAGGAACAGGGTCAAGACTGATTTGCATATGGCTGGGTCCAAACTGGGGTGGCATTGTGAGCAAAAGAATGATGGATTAAACCCAGATCGGTGGCTGGGGGTGAGTGTTTGCATTGTTCAACACTCCGTCCATCATCCTTTTGTGTTGTCAATGTTTAGAACAACAATAGCATACAAAAAGAAGCATTAATGCTCTCAGTAAATGGAAAGTTAGGGAGGTTAAAGCTCTCCATTAGGTGGACAAGTGAAAGATTGTTTTACATGTTTGTTTAAAACATTAGTTACTGGGGACCATAGAGTTAAATGTTTAAATACAAGTGATGCAGGTTGCATAAATGCTGTATCTAGCCTAATATTACGTCAGATGGCATACCACAGTGCCTGAAAAGACAACTGGGCAAGGTCCTTCCAATTGTTTGTTATTTGTTGAAATGCCACTGCCAATTTCAAATCCAAAAATCACAAACTAAATAAATCTGTGTCACAATCATCAGACAACCTTCCTAAGAAAATATTAACATTAGGGAAAGGTACTTTAGAATGGAAAATAGAGTTGGTCTGAATCCAGACTTGTAATCAGAACTCATGTACAAGAGGACATGTGAAGAGTAAAGCTTCTTCACCCCTGAGACCACAAATATCTGGTGAGACAACCGTCCTTTCAGACCTGACCTGCAGATCATCACTAACTGCTTCTGGAATGTGGATGGCTTTCAGATCACACTAGCTGTTCATTTTCACTACCCTACTCAAATTCCATCACACCACTTGCCAGAGATCCTACTGGTACTCATGCGATGAGACTGCATCATGCTGTCAACAGTTTTGCATACATTCACCTTGTTTTTAATTGCCCATTGCACATTCAACCAATTAACGATTCATTTTTTCCACCACACCATTTGCTTTAGGATGGTAGAGCAACTCTTTTGTGTTACTATGTCTTACCAAATATTTTTTATCTCCTTGTACACAGATTGAACTCCATTTTCAGACACCAACTTTTTAGGGAAAACCTCTCTAAGAAAAATCTTCCCAAAAAATGTGATGACAGCATTAGTGTTTGGCTCATTAATAAATTCAATCTCCAACCATTTGCTATAATAGTGGACCACTACAAGAGTATAGCTGAACCCGTGTAGAAGAATACTGAAAGGACCAATAAATTCAACTGCCAACTTTGACTAAGTAAGGTCCCTCGGGCAACTTAACTGGATGAAGAGGATGTGTTACAGTTTTAAGACATTTGTCACTGGTTGAACATATTATACAATCCTTCACAAACTGAACAATAGCTACATCCATGCTAGCTCACAAATACATAGAACGCATTTTCCTCTTGGTCATGGTCTGGCACAAATGGCCCTTGTTCCCAGAATTGATGATTGTGGCTCTAAATTATGTGGGGAATACACATTTGTAGGCCCTCATCAACATATTGTTTTCTTCCAGAGATACTTCTGGGCCAAAACCAAATCCTTATCCAACTTTAGACAATTAAACCAATCCTCTTAAAAAAAACTCCCCTTGCTACACACATCAATTGCAGCAATCAAACACACCTCACCATCCTCCTCCTCCTGTGCACTCAATGAAATCATAGACAGATGTGACCTTGACAAGTAGTCAGTCCTAATATTCCTTGCTCCGGGTATATGTTGGATGTCAAAAATTATATTGCAACAATTTCAGACTGAATCTGTCAGTCCTAGGAATTTGATAATTGACAACACATCTACTGAAAAGGCTCACCAAAGGCTTATGACCTATCAACAATGTGAACTTCCTCACCCAAATAAAACACTTAAAACATTCTTCTGTCCAACAACATGCTAGCAGCTCCTTTTCAGTAACATAAAACATCTTCCCATTGTCACGCAAAGGCCTGAATGCAAAAGTCACCGTTCTCTCACCTTCACTACTGTTCTGGGACAAGCTTCCCCTTAAACCACTATTGATGGCATCAATAATTATTAAACACTGACTTGCAGGGTGAAACAGCACCAAAATGTTGTTTGACATTTGTCATCCCAAGTACAGACTTGCTCTTTTAAGCAAAGTCCTCAAATGTTCCATTGTGCTGGGATAATCTTTTCTAAATTTAACACAAAATTCCTAAACACCCAGAAAAGAAGAAGTGTGTTCTTTTGTTATCAGGAATAGGAGTTTTTCTAATTGTTTCAAACTAACCAAGACATGATTCCACCCCATGTTCACAAATGACAAGACTTAAATACTTCATGCTTGAAATGGCAAATTCACTTTCTTCAAATTTTCCACAATGCCAGCTTAGTCAGATGTTTCCAACACCAACTGCATCAATTAATTGTGTTCTTGAGTATCCTTAGCTGCTAAGAGAATATTGTCAAGTAAAGTGACCACTCCTTTACAACCACATAGAACAGACTCCATAATCTGAGTCACAGCTATAAAGGACTGAGCTAAGGTTTAAATTACAGTAACCTAACTGGTTGTTAAAAGAATAGTAAGATTATGACTATGAGTTCTCACAGCTACTACAAATTAGTAAACCATATCCTCACATGCACTAAATGTGATAGGTAAGGGTGAAATGACATCACATATCCCCTATAAGTCAAACACTATTATTCCATTGGTAATGATCAGTTTCAGTGTATGCCATGAAACACAAAGGGACAGAAAGCACTGGAGAACTCTTGCTCTCTCATGAGTCACCTAAGTCATATTGAAAGTGAAATCATTCCATATTCATGTACAGCTTACTACAATTTAGATTGATTAGGTTTCTATGGCAAGGCAAAAATGTATTTGCCAATGGTCCATATTTTGATTCAAGAGCAACTCTGCAAGTAGGGTCCAGAAGGATAAGGGATATGTCTCTCACATTTTAGAGACTATGGCCCTGATTTATTCTTTTTGATGCAAACCTGCGTTTGCTGGACATAATATTTAAGCTATGACATTAACCGGCGGTAAGGCCCAGTTAGCGTCAAAATTATTGACTCAAACTGAGTGGGGGAGGCATAGGTGAAACTGGAGGTTGTGCATGAAAGAATGGCGCTAGTCAGGTTAGAGTAAAAAACATGACTCTAGCCTGATTAGCATCATAATTTCCACGCACAACCCCCATGGACATGACTCCTGTCTAAGTAAAGACAGAAGCCATGCCCCCCAGCCCAATGGCCAAGTTAGCTCCCCCCATGGCACTTTGCAAAAAAAATATAAGTACTAACCTGGACTTACCTGGGATGGGTCCCCCCATCCTTAGGTGTCCTCCAGGTATGGGTGTGGCTGGATGGGGGTGTCCCTGGGGGCAGGGAAGGACACCGGTGGGCTGTTTCCACCTGAAAAAGGCCCACAGGTCCCCTAATGCCTGCACTAACTCAGGAGTTAAATAATGGTGCTAAATAGGCTTAGCGCCATTATTTAAGGCCCTCCTCCTCCCGTGCATGATTTTTTCATGGAAGGATAAATAAGGTGCCCGGGCCTTTGAGTCATTTTTTGCCCGGGAACACCTACCTTGCATCTCATTGACGCAAGGTTGTTTTCCGCAGGCCAAAAATGACTTTAACTCCAATATTTTGGCGCTAGATATGTCTAGCGTCAAAATATTAATATGGAGTTATGTTTGTGCCATATTTGAGTTAAAACAAAATGACACAAATCCAGCGCAAACAGAGTATAGATATGCTACTATATTCATAAAATAAAGGACATCTTATTAGTCACAGAACCCATTTTTCCAGCATATTGAACAGAGACAATGGTATTTATTCTTTTGGACGCAAACCTGCGCTAGCACAGGTTTCTGTCAAAAAGTTTACCGCCATTCCTAGACCTCAGCTGGGCGTCATATTTAAGGAATGACGCTAGCCGGTGCTAAGGCCCAGTTAGCGTCAAAATAAATTATGCTAACCGGGTAGGGGAGACTGGAGGCTGTGCGTCAAAGAATAGTGCTAGTCAGGTTAGCGTAAAAAATATTGACTCTAACTGACTCACGCCATTTTCTGATGCACAACCCCCATGGACATGACTCCTGTCTTAGCAAAGACAGGAGTCATGACCCCTTGCCCCATGGCCATGTCCAAGTTAGGTACCCCCATGCCACTTAAAAATATATATATACTTACCTGGACTTACTTTGGATGGGTCGCCCCATCCTTGGGTGTCCTCCAGGTGTGGGTGTGGTTGGCTGGGTGTCTCTGGGGCAGGGAATGGCACATGTGGACTGCTTCTGTGGTCTCTGACCATGGAAATGAGTCCACATATCCCCTAACGCCTGGGCCTGCCCTTAAATAATGGCGCTAAACAGGCATAGTGCCATTATTTAAGGTCTTCCTCCTCCCGGGCTTGACTTTTTGCATGGGAGGATGAATAATGCGCAAAGGCATTAGAGTCATTTATTTTCCCAGGAGCACCTACCTTGCATCTCATTGATGCAAGGTTGGTTTCCACTGTAAAAAAATTACGTTAACTCCAATATTTTGACGCTAGACAGCTCTAGCGTCAAAATATAAATACGGAGTTGAGTTTGCGCTGGATTTGTGTAAAAGAAATTACACAAACCCGGTGCAAACAGAGTATAAATATGCCCCATAGTGTCTGAGAATCAGGAGCAATGTTGAACTTATATCTCTAACCCTTCATTTTTTATTTCTTTTTTTCAACAATCTTGAAATTAAAATGTTAATGGGTTAGTTTTCATTGTACCCAGATATCTTTTTCTATGTATATATTTGCTTTAGGTGCTTTCACTCTAAAGGCATTTCCAACTTGCATTCAGTTAGGAGCCAGCTTGTGACAACGTATTCTAGTTTCAAATAGGCTTAAACCAGAAATAATAATTGGAAAGCATGAGCTTTAGAAAACAAAAAGTGCATGATTAAGCTGGTAAGATGCACTCTTCATGCTTAACTGATGTATT
Source organism: Pleurodeles waltl (assembly GCF_031143425.1). NCBI lineage: Eukaryota > Metazoa > Chordata > Amphibia > Caudata > Salamandridae > Pleurodeles > Pleurodeles waltl. The sequence continues at coordinate 144,128,782 of NC_090440.1, forward strand.
GTGTGAGTAATGTAGCCATGCACAAAGCTGGAGTTGGATCGGTGAGTTAGTCATACTAATTGGCGGAAATAAAGAGCATCCAAGGACAGACAATGTATATGAGGAGAAAACACACGTTTAGTAATGTCTGCTGACAGTTTGTGGACTCATAATATGATGTAGTTTTGCTCAGGCGTTATCTGGTGAGGATGTACTCCTGTACCACACTGCAAGATATCAATTGAACCTGGACAATTCCGAGCCACAACATATTGATTTACTTTGCCTTACTTCATATAAAAAGATTGCGAAAATGTAAAAAGCCCACTTTTAAGTGCAGATAAGATTGTTTTTTTCACACTAAAATTAGCAACCTAGTAGTTCTTTGCTCAGGAAGCCTGTTAAAGCTCATGGTCAAAATGTTTTGTCTGTGAACCAGACACACTTCTTTTGAAACGTACAACCAGCAAAATGTTTACACAGTACAGGGCTTTGAAGTTTTAACTTTATCATAGTGCTAACGTTTTCTGGGTCCAAGGCAACTGGAAAAATAGTTGTTAGCTGACTTCTGTTGGTTAGAGTTGTGCAAAATCACCTTGTCGTCATCCTTTTCTTGAGTGCCATTATTCTTCAGACTTTTTGAAGTGAGTGCTGCTTTGTGTCATTTCTCCCTCTCAAAATCTTGCAAGTGTTCAATCTGTATCTTACAGGATGTAAACCAAAAAAAGACATTTCATTAAAATAATTGTTTGCTGGGCTTCTTGACACAATACAGTCAGAGATAGCAACTATTCTCAGATGGTCAATGATCACAAACCGCATTCACTCTCCCCCAAACGTGCTCAGTTGCAAAAGAAGAAAACTCTGCATTTGAAGAAGTCTGAATATCAAGTCTACCACCATATCCCGCCCCCACCTCAACGTATTACGATATTTGGAGGGGCTAGCTCACCCAGAAGCAAAACTGTTTTATACCTGGAGGGAAGAAAAAGTTTGAAACACCAAATTGAAACAGGCTTTGTCAGAAGCAGCCGCGAAACTATGGAATTGACTCCCTCTCGCTTATGAAATCACCCACTCTCAACACATTCAGAACTGAAATAAAAATGCATTTTGATGAAGAGGTAGCACCACGAGGCTATGCTCTTTTTGACACACACATCTGACAACGACTTTTCACTTGTGTTTTGGCAGTGTCTGTTATTAGCATCAATTTAACTTCTAATTATTCCGATGTTATGTTAGCTGGTGCTGCCTGGCGTATTTAGGGGCATATTTATACTCCGTTTGCGCCGGAATTGCCTTGTTTTTTTTGACGCAATTCCGACGCAAAACTAACTCCATATTTATACTTTGGCGTTAGACGCGTCTAGCGCCAAAGTCCATGGAGTTAGCGTCATTTTTTAGCGTGGACACCTACTTTGCGTTAATTATATGCAAGGTAGGCGTTCCCGTCTAAAAAATCGACTCCGAGGCATGTGCGTCGGATTTATACTCCCGGGCAAAATTCACGCCCGGGAGTGGGCGGGTCAAAAAAAATGACGTACGGCCGCTTTTGCGCCGTTTTTTAGCACCTGCAAAAGGCAGGCGTTAAGGGACCTGTGGGCTCAGAAAGAGCCCAGAGGTGCCCTCCCATGCCCCCAGGGACACCCCCTGTCACCCTTGCCCACCCCAGGAGGACACCCAAGGCTGGAGGGACCCATCCCAGGGACATTAAGGTAAGTTCAGGTAAGTGTTTTTTTTTATTTTTTTTGTGGCATAGGGGGGCCTGATTTGTGCCCCCCTACATGCCACTATGCCCAATGACCATGCCCAGGGGACAGAAGTCCCCTGGGCATGGCCATTGGGCAAGGGGGCATGACTCCTGTCTTTGCTAAGACAGGAGTCATTTCTATGGGGGTTGGGAGTGAAAAAAAATGGCGCAAATCGGGTTGAGGCGAAAAAATTGCCTCAACCTGACTTGCCCCATTTCTTGACGCCCAAGCCCCATATCCCCCTATGCCGGCCCTGCCTGGTGTACGTCGCTTTTTTTAACGCACACCAGACGGCGCCGGCGGCTAACGCCGGCTAACGTCATTCAATAAATACGGCGCCCGCATGGCGCTTCAGAATGGCGTTAGCCGGCGCTAATTTTTTTGACGCAAAACTGCGTTAGCGCAGTTTTGCGTCAAAAAGTATAAATATGGGCATTTATGTTTTCTATGCATACACGTTGCCTATAGATGTTTAAAATTATACCTTAGCTTCCTCTGCTTTTCAATGGACCTGTTTCATATCTCCACATTTCAACTGAGCCTGTTTACATACCCGGAATGATATATGTATGTATTTAAATACCCCTTTTGGTCAGCTCTACCAGTAAGGCTTGGTCTAAGCTATTTAAAAAAACCTATAAAGAATAAATAAAATTAAGCAGAAAGCATTATGAGATGCCATGATGTTCTGGTTCTTAGACCTGCTTGATTAAATCTTTGTAAAAAAGTTAAACAAGCATTGGCAAAGCGAAGAGTTTTCGCCTACTCAAGATCTATTGACTTTGCCTATGTTTTCTTCTGCCATACAAATGTCACTAGCAAGGTCACTAACTACAGAGGCGTGGGCCAGACACAAAGTAGCCATCCTAGCATCTAAGTGAGGACACCTCGAGAAACTATGAGGATGTCTCTCTGTTCACAGATGAAAACGGAGTGGAGAACTGTTCTGAGTTGGAAGAGGCATACACAACATGTGAGCTGTAAGGACAGTGCACTGCTCACTGCTCCGGGGCAGGAAACACTTCAACAAGTGGTCTCAATCACTTTCTTTGTTTTTTATAGCACAAACTCAACCTTAAGATATTGGAGCACATTAAATGAACACCAGCTACAATACACATTCATTTTTGGTAGGCACAGGGAGATTTTGTGATTTTCCCTAGAATCACAAAATGTTTAGCCAACTCCAAGACTCAAATTTGGCTCTCCGTTGCCAAAGTCGGCAGATCTGGCCATAAGGCGACATCCTCTCACTTCACGTGGGGCGTCAGGGAACCCTTCTTAAGGGACTAAGTGAATGGGTCTGGCTTGGCGCAAGAGGTGGTTCATTGTCACAGCTGTGACATGATTGTGTGCCAGGTATTCCATCAATTGCTATGCTAACATGCAAAACCTTGCAGATAGCCTACCTCAAAACCCAGCTGATCCCCCAGACCCAGTAGCTGTCCAGTGCAAGCAGTCCCCAAAGTCTTCTACTGTGCAAACATGTGTGATCCTATGCAGATGTGTGCACAGAAACATCTATTACCCTTAGAGACTTGTCCACTTCCGCTCGTCATCAATAGAAATGTAACGCTCTCCATGGTGTGAATGTGGCAACCTCCCACACTAATATGCGAATATTCTACTACTTACAGCTTTCTGTCACCCAAGGGTCTTGTCCACCTAAGAAAAAAGTGCAAGCTGTGCAGGCCCCACCACACCAGAGGAAGGGACAAGATGTAAAGGCTGAGGGGCGAAGAAAGGCAATGCAAGCTTGAATGCAGCATTTTAATTAATAACAAGCAGGACAAGTGCACAGTTTGTCAGGTCACCAGCACCGCAGAGTGAAATACATGCCATCTTTCTATTACCACATCAACTAAACACAGCCATCTGCAATGAATATCATTAAACTGTGCAGACATTCACACATTTGTAAACCCACTTTCAACTCGCAATACAAAAAGAATCGATAGCATATAATCGAGATTCTTGTTTCTAGCCACCTCGTGTGGCTCACATAAAATTACTCCAGACCAGGCGTTGCTGCTGACCTTTTAAAGCGACGACACAAAGATAAAGTGAGAGTCCATCTGGAAGACAAGAAATACACAGGCTGCAGTTTGAAGTGAAATTCAGCAACTCTCCCCTTCCAAACGTGACAGCATGTAAATGAAGTGTTGGAGCCCACGACCATGTGAACGCTTTTGCTTCAGTTTTGTTTATTTGCAGGGGCTGGGAGAGGGTGGCAGAAATAAACGAGAGACGGGGTGACCATGGTACGAGAATCTAGACTGGTGTGTTAATGTACAGAAAATGCATCGACGCTGAGCTTAAGCTTTGAGAGGCTTCAGCTTTGAGGGGCGTTTCACGGAAGGATAGGCAGGCGCACAGCAGAAGTACACACTTCGAATGTGCAGCTCAAGCCAATATATTGTACCTGAGGCATGTGCAGTCGCACACAAGACACGCCTGCATGCCCCTCATGTTGAAAACTTCAGTCAAGAGGGCAAGAGCGTCTTATCCAAACACAACAAAAGAAGACAACAGTTTTCCATCCCCACACCAAAAGTGGCAATGTATTCTGAACACATGAAGGTGTCGGGCTAGTGAACACATAAGTGTGATCCAGGGCAGCGTGCAGTGTTTCAAGCTGTCATGTGTCTGATCAGATGGGAGTCAAGAAGTTCACAGCTTCAGCAAATATACTAAGAGAGGTTCCCCTTCACCCCCCCCCCCAAAAAAAAGTACCTGCAAAATGACAAGTAACTAGCGGAAGGACACTGGTCAGTAGCCACTGTCAGTGGCCGGAAGCTGTACTTTATCCAGACTCCACACAAAGGCATGGACAGCAAAGCAGAGTAGGAAGTCAAAGCAGAGGAGGTGCTGTCTAATCAGAAGCCAGTATATTAGAGTGACATTGGAGTAAGCCACTGGTAAGTTCAGGTAAGTGAGGGGTGGGTCCTAAGTTCCCTTTAGGATTTTTTTTTTTTACTAGGAAAAGATTTCACAAGCACAGCATGCATGCCCACTCCGCGCGGACAAAACCTAAAATCGTAGGACCTGAATTACGATTGGTCTTTGCATTCAGAGAGCCTGCAAACAACAGACCTCCAGACTTTCTAACAATGAAACAAAGGTGTATCAGAAGTCCCACATGTATTTGTGACTCACATTGTACCCATTTGACATTAAGAGCTGGCATGAAATGGCCACCTGCTCAGCCTGTGCGAATTGCAAGGATATGTACTATTGCTTTGCAAAACCTTTTGTGGTTGCAAACCATTTAGTGGATACCAACTACTCAAGGGGGGTGGTAGTCATTCACAATGTGGGAGCTGTCTTTGATGAACAGCTCCCACTTTCTGAATTTTACATGGCAAGATGGAAGGAGGACTGCTTCCTTCTCCCATGTCTACTTGCATAATCTCACGTTTCACATGTTACATTTCAATTATAGCACTTAATTATGCATTTGCGACTTTAAAGATGAAATTAGGTAAACACACATACTGGAGTAGAGGGCCTGTAGTCCTCACAGGGCTCCATCCCTGATTTTGTAAGAACTCAGTAGTATTTGCAAACAGAATCCTGCTTTGTTAATATTAATAGGCTGAGGTTTTGCACATTTTACAGAATATTATTTTTATTTTGTGATGGAGTAGTAAAGGCGTCCCAGCTGAAAAATGTTCCTGAATTGTATCACAAATGTTCAACGAAAATGGCAATGCAAGGTTATTACATTGGGTCAACATTGGACCCATAGATAAGTCTGTATATCACTACAGAATTGTCTTGTTCTTCCTTTATTTTCCAGCCTGTCAGCTGTAAAGTCACTGAAATAACTTTAAAAGTAGGATTAGGTTTGGTTCATTTTCCTACTGGAAACCTATGCATCATTCATCTTTCCAACAGTAACGCAAAGGCCCATTTGAGTTATTTTTTTGACACAAAAGCGGCGCAAATTTACAAAATAAATATATATTTTGTAAGTTTGTGCCACTTTTGCATCACAAAATGACGAAAATACTGCACAAAAAAAGTATAAATATGGGCCAAAATGTCTTACGGTAAAACACATTTTATTTTGATAATATTATTTTTCTCATCATGCACTAAGGTGCATATTTAAGAGCCACTACCGCCACCGGAGCGTCACTTTTAGCTCCGGTGGAGCTATGCCCTGCTATGCTATGCCCTGCGCCATATTTACAAGGTGACAATAAGCCACTTTTTGTGGCTTAATGCCACCTTGTAAATCCGGTGCCTTCATACGCAGCCCTTTACGTGGAAGTGGCGTGCAATAGATGTTGCTGTGGGTGCGCGACAGCCACTCTTATTGCACTTAGATGTTGTCTCAGATGTACGATATTTTGTAAATCTGAGGCAGCGCCAAAATCTACCACCACCACAAGGGTGGCGTTAGCAAGACTCAACGAGGAGGAGTACTTTTATTCCTCCTTGTCGTTTGCTTTTTCTACGCGTGCTGCATTCTGTAGCATGCATTGAAAGAGCAAAATGCCAGACATGATTGTTAATGTGCAGGAAAGTGACCAGATACTACTGTTGTTAATATTAATATTATTTAGAATTAAAACAAAAAAATATGGTAAACCCACCTGACACTGGGATAAGCTGTTTCACACCTGATTTCTGTATGTTGGTATTGACTTGATGGTACTTTTAATGATACATGCTTCAGTCTCTGTTCTAGGCCTGAAGTTGTCAGCACTGGCTGTCTTCTCTGTGTCAGAAAGGCCCTTTGTGTCAAAAGCACCCTCATAAAAAGCTCTGCATAAACCGTTTTCAAGTCAGCGCCTTGAATGCAGTGTCTGTTCCAGCCTGTCCACATTCTCACCGCAGATTGAATTATTGGCCTCATGTCCCACACGCAGCTTTTGTACTTGAGCTCTGCACTACATGCATTTGCTTCCACAGAGGCAATTAGCTCATTGACTTTATTTCCTCAAAGTGATTAGTACATGTTTTACAGACAGTGCTTGACTGACCAATCCTATTTATAAAATGGACCTTTTCTGTTCTGGTAAGACACTGGGCTACATGTGGTTATTGTCTGAAGCGGCCTTTTATTCGCTGGTATGTTCTCTCGCTCTGTTTAATAAGGTTGATGTTCTTCTGTCTATTCATTCACTGTCCATAGCTACTGTGCTTTTAAAACTTCTCCTAGCCACCCTCGCGTTTCCTGTCCACGCAAATCCCTGACTTTTATTGCTAATACATTGAGGCTCACTCTTTAGTTACATTATACTGCCATCATGTGGCCATGAATAGCATAGACGAATCAACAGTTAAAGAAAGTTACTTTGTACCAGCACACTCCATGCGTCCACAAAACACCATATTGTAAAGCAACAGCAGTGTAAACTGATAGACAGCATTGTAAAGATTCAGGTGCTTTCTTTCGAACGTCTGTCAAAATATTGATGTACACAATGTAAGACTGAGCAGCATAATACAAACACTCTCAAAATATACACTCAAGCATTTTAAAATGGATGGCGATTTGAAAACCCCACACATCACGCAGACAGCCATGCCCGAAATCCCAGGCCTATTATAATTACACGCTTTCTTAATGGAAACTGATATGTTATGAGGGGTAAAAAATTACTCGAATAATTAGCCGTTTGAAAACATGTTTTCTAGGTCTCATCCAACAGGAATCAAGCAGTCAACAAAGAATGAAAGGACTTTGCTGCTAAAACTGGAGCTGGTTAACCTGCTTTGTCACTAGCATCGCTGTTTGAGAATGCTGCATCGGCATCTGGGGCGGTGCTTTGGTGGGGGGGGGGGGGTTGTTTGGGGTGTTACACCCCACCAATAAGTACATTTTGGGGTAAATGGTTGGGTAAAAACACTTTCAGTCGGATATGGTTAGTTATGTGTCTGATTTTACCAGGAACCCCTCTCTCTGTTTATAGTCTTCAAAACCGTTGGTTATTTTACCAAGTGTATTTTCTCTCACTGGGGGGCTCGTCCACATGCCCCTTACGATGCCATAATGTCATTTTTTTACACTATGGCGGTGCAGAACAGTCTCCCATCCTGCGCCATATTTGCAAACTCGGCCAGATGAACCATTGCGCCAGTTTGTAAACCCTTGCGCCACATTAGACCTGGCCTAAGTATAATATATGCAAGGGAGACTTTACCCAGCTAGGAGGCCCATAGGAGTGGTGCTGTGAAATCTGCAAGATTTTACTGCATCCTTCTCAAGGGCAGGCATTAAAGCGACGCTAGGATATTTTAAATGGGCCTCCCTGAGCTCTGATGAACGCGCATCAACATTTTTGATGCTTGTCCAGCAAAGTGCCACAGCTACCTCAGAAATTCTGACAAAGCTGTGCTAACGAGTGCCATACTGCGATAGCATGGTGTCTTTAAAGGGGGCAGGGCGGCACAAGCAAACTGACGCATCGTGATTGATGCACCAGTTTGTTGAAAATGAGGCCCTTGGTATCCCTATCAATCGCATTCCTTTCCCTTTCCACTGCCTCTTAATTCCTTCTTAAGCATCCTGCTTGTCATATAATGCATTTTAAAAATATATGGCGGTATGATTGTTGGAAAATCTGAAGCTCACAACGCACACGACCCCCCCCCCCCCCAATTATTACTGAATAAGCTACGCCCCTGCAAATGATGCTATGGATGTCAATTGGCGGAAACCAGTGGTTGCCAATTTTAATCTGGTTACCTCTGGCTATCTAGTCTTACGGTCAAGTACAGAAAGTAAGCTGACCTCGAAGGGCATTGTTCATTTTCTGGACCTTTTGAAGGGTAGAGAGTGGAAAATGGGTGAACACTGTCATTTGTGGTCAACTGTTGTGGTGCAGAACTTGGATTACCGCTGGAATTGAGGCAAATCGATTAAGTGAATGCCCCCAGCCTTGTGACATTTTGTGAAAGAAACCAGAGTAAAACATATGCCTTTCAATATTCTTTCTTAGGGAAGTTAATGGTGTAGGCAGCAAGTAGACTCCTTGCAGCAGCACCTGACGAAGACAGCACCATGAGAAGAAAACACAGAGGCAATCTGAAGTCATTGAAGAAGGTATCCTGAGTGAATGTCAGTGCTAAGCCCAAGGAAAACGATTCATGTGAGCACTTGTGACAAAAAAACGCAAGAGTTTGCTGGTGGCATCCTTCACCGTCAACCTACGCCTCTGCATCCGACTAGCTTCCCAATAGACCCAGTTAGATACTTCAGTGAGGAATCTTCAGAGATCCGCGAGTGCAGACGGACCGAGCTGTGATCAGCACAGCATTGGGAGGAGGGACCAATGGTCTAAACACTGCAACAAGCACAAAAAAAGAGCAGAGAGTGAAGTGCACGAAGGTATGTCACAAATGATCATGAAAACGTCATGTGCGTAGGTCAGTCACATGATCTGATGCATTCTCAAGGGATGACGGTGCTGACCAGACAAGAGAGGATCTGGAGACACTTGCAGCCGTGGACACCTTTTCCAGTAGGATGGTCAGGACAAAGGTGTTACAAGCAGTCAATATGATGCAATCATAGGGATTGCGGTTCCGGGACAGGCGCTTCCTGCAAATAGTGGAAGGGGCGCCATTAATCGTGCCACAGGCAGGAGCAGCCAGAGACAGGAGTCAGTTGTTGGTGTCACAAACACGGAAAAGGGGATATCCAAGAAATTTGGACTGATTTACTGGACTGACCCACCCCTTGGTGGAGTGTGGATTGGCGTGGGCACTGGGCTGACAGGAGGGGGGACTAACCTGCTGGTGGTCCTGGACCTTTCTACCCTAATGCCTGGAGTTGAACATTTTGGGGGCTTTGCCTGGTGACAGGGACGGTGTGCTATGTGGTGCCCTGAAGTATGTATTAGTATGGTATTAAGGGTATTGCCCAACCCTCTGTGTGAAGGAGGGGAAGCTGTCACTAATTTATGCTTGCTAATTATTTCTCTCAATCTCTCTGATGCCCTTGGTGGAGGCTATGATTGATATATAAGTGAAGGGGGCCTTCAGGCACTAAGCATTCTGGAGATTTGCACTGTAATGGCAAAGTGAAGGCAATTTTTTTTTGCTTCTACAATCCTTGAGCTGTTACTGATCTGGTGTACTGTATTTGCATAACTAATGTCTACTTAGCTATGAGTTTATCCTGGCTGGTACTGTACGAATAAAAAGCTACTAATACCAATTTAATTGAACCAATTTAATCGAAATTGTCTGTCTTTCCTTGAGAGGTTTTCCATGGAGGAAGGCAACGACTTGCATGTCGTGAGTGCGCTATTGACTATTTTGGACCATGCCAAGATTGCAACCAGGTGTTCCAAAGTCAAAGAAAATACAGCAGTGAGAGACCAACTTACTTGCATTGAATGTGTATGACTATACCATAGCACAGAAGTTGAGCAGACCTGTGAATAGAGGTAGGATCATTAGAGAGTGGCCTTTAGCTAGAGCATCCCAAGGATCTGGATACCATACTTCACATATGGGAAGGGTAACGAGATCAAAGGGATAGAATTCACGATATGGGATGATTAGGATCCAGGAAAGTGTATAGATCTCAAACGAGGCACTTGGCAACCAAACCAGAGAGTGGAATCGGCGAAGGCCTGAAGGGAGTTGGGATCTCATAACTGCGTCCAGATATGAGTACAGATGCATTCTTGGGATGTTCATGGATATAATGTTCAGATATAATCGTTATAACCTGATAGTTCACACAAATAGCGTTTGAATGCCCTGGAAGCACTGATGAAAGTTTGCAAAATAATTTAGAATGAAAGTTTAGTGAAAAGTGATCGGTTGTTGGGGCTAAGTCCTTCCTTCATTTCTGAGCGCCTCAACATCCTTTGAATGCAGCTGAACGGCTCCAGTCTGCTCGGTTGCAGACCACTAGTATTTATTGGAGGTGTGCGTTTTATTTCCACGCAGGTGGGAAAGAAAAAGCATCCTATGACTGTATATTATATTTGAGAAACGTAGTCCTGAGAGTAGTGAGTTAGTTATACATTTCTTTAAGGATGTATAGAGTGATTTTGTTGATCTTCCCCAGATGTTGCTGTGTAATATTCTGTCGTAGTTATTTCGAGAATGCATTTTGGGCCTCGGAGCCGCCATACAGGGCATGTTGTTTCAGACCTCCTATGAAGTGTATACTAGAAGTCCAAAAACAGGTCATCGGAATGTATCCAGCTGAAATTATAATTCAAAGGCTACGTAGAAGCGTGTAGTTTAGTGCATCGTGTTAAGCTAATACGTTTTATATCTTCGTGGTAACAGACGAACTCGCTTTTCTTAACCCACTGAAGGCTCGTGGGACCCGATGGAAGTGTGGAGTATAATAGGTTGATATAATAATATTAGGACAAGATTGCTACACTTATCATAGAGGTGATGCATCCAGTTAGTGAATCATGTTTCCCAATCAAACATGTCGATTACAACATTTACCCACCACTGAAAACTGCATAGAAAATATGGGATCGAACCGAGCACATGGGTTTCATAGAGCTGATGTGGATGACATGACTGGTCCTACCATCACCACCCAATCATGATGTGGGGCTGGGGATATTTCCCAACCAGTAGATGCTTGTTCATGTTTCTTGCCCTGATCGTTTCCCTCCTTAGGGCAGCAATGGGTGTGTCGGACACTGAAAGGTCACATTTGGGAGCAGATTTAAGGGGGGGCACTTAGCGCCCTCCTAATACCACCATGTGTACGCCGTATCTAAGATACAGCGCACCATAGCGGTAGTTAGGTGTTAAAAATGGGGTCTCTGGTTGGCAGTCAGTTTGCACTCTGTCCAAGCAGGGACCCTCACTCTAGTCAGAAGCAATGTGTAAAGTATTTGTACCAACATACACAGTAATAAAGTGAAAACACTGCAAAATGGACACTACACCGCCTTAGAAAAATAGCTAATATTCAACTGAATCAACAAGACCAAAATGACAAAAATCCAATATACACAAGTCAAGATATGAATTTAAAAAATGAGAATAAGAGTCTCAATCCTTAGAAAACAGTGAGAATTCTGTTGTGACACAAAGTACCTGGTTTGCGTCAAAAACAAAGGCAGCTACTTTTGGGAATCTGATCTCTAGCTCACAAGGCTGCTAAAACCTTGGGGCAGATTCTCAAACATTTTATGCTGGGTTAGCATCACAAAAGTGACGCTAATAATAGCAACATGTTTTTTCCTGATTCACTTTCAAGTGCAAAACTTGATTTGCGCTGGAAAGTACCCAAAAATAATGTTTGCATTCATTTGCATCAATGGGTTTTCCCATGTAACCAACCATGTTTTTTGCCACTAAACCCTAACTACTAACATTAGTAGACAGGGTTTAGCACCAAACATTATTGCCTCTGAAAAGCAGCTGTTAGTTAAAAGGAGATTGTTTTTTCATTTCTTCCTTTCTTGTCCAACTTTGCATGTGTGCTGCACTGTACATCACACATACACAGTAGGAAAAGGTTTGTCACTTTTCTGGCCATATTACTTTGTACAGGAAGGTTATCCTTCCTGTACAAAGCCTTTGGTAGACTCAGGTACGCACCCAAGCACTATGGCGCTAAGGTGTGTGCCTGGTGCAGGGCAGCTGAAATCAGCACCAGTGCTAGGGAGAGGGCAGGAGAGAGACATATCTCTGCGAATATGGGGCTGTCCTGCTATCTTCCTTTCATGCAATGCAGCACAGCACCTATGAATGCTGCTGCGCTGCGTTGCCTGACGACTTTCAGAATTTGGGCATTTGAGTTCTGTGCCCAGTGACATTATGTTGACTACAAAGGATATAGGTCCTGATTTATTAGGCCTTTGCATTGTCCTTGAATCAAGCAAGGTGGCGCAGGGCAACACGAATGGTTTAATTCTTCTTTAGAAAGCCATCTAAGAGGCATGACTTTGTGCAAGATTCTGTAAAGTCACATTTGGAGCTGGGAGGCATTCCATAAATGAAAAATGGACGATTTCATGCATCCACAAAATGGATTTGATGCAAAAGTTTGTACTCCTGGGATTGTGTCAAATCTGTATGCCTCCCAGATGATGGCAGAATGAGGGGAAAATATGTTTTTTCTCCTTGTTATCTACTATTTCTATTTATGGTACATTCTGCATTACACATAGATGGAGGAAAGTGTCTCTTTAATTTTTTGAAACAATCCTTTGTGTAATGCAGACACCCTTTCAAGGGTGCCTGAGTTGGTGCTAGACAGCACACAGCGCATCAGCACAAGGAAAAATCAGAAGTGCTTTATATCTTTGTAACTATGGAACATTTCTACTCTCTCCTTTCCACGCAATGTAGTGCAGCACAGCACAGCAAGTTCCCCTGCTATACCATGCTGAACGATATAAAAGTAAATATGCCCCCTAATATTTAGAAAATTCTCAATGCCTGGCTATTCTCGCACTTGCAGTTCCTCTTATTTACTCTTTGTATCCCAGTACGTTGTTGCACCAGTATGCCCTCTAGGAGAGTTTTACACGTTAGGCAATCCTAAAATTCAACAATAAACATAAATTATTTTGTCACTGGTGCAAATTTTCAATATTGCATCCCGCTTTACTCACCTATGTTGTCAACACGGTTTACTTGTGATGTTGTTCTTATAGACTTTTGAATGACTATTGAAACTATAGCTAAAGGCAACATTGCAGGACATTCCCACTAGTGATTCAACTACCCCACCAACTAATGCAAATCACCAAACAAGCTTTGTCAGATACAAAGTTGTAATGCTGCAAATTGACTATGCTGAGATCACGATATGGAACAGAAAAAGCCAAACTTGTATGTTTACTTGTTTTTATCAATCACTCCATGAATGAAGCCTATGATTTAAGGTCCGACATTCTGGCTCAATAAAATAAGTGAAAGTCAGATAAAACCACAAGTCCTCGGATAGTGTAAAGAGAACAGCTCTCTAACAAAGGCTGCTATGGTTCAACAGGACAGGAAGAACTTCCAACGCTATATTTGGTTAAAGTAGTAGTTAAACACAATTTTCGATTTCATCTATACTGGACATTTCTACAAACAAAGGAATACAGACTCTAAATACCAGACACCACAATAAACATTTCGAGATCTCTCCACTCAAGTTTTAGAGAACTAAAGCATGCATATCATTACTTAGCAAAAACAACAAGGTGATAGATGGAATGCTTGAAATAAACTCAGCAACTGGCAATCACTCAGGCCACATCCTAATTCTCCAATTCTTTGCCCACCATGCCACCCCAGCTTGGACCCAGCCATATGTAAATCAATCTTGGCCTTGCTACCCATGAGAACAGTCCAGCCTGCACTGCCGGACCAGGTACTTCCTGGACCAGAAACAAGCATCCTGGGTCTGGTTTCATGGTATCACCCAGTATCAACCAGGCTAGCTTTAATCCAGTGCCACACTGAGTCCAGGAACCAGGTCTGGGCATACCTGGTGCACTTAGCGCAGCAAATGCAAAAACAACAAGGTAATGGATGGGCTGCTTGAATTAATTTTAGCCACTGACAATCACTGAGGCCACATCCCGATCCCTCATTTTTTTGCCCACCTTGCCACCTCAGCTTGGACCCAGCCATATGCAAGTCAGTGTTGACCCTGCTCCCCATGACAACAATCAAGACCAAACTGTCCACTCAGGTCCTCCCTGGATCAGAAACAAGCATCCTGGGACTGGTTTCAAGGTATCACCCCTCATCAGCCAGGCTAGCTTGAATCCAGTGGCACAGTGAGCCCAAGACCCACATCTAGGCATATCCAGCACACTTAGAGCAGCAACTGCAAAAACAAGAAGGTTATGGATGGAATTCTTAAGTTAATCTCAGCCACTGGTTCTCACTGGGGCCACATCCCAATCCATCACTTTTTCACTTAACTGACAATGACATGTGTATTTCAAACTATATTACAAGAAAAACAACTACTTTTGCGGCCTTCAACTCTCTCCTAAACATAGTGTAAACTATTTTATATTTTGGAATTATATTTGTACTTCCTAATGCTGCAACAATATTGGGAGCTGTATTTGTAATTCAAGCTTTATTTTCTAATGTACTAAAAAGAATTAGAAACACCCAGGGGCATATTTATGATGCCCAAGCGCCACCTTGCGCAGCATTAAAATAATTATTTTTTATGTTAATGTGGACCACCAAGGCCCAAATTCCTATGCTGTATTTACAGAGTGGCACAACGCATGCATTGCACCACTCTGTAACCCTTTGCGCTACATTTTGCCTGCACCTGGCATAATGCATGCAAAGGGGGCATTCTCCCATATGGGGGGGCGGAAAAATGGCATAAGGAAATCTTTTAAGAGCAGGCGTTAAAAGGGGACTTCCATTCTTTAGAATGGTGCCCTATGTACTCTGCTGAAGTAGCACCAATATTCTGGCACTACTCCTGCAGAGTACATCAATAGCACCATGAGAAATGATGCTATTGCCCCCCACCCTGAACATGGTGTGCCGTATTTTAAATACGGCGCACACATGGTGGCAGCAGAGTGGTGCTAAGGGACGCAGAGAAAGTGGCGCTGCACTCATTGCAGCGCCACTTTCCATAAATCTGCCCCAAAGTGTCTGGATCACACATTAACACAATAGTAAATGGTGATCTATTGGTTTTGTTTCAGTAACACTAATACTTTAAAAATCACTTGAAACTATGTACATCATTTTGAGCCTTTAAATGCAAAATGAGTCTGAACAAATGGTGCTCAATCATTTGAAAGAACTGTAAAAGACAAATGAAAAGGCATAAACGTGAATCAAAGAAATGTTTTACTGCATAGAAAACCTATATTAAAGCGAATAACCAAGCTGTTCTTGAGGTGGAAAAGAAATACCTCTATTCAAACAAGTACATTTCTCCAAAATCATTTTTTAAACATATTCCCTTCAGACCATCCACATTTTTTCACAAACAAAAATGCACAACTCAAGCACATGTTAGCGCATCTGACTTTAATAAGTAAACTTACAAGGAGACATGAATAGGTCGATGAACCTTTTGACTCGCAATTAAGATGTTCTTACCATAGCTCCAGTAGGTAATCAATAACCAATACGCAATAGTCAATAATCATCAGTAATCAATAACATCATTAATCAATGGAGTTAGTAATTGTCACGCACCATTACATTTCAGTCATGAATATCCACACTTTTTAATAAAAATTAGAATATGTATTTTCCTATATTAACAATGCTAAGGTTGTGTAGATTAATCTAAAAATCAAGTGAAACACAGACAGAAACAATACTGGCTGTTCAAAGCGGCGGAAGAAACGTAATCTAATCAAAGCTTGAACTACTATGCATCCTAAAGTTATTGTGCAACTCAATAACAAAGTCAACTGCGTCAAAGTAATCACATACATTACGTTTAGCAGATAAATTCATCAAGCATTAATCTCTATCAGCATAATTTCATTAGTGAGGATCCTTAACTACCACCAAATTAGCCTCAGCATGTTGGGCTTCATGCAAAACGATTTGGTAACACAAATTTGGAAAAACATCTGACTATAGCTCTATCAAAACAATGCAGTTGGTACATAGAAAGAAAAAGCAAATATGCATAATAATCAACAGTCTAGCTCATTATGCCTATCCTCAGTGTGGATCACCAAACAGAGTCAGTCTTCGCCCTCAAGGCATCACTTGATCATCAAGGCATCAAGATTCAGCATCAAAGTTCAGAAAACGCAAAGTCTTTTAGCAACCCTCCAGAAGAATAGAGAAAAAATGGCACGTCTTCCCCCCTGTACGGTGTCATTAATTCAAAACTACTAAAACTACTTCCAAAATCCATATTGGTCAGTTAATCATATGTTCGCACTTTATCCAATAAAACTAAAACTACACATCTATTAATTACTCCACTCACATGTCATTGATTGGTTTGTCCTGCAATGTCCTCATCATCTGGCTTGTCAGGTAACAATATTGTTGCAACTTCCACTCCAGGCGGTATCGCCATTGTTCTCCTCCTGAGAAAGTCAGTCTCACACGCATTACACACAAAATGTTACATTGACAAGAACAGCATCTTCTAGCAGTCGATTCTCATGAGAAACTATTCTCATCTGCGAGCACACAATGCAAAATGGAAAATCACAGTTTAACTCCCTAGGACAGCCATTTATTAAATGTTAAGAAACACAGCTTTGACATGAGGCCTGGCAAACTAGGCTAAGACATTCGCTAAGTTAAAGCTTACAGCTAATAAAGCTAGAACATAATGCATTTCCCCTTATATGACATACTACTACATTAGTCAAACATATATTCAACATTTCACAATATTAATTTATTAGTAAGTACACTTTGTGAACATTGGCGGCTACTCATCGTAATCACATTTTCAAATGTGTGCATTAATTTTCTACAATATTATATTTTCTACATAAACTTATTATTCAAAATACATGAACACTCCATAATAATTTTTAATAAAACACCTGTGCTAGCAATCCCTCCTCTGATGGCTTAATGTGTCATCACACTAACTACCACCAACAAATTTTGACATCAGCTAAAATTCTGTCAATTCAATCCCTTCATACTTTTGTTTCCCTTTTGAATTTTCTCTGTACAATTTTTCCCTTTTCTTTTTCTTCCCTCCTCTGATTATTCTCGGACCTTTTCAATGTAATTCTTTTGCATAATTTACACAATCCCCATATTTCAAATGGACAAACCACAAACATTAATATCCCTTGCAATATTTTCAATAGAATCCCATTCCAAATATTGCTGAGCCAATTTCCCACTGAAGCAAAACCTTTGGCAATCTTTTTTCGTTTTTTTCCGATTCTTTTAAATCAGACTTTCATTAGTTAGATTAGTAACTAAGGGGGTCATTCTGATCTCGGCGGTAAAAGGCGCTTACCGCCGGTCAGAAGACCGCCATAACACCGCCGCGGTCGCGGTAAACCGCCACGGTCATTCTGACCCGCAACTGGCAAACCGCCAAAAACCCGACATCAACAATATTCCGCCATAGCAACAGCCAGCGAAAAACTGGCGATGACCAAACCTCCACCGTCACGCCAACAGAAATACGCCCATGCCATTCCGACCCACAAATCCCCGCAGCGGTCTTTCAACCGCGGTATTCCATTGGCGGTACACACCGCCGCGCTAAAAATACACACACCTTTACAAAACACTACCACATTGGACAATTCAAAATACACACACCTGAGACACATACACACACCACTCCCACACACCCAATACAATATAAAACACACACCCACATCATTCACAAACCCTTACGACCACAATTGCGACTGAAGGACAGAGAGAGACAGCACAGAATAGAGTAGACCATCACACAGAGGCAAATCACAACATCACCCACACAATATCCACGCACAAAACACCATACACCACCACACTCACCACACTCTACAACACATACACCACCCCTCACCTCATCCACACCACCCCATGGCACCCCAAAGACACCCCAGGTTCTCTGACGCAGAACTCAGGGTCATGGTGGAGGAAATAGTTCAGGTAGAGCCCCAGCTCTTCGGGACACAGGTGCAGCACACCACCATTGCCAGGAAGATGGAGCTATGGCAAAGAATAGTGGACAGGGTCAATGCTGTGGGACAGCATCCACGAAATCGGGACGACATCAGGAAGCGGTGGAACGACCTACGGGGGAAGGTGCGTTCCATGGTATCAAGGCACAACATCGCGGTGCAGAAGACTGGCAGCGGACCCCCACCTACTCCCCCAGAATTCACAGCATGGGAGGAGGAAGTCTTGCACATCCTGCAACCTGAGGGCCTCGCAGGAGTAGGCGGAGGAATGGACTCTGGTAAGTCAAATCTTCACTACTTCATTCCCCCCACCCCACCTGCATGCCAAATCATACCCCCACCCTCACCCCCACCCCCATCACGCCAACTCCTTGCAAATGGCTCACCATCACAACCCACCCATCCCAAAACCTAGCCCTGCATGCGTCCCCAAAGCATGGACACCCATCACCAAAGCATGCCCACTGCACATACCCATCTCCCCCACAAGCCACCGTCACAAAAGCCCCCACAAGGGAATGCCAGCACTGGGGTACACAGCCACCCACCCATTACACGAAATGGCATACACAGAAGCAATAACCATACTCGTATACCCCTACAGGACCCGGACGCCACCACACCGCCCAGGAGGGTCCAGAGATGTCCATCCCAACCCCAGAAGAGGCCCCCAGTGATGACAGCAGCTCTGTCTCCCTGGACCCAGATGAACAGCCCGGCCCATCGGGGACCTCGGGACAGTCGGTTCCCCACAGACAGCCACAGGCTACAGCAGACCTAACCCCCTCTGGGAACACCAGCACAGCTCCCACCCAGCGGGCCCATGCCTCTGTCTCCAGGACACGTCAATCAGCGGTTGTCCACCACTACAGGGCACCCAGGTTGACCCACCACCCCAACAACAACAGGGACCTGGGGGCAGTGGTAGTGGGCACACGGTCCAGGGGACAGAGGCCCAGGGAAACAGGGGAACTGGGAGGGCTGCTGTGCGACAGGGGGGGGACAGGCCCAGGGAACCGACTCTCCAAGAGGCCCTCTCCTCCATCATGGGAGCATACCACCGCTCGCAGGAGACGATGGCTACGGTACTGGCCAGGTTCCAGGAGATCCAGGTACTGCAGGAGGAACAGTACATGGGGTTCAGAGAGGAACTGAGAAACATTAGTTCCGCAATGGGGACCATCGTCGTGGCTCTTAACCAGATAGTCACCACATTGCGGGACCATGTGGCACCACAAAGGGCCCCTGTCACTAGCATGGACCCAGACCAGGCTACCACCTCCGCCGGCGCTAGTGGACAGGAGGCCCCCACACAATGACAGGCCACCAGAACCCCACCTCCTGCAGAAGAAGAACCACCACGCAAGCGGTACCTGAGATCTCAGAAGAAGACAGAGTAGGATGCCAAGACCCCCGCCAGCAAAGGATACCCCCTGATGTCATCCCACTGTCCCACATTGTCACCCTGTCTAAACTTAAACTGCCGCTGCTCCATCCTTCCACAGGCATATGGACAATGCACCTGTGAGACTGAAAACTGGACTCTGCCATGGACATTACTCCACCATCACCCATCACCGTTTTTCAATCATGTCCCTAAATTTAGCACTTTAATAAAATCACTTATTGCACTTAAAAAATCTGGAGTCTGCTTGCATTTTGAACAAATGTATTAGACATAACGGTGCCAAAATGTTCAGTTACATTGTGATGACAACATACCACTGTCACACAGCTGTAGTCCATGGGCAAACAAAGCAGAGGTCACGCAGTGGGGCCCACAGCTCTGAAAACGGAAGGGAAAGTCACAACTCAGTTAACAGGAACTGGGGGGAAACACAGACAGTAGAGAGGCAGGAGACTTTAAGTAAATGTAAAATGGCAGGGTTGATTCGTACCTGTGTGCTACTGAAAATACTGTTGTATCACTGTGTCCCTGTTGTCTGTGTCGTCCCCGTCGTCTTCCTCCTCTTCACTCTCCACAGGCTCCACAGCTGCTACAACACCATCATCTGGACCATCTTCCTGCAGGAAAGGCACCTGGCGTCGCAAAGCCAGGTTGTGAAGCATACAGCAGGCCACGATGATATGGCACACCTTCTTTGGTGAGTACATTAGGGATCCACCTGTCATATGCAGGCACCTAAACCTGGCCTTCAGGAGGCCGAAGGTCCGCTCGATCACCCTGCTAGTCTGCCCATGGGCCTCATTGTACCGTTCCTCTGCCCTGGTCCGGGGAGTCCTCACTGGGGTCAGTAGACACGACAGGTTGGGGTAACCAGAGTCACCAATTAGCCACACACGGTGTCTCTGTAGCTGTTCCATCACATAAGGGATGCTGCTATTTCGCTTGATGTACGTGTCATGCACTGACCCAGGGAACTTGGCATTTACATGGGAGATGTACTGGTCAGCCAAACAGACCACCTGGACATTCATCGAATGATAACTTTTTCTTTTCCTGTACACCTGCTCACTTTCACTGGGGGGAACCAAAGCCACATGGGTCCCATCAATGGCACCAATGATGTTGGGGATATGTCCAAGGGCATAGAAATCACCCTTCACTGTAGCCAAATCGCCCACCTCAGGGAAAACAATGTAGCTCCGCTTGTATTTCATCAGGGCAGACAACACTCTGGACAAAACCTTAGAAAACATAGGCTGAGACATCCCTGATGATATGGCCACTGTTGTTTGGAATGATCCACTTGCCAAAAAATGGAGTACTGACAGCACCTGCACCAGAGGGGGAATCCCTGTGGGTTGGCGAATGGGGAACATCAGGTCTGGCTCCAGCTGGGCACACAGTTCCTGTATAGTGGCTCGGTCAAGTCTGTATGTCAGTATGACATGTCTTTCTTCCATTGTCGACAGGTCCACCAGTGGTCTGTACACAGGAACATTCCTCCATCTCCTCGCAAGTCCCAGCGGACGGTGCCTAGGAAGGACAACATGGAGCACAGAGTCAAGCAACCCACAGGTACGTAACCACAGCTTGCACAGAACACGATTCGCTATGCATTGAATGGCTTGTATGAGTGGCAATGCAATGCCTAGGCCTGTGTGACGCAGTAGAAATTAAGCCATGTGGGCCCTTGAAATGGTGGCTGCCTGACCTGTGAAGTGTGACAATGGGATGTGAGGTCAATGCGCTGGCGTGGCACACCGTGGCGGTAGGCGGTCGAAGACCGCGGCGCAAAGCAGCATTGGTTAACATTGAACCCTATGGGTCTCAGGAGCCAATGACGATGTGCGCCGGCGGTCGCAGTACCCACCGCTGCGGTACGCACCGCCGCGGGCGTGACCGCCATTTTCTATCTGCTTAATCACTCGAGACCTGATCATCCACAGGAGAGGACCTATACTGCAAGTGCTGCTGTGACCTCGGTCTGGAAGAGACAATGGCTGCTGCGACTGGGGAAAGGGCCCCTGCCTTCACATCTGAGGAATTGGAGAAACTTGTTGATGGGGTCCTCCCCCAGTATGCGCTACTCTACGGTCCTCCAGACCAACAGGTAAGTACACTGGGACCATGCTTTGTGGGCAATGCCTGGGTTGAGTGGGGTGAATGAACGATGGTGCGGAGGGGAGCGTATGAGGCATGCATCAAACGACAGATGAGAGCATGTGCCACATGGCAAGTGTGGAAATGGGGGGACACTCACATCGAGCATGCAGAAAATTCTGATATTGTATTTTCTCTCCCTGTACGTGTCACATAGGTCAGCGTCCATCAGAAAGTCGACATTTGGTGTGCCATCGCCAAGGACGTCCGGACCCTGGGGGTCCACAACAGACGGGGCACCCACTGCCGCAAGAGGTGGGAGGACATCCGCCGCGGGAGCAGAAAGACCACGGAGGCTCTGCTGGGGATGGCCTCCCAACGTAGGAGGGGTGCCACGCGTCAATTGACCCCCCCTGATGTCTCGGATCC
Source organism: Pleurodeles waltl (assembly GCF_031143425.1). Classification (NCBI taxonomy): domain Eukaryota; kingdom Metazoa; phylum Chordata; class Amphibia; order Caudata; family Salamandridae; genus Pleurodeles; species Pleurodeles waltl. The sequence continues at coordinate 144,151,011 of NC_090440.1, forward strand.
TGCCGGTGGCCTACCCAGATTTGGATGGGCGCGTGAGGACATCACAGCAGACACAAGGGGGTGAGTACACACTCAATCTGCTGACTATGCGCGCAGTGGAGGTGTCTGGGTGGGGGAGGAGGGCTGTGGGTATCCCTAGGCCAGGGCGATTTCTGTAGGCTAGGCCCCTCCGTAAGGCATGGCCCTGTGCCCCCGCCCCCCACCTCTGTAGGGTGGCAAGTACAGTATCCATGGCCCTGTGTCACCTATGTGTGCAGTTGTCGTCCATAGGCTTGTAGGCCATGTTCCACTGATTGAGTAGTGTACCCCAAGTGCGCGGCGTACTGCAGGGGTCTTCTGTGTCTGTCCTCTCCGCCAACTGTGTTGCCAATGCATGCACTCAACATGTCTTTATTCTTCCCCCCCCCTTTTTTTTGTCTGCTCTTCCTGTACATGTGTGCATTAGCATCATCTGGCGGAGGAGAAGTGGCATTGGAGCACGAGGGAGCTGCATCTCACATGGCCCCGGAGCACCATGCAACGGACTCTGATTTGACCAGTGAGACGGTGGGCGAGGGGGGCTCCACAACGGGGACACGTGGAGACATCAGCGACACCGACACGTCCTCGGAAGGGAGCTCCCTTGTGGTGGTGGCAACATCCGTGCCCACCGCAACAACAGGTACAGCCACCACCCAGCGCACCAGCTCCGCCCTCCCAGCAGCCCCTCAGCGTTCGCCCCGTGCCCGCTCGCACACCAAGGCGGGCATCTCCTTCGTCCCAGGCACCTCAGGCCCTGCCCCAGTTACCCCTGCTGCCCTCAGTGAGGAGGTCATCGACCTCCTCCGGACGCTCATTGTTGGGCAGTCTACCCTTTTGAATGCCATCCAGGGGGTGGAAAGGGAGGTGCATCGGAGCAATGCATACCTGGAGGGCATTCATTCGGGTCAGGTTGCCCATCAGCGATCGTTCAACGCTCTGGCCTCAGCACTGACGGCAGCCATTGTCCCTGTCTCCTGCCTCCCTCCTCCAACTCCCTCCACCCAGTCCCACTCCCCTGTTCCTCTGCCTATCCCAGACACACCTACAGACCAGCCTGCACACACCTCAACACCCAAGGTCAGCTCATCCAAACATAAGCACCACACATCACAGAAGCATTCACACAAGCAACATCCACATGCAGACATGCCAACAGCCACTGCCTTCTCTGTGTCCCCCTCCTCCTCGTCTCCCTCCTCCCTCCCTGTGACGTCCCAACTCACACTTGCATGCACCACTTCATCAGCCACTACGACCATCACCAGCACACCCACCAGAACACTCCGCACACGTGCAGTCACCACCCCCACTGCCATTTACACGTCCCCTGTGTCCTCTCCCAGTGTGTCTGTCACCCCCTCTTCCAAACCACACAAACGCAGTCAGCCACCCACCCAACAGCCATCCACCTCACGACAGCCTACGTCACAAGCACCTGCACCCATAGACAGCACACTTGACTCTCCCACAACCACATCCTCTTCCTCCACTCCCATACCCGCTGCACCTACCCTTCCCATTGCTCCCAAAAAGTTTTTCCTCTCCAAAATTAACCTCTTTCCATCACCTGACCCACCCCCTCCATCTCGTAAAAGTCCAATCTGCACCTCAGCCACCACAACCCCTGGACCTACAAGGACCATAGTCCAGGGATATTGGAGTCCCCCAGCTTCGAGGGCAGCCACATCGGCCATCAGCAAAGGGACAGCCAGCCCACCCCTTGGGAAAAAAAAAAAAAAGCCAAGGGCCGGCGCGAGAAAACAGAGACAGCAGCCTCCACAGGCACCACCCTGGCACCGTCAGGGAGTGGGGTGCCACCTGGCACATCTCCAAAGGGAGGCAAGGGCCACAGAGGATCATGCAAGGATGGCAAGGGCAGCACGGCCGACAAGTCCGGCAGCAGGCGAGCTGCCCAGGAGGGCCCCACCAGCCCCATTCCGGGGGTGAAGGAGGACACCCACGGGCACGGGCCACCAGCACAGGAGGGCCCAGCAAGCGAGAAGTCGGATGGCGAGTGAACACCATCTATTGGCCGGATCTGGTGCCCTGGAGACACATGTGAAGCACTGCTGAACAGGGCCCTTCCAGACAAGCACCGCTGAACAGGGCCCTTCAAGACAGGCACTACTGAACAGGGCCCTTCAAGACAAGCACCGCTGAACAGGGCACCGCCGTGTTAAGCACTGCTGAACAGGGCCCTTCAAGACAAGCACCGCTGAACAGGGCCCTTCAAGACAGGCACCGCTGAACAGGGCACCGCCGTGTCAAGAACCGCTGAACAGGGCCCTTCAAGACAAGCACCGCTGAACAGGGCACCACCGTGTCAAGAACCGATGAACAGGGCCCTTCAAGACAGGCACCGCTGAACAGGGCACCACCGTCTCAAGAACCGCTGAACAGGGCCCTTCAAGACAAGCACCGCTGAACAGGGCCCTGCCGTGTCAAGAACCGCTGAACAGGGCCCTTTAAGACAGGCACCGCTGAACAGGGCACCACCGTCTCAAGAAACGCTGAACAGGGCCCTTCAAGACAGGCACCGCTGAACAGGGCACCGCCGTCTCTGCACCGTGCCGCTTGGCCCTTCATCTCAAGCACCGCTCCGCTGGGCCCTTCATCTCAAGCACCGCTCCGCTGGGCACCGCCGTCTCTGCACTGCTCCGCTTGGCCCTTCATCTCAAGCACCGCTCTGCTGGGCCCTTCATCTCAAGCACCGCTCCGCTGGGCACCGCCGTCTCTGCACCGCTCCGCTTGGCCCTTCATCTCAAGCACCGCTCCGCTGGGCCCTTCATCTCAAGCACCGCTCCGCTGGGCCCTTCATCTCAAGCACCGCTCCGCTGGGTCCTTCATCTCAAGCACCGCTCCGCTGGGCACTGCCGTCTCTGCACCGCTCCGCTTGGCCCTTCATCTCAAGCACCGCTCCGCTGGGCCCTTCATCTCAAGCACCGCTCCGCTGGGCCCTTCATCTCAAGCACCGCTCCGCTGGGCCCTTCATTTCAAGCACCGCTCCGCTGGGCACCGCCGTCTCTGCACCGCTCCGCTTGGCCCTTCATCTCAAGCACCGCTCCGCTTGGGCCTTCATCTCAAGCACCGCTGACACATTGGCAGAAGGGGCAGGCCCGGATCAGTGTCGGACAGGGCTGCACGATACACTCTGGGCACCAAGAGTCCTCCAGTACCGCTGGAGTCTGTCATCCACTTGTGAGACTGTGGCTTTGCACTCCCCAGGATGGCACAGTGGGCAACCCACCCACTGTAGAGACTTGAGAGACTGTGGCTTTGCACTCCCCAGGATGGCAACGTGGGCAACCCACCCACTGTAGAGACTTGAGAGACTGTGGCTTTGCACTCCCCAGGATGGCACAGTGGGCAACCCACCCACTGTAGAGACTTGAGAGACTGTGCCTTTGCACTCCCCAGGATTGAACATTGGCCGTGGAGGCCCCTCGTGGATCTGGCGTCGTGGACTCATGTGGCTGAGGTGGCCCCCCTTCCCTTCCCCCTGAGGTGCCTGTAGTTTTCCTATCTGATGCCCCTGCAGTGTTCTCTCCAATGGATTTGGGTCTCATGTGTGGGCTTTGCCCATGTGTTGAGGACCATTGGCCCACGTACAATGACAGAAAGCCAATTCTGACGGGACAATATACGCATGTGTATATAGTTATGGGATGTTCGTCTTACTTATTTACTTTGCCTTACAATATATTTGTATTACAATTACTTATTATTTTGTCTTTGCATTCTTCCGGGGGGTTTAGGGGGTGTCACTCGGAGTTGTTGCTCTGCATTGGTGTGTAGGTAGTTGGGGGGGGTGTCGCGTATGTGTGTGCCCGTAATCTTTTCTCCTCCCCCCTCCCGTGTGTCGTAGGTGCAGTACTCACCGTTGTCTTCTGCGCCGGCGTTCGTGCTCCTGGTAGAGGAGCAGGTAGACAATAGCTGGTAGGATGTGTAGTTCTGGTTCCATGCTGTCCAGATTCCTCGTGGAGTGTGTAGAGTTGAGCGTTTTCCCGTTCGTAGTCTGTTTCCGCCGTGTTTTTATCGGCGGGGCTCCCGCCCCGGAAAAGGTGGCGGATTGGTGAGTTGTGATAGGTTGGGCGGTACATTGTCTGCCGCCTGTCTGTTGGCGGTGACCGCCACGCTGCTTGTCTGTACCGCCGTGGCGGTCGGAGTGTTAAAGTGGTGGGCTGTGTTGGCGGTTCCCGCCAGGGTCGGAATTCCATTTTTTTGGCCGCCTGCCTGTTTGCGGGTTGGCCGCCGCTTTAACACCGACCGCCAGGGTTGGAATGACCCCCTAAGTCTCTAATATGTTTACTATTATCAGGAATATATGAACAACAATGCCTAGAATTAATCATTTTACAGACTCCATCATCCTTTGTTAAAGGCATGTCTAAAACAAGACAATTTTGAAGAGTCATAGCTTTATCAGCAGCTAATTCAGTATCTATCAGGATTATGGCTCCTGAAAAATTTGTCAGCATGTTATCCACAATAATAGACAACTTTTGAATCTATATCAAATTCAACATGACCCCACTGAAGGAATCACTGCTCCAAATATATCTCCCTCCTCTGTCTCTTATGATGTAATTCAGTCACTTTCTGAAATGTCTTTAAGTCATTCATTTGATAAATCTTTGGGAAAACTATCCCCAGATAACTTGTCCATACCATCCTCTTGGAAGACGGTAATGAGCATTAAGACAACACATATAATACATTCTGGAAATTGCCGGGTCCTGTCCATTCAACATAAATGTCCATTTACTCTGAAACAAAAACACATGCTTACATTCACTCGTTCCCCCAAATAAAGTGTCAGTTTGTGATTCAGGACTGTATATACAAAGTTTCCCTACGTGTTGCGCATCTAAAGCTAATTTCCCTTGTGTTTTACTTGTACTATAAGCATAATCATTCCTGTAACTAATACTATATAATTCTCCTTAGCTAGTCTACTCCAATACCCAATTATAGGAACAAACGAAAACACAACATCATAATTGGAGTAAAAGTAATGTATGTAATCCTGGTTATAGAATCTTGTTAGTGACAGGCTACAACGTATTCCGTGAGTTAATAGCAAGCTATGGTAGGTAGCTCCTTCCTTAACTGATGAAGGAATCAACTTACCCACATAACAATTCCTTGCATCCATTGTCTCAACATACTCACTCAACAAACAATAGAAAACATTAGAAGAAAGTTCTCCTTGCGCATTGGTATCCCAATGCAAATATTTCTCATCTAACATAAACTTCGCTATTGCCGTTAGTGCAGTAGTCATCTCAAAAGCAGAAGTATGGTTGGCTTCACTCTTATCAAAAACGGACATACCCACAATCAGTACCACAAACAATATCCCACACATAATCGCCCAACAAATACTCATATATTTACAGCATCTAGTATTCCTACCCTGTTGACTAATGTTACTCATGATCTGTAAAAAATCAGAAAGCAGAAGAAAAATCTGAAAAAACTTGGAACAAAAATCAAAAATACACAACTATTCTTTCAGCCCTTTTCAAAATCGGTTAGCAGATTTGTCAAAACCAGGTTTCAAACATCAAATCAGGTTATCAATGACTCTTCCGGCTACTTTCAACAGTTTCTTTCTAAAAAATGTTATCAGATTGTTATAACAGTTCAGGTCATCAGCTTCCTTCAAGTGCCAAAATACTGACCAGGAATGTCTCTATCAAAACAAAAAGACAAAAACTCTTGCTGCCACTCACTTGTAGTTGCATACGCCTATTTGACTTCCTATTCTCTTTCTTTTCAATTTTGATTCACCATCCAGTTCTCCTTCACTTAGATCTTCTCTCCTTGTGGTATCTACTTCCTCCTCTATTGTTGTCTCAGTAACCACTTCTTTTCCTCTTTCTACTTTCAACTCCGGCCACTTATCTCCTTTCAGTCTGTCAGTGTTCTCTTCAGAGTTGAACTTGAACCTTCTCCTTGTTCTGCATTGTTTTCTCTTGATGGACCTGCAATCGGTTTAGGAGGAGTCAGATCACAGTGACTTTGATCCACCTCAACTCCTTGCCCCTATGGGTCTGGCAATTGCTCTGTTTGTCTCTCAAGATCATTTGCTTCTGGGAAAGCCCTCTTCTGAACTGGCTGTCCTACTGCCTCAAATGAGATAGGCTCTCTTTCACCCTCCTGGAGGTCTTCTCCTTCATCTCTCACAGGAGTGACTGAACCGTCCTCAACGGGCTCAGATCCAGTCTCAGTTCCCCTTTGTTTTCTTTCCGGCCCTGAGACTTGTTTTGCTATTGTTGGTACTCTAAACAACTTTTCTCCTTAGTGATCCAGTGGACATGCCCCTTTCTTCGTGTGACTCGCATGAATCCAGTTCGGAATTCCAGCACGCTTCACAGCTGTGGTAGTTGTCAGAACTAGCTGATAAGGTCCCTTCCAACGAGGCTCCAAATATGTTTTCCACATGTGTTTCTGGACCAAAACCCAGTCTCCGCTCTCAGATTGTGCCCTGGGTCATGGATCGGTGGCAGTGTGGTGGCTTCCACCTGCTGGGAGAAAGAGTGAACCACATCAGCCAGACCTTTCCAGTAGCCCTGCACCATATCATCTATAATGTTGACAAGTTGTTGGAAAATGGGTTATTGGTAGGGCAGGTAGGTACCTACACCTAGCAACAAGCCACTAACCTCCACATAGGTACAGTTAGGTCTCAGTAAATTAATTCCAGCTCAACCCTTGGTAGCTTGGCAACGAGCGTCAAGGCTTAACTTAGGAGACAAAGTGTAAAGCATTCAAATATCACAAAACAGTAATTAAATAAAACACAGGAAACAGTTTAAAAATCCAAAACCAATTTATAAAAATAGTTTATATTTTTATCTTTAAAATGACACAAAAACGATTAAAATCGGTTCAGGGGAACCGGAGATATGAATTTTTAAAGAATTATTACTTTTCTAGCGCTTAGAAACAAAAAGCGCCAATCGGGTCATCTGGTTGCACCTCGACCGGGGCAAAGTCAAACTTTCAGGCCGACCGCGATAGAGCCCTGCTCGGCTACAGGTCGCGGGAGGCCTCGGTTAAAAAGTTACCTTCTGACTTAGGCCCTCATTCTGACCCTGGCGGTCGGCGGAGAGACGGCGGTCGGACCGCGAACAGACCGGCGGTATTAAAAATGGCATTCTGACCGCGGCGGTCCCCGCCGCGACCGACCGCTACTTCTCCACTCCGACCGCCGCGGCGGTCATGACCGCGGGGCTGGAGTTTGCGCACTCCGGCCCGGCGGTCGTCCCAAGACCGCCAAGGGTATTATGACCCTGCCTACCGCCGCGGTTTCTTGCGGGCGGGAACCGCCGTGCGAACCATGGCGGTAAGCACTATCGGGGCCAGGGAATTCCTTCCCTGGCACTGATAGGGGTCTCCCCCACCCCCCACTACCCACCCGAGTCCTCCCCCCACACCCTCCACCCCCCTGCCACCCCCCAGAGGTGGTACGAACCCCCTCCCCACCCCCACCCCGACATGCACATACATGTACCCCGACATGCACACACCCCCAACATGCACATATACACACCCCCTACACACACATACACAACGGGGACACATACCCGCACACATACATGCCGACATGCGCACCTGCCGAACAGCACACATTACCCATAGACACAGCAGCACCCCCCGCCCGCATACACGCACTCACACACCCCCTCTACACACTCACACGCACACCCCCATGCACGCCCACATCACACAACACCCCCCCACCCCCTCCCCTCACGGACGATCAACTTACCTTGTGCGTTGGTCCTCCGGGAGGCGACGGGAGCCATAGGGACGTGACCGCCAACAGAAGACCGCCAACAGAAGACCGCCACACAGAAATGTGGGTCGTAATTCTTTGGGCGGTGTTCTGCTGGCGTGGCGGTGGAGGTTGACCAGTCTCCACTTTCCCGCCGACCGCCAGTGTGGCTGCTGGCGGTTTTCCGGCGGAACGCTCCCAGCGGTCAGAATGCGCACAGCGGCACACCGCCGCGGTCGGCGGTCTTCACCGCGGCGGTAACTCAGCGGTCTTGCGAAAAGACCGCCAAGGTCAGAATGAGGGCCTTAGTCTTTATTTTGAAGTTTTTCTTCACCGGGACGAACCTGCCAGTTGAATCCGACCTCCTGGAGCCCTTGTCCGGATACGCGATGTGGGTTTCCTCGGTGGAGACTTTTACCTTCGGACTTAGTCGTTTTTTCGAGATGAAAATCCTTCGACCGGGGTAAACCTGGATCTTGATCCGACGTCCATGGAGCCCTTCTCGGATACGATGGCTGGGAGGTCCCGGTCAACTTTTTACGTTCGGACTTAGGCCCTCATTCTGACCTTGGCGGTCTTTTCGCAAGACCGCTGAGTTACCGCCGCGGTGAAGACCGCCGACCGCGGCGGTGTGCCGCTGTGCGCATTCTGACCGCTGGGAGCGTTCTGCCGGAAAACCGCCAGCAGCCACACTGGCGGTCGGCGGGAAAGTGGAGACTGGTCAACCTCCACCGCCACGCCAGCAGAACACCGCCCAAAGAATTACGACCCACATTTCTGTGTGGCGGTCTTCTGTTGGCGGTCTTCTGTTGGCGGTCACGTCCCTATGGCTCCCGTCGCCTCCCGGAGGACCAACGCACAAGGTAAGTTGATCGTCCGTGAGGGGAGGGGGTGGGGGGGTGTTGTGTGATGTGGGCGTGCATGGGGGTGTGCGTGTGAGTGTGTAGAGGGGGTGTGTGAGTGCGTGTATGCGGGCGGGGGGTGCTGCTGTGTCTATGGGTAATGTGTGCTGTTCGGCAGGTGCGCATGTCGGCATGTATGTGTGCGGGTATGTGTCCCCGTTGTGTATGTGTGTGTAGGGGGTGTGTATATGTGCATGTTGGGGGTGTGTGCATGTCGGGGTACATGTATGTGCATGTCGGGGTGGGGGTGGGGAGGGGGTTCGTACCACCTCTGGGGGGTGGCAGGGGGGTGGAGGGTGTGGGGGGAGGACTCGGGTGGGTAGTGGGGGGTGGGGGAGACCCCTATCAGTGCCAGGGAAGGAATTCCCTGGCCCCGATAGTGCTTACCGCCATGGTTCGCACGGCGGTTCCCGCCCGCAAGAAACCGCGGCGGTAGGCAGGGTCATAATACCCTTGGCGGTCTTGGGACGACCGCCGGGCCGGAGTGCGCAAACTCCAGCCCCGCGGTCATGACCGCCGCGGCGGTCGGAGTGGAGAAGTAGCGGTCGGTCGCGGCGGGGACCGCCGCGGTCAGAATGCCATTTTTAATACCGCCGGTCTGTTCGCGGTCCGACCGCCGTCTCTCCGCCGACCGCCAGGGTCAGAATGAGGGCCTTAGTCTCTTTTTTGGATGTTTTTCTTTACCGGGACGAACCACGAAGTCAGGCCGGGTCACGGTTGAGGCAAGCCGGCTAGAATTTCCACAGCGGGTCGGTCCCTCTCTGGAGCTTTTTTCCAAAAATTCTCAAATCTTTTCCAAACTTCTGGGGCTTCACCCAGATGTTCTTTTAAGGTTCTTTTGGGGTCCACAGCTCACCCCTAGGGTCCAGAAGTTCTGTGATGGTCCTTGGGGGGTGCGGACTTCAACTCCCAGAATGCACCTGGCGCAAACTCCTTTTTGGCCACTGGACAGTGGTCAGCTGGTCGCTTTCTTCAGGAGTTGGTGCAGGGGACTCTGGTTTAGCAATTTTTCACCTGTAGCAAACAGGGAGTCCCTCCTTGAACCAGTTGAAGCCAGGCAAAGTCCTTCTTGTGGTGAAGCCCAAGTGTGCAGCTGGTGCAGTCCTTCTGAGTGCAGGGTCCAGGTGCAGGCCAGGGGTCCAGCAGGGCAGTCCTTCTTCTTCTTTAGTTCCTTTCTTGTTGAATTCTGGAGGGGATCTGAGGCGTGGGTGCAGGTCTGCCAGTTTTATCCTTGCTCCTGGGTGAAAAGCAGGGGGGTCCTGATCCTCCAATCAGGTACAGGGTCGTCCCCCTGTGATGACCACTTCCTCGGAAGTGTGGCAAAAATCCATCCCAAAAGCCACCAGTCTCTAAAAATCCAACATGGCTGAATCTGATTTTTGGAGGTTACATCTGGCTGAGCCCACCCACTGGTGTGGCTAAAAATCATAAACACACCCCTCTCCTGCCCTCTCCTAATCTAATCAAGGGGGCACCTAGTTGTCTGGGGTTGCAGGATGTGGGGGTGTTGCTGGGTGCTCCAAATGTCCTTCTCTGCCTTTGAAGACCAGTTTGGCCGCCCTCCCCCTTCCTGCCTCACCATCTGCTGAGGGGAGATTTCTCTCCCCCCAGCACATTCCTTTGTGTGAAGTCAGGCCACTTCACACCTCATCAAGGTAGCCTGGCAGAAGCTGCTGCAGGCTGGCCAATCAGAGCACAGCAGCAAAAACAATGCAGAGCTGAAATTGGCAACTTTTTAGGTAAAGTCTAAACTTTTTACCTGAACTAGTTATATTAAATCCAACAACTGGAAGTTGTAGGATTTATTACAACAATTAATTTGATACCAAATTCTTGGTATGCTACATTTAAGGAGACTTTAAAATTTAAAATAAAGTCTGCCCATTCTAGCCTATGAAGGCCATTTACTTCAATGAGGGACAAACAAATTTGGCTGTTTTTACCTCACCAGGGCTTATAAATCTATTTTTATAAAGTCCCTGCTTATAGTTACATGGCACCCAGCCCTAGGGGCACATAGGGCACACCTTAGGGGTGACTTATATGTAAAAATAAGGTAGTTTAAGACTTTGGAAGTACCTTTAATTCCAAAGTCGAATTTGCATATAACTTTAATTTAAAAGCAGCCAGCAAGGCAGGCTTGCTTTTAAAATGACACTGGGCACCTCAGCAGTGCACCTAGGTGTGCACCACCTATGCTGTGGTCCCTAAACCTACATGCCCTACCATATACTAGGGACTTATAGGTAGGTTAACTTAGCCAATTATAATTAGCCTAATTTGCATATCCATTTTACACAGAGCACAGGCCCTGGGACTGGTTAGCAGTACCCAGGGCACCATCAAAGTCAGGAAAACACCAGCAAAAAGAGGAAAATGGGGGCAAAAAGTTATGGGGCCTCTGCAATCAGCCCTGTTTTCTCACACAACCCCCCCCCCAGCCCACACGCCCAGGAGACTCAGCCCAACCCTGGGAGAGTCTTCCTGGCTTGTTAGGCGAGGAAGACAGTGAAGAAAACTGGCTGTTCCTTTGCAGGGCCTACTCTGCCTTATATCCTCCTGTCAGGGTCACTCCCTATGGGTAGTGAAGCCATCCCAACAGTAAAAGGACCCAAACTGAAACTTCCCTCTAAGGGGGTCTTCCTCCTTTCTCTCTGCCAACTTGGGTAGTGAGGTGCCCACCTCCCCTACTCCAAACTTTGCTAGGGCAACACCTAGCTTACCCAAAGAGGTCACCCAGCACTTGAGCAACCCCACCATGACCAATAGGGTCAGGGGGCCTACTTTGCTATTGGCCCTGGGGTCTGCCTCCCAGGCCAAGTACAGTGCTGCCAGGAAGGCTAGCACCCAGCAGAGGCTACTGACAGCTGTCAGTACCCAGAACCACACCCTAAGCTCTCCACTGACAGGTGGCTGAGCTGCTTTAGGGGCCTCTTTGGGGTCCTGGCACCCCACTTGCTGTCTAGAGTGGGGGGCTACCACCTCCTGTGGCAGACACCCTCCTTCCACTCTCCCTTCTGTCAGTGCAGGGGCAACACCTTGCATCTGGACAGCTGCCTGACTACTCAGGACTTCCTTGGGGTCAGGTGAGGCCTCACCAGTGCCAACTCTGGGCTCCCCCCTTACTGGGGCAGAAGGCCTTTGGCTCCCTGGAACTCTCTTTAAGAGTGGCCTACCCTTCCTTTTCTTCTTTCCTTTTCTTGGGGACCCCTGTCTCCTAACTGTAGGGACTGACTCCCCAGGACTTTGGGTTGGGGGGGCGCCCTGGGCGACCACCCCATCTGTGACCAGACTCACCTCTGGGAGGTCATTGCCCAGGATACAATCTAGGGGAAGGTCAGCACTGACTACCACCCTAATCCAGTCAAGGATACCCTCCCTCTCTAGGGGCACTATGGCTACAGGTTTAGAGGTGACCTCCCCTGTGGCTATCCTGACTTTCTTTGTCTTTCCTGGGACATACATGTCTGGAGTCACTAACCGGTCACTCACTATAGTGTGACTGGCACAAGTGTCTCTCAGGCCAGTGGTAGGGATCCCATTCACTTGAATGTGGTGGAAGTGCCTACTCCCACCCTCAGGGATCACCAGCTTACCATCTGGTCCTGTCTCCCAGCACAATGCTAGGAGGACTTCATCATCTGAGGAATCCTCCTCTATGGCTACACTGGACAGCCCAGTGCTAACCACCTTCCTTGGACAGGCTGCATCTCCTCTGAAGTGACCTGTCTGCTGACAGTCAAAGCAAGCCCTACTGTCCAAGAGTTTTTTTAACCCTGGGTCTCCCTGTCTCTGCTTGTCAGAGTGGGAGTGGGATTTACTCTCCTCCTTCTTAGGGTTCTGGGGTACAGAGGGAGTCTCTGTGGTGGGCTTACCACCTCCCTCCTTAGGTTTTTGGGGACCTGTCCCCCCCTTCTTGGAGTCTCCCCCCTGGGACTTGACAACCACCCTGGTTCTCAACCACTCATCAGCTGCCTCCCCTAGCTCTCTAGGGTTGGTCTGCTTAGAGTCCACTAGATGCTGGCGTAACCTTTCTTGGATACAATTGGTCAAGATGTGCTCTCTCATGATCAGATTGTATAACCCCTCATAAGTATCTACTTCGTTACCAATAATCCAGCCCTCTAGTGCCTTTAGTGAAATGTCCACAAAGTCAACCCAAGACTGGGTACTGACCTTCTGGGTGTCCCTGAACTTCATTCTATATTGCTCTGGGGTCAGACCAAACTTCTTGGCTAAGCACCTCTTCATACTAGGGTATGAATCTGCCTCCTCCCCCCTTAAGGTCAGAAGCCTATCCCTCCCTGAGTTGGGGACCAACTCCCACAAAAGGGAACCCCAGTATTGAGGCCTAACCCTTCTCATTTGGAGTGCCCTCTCAAAGGCCCCTAGCCACTTATCTATGTCATCCCCCTCTACATAAGCAGGAACTACCCCCTTGGGTAATCTGGGGCAAACTCCCCCACCCATGGACACCTCAGCTTCTTTATCGCTGCTTCCATCTCTTTTTTCTTTGTATGCCCACTTTTGCTTTTCTAGGGCCAGCTTCTCTGCTTCCAAAGCTATGTATGCTAGCTGGGCCTCCAGCTCTCTTTCTCTGATGGATGCGTTCTCTCCTCCTGAAAGGACCCCCTTCCCACCACTAGCTTTGGATCTGCCCCTAGTGACTGTGTTTACTGAGGACCGTTCTTCCTCATCCTCACTTGGGCTCAGATGCCTTCCCTCCCCTGAGTGGTTAGAGCTTGCATCCTCCCTTCTTTCTCCCTCCTCTGGAGCTTCTTCTGACTCCACCTCTTGGGCCTTAGCCCATGCTGTCAGGGATGTGATCAGGATTTGCTTCCTGAGATCAGTGGTTTCAGGCAACCCTCTTTCAATACACAACCCCCTAAGCTGGACTACTGTCAGTGTGGGTAGGCTAGCCAGATCAAGCTCCATGGTTCCCTAGTTTTGTGTCAACAAAAACTTTTTGCAAAAATTGGAAACAAGAATTTAGAAAAATTACAAAAATTCAATAATTGAAATTAATCCAAATTAAAAATTAAAAACAATTTTTGCACTAGGACAATTTAAAGGATTTTTAATTTGTTTTACCTAAAACTGTAACGTGATATTGAACACAAGTACAGGATCCCGTCGCTGCTTCCAATTATGTTGGAAAATGGGTTATTGGTAGGGCAGGTAGGTACCTACACCTAGCAACAAGCCACTAACCTCCACATAGGTACAGTTAGGTCTCAGTAAATTAATCCCAGCTCAACCCTTGGTAGCTTGGCAACGAGCGTCAACGCTTAACTTAGGAGACAAAGTGTAAAGCATTCAAATATCACAAAACAGTAATTAAATAAAACACAGGAAACAGTTTAAAAATCCAAAACCAATTTATAAAAATAGTTTATATTTTTATCTTTAAAATGACACAAAAACGATTCAAATCGGTTCAGGGGAACCGGAGATATGAATTTTTAAAGAATTATTACTTTTCTAGCGCTTAGAAACAAAAAGCGCCAATCGGGTCATCTGGTTGCACCTCGACCGGGGCAAAGTCAAACTTTCAGGCCGACCGCGATGGAGCCCTGCTCGGCTACAGGTCGCGGGAGGCCTCGGTTAAAAAGTTACCTTCTGACATAGTCTTTATTTTGAAGTTTTTCTTCACCGGGACGAACCTGCCAGTTGAATCCGACCTCCTGGAGCCCTTGTCCGGATACGCGATGTGGGTTTCCTCGGTGGAGACTTTTACCTTCGGACTTAGTTGTTTTTTCGAGATGAAAATCCTTCGACCGGGGTAAACCTGGATCTTGATCCGACGTCCATGGAGCCCTTCTCGGATACGATGGCTGGGAGGTCCCGTCAACTTTTTACGTTCGGACTTAGTCTCTCTTTTGGATGTTTTTCTTTACCGGGACGAACCACGAAGTCAGGCCGGGTCGCGGTTGAGGCAAGCCGGCTAGAATTTCCGCGGCGGGTCGGTCCCTCTCTGGAGCTTTTTTCCAAAAATTCTCAAATCTTTTCCAAACTTCTGGGGCTTCACCCAGATGTTCTTTTAAGGTTCTTTTGGGGTCCACAGCTCACCCCAAGGGTCCAGAAGTTCTGTGATGGTCCTTGGGGGGTGCGGACTTCAACTCCCAGAATGCACCTGGCGCAAACTCCTTTTTGGCCACTGGACAGTGGTCAGCTGGTCGCTTTCTTCAGGAGTTGGTGCAGGGGACTCTGGTTTAGCAATTTTTCACCTGTAGCAAACAGGGAGTCCCTCCTTGAACCAGTTGAAGCCAGGCAAAGTCCTTCTTGTGGTGAAGCCCAAGTGTGCAGCTGGTGCAGTCCTTCTGAGTGCAGGATCCAGGTGCAGGCCAGGGGTCCAGCAGGGCAGTCCTTCTTCTTCTTTAGTTCCTTTCTTGTTGAATTCTGGAGGGGATCTGAGGCGTGGGTGCAGGTCTGCCAGTTTTATCCTTGCTCCTGGGTGAAAAGCAGGGGGGTCCTGATCCTCCAATCAGGTACAGGGTCGTCCCCCTGTGATGACCACTTCCTGGGAAGTGTGGCAAAAATCCATCCCAAAAGGCAACCGTCTCTAAAAATCCAACATGGCTGAATCTGATTTTTGGAGGTTACAACTGGCTGAGCCCACCCACTGGTGTGGCTAAAAATCATAAACACACCCCTCTCCTGCCCTCTCCTAATCTAATCAAGGGGGCACCTAGTTGTCTGGGGTTGCAGGATGTGGGGGTGTTGCTGGGTGCTCTGCCTTTGAAGACCAGTTTGGCCGCCCTCCCCCTTCCTGCCTCACCATCTGCTGAGGGGAGATTTCTCTCCCCCAAGCACATTCCTTTGTGTGAAGTCAGGCCACTTCACACCTCATCAAGGTAGCCTGGCAGAAGCTGCTGCAGGCTGGCCAATCAGAGCACAGCAGCAAAAACAATGCAGAGCTGAAATTGGCAACTTTTTAGGTAAAGTCTAAACTTTTTACCTGAACTAGTTCTATTAAATCCAACAACTGGAAGTTGTAGGATTTATTACAACAATTAATTTGATACCAAATTCTTGGTATGCTACATTTAAGGAGACTTTAAAATTTAAAATAAAGTCTGCCCATTCTAGCCTATGAAGGCCATTTACTTCAATGAGGGAAAAACGAATTTGGCTGTTTTTACCTCACCAGGGCTTATAAATCTATTTTTATAAAGTCCCTGCTTATAGTTACATGGCACCCAGCCCTAGGGGCACATAGGGCACACCTTAGGGGTGACTTATATGTAAAAATAAGGTAGTTTAAGACTTTGGAAGTACCTTTAATTCCAAAGTCGAATTTGCATATAACTTTAATTTAAAAGCAGCCAGCAAGGCAGGCTTGCTTTTAAAATGACACTGGGCACCTCAGCAGTGCACCTAGGTGTGCACCACCTATGCTGTGGTCCCTAAACCTACATGCCCTACCATATACTAGGGACTTATAGGTAGGTTAACTTAGCCAATTATAATTAGCCTAATTTGCATATCCATTTTACACAGAGCACAGGCCCTGGGACTGGTTAGCAGTACCCAGGGCACCATCAAAGTCAGGAAAACACCAGCAAAAAGAGGAAAATGGGGGCAAAAAGTTATGGGGCCTCTGCAATCAGCCCTGTTTTCTCACACAAGTGCATTTGCAGGCACCGCTGGCAACCTCATGGCTCGGCCCATAAGGATCTCATGCGACAACAAACCTGTCTTCCTGTCGGGTGTGTTTCTCATTGACATCAACACTAAAGGTAATGCGTCAGGCCATTTCAAATTTGTGGACGCACGCATCTTTGCAACTATTTACTTCAAGGTACCATTAATCTGTTCCACTAATCCTGATGCTTCAGGGAGGTAACTACAATGCAACTTCTGTTCAATGTTCAATGCTGCACACAGTAATTTAATTACTTCATTTTTGAAGTGACTTCCCCTATCTTATTCTAAAGAGATTGGAACCCCGAAACGCGGTATCAGTTCCTAAGTAGTAATTTTGCTACTGTGAGAATATCATTTCTTCGTGCAGGGTAAGCTTCAATCCAGTGACTAAAGATGCAAGCAATCACCAACACATATCACAAACCTCCACACACAGGCATCTCAATAAAATCCATCTGCATTCTGCTGAATGGACCTCCGCTCTTCCAATGTGGCTCAAATTAATCACTGTCCCTTTTCCCGCATTTATCTGTAGGCAAATGACACAACGATGGCAAACTGCTTCAGCAACTTGTCTAAACTTTGGGTTAAACCAATCATTTGTAAACAATCAAATCATTGCATCCCTCCCAACATGTGCTTGACCACGATAGTACCTTGCCATTTGAGACAACAGGCTATTTGGCAATACCAATTGACCCTCTTCTGAAACCCACAATTCATCTTGTCTTGGCACACATTTAATTTTGCTCCATGAACGTTTTACCTCCCTGTCAACATTACTATGCAACATTTTCAATTCTTCCAAAGTGTCAATTATTTTCAATGCATAGCTTGTTCAAGTTTTGTCTTCTTCAGATAACAGTTCCCATTTGTCTTTGAATGATATATAGTTCAATGCGCAAAACCTTTCGACTTGATCCGCATATGCATTTCCCAATGACACAAAGTCCTGCGACTTCAGATGTGCACTGCATTTTACCACGGCAGGCATTTGAATAGCATGTAACAATTCTTTAATTCTCTCACCATTTCTCACTGGTGAACCAGAAGAGGTCATGAATCCTCTCTGTGACCACAACTGGCCAAAATTATGGACTATTCCAAATCCATACTGGCTATCCACATAGATTGCAACCTTCAACTGAGCCGAAACATGGCACGCTCTAGTAAGGGCTACCAGTTCCGCTACTTGGGCAGAGTACACTCCTTGAAGCCAAGAAGCTTCCAAAATACCAGTATTTGTCCACACAGCATATCCTGCTCTCAGTGTCCCTGCATTGTCAACAAAGATAATTTGGTCATTTTCTTCCAATCGCGTGTCTCTAATGTCATGTCTCGGTTGTGTGCACAAGTCGGTTACTTCAAGACAATCATGCTCAACATCTTCCATTTTCTCAATTTCAACATTTTCATTTGTAAGTAAGGTTGCTGGATTCAGCACTGTACATTTTTTCAAAGTCACATTTGGTGACCCTAGAATACTCATTTCATATCTGATCAACCTTGCACCAGTCAATTATTGGGCTTTTGTCCCTGTAGGTAAAATCTCAATAGAGTGAGGGACCATTACAATCAGGGGATGTCCCATCACAATGCCTTCACACTGTGTAAGACTCTGACCAACTGCTGCCACTGCGTGCAAACAACCCAGTAAGGCTGCTGCAACTGGGTCCAAAGTAGCTGAAAAATATGCTGCTGGGCGATTTACACCTCCATGGACCTGTGTCAAGACAGACAAAGAACATGCATCATACTCGTGACTAAACAATGTGAAAGGTTTTGGGTAATCAGGCATACCCAACTATGGAGCCTGGCACAGACTCTCTCAATTTGGTGAACACATTCATTCTAGCCTGGTCTAACACTATGGGATCAGTGACTTCCTTATTAGTCAGCTTCTACAATGGTCTCGAAATCACTGAAAAGTTTGGAATCCATTAGCGACAATAGCCTACCATCCCTAAAACATCCTAACATCTCGCTGTGTGGTCGGGGGATTTATCTGCAATATGGCTGTAATCCTTTCTCTGGATACCTTTCTTGAACCCTTTTCAATCTGATGACCCAAATACTTCACCACTTTCTGACAGTATTGCAATTTAAGGGGAGACACCTTTTGAGCATTCTTTCCCAAATGGTTCAACAGGGCAATCGTATCATACTTGCACTTGTCCCTTGTTTTGGACGCAATCAATAAGTCATCAATGTACTGCACCAAGGTTGATTGAAAAGGCAATTTCAATGACTCCAAATTCTTATTCAAGATCTGATGTCCCATCACAATGCCTTCACACTGTGTAAGACTCTGACCAGCTGCTGCCACGGTGCGCAAACAACCCAGTAATGCTGCTGCAACTGGGTCCAAAGTTGCTGAAAAATATGCTGCTGGGCGATTTACACATCCATGGGCCTGTGTCAAGACAGACAAAGAACATGCATCACGCTCGTGACTAAACAATGTGAAAGGTTTTGTGTAATCAGGCATACCCAATGCTGGAGCCTGGCACAGACTCTCTCAATTTGGTGAACACATTCATTCCTGCCTGGTCTAACACTATGGGATCAGTGACATCCTTATGGATGCAGGCCACTTCTGCAATGGTCTCAAAATTACTGAAAAATGTAGATTTTCCAAATAATTATGATGGAAAGTCTTAATTTTATGAAAGACAAGGAGGCGAGTATCATGCTTACTTTTCCTGCTTTAATTTCAATAGCAGCTGCAGTCAAGAACAATAACCAATCCCAGATGGATAGCAAAACAAGCTACCAATGGGAAACAAAGAGAGACTAAAGTCCAATCAGAATGCAATGCACATAAAGATATACCAAGCTTGAGTGCAAGCAGCCCTCTTTTACGAGAAAGTCATTAGAAAGATTTAAACATTGGAAAAATACAAGCAATTATACAGGCAGCTAAAATTAGAGCAAACAAATCTTGAAACCAATCCAGAGAAAATGCAGAGACAGTCTTGATGTAAGGAAGATGGTAACAATACATAGGTAACACTGGCTGAGAGAACGTCTGATTCATGATGTAAGATGAACTTAGGGATTTATCCAGAGGTAGTCGCTGGAACGTTTGTAGAGACTAAAGGGAGGGAAATAAAAAAAACAAAGTTATAATAAATGAGATGGGATAATACTTGACTCCGTGTCTTTAATGAAATTAAGACTTTCCATCATAATTAATCAGAAAATCTACATTTTATGACAAGACTGGAGGCTCCTATAATGCTTGTTTAAAGCATATCAATTACCATTGATGATGCAGTATTGATAGGTTTACAATAAAAAGTACGAAATGTAACAACATTTCACCAATCTGCTGATCTCAGAATGTCTTCCAAACGGGAACCAGCCCAGAAGACGTTGGACGCCATAGCACCATTGCAGAATGGGCTCCAAATCTAGAGGTATCAATTCCTGCAAGTGACATAATCCATTTGACCCAAGGAGCCAAGGTGGGGGAAGAAACTGGTTTATAGGGTTTCCTGAAGGAAATTAAAAGTTGGGTGGCCAAAGACGTTCTGAGATCAATAGGCTTTTGTTCATAAACTTTTAAAAAGTTACCCACACATAGCTTTGGATAGTTGGGGAAGAAAGGATAAAACACAGAGGAGATATTGGTTTTAGTACGTCTAGAAACATTGAAAAGAACACCCGTAGGGGTTAAATGGCGAGCAGAATCATGAAGAGCCCTTACATCTGAAAGGCGTTTAATAGACACAGCAACATTTTCAATTTAGCAGAAAGCATTTTAGGAGATAACAAGTCATTATATTGCCAATACAAGAAAATTTGTAAAACAAGGTCAATATCCCACAAAACAGTATATTTAGGTAGAGGAGGATTGGAAAATGTT
Source organism: Pleurodeles waltl (assembly GCF_031143425.1). Lineage (NCBI taxonomy): Eukaryota > Metazoa > Chordata > Amphibia > Caudata > Salamandridae > Pleurodeles > Pleurodeles waltl. The sequence goes on from NC_090440.1 coordinate 144,171,232, forward strand.
ACTCCCTTTAATAGCCAGCAAATGATAGGCTGTTCACCAACAGGTTTACCATTAATGAAGGGATGATGAAGAGAAATAGGTGACCGATAAAGGTTGATAGTCCTATAGGATTTACCAGAGCTAGCTTGAGAAGCAAGAAAGTTAGCTATTAAGCTTAAATCTGCTGAAAAGAGATTACTAGGTTTTCACAGACAACAGCTGGACAAGATTGACCATGCGGATGTACCTGGGGCCCAGGAGTTGTTAATATAGATTGAAGCTTCAAGTGAAATTTCTGGATAGGAGGAAGAAGACCTGACACCTTCCAGGCTGAGAGAAGAAGGGATTTGTTGAGGATCAGATTGTGTGGAAGACCTTGGGGGTTGAGAAGAAGAGATGGGAAAGAGGGGATAAGGACTGGGAAGTCTATTGATAATTCGAGAAGTAAAGGGGACCAAACTTGGGACTGCCAAAATGGAACTATTAGGACTATGGTGGCCCTCTGACGCCGTACTTGGGCAAGCACCCTGTTGATCATAATGAAAGGAGGGAAGGCATAATTTGTTGAGTGTGACCAGTCTTGGAAGAAAGCATACGTAGCTAGGGCTTGGGGATCCGGCCTCCAACTGAAGAATTGAGGGAGTTGTGAGTTGAGGTGAGAAGCAAAGAGATCTATCTGAAAGGGACCCCATTTGCGATAGATCAAATTGAAGACGGAAGAATGAAGCTTCCAATCGCTGTAATCTGAGAGATGATGCGAGTACCAATCTGCAACTGAGTTGAGAGAACCTGGCAGATATTCTTCTTGAACTGACATTTTGCAGTCAAGGCAGAATTCCCATAAGCTTTTAGCTAATTCGACAAGAGGTTTGGATCTGGTATCGCTGAGATGATTTATGTATTTGACAGCCGAGAGGTTGTCCATACGGAGAAGCACCGAGCATTGTACTTTGTTTTTGGTAAAGCTTCTGATCACAAAGGAGCCTGCAAGCATCTCTAAGCAATTGATGTGCAATGAAGACTCCTGAGAAGACCATGTGCCTCCAGTCGATATTTGACCACACCTGTTAGGCTTGCATCGGATTCTAATACAAGATCAGGGGCTGATGCAAAGATAGTAGCAGAGGTTACATTCCCAAGAAGACAGAAGCTCGCTGAATCCAGAGGGAGAGTTCTTCCGGATCGACTGAATCATTATTTAATCCGGAGGGTTCTGCCATGTGAAAAATACAGAATAAAGGACCCACTATATCTAAAACTTTGTCCTGACAGACAGACCAAGGTCTGTCCACTCCTTTAGGTGGATCTTTCCCAAACTTGGAGAAAAAGGTTATGATGGAAGAATCAATGGAGGGGGTGGAAGTAATGTGGAGGGGAAGAGAAGGTCTAGGACATTCGGAGCGAAGTTTGGCGCACACTTGTTTGTCAAGTGGGAGGCGTAGCTTGGCTGTAATATGGTCTGCAACATGATCTGAAGGCAGCCACTCAGTGGAGTTAGGATGATGAATTAATTTGGTATCACACATAGAGTTCCCATCAGCATCTAGGAAAGGGTGAGAGGAAAGTTGGTCTCCTGATGCTGATTTAGCATTTTTGGTACGTGGTCCAATCCAAAAATCAGAATTACTGATATTATCCAAGTCTTTATCACACTCTATATAATCCATGTCATCATTTATGTTATCAATCACAATCTTGTGGGTCGAGAGTAAATGTTTTGTTTTTGCCTTACTCTTAGCACCCATAGAGGTTTTCCCCTCTGAGATAGGAGGCCAGTGAGGAACGTCGTCCTCCGTCCTGTGTGAGGTCGACTCACTACTCAACAGCGCGGAAGAGACATTAGACTGATAACATTACAAGCCTCCGTGGCTTTGCGCTTTCTGCTTTCCCCCGCAGACAGGGCCAATTTAGAGTGTGAAAGACAGGATGATACAGTATTTTCAATTTGTTTAGAAAATTTAGACATTGAGGCAGAAACTGCCTTTGCCACTGAAGATTTAATAAACTTCTTCAAGTTGTCTGGGAAAACCTCATTAGAATCATTATTCTCCTCAAAGAACGAGGAAAAATAAATTTTAAGGGTGAAACTAAAATACACTGGTAAAAATAGAGTTAAACGTGAAGAGGGAGGGCCCAAGATGAGGGGTGTGATGTTGGGAAAACCTTATGTCAACCAGAAGCTTTCAACGGTGGAAGGTTGTGTGTAGGAAGTTGTCTCTCTATATGCTATATCAAAGAGAGAGATAGGTGGTCATTCCAACCCTGGCGGTCCATGACCGCCAGGTTGGAGGACCGCGGGAGCACCGCCGACAGGCCGGCGGTGCTCCAATGGGCATTCCGACCGCGGCGGTAAAGCCGCGGTCGGACCGGCAACACTGGCGGTCTCCCGCCAGTGTACCGCCGCCCATTGGAATCCTCCAAGGCGGCGCAGCTAGCTGCGCCGCCGAGGGGATTCCGACCCCCCCTACCGCCATCCAGTTCCCGGCGGTCCGCCCGCCGGGAACCGGATGGCGGTAGGGGGGGTCGCGGGGCCCCTGGGGGCCCCTGCAGTGCCCATGCCACTGGCATGGGCACTGCAGGGGCCCCCGTAAGAGGGCCCCTAAATGTATTTCACTGTCTGCTGCGCAGACAGTGAAATACGCGACGGGTGCAACTGCACCCGTCGCACAGCTTCCACTCCGCCGGCTCGATTCCGAGCCGGCTTCATCGTGGAAGCCTCTTTCCCGCTGGGCTGGCGGGCGGCCTGAAGGCGGCCGCCCGCCAGCCCAGCGGGAATGTCAGAATTACCGCCGCGGTCTTTCGACCGCGGAACGGTAACCTGACGGCGGGACTTTGGCGGGCGGCCTCCGCCGCCCGCCAAGGTCAGAATGAGGGCCATAGTGTGCACAGAGTTCAAAGGTTCCCCTTAGAGGTTGATAGTGGCAAAATTAGATAATTCTAATGCTCTATTTTGTGGTAGTGTGGTCGAGCAGTAGGCTTATCAGAGGGTAGTGTTAAGCATTTGTTGTACACACACAGGCAATGAATGAGGAACATACACTCAAAGACTTAACTCCAGGCCAATAGTTTTTATATAGAAAAATATATTTTCTTAATTTATTTTAGAACCACAAGATTAAAGATTTGAAGTAAATACATAAAATGCAAGGTACTCCACATAGGTAAGTAAGGAACTTTGAATTAAAGCAGTAGTACATACAGTGTAGGTTAAAATGGCAATAAGCTATTTTAAAAGTGGACATTGCAAAAATCAACAGTTCCTGGGGAGGTAAGTATGGTTAAGTTTCTGAGGTAAGTGAAGCACTTACAAGTTCAGTTTCCTGGGCATAGGCAGCCCATCGTTGGGGGTTCAGGGCAACCTCAAAGTCAATGCACCAGCAACACAGGGCCGGTCAGGTGCAGAGGTCAAAGGACGGCCCAAAACACTTAGGCGCTCATGGAGAACAGGGGTGCTCTGGTTCCGGTCTGCTGGCAGGTAAGTACCTGCGTCCTCAGGGAGCAGACCGGGGGGGGGGGGTTTGAAGAGTACTGGGGGGGACACAAACAGGCACACAAAACACACCCTCAGCGGCACGGGCGGCTAGGTGCAGTGTGCAAAGTTGGCGTTGGGTTTGCTATTGAGAGCAATGGTGGGACCGGGGGGGTCACTTAGGCGATGCAGGCAGGGCACATGTGGGCTTCCCGGGTCAGCCACCAGCTGGGCTAGGCAGAGGGCTGCCTGATGGTCCTGGAGGCTGCAGGTGCAGTGCTTGGTCTAGGCATCAGATTCTTTGTTCCAGGCAGTCGCGGTCAGGGGGAGCCTCTGTATCCTCTTTGCAGGCGTCATTGTAGGGGTGCGGGGGTCCTCTCAGGTTACTCACGAGGTCGCAGTCACTGGAGCTCTCTCTGCAGTGTTGGTTGGCTGGAGCTCGAGCCGGGGGCGTCGGGTGCAGAGTGTGAAGTCTCAGGCTTCCAGCGGGAAGAATGAGTTCTTTAAAAGTTGCTTCAAAGTTGCAAAAATGTTGCTGTTGGTAAACAGTGCCTCTGTTCTCTGGAGTTTCTTGGTCCTTCGGTTCAGGGCAGTTCTCTGAGTCCTCAGAGGTCACTAGTCCCTGTCCGATGCGTCGCTCTGCAGGTTCTTTAATTCTGGAGACAGGCCGGTAGGGCTGGGGCCAAGTCAGTTGTCGTCTTCATCATCTCTGTGGGGCTTTCAGGTCAGCAGTTCTTCTTGTTGTAGGTTGCAGGAATCTGATTTCCTGGGTTGTGGGTCACCACTAAATAATGAATTTAGGGGTGTGGTTAGGTCAGGAGGGCAGTAGCCAATGGCTACTGTTCTGTAGGGTGGCTACACCCTCTTTGTGCCTCCTCCCTGAGGGGAGGGGGCACATCCCTAATTCTATTGGGGGAATCCTCCAAACTCAAGATGGAGGATTTCTAAAGGCAGGGGTCACCTCAGCTCAGGACACCTCAGTCCTGACTGGTGGGTGACTCCTCCTTGTTTTTCTCATTATCCTTTCCTGCCTTGCCGCCAAAAGTGGGGCAGTGGCCAGAGGGTCGTGCATCTGCACTAGCTGGGATGCCCTGGGGTGCTGTAACAAAAGGCATGAGCCTTTGAGGCTCACCGCCAGGTGTTACAATTCCTGCAGGGGGAGGTGAGAAGCACCTCCACCCAGTACAGGCTTTGTTCCTGGCCACAGAATGACAAAGGCACTCTCCCCATATGGTCAGAAACTCATCTGGTTGTGGCAGGCTGGCAGAAACTGGTCAGCCTAGCACTAGGAGTCCGACTGGTATTCAGGGGGCATCTCTAAGATCCCCTCTGGGTGCTTTTTACAATAAATCCCACACTGGCATCAGTGTGCATTTGTTGTGCTGAGAAGTTAGATACCAAACTTCCCAGATTTCAGTGTAGCCATTATGGAACTGTGGAGTTAGTTTTTCACAAACTCCCAGACATTATACTCTTTATGGCTACCCTGCACTTACAATGTCTAAGGTTTTGCTTAGACACTGTAGGGGCATAGTGCTCATGCCATGTTGACTTAGTCATTTTCTCCCTACCAGCACACAAGCTGTGAGGCAGTGTGCATGTGCTGAGTGAGGGATCCCCAGGGTGGCATAAGACATGCTGCAGCCCTTTAGAGACCTTCCCTGGCATCAGGGCCCTTGGTACCAGGGGTACCATTTACAAGGGACTTATCTGTGTGCCAGGGCTGTGCCAATTGTGGGAACAGAGGTACAGTTTAGGGAAAGAACACTGGTTAGCAGGGTAAAAGCACACTTTCAATCATAACTGGCATCAACAAAAGGCAAAAAGTCAGGGGATAACCATGCTAAGGAAGGCACTTCCTTACACTGTGCCTCTAGGAGGTTTCCAGAGGAAGGAGGAATGCTGACAAATTAGCCGGTAAGATGAGCATCCTGAGAAGAGTCAGGAAGTAAAGGCGAGATGAGGCTAATGACAGCCGAGCAGAGGCGCGTTCTCGAGGAATTCAAGACGCCTGCAGTTGAAGCGCAATAAAAGCGAGGCTGACAGAGTGTCTAGAACGGAACGAAGCGTATGGAAAAGAAGTGCGGTAAGTGCGAGGTAAATGGTCGTGTCGACCGAGAATAAGAGAAAAAGGTGTGTGCAAAGGGCAACGCTTAACGGAAGCAAGTATAATAGGGCACGCGCCTGAAAGGGCAGAAAGTTATTTATAAAACGAGAGAATGTAAACACAATAAATAGTAAACATCTTTTAAAATGAGTTGAACGCAGAAAGATATACTTATCTTGACTGCGAGCAGCAAGAAAAGAGGGCTACTTGCAGTCAAGCTTGGTATATCTTTATGTGCATTGCGTTCTGATTGGACTTTAGTATCTCTTTGTTTCCCATTGGTAGCTTGTTCTGCTATCCATCTGGCATTGGTTATTGTTCTTGACTGCAGCTGCTATTGAAATTAAAGCAGGAAAAGTAAGCATAATAGGAGCCTCCGGTCTTGTCATAAAATTTGGAATCCATTGGCGACAATAGCCTACCATCCCTAAAAACATCCTAACATCTTGCTGTGTGGTTGGAGGATTTATCTGCAACATGGCTGTAATCATTTCTCTGGATACCTTTCTTCTTTCTTGAACCCTTTTCAATCTGATGACCCAAATACTTCACCACTTTCTGACAGTATTGCAATTGTTTCCCAAATGGTTCAACAGGGCAATCGTATCATACTTGCACTCGGCAAGTCATCAATGTACTGCACCAAGGTTGATTGAAAAGGCAATTCCAACAAATTCTTATTCAAGATCTGATTGAATATGGAAGGTGACTGTTATGCCTGACAGCCTTAGGGTGGTCACCCCTAACTTTTTGACTGCTTCCCTCCACTTTTCGGACACTGTTTTTTTTCTGGTTTTAAGACTCTGTGCACTTTACCACTTGTAACCTTTGCTAAGGCGCATATGCTCTCTCTCTTTAAACATGGTAACATTGGATCATACCCAGTTGGACTATTTAATTTACTTATTAGTCCCTAGTAGAGTGCACTATGTGTGCCCAGGGCCTGTAGATTAAATGCTACCAGTGGGTCTGCAGCACTGATGGTGCCACCCACTTAAGTAGCCCCTTAACCTTGTCTCAGGACTGCCATTGTAAGGCCTGTGTGTGCAGTTTGACTTGGCATTTAAAAGTACTTGCCAAGCCTAAAACTCCCCTTTGTCTACATATAATAGACCCCTAAGGTATAGACCTAGGTAACCCATAGGGCAGGGTGCTGTGTAGACAAAAGGCAGGACATGTACCTATGTAGTTTACATGTCCTGGTAGTGTAAAACTCCTAAATACATGTTTACACTGCTGTGAGGCCTGCTCCCTTCATAGGATAACATTGGGGCTGCTCTCAGACATTGTTTGAGTGGTAGCTGCTGATCTGAAAGGATTAGGAAGGTCATATTTAGTATGGCCAGAATGGTGATACAAAACCTGCTGACTGGTGAGGTTGGATTTAATATTACTATTTTGGAAATGCCACTTTTAGAAAGTGAGCATTTCTCTGTACTTCAATCCTTCTGTGCCTTACAATCCACGTATGGCTAGGTTCAGTTTACAGTTCCCTTGTGCATTCCCTCAGACAAACCCCAAACACAGGATGTTCAGCCTCACTTGCATACATCTGTATTTTGAAAGGTTCTTCCTGGGCTGGGAGGGTGGAGGGCTTGACACTTACATGTCAAAGGACAGTAGCGTGCCCTCACACAAAGGACTGCCACACCCCATACTGGGACACTGGCAGACAGGATTGAACTGAAAGGGGACCTTGTGCACTTCTAAGCCACTCTTTGAAGTCTCCCCCACTTCAAAGGCACATTTGGGTATTTAAACAGGGCCTCTGTCCCTACCAACTCAGACACGTCCTGGAGAAGAGAACCTGAACCGGAACCTGCAACATGCCAAAAAGAACTGCCTGGCTGTCCAATGTCAGGAATCCTCAAGGTGCCTCCTGCGTTATCTGTCAGTATCCCCACGGATTAGGGATAAATCATATCTCTGTTCTTGGTTAAACCTTCATGTTTCTAAGTAAACATAATGTGCTGTGTAAACAATTGGTTTTATCAATGCTTGTTTTACCAATGCTTGTTTGCTAATGTGAGCAGGTGTAGACATGTGTTTCTAATTGGGTGTGGTGTAGACATGTGCTTCTAATTGGGTGTGGTGACTCATCCACGTGTGGAAACTCAACTGCTTTCCTGATTGGCTATAAATAGCAGAGTGAAGCATGCCTCCCTGATTGGCTTTGTTTTGCTTCCTGATCTCAGCATCTGATTTGACAGTCCAGCCCCTGCTGTCATCCTCGTATTCAGGACTCTGGAGGCAATTCTTTTCTTCGTTCCTGTACCAGCTGACACCAGGCATTCTTCCAACACTTCGGAAAAGACTGCAGGTAAGTGACTAGTATTCTCCAGGAAGTTTGTTCTTTGAGCGCTGCGCTTTCCTAGAAAAGCTGGTGTATTTCAGACCTCGCATTTTGGCAGAGTGCTTATCTTGAAGAGACAAATGCATTTCTGAACATTCTACATTATTATTGTAGTTACTTGCTTAAATGTGCTTCAGGAAATTTGCTTGAGCTCAAGTACTACAAAAAGTGACAGTGACATTTTAAAAGAGCATTTACGTGACTTTTCTTTCTCTAATAGCATAACTCTTGGATTTAAATTATGTCATTCATGCCTGTGGTTCAGGTTTCAGAAATTTGCTTTTGAAGGGTTTTTCACACACATAGTGAAACAAAATCAAACTGTGCCACCCTAACTGTTTGAACCCAGAGTGGACATTTGTATTTCTTGGATTGTTTTGTTCCTTTTAGTTTAACCCTATGCATGCAGGAAAGTTATGCGTGATGTAATTAATGCCCTTGCTTGTCATTCTTGTGCATGATAAGTGCAACCACAGTTCTAACTGTAGTGTGCAACAGTGAATCTCTGTGAAGCCAGCCCCAGTGTCACAGTACTTATTGTTATGGTACTCAGTTTTTTTTTTTTTGGTAATGCAGTGTTAGTAATTGTGCCAACAGTTATTATTTTCCAAGAAAAGTGCTAGAGCATCCCGGTGTTCTTCAACCGCTCCCGTGCCCATATGAGAAAGAGAGATTCAGTTTCAAGGAAGTTGAGTGCACTAACTCTACTATCACTCTGTCAACAACAACCTGCCCCCCGAAGATACAGGGTGCCTGGCTGGACCGGCAAGATGTGGCAGTGTTTTGTCTCTTTCTCTTCCACTCCCCCTTTCCTTTTGGGACACCTGCCGGGGTTTCTGTGTCCACCAGGAAGTGCCGAGAAGTGTTCCAGGAGGTCGGGGGCATAACATCGCTTCTGCAGACATCCTGCTTTTCAGGTGAGTGGCCCTGTCCCGACACCCAAAGGACTCACCTGACTGCTCTCTGTAAACGACTGCTGCCTTGCTGTTGCCCTGCTACCTTGCTGCTCTCTGGCTCTGCTGAAAAGTGCTCTCCAAAGGCTTGGATAGAGCTTGCCTCCTGTTCCTGACATCTCAGGACCAAAAAGACTTCATTCCTGCAAGAAGAACTCCCTGTGCAGTGGAAATCGACGCACAGCCTGCCAGAAATAACGCACAGCCTGCATCGCGGTGAAAAATTCACTGCACGCTGAACCGGAATGAGGCAGGCAGACTTCGCAATGAGAAGATCGACGCAGTGCCAGCGTAGCGAGTGGAAATTTGACGCATGGCCCACTGGATCGATGCACAGCTGAGCCAACACGTTGCAGTCCGACTTCCAGATAGGAATCAACGCAGCACCTGTCGTGTGATAGAAACTTCCACGCAACGCCCACAGGATCGACGCAGCCCCTGTGACTTCGTCCTGTCAGCGCCGTATTTCAATGCATCGTCCCCGGGGAGTCCGAAAACCCCGCAACCCAAAGAGGATCCAAGTCCGAGCCCAGGAAATCGACGCAAAGACTTCCCTGCGTGAAAAATAAATGACACATCGCCGTGTGCGGTCCGAGAAATCGATGCATACCTCCCTGTTTTCCGCGCATCTCCTCCTCTGCCGTTCTTTGCAAGGATTTTGAACTCGAACCAGGTACTTTGTGCTTGCAAGAGACATGTATTGCTTTTACGAGACTAAAGATACTTTATATCATTTCTACAGTGATAGTTTAAACATATACTTATTGCATCTTAATCATTTTGACCTGCCTTTTAACAGATAAATATTGTATATTTTTCTAAACACTGTGTGGTGTATATATGTGGTACTATACTGATATAATCTATGTCAGACATTCCTAATATTATGTCAGATGTTAGACCTGACATCCTTGGCATTGCTTCCCCTGTCTTTTTGCCTCTGCTGCCTGTATTTTCTACTACGTGCTGGATTTTGTTTTTGCTGCATTTGGTACTCTGGGCACTTTACGACTGCTGCCCAGAACTAAAGTGTGCATGCTCCCTGTATAAATTGTCATTATGATTGACTATCCATACTTGGCAGATTTGATTTGCTAGCAAGTCCCTAAAATAGTGCACCATGTATGCTCAGGGCCTGTAAATCAAATGTTATTAGTGGACCTGCAGCACTGATTGTGCCACCCACATGAGTAGCCCTGTAAACATGTCCCAGACCTGCCATTGCATTGTCTGTGTGCACCCACTTGCCAGGCCCAAACCTCCTCTTTTAGTACATATAAGGAAACCCCTAAGGTAGGCCCTAGGAAGTCTAATGGGCACGGTGCAGGACATGTACTGGGGTGTTTTACATGTCCGGTTAGTGAAATACTGCCAAATTCAGGGGCAGCTCAGCATGGATTCATTGCTGCCATGTGTTCAGATTTTCCATTCATCATTCCTGGGTGTATACTCTTCAACATCACCGCACAGACCCAAGGCTGCTCACCCAGAAATCAACACATCCCCTCTTTTGCGAGGGAAAAATTGAGGCATCACTGACCCAGTGGAGAAAAAATTTACACACTCGTGAGTGAGGAATTGATGCATTGCTTGCTTTTCTAATGCACCCTCGGCCCTGCGGATTTATTTTTGACGCATACCAGGTACTTTGTGCTAAAATAATACATCCATTGATTCTTATGAATTAAGACTCTTTATACTTTCAAATTTGATGTCTTTACTTGTGTATGTTGGATTTTGGTCCTTTTGGTCGTGTTTGATTTAAATAAATATTGACTATTGTTCTAAACTGGTGTGGGGAACTTTTGTCATGTTTACACTGTTATTAAATGTATTTGTGCAAATACTTTAAATCGCATCTGAGATAAGCCCGACTGCTTCTGCTGAGCTACCAAAGGGTTGACCAGGGCTTATCTGAGCTGTGACTCCCTGACCCTAATTAGAGTGAGGGTGCCTACTTGGACAAGGTGTAAACTGAACACCAACTAGCGACCCCATTTCTAACATCAGAAATTCCAATTTCTTATAAGATTTAGTATATACAGTAAAGACTGACACTTGACCACTTGTCAGGAGAGGTCCTTCACCCAGATTATTGCCTATGATTCTGTCAGAGACTGTGGCACCTGCTGCAAGTACACTTCCCACATCGCAGGTAATACTACTCACCTGAAGACTGCAGTTGATATAGCCAAGTGCTGGAGGAAGACCAACTGACTGCTACCATAGTGGATGTTTGCCCTTCGCTGGGTACACTACCTTTGTGTCTCAGCTGATAAAGACAGCCTTTGCTGTCAACAAAGTATGCAGTGCATTGCTTCTCACTAAGAATCTCTAGATTGTAATTTGATCTGCCTTTCATGCTTTCATGGTATGTGCATGGGAGTAAGTCTTAGGGTATTAGGTTGCAGATAATGGGTCCCATTCACAAAGGTAAACTTAGAACAAGGCCCTCATTACGGCTTCGGCTGTCTTTTTGAAAGACCGCCGAAGCTGCTGCAGCCAATAGAATGCCAGTGCAGCTATTAAAAGTCGTTGGAGGACTTCCCCCCACTTATGGGCAGAAGTCCGAATCTGAAGAGGCAGGTGCATCACCAGCACCGCAACATCAGCAAGACTGTGCCCGCTGTATTACAAGCCATAATACTGCTTGGCGGAGTCTTGCTGGCATGGTGGTGCTGGTGGTGCAAATCTACCCGGACCCATCCCCGCCTGCATGACCAGTTCATAGGAAAATGTAAGGTGATCGTCAGAAAGGGGAGAGGAATGGGCAGGGGGGAGTGTTGGGTGCATGTGTGTGGTGTGTGCATGTATGTGTGAGAATGGGGGTGTATGACTGTGTGTTTGTGAGCGAGTGAGTGGGGGTGCATGTGTGCAAGTGTGCATATGAGGCGGGGGAGTGTGTTAATGTATGCGTGTGTGGAGGGTGTGGGGTTGTGCATGAATGCAAAGGGGGTGGGGGGTGAATGATTGTGGATGGAGGTGCATGTGTGAGTGATTGTGGATGATGTGGGGGTGAGTGAGTGTTTGTGGATGGGGAACAGGGGGTGTTTGTTAGTGAGTGTGTGCATGTGTTTTGTGGGAGAATGGGGAGAGCAGGTGAGTATATGTATGGGGTGCAGGGGGAGAGTGAGTGTATGTATGTGGTGCAGGGGGTAGTGAGTGAAAGTATGTGGTTCAGGGAGGACAGGGGAGTGAGTGTATATATGCGGTGCAGGGGGAATGAGTGTATGTATGTGGTGCAGCGGGGAGTGAGTGTATGTATGCAGTACAGGGGGAGTGAGTGTATATATGTGGTACCGGGAGGGCTGGTGGGGGTGTTTGGATGACTGTGTATGGTTGGGGGTGTATGGAAGTGCGTGGATTGGTGGGGGGTGTATGTAAGTGTGTCGACGAGTGCGGGGGTGAATGGAGGTGTGGGGACATGTGTACATGTGTGTGCCGGCAACAGGAATGAGGATTCCTGTTGACTGGTGTGTTACCAACAGGGTTTTCGTGGAGGGTGACCACCACAGAAAGCTTGGCAGTCTGCAGCCTTGTAATCTGTCTGGCAGGCTGAGGCCTGCCACCGGGCTGGAGGTGCTCACCACTGGCCGCATCAGTGCGACCGCAATGGTAGGCCAGGTGGCGTTGTGGCAGCTTAGCTTCTGCCAAACCCCACAACTTGTAATGCAGCAGTCTTTACCGCCGGGTCCATGGCATTAAGACCGCCACAGCGAGCCTGGTGGTCTGATGACCGTCAGCCTCGTAATGAGGGCCCAAATGTCTAAGGGCCACATTACGAGTCAGGAGGTCACTAGACCACCAGACTCACGGTAGTGGTCAGGAATGCCATGGCTGCACCTTTATCACTGGGATGACCTGTAGAAATATTGATTTCTGAAGGGCAGCCTGGTCTGAAAGTTGTAATGGGGCTGGTAGGGACTATGGTGGTCTCCTCGTCTGGAATTTCGATCCGCCAAACTCCTAATGACGCCCTAAGTTTAGACCTGAAGTCTAAGACTAGTCCTAAAGTCTAACTTTACTTGTAGTAAAGTTAGATTTCTGGTCTACGTTAGATATTTGGTCTAAACTTAGATCAAAATTCTAACTTTGCAACTATTAAAGTTAGACTTTAGGTCTTAACTTGGGTACAAGTTTACCTTTCTGAATCGGGCCCCTTGTTTTTAAATTACATTAAAATAATGCTGGAAATGTTAATTTTATTTTTGTTGTTTATAACAAATCTTTTTCTTGAACTGCTACTAGATTCGTGGCAGGTTGGGCCTTGGAAATGCACCTGTCCCGCACTACCATGGAAGTATAAAAGTCTATGCGATTTATTATAGCCTAATATCTATGGCTACTGCGTGTGCACAAATCACAGCACCTGCCACCACAAGGGCAATCCCAACAGGATTAAATACAAAAGATATAAAGATAGTGCACCACTACGCAAGTTCAATAGAGTCCAGTGACACAACGTTGTCTTGTGATCTTCATTGTTTTATTATTGATTTTTCTTGTATCAACGAACAGTCAGCCAACGCATTTCGTCCTAACCAAAAGGACTTCATCAGGGCTGAAATGTAACAGAAAGGATGTATATATCACACCAAGACAAATAGAATATCACACATACATCAACAATTGGACATATACAATACTGTATATACAAAGACATACATAAACCATCTCTAATACATATACTTAGGCCCGTATTTATACTCCGTTTGCGCCGAATTAGCGTCGTTTTTTTCGACGCAAATTCGGCGCAAAACGAACGCCATATTTATACTTTGGCGTTAGACGCGTCTAGCGCCAAAGTATGGGCAAATAGCGTCATTTTTTGGCGTGAACGCCTTCCTTGCGTTAATGAGATGCAAGGAAGGCGTTCCCGTCTAAAAAAATGACGGCGACGCAAATGCGTCTTATTTATACTCCCGGGCAAAAATCACGCCCGGGAGGTGGCGGGTCAAAAAACCACGCATTTGCGCCACTATTTATCGCCTGGGTCAGGGTAGGCGTTAAGGGGCCTGTGGGCTCAAAATGAGCACACAGGTGCCCTCCCCTGCCCCCAGGGACCCCCCCTGCCACCCCTGCCCACCCCAGGAGGACACCCAAGGATGGAGGGACCCACCCCAGGGACATTCAGGTAAGTTCAGGTAAGTATAATTTTTTATTTTTTTTAAATAAAATTGGGTGGCATTGGGGGGCCTTATTTGTGCCCCCCTACATGCAACTATGCCCAATGACCATGCCCAGGGGACAGAAGTCCCCTGGGCATGGCCATTGGGCAAGGGGGCATGACTCCTGTCTTTACTAAGACAGGAGTCATTTAAATGGCGTCTGGGCGTCAAAAATAATGGCGCAAATCGGGTTGAGGCGCTTTTTTTGCCTCAACCTGACTTGCCCCATTTTAAGACGCCCTAACGCCATTTTCCCCCAACGCCGGCGCTGCCTGGTCTACGTGGTTTTTTTCCACGCACACCAGGCAGCGCCGGTCTGCTAGCGCCGGCTAACGCCATTCCATAAATACGGCGCCCGCATGGCGCTTCAGAATGGCGTTAGACGGCGCTAAATTTTTTGACGCTAAACTGCGTTAGCACAGTTTAGCGTCAAAAAGTATAAATATGGGCCTTATAATCTTAAACGACTTATAGACATAAAAGACAAGGGACAAGTAGTATTAAAATTATATCACATATATACTCAATAAAGACATATATATTAATATACCATTTGACAAATATTACCAATATTTACAAAGATAGATAAAAAAATAGATGAAAAAAAAACCATATAGAAAAATCTGTGTTTGTATTTAATAATTGTTTGTCTTTCTTTCTGTATGGGGGTTTTTCTATATGGGTTTTTTTCACCTATTTTATTTTATGTCTATAAGTCATTTAAGATTATAGGTATATGTATTAGAGATGGTTTATGTATCTCTTTGTATATATTGTATATGTCCAATTGTTTATGTATTTGTGATATACTATTTGTCTTGGTGTGATATATACATCCTTTATGTTACAAATCTTTTTCTTGTTTTTATAATATCCTGTGTAGATGTTTTAGATGTGCTTAGAAACAGATTGTCCTGTAGCAATAAATACTTTTAACTAAAAAGTGTTCATTCTTCTCAGTACAATGTGTATGATACAGAGAATAATGAAATAAGGTTGTTGCTGTTTCCATGGTGCCTCTGATCCCTTTACGGGATTCTCAGTAAACCAAAAGCAACAGTTCTATGTCAGTTACACATTGAATACTGGTCCAAGTTCATCTGTGACACCCGAGAATGGAAAAGCACACCTTGCAGGGTTATACCAAAGTTGTAATGTATACAACAGATAACAAAGGTCCATAAGACCAATGCAGGGGTTATTTGATGATTACACTCAATGTTTGATATACAAAAAAAACCTCTCTGGGACTTTCCATATGCTAGTCAACCATTTTGTGAAACCAGCATGTGCTAGGTAGGAGGCATTTTCGTCTTTGCTTTCCATACTTTCTATCCTGCAGGTCATGTGCTTATCCACCATTTTGAGAAGTCTGCATGTGTGTGTGTTTGTGTGTATGTGTGTGTGATCATTGAATATTTACCATTTTATGCTACTTTTAAAAGCCTTCTGCGTATTTTGCCACATATGTTTCTGTTATTCTGTTATTATATTGTGATTATGGGCTGGTTGTAGTAGTCTGTAGTGCATGATTTATATTAATCTTAATTAATTTAACCAATTTTTGCCAGGTATCTCTTGCCTCTCGTAAGGGTCCCATGGTCCCTTGAGGGACACCAAGTACTGATGTCTGAGTTATTTTATTTTTATTTCTGCATGTCCTGACATGGGCATTTTAGTGCATGGCTATTATTATTTTAATTAATCTTATTTTTTTTTGTCCACCCTCACCTGGATTCCATTGGTGTCCAATGGGCCCTCAAGGGACATCAGATATTTAGGCCCATATTTATACTTTTTGACGCAAACTAGCGCTGGTTTGCGTAAAAGAATTCACCGCCGGCTAACGCCATTCCAACGCACCAGGTGGGTGCCTTATTTATGGATTGACGTTAGCCGGCACTGCAGGCTGGTCAGAGTAAAAAAAAAATGACTCTAACCAGGCAGCGCCGGCATAGGGGAAAATGGGGGTTGTGCGTCAAAAAATGGTGCAAGTCAGGTTAGTCAAAAATCATGGCTCTAACCGGACTTGCCCCATTTTTTGATGCACAACCCCCATGGAAATGACTCCTGTCTTAGCAAAGACATGAGTCATCCCCCCCTGCCCAATGGCCATGCCCAGTGGACTTCTGTTCCATGGGCGTGGCCATTAGGCACACTGGCATGTAGGGGGGCCTAAGTTAGGCCCCCCTATGCCACTAATTTTATTTTTTTTAAATACTTACCTCAACTTACCTGTACTTACCTGGGATAGGTCCCCCCATCCATGGGTGTCCTCCAGGGGTGGGTGGGAGTGTCAGGGGGTGTCCCTGTGGGCAGGAAAGGGCACCTGTGGACTGCCTCCATGGTCAGAGACTATGGACATAAGCCCACAGGTCCCTTAACGCCTGCCCTCACCGAGGTGTTAAAAAACGGCGCCCACCATGCTGGGCACCGTTTTTTAAGGCCTGCCCCCTCCTGTGTGTCAAAATGATGCAGGAGTGTAAATAAGGCGCACAGGCCTTAAAGTTATTTTTGGGACGGGAACGCCTACCTTGCATGTCATTAACTCAAGGCGGTTTCCCGCATCGAGAAAATGATGCACGTGGAGGAATTTTGACGCTCGCAGGGTCCGGCGTCATAGTATAAATATGGTGCAAGGTTTGCACCGAATGTGCGTCAAAATTTTTGACGCACATTCAGCGCAAACAGAGTATTAATATGCCCCTTAGTTCCCATGATTTTGATTTTTTATACATGTTCTGCCACATGAATAGGCCCTCTAAGCCATGGTTATGATTGTTTTTAATTAATAGGGGGCCCAATGTCTACCACATATTTTTTTAAATATGTAGCTTTTTCATTTATTTTTTGTCTGACTGCTGCCTGATCAAATCAAGACATTTATTTACATATAGGTATATTATTGTTATAGTCACTTGTATTTCATTGACAAGAACGGTCAGGCTGTCTTCCTTCCTATTTTTTATTGCCTGTAGGACTGACAAGATTGAGACAGAGGCAAAGTTAGAGGCTTAGAGAAGTCTACAAATTAACTGACACTAGGGTGCAGAATCCTCTTTGCTAAGTGCTACTGCTGATCAAGAAGAACTGAAGAACTCACATAGGAACCCTTGTCCTGCCACAAAAGAAGCTAGAAAGGAGAAGAAGTATGTTGCTACCACTGGTATCAAATCCTCATCTGTTTTCCAACAGGGTCTACAATTAAGTGCACCTGTCACACACTGGTGAAAAATATTAACCAGTGATTATTCATGTCCTGAGTGTCCCTGGGGAATTCTAGATTATTCTATTCAACCTGCTTCTAAGCCGTAGTCACCTCCATTTATCTTCTCAGACTTCCATAAAGCAACACCAATAATCCCTAATACAGTCACAGCCCACACTGAGGAAAAGCAAACAGATCCTTGGTCCAACAAAACATCTGACTGTGGCTTTAAAAGAAAGCTCTTGTCCTCAAAGTGGCACTTCTTTAAACTATACTGTAGACTGCCCAGTTTGCAACAGACCAATGCTTCCTGGAGATCCAGCTGGACAATACGTTACAGGAAGCCAATTCCTGTAACATACATTACTTTGGGAATATCACCTACAAAATTTGTCTATCCCTAAGTGAGAAGATTCTAATTATATAGAATGTGCTGATGAAGAGGAATATATAATTGTCCCTAAAAGCAGTGCTGTCACTTGTAGTGTGCACTCACTATCAGCAGGAACCTCATCTTAGCCAAGTGAAATAGGGGTGCTCCAAAGCACCTTTACAGAGGTCACCTGTGATGGATCATCACAAAAAAACAATCTACTGTCAAGCTTAAGTTCAGCAAGGAGTCACTCAGCCCATAATCTGGTCCATTTATTCAATGGGAAACAGGTCAAAATGTTAGGATAGACCTTTTTCATTCTTATTTGGTGGAAGCAGAGGTGTAGAATATTGGATTATTATTTGGGTTGTTGAGTACCCACCTTAGCTCTTGTCAAAGTCACTAAAGTAACCCTGTGGTTTATTTATGCAGTAAAAAACACCAATGAAGCCAACAACAAATAATTATACTTCAAAACTGAAATCTAAAAATATATTTTAATGAGCAAAGTGATACAAAATAGTAAAATCCAAAAAGAATAAGCAGAGATATGAACTTTAATAGATGTAAGTGAAAATAGTGCCAAAAATGCAAAGCATCAATGGCAGTTAATGATCATGGTTAGGCTGGGACCTAAGCACAGTTTAATGCCACAACCTGATGGAGCCCTGGTCCGATAGAATCAGTGCATTGACCCCTATGAAAGTCTGCAAAACAAAAAGTTAACAAAGTTCTAATCCAAAAAGGTGGTTTGCCTTTTTTTTTTAAAGAAAGAAGTGTCTCCCTGAAGAACAAATCTGAAATTGTAGCTGCTCCCATTGAACTGAGGATACCTGATGCAGGTTGATCCTGCTAAAGCCCTGGAGCATTTGAGGTTTTATCTTGAAAGAGCTATGTGTGATTCCCAAAAATGCATTTGGAGCTGTATTTAAATGTGTTCTTGCTTCCATTTCAGATGTGAGGATGCATTTTGTGTTAAAAAATATTATAAAAAAATCAAAAAACAAAGGCACAGTGAACAATAGTCACTTGCACTATGTTGTGTGTGTTGTTCCAAAGCGTTTGCCATCATTTTTTACCATGAACTGTGAATTCGGAGTGAATTCATACTGCAAATGACTTTACTATGAACCATGCATATTTTTGTGATGTGACATAATTTCAGGATTTTCATGTAATAAGAGTAGTACAAAATGACTGAATTTAGCTAATTACGCTGGTATAATGCAAATTCCATCCAATAATAATTTTCAGTGTAACTGCTGTAACTGTCACAATCAGTTTGACGAGTCTCCCTCATAAAAACATGGAGAGCCTTCCTCCTTAAATGTATCATGGTCCTGAAGACACAACAGTACAAGAGGGTGATTTCTCTCACCTGAAGTGTGGGGAATGATGGCCCCCCAAAGTACCTGAATATGAAGATAAACTCTACATTCTGAACTAAAAGCTAAAACTAATACACTAGTAGCATACCAGAAATATTTTATGTGAAAAATAAAAAAGAAAGGAATAGAAAAATGGTTTTGTTTTTAAATTTGGTATGACAAAAAAAAGTAAATAAACTTAAATGCCTATTGCACAATCCATGGGAAAAAAGTAATTAAGTAAATGCCAATTGCACAATCCATGAGAAAAAAAGTAATTTTGGCCTAGTGATTGAGTGGTGAGAAAGACAGCTATTTCTGCCTTATGGTCAACCATACAGTTTGCAGTGAACAATTGTATACAAGTCTGCTTTCGTGAAAGAACACATTGGGGGTCATTCTAAGTCTGGCGGGCGGCGGAGGCTGCCCGCCAGACTTCCCCCACCAAAATACCGCTCCGCGGTCGAAAGACCGCTGAGGGTATTTTGGGATTTGCCCTGGGCTGGCGGGCGACCGCCAAAAGGCCGCCCGCCAGCCCAGGGCAAATCAACCTTCCCACGAGGACGCCGGCTCAGAATTGAGCCGGCGGAGTGGGAAGGTGCGACGGGTGCAGTGGCACCCGTCGCGTATTTCAGTGTCTGCAGAGCAGACACTGAAATACAAAGTGGGGCCCTCTTACGGGGGCCCCTGCAGTGCCCATGCCATTGGAATGGGCACTGCAGGGGCCCCGCGGCACCCCCTACCGCCATCCTGTTCCTGGCGGGAGACCCGCCAGGAACAGGATGGCGGTAGGGGGTGTCAGAATCCCCCGCGCTCCGCCGCCATGGAGGATTCTCAAGGGCAGCGGAAAACCGGCGGGAGACCGCCGGTTTTCCGAATCTGACCGCCGCCAAACCGCCGCGGTCAGAATGCCATGCGGGGCACCGCTGGCCTGTCGGCGGTGCTCCCGCCGACCCTGGCCCCGGCCGTCTCAGACCGCCGGGGTCAGAATCAGGGCCATTGTCTCCCATGCCTAACCTTACATTGCTATTCTGGGTTGTCAGTGAACTCACAATACTGCACTGCCTATGCTGTTTGTCTAGAAGCATTTAGCAATTGTACTGGTTTCGAAGAGGTGACTTGCATAAATTACTAAATGGCAGATGAAAGTGAAAGATGGGAGAGGATTAACTACCACCTGAATTTCCACCAACTGTCAAGAAGACTAAGCTCTACCTCCCTATGCCTTGCCCACACTCCATGCACCCACCAAAGGAGAAGTGGATGACGTGTCTTCTCCCACATAGCAGCAAAAACCTGAAAGAGCCTCCCTACACATCTCAGACCATCTGGAATTCTGTGAAGCCCTCAAGACCCGGCTATTCAATTGAACCGTTGAGACCATGAAGAGCCTAGATACCCTTGAGGGTGATTAGTCCTAAATTACAAGTCCTGTTTTATTGGTTGAGATAAACTATTTAAACCATTTTTAATGTGTGGGTAATCATTCTGAGTATATGCATCAACATATGTTTGCAAGGGTAACTTCAATGTTGTTTCTTTGGCTGGCATTCTTGCTTCTGAGACCTTTCATTTGATCTTGAATCCAAGTCTCAATTTCCTTCTTTTTTTCTTGTTCAACACTTCTTTCTCATTTTGAAAGAAGATAAAATCCACATGTCCCAACAACAACCTTTAAGTGAAGAACACTTCTTTATTTTCTTCTGTGGAAAAGGATGACTCAAAAACGTTAGAAAGAGGTGATTTATTTAGAATAATGCTGATTAGTGGCTTGAGCGGCAAATCTTAAGTTATTAATATTATGTACATAATAGGCATAGCTAAACATGAATTTTTAAACGCTTGGGTGGTCATTCATTTAGAGTACACTAATGGCACAGCAGCTTTTGCTCCTCACTCAGAGTCCATGGCCAGAATATAGTTGTACCATATGTATACATTATCACTTTATTTGTAAGAAACGTCCCTTTTTAAAAAGGTAATCTAAATTTTTTTAATGGATGCTGATAATTTTGTGACTCTGCACAATGTCTCATAGCTAGCCAGGGACTAATGCATGATCACTTTGCACATGTAAAAATTGGCTACACTCCTGATTGGCACATTTAACTTACCTATAAGTTCTTAGCATATGGTAGAAAAGTGTACCCAGGATCTGTCAGTTAAATGTCACTAGTGGACTGCAGCACATATTGTGTCACCACTAAAGTGAGAATGTAAAGGATGTCTCCAGGTCTTCCTCTGTAGATAGGGTATGCAGTTCTAAAACTGCCAATTCAACGTGGCAAGCTTAAACCTTACTTTTTAATACTTACAACTCATCCCTAAAAAAGGTTCTAAATGCCCAGAGGGCGGGTGCATGATATTTAAAAAGTAGCACATGTATATTTAATGTTTTAAATTTCCTGGCAGTAAAAAACCTCCAAAGTAGATTTTCACTTCAGAATTACTGGCTTTCCCATCGGAAAGCAACGAGTTATATAATAACAAAGTATAATGCCTAACGTCAATTTGGTAGAAGAAGAAAAAAAATATTCAGCCACTCATTTCAATAGTAATTTAAAATACAATTAAATTTTATGGTCAAGTTGGATTTTATACTACAATTTTAAAACTTACACTTTTATAAAGTTGCCATTTCTCTGCCTGAGACCTATGTGTGTTTTTTGTAGTGTCCAGTGTCACCCAGGAGATGAATGATTATGTGTGAAGTGGCTCCTAGAGCTGAGGCAAAGGGGGTTCCATTGACCAAATGGAAATCTGAGTTGTGCCCAGGAACCTACCTAACTTTAAAGGTTACCTACCCTGTCACTTTCAGATGAAGGTCATACCTGGGCTTGTCCCATCTACTATCCTGCAAGCCAACCAACCACCAATCCTAGTGGGAGAAGAGATGACCTCAGAACCGGTTTGAGGGATTACAAGGGAGAGTTAGCTAATTTCCTAGACACAACTCTTGGGGGATAAAGGAGCTCTCACAGATGCTCTACACGGGGGACAAAAGATTCTGCCATTTTGGTTTTGGGTAGAGAGAAATGCACTTGATGGTAGTTTACAATAACCTATATAGGAAATCCTGCAAAAGTGTGAATTTCAACTTGGGAACATTTACCTCCTTGATTAGGAAGTGGCCAAAAGGTTCCCTGCTCACAGGCTATCACTGGGTATAACTATGGCACAGCCAGTACCCTCCCTAAAATGCTGCTGGACCTGTAGTGGACAGAAGAAGGGCTGTTCCTACTGTTGTGACTTGTGAGGAGAACCACAAGGGCTGCTCCTGCTCTCACTTGTACCCAGGATCAAGTAGTAGACTGTAAGGGTCATTCGGCTGACCTCCTGCCTAGCTACAGGGATATAATAGATGCAAGAAGCTCATGTCCTTGAAGAGCACTGCTTATCAGTTTTAACTGGACCTGCCCTGGACCAAGCTGGTGGCTTCTGTGGGATTGACTTCCAAGTTCTGTTCCTGAAGTCCTGGGGCTCTTGGCTTGTGGTAGAATGTACTCCTCCTGCCCAAACTTCAAAAGCTGGAACATTTATCTGAAGAACCAGGGGGAGACTAGGACTCCAGTCGAGCTGAAACAGTCAGTGTCAAAATACCGGTCAGATCCAACTTGCTACTCTGTTTCGATGAAGGTGTTCTGACTTCTAGATACATTTCTAAGTCAAAACATAGAAGGCCAAAACGTCAAGACCTATCTGGGCATGTAGGCCAGATTTCCACCACTCAGAGCTCTCTGACCTTTGTCGAAGACCAAACTGGGACCTCGCTCTTCAGAAACCCACTGTCCTTGGACCCTTATTCTGATTTAGCTTACCTCCCTGATGACCACCTTTTTTGCTAAAATATTTGCAAGTTTGAAGGTAACTCTTTGACCAGGTCCAACCTGGTCCTTGTTCTAAACCTGTGCTGCTTTGTGGTTGGCTTCAAACCGTAGCTATTAAACCTATCATTTTTGGTGTGGTCTTCACCCAAACCTTTTGCCTTCACCACCCTGTTTTCACAATGTATTTTTTGTTGGTATTAGGACTCCCTCAAACATGGTACAAATGGCCTACATCTGTTTGGCACAAGGTATTTTTCTATAAATACCTTAGTATATGGTACTACCTGAACCCACCCGGGACCTGTAAATTAAATGCCACTAGTGGGTATGTAGCTCTTAGATAGCACTTAAAACGATTGTCATTGGAGCCTGCAATGCAGTTTTAAACCTGTTAATTTGACCTGACAAAATAAACCTTATTCCAGGCCTAAACTTTCCTTTTTAATGCAAATAAGTCAATCATAAGGTAGGCCCTAAAAACCTAAAAGGCAGGGTGCATTGTATTTAAAATGTTGGGCATGTGTTTTACGTATCCTGGTAGTGAAAAACTCCTAAATTCTCTTTAGCTATGGTAAAACCTATCTCTCCCATTCTATAACGTTTGGTTACCTTATTACATTAGGTACTAACTTTTGATTGGGAGCAGGTAGAAATGTCATGTTTACACTCAAATGAATCATGATTCTGAAAGTGCCACTTTTAGTATGCCGCCACTTTTTTTGTCCTAACAATTTAGTGCCTGACAGTGTCCTGGGTCAATGGCATAGATGTTGGGCTTTGTGTATTCCTCCCAGACAGTGAGACAAAGGGAACTAGGTATTAGAAGGTTGAGCCATCCTGCCAGGAGGGTTGGAGCAGAACTACTCTCTGCCCTGCTCACATTTCAAAGGGCCTGCCTCCAGCATAAGTTAAGGAACCTGACACCACAGACCTCTTTGAACCTTGGCAGGGGGAGGGGAAAACTTTCCAGAACCAGATATGGGGTAGCATTGAAGATTCCTCCACTTCAGAGGCTAGTATCAAGTATAAACATTGGACCCTCAGGGACCTGTGAAAATACTTCAGAAGGACTGCCATGTACCCCCAGATGACTGCCCTGCTGCTTGAGGCCTGCCTTCTTCCCCAGAGGACTGTTTTCCTTCTACCAGAGGTTGCCCTGCTGCTTGAGGCTTACCTTGCACCCCTAAGCACTGCGCCGTATTTACAAGGTGGCGTTAAGCCACATTTTGGGGCTTAATGTCACCTTGTAAATACAGCCCCTTCCCACACAGCACTGTGGGTGAAAGGGGCATGCAATGGGTGTTGCTGTGGGTGTGCCACAGCAACACTCATTACATTTTGACGCTGCCTCAGATTTATGAAATTTTATAAACCTGAGGCAGCGCCAAAATCTAACGCCACCCCCAGGAGTGGCATTAGCTGGGCACAACGAGGAAGAATACTTTTATTCTTCCTCATTTTTGCTTTCTGCAGCACGCATAGAAAGAGCAAAACACCAGAAATTATTGTTTATGTGTTGGAAGGTGTCCCTCCTGCTCCTAAACAATCGTTTGAAAATGACGCTTTGGCACTTTTGTGTGTGCTGCACTGTGCAGCACACACAGAAGTGCCAAAGCGCCATTAGTGACTGTTTATGTGCGGGAAGGGACACCTTCCCACACATAAACAATCACACCCCTCAACGCAGACATCCTTGCACGATGGTGCAAGGTTGCTTGCATTGGGGCTGGCAGCTAAATTTAGCTCCAGCACAGGGGCCAACATAGGGGTGCGCCGCATTCGCTTAAATATGGTGCATCCCTGCATTTCTAAAGTGACACAGTGCGGCGCTGCCAAATATGGCGCACCACTGCGCTGTGTTGTGACACTTTTCTATAAATCTGGCCCCTAGCCTCTTGGAGCCCTCATCAGCTAAACATGGTGCTTCACCCCACTGTATTTTTTCGACTTCCAAAGTAACAAAATCCAAAGGTAGACATCTTCACCACTACTCCGTCCAGCCACTCCCTGATGACAATGTTTCCTCCTTGGCCTCCACTGGCTGCCTAGCCCTGTTGAACTTTACCATCTCAGGAGCTATTGTTCAAAGTTTTGTCTAAGTCTGAAGGTAAACTGAGACCGCACCCATTCCACTATATGTAGCCGACCTGTGCTCCATCGCAGTTAGCTTAAACTTTTGTCTTTGCCCAGGTTCACTTGACCAGACACCTGCAATTGGGACGTTGATCTTTTTGATGCTATTTTTCACTAAAACATTAAAATGTCATAGCTCTAGTTCTATTGATTGGATTTAATTTGTTTTGGTGTCATTTTATTTATAAAATCTGTCTCTTTTTTTAAATTGGTGTGGGATTTTTTTGTGCTGTGTGTTCTCTTTTATTTCTGTTTGTGTGCAGCATACATACTTAACACAGTGCCTCTAAGTTAAGTCTGGCTACTTTTGTGTTAAGCCACCAGGGCATGAAGCACAGGTGAATTTAGTGACTTTTGGTTTTTACCCTGACAAGCATTGTGGTTGCTGCTTGAGTAGGGTTTTCCCCTCAATCAATAATCCAAGTTATTACATAACCATTGTCATGGTCCAGCACAACCAATTTTCTGTGGTTGGCACTTTGCACTTTTTGGCACTAAAATGTAATTCAAACCTTAACAATTTTTATCTCTATTTCAACCTAATAAATTTCTGTCATTTTTGTCTCATCTTGTTCATCAAAATATACTGTATTTTTATAAATGGTGTTATGTTTTTGATGTTTTAACTGTTTGAGAACTTCTAAATGCCTTACACTTTTCCTTAATTTAAGCCTGTCTGCTCTGTGCCATAGCTACTGGAGGTTTAAATTACTGAAACCTTTCCTAGACCTAACAGGAATAGTTAAAAAATGTCTTATGGTGGACTACCATCCACCTCAACTAAAAGTCCACTTTCTCACAATTGTTATAAATATTGTTGAAATGTGTGAGTCCTCCCTTTTTTGCATTCCAGCCTATCTATAAAATGTGGGATTTTGTAGGCTGCTGAATAGTCTCCTTGCCACCTTTTTGCTAAATCCCTCTTGACATCCATTGACTGATCCCTGAAACTCTTCCCCTCAGTTGCACGATCTCTTGAGCTGTAATCGGTATCCATCATCAACAGATCAATTGCTTGGTGGGTGGGTGTGGGAGAAGGAAACATAAATTGTTACAGAGACAGAGTAAGAAAATGCAAAACACACACACAACCCCCTTCCATGCTCATGGACATTCTACAATGGAAAATTATAATCTATTGTGGTTTAAGTCTAGATAGTATATGCATTATTTTATAATCTACCCCCCACAGGGACTAGGTCCTCAGGAAGCATCCTTCTGAATTCCAACTTGTGCATGGAAGTACAATAGAATAACCCATACATTGCCTTAAGCTAATATATAATTCATTAAATGCAAAACACAGTGTTGGAAATTACCATTTTATGTGGTGAACCCCCAATTTTTTGCTGTGACTTATTTAGCTCTCTGTAGAACTCTCTAAAAAGTGTCTATTATGCCCCTTTTAATATGATGAAATTGGCATATCCCTAACTGTCATATTTATCTTTCCTATAAGTCCTTCGAATATAGTAGAAAAAAGAACCCAGGGCCTGTAAATCAAATGTCACAGGTGGACTGCAGCACTCACTGTGCCATGCACTACAGTGATAGTGTAAACATGACTACAGGCCTACTATATTTAGCCTGGCTGGTCAGTTTTAAAGTGCAAATTCAACCTGTCAAAATAGTCAGTCACACCTAAGTAGATGTTAGTGCCCACAAGGCAGGGTGTACGGTATTCAATGGTAAGGCATGTAAAGGTTTAATGTTAAGCATATCCTTACAATAAGAAGCCCCCCAAACTATGTTCACTGTAGCAGCGTTAGCTGCTCCACAGGAGAGCATTGGAATACAATATTACATTTAATTATGCTATCTTCAGCTATAAACAACTATTTTTCCTTGTTAAACTTTGCAAAATATTTTCGAATTCACCAGTGGAGTCCGACTTGTTGCATTTATTTTGGAAGAAATACTTTTAGAAAGATTCGCTTTTCCTGACTAATGCTTCCACATTTCTTTTTGTGTGAGCCAAATTGTCACACGACAGAACAGACTCCTTATTAAAGTGTGAACCTGTTCCCAGCAGTACGACAAAGGCCTTAGGTGTGAGGAGGTGCCCTCTTCCTCTTGTCGGGTGACTACCTGAACTGTGCACAGGAACTTGATTAACTTCTAATAGGTCTAACCTGTCATAGGTAAATGTTAGCAGACACCTGAGCTGGGCCCTTCCTTGTGTCCTCATAGTCCTAGAGCAAAATTCAAAAGTCAATGGCTGAACCAAGACCTCGTCCAGTGGTCACATGACCACGTGGAACTTATTTGGCTATAGTTCAGATGATTGTGTGTTTGCTATATTAAGTTAAAACACTTGGTTGCCATTTATTCTTATGATTCGATTTAATGTGTCATTGTTAGATTGGCGTATTCTTCCCTAATGTTTTGCCTCTACTTCCCAGGTTGTTGCTATGTGCTGGACTTTGTGTTTGCTGTTTTTGTTACTCTGGGCACTTTACCACTGCTGACCAGTGCTAAAGTGCAAGTGCTCCCTACGTGAAATTGTATGTGTAAATGGCTTTTCCATGACTGGAATATTTAATTTACTAGTAAGTCCCTAGTAAAGTGCACTGGAGGTGCCTAGGGTCTGTAACTCAAATGCTACTAGTTGGCCTGCAGCACTGATTGTGCCACCTACATGAGTTGCCCTGTAAACACGTCTCAGACCTGCCACTGCAGTGTCTGTGTGTGCAGTTTTAAACTGCCAATTTGACTTGGCATATGTACCCACTCGCCAGGCCCAAACCTTCCCTTTTTATACATGTAAGGCACCCCTAAGGTAGACCCTAGGTAGCCCCATGGGCAGGGTGCAGTGTATGTTAAAAGTGAAACATGTACTGAAGTGTTTTACATGTCCTAATGGTGAAATACTGCCAAATTCATTTTTCACTGTTGCTATTCTTAAGGAAAAGTGCCCCTTTAAGAGCCAATTGAGATATGGAGTTTGTTTTTTGGATTGTTAGTTTGAAAATACCACTTTTAGAAAGTAGGCATTTTCTTGCTTAAGCTATTCTGTGACTCTGCCTGTTTGTGGATTCCCTGTGTGGGTCAGAATGACAGTTGGGCTGTTTGTGAATCTCCTCTAGACAGTGACGCAAAGGGAGCCGGGGATGTAGCTTGCATATCCCAATGAGCCATCTGGGCTAGAGTTGAGGGAGGAGTGGTCACTTACACCTGAATGGCCTGTGCCTGCCACACATGATGCAGTCTCCAGCCCCCTGGTGTGTGTCTGGGCCCTAGCCTGGGCAAGTCAGGATCCTGTAAACAACAGACGCTTTTCTTTGAAGTTGGGCAACTTCAAAGGCAGAAAGGGGTATAAGTAGTGGACCCAAAACCCCAGACTTTAGATTTCTTAAAGATTTGCTTCTGGAACCAAGAGGAACCTCTGCCAAAGAGAAGAGCTGAAGAGCTGAGGAGAAGTGCTACCCCTGCCTGTGCTTTTTGGGCTATCCTGCAGTTTCTGCTTCTGCCTGTGAAAGTGGATAAAGACTGGACTTTGTGCTATATTCTTGCTTGGGAAGGATCTCCAAGGGCTTAGACTGAGCTTGCCTCCTGTTTTTGAAGCCTCAGGGACAGCAAAGGCTTCACCAACCAGTCTCTGAGTCTGCATGTAGTGGACTTTAGCTTTTCAGAGGGTGCCATTCCAGTTCCTTGGCCCCTGAGAGTGAATTTATGGTAAAATCCTGTGAAACGGCGCCGGACACTGTCATGCAACTTCGCAAAGGACTCCGCTGCTTGGAATCCATGATACCACCTGCACCTGAAGCTGTGGATCGTACAGAAGCGTGACGACTCCACCGACATCGCAGGCCCCGCATCAACAATTCCGCTGACATCTAAAGGACTCACAAGATCGGAGTGTCATAGCACCGATGTCCGTGATACCTGACTCTGTTGCTGCGCCTGTGACCCTGTGACTTGACCGCGACCCCGTGAGGTCAACCTACAGCATTGAGTGGACTTTGACTTTTCTGGAGGTGCCCAGGGACTGACTCCTCGCAACTGATGCTGCCTCACCGCCACCACTCCGCAGCAAGGACCCGATGCCTCTTCGTGACGCTTCTGCTCCTTCGCCTCGCAGCACTGGAACCAACACCGCCTCAGATCCAGCGACACCTCGCTCCCTGACTCCATGCACCGGCCTGTTTTCCACACTTTTGTTAAAGTGCTCTATCTGGGGGTCTGTTTGACTCCTTTAACAGCACCAGTGGCATCGCATTGTGGGAAATGACTCTGTCACAACGCCGCTTAACATGAAATTGCAGCATTGCTGCTTCTAGGCACTATTGTTGTGTTTTTAACTGCCAAAGTATTATTTTTAATTGTGTATTGTGGATCTTTATTGTATTTAGTCCTGTTTTGTTTA
Organism: Pleurodeles waltl; assembly: GCF_031143425.1. NCBI lineage: Eukaryota > Metazoa > Chordata > Amphibia > Caudata > Salamandridae > Pleurodeles > Pleurodeles waltl. Next base: position 144,200,535 of record NC_090440.1, read on the forward strand.
GGTAAATATTGACTATTGTTCTAACCTGGTGTTGAGTCATGTTGTAGTGTTGTCACTAAATTACTGTGTGTGTTGGTACAAATACTTTACACATTGTCTCTGGGTTAAGCCTTTCTGCTCGTGCCAAGCCACCAAGCGGGTTAACCGAGTATTTTTCTCAATTTCCTTGACTAGAGTAAGGGTCCTTGCTTGGACAAGGGGCAACCTGACTGTGAACCAAAGACCCCATTTCTAACAGTCATATATCATAGACCCCTAAAAATCTGTACTAAGGCCCTCATTCTGACCCTGGCGGTCGGTGATAAAGCGGCGGCCAACCCGCCAACAGACCGGCGGTCCCAAATATGCAATTCTGACCCTGGCGGGAACCGCCAACACAGCCCGCCGCATTAACACTCCGACCGCCACGGCGGAACAAACAAACAGCGCGGCGGTCACCGCCAACAGCCAGGCGGCAGACAATGTACCGCCCACCCTATCACGACCCACCAATCCGCCACCTTTTCCGGGGCGGGAGCACCGCCGATAAAAACACGGCGGAAACAGACTACGAACGGGAAAACGCTCACCTCCACATACACCACACGAGATTCCGGCAGTATGGAACCCGAGTTGCAGGTCATCCCCGCACTCCTATACCTGCTCCTGTACCAGGAGCACGCCCGGCGGCGCGGAAGACATCGGTGAGTACTCCACCTACGACACAGGGGAGGGAAAAGATTACCGGCACACACCCACCCACCCACACCCACTACAACACACACATCAATGCATTCCCACAGATCACTGTCACAACCCACAAACCCCCCCCTTCCGAAATAATGCAAAGACCAAAAGAAGAGATCTCAAACGGGCAGATATATTGAAAAATGGACAGCAGTAATCCAAATAAACAAATAAACTATGTACAAAATATGTACAGCTACTAAATGTAGTCCAACCACTGTCCGAGGACCACAGGGGTCCTGAGCAAAGGGGCAAGGCCCAGTCCCACGACAAGAACTCCACGGAGAGAACACTGCAGGGGCATCAGAAAGAAAAAAGGACAGGCACCTCAGGGGGAAGAGAAGGGGGGGCACCTCAGCCACTTGAGTACACGACGCCAGATCCACGAGGGGACTCCATGACCACTGGCCCATCCTGGGGAGAGCAAAGCCACAGTCCAAACAGTCCATACAGTGGGTGGCCTGCCCACTGGGCCACCCTGGGGAGAGCAAAGCCACAGTCCATACAGTCCATACAGTGGGTGGCCTGCCCACTGGGCCACCCTGGGGAGAGCAAAGCCACAGTCCAAACAGTCCATACAGTGGGTGGCCTGCCCACTGGGCCACCCTGGGGAGAGCAAAGCCACAGTCCATACAGTCCATACAGTGGGTGGCCTGCCCACTGGGCCACCCTGGGGAGAGCAAAGCCACAGTCCATACAGTCCATACAGTGGGTGGCCTGCCCACTGGGCCACCCTGGGGAGAGCAAAGCCACAGTCCATACAGTCCATACAGTGGGTGGCCTGCCCACTGGGCCACCCTGGGGAGAGCAAAGCCACAGTCCAAACAGTCCACACAGTGGGTGGCCTGCCCACTGGGCCATCCTGGGGAGAGCAAAGCCACAGTCCATACAGTCCACACAGTGGGTGGCCTGCCCACTGGGCCATCCTGGGGAGAGCAAAGCCACAGTCCAAACAGTCCATAACAGACTCCACTGCCACTGGAGGAGGCATGTTGGCCAGAGGACATCCTGCAGCCCTGCCCGAGACAGATCCTGCCCTGCCACGTCTGCCAAAGGGCCAGCGGTTCCTGCCTGGAAGGGCCCAGTTCAGCGGTTCTTGCCTTGAAGGGCCCAGTTCAGCGGTTCTTGAGACGGCGGTCCCCAGCGGAGCGGTGCTGGAGACGGCGGGGCCCAGTTCAGCGGTTCTTGCCTTGAAGGGCCCAGTTCAGCGGTTCTTGCCTTGAAGGGCCCAGTTCAGCGGTTCTTGAGACGGCGGTCCCCAGCGGAGCGGTGCTGGAGACGGCGGGGCCCAGTTCAGCAAGTCTTGCCTTGAAGGGCCCAGTTCAGCGGTTCTTGCCTTGAAGGGCCCAGTTCAGCGGTTCTTGCCTTGAAGGGCCCAGTTCAGCGGTTCTTGCCTTGAAGGGCCCAGTTCAGCGGTTCTTGAGACGGCGGTCCCCAGCGGAGCGGTGCTGGAGACGGCGGGGCCCAGTTCAGCGGTTTTTGCCTTGAAGGGCCCAGTTCAGCGGTTCTTGCCTTGAAGGGCCCAGTTCAGCGGTTCTTGCCTTGAAGGGCCCAGTTCAGCGGTTCTTGAGACGGCGGTCCCCAGCGGAGCGGTGCTGGAGACGGCGGGGCCCAGTTCAGCGGTTCTTGCCTTGAAGGGCCCAGTTCAGCGGTTCTTGCCTTGAAGGGCCCAGTTCAGCGGTTCTTGCCTTGAAGGGCCCAGTTCAGCGGTTCTTGCCTTGAAGGGCCCAGTTCAGCGGTTCTTGAGACGGCGGTCCCCAGCGGAGCGGTGCTGGAGACGGCGGGGCCCAGTTCAGCGGTTCTTGCCTTGAAGGGCCCAGTTCAGCGGTTCTTGAGACGGCGGTCCCCAGCGGAGCGGTGCTGGAGACGGCGGCCATTCTATGGCCAACTGCTCATTGCCTGGTGGTGCCCTCCTGGGCAGCGGGGATGGTGCTCCTTCAATGCCCACCTGGGCTGTGGGTCCCTCCTGGCCAGCTGGGCTGGGTCCTCCCTGGGCAGCGGCTATGAGGGTGGTGGGCTCTCCCGGGGCAGCTGTGCCGGTTCCTCCCGGGGCAGCGGCTATGGGGGTTGCGGGCTCCTCCTGGGCAGCTGTGACAGGTCCTCCATGGGCAGCAGGCCTGCTGCCTGACTTCTCCGCCTTGCTGCCCTTGCCCTCCTTAGTCGGGAGTCTGTGGCCCTTTCCTCCCTTTGGAGCTGTGGCTGTTGACGGTGGCTGGCTAGTGTCCTGGGGGGATATCGAATCCGGGCTCCGGCGGCGGCCCTTCCGCCTTCTGCTCCTCTTCCCAGGGGGTGGGCTGGCTGTCCCCTTGCTGCTGGGCGAAGATCCAGACCTGCGGGCTGGTGGGCTCCAATACCCCTGCACCCTTGTCAAGGGGGCTGCAGGGCTGGTGGTGGCTGAGGTGCTCTTTTTACCCCGACGAGAAGGAGGGGGGGCTCAGGGTCAGGAAAGAAGGTAGCAGTAGAGAGATAGATTTTCTTGGGACAATGGAGAGTGGTAGGTACAGTGGGTATGGGAGTGGAGGGAGAGGATGTGGTTGTAGGCGAGACAAGTTTGCTGTCTTTGGGTGCAGGTGCAGGAGCGGGAGGCTGTTGTGAGGTGGATGGCTGTTGGGTGGGTGGGTGGCTGCGTTTGTGTGGTGTGGAAGAGGGGGTGACAGACACAGTGGGAGAGGACACAGGGGACATGTAAATGGCAGTGGGGGTGGTGACTGCACGTGTGCGGACTGGAGTGGAGGGTATGCTGGTGATGGAAACACTGGCTGAAGGTGAGGTGAATGAAGGTGTGAGTGTAGACGTCACAGGGAGGTAGGAGGGAGACGAGGAGGTGGGGGTCACAGAGGTGGTAGTGACTGTTGGCATGTCTGCATCGGAATGTTGCTTGTGTGAATGTCTGCGTGATCTGTGGTGCTTATGTTTGGATGAGCGGCTCTTGGGTGTTGAGGTGTGTGCAGGCTGGTCTGATGGTGTGGGTGGGACAGGCAGAGGAACAGGAGACTGGGAGGAGGGAGTTAGTAGAGGGAGGCAGGAGACAGGGACAATGGCTGCCGTCAGTGCTGAGGCCAGAGCCTGGAACGATCGCTGATGGGCAGCCTGACCCGAATGAATGCCCTCCAGGTACGCATTGCTGCGATGAACCTCCCTCTCCACCCCCTGGATGGCATTCAAAAGGGTAGTCTGCCCAACAATGAGCGTTCGGAGGAGGTCAATGACCTCCTCACTGAGGGCAGCGGGGGTAACAGGGGCAGGGCCTGAGGTGCCTGGGGCGAAGGAGATGCCCGGCTTCCTGGCAGAGCGGGCACGGGGCGAACGCTGAGGGGCTGCTGGGAGGGTGGAGATGGTGCGCTGGGTGGCGGCTGTACCTGTAATGGCGGGGGGCACGGATGGTGCCACCCCCGCAAGGGAGCTCCCTTCCGAGGACGTGTCCGTGTCGCTGCAGGCTCCAGTCGTCCCCGTTGTGGAGCTCCCCTCGCCCTCCGTCTCACTGGTCCAGTCAGACTCTGTGGCATGGCCCTCCTGGGCCATGTGTGATGCAGCTCCCTCCTGCCCCGATGCCACTTCTCCTCCGCCTGATGATGCTGATGCACACAAGCACAGAAAGACAAACAAAAAGGGGGGGGGAGAGAGAAATAAAGAGATTTTGAGTACATGGATCACCGGTACAGTTAGCGGACATGACAGACACAGATGCCCCCTGCACTAAGTTGCGCACTTGGGGTCCGCTACGCATTCCGTGGAACATGCCCTACACGCCTAGAGTTGACAACTGCACCCATGGATGACACGGCCCAGGGATGGCTGTACTGACACACTACTGAGGGTGGTGGCTGGGGACACAGGGGCTTACGGGGGTGCCCAGCCTACAGATATCGCCCTGGCCTATGGGGACCCACAGCCCTCCTCCCCCACCCAGACACCTCCACTGCGCGACAACAGAGTAGATGATGCTTGTACTCACCCCCTTGTGTCTGCTGTGCTGCCCTCACGCGCCCATCCAAATCAGGGTAGGCCACCGCCAGGATCCGGAACATCAGGGGGGTCAGTTGACGGCAGGCACCCCGCCTACGTTGGGAGGCCATCCACAGCAGAGACTCGGCGGTCTTCTTGGTCCCGCGGCGGATGTCCTCCCACCTCTTGCGGCAGTGGGTGCCCCGTCGATGGTGGACCCCCAGGGTCCGGACTTCCTTGGCGATGGCACGCCAAATCCCGATCTTCTCATGGGCGCGGACCTATGTGACACGTACAGTCAGGGAGAAATACCACGTTCAAGTTTGTCTGCATTTTCGTTGCCAGTGGCCCAACGCCCCCCATCCCCGCCAGGCCCCCGCCAGGCCCCCCACCAGGCCCAACATGCCCCCCATCCCCGCCAGGCCCCCCGCCAGGCCCAACATGCCCCCCATCCCCGCCAGGCCCAACATGCCCCCCATCCCCGCCAGGCCCCCCGCCAGGCCCAACATGCCCCCCATCCCCGCCAGGCCCCCCGCCAGGCCCCCGCCAGGCCCAACATGCCCCCCATCCCCACCAGGCCCCCCGCCGGGCCCCCCGCCAGGCCCAACATGCCCCCCATCCCCGCCAGGCCCCCCGCCAGGCCCCCGCCAGGCCCAACATGCCCCCCATCCCCCCCGCCAGGCCCCCGCCAGGCCCAACTTGCCCCCCATCCCCGCCAGGCCCCCCGCCAGGCCCAACATGCCCCCATCCCCGCCAGGCCCCCCGCCAGGCCCAACATGCCCCCCATCCCCGCCAGGCCCCCCGCCAGGCCCCCCGCCAGGCCCCCCGCCAGGCCCAACATGCCCCCCATCCCCGCCAGGCCCCCCGCCAGGCCCCCCGCCAGCCCCAACATGCCCCCCATCCCCGCCAGGCCCCCCGCCAGGCCCCCAAGCCAGCCAGTGGCCCCAAATCCATATTGAATTAAACTCACTTGTTGGTCTGGAGGACCGTAGAGTAGCGCATACTGGGGGAGGACCCCATCCACAAGTTTCTCCAACTCCTCTCCAGTGAAGGCAGGGTCCCTTTCCCCAGTCGCAGCAGCCATTGTCCCTTCCAGACCGAGGTCACAGCAACACTTGCAGTATAGGTCCTCTCCTGTGAAAGTTCAAGTCGCAAGTGGATAAGTAGATAGGAAATGGCGGTCACGTCCGCGGTGGTGCGTACCGCGGCGGGGCGTACCGCCACCGCCGGCGCCCTTCGCCATTGGCTCCTGAAACCCATAGGCTTCAATGTTAACCAATGCGGCTTCGCGCCGCGGTCTTCGACCGCCGCGGTGTGACACGCCAGCGCATTGACCTCACATCCCATTGTCACACTTCACAGGTCAGGCAGCCGCCATTTCGAGGGTCCACATGGCTCAATTTCAACTGCGTCACACAGGCCTAGGCCTTGCATAGCCACTCAGACACGCCATTCACTGCACAGAGAATCGTTTACTGTGCAAGCTGTGAGTACGTACCTGTGGGTTGCTTGACTCTGTGCTCCATGTTGTCCTTCCTAGGCACCGTCCGCTGGGTTTGGCGGGGAGACGGATGAATCCTCGCGTGTACCGACCGCTGGTGGACCTGTCGACAATGGAAGAACGCCACATTATCCTGACCTACCGGCTTGACCGTGCCACTATACAGGAACTGTGTGCCCAGCTGGAGCCCGACCTGATGTCCCCCATCCGCCAACCCACAGGGATTCCCCCTCTGGTGCAGGTCCTGTCAGTACTCCATTTCCTGGCAAGTGGGTCATTTCAGACAACAGTGGGAATTGCTTCTGGGATGTCTCAGCCCATGTTTTCGAAGGTGTTATCCAGAGTGTTGTCTGCCCTGATGAAATACGTGAGGAGCTACATCATTTTCCCTGAGGTGGGCGAATTGGCTTCAGTGAAGGGTGATTTCTACGCCCTTGGACATATTCCCAACATCATTGGTGCCATTGATGGGACCCATGTGGCTTTGGTTCCCCCAAGAGACAGGGAGCAGGTGTACAGGAACAGAAAAAGTTACCATTCCATGAACATCCAGATGGTGTGTTTGGCTGACCAGTACATCTCGCATGTAAATGCCAAGTTCCCTGGGTCAGTGCATGACGCCTAGATCCTGAGGAATAGCAGCATCCCTTACGTGATGGAACAGCTAGAGAGACACCGTGTATGGCTATTGGGGGACTCTGGGTACCCCAACCTGTCGTGGCTACTGACCCCAGTAAGGAATCCCCGGACCAGGGCAGAGGAACGGTACAATGAGGCCCATGGGCGTACTAGGAGGGTGATCGAACGCACCTTTGGCCTCCTAAAGGCCAGGTTTAGGTGCCTGCATATGACAGGTGGATCCCTAATGTACTCACCTAAGAAGGTGTGTCACATCATCGTGGCCTGCTGCATGCTTCACGACCTGGCTTTGCGCCACCAGGTGCCTTTCCTGCAGGAGGATGGTCGAGACGGTGGTGTAGTGGCAGCTGTGGAACCTGTGGAGAGTGACGAGGAGGAAGACGACGGGGCTGAAACAGACAACAGGGACAGAATCATTGAACAGTACTTCCAATAGGACACAGGTAACAATTCAAACATAATTTAGTGAATGTGAACTACTCTCCTGCATCTCTGCTGCCTGTCTATTTGCCCCAGTGTATGATGACTGAGTTGTGGCTTTTCCCTCCCTATTTCAGATCTGGGGTCCCCACTACGAGTCCTGTGCTTCGTTTCCCCATGGACTACAGCTTTGTGGCAGCTGTTTGTTGACTTCACTATGTACAAGGACATATTTGCACTGTCATGTCAATTACAATATTTTGAAATCACAGCCAGACTCCAGATAGTTTTGTGCTAAATGGGTGTTTATTTCAGTGCTCAAAATGGGATGGGTGGTTTCAATTGGGTGGGGGCTATGGTGAAGGAATGTCCATGGCAGAGTCCAGAGTAACAGTCACACAGGTGCATTGTCCAGAGGCCTGTGGAGAGATGGAGCATGGGCAGTTCAAGGATGGACAGGGTGACAATGTGGGACAGTGGGATGACATCAGGTGGTATCCTTTGCTGGCGGGGGTCTTGACATCCTACTCTGTCTTCTTGCGAGATCTCAGGGCCCTCTTGCGGGGTGGTTCTTCTCCTGCAGGAGGTGGGGGTCTGGTGGGCTGCTGTTGTGCGGGGGCCTCCTGTCCACTAGCGCCGGCGGAGGTGGTTGGCTGTTCTTGGTCCAGGCTAGTGGCAGGGGCCCTTTGTTGTTGTTGAGTGTCCGTCCTGGTGTTGATCAGGTCCTGCAGCAGCCCTACCATGGTAACCAGGGTGGAGGTGAGGGCTCTGATGTCCTCCCTGTACCCCCGATAGTGTTCCTCCTGCAGTACCTGGATCTCCTGGAACCGGGCCAGTACCGTCGCCATCGTCTCCTGGGAGCGGTTGTATGCTCCCATGATGGTGGTGAGGGCCTCGTGGAGAGTGGGTTCCCTGGGCCCGTCCCCCCCCTGTCGCACAGCTGCCCTCCGAGTTGCCCTGTTTCCCTGGGCCTCTGCCCCCTGGCCGGTGTGCCCACTACCACTGCCCCCAGGTCCCTGTTGTTGTTGGGGTGGTGGGTTATCCTGGGTGCCCTGTAGTGGTAGACACACCGCAGATTGACGCGCCCTGGAGACAGAGGCATGGGCCCGCTGGGTGGGAGCTGTGCTGGTGTTCCCAGAGGGGTTTGGGTCTGTAGTGGCCTGGGCCTGTGTGAGGGGAACCGACTGTCCAGAGGTCCCCGATGGTCCGGGCTGGTCATCGGTGTCCAGGTCGACAGAACTGCTGTCATCGCTGACGGCCTCTTGGGTGGGTGGTGTGGAGAATTCTGGGCCCTCCGTGGCAGTGTGTTGACGGTCGGGTCCTGCAGGGGTATAGAGGTATGGTTATAGTTTCAATGTGTGGCATATGGGTGTATCTGTGGGTTCCCGTGTCCCCAAGTGCTGGCATTCGTGTGTGGGGGCTTTGGTGAGGGTGGCTTGTGGGGGGGATGTGTATATGCATTGGGCATGCTTTGGTGATGGGTGTCCATGCTTAGTGGACGCATGCAGGCCTAGGTTTTGGGATGTGTGGGTTGTGATGGTGAGACATTGGCAGGGAATAGGTGTGCTGGGGGTGGGGGTGAGGATGGTGGTGGGGGTGAGGATGGTGGTGGGGGTGAGGGTGAGGGTGGGGGTGAGGATGGGGGTGGGGGTGAGGGTGGGGTTCGAGGATGGGGGTGAGGGTTGGGGTATGATTTGGCATGCAGGTGGGGGGGAAGCAGTAGTGAAGCTTCAACTTACCAGTGTCCATTCCTCCGCCGACTCCTGCGAGGCCGTCAGGATGCAGGATGTTCAAGACTTCCTCCTCCCATGTTGTAAATTGTGGGGGTTGAGGTGGGGGTCCTCCGCCAGTCTTCTGCACGGCGATGTTGTGCCTGGATACCATGGAACGCACCTTCCCCCGTAGGTCGTTCCATCGCTTCCTGATGTCTTCCCGATTTCTGGGCTGCTGTCCCACAGCGTTGACCCTGTCGACAATCCTCTGCCATAGCTCCGTCCTCCGGGCAATGCTGGTGTATTGGACCTGTGTGCCGAAGAGCTGGGGCTCTACCCGAACGATTTCCTCCACCATGACCCTGAGTTCTTCGTCTGAGAAGCGGGGCTGTCTTTGGGGTGCCATGGAGTGGTGTGTATGATGTGTGGGGTGGAGTATGTGTAGTTAAGTTTGTTGAGTGTGGTGGTGTGTGTTGTTTTGTGTGTGGATATTGTGTGGGTGATGGTGTAGTGTGCCTCTGTGTGATGGTATTCTGTGATCGCTGATGTGTCTCTCAGTGCTTCTTTCTGAATTTTTTGTCGTAGGGGTTTGTGGGTGATGTGGGTGTGTGTTTTATATTGTATTGTGTGTGTGGGAGTGGTGTGTGTATGTGTATCAGGTGTGTGGAATTCAAATCGGCCAATGTGGCTGAGTTTTGTTCGTTTGTGTGTATTCTGACCGCGGCGGTGTGTACCGCCAATGGTAAACCGCGTTTGAAAGACCGCCGCGTGGATTCGTGGGTCGTAATGGCATGGGCGTATTTCTGTTGGCGTGACGGTGGAGGTTTGGTCACCTCCACTTTTCCGCCGTCCGCTGGTCTGGCGGTCTGTTGTGGCTGTCGGATTTTCGGAGGTTTGGCTGCTGCGGGTCAGAATGACCGTGGCGGGTTACCGCGACCGCGGCGGAATTATGGAGGATTTCTGACCGGCGGTAGGCGCCTTTTACCGCCGAGGTCAGAATGACCACCTAAGTATACTTTATCGTATAAATTAACCCCTTGTTGGCCATTGACTTCAGTTGATTCTGTTACCCAAGTATGTAAGTGGTTATTGGGTTGCATTTCCTTTGCACACACTGTGCCTTGCCCCACTTAGGACTTCTGACTTCCATTTAAGAGGCTAAGGGTGTGATACATATATATATTGGTTGGCCCAAATGCCAAATTTATAAAAATAACTCATTCTGGCAGACTATTAATTTATTGACAAGAATTGCTATTGAGGTGGTTCCTATCAATGCATTGTTAATATGCTGTACGGCTCTGCCAAATATGACTGGGCCATACGGCAAATCATTTTTTTTTTCCAAAAACAAAACCCCAAAGCAGGATTTTGTTTTTATTTAAAAAAAACACTGCCCTCCCCCTTGCCAAGAAAGTTATATCCCATGGTGAGGGGGATATGTTGCAGTTTTTACTGCCCTTTACTGCTGGGGCTTTTCTGGCAGTGACGGGCAGTGAAAACTGACCTATAGATAAGCTCATCTAAGTTAGACGGGCAGCCATACAGGTTAACCTCTGAAGACCCTTACTCCGGTGGGCCATTAAAAGGGAGTCTAACCATGAGACAGATGGAGTACAGCCTACAGTGGTTACACCAGTGGTCCGCCCGCTTTTAAAGCTGGTGGAAGGACCAAGTACTCTGTCCCTGTTGTGGCAGAGTACTTTCTCCAAACACATAAATTATGCCCATCATGTTTTGCCTGTAAGTCAAGCCTGTGATCTGGTTAAGTTAGTGACTACAGTGGTTCACACTGACAAGGACTGTGACAATTATTTGAGGTAGGTACACACCCCTCATCAAATACTACCAAAGTCTTACACACTACTTTTGTATTTGGAAAATATAAGTCGCTTGATTTAGTAAAAAGCTTTCTGTATATAAGGGGGTGATTCTCACCCTGGCGGGCGGCGGAGGCCGCCCGCCAGAGTTCCCCCATCAAAATACCGCTCCGCGGTCGAAAGACCGCTGAGGGTATTTTGGGATTTGCCCTGGGCTGGCGGGCGACCGCCAAAAGGCCGCCCGCCAGCCCAGGGCAAATCATCCTTCCCACGAGGACGCCGGCTCAGAATTGAGCCGGCGGAGTGGGAAGGTGCGACGGGTGCAGTGGCACCCGTCGCGTATTTCAGTGTCTGCATAGCAGACACTGAACTACAATGTGGGGCCCTCTTACGGGGGCCCCTGCAGTGCCCATGCCATTGGCAGGGGCACTGCAGGGGCCCCCAGGGGCCCCACGGCACCCCCTACCGCCATCCTGTTCCTGGCGGGAGACCCGCCAGGAACAGGATGGCGGTAGGGGGTGTCAGAATCCCCATGACGGCGGAGCGCGCTCCGCCGCCATGGAGGATTCTCAAGGGCAGCGGAAAACCGGCGGGAGACCGCAGTTTTTCCGCATCTGACCGCGGCCAAACCGCTGCGGTCAGAATGCCCTGCAGGGCACTGCCAGCCTGTCGGCGGTGCTCCCGCCGACCCTGGCCTCGGCAGTCTCTGAACGCCGGGGTCAGAATGACCCCCATAGTGTTGAATTATGGTGCCAATTTGTTTGGGTTTACCATTGACAGTCTCTCCTTTCCAGTTAAAGAACCATGTATGCTAGTTCACCTACTCCACTCAAAATATAAAACTTCATTTTCTGTGGCCTGTTTCCTTGTTATCCATATTGGGGTTGAGGAGGAGGATGAAGTTTGATTTTGGTGGTATCTATCCTATGCTTATTACTACATAAACACTGATTATGAGTCAGGGAGAGTGAAATTGCCATATGGAATTCTGCATTGCCCGATTGTTTGTGGACCAGTTTTTCCTCACCCATGTTTACCAGAGTGTTAGAACACTAAATTGAGAAGTTCCTCTGTAGAAAGACACTGAACACAATTCTGAGTGCTAATGCAGGTATGTTTAAACCTTACACAAGATCCAGGATCCAACTGGCAGGGCTAGGATCCAACTTGTAACTGACCAATCTTTCAACCCCTAGCCCCGTAACATTCTATTCCTGTTATCCCATACATTCTATGCCCTTGACCTAACACATCTTTTCCCTTCTGAAACTAAAAGATTCAAAAACAAAAATCACAAGCAAAGGCTTTAACCCACAACAATAAAAAGAGAAATTTGCATTTCTAATAGACAGGCAGCTAACTCCACCTATGGTTTATCTGCAATGAGTTCTGTCACATGTAACAAACCTATAACATAAAAAATCATATAAATTCACCTCTACCAGAACTTGGCATAGTCTCCAAAGTTACACAGAGGGCCTGATTTAGATCTTGGTGGAGGGAATACTCTGTCACAAACATGATGGATTTCTCATCCAACGTATTATGATTTCCATAGGATTTAATGGAATTGTAATACAGTGGAAGTGATAGCCATCACATTTGCAACAGAGTATTCCCCTCCATCAAAATCTAAATAAGGCCCATAGTGACTTAGCTTTGCAGGTGCTGTCCTCCTCCTTGACATTGTCAGACATCTAACATCTTGAGGGATTGACAGTGATTCTTGAGCCATAGCATTGCTTCTCCAAATCACCTCCTATCTCTGCTTAGATAATTTCCTTGTGTTCCACCAATTACCATCCTCAAGCATCACCACATGATCTTCAACACATAGGGCCTGATTCAGACCTTGGCGGACGGCGGAGGCCGTCCGCCAAGGTCCCGCCGACAAATGACCGCACCGTGGTCAAAAGACCGTGGCGGCCATTCAAACATTTCCGCTGGGCTGGCGGGCGCTCTCCACAAGAGCGCCCGCCGGCCCAGCGGAAATGCCCCTGCAACGAGGACGCCGGCTCAGAATTGAGCCGGCGTAGTTGCAGGGGTGCGACGGGTGCAGTTGCACCCGTCGCGTATTTCAGTGTCTGCAAAGCAGACACTGAAATACTTTGTGGGGCCCTCTTACGGGGGCCCCTGCAGTGCCCATGCCCCAGGGGCCCTGCGGCACCCCCTACCGCCATCCTGTTCATGGCGGGTTTCCCGCCATGAACAGGATGGCGGTAGGGGGTGTCTGAATCCCCATGGCGGCGGAGCGCGCTCCGCCGCCATGGAGGATTCAATGGGGCAGCGGTAAACCGGCGGGAGACCGCCGGTTTACCCTTTCTGACCGCGGCTGAACCGCCGCGGTCAGAATTCCCTTGTGAGCACCGCCAGCCTGTTGGCGGTGCTCCCGTGGTCGGTGACCCCCATAGTATTCTCTTGTCATCAGAAACTTAGAATGACCCCTGGATGTTATGCCAGGTAATTTAACCCTAACCCAATTCCCCTCTTTGCTTGATGCCTTCCTTTCTCAATATTCACGCTCACATATTTTCTTTGTCCATTCTCACTCTTGTCTCTTACATGCACATGTTTCTCTTCAAATACAGACAAATCACACATCCAGGAGCAAACTAACTTCGTGTTGCCAAACAAGTCTTCAAGAGTGAAAAAGAGATAAATTCCTAATGGCATTTGGGATAATTGAAATCGCCCACAATAAATCCCGTAGCCCTTTTTCCCAATCCAATCTATTTGCCACTGACAACTGAATATTATCCCTGATGACCTTGTTATACCTTTCTACCAACCCTTTGCTCCCAGCTATAAGGATATAGTCACATGTTTAATGCCCCAGTGGGTCAAAAACCTTTGAAATTCTTTTAAAATAAGTCTCACCCAATTGTCCATTACTAACTCTACTGGAGCTCCTTCCCTCATAAATAAAGATTGCAAAAAATCAATAACCTCTTCCATGCTAGCCGTTTTCACACATTCTACCTCAGACCATTGTGTCCTATTATCAACCAAAACAAACACATGCCTACAATGCGCTTCACGTACTTACATTAATTCAATGATTTCCAAAACCAATTTATACCAAGGCTTCTCAGGTACAGGTGTAGTTTCAACTGGACTAGGAAAACTAATCTGGCTTTTATCACTAATTGCACAAGCTACACAATCTCTTACAAGTTCTTCCACTTTTCTATCCATGCCTGGCCACCGGAGCAACCCTCTGATCCTCCTCTTCATGGCTCCTCCTCTTCATGGCTCTCATGCCCACTTGACCTTTATGCACCAGTCTCAAAACCTTTTCTTGCATCACCTGAGGGTTATACACCATATCTAACCTCCTCAAAATACCATCTTAAACATTCAGCTCTGGGAACACATGCTTGCAAACAGTTATAGGCTCATTTGTTCCTTTTTTTGGCAATCCCTTACTTAACCAGTAACTCCTGCAAAACCACATTATCAATGACAACTACTCCGAAATATATAGCTGGTCATCTCCTGGCATAAAAGCAATAATGTAAAAATCATCACCGTGACTGTCTTGCACCACATCCTCCATTTTGAGGGGTAATCTGGGCAAACAATCAACGAATACATTATTCACACCTGGTATAGATTCCAAGCAGAAATGCAATTCCTTCAATCTGTAATGTCACTTGGCAATTCTGGGTATAGCCTTTCCTGTCCCCTTGGTTGATAATAAACTGACCAAAAGTTTATGATCCATACAAATGGTAAACTCAGCTCTCCACAGATACTTCCTAAAGTAGTTAATGCCCCACTAAGAATCCAATGGTTCATATACTCTGACTAGGCATTCTCAGCATTGCATTGGGAATGAAACATGCATAAAACTCAAACATTCTAAAAATGAAATGCAATTGGTGCAGAAAATTCCATAATAGCTTTCATTCGGCTCTATGCTGATAGTTTATAACCCAGGTAATTAACACAATCCACAACAACCTTGAACTTGTTTACTTTCAAAGTGTCACTTTCTCCTTCAAGATGGTCTAAACAGAGCCCAATGTTTTGTCATGAGAAACTATATATTGTCCAAATTTGAGAATATCATCCTGGAAACATGATACATTTGGGATATCTTTGAAAATGGCTTCCATCACCCTTTAAAAAACAGATGAGTCTGAAGCCAAACCAAAAGGCATCCATTTAAACCTATATGCTTTTTGATGGGTAATAAAAGACGTTAGATGACAACTCTCAGAAAGTAATGCAATTTGATAAGCTGATGTGATATCTAATGTTCTAATTGAATCAAATCTGGAATATTAGTCAGAGAATGTCTATCCACCCAGATTCTGTCATTTAAATCTCTCAAATCCATCCATATTCTCAAAGACCCATTACCCTTTCTTGTTAATACCATAAGAGATAACCATGGCAAACTCTAGATGTATTCACTGTTATCTTGTTGACACAAAGCTTACAATTCTGCCTCCAGTTCTTTCCTCATGGCAAGTGGTGCACATCTCTGTTTATGTTCTACTGGACATGCTCCAGCCTTCAGCATAATTTGCTGTGAAAGACACTTAGGCCCTCATTACAACCCTGGTGGTCGGTGATAGAGTGGCGGTAATACTGCCAACAGGCTGGCGGTAAATACCACCAAATTATGACCATGGCGGAAAGAGCTCAGACAGACAGCCATTTTAACCCACCGACAGCCAGGGCGGAATCAACAGTGGTGGTAGCCGCCTACAGTCAGGCAGAAGCCAATGTACCACCCACTGTACGATGACAGCCCAATCTGCCACCTTTTCTGGGGCAGTACCAACGACATCAAAAGCCTGGTGGAAACACTGCACAGAAGGAAAATGACTCACCATTGGAGACTCAGTAAAGAACCACGCCACCATGGAGCCTGAACTGCAGATCTTCCCAATGCTTTTCAATGTCCTGCTCCACCACGAACACCAACGACGGCGAAGACGAACACGGTGAGTACAGCCACCTAGCACACAGGGGAGTGGGGAGGAAAAAGAGAGTGACACACAGACGCAACATGCAACACCCCCACCCCCAAAACCATACATACAATCAGATGCAATAAGAAAACATATTTACCCCGTACCTCTCAGGAATAATGCAAGGAATACATGAATAGATGAAAAAGAGTGTAATAATATAAGTACATCCAATCTAAAAGTTTTTACATATGTACAAATCAAGGGACACTGACCAGTCCTCAATGTGTGTGGGCTATAGGGCCACATTACAAATTCCAAGGCCCCACTTGTCTCCTGCAACAACACGGAGAGAACACTGCAGGGGCATCAGTTCGAAAATAGGCAGGCACCTTAGGGGGATGGGGGACGGGGAATGGGAGCACCTCAGCTGGGAGATGGTACAACACTGCTGGTCCTGGAGGGGGCAACATGCCCTGTGCCCTTTGTCCTGGGGAGTGCAAGGCCACAGTCTCTCAAGTGGGTGGTTTGCCCACTGCTTGGTCCTGGGGAGTACAATGCCACGGTATCTCAAGTGGGTGAGTTGCCCACTGCTTGGTCCTGGGGAGTGCAAGGCCACAGTCTCTCAGGTGGGTGATTTGCCTACTGCTTGGTCCTGGGGAGTGCAAGGCAACAGTCTCTTGGGTGGGTGACTTGCCCCGTGATCTTCATCCTGGGGAGGATGGGGTGAGTGGGTGCCATACCCACTGGCTCTGGAGGGGGAATTCATGCCCTGTGATCTTCATCCTGGGGAGGATGGGGTGAGTGGGTGTTTTCCCCACTGGTTCTGGAGGGAGCATTGTGCCCTGTGATATTCATCCTGGGGAGGATGGGGTGAGTGGGTGTTTTCCCCACTGGTTCTGAAGGGGGCTTCATGCCCTGTGGTGCTGGTGGTGGTTTGGGTAAGCTCCAGCCCATCCCCTGCAGCCTTGGACGGCTGCCCACTGCTGGTGGTGGTGCTGGTGGTGGTGCTGATGGTGGTGCTGCTGCTGGTGGTGGGGGGAAGCTCCATCCCATTCCCTACAGCCTTGGACGGCTGCCCATTGCTGGTGGTGCTGCTGGTGGTGGTGATGCTGCTGCTGGTGGTGGTTGGGGGCAGCTCCAGCCCATCCCCTGCAACCTTGGATATGGATAGCTGCACCACCATGGCTGGTGGTGGGGGCTCTGACTGAGACCCAGCACCAGGCCTCTTGTCCTTTCTGGCTGCTGGTGCAGGCCCCGTGTCCTTCCTGGCAGCAGCTGGGGATGGCCCCTTGCCCTTCCTGGCAGCAGCTGGGGATCGCTCCTTGCCCTTCCTGGCATCAGCTGGGGATTGCTCCATTTCCTTCCCGGCAACAGCTGGGGGTGGCACCTTGACCTTCATGGCAGCAGCTGGGGAAGGCTCCTTGCCCTTACTGGAAGCAGTTGGGGCAGGCACCCTTTCCTTGTGGCTGCCTGGTGCCTGGGATCCTTTCCCACCACTAATTGCTGTGGACACTGGTGGGCCCGTGGACTGGATGGCTCAGGTGCTTGCCTGGGCTTTATCCACCCTGGCCAGATGTGAAGGAAGGCGGGGAGGGGGAGGGAAGAGGCCAATGGAGGAGAAGAAAAACTACTTAGGGACATTGGGACTGGAAGAGGGAGAAGGTTTGAGAGTGGAGGAAGAGGAGTGGTTGTAGGAGGTGCCAGTCTGCTGTGTGTGGGTGCAGGTGCATGGGCTGGATGCTGTTGTGAGGTAGATGGCTGTTGGGTGTCTGAGTGCTTGCGATTGTGTACTTTGGAAGGGGGGGCACAGACACAGTAGGAGAGGACACAGGGGACGTGTGCATGGCTGTTGGGGTGGTGTTTGCCAGTGAGGTGTGTGTTCCGATAGGTGTGCTGGTGATGGCGGTAGTGGATGAGGATGTAGTGCATGCAGGTGTGAGTAGAGACGGAACTGGGAGGGAGATGTATTGTGAATGTTGGAATGTCTGCATTTGGATGGTGTTTGTGTGAGTGCCTGTGGGATGAAGTGTGGTGCTTGTGTTTGCCTGTGCCACTCTTGTGTGTTGCCCTGTGTGCATGCTCGTCTGCCTGTGTGATTGGGATAAGTTGTGGTTAAGGGGAATGGGATTGGGTAGAGCAAGTTGGAGGGGGGGGGGAAACAGGGACAATGGCTGCCATCAGAGAGGAGGTCAGAGCCTGGATTGATCTCTGTTGGGCCCCTAAGCCAGTGTGAATGCCCTCCAGAAATGCATTGGTCTGTTGCATTTGGGCTGCCAGCCTCTGCATGGTGTTCACAATGGTTGACTGCCCAACGGAGATGGATCGCAGGAGGTCAATAGCCTCCTCACTCAGGGCAGCAGGGCTAACGGAGGCAGGGCTGAGGTGCCTGGGGCGAAGGAGATGCCCACCCTCCCGGGTGAGCTGGCATGAGCAACTCGACGAGTGGCTGCTGGGGGGCGGTGCTGGTACGGAGGTGGCGGCTGTACCTGTAGCTGGGGTGGGCATAGAGGTGTCCGCCACCACCAGGGAGCTTCCATCGGAGGAGGTTTCCGTGTCCAAACTGTCCCCTCCAGTCCCTGCCGTGGTGGTCCCCTCACCCTCTGTCCCACTGGTGCCCTCAGCGTCGGTGGACTCTGCCTCCTGGGTCCTGTGGGATGCATCTCCCTCCGTCACCAGTGCCTCTGCTGCCAGGTGATGCTAATGCACATAAAGACAGGATGACAAAACAAAAAAGGGGGGCAGAGACAAAGGATACCTTTGGTCAATGGCTGCACCTACACCACCATTGGCATACACGGCACACTCACACACAGGGATCAGCCCTACACACTATGCAATGCACTACCAGTAACAATGCTAGTCACCAGAGAATGGGGAGGGATACATACCACCAAATGCAGCATACCTGGGACCCACACAGGTCTGCCCAGTAGTGGATGCCTACTACCTAGGTTGAAGGAATATCACATCAGAACCCTGGCCAACATGGGACCTACTCTGCAATGTCAGGCCTGGCCTAGGGGCCCCCACTGACACACATCCCCCACCCTGATACCACCCCACCATGCGTAAGTAGTAAGGATGGGCACTGTACTCACCCCATTGTGGCTGCTGTGATGCCCCCAAGTGCCCATCCAGCTCCGGATAGGCCACCGCCAGTATGCGGGCCATCAGGGGTGTGAGGTTTCAACGGGCACCCCTTCCTCATTGGGAGGCCATCCCCAGCTGGGCCTCCACCGTGTTCCATGGCAAGCGTCTGAGGTCCCTCCACCGTTTCCGACAGTGGATGCTCCGCCTGCCATAGACCCCTAGGGTCTGCATGTCCTTGGCGATGGCACACCATATACCCTTCTTTTGATGGGCGCTTATCTGCAGAGGAAATACACACATGGAAAGGTATTAGTCAGACTGTCCAGGCTTTTACACTCATGGCCCACCATACCTCTTCCCATCAACATTTGCGTAGACATTGCCCAGCATACAAGCTGCATGCAGCTCAGGGCCCATCCACCAACCCCCCCACCCACATGAGGCCTTCACATACACCACTCTATGCATTCATGCACCATGCATTGTGCTCACAGTGTACTCACCTGTTGGTCTGGAGGCCCATACAGCAGTCCGTACTGGGGTAGGACCCAATCCACTAGTCTCTCCAACTCTGCTGAGGTGAAGGCAGGGGCTCTTTTCCCCGTCACACGGGCCATGGTATGTTCCAGACACAGGTCACAGAAGCACATGCAGGGTAGGTCCTCTCCTGTTGAAGGTCAGGTAGCAAGTGAGTGAACAGATAGAAAATGGCGATGAAGTCTGCGGCGGTGCACACCGTCACCGCCGGCGTACATCACCATTGGCCACTGTACTCCATAGGGCCCAATATTATCCAATGAAGCGTTGCATGGCGGTTCCCGACCACCTCCCGCAATGGCGCACAACGTCAGTGGAATTACCTCACTTCTACCTGTCCCTCCATACAGGACAGGCGGATGCCATTTCAGGGGGGGCTGGCCATGGATCATAACTGCATCACAAATCACAATTGTGCATACAGGACAAATGCCACTAATACATTTAAAATTCACATCATGCATTGAACTGTAGTGGCTACAATGTACAGTTCATGACCGACTCCTCACTCTTTTTCCCCATAGATTGCAACCACTGAGGATAAATAGTACAGACCCCTGGTAGACTTGGCAACAATGAGGTCAGGCACATTATCCTCAACTACAGACTTGACAGGGCCACAATCACGGAGTTGTGTGCCCAACTGGAGCCTGACCTGATATCTGCAATCCTTCACCCCAATGGGCTCCCCCCTCATGTGCAAGTGCTATCTGTGCTCCTTTCTTGGCAACTGGTTCTTTCCAAGTGACAGTGGGCTTGGCAGCAGGAATGTCACAGCCAATGTTCTCAAATGTGCTGACGAGAGTGTTGGCTGCCCTGATTAAACACATGTGCAGCTACATTGTTTTCCCCCAGGTGGAGGATTTGGCCACAGTGAAGGCTGACTTCTATGCAATGGGACATATCCCCAAAATGGGGTGATTGATGGAACACATATTGCATTTGGCTCCCCCCGGCAAAATGAACAGGTTTTCAGAAATCAAAAAAGTTTTCACTCGATGAATGTCCAGATGGTGTGCCTGGTGGACCAGTACATCTCCCACGTCATTTCGAAGTATCCTGCATCTGTGCATGATGCCTTTATCCTGAGGAATAGCAGCATCCCAGATGTGATGGCCCAACTACAGAGGCACAGGGTGTGACTAATAGATGAGCCCTGATTCCCACCCAGTGAATGTTGGTGTATCGGTATGGTGTGGGCCATAAGTGATACTGTGTGGCTAACTGTTGTCTCTCGATATTTGCAGGTGACTCAGGTTACCCCAACCTATCATGGCTACTGACCCATTTGAGGAATCCCAGGACAAGGGCTGAGGAACATTACAATAAGGCACATGGGCGATCAAGAAGGATCACTGAACTTACTTTTGGCCTCCTGAAGACCAGGTTTCAGTGCCTCCATCTAACAGGTGGATCCCTGTGCTACTCACCCAAGAAGGTCTGCTAGATAATTGTGGCATGCTGCATGTTGCATAACTTAGCCTTGAGACGTCATGTGCCGTTTCTGCAGGAGGAGGAGGCTGGAGATAGCGGTATGACAGCAGTGGACCCTGTGGACAGGGAGGATGAGCAGGCAGAGGATGAGGATGAAGAAAACAGAACTGCAGTGATCAGACCATACTTCCACTGATACATAGGTAAGACAGTGTAACTTCACAATCCATTGTCATTAGTTTAGTTTCACATTGTCACTGGCATGCTGTGAATTCCCACTTCTATGCCCACTCACTGTACCCTTTCGCAACTCTTTTTGCAGATGTTGGTGCCCTCTATCACTCCTGGTGTGTTCACTGCAGCCAACTACAGGTCTTTCCTATGTAAAAATTACTGTACAGTTGAATTGCAATGTTTAAACCTTGTTAAATGATTACACACTTAAATAATTTTACATACTCCATACTATTATTTTTTCAAAGTGTGTTTATTGCAGTTCTAAAACGTAAAGGGAGAAGTGCAATGGGCTGGGGTGATGATGGAGGAAAGTCCAGGGTATAGTTCCAGTCTATTTGTAGCACAGGTGCATTGCCCAAGGGGGCATAGGAAGGGGAGCAATGGCAGTTCAAGGCGGACAGGGTGACAGAGTGGGACACAAGGGTGACAATCAGGAGAGTCTTCTTTCCTGGCGGGGGTCTTGGCAATAGTCTCTGGTTTCTGCCTGGATCGCAGTGAATGTTTGCGGGGTGGTTCTCCTTCTGCAGGGGGAGGGGTACTGGTGGCCTGTTGGTCCTGTGGTGGGGCCTCCTTCCTACTAGCGGCAGCAGGGGTGGAGAGCAGTTCAGTAGTCTGGCTAGTGGCAGAGGCCCGCTGTTGTATGACTGCCTCCCTCATAATGTTGGCCATGTCTGCCAGCACCTCTGCAATGGAGACCAGGGTGGTGTTAATGGCCTTCAAGTCCTCCCTGATCCCTTGGTACTGTCCCTCCTGTAGCCGCCTGTTCTCCTGCATGTTGTCCAGGATCTGGCCCAGCATATCCGGGGGATGTTGGTATGATCCCAGGAACTCAGTAAGTACCTCCTGGAGAGTTGGTTCCCTGGGCCTGTCCAACCCCTGGCGCACAGCATTCCTCCCAGCTTCCTTGTTGTCCTGTGCCTCTGTCCCCTGAACCGTGCGCCCACTGCCACTGACCCCAAGTCCCTGATTGTCTTGGGTATGATTGATGTGTCCTGGGGACATAGGTATGGGTCCGCTGGGTGGGTGCTGTGGTGGTGTTTCCAGGTGGGGGAGGCTCTGTGGTGGTCTGTGACTGTACCTGGGTAACCGACTGTCCGGAGGTCCCTGATGGGCTAGGTTGGTCATCCAGATCCAGATGAGCAGAGTCGCCGTCATCACTGTGGGCCTCTTCTGGGGGGGCCTGGATTGGGCCGGCACCTCATCTCCGGTGTCATTGGCTTGGATACCTGTGGGGATGTAAATGCAGTGTTATTGTTTCTGTGTGTGACATATTGTGCATGGGTGGGTTGCCCTCTATGGTTGCAATTGCCCTGGCAGCTTTACCTTGTGTGAGTTGTTATGTGGTGGGCTAGCTGATTGTCTCTAGTGTGTATACTTTAGTGATAGGTGTTCATGCAGGTCTGTGAGTGGTGTCCATGCATTGGTATGGCATGCATGGCTTAGCATTGGGATGAGTGGGTTGTGATGGTGGGGTGTGTGGGTAGTGGTGGAGTGATGGGAGTGAGGGTGGGGGTATGTGATGGCATGCAGGTAGGGAGGTGAAAGTAGTGGAGAGTTCACTTACCAGATTCCAGTCCTCCTGAACTCCTGCCAGGCCCTCAGGATGCATGATTGCCAAGACTTTCACCTCCCATGTTGTTAGTTGTGGGGGAGGAGCGGGGTCCACCACCAGTCCTCTGTACTGCGAGCTGGTGTCTTGCAGCAATGGAACGTACCTTCCCTGTAGGTCGTTCCACCTCTTCCTGATGTCCTCCCTTGTTCTTAGTTGCTGTTCACAGTGTTGACCCTGTCCACGATCCTCCGCTGTAGCTCCATCTTCCTTGCTATTGATATCTGCTGCACCTCTGCTCCAAATAGCTGTGGCTCTACCCGAATGATTTCCTCCACCATGACCCTTAGCTCCTCCTCAGAGAATCTGGGGTGTCATTGTGGTGCCATGGGTGTTGTGTGAGTATTGTGGGTGAGGGCGTGTAGGGTGATGTGTTGGGGAGTGTGTTGTGAGGTGCGTGTTTGGTGTATAGGTGATGGTGGTGTGTGTCTCTGGTCTTGTCTGTGGTCATGGTGTCTGTCTTGTGCCAATGATTTGTAATGGTAAAGGGTTGTGGGTAATATGGGTGTGTGTTTTATAGTGGTGTGTGGGTGTAGTGTGTATGGGTGTCAGGTGTGTGTAATTTAAATTGTCCAATGTAGTGTTGTTTTGTTTGGGTGTGTGTATGTACCGCCAATGGTTTACCACCATTGAATGTCCACTGTGGTCATTTGGGGTTCACATTGTGGTGAGTGTAGTTCTGTTGGCATAATGGTGTGGGTTTGGATACCACCAGTTTATCACTGACCTTTGGTTGGCGAACTTGTGTGTGTGGCTGAATAGTGTCGGATTGGTGTATGTGTGTCATAATATGGTGAACGGATATCCGCCGCGGTGGCAGTATGTTGGCCGCAGTCAGCATGGCGGTAAGTGGGATTTACCGCCAATGTCATAATGAGGGCCTTAATCTTGCGAAGTTTTTCTCTAAAAACGGCAGGGAAAGACATTTCCCAAACACCTTTGTCAACACACCAAACAGACATGCACTCCTTCTTCAACAATACTTGCTCAATTCTATTGGGAGCTAAAATTATCCCTACACTCCTCTGTTCCAACTACCCCAAAAGACATGGCCCATCTTAGGTTGCATAAATTGTTCTTGACGTACTGACTAGAAAATGTTTCAATACCCGAAGAAACAATACAATAAAGAAGCATTTTTTCTGTGTAAATACTTCCCCCTCAGTGGCCTCCAGATATGCACCAAAACCCTCTTTCTATAGCTGCCACTCAGCAGGAGGATTTCCCAGCAATAACAAAAAGGCAATCACTTTGCAACATGCTGATATAAAATGTGAAAATTCAGTACCCAAAAGGTAAAGTATGAGAGAGTTAGTACAAAAGAGTCCTCTGGAGAATTTGCACAAAAGAAAATATCTGAATCTTCCTGCTGGTGTGCGAATTGCTGAGGTTGTAGCTCATGTGATCAACGCGATATGATCAACATAATGATAAAATCTTGACACTGACACAACAGGGCATCCTGTTTCCTGGTGAATGGATCACCAGGATCAACACATTAAGGGTTATACTGGATCATCATACCGCTGTAAATGCTGTTGGAAACAAAATATTGCCCAATTTAAAATGGCGATGCCAGCCATCATGCTTATGGACGTCACCATGCATGTTGCAGATCCTCTGGGAAATTGTAGGAAATTAACCCCAAATGGAGATTGCATCCAATGATGTTCCTCATGTCCAAGTTTTAGACACTTCCCTATTGTCACCCTTCATATATATACAAATTGCAAAGCTTGCACCAGATACCTACAATTTGCAAAGCTTGCACCAGATATCTGCAGATTGCAAAGCTTGTACAAGGAGATGGGAGATAAGGATTGCGCAGCAACAGAGGAGTTATGGAGGTGGCCTGCCAGCCTTAAGATCTTCCTTCATTCCTTTCGGTGGTGTAACAATAGCACCGCAGCCTCTGCGGTGTGGGCGGCCTGAGCTCCAGGGCGCCCCCTCAGCACAGTACATTGTGCATGGGTGGTGGGCCCCTGGCTTGAGAGCCCCGGACTGGTTTGGGGAGGGGCCTCCATGTACTTTGCAGGGGGACCCTTTCAAGTTTTGTTACATCACTGGTTCCTTTGTACTTCTTTGTAATTTAACTTTTGACTTCCTTCTAATTGACCTAAGTCTAAGAATACTTGCTTCCCATGCTGGCTCGTGCCACCTATGATCACTCCCGATGATACCCTTCTACTTCTCTTTGGACCAGAAGCACTATCCACCAACACAGTGTAAAGAAGGCTTAATTCTTTATAGTTTTTATAAATGTAAAAATGGACAACTGTATTTTTTATTTTTGTGCCATAAATGTTCTGTGTTGGTGAATATTATAATGTATAAATATGTGCATTATATATATGAAAACTATATTAAGTATTTGTAATATCCTTCTTTTGTGGATTATTATAACCATACAGTTAATATATACACATACACAAATAGATACATATATATAAATATTCACTGAACAAATCTGATATCTAGGTATTAGGGTAAACACAAGTGTTTATAAACCAAATAAAACTCTGATAGTTACCAGTTACAGCTTACTGAGATAACACCCTTGTCTTACCCTTTGTATGACATTACATATTATATCATTCATGACATGATTGGTGACATCACCAATGATATTATACAATTATTGTGGCACCATCCTGTAGAGTTTCTGGGCTTGAGATTATTTAACATGCTACATCAGTGGACACATTTGTATTCACATTGATGAAATTATCTTGTTGAAGCATGGCTGCCAAGTTTTCAGATCGCTTTGTGTGACATTCTCATAGTTCATTGTACTTATGAGTGACATTCAGTGTCCAAAGCTGTGACACTTTGAGTGACGCTGCCTGGTGAGCAAGACTAAGCATTTAAGTTTATAGAAACAGATAAATGTCAGGAATTATAGCCATTTGAGCAACAAGAAACTCTAAGGGGGTCATTCCAACCCTGGCGGTCGGTGTTAAAGCGGCGGCAAAACCGCCAACAGGCTGGCGGTAAAACAAATGCAATTCTGACCCTGGCGGAAACCGCCAACAGAGACCGCCACTTTAACACACCGCCCGCCACAGCGGGACAAACAAACAGTGCAGCGGTCACCGCCAACAGACAGGCGGGAGACAATGTACCGCCCACCCTATCACAACCCACCAATCCGCCAACTTTTCCGGGGCGGTAGCCCCGCCGATAAAAACACGGCGGAAACAGACATTTCAAATGGAAAACGCTCACCTCCATACACCCCACGAGGAATCTGGACAGCATGGAACCCGAACTCCACATCCTACCAGCCATTGTCTTCCTGCTCCTCTACCAGGAGCACGAACGCCGGCGCAGAAGACAACAGTGAGTACTGCACCTACGACACAGGGGAGGGGGGAGGCAAAAAATTACGGGGACACACATATGCGACACACCCACCCTCACCCTCACCCACTACAACACACACATCAATGCATAGCAACACATCACAGTTACCCCCCCAAACCTCCCGGAAGAATGCAAAGACAAAAGGAAATGATTATAAATTTAGAATTATATTGTAAGACTGAGTATAAAATATATCACACATCTATAACTTTATATACATAAATTGTCCAGTCCGATATGTGTATCAGCCATTGTTCGTGGGCCACTGGGCCAAAACACATGGGCAAAGCCCACACAGGATACGTGCCTCCAACGGAGAGAACACTGCAGGGGCATCAGATAGGAAAACTACAGGCACCTCAGGGGGAAGGGAAGGGGGGGCACCTCAGCCAGATGAGTCTACGACGCCAGATCCACGAGGGGCCTCCATGGCCACTGTGCCATCCTGGGGAGTGCAAAGCCACAGTCTCTCAAGTCTCTACAGTGGGTGGGTTGCCCACTGTGCCATCCTGGGGAGTGCAAAGCCACAGTCTCTCAAGTCTCTACAGTGGGTGGGTTGCCCACTGAACAATCCTGGGGAGTGCAAAGCCACAGTCTCTCAATTCTCTACAGTGGGTGGGTGGCCCACTGTGCCATCCTGGGGAGTGCAAAGCCACAGTCTCTCAAGTGGATGACAGTCTCCACTGGTACTGGAGTGGGACTAGTGCCCAGAGTGCTTCGTGCAGCCCTGCCCGACACAGATGCGGGCCTGCGCCTTCCGCCAATGGGCCAGCGGTTCTGGAGATGAAGGGCCCAGTTCAGCGGTGCATGAGACGCGGTGCCCAGCGGAGCGGTGCTTGAGATGAAGGGCCCAGTTCAGCGGTGCTTGAGACGGCGGTGCCCTGTTCAGCGGTGCATGAGACGGCGGTGCCCTGTTCAGCGGTGCTTGAGATGAAGGGCCCAGCGCAGTGGTTCTTGAGACGGCGGTGCCCAGCGGAGAGGTGCTTGAGATGAAGGGCCCAGTTCAGCGGTGCATGAGACGGCGGTGCCCAGCGGAGCGGTGCTTGAGATGAAGGGCCCAGTTCAGCGGTGCTTGAGACGGCGGTGCCCTGTTCAGCGGTGCATGAGACGGCGGTGCCCTGTTCAGCGGTGCTTGAGATGAAGGGCCCAGCGCAGCGGTTCTTGAGACGTCGGTGCCCAGTTCAGCGGTGCTTGAGATGAAGGGCCCTGTTCAGCGGTGCATGAGACGGCGGTGCCCTGTTCAGCGGTTCTTGAGACGGCGGTGCCCAGCGGAGCAGTGCTTGAGATGAAGGGCCCAGTTCAGCGGTTCTTGAGACGGCGGTGCCCAGCGGAGCGGTGCTTGAGATGAGTGTCCAGGTCAGCGGATCCGGCCATGGCATGGATGTCACTCGCCACCTGACATGTGGCTGGCGGGGCCTTCCTACCCATCTGTCTGGTGGCTTGCGGGGCCCTCCTGGGCTGCAGTACCGGGCCTGTGGGTGTCCTTCTGCCCACCTGGGACGTGGCTTGCGGGGCCCTCCTGGGCTGCAGTACCGGGCCTGTGGGTGTCCTCCTGCACACCTGGGATGGGGCTGGTGGGGCCCTCCTGGCCAGCTGGCCTGCTGCCGGACTTGTCGGGCGTGCTGCCCTTCCCACCCTTCCCTGTTCGCCTGTGGTCCTTTCCCACCTTTGGCGGTGTGCCAGGTGGCACCTGACTTCCTGCCGGAGCCAATGTAGGGATTTTTGTCCCTGGTGTCTTTGGTCTCTCGCGCCGGGCACTGGCAATCTTCGGATGCTTTTCCGGGGGTGGGCTGGCCGTGCCTTGGCTCCTAGCTGAACTGGCTGCCCTTGAGGGTGGGGGACTCCACAGTCCATGGCAAACAGTCTTTACAGGTCCCGGTTTTGTGGTGGCTGAGGTGCTGATTGGAGTCTTATGAGATGGACGGGGTGGGGAAGTTGTTGGAAAGAGGTCAAGTTTGGAAAAGAAAAGCAATTTGGAAAGAGAGGGGCGGGTAGGTGTAGTGGGTATGGGAGTGGAGGAAGAGGATGTGGTTGTAGGAGTGTGAAGTCTGGTGTCTTTGGGTGCAGGTGCTTGGGCTGGAGGCTGTCGTGAGGTGGATGGCTGTTGGGTGGGTGGCTGCCTGCGTTTGTGTAGTTTGGAAGAGGGGGTGACAGACACACTGGGAGAGGACACAGCGGACGTGTAAATGGTAGTGGGGGTGGTGACTGCACGTGTGCAGAGTGTTCTGGTGGGTGTGCTGGTGATGGACGTAGTGGCTGAAGATGTTGTGCATGCAAGTGTGGGTGGAGACGTCACAGGGAGGGAGGAGGGAGACGAGGAGGAGGGGGACACAGTGGAGGCAGTGGGTGTTGGTATGTCTGCATGTGGATGTTGCTTGTGTGAATGCTTGTGTGATGTGTGGTGCTTATGTCTGGATGAGCTTCCCTTGGGTGTTGAGGTGTGTGCAGGCTGGTCTGATGGTGTGTCTGGGATAGGCAGAGGTACAGGGGATTGGGTCTGGGTGGAGGAAGTTGGAGGGGGGAGGCTAGAGACTGGGACAATGGCTGCCGTCAGTGCTGAGGCCAGAGCGTTGAACGATCGCTGATGGGCAGCCTGACCAGAATGAATGCCCTCCAGGTATGCATTACTCTGGTGCACCTCCCTTTCTACACCCTGGATGGCATTCAAAAGGGTAGACTGCCCAACAATGATGGTCCTCAGGAGGTCAATGACCTCCTCACTGAGGGCAGCAGGGGTGACAGGGGCAGGGCCTGAGGTGCCTGGGGCGAAGGAGATGGCCACCTTCCTGGGTGAGCGGGCACGGGGCAAACGCTGAGTGGCTGCTGGGAGGGCGGTGCTGGTGCGCTGGGTGGCGGCTGTACCTGTTGTTGCGGGGGGCACGGATGTTGCCGCCACCACCAGGGAGCTCCCTTCAGAGGACGAGTCGCTGTCACTGACATCAGCACGAGTCCCCGCTGTGGAGCTCCCCTCGCCCTCCGTCCCACTGGTGTATTCAGACTCCGTTGCATGGCCCTCCAGGGCCATGTGGGATGCAGCTCCCTCGTGCTCCGATGCCACTTCTCCTCCGCCTGATGATGCTAATGCACACATGAACAGGAAGACCACAAAAAAGGGGGGGGGGAGAAATAAAGACATGTTGAGTGCATGCATTGGCGACACCGTTGGCGGAGAGGACAGACACAGAAGCCCCCTGCACTACGCCGCGCACTTGGGGTCCACTACGCAATCCGTGGGACATGGCCTACGAGCCTATGGACGACAACTTCACACATAGATGACACAGGGCCATGGATACCTGTTCTTGGCACCCTACAGAGATGGGGAGCGGGGGCACAGGGCCATGCCTTACAGAGGGGCTTAGCCTACAGAAATCGCCCTGGCCTAGGGATACCCACAGCCCTCCTCCCCCACCCAGACACCTCCACTGCGCGCAAAGTCAGCAGAATGTATTTGTACTCACCCCCTTGTGTCTGCTGTGATGTCCTCACGCGCCCATCCAAATCGGGGTAGGCCACCGCCAGGATCCGGAACATCAGGGGGGTCAAAGTACGACTGGCACCCCTCCTACGTTGGGAGGCCATCCCCAGCTGAGCCTCCGCCGTCTTCCTGCTCCAGCGTCGGATGTCCTCCCACCTCTTCCGGCAGTGGGTGCCCCGTCTGTTGTGGATCCCCAGGGTCCGGACGTCCTTGGCGATGGCACACCAAATAGCAACTTTCTGGTGGGCGCTGACCTATGTGACATGTACAGGGAGCGAAAAATTGTCATCACCTTCTGCATGCTCGATGTGAGTGGCCCCCCATCCCCACCCTTGCCATGTGGCACATGCTCTCATCTGTCGTTTGATGCATGCCTCAATCGCTCCCCTCCCCACCATCTTTCATCCACCCCACTCAACCCAGGCATTGCCCACTAAGCATGGTCCCTGTGTACTTACCTGTTGGTCTGGAGGACCGTAGAGTAGCGCATACTGGGGAAGGACCCCATCCACAAGTTTCTCCAACTCCTCCGCAGTGAAGGCAGGGGCCCTTTCCCCAGTCGCATGAGCCATTGTCTCTTCCAGACCAAGGTCACAGCAGCACTTGCAGTGTAGGTCCTTTCCTGTCGAAGATCAGGTATCGAGTGATTAAGCAGATAGAAAATGGCGGTCACGCCCGCGGCGGTGCGTACAACGGAGGTGTTTACTGCGACCGCCGGCGCACATCGTCATTGGCTCCTGAAACCCATAGGGTTCAATGTTAACCAATGCGGCTTAGCGCCGTGGTCTTCGACCGCCTACCGCCAAGGTGTGCCACGCCAGCGCATTGACCTCACATCCCACTGTCGCACTTCACAGGTCAGGCAGCCGCCATTTCAAGGGCCCACATGGCTTAATTTCTACTGCGTCACACATACCTAGGCCTTGCATCAACACTCATACAAACCTTTCAATGCATTGGGAATCGTGTTATGTGCAAGCTGTGGTTACGTACCTGTGGGTTGATTGACTCTGTGCTCGCTGTTGTCCTTCATAGGCACCGTCCGCTGGGACATGCGAGGAGATGGAGGAATCTTCCTGTGTACAGACCGCTGGTGGACCTGTCGACAATGGAGGAACGACATGTCATACTGACATACAGGCTTGACCGAGCCACTATACAGGAACTGTGTGCCCAGCTGGAGCCAGACCTGATGTCACCCATCCACCAACCCACAGGGATCCCCCCTCTAGTGCAGGTGCTGTCAGTACTCCATTTCTTCGCAAGTGGGTCTTTTCAAACAACAGTGGCCATATCATCAGAGATGTCACAGCCCATGTTTTCCAAGGTGTTGTCCAGAGTGTTGTCTACCCTGCTCAAACACATGAGGAGCTACATCATTTTCCCTGAGGTGGGGGATTTGGTTACAGTGAAAGGAGACTTCTATGCCCTTGGACATATTCCCAACATCATTGGTGCCATTGATGGGACACATGTTGCTTTGGTCCCCCCCAGCAGGAGTGAACAGGTGTACAGGAACCGGAAGAGTTATCATTCCATGAATGTACAGATGGTGTGTTTGGCTGACCAGTACATCTCCCATGTTAATGCCAAGTTCCCTGGGTCAGTGCATGACGCCTACATCCTGCGGAATAGCAGCATCCAGTATGTGATGGGTCAACTCCAGAGGCACCGGGTGTGGCTATTAGGGGACTCTGGTTACCCCAACCTGTCATGGCTATTGACCCCAGTGAGGAATCCCAGGACAAGGGCAGAGGAACGGTACAATGAGGCCCATGGGCGGACTAGGAGGGTGATCGAGCGAACCTTTGGCCTCCTGAAGGCCAGGTTCAGGTGCCTCCATATGACTGGTGGATCCCTAATGTACTCACCAAAGAAGGTGTGCCAGATCATCGTGGCCTGCTGTATGCTTCACAACCTGGCTTTGCGACGCCAGGTGCCTTTTCTGCAGGAGGATGGTCCAGATGGTAGTGTTGTAGCAGCTATGGAGCCTGTGAAGAGTGAAGAGGAGGAAGCCAAAGAGGACGACATAGAGAACAGGAACACAGTAATACAGCAGGATTTTCAATGACACACAGGTAAGAGTACACACCGGCATATTACATTTACTTAAAGACTCCTACCTCTCTACTGTCTGACTTTTTACCCCAGTGTATGGTAACTGTGTTGTGACTTTCCCTTCCGTTTTCAGAGATGTGGGCCCCACTGCGTGACATCTGCTTTGTTTCCCCATGGACTACAGCTGGGTGACAGCGGTCTGTTGGCATCACAATTTGAATGAACATTTTGGCACTGTCATGTCTAATACATTTGTTCTAAATCACAGCCAGACTCCAGATTGTTTTGTGCAATAAGTGTGTTTATTCAACTGCTCTAAATTGGATGGGTGGTTGCAAATCGGTGAGGGGTGATGGTGGAGGATTGTCCATGGCAGAGTCCAGACTATCAGTATCACAGGTGCATTGTCCAAATGGCTGTGGAAAGTGGAGCTGGGGCAGTTTAAGGTTGGACAGGGTGACAATGTGGGACAGTGGGATGACAATCAGGGCGGTATCCTTTGCTGGCGGGGGTCTTGAAATCTTACTCTGTGTTCTTCCTGGATCTCAGGGCCCGCTTGCGGTGTGGTTCTCCTTCTGCAGGGGGTGGGGTTCTGGTGGCCTGTTGGTCTTGTGTCGGGACCTCCTGTCCACTAGCGCCGGCGGAGGTGGTAGGCAGTTCTTGGTCCATGCTAGTGTCAGGGGCCCTTTGAGGTGCCACAGTGTCCCGCAATGTGGTGACTACCTGATTCAGGGCCACTACGATGGTACCCATGGCGGAACTGATGTTTCTTAGTTCCTCCCTGAACCCCATACACTGTTCCTCCTGCAGAAGCTGGATCTCCTGAAACCTGCCAGGACCGTCGCCATCGTCTCCTGGGAGTGGTGGTATGCTCCCATGATGGAGGAGAGGGCCTTGTAGAGAGTGGGTTCCCTGGGCCTGTCGCACAGCAGCCCTCCCAGTTACCCTGTTTCCATGGGCCTCTGTCCCCTGGACCGTGTGCCCACTTCCACTGCCCCCAGGTCCCTGTTGTTGTTGGGGTGTTGGGTTAGCCTGGGTTCCCTGTAGTGGTGGACACACCGCTGATTGACGTGTCCTGGGGACAGAGGTATGGGCCTGCTGGGTGGGTGCTGTGCTGGTGTTTCCAGAGGGGGGAAGGTCTGCTGTGGCCTGTGGCTGTGTGAGGGGAACCGACTGTCCCGAGGTCCCCGATGGACCGGGCTGGTCATCTAGATCCAGGGAGACAGAGCTGCTGTCCTCACTGTGGGCCTCTTCTTGGGGGTGGAGTGGACATTTGTGGACCCTCCTGCGCGGTGACCTGGCGTTCGGGTCCTGCAGGGGTATAAAAGTATGGTTATTGCTTCTGTGTGTGCCATAGCATGCAATGGGTGGGTGCCCGTGTACCCCAGTGCTGGCATTCCTTTGTGGGGGCTGTTGTGACGGTGGTTTGGGGGTGGGGGTTGTATGTGTATGTGCAGTGGGCATGCTTTGGTGATGGGTGTTCATGCTTTGTGGACGCATGCAGGGCTAGGTGTTGGGATGGGTGGGTTGTGATGGTGAGACATTTGCAAGGAGTAGGTGTGATGGGGGTGGGGGTGAGGGTGGGGGTATGAGTTGGCATGCAGGTGGGGTGGGGTGGATGAAGTAGTGAAGATGAGACTTACCAGAGTCCATTCCTCCAGCTACTCCTGCGAGGCCCTCAGGATGCAGGATGTTCAAGACCTGCTCCTCCCATGTTGTAAATTCTGGGGGAGGAGGTGGGGGTCCGCCGCCAGTCCGCTGCACCGCGATGTTGTGCCTGGATACCATGGAATGCACCTTCCCCCGTAGGTCGTTCCACCTCTTCCTGATGTCGTCCCGATTTCTTGGGTGCTGTCCCACAGCGTTGACCCTGTCCACTGTTCTGCTCCATAGCTCCATCTTCCTGGCAATGGTGGTGTGCTGCACCTGTGCCCCGAACAGCTGTGGCTCTACTCGTACAATTTCCTCCACCATGACCCTGAGTTCATCATCAGAGAACCTGGGGTGTCTTTGCGGTGCCATGGGGTGGTGTGGGTGATGTGTAGGGTGGATTGTGTGGTGCTAAGTGTGGTGATGTGTATTGTTGTGTTGTGTGATGTGTGTGCAAATATTGCTGGGTGACAGTGAATTGGGCGTCTGGGTGCTCGGATGTCTTTTCTCAGTGCGTGTTCATGAATCTCTAGGAGTGGAGGTTTGTGGGTGATGTGGGTGTGCATTTTATATTGTAATGGGTGTGTGGGAGTGGTGTGTGTATGTGTATCAGGTGTGTGTATTTTGAATTGTCCAATGTGGTAGTGTTTTGTACAAGTGTGTGTATTTTGAGCGCGGTGGTGTGTACCGCCAATGGAATACCGCGGTTGAAAGACCGCTGCGTGGATTCGTGTGTCGTGATAGTGTGGGCGTATTTCTGTTGGCGTGACGGTGGAGGTTTGGTCATTGCCAGTTTCTCGCTGCCCTTTGGTGTGGCGGACTTTTGTGGATGTCTGTATTTTGGCGGTTTGCCTGTTGTGGGTCAGAATGACCGTGGCGGTTTACCGCGGCCGCGGCGGTGTTATGGCGGTCTTCTGAACGGCGGTAAGCGCCTTTTACCGCTGAGGTTGGAATGACCACCTAAGTCCTTTTAGTTGCAGGCTAGCACTTCAGAACCCTATTTATAACAAGTTACTATTCACCTTCAGCCAACCAGGATTCAGTCCCTTTTCTCTTTGGTTACACAGTGACAGACATGATCTGCATTGATTGCGATGAACTCTGAAACTGCAATGAAACACTCCTCAAGGGGAGTCACCACCTATTCCCCACCCTTCTTCAGCTTTCTGCCATGAACATATTACTCCAATACCCTTACTTAATGTGAAAATGCTCCTACTCACTTACACAACCTCCTCATGTCATACCTGATTTTACACCTCTTCTGACCACCGAAGGTGAGTTGCTTGTAGTACCATAGACAAATGATGACATTCATTGATGTCTCTGAACAGACAGTGTAAAATTGTCAGGCCATTGTAACACAGGCCTTTGTAACTTAGCTATATGCACACCTTTTATCACAACTTATATATTAGAAATCACACTTCTTTCCGCTATCTATACAGCACTACTACATTAATATAGTATGATATCAATCTCAAACAGCACAGTGATAGACATCATTGTCTCAGTCTCTCAGGGCCGGTAGTAGTGCTGGTAGTGCTCGGTGTGACAATCATTCTTGGCACCCCTGTTGACTCCATTCTTTATGAATACATTTACTACCCTTCTACAACAGTGCCCCTTATATTGTCACAGCCCCTCTTCCACATCAATATCAATTGTTTTATAGCGCTACTCATACCAGTGTAGGGTGTCACAGTACTTTACATCACACACACATTATACAGAGACAATGAATCATATGTGTTTATATCAGTCTCAGAAATGATACATATAACAATGAGGATTACAAAGTATAGGAATCACATGTCATCCATACTAGTAGGTATTGT
Source organism: Pleurodeles waltl (assembly GCF_031143425.1). Classification (NCBI taxonomy): domain Eukaryota; kingdom Metazoa; phylum Chordata; class Amphibia; order Caudata; family Salamandridae; genus Pleurodeles; species Pleurodeles waltl. The sequence goes on from NC_090440.1 coordinate 144,235,517, forward strand.
ATTTTAAGAGTGTTTGATCTGGAGAATCACAAACTCATGCTTTTAAGTGTATCATAGTTTTTGGGATTGGATTTGCCAAAATGAATGTGTTTCTACCTAAATAAACCAAGGAAAAAAACATAGGGGCAGATGAAAGAGCCCCTAGTGCCTCCTTGCGCCACATTAGCATCATTTTTTGCACTAATGTGGCCCAACGAGGCCAGAATCGCCAAGCCAAATTTACTAAGTGGCACATTGCATGCATTACACCACTTTGTAACAATTTGCACTACATTATGCCTGCACCAGACACAATGTATGTAAAGGAGGCGTTCCTTCATTAAGGGGGGGCGAAAAAATGGCACAAAGAAATCTAAAAGATTTCTTTGCATCATTTGTTTCAGCACTTTTACCATCTGCTCCGCGCAGGTGTTAACAGTAGCCACGCCATTATTTATAATATGCCACAATGGGCTTTGCGTCAAAAATGTTGATGCTGATCCTGCAAAACTCCGAACTAGCATCAAAGATTTTGCTGTATCTTAGGTAGGGGGCGCTAAAGGGCACAAGAAAAGTGCAGCAGCACTTGATGCAGCGCCACTTTTCTTAAATCTGGCTCTTAATGTTCTAACCTATACCATCATGGTAGTTTATATATACAGCTCCTTTAATTACAGTTCATAGGTCACTGTGCTATGTTAGGATTTTAACTTATCAACTTCAAATATCAAAATAATCTCTTCACTCTGACAAAAGCAGTAGCCTACTAAACTAGCCACATAAAATACAATTCTGTGATCTGTATACATGTTTATGCAGCAAGCATATTAACTCTCTGCGCTAATTTATAGTGGGTCAAGCTGCCACTAGAAAAAAACTCCAGTCTCTTTCCTGAGTAAGAACATTGATCACAGAGATATTGTAATTTTTATTGCTGCAGCCTGAAAACTGCTGGAGTAGGCACCCAATGAACTCTGCAGGAGGTGCTTTCCATTATAGTTATTCCAAAACACGACACATGGTCATCCAGCTTAGCGCCAGGTACGACTGCACTACGTCACATCACTCTAAAGGTAACCATCCACAGCACTTTCTCTAGTGCTTGCCAGCCATACCTTTAGTAGTAACTGGCCACTCAGACTTACTATGGAGTATGTCTGTGGACTCATACTGCTGAAAGCTGCTCGGGACACTCACTGATACACTAATGGAATGAGTTGCTGGTCCTGTCGACAGGTCACAGATGGCATGGCTCAGCTCCTTTCTGACTGGTTGGATCAGAGTGGCACAGATGATGTTCAGCACCTGGCTGCAGTGCACTTCTCCATAAGTCAGAGTGAAAGCTGTACCTCATGGTGTGGCATGCTGCATTTAGACCTGTGCTGTGGTCCTTTTGAAGGCACTTCCAATGTCTGATCTTACCATGAACGGAAAAGCAAAGCTGACCCCCACACACACAAATGTGGAACAGCTGGGCAGCATGTGTTGATGGTACAGAGTTGGGAGAAGTATCTTGTCCACACCTCTGGCAGGCCAAATCTGGGTGGCAGCAATGACTTCCTGGGGTCCCGGGCTGACAATGAAATTTAAAACATCCTCCTAAGTGCTGCCTGCGCTGACCAAACTCTCTCAGTCTAACTGACCAGCAGCTGGGTATAGTCAGTGGTGCACTAATTGCAATGAGGGATGCGCTGTGTGCTGTGCCTGGGAGGCGCCATCCCTATTTTCTGGAGGCGGGTACTGCACAAGATGAAAATGTTTTTCCCAATCCATAGGAATCTAAATGCCACCAGTAAAGGTTAGTACAGTACCTACACCTGAAAGCCACCAACTCCCAGATTAATGGCAGGAGTCTGCTGAGGTGATCATTCATTGACAGGGATAGGATGAATTTCCTTGTGACAAGGCCAAATCAGGCCATGTGACATGGTACACCCTCTGAGATTCAATGAATCAATGCAGTCAGCTGACCGCAGCCCGCCACACGTTGGGTTGTCATAATAAACCCAGACAGACAAGACTGTTGCCAATACACTGTGAGTGTGGGTCTCGTCTGCAGCAAGTGTGCACTGCACTCTACACGCTGCTATTAATGCAGCTCCTCTCCGTCAGTCAGATGATCACTCTCCCAGCTTGTGCCTCGCAGCGCATTGGTGGTGTTAAGGTGCTAATAATGTGTGACTATGCATTTTAATGCAGGGATGCGGACCACCACATCAAAATGTGTTATCTAACACCTGATGTGTGGTACTTGGCAGGGTTGTTAAAGATGTCACACGGTCCACAATTTTAAGTGGAGATGTTGACAGTATTTGCCACTTTAAAGACACCTTCTGTCAGGCCTATGGACTGTGCTCCTTAGTTTAGTAATATGCACTGTAAGGAAATGCCTACTTGGCATGGTTACCCCCTGACATTTTTGCCTTTTGTTGATGCCAGTTATGATTGAAAGTGTGCTGGGACCCTGCTAACCAGGCCCCAGCATCAGTGTTCTTTCCCTAATCTCTACCTTTGTTCCCACAATTGGCACAGCCCTGGCACACAGATAAGTCCCTTCTAAATGGTACCCCTTGTACCAAGGGTCCTGATGCCAGGGAATGTCTCTAAGGGCTGCAGCATGTCTTATGCCTCCCTGGGGACAACTCACTCAGCACATGCACACTGCCTCATAGCTTGTTTGTGCTGGTAGGGAGAAAATGACTAAGTCGACATGGCACTCCACTCAGAGTGCCATGCCCACTTCACACTGCCTGTGGCATAGGTAAGTCACCCCTCTAGCAGGCCTTACATCCATAAGGCAGGGTTCAATATACTCCAGGTGAGGGCATATGTGCATGAGCACTATGTCCCTACAGTGTCTAAGCAAAACCTTAGACATTGTAAGTGCAGGGTAGCCATAAAGAGTATATGGTCTGGGAGTTTGTCAAACACGAACTCCACAGTTCCATAGTGGCTACACTGACATCTGGGAAGTTTGGTATCAAACTTCTCAGCACAATAAATGCACACTGATGCCAGTGTGGGATTTATTGTAAAATGTACCCAGAGGGCATCTTAGAGATGACCCCTGAATAACAGTCTAACTCCTAGTGCTAGGCTGACTAGTTTTTGCCAGCCTGCTACAACCAGACGGGTTTCTGGCCACATGGGGAGAGTGCCTTTGTCACTCTGTGGCCAGGAACAAAGCCTGTACTGCCCTGCAGAAACTGTAACACCTGGCGGTGAGCCTCAAAGGCTCATGCCTTTTGTTACAGCACCCCAAAGCATCTCAGCTAGTGGAGATGCCCGCCCCTCCAGCCACTGCCCTCACTTTTGTCGGCAAGGCAGGAGAGGATAATGAGAAAAACAAGGAGGAGTCACCCACCAATCAGGACTGCCCCTAAGGTGTCCTGAGCTGAGGTGTCCCCTACCTTCAGAAATCCTCCATCTTGAGTTTGGAGGATTCTCCCAATAGGATTAGGGATGTGCCCCCCTCCCCTCAGGGAGGAGGCACAAAGAGGTTGTAGCCACCCTCCAGGACAGTAGCCATTGGCTACTGCCCTCCTGACCTAACACACTCCTAAATTTAGTATTTAGGGGCGACCCAGAACCCAGGAAATCACACCCCCGCTCGAGCTTCACAGAATCAACACTGCAGAGAGGACTCCCAGGCTACTACGACCAGGTGAGTAACCTGAGACGACCCCCCTGCACCCCCACAGCTACGCCTGCAGAGAGGATCCAGAGGCTCCCCCTGACCGCGACTGCCTGGAACAAAGAACCCGACGCCTGGACCCAGCACTGCACCCGCAGCCCACAGGCCCAAAAGGAAACAACTTCCAGTGCAGGAGTGACCATCAGGCAGCCCTGTGCCTATCCCAGTGAGTGTCTGGCCCTAGAAGCCCCCTGTGCCCTGCCTGCATCGCCTAAGTGACACCCGGGTCCCTCCATTGCTTTCTACAGCAAACCTGATGCCAACTTTGCACACTGCACCTAGCCGCCCCTGTGCCGCTGAGGGTGTGTTTTGTGTGCCTGTTTGTGTCCCCCCCAGTGCTCTACAAAACCCCACTGGTCTGCTTCCCGAGGACACGGGTACCTACCTGCCGGCAGACCAGAACCGGAGCACCCCTGTTGTCCATAGGTGCCTATGTGTTTTGGGCCCTCCTTTGACCCGACCTGTTTTGCTGGTGCGGTGATTTTGGGGTTGCCTTGAACCCACAACGGTGGGCTGCCTATGCCCAGGTGACTGAACTTGTGAGTGCTTTACTTACCTCAGAAACTTAACCATACTTACCTCCCCCAGGAACTGTTGATTTTTCACTGTGTCCACTTTTTAAATAGCTTATTGCCATTTTTACCTATACTGTGTGTACTACTGCCTTAATTCAAAGTTCCTTACTTACCTGTGTGGAGTACCTTGCATTTTATGTATTTACTTCAAATCTTGAATCCTGTGGTTCCAAAATAAATTAAGAAAATATATTTTTATATATAAAAACTATTGGCCTGAAGTTGTCTTTGAATGTGTGTGCCTCATTTATTGCCTGTGTGTGTAAAACAAGTGCTTAACTCTACCCTCTGATAAGCCGACTGCTTGACCACACTACCACAAAAGAAAGCATTAGAATTATCTAATTTTGTCACTATCAACCTCTAAGGGGAACCCTTGGACTCTGTGCACACCATCTCTCACATTGAGATATTTACAGAGCCAGCTTCCTACATGCACTACACACATTCCTGAGTTGGGAATATTGGCATACAACATTACAGCCACTCTCAAAACACCAGTGTGATATACACTATCTCTAGGTGGGACAACTCTACCTTCTATTACTCTCTAATGAGCAATGCTTCACAATCCTTAGGGAAGGTCTATAAATAAACATTCAGAGTTTACATAAATTGTCTATACCTTGCTTTTGGAACAATTTATCATAGGCAAGTGACCAGATATGGACTGTTGGTTAATGTAGTCACCAGCATCTTTGACCTTTCTCACATATGTTTTAGGACAGGCTTTGGCTGTGATCAGTATAGGGAAAGGTGCGGAAGACATTGTGACGCGAAGGGTTAATTAGCTTGAACAGTGTAGATGAGCGTGATGCCTGCTGAAGCCAGAGCAACGTGGAAAAGTTCACGATGTTCGCTTTCAAGCTTGTTTTTTCTGACATTCCGTAGATAAACTTATTCGCAGCTGCATGTGTAAGAAACAGGTTGTGAAGGAGATTCAGTCTCAGCCTTGAGAACGAGACTACAGTAAAAGATGGAATGAAAACAATGGCCAGGGAATGGCAAAGCAGCCAAGAGACATGTGCTGATAACATAGCTAGAAAATACTGGAAGGGGACAGAATCCAAGCTTCAGGTTACTTAAGCACTGAAAGGCGAGTGAGGAAATTGAAGCTCGCAGATGGAGTTGTGAAAACTGTCATCTTCAGACCCAGAGCTGCCTCCCTGTTGTGCTGTTCAGAGACCGTGACGCTCGAGGGGGAGAGAGATCCAAGCGGGCGGTAGAGGGCTTCCCAGCATTTCGTTGACTAAGTTAAGTTCCACCCAGGGATGAAAGGCCTTTATTTCTCTGCTCTATTATTATGATTGATTATTATGCTTGCACTGTGTTTATAATCTGAAGTATTCAGCTCGTTTATATTCTGCTTTCTAAACATCGTAGTGTGAGCCTGCTACAGTAATTGAAACATACATTTTGGTATGCAGTTAAGCAAAGCTAATCTGAAGAATTCAGCTTGTTTATATTTTGCTTTATGAACATCGTAGTGTGAGCCTGCTGCAGTAATTGAAACATGCATTTTGGTGTGCAGCAAATCAAAGCTTATCTGAAGTATTCAACTCGTTTATATTTTACTTCCTGAACATCGTAGTGTAACACATTTTGGTATACAGTTATTCCAAGGTTATATCTGTCAATGAACCCTTTGCTCATATGTATACATAGATGCTCTTTCTCTTTGTAGTGTACTCATATATATATATATATATATATATATATATATATATATATATATACATATATATATATATATATAGATGCTCTTTATTGCTATTTTTATTCTGCCATTGTTGAAGTGCTAAATTCATACATTTCCCTGAAATTCTAGTAAAGCTAAATTGTATTCATAATTGGCGTATGGTCCTTCATTGAGCGTCCCTATTGACTTATACCGAACAGGTGTCAACCAATCACCTGGATAAGACAGGCTGTAAGCCACAACCTACTTTCAAACCTATCTCTGAAACCCACATCATGTGTTTGCAGTATTTACCTTTACTTAACAAGGAGTACTTCTTCTACCCCACACTTTTGTAATGTGTAAATGGTGCATCATATAAGGCTCACCCTATTTTCATACTATTAACCCAGACATGTACACTTATTAACTCTACGCTGTATGATGGTGTTATCACTAATTCTATCAATGATATCATCAATGATGTCATTTGAGATGCCACTGGTATTGTTATTTTTGATGTCATTACACATGTCATGAGTGATGTAATATGTGAGGTCCTAAGCAGTGTGTGATGAGACACAAGTTATAGATAGCTTAGTTAAACTATAACTGGTAAATTTCAGTGATCATTTTTTTTTAACCCACTGCATGGGTTGGATGGCAGGGGCCGTTAGACGCTGTGGTGAGCATGTGCGTTGGACGGCTGGTACTCCCCCCATGAGATGTGGATCAGGAATTTCATCCACTAGGTGCCAAGGATTTTGTTTATTGATATTTAGGGAGTGACCCAATAGGCAAGGGTCACTCCCCAGGGCATATATCTTACATATTTTGGCCCCCCGCTGGCTTGTCCAGCCATTTTTTCAGTTGATCTGCCTCCTCTTCCCCCTGGGTGGAGGGTGGGGTTCAAAACCCATTAGACACCAGTGATTATTATTTAGGGATTGCTGGGAGCGACTGAATGGGCAAGGGTTGCTCCCCTGGGGGGCAATATATTTTACCTATTTTTCAGCCTCCCTGGGGGACTACGGTGATTCTTTTTTTCAGCCGATCTGCCCATGGGGAGTGACCCCGTGGGCAAGTGTCACTCCCCTGGGGGCCCATTATATTTTATTTGCCACTGGGGGCTAGTATGGCAATTTTTTGGGGGGGTCAAAACCCACTAGACACCAGGGATTTCACATTTAGATATTTGGGGAGTGACCCCTTAGGAAAGTGTCACACCCCTTGGGGGCTATATTGATTGTTTTTTTGTGTGGTTGAGCCTTATGGTGGGTTGTAACAATTGACTGACCTGGGAATAAGGTTATGTATGTGGTGGGGGATCAGCTTCTTAGGTTAGGTTTACTTCCATCTGTTGGTATCTTTTCTTGTCTTTGTGATGCCTCTTTTGGGGGGAATATCAGTGTCTTTTGATTGATAATTTGTTATAATTTTCTTTGCTATTGTAATTCTATTTTATGTTTTTATAGTAGAACCCATTGTTTCTTTTGTCTTGTTGGCAAATTCTGGTTGCGGTTCCAGATTTATCAGATCTATAGTTTGTGGAGTTGTGGTTGGTAAGCAAACTCATCTTGTAACCTTTTCTTCTACTTTGTATCCGTGAGCTGTTTGCATACTTTTTTTTCACTGCTGTACTAATGTTAGGATTTTTACCTTTTTGTGTGATTGTCTTTCAAAGTAATTTATTGATTTGTGTACGTTCTTTGCTGCCTTTTGATATGTGCAATGTTTTTTCCCAGTGGGCGGACTGGCACTTGGCTGGCGGTGTAAATGAATTGGTGCTTCTCTGGTTCTGTTTATGGATTGGAGGTGTGTTGGAGACTGGTAGCCAGTATGTGTATTGACTTGTTTGAGGTGTGTTTGTCAGTTGTCTGATGTTTGGGTGCTTGGTGATGTGATTGGCACCAGTCCTATTGGCACATGAGAGTGATGGGCCCTTGAATGACGCTGTTTGTAAATGTAAGTGGTATGATATTTTGGGCCCGCAGCTGGCAGTGAGAATGGTTTTCTGTGTGTAACGCATGAAAGGTGTGGGAATGGCCATAAAGCAGCTGGTGCCTTGCACTGATTTTACAGCTTAGAGGCACTAAGTCAGTAGTTCTTTGATCTAATCTTGAAATTATTAACAATAAGTTTTGCTTATTTTATTTCAGAAAGTTTTTTAACCATTTACTTAACCACATGCCAAATCCCACAAGTATGCCTGTGATTGACTAGTGAATGGGTGTGCAATAACGTTTTGGTGTTTTTTTTGCTTTTTACCGTTAGCGCATACTCTCTGTTAGAAATGGGGTCTCTGGATGGCAGTCTGTTTGCACTCTGTCCAAGCAGGGACCCTCACTCTAGTCAGGGTAAAAGAGAAACACACCTGGTTAACCCCCACTCACCCCCTTGTTAGCTTGGCACAAGCAGAAAGGCTTAACCTCAGAAGCAATGTGTAAAATATTTGTAACAACACACACAGTAATAAAGTGAAAACCCTACAAAATGGGCACCACACCAGTTTAGAACAAATGTTAATATTTATCTAAATCAAACAAGACCCAAATGACAAAAATCCAACATACACAAGTCAAGATATGAATTTAAAAAACAATAAGAGTCTTAATCCATAGATAACAGTGAGATCTCAGTTGTTTCACAAAAATACCTGGTTTGCATCAAAAATAAAGCTGCACGGGTGAGCGTGCATTGGAAAAGTCAGCAATGCATTGATTCTTTACTCGCAAGTGAGGCCATGCGTCGATTTTTCTCCAGTCGGGTCGGTGATTCACCATTTTTCTCAATTGCAAAAGAGTGATGTATTGATTTCCGGATGAGTCCTCAGGTCCGCGCAGGCTTTGCATCGATTTTCCACGCCCAGCAATATTTTGGTTGAAATCAGGTCGCACGGTGTCAGGAAACTGTGCTGTGTGGGATTTGGGTTGTTATCAGCAGCTGCAAGCGGATGTTGTGCATCGTTTCTCTTGCCAGCCAATCCTCCAGCTGCGATGCAGGTGAAGCATTGATTTCAGCTGAAGGGCCAGTGACGCGTAGTTTATCAGCCGAATCGTGGATGGTGTATTGTAAATTTCATTGTCTTTGCATGGATTTCAGTCCTTTTCCACCAGTTTCACCTTTCAAGGACCCAGGGGCTGGATGGGGCACCACTTTGCAGGGCAAGAGTCTCACTAGAGAGTCCAGGTGCTGGCAGAGGAAGTCTTCAATGGCCCTGAGACTTCAAAACAGGAGGCAAGTTCAGTTCAAGCCCTTGGAGATCCTTCTCAAGCAGGGATGCACAACAAAATCCAGTCTTTGTCTCCTTTCACAGGCAGAAGCAGCAACTGCAGGATAGCCCAGCAAAGCACAGTCACAGGCAGGGGCAGGGCAGCACTTCTCCTCAGCTCGTCAGCTCTTCTCCTTGGCAGAGGTTTCTCTTGAATCCTTAAAGAAATATAATATTCAGGGGTTTTGGGTCCAACACGTATACCCCTTTCTGCCTTTGAAGTTGGCAAACTTCAATTGAAAGTCTCTGCTGTTCACAAGATCCTCCCTTGCCCAAGCCAGGCTCCAGACTCACACCAAGGGGATGAAGACCGCATTGTGAGAGGGCAGGCTTAGCCCATTCAGGTGTAAGTGACCACTCCTCCCTCCACTCTAGCTCAGATGACCCATCAGGATATGCAGGCTGAACCCCAGCTCCCCTTGTATAACTGTCTAGAGGGGATTCACAAACAGCCTGTTAGACCTGACAGCCTTAGGGTGGTCACTCCTAACTTTTTGCCTGCCTCCCTCCACTTTTTGGATACTGTTTTTGCTGGTTTTTAGACTCTGCACACTTTAACACTGCTAACCAGTGCTAAAGTGCATATGCTGTCTCTCTTTAAACATTGTAACATTGGATCATACCCAATTGGACTATTTAATTTACTTGTAAGTCCCTAGTAGAGTGCACTATGGCCCATATTTATACTTTTTTAGTGCTGCATTTGCGTCATTTTTTAACGCAAAAATGGCGCAAACCTGCAAAATACCATTGTAATTGTAAGTTTGCACCATTTTTGCGTCAAAAAGCGGCACAAATGCAGCACTAAAAAAGTATAAATATGGGCCTATATGTGCCCAGGGCCTTTAGATTAAATGCTACTAGTGGGCCTGCAGCACTGATTGTGCCACCCACTTAAGTAGCCCCTCAACCTTGTCTCAGGCCTACCATTGCAAGGCCTGTGTGTGCAGTTTCACGGTCAATTCGACTTGGCATTTGAAAGTACTTGCCAAGCCTAAAAGTCCCCTTTTTCTGCATATAAGACTCCCCTATGGTATGCCCTAGGTAACCCATAGGGCAGGGTGCTGTTTAGGCAAAAGGCAGGACATGTACCTATGTAGTTTACATGTCCTGGTAGTGTAAAACTCCTACATTCGTTTTTACACTGCTGTGAGGCCTGCTCCCTTCATAGGCTAACATTGGGGCTGCCCTCATACATTGTTTGAGTGGTAGCTGCTGATCTGAAAGGAGTAAGAAGGTAATATTTAGTATGGCCAGAATGGTAATACAAAATCCTGCTGACCGTTGAAGTAGGATTTATTATTACTATCTAAGAAATGCCACTTTTAGAGAGTGAGCATTTCTCTGCACTTAAATCTTTCTGTGCCTTACAATCCATGTCTGGCTGGGCTTAGTTAACAGCTCCCTTGTACATTCACTCAGAAATACCCCAAACACAGGATACTCAGCCTCACTTGCATACATCGGCATTTTGAAAGGGTCCTCCTGGGCTGGGAGTGTGGCGGGCCTGCCCTCACACAAAGGACTGCCACACCCCCTACTGGGACCCTGGCAGATAGGATTGAACTGAAAGGGGACCTGGTGCACTTTTAAGCCACTCTTTGAAGTTTTCCCCACTTCAAAGGCACATTTGGGTATATAAACAGGGCCTCTTCCCCTTCCAACTCAGACACTTCCTGGAGAAGAAATGTGTAACCAGAACCTGCATCCTGCCATGAAGAACTGCCTGGCTGCCCAAAGAACTCACCTGACTGCTTACTGTGAAGGACTGCTGCCTTGCTGCTGCCCTGCTGTCTTACTGCTCTCTGGCTGAGGTGAAGAACTGCTCTCCAAGGGCTTGGATAGCGCTTGCCTCCTGTTCCATGAAGTTTCAGGACCAAAAAGACTTCCTCTCTTCAAGAAGGACTCCTTATGCTGCAAAATTCAACGCACAGCCTGCCAGAAACGACGCACAGCCTACACAGCATTGAGAATTTCACTGCACGTCGAACCAGAACGATGCAGCCCGACTTCGCAATGAGAAGATCGACGCAGCGCCAGAGTAGCGACTGGAAATTCGACGCGCGCCCCACTGGATCGACGCATAGCTGCGCCAGACTGACGCAGTCCGACTTCCAGAAGGAATCGATGCATCGCATGCTGTGCAGTAGAACATTCGATGCAACGCTCACCGGATCGATGCAGCTCCTGTGACTTCGTCCTGCCAGCGCAGGAAATCCACGCACTGCCCCCGGGGTGCCTGAAAACCCGGCAAACCGAAGAGGATCCACAACTGAGCGCTGGAAATCTACGCACAGCAGTCCCTGCGTGAAAACGAAACAACACATTGCCGTGTGCGGCCCGAGAAATCGACGCACACCCCTTTGTTTCCAGACCTCTCCTCCTCTGCGGCCCTTTGCAGAGATTTTTCACGTGAACCAGGTACTTTGTGCTCGAAAGAGACTTTGGTCCTCATTACAACTCTGGCAGTAAATCCCGCTTTCCGCCGTGCAGAAGACGGCCAACATACCGTTGAGGCAGCGGAATTCCGCTATAGGTATTACGACTCACAGCTCAGAATCCGCCACAATACAGACACCCACACAAGTCCACCACACCAGAGGTCAGTGATAAACTGGCGATACCAAAACCTACACCGTCACGCCAACAGGAATACACCCACAGTATCACAACCCACGAATCAACGGGGTGGTCTTTCAACCACGGTATTCCATTGGCGGTACACACCCAGTGCTCAAAATACACACACACTTAGAAAACAAAACCACATTGGACAATTCGAAATACACACACCTGATACACAAACACACACCACACCCACACACCCAATCCAATATAAAACACACACCCACATCACCCACAAACCCTTACAACCAAAATCCAGAAAGAAGGCCAGAGATAGAGACTACCTAACACAACACCAGCATCTCAACGACACACAACACCATCAGTCATACAACATCCACGCACCTCAAACAACACACACCAGCACATCCCCCACACATCACAACAGACAGCACCTCACACATCACCCACACCACATCATGGCACCTCAAAGACATCCCAGATTCTCTGAGGAGGAGCTCAGGGTCATGGTGGAGGAAATCGTCCGGGTAGAGCCACAGCTATTCGGATCACAGGTGCAGCAGACATCCATTGCAAGGAAGATGGAGCTATGGCACAGAATTATTGACAGAGTTAACGCAGTGGGACAGCATCCAAGAACACGGGATGACATCAGGAAGAGGTGGAATGACCTACGGGGGGAAGGTACGTTCCGTGGTATCCAGACACCAGATTGCTGCACAGAAGACTGGCGGTGGACCCCCACCTCCTCCCCCACAACTAACAACATGGGAGGAGCAAGTCTTGGCGATCATGCATCCTGAGGGCCTCGCAGGAGTAGCAGGAGGACTGGACTCTGGTAAGGCAAATCTTTACTACTTTATCCCCGTCACCCCACCTGCATGCCATCACATACTCCCACCCTCACCCTCACACCCATCACCCCAACAACCCACAGATACCTTACTAACACAACCCACACATCCCGAAATCAAGCCCTGTATGTAACACCAATGCATGGACACCCATCACCAAAGCATGTCTAGTAGAGAGACTCACTCATGCCCCAAAATCACCAATCACACACGGGCCAAGCCAATAATGCAAGCACAGGAGTAGAGGGTAACTCTCCCATTGCACAAGATGGCATACACAAATACAATAACTATGCTATTACACCCTAACAGGACCCCTACCCAACGTCACCGGACAGGAGGTGCCAGACATATCCATCCCCCCACCAGAAGAGGCCCACAGTGATGCCAGCAGCTCTGCACGCCTGGATCAAGATGACCAGCCCGGCTCATCAGGGACCTAGGGACAGTCGGTTCCCCTGACACAGTCACAAACCACCACTGAACCTCCCCCCTCAGGAAACACTGCCACAGCACCCTCCCAGCAGGCCCATCCCTCTGTCCCGAGGACACGTCAATCAGCAGTGTGTCTACCACTACAGGGAACCCAGGCAATCCCACTAACACAGGACGATCAGGGACCTGGGGGCAGTAGCAGCGGGCACACGGTTCAGGGGACAGAGGGACAGGATAACAGGGAAGCTGGGGGGATTGCTGTGCGACAGGGGGAGGACAGGCCCAGGGAACCCACTCTCCACGAGGCACTCTCCAACATCATGGGAGCTTACCACCATTCTCAGGAGACCATGGGCACAGTACTGGCCAAGTTTCAGGAGACCCAGCAGCTGCAGGAGGAACACTACCTGGGGATCAGGGAGGACTTGAAGTCCATTAACACCACCCTGGTCACCATTGTAGGGGTGCTGGCAGACCTTCTCAACACCAGAAGGGACACAGTGGCACACCAACGGGCCCCTGACACTAGCCTGGATGATGAACAGCCCTCCACCTCCGCCGGCGCTAGTGGACAGGAGGCACCGCCACAGGAACAACAGGCCACCAGCACCCCACCCCCTGCCAAAGGGAGAACCACCCCACAAACAGTCCCTGAGATCCAGGAACAAGACAGAGAACATTGCCAAGACCCCCGCCAGGAAATAAGACCCCCTTGAATGTCACCCTTCTGTCCCACTTTGACACCCTGTCCACCTTAAACTGCCATTGCTCCACTTCCTATGCCCCATTGGACAATGCTCCTGGGAAACAAATAGACTGGACTCTGCCATGGAGCAATGTCAATGTACTTGTTCACATACCAATGTAACACACCTGTAGGCCAGCAGTAAACATAGCAGAGGGCACAAAGTGGGACCCAGATCTGTGAAATGGAAAGGCAAAGTAACAAGCCAGGGTCCATACACTGAGTGAAAATAACAGACTTATGCTAGCTCCAACAATAGTATGACATGTGGGAAGCAGTTACATCTTCTTACCTGTGTCTCACTGGAAGTATTGCATGATGATGTTTCAGTTGTCGACATCTTCTTCTTCTGCCTCCTCTTCTTCACTGTCCACAGGCTCCACAGTTGCCACAAGACCACTATCTGGCCCATCATCCTGCAGAAAAGGCACCTGGCATTGCAAAGCCAGGTTGTGCAGCATACAGCAGGCCACGATTATCTGGCACACCTTCTTTGTTGAGTAGTATAGGGAGCCACCTGGCAGATGGAGGCACAGGAATCTGGCCTTCAGGAGGCCGAAGGTACGTTCTATAATCCTCCTAATTCGCCCATGTGCCTCATTGTAGCGTTCCTCTACCCTTGTCCTGGGATTCCTCACTGGGGTCAGTAGCCATGACAGGTTGGGGTAACCAGAGTCACCTGCAAATGTCGAGGGACAACTGTTAGACACACACTAACCCTTAGGGACAACCCCATACCCAGACACCTATGTCAACTGTGTTGGGACCTTGGCCTCACCTATTAGCCACACACGGTGCCTCAGGAGTTGCCCCATCACATAAGGGATGCTGCTATTCCCCAAAATGCAAGCGTCATGCACTGAGCCATGATACGTGGCATTCACGTGGGAGATGTTCTGGTCTGCCAAACACACCATCTGCACATTCATCGAATGGTAGCTTTTCTGGTTTCTGTACACCTGTTCATTCCTGCAGGGGGGGACACAAATGCCACATGTGAACCATAAATGGCACCAATGATGTTGGGGAAATGTCCCAGGGCATAGAAGTCACCTTTCACTGTGGACAAATCCTCCACCTGAGGGAAAATAATGTAGCTGTGCATGTGTTTCAGCAGGACAGATAACACTTTGGACAACACGTTAGAGAACATTGGCTGGGACATCCCTGATGCCATGGCCACTGTTGTTTGAAAAGACCCACTGGCCAGGAAATGGAGTACAGACAGAACCTGCACTAGACGGGGGATTCCTGTGGGATGGCGGATAGCTGAAATCAGGTCTGACTCCGACTGGGCACACAGTTCCTTGATTGTTGCATGATCAAGTCTGTATATGATTATGATGTGTCTCTCTTCCATTGTCGACAGGTCCACCAGGGGTCTGTACACCGGAGGATGCTGCCATCTCATCACCTGCCCCAGCAGACATGCCCTATGGAGGAGAACAGCGAGCAGAGGGTCATCCAACATTGAGGTATCACAATGTGTTATTTGCTGAAACAATTGTAAATCACAATGTGCCGGTATCTGTCTGTATTCCCGGCCTAGAAAGGTGTGATGCAGTTTTTATCCATCCCATGTGTCCCCCTGAAATGACGGCTGCCTGACCTGTAAGGTGGAACAAGGGGAAATGAGGTAACTGCGTTGGCGTTGTACACCGTTGCTGTGGGCGGTCAAAGAGCGAGGCGCAATTCAGCATTGATTAACATTGGGCCCTATGGGTCCTAGGAGCCAATGACGATGTACTCCGGCGGTGACGGTGCGCACCGCCGCGGACATGACTTCCATTTTCTATCTGTTCACTCACTTGATACCTGACCTTCAACAGGAGAGCACCTACACTGCAAGTGCTGCTGTGACCTTTGTCAGGAAGCGACAATGGCTACAGTGTCTGGGGAAAGGGCCCCTGCCTTCACTTCGGAGGAGTTGGAGAAACTGGTGGGTGGGGTCCTCCCCCAGTACATGCAACTTTACGGTCCTCCAGACACACAGGTGAGTAATTTCCTTTCCTCCTGTACCTTTCCTCTAGGTCAGCGCCCACCAGAAGAAGGGTATTTGGCGTGCCATCGCCAAGGACGTCCGGACCCTGGGGGTCTACCATAGATGGAGCACCCACTGCCGTAAAAGATGGGAGGACCTGCGCCGCTGGAGCAAAAAGATGGCGGAGGCCCAGTTGGGGATGGCCTCCCAACGTGGAAGGGGTGCCCATCGCACCATGACCCCCCTGATGTACCGGATCCTGCCGGTGGCCTATCGGGAGTTGGATGGGCGCTTGAGGGCATCACAGCAGCCACAAGGGGGTGAGTACACTCTCATTCAGCTGACTTTGCACGCATTACGAGTTGTCTGGGTAGGGGAGGTGGGCTGTGGGTTCACCTAGGCCAGGGCGAACTTGGTATGCATTGTCCCTTGTTAGGCAGGCTCTGTGGCACCCCAACCCCACTAGTGGTAATAGCCATCTACACCTAGTCAGGCTCCTGTGACTTAGAGGTGTTCAGCAATTGGGCTTAGGTCTCGTAGCCCATGGGCATGTGAATTTGCTAGGAACTGTTAGTGCATGACTTAGTACATAGGGCTGATCCC
The DNA here is from genome assembly GCF_031143425.1 of Pleurodeles waltl. Taxonomy (NCBI): domain Eukaryota; kingdom Metazoa; phylum Chordata; class Amphibia; order Caudata; family Salamandridae; genus Pleurodeles; species Pleurodeles waltl. Next base: position 144,251,918 of record NC_090440.1, read on the forward strand.
TGTGTGTTGTGTCCGCCAACGGTAGTGGTGTTGCATGCACTGAACATGTTTTTCTTCTGTCCTTCCCCCCACTTTTTGTTTTGTCTCCCTGTTCTTGTGTGCAATAGCATCTGGCGGAGGAGCAGTGGCACCGGAGCAGGAGGGAGCTGCAACCCACTTGGCCCTGGAGGGTGAAGCAACGGAGTCTGAAGCCACCAGTGGGACGGAGGGCGAGGGGAGCTCCACAACAGGGACAGGAGCATACACCAGTGACAGCGACTCCTCCTCTGATGGGAGCTCCCTTGTGGTGGTGGGCACCTCTGTGCCCACCGCATCAACAGGAACAGCTGCCACCCCCCCTACCAGCACCGCCCTCCCAGCAGCCCCTCAGCATGTGTCCCATGCCTGCTCACCCAGGAGGGTGGGCATCTCCTTTGCCCCAGGCACCTCAGCCCCTGCCTCAGTCAGCCCTGCTGCCCTCAGTGAGGAGGCTATTGACCTCCTGAGATCCCTCACTGTTGGGCAATCTACCATTTTGAATGCCATCCAGGGTGTTGAGAGGTATTTGCAACAAACAAATGCATACCTGGAGGGCATTCATTCTGGGCAGGCGGCCCAACAGAGAGCATTTCAGGCTCTGGCCTCAGCACTGATGGCAGCTATTGTCCCTGAGTCCAGCCTCCCCCCTCCAACTTTCTCCACCCCGACCCAATCCCCTGTACCGCAGCCTATCCCAAGCACACCATCAGACCAGCATGCACAGTCATCAACACACAAGAGTGGGCATGGCAAACATAAGCACCACACATCCCACAAGCACTCACACAAGCACCATACCCATGCACACACACCAACATCCACTGCCTCCAATGTGTCCCCCTCCTCCATGTCCTCCTCCTACCTCCCTGTCTCATCTTCACTCACACCTGCATGCATTACATCCTCAACCACTACCTCCATCACCAGCACGCCCATCACCACACACCGCTCACGTGTAATCACCACCCCCACTACCATGCACACATCCCCAGTGTCCACTCCCAGTATGTCTGTGAGCACTCCACCCAAAGTACACAAACACAGGCACACACCCATCTAACAGCCATCCACCTCATAACAGCCTCCGGCCCATGCACCTTCACCCACATTCAGCAAACGTACACCTCCTACAACCACTACTTCTTCCTCCACTCCTAAACCCCCTCCATCTTCCCGTCCCTGTGTATCTAAAAAACTTTTCCTGGGAAACTTTGACCTCTCCCTTCACCTCCCCCCATCCTTCCCCTAGGGCCAGGCTTTCCAGGTCCCAGCCCAGCACCTCAGCCACCAAATCCCCAGGCACAGTGGTGCCAGCAACTGCGGGGTCATGGAGTGCGCCACCCATCAGGGCTGCCAGTGTGCCACATAGTGAGGGCAAGGACATTCCGCCACCTGCCAAGGTGAACATGGTGCCCACATCCCGGAGGGAGAAGCCGCAGCTACCAGCCACCAAGGGCTCCGCCAAAACAAAAGGGGATAGTGGCAAGACACCTCCGGCACCATCAAAGGTGGGGAAGGGACAAAAGCAGAAGAGCAGGTCAGGACAGGGCACAGTGGCACCGACTGAGGGACTAGTGTCACCCCTTCTTTCCATGACTACACCAACCTGTATGGCGGCGGACACCGCAACCTGCCCCACCACCTGCACCGCCACCAGCACCGCCACCTGCACTGCCACCAGCACCGCCGCCTGCACAGCCAACTGCACTGCCACTGGCACGTCTGCAGTCTCAGCAACAGTCCCCAGCATCATCCCCAGTGGGCAGCCGTCCGAGGTTGCAGGAGGCGTCCTGATGTGTCCCTCAACAGGTGCTGACCCATGCACCACCGCCAGCACCGCCGCCACAGACACTGCTGCAAGCACCACCAACAGCCCCGCGACATGCTCGGACAGTGGCACCACCGCTGACATGCCTACCATCCCCGGTGGTCAGTCGTCTGAGGCTGGAGGAGACTTCCTGGACCCTGTCCAGCTTCCATGAGGCATGACTTCCATCACTGTTTGCACCTGCAGGTGGAAGGCAAAGCCAATGCAGTGTGGGGTATGTCTCTGCCTCCATGGCGTACCATGCTACCTGTTCCTAGGCAATCTCGTGGCACACACACCCAGGTGAGGGAATGGGACCGGCCAAACTGCATGTGGAGCACTCTGGGCACAATGCCCCCTCCAGAACCAGTGGAGAATCACATCCACTACATCAGTCCTTGGCAGGATGAAGCACTCTGGGCACAAAGCTCCCTCCAGAACCAGTGGAGAAAGGCATCCACTACCTCAGTCCTTGGCAGGATGAAGCACTCTGGGCACAAAGCCCCCTCCAGAACCAGTGGAGAAAGTCATCCACTACTTCAGTCCTTGGCAGGATGAAGCACTCTGGGCACAATGCCCCCTCCAGAACCAGTGGAGAAAGGCATCCACTACCTCAGTCCTTGGCAGGATGAAGCACTCTGGGCACAATGCCCCCTCCAGAACCAGTGGAGAATCGCATCCACTACCTCAGTCCTTGGCAGGATGAAGCACTCTGGGCACAATGCCCCCTCCAGAACCAGTGGAGAAAGGCATCCACTACCTCAGTCCTTGGCAGGATGAAGCACTCTGGGCACAATGCCCCCTCCATAACCAGTGGAGAAAAGCATCCACTACCTCAGTCCTTGGCAGGATGAAGCACTCTGGGCACACTGTCCCCTCCAGAACCAGTGGAGAATCACATCCACTACCTCAGTCCTTGGCAGTAAGAACCACTCTGGGCACAATGCCCCCTCCAGAACCAGTGGAGAAAGGCATCCACTACCTCAGTCCTTGGCAGGATAAAGCACTCTGGGCACAAGCCCCCCTTCAGAACCAGTGGAGACTGTTATCCACTTGAGAGACTGTGGCTTTGCACTCCCCAGGATAAAGCAGTGTGCAAACCAACCACTGGAAAGACTTGAGAGACTGTGGCTTTGCACTCCCCAGGATAAAGCAGTGGGCAAACCACCCACTGGAAAGACTTGAGAGACTGTGGCTTTGTACTCCCCAGGATAAAGCAGTGGGCGTGAGGGTGGGGGTGGGGGTATTGCATGTTGGGTGTGTGTGTCACTCGCTTTTCCCTCCCCCCCCCCCTGTGTTGTAGGTTCAGTACTCACTGTGGTCGTCAGCTGCGTCTCTCCTGCTCCTGACAGAGCAGGAGGAAGACCAGCATGGGCAGGACGTGTAGTTCGGGCTCCATGGCATCCTGGTTCCTCGTTGGGTGTTGAGAGGTGAGTGGTTTCCATTCTGTGTACTGTTTCCGCCGTGCTTTTGATAGCGTTGGTTCCGCCCCGGAAAAGGTGGCGGATAGGCCTGTTGTGATACGGTGGACGGTACTTTGTCCTCCGTCTGTCTGTTGGCGGTTACCGTCGCGGTGTTTGTTTCTACCCCCGTGGCGGTCGGAGTGTTAAAGTGGCTGTCTATGTTGGCGGCTTCCACCACTGTCGTGATTCTTTTTTTTTTGGGCCCGGCCTGTTGGCGGTATTACCGCTGCTTTACCACCGTCCGCCAGGGTTGTAATGAGGGCCTTTGTTTGCTTTAAAAAGACTTAAGACACTTTATATCACTTTTCAGTGATATCTCTACATTTACTTATTGCATCTTTGATCGTTTTGACCTGCATTTTACCAGGTAACTATTATATATTTTTCGAAAAACTGTGTGGTGTATTTTTGTGGTGCTATATTGTGTTATTGTATGATTTATTGCACAAATACTTTACACCTTGCCTTCTAAGTTAAGCGTGACTGCTTAGTGCCAAGCTACCAGAGGGTGGGCACAGGATAATTTGGATTGTGTGTGACTTACCCTGTGTAGAGTGAGGGTCCTTGCTTGGACAGGGGGTAACCTGACTGCCAACCAAAGACCCCATTTCTAACACAGCCCAACTGTAAGTCTGACCCAGACCGGGAATCTACAAACAGGCAGAGTCACAGAATGGGTTAAGCAAGAAAATGCCCACTTTCTAAAAATGGGATTTTCAAACTGACAATTTAAAAACCAACTTCACCAAAAGATGTATTTTTAGATTGTGAGGTCAGACACACCAAACTCCACATTTCTATCTGCTCCCAAAGGGAATCTGCACTCAAACGTTATTTAAAGGCAGCCCCCATGTTAACCTATGAGAGAGATAGGCCTTGCAACAGTGAAAGCTGAGTTTATCAGTATTTCACTGTTAGGACATCTAAAACACATCAGTACATGTCCCACCTTTAACATACACTGCACCCTACCAATGGGGCTACCTAGGGCCTGCCTTAGGGGTGCTTTACATGTAGAAAAAGGGAAGGTTTAGGCCTGGCAAGCAGGTACACTTGCCAGATTGAATTGGCAGTTTAAAACTGCACACACAGACACTGAAGTGGCAGGTCTGAGCCATGTTTAAAGGGCTACTCGTGGGTGGCACAATTAGTACTGCAGGCCCACTAGCAGCATTTGATTTACAGGCCCTAGGAACCTCTAGTGCACTTTTACTAGGGACTTACTACTAAATCAAATATGCCAATCAGGAATAAGCCAATTACACATACAATTTACACAGGAGCACTTACACTTTAGCACTAGTCAGCAGAGGTAAAGTGCCCACAGTACCAAAAACAGCAAGAACAGAGTCCAGCACACAGTCAAAACACGGGAAGCAGAGGCAAAAAAGACAGGGGAGACTACACCAAGGATGCCAGGTCTAACACTCTCTGAAGTGAACACCTTCTGCCCTAGCATTGTTTTGGAAATGTGTCACTTAAGGAATAATACATGGTATGTTTTGTGTGAATCCCTCAAGGTTTACTTACCCAGAAGCCCTTTTAAATTTGATTCATTGACAACAAATGTTCTTCCTCACATTTATGTATGGGACAGTTGTGGGATCACTGGGCAAGCTCAAATGTCCTATCACCTAGCATTCCCCTAGATCTCCTGATGAAAATGTTACCTCACTTGGGTGGCTGGGCCATGTACTAGTGAAAGGGAAGGGACCAAAACACATTGTGGAGACATCAAAATTATCTGTCACAAAACAACCTGGTTTTGGAAGGGGGGCACTTCTGTTTTTTGTCCTGTGCTCAGTGGATATCGAGGGAAAGCTACCAAACCCAAACATTTCTGAAAACCAGAAACCAAGGTGAGTTTAGTGAGGTGTGTTTTGAGTGTATCCCCAACATCTTCCTACCCAGAATACCCTGCATAGTTGAAATGTTGACTTTTCCTTGCATTTCTGTGATGTAAACCACAGGAGTGTGCAGGGATCGTCAAAATGCCTACCACTCTGTGTTCCCCCACTTGTTCTGATAAAAACAATATTCCACTTGTGTGCCTGGTCCTAGTGACTGCGTGCGACCCCACACCCAGTCAAACAGTAGTTCTCATGCAAAGACTACCGTTGGCCCTCACCTGATCCATTACAACTAGGCACATTGTCAAAAACAAGTCTGTTTTTGTGGAAAAATGTGATGTGTCCATGTTGCATTTTAGGGCATTTCCTATTGCGGGCATTAGGCCTACCCACACAAATGAGATCCCATTTTTATCGAGAGACTTTCGGGAATGCTGGGTGGCAGGACGTTTGTGGCTTCCCTCATATTCCAGAACTTTGCAACACAGAAATGTGGGGAAAATGTTTTTTTAGGACAAATGTTGAGGTTTGCAAGGGATTCTGAGTAAAAAAGTGTGGTAAGAGCCACACTAGTCACCTCATTCTGGATTCCCGTAGGTGTCTACTTTTGAAAAATGTACAGGCCTGCTAGGTTACCCTAGGTGCCAGCTGAGTGAGATCCTAAAACAGACAGCTAGGCACATTGACAAAAACGAGTCAGTTTTTAGTGAAAAAATGTGATGTGTTCAAGTTGCTTTTTGTTGCGTTTCCTGTTGGGGTCATTAGGCCTACCCATACAAGTGAGATCCCATTTTTATCGGGAGACTTGAGGAAATGCTGGGGGGAAGGAGGTTTGTGGATCCCCTCAGACTCCAGAGCTTTGCATCACAGAAATGTGTTTTTAGACACATTTTGAGGTTTGCAAAGGGATTCTGGGTAACATAACATCGTGAGAGCCCCACAAGTCACCCCTCCTGGATTCCCCTAGGTTTTTAGTTTTTAAAGAATTACATGTTTGCTAGGTTTCCCTAGGTACTGGCTGTGCTAGGGCCCCGAATCCACAGCTAGGAACATTGCAAAAAACAAGTCAATTTTTTGTTGAAAAATGTGACGAGTCTATATTGTGTTGTGGGTCATTTCCTGTTCTGGACTTTTTCCTACCTAGACAAGTGAGATCCTATTTTAATCAGAGACTTCAGGGAATGCTGGGTGGAAGGAAGTTTGTGGCTCCCCTCAGATTCCAGAACTTTGCATCACAGAAATATGGTGTAAATGTATTTTGTTAGACACATTTGAGGTTTGTAAAGGGATTCTGGGTAACAGAACCTGTGAGAGCCAACCAAGTCTCCCCATGCTGGATTCCTCCAGGTAACTTGTTTACAAAAATGCACAGGTTTGCTAGGTTTCCCTAGCTGAAATCCCTGCTAGGGCCCAAAATTCATAGCTAATAACATTGCAAAAAAAAAGGGTGAGTTTTCAGTGGAAAAATGTGATGTGTCCATGTTGCATTTTGGGGCGCGTCCTGCTGCAGGCATTAGGCCTACCCACACAAGTCTGGTACCACTTTTATCAGGAGACTTGGGGGAATGCTGGGTTTAAAAAGGCTGTGGCTCCCCTCTGGTTCCAGAACTTGGTATCACAAAATGTGAGGTAAATGTGTTTTTAGAGAATTTAGAGGTTTGCAAGGGATTCTTAGCAGAAAAGTGTGGTAAGAGCTGCACAAGTCACCCCATCCTGGACGCCCCTAGGTATCTAGTTTTAAAAAATGTACAGGTTTGCTAGGTTCCCTTAGGTGTCAGCTGAGCTAGAGCCAAAAGTCCAAAGCTAGGCACATTGTAAAAAACGAGTCCGTTTTAGTGGGGAAAAGTGGTGTGTCCACATTGTCTTTTGAGGTGTTTCCTGTCACGGGCATTAGGCCTACCAGCACAAGTGAGATACCATTTTTATCAGGAGACCTTGGGGAATGCTGGGTGGAAGGAGGTTTGTGGCTCCACTCAGATTCAAGAACTTTGTATCACAGATATATGAGGTAAATTTGTGTTTTTTAGACACATTTGAGGTTTTCAAAGGGATTCTGGGTAACAGAAACCGGTGAGAGCCACACAAGTCAGCCCATCCTGAATTCCCGTGGGTGTCTAGTAATTAAAAAATGTACAGGTTTGCTAGGTTTCTCTAAGTGCCAGCTGTGCTTGGGCCCAAAATCCACTGCTAGGAACGTTGTAAAAAACAAGTCAGTTTTCAGTTGAAGAATGTGATGTGTCCATCTTGCATTTTGGGGCATTTCCTGTTGCCGGCATTAGGCCTACCCAAAAAAGCAAGGTACCATTTTCATCAGGACAAATGAAGGAATGGTTGGTAGAAGGAAGTTTGTGGCTCCCTTTAGATTCCAGAACTTTGCATCACAGAAATGTGAGGAAAATGTGTTTTAAAACACATTTTGAGGTGTGGAAAGGATTCTGGGTAGAAAAATGTGGTAAAAGCCACACAAGTCACCCCATCCTGGATTACCCTAGGTGTATAGTTTTCAGAAATGTACAGGATTGCTAGGTTTCCCTAGGTGTCGGCTGAGCTAGAGCCCAAAATCCACATCTAGACACATTTCACAAAGGAGTCAGTTTTCAATTGAAAAATGTGATGTGTCCACGTTGCATTTTGGGGCATTTCCTTTAGCAGGCATTAGGCCTAACCACACAAGTGAGATCCCATTTTTATCAGGAGACTTCAGGGAATGCTGGGCGGAAGGAAGTTTGCGGCTTCCCTCAGGTTCCAGAACTTTACATTACAGAAATGAGAAAAATATGTTTTTTAGACATATTTTGAGGTTTGCAAAGGGATTCTGGGTAACAGAACCTGATGAGAGCCACACAAATCACCTCAACCTTAGTTGTCTAGGTTTAAAAAATGTACAGGTTTGCTAGGTTTCCCTAGGATTTGGCTGTGGTAGGGTTCAAAATCCACATCTAGGAACATTGCAAAAATCAAATCAGTTTTCAGGGGAAAAAATGTGGTGTTCATGTTGCGTTTTGGGGCATTTCCTGTTGCGGGCTTTAGGCCTACCCACACAAGTGAGGTGCCAGTTTTATCAGGAAACATGGGGGAATGCCGGGTGGAAGGAACTTTGCATCACAGAAATATGAGGAAAATTTGTTTTTAGAGACATTATGAGGTTTGTAAGGGTTTTTGGGTAACAGAACCTGGTGTGGGCCACTGAACAGCAGAACAATTGTTGTTACCAATTGCCTTTCTCTGCATTTTCATCTTCCAAATGTAAGACAGTGTGTAAGAAAGAAATGCCCTCTCTTCACTTGCTAATATGGGTATGCCCAAATTCAGAAATGTGCAAATAGCCACTGCTTCTAAACTCTATATTAAGTACCCATTGCAGAAATATATAGGTTTCCTTGATACCTAGTTTTCACTCTTGATGTTTTACCAAATGAATTGCTAAAGACCCGGTACACAATGAAAAACCATAGCAAGGTTCAGCTCAGCTTTTGGCTCTGGGAAGCTTGAGTTCTTGGAGAACCAATAAGCCCTATATATTCCTGCAACCAGAAGGGTCCAGTGGACATAACAGTATATATGCTTCTGAAAATCTGACATACTCAGAAAAAGTTACAGGTGAAAACATAGACACAAATGACTGTTTTTTTTCAAATCAATATTTTTTTATTTCACGTGTTACTTTCAATGTTGAAACCTTGAAAGATCTACATAAAAGACCCATTGCTGAATTCAGAATTGTGTCTACGTTTCAGACAAGTATAGCTTTCCAGGATTCACCATTGGTTTTCCGCAAATTTCTGTCACTAACCTGTCACTAAGAGGAAGGAGGTTTGAAGCACAGAAAATGGGGAAAACGGGGTATGTCACAGTAAAATGATAAAACTGTTGAAAGTTTTGGTTTTCTGATTCTAGTCTGCCTTTTCCTGAAAGCTATAAATAAAGCTATAAAGATGGTGATTTTAGCACCGCAAACCCTTTGTTGATGCCATTGGCAGGGAAAAAAAGATGCTTTCTTCTGCAGCACTTTTTTCCAATTTTTCCCGCAAAAAACAAACTTTGCTGTGTTTTGTCTAATTTCTGGGTCCCCTCTGGTGAATCAACAAACCTTGAGTACCTTTAGAATCCCCACGATGTTGGGAAAAAAGCACACAAATTTGGTCTGGATAGCTTATGTTGACAAAAGTTATGGATGCGAACTACGACAAATAGCCAAAAAAGGATAAGCACAGTAAGAGGAACAGGCTTAATATCGAATGGGTTAAAGGTTAGTTTACTTCTTATTTCAACACCTAACTCTAATGTCACCCTTTCTGTGAATTGCTAGGGTTTTAACAAAATTCCATATGAGAACCATTGTAATTCTAGGGATCAGCCAGACTGTAATTGTCATGGGCCACACTGTCAAAGTATGATATTCCCTGTACTTTGTTAAGGTGTGAGATGCCCTGACAAAACATATCTTGGATCTCATTGCAAAAGATGTGGACCTGGCATAAACAGCATAAGCTGCCATCTGCATTGTAGAGACCCCCTTTTTTTATCACCGGAGCGTCCACAAGGTCCCTTTCGCAATACCAAATGAGGTCACCGTCCATTGAAATGTGGGTGTCTTCTTATTGGCATGAGGAGGATTTCAAACAAATGATCCATATTACTGAAGTAGGCACATGAGCAAAAGGTTTTGTAGATCTGCACTGATTGTGCATCAATATGGTGCCCTTTGGGAGGGGACAGAAAGTATGTCAAAGACCATATCTACCTTATCCCACTGAAAGCTGTATTCACATGAGTGTCTCTGCTTCAATTCCACATACAATTATTGTGATGGAATGATGCAGTCAGTAAAAATGAAGGGAAATTACAGAGCTGGACTGGAACTAAATTACATTAAACTGGTAGGCTGAAGACCGGGGACCTGCCTTTCTTTAAGAGTGAAGGAAATGGCGCATCAGTTATCCAGCTGGACAAGCAGCCCTGAAGGAACACATCATATAACATACCTATTATAGGGGTACAACGTGACTGGGAGGTCAGTTGTTGGTTGTTTGTTTCCTAATCTTCATGGGGATGACTAACAGATCTGTTGTGCCTACCTCAATGATCTGTGTTCAGACATCTTCCACTGGGTCCCCCGATAGACCACACATCACTTGTCCGATGTGCGGTTTTGCGATTATTGGACTTGGACCCATGTGGTCCCAACTTGTTCGAACAGTGCTCTTTGCCATTTGGAGAATCCCACATCAGTATTAATAAGGTGTCCCAGCAAAGCTATTATTGATTCACCAAAACAGTAATAACTCTTCTAACACCAACAGCAGAAAACCATCTCCAAGTGGAGAAACCCTATCGAAGATGGCCACCTTAATCTACCGCTCTGTGTGACCGAGCACCCCTGCAGCCTGCCACATGTCCGGTTGCCGACCTAGATGATCCTCCGAGGGACTCCTGAGCTTTTACTTTCTCCATTTCACTGCGTGAGCCTGGAGCTGTCTAGGTTTCTGCCCATTTCCTCAATCACAGTGTGCTTCACAAGGTTTTTAGACAAAATAGGGACTATACTTATCCTATCGAAGGCTGCTTAGGTCAACACCTATAACTTCTTAACTGCCATCAGCCCCCAACATGTCATTAACACCTGCTGTCTGCAGATCCCCACCAGTGCCCCATTCCAAATCCGGCATAAATGCTTCCAAGATCGAATATCCCTTAAATCTTTCTAAACACGCAATGAAAAACTTGAAACATGACTGTGAGAAACTTCCCAGAAACTCTCTTTGCTGACCAATACCACTGCCAATCCAAAGGCTCCCTCAAAACTGACCTCCTCTTCACACACAACACTGACCTATGGATCGGATTCTTATGCAGTTTTCTCCCATCCATTTCATGTTCAAACCAATGACATGATCCTGGACACAATTAACTTAATTTATCTCACCCTCAAGCCCCTTATGAACCTCCATGATCCCCCTCTTTGTCCACTCATAACACCCCTTACATAATCTCCTGCCTTTCGTTCCACTCAGACACCTGCTCTCACCTCAGCCTCTCCTACAATCAGTTATGCCCTCCACAACCCATAGCTCACCACCAATTTCAGACCTTGATCATCCCTTCCACATACCATCTCCACACCATTCTTTTCCAACCTTCGACAAACCATTACCTCCCACTCTGGCTGCCGTCGCCACCCTTCTTTCCTCCCCACAGTCGGCCCATTTGTCCCCCCTTCCTCCCTTTCTTTTTTGCTTCCTGACCCAACATCTCCAAATACAAGATACCAACAACCAGTACCTCCCCTCTCTTGCACCTCAGACCCTCAGAGTCTGTTCCTCACCGTCCACCCCAATGCTCCCACAATTACTGAACATAACTGGCCTTTTTTCAACAAACACCCTTCTACATTCTCACATCTCTCTTCAAGAATGGACAGCCTCACATTGGCGCTATTCCAGCCTAGTGACTCTCTGTCTTCATGTCACTGCTATTCTCTTCACCCCCTGCAGGTACCCTCCCCCAAACCTTTCTAGCATACTGAGAGACAGCCGCCTACCCAGACCCAAATGGACACAATTACCCCTTGACAATTCAGACCTTCTCCTTCTCCTCCTAAAAAGTTAGGCTGCTTCAAATTCTGCAAACTCTTACTCTTATTTCCCCGAGGTGGCTTCCACATTTCCATCATCATCTCTGACCGCAGTAAAACTCTCACACACTACCCCAGTGCATGGTCATCCCCTCTTAACTTGATACAAATCCCAGCCACCCTCACAGGTCAACCAAGTCAGAAAGACAACAACTTCTCCCTGAACTGCATTCTACATAATTGTCGATCTGCAGTCAAATACTGTCTAGAGTTATGAGACTCGATCGTGACCTATAATCTTGACATCCTGATCTTCACAAAATAGACATATTGGAGGTTTCACACACATTCACCAAAACTCTCTGAGATGCCAAACCTTCCCAACAGCTCACTTTCAGTCGTTTGAAAGCTTGTCGGTGGTACTGTCCACATCCACTAGCACCAACCTCAGATTGAATGTGATTTACTACCCACTGGGTCAAAACAACACCTTAATCAAGGAATGCATGGATTTCTTCACCTCTGAAATTATCAGCTCTGACAACAATATCTTCCTTGTTGACTTCAACATCCACTGGGAAGACATGGGCAACAGTTATTTGGACACTCTTACCTCCTTTCGCAGTGTCAGTGATCTCCAACAACACTGCCACAAACCTACACACCACAAAGGTGCCATTCTGGATCTGATAAGCTCCACTTCCCTCTACCTACAGACATATGACCCCATCCCAGTTTACTGGTTTGGTCACATTCAGATCTCGTTCTATCTAACTGGCTCTTACACAAAAACATATGGGCAACCCTAAAAAGAGAAAATATGTTTCAGAGTCACATCCAACCTTGACACAGAAGCCATTGCCATCTTGGCCCTTCCCACTCTAACTGTGATTACACCTTATCTTGACATCAAAGAGGTCGCTGACATATTCAACTCTTGCATGGAATCCCTTCTTGACAAATGCGCACTACTGAAGTGCAAACTATCCAGACCAAAACCCTCTAGGCCCTGGTTCTCGAAAAAGCTTTATGTAGAACGAAAGTTTATCTGAAAATACGAGAAAGAATGGAGAAAAGTAACACCTTTCCTGAGTATGACTAAGCTTCGCAAAGTGAGAAAACAAAACAAAGACCAAATTATCAGAGTTAAATCCTCCCATTTTAGAGCCCTTGTGAATTCAGCAAAGAATAGACCGAAGCGCCTGTTAGAGGTTATTGCACAGTCTACCAACCCCTCTATCACTTCAGCTCCTTAGCCATCTGTGGCCCGTTGCAATGAATTTGTGGATTTCTTTGATAAAAAGTTAGAGATATCCATATCTCACTTCCCATCAATGACTCCAGGAAGACTGCATGAGTCTCTATCATGCAAGGCATTTCAAGCATGGTTATCTTTCTCTCCAATCTCCGAGCAGGACCTACAATGAACTATCTCCACATTTTAACCCTCAAACCATCATCAGGGTGCTATTCCAGGCCAACGGCGGCTGCCGCAAATCTTAAGGGGAGGGTCGGGCAGGGGAGGATAGGGGCTACAGGGGAAAATTAAATATAGTTTTTTTTGTAAAAGTACCTGTTTCTGCTGCCGCCACCAGCCACCTCGATCTTCTTCCCTCAATGGTGCTAGTGTCTCAGCAGTCCCTAGGACACCAGTACAAGCTCATCACACAATACTGGCACTGCTCTCATGCTATACCTAGCATGGAAGCAGCATCAGGATTGGTCTTAGCATCTTGGTCTGCCGCTCAGACAGTGCACTGGGGCCTGTGCAGTTTCTCAAACCTGGCTGTGTTGCACCATCGGGTTGGAGAAAACTAGGTGAGTATGTCAATTTGACTGGCCTAAGATTGCCAGCCAAACTGACATGCGCACTTAGTACACTGACTCCACTCCTCCTCCTCCCCTTCCTATGGACCAGCCCAACCCTACCTGCACATGCAGGATGAGCCAGCAGCTGAAAAATAAAAAAATAAAAATATTGTTTTATTTTTCAGCTGTTGGCTCAGCCAGTGGGACGGTGCTCCTTCGCCATTGTGAAGGAGCCACCCCTGTTTCAGGCGCTATCATCAAATCTCTTGCCACACACCTGCTCCCCATATGGACCAACATGGTCAAATCCTCTCTCAAATAACTAAAATGGGTCAAAAACAACCTCTTGATCCAGAGAACCTGAACAACTACCACCCAGTCTCCAGGCAGTCATCTAAAGTTGTGCAGTGTCCCAATTAGCCTCACACATCCAAACAAACAACCCCAGAACACTCTCCAATCAGGTTCCCGCCAGAAACTGTGATGTTCCAAATAATAGATGACTCCCTTAGAATCACCAACTGCAGCAACCACTGCCTCCTTGTCCTCCTGGATTTTTCCACTGCATTCAACGTTTTCAACCATCATGACCTCCTTTGTATTCTTGAACTACGAATGGAATGCGGCAGCACTGACCTCAACTAGTTCTCCTCTTACCTATCCAACTGTTCCCAAATTGTGAAAATGGGCAACTCGTTCTTGAGACCAGTCAGCATTATCCAAGTTGTCCCTAGAGTTCAATCCTCTCCCCATCCCTCTTCATCCTCTACCTAGAAATACTATATTTGATTCTTGGAAACTCTGGGATTCTGTTTTACCACTACGGCGACGATACCCAAATATACTTGAAAATCTCATCCCCAGAGGATGTTGCCATGCTTTTAAATACACTCTTAAAGATTCAAAACTCGATGTCCAACCACCACTGAAAACTCAACCCAACTAAATCATAATTTCTATTGCTCTCACACCCCAAAGCAAAGGTGCCAGTACAAGAATGGATGGCCAACGTTCCCACCTTCGAAGGCTGCCCCACCATTGTCACCAATGACAGATCACTCAGCATCACCCTTGATAATTGTCTCAATCTTCACAGCCACAAAGCAGTCATGGCCAACAGTGCACAACACTAACATAGGCAGTTTAGGGCATTAGACAATTGATTCCGTAATAAGACCTCAAAACAGTGGTGCAGACTCTTATTCTCTCTAGACAATACTATGGAATCACCCTTCTCTCAGGCATTCCTAAACTTTTCCTAGGCCCACTGAGAGCACCACTACATGCTGCAGCATGTTTAATTCTAGGTCTCAAGAAATTTGACCACATTTCCCCTGCCCTGCTAACCCTCCAATGGCTCCCCATTGAAGTGTGGCCCCAATTCAAAATCACTTGCATTACCCACAGAGAGCTGCACTCCTCTTCAACCTCCTTTCTAAACGAGAAGCTGAAAATCTCTGGATCAAACAGGGGCTCAGAAATGCCCAATGCTCCCAGAACCTCCACCTCCAGGCAAGAATGAACCAGTTTTTCTCCGAAAGCGCCACTAGAATCTGGAACTCTCTGCCTCCCTCACTCTGTCAGACCACTTGCCTAGCTACCTTCAAAACAAGACCTCAAGCTCCTCCGGTTTGACAGACATCTTGTTTAATTGACCCTCGACCAGTCTTATTTACTTTCTCCATGGCACCCTGATCTGCATTTGCTTAACTGTTTATGTCCTCTGCCCTATTGTTGTAATTGTCTTTGGTGGTAACTCCTGTATACATACACTGATGTAAACTACTGAGTTTAACTATTAATGTAACCCACTGTAACCCTATATACTATGTGTTGTAAAGCACTCTGATGACTTTGGGCCATGTCAGCGCTACATAAAATTGCAAAAATAAATGAATAAACATCATTGCCCTGCCTACACTCACTCGCTACACTGGGTTAGTAAAAACACATTTTCCAGAGCTGCTTCCATTTGGTTTTATCACTGGCAACATGTGCCCTGACACCTGAGGGGAGTGTAGTGTCCTGCTGGAGACAGTCTAGTGTTTTGCTACACTGCCACTCCTTGAGAGCTGTACCTTATACCCACCCCACACCCATCCAACAGGAGTCACTGGCCAGGTGACCCTGCTAATAAAAAGGCCTGAGTGCTCATGGCCAAGTTGACCAACCCAAAAGGTGTCTGCGTTGTTTCTTATCACAGCATGTGGGCCTGTCACCCACAATAGGATAGGGAGGCTATCTCTAAACCAGGGTGGTTGAAGCCTGATGCTAAGCCCATGATCGATGTACTGTCTCCCCGAAGACAATACCCTTCGAGCTTGGGGTGAGCTACACATTCCTATGTGCTCTCTCTGTACCTGCACGCGGGCAGAATACTGCACTATTCTTTGCAAACAGTGACTCTCAACACGGGTGTGCATTTTGCACCTGATTTTGTTCATTAGAAAATGCGGCCTCGGATATATTTCCACTCTTATCGTCTTTATATATTTTACAGTCCTTCTGCGAAATGTAAACGAGCAAAATGTTAGAAATCAAAAAGGACGAAATGCACAAAGAAAGAATGTAGTTCTGTTCAAATTAAAACATTTACCAGAACAAATTGATCTCTTGCACAATATAGTTGGAGCCCAGTAATTATTCGCCTCTAACGTAGTATTGAATCGTGCAGATACATTTCCACAAGGTGGCAGTATGATTTAAACATTTCTAGTTGTTTGGTATCTTGAAGAGCTAGTTGTAAGGCAAATCAATTAAATATACTTCTTGTTGCAAGGCGGCATGTTGTGAATATTTTTTTTGATGTAATCAGATATAGTGGGTTTATTTGTGCCATAGTTTTATAGATATAAATTCACAAACTTTAACTCTGAAAGACGACACTAAACGTGAATTGCTTTGTAGTCAAATATTTTAATGATAAAGTACTTGAGGGTAGTTTTCACTGCTTCAAATTAAGAAAACTACACAACAGCACAACAATAGACTTCGTATACTTACTGATCTTCATATAGGCTGGAATCGGAGCCAATAAATAATGTTTACTACATAAGGGTCGTTGTGATCAATACATTGTAGATGTCATCGTTGATTGAGTTAACAGCAATAATGGAAAATCCATTAGTGCCATCTAGTGTAAACAATGAGCAATTGACAACATTTGTCAGGAAAATAATCCAGTTGTGAAGTTATATTAATTAGTTCTACCGTTTTACACAGCTCTCTCTTATAGTATAATGTAAATTGATTTACTAGTGGAATCAAGAGTTGTATTTGTTTAGAAGTGGTAATGTAATCCATGTTGGTTATTGTTTTATTATGAAAGAAAACTCCAAGTTGTTTACATTGTGTTGATTAACTTGTTGCTTGTTGTCAGTTTCAGAATGTAATTTGACAAGCTAAACGTTTTAGCATTTCTATTTTGAATAAGTAATTTCAACCGAAGTGGTGCAGCAGGTAGAGAAGTACTACAGTTTTACCTCTCTCTCTCTCTCAAACACACACCCGCCCCCTTCCCCCCACCAAGCGCCCTCCAGAGACCATAACAGTGTATTCTTCCTGGTACATAAAACAGATATACCCAGTAGCGCAGGCTCACATCTCGTATCAAGAACAGATTCAGCACAGTCTGCGGTAAAGTCACGTTTCTCGTGTACATAGATGAGGTACACAAGCTTCCTTACCTATGCAGAAGAGATTCAGCTCAGACAAAAGCAGCGCAGGCTTTATTTCATACAACACAGACACAGTACACCCAATACAGAAGTAGTGTGTGCTCTTTTCGTCAAACATCCAGAATTGATGCACCACAAGGAGCATCACTGCACGCTTCCCTCATACAAGTCACAGCACAGGCAGCATCAATACAAGCTTTTTATGTCCAACCAGATTGATAAGTCAATGGTAGCAGCCGAGGAAGCGCACCTCACCAACAGAATAAGTGCAGCATTGTCAGAAGGCATTCATGCATCCCTAACACAAAACTAGGACATCATAATACGCACACACACACGCAGACGCGCGCGCATAAAAAAGCACCCACTGTACGCAAGTGACATCGTTGCAAGCTTCACACACACATGCCAAACTGATATAGCAAAAGGTCCTAGAATGTCATTTTCTACCACTTTCAATTTTAGGATGAGCTGTCGGAGTTCACGCTTTCTGATACACACAGAACAGGTCCAGTATTACAGAAACTGTTCAAGCAAAATAATGGAAACTGACTGTAATGTCATTCCAATGTATCAGAACAATGGGCGGTCACATTCAATGCCAATTTTTCGAACAATTTGCAACAGCAACTCAAAACGATTTGAAAGATGTGCACTCTGATATGAGCAGATGAACGAATATTTCAGCACCATGCGTCTGATGCACGGAACAGCTTTATACTTTAGCTATGCAGGACTCTGAATCTGCTTCTATTCATTGCAAACGGGAAGAGGGGCCAAAACAGCATAAGTCTCCTGTTATAGTTTAATAATAAACATTCAAATAAAGTGCTTTTCAGTTTGCAGCTTCAGTTTCGAGCTGAAGGATTTATGTGAGATTGAAGTGTATTTTTACATACACAATCCGTTGACCTGGAAAACCGCACAAGTGAGTACTCCTAAAGGGAGCATTTTTAACAACAGACCAGGGTTTTACAAATTTGATTATATTAAATGTAATTTCCTTCTCTTTCCTTTCTTGTTTTAGAAATTGTGAAAGTGACAGCAACTCACCTGAATTGTGGAAAACATGTTCACACTGTGGCATTTCTTGTTTTTAATTTAATCCCCACTCAAGGCTCCCTAGTGAAGTAACAATGAGTTTTAAGTACAACAAGATATCCCATTTTCATTGTGATGCAAGCATGTAACAAATCCTTTTGCTGCACGTTCAAAGCACTCTCTGTGACTAAATAACTTACATATTTAAAAATGTTGCTTTATTTATTAACCTTTGAACCACACGCCCGCGAAAACTTCCTTTACACAGAAAAAGTTGTTGCTAGCTTTGCATCTCTCTACTTACACTGCTTCCTCTGCTCCCCTTTACCCACAGAATCTGCACTCTCCTATGCTCATGCAACTAATCTTCTGTATGTTCCCCCGTGCTCAGACATTTGGGCCCAGATTTAAGAAGCTCTAGTACCACATTGGCGTCATTGTTTTTACGCTAATGTGACTTTAGGCTGCACCAGATTTACAAAGTGGAGTGCATGCATTTCACCAGTTTGTAACCCTTGCGCCACATTATGCCTGTGCGAGGCATAATGTATGCAATGGGGGCATTCCCACATTAGAGGGGCCGAAAAAACGGTGCAAAGGAATCTTTAGGATTTCTCTGCATTATTTTTTGCAGCATTTTTAATGCCTGCACAGAGCAGGCATTAAAAGGGGGCACACCAATATTTATAATGGGCCTCAAAGTGCTTTGCAGGATAAGCGTCAACATTTTTGCAGCTAATCCTGCAAAGCACTAAACTAGCATCAAATATTTTTACACTAGTGCCCTAACTACTGCAATGGTGCGCCGTATCTTAAATACGGCGCACACATGGTGGCGTTAGCCGGGGGTGATAAGGGGCGCAAGAATAGTAGTGATGTATTGGATGCAGCGCCCTTTGGTTAAATCTGCCCCTTGGTCTGCTTCTGGTGCTGCCACTAGGATGCTTTTTCTCACTACCACAAGCTGCTGGCTGCCTCCTAATTCCCTGCTATAGTTTATGTCTTTTGCCATTTCTTTGCCTACAGCTCCATTGTCCTGAAAGATTCTGTGTTCTGCATTTCTAGGTCTTTTATCTGTACACTGATCCCAATGTCCCCCTTGCTTATTCCCCAACAACCTGAATTCCTTAACGGAGTGCCCTTCCTCTTCAAGAACCGAATCCACGCTTTTGCTAGTTTCAGATTGTTTCCTTTCTGCTCTAACGCCTCATCTTTTCCTCAGCAGTCTGCACCTACCTCATAGGCTATGCATCTGCCTGCCATCCGCGGGCAGTATGTGGTGACAACAACCAGTGCATTCTTCTTCCACCTTTCTTCATCTGTGCCCCGCGCCCTCTACCATTCACATTATCCCCCCTCCTTCCTAAACACAACCGCATGGTCTTGTGTCAGCAGTGCACATAAAAAGGCACATAAAGTGGCTTGTCACAACATGCTGACCATGGAGTGTAAGCGGGCACAGCCTATGCAGAGTGACAGGTTACATTTATTCTGCCGCCCCTCCCCTGTTTCCCGTCATCTGCCTATGCTCGTTTACTGGCCGATGAATTGCTTCTCTCTGCTCTTTTCTGGATGCTAAAAGATGAGCATCAGTGGTCTCTGTCTGTCTTTTCTCACAGGAGGGCTACCCTCTTCCCATCAAAAGGGTGCCTCAATTTTCTCTTGTGATTCTGGCAATATCCTCTATCACCAATAGCTTTCAGTCAGCAGGGCATCAGCTCGAAGTGTACATTTTCTCAGCAGAAAGTTTACATTTTTGTTTTGAGCACTCCAAACAGGCATGTTTTTCAAATCCCCGATTGCTCGCTTCAGCTATCTGATTCCCTCCCACACCTCCATGCAGCCATTGCATAGGCTTTAGACACGGTCACATCAGAGACCTGAGACCCAAAAATTCGAAGGTACGATTCAGTGGGTTTTAATATTAAAATTCCTGGTGAATGACAGCTAAAGCTAATGGCACAAATTACAATTTATAAGAATGAGAATTTACTCCCAAGATATTTCATGAACCCAGAGACACTGTACCCCAAGAGGTGAAATGCATCCTCAGTGATTGAAAGTGTACCCCAAAATAAGAGATTTGCACCTTTTGAGAGAGACTGTGGATCAAGATATCAAAAAGTTTATTATTCATTTGGTAGGAGGGTACTCCTATCACCTTACTAAACACACTCTGGTTAGGTGAGAACCCAGTTCTAAGTGATTGTTTCCTCAATCTCTGATAGTAGTGGCACAAGCAGAAGAAGATTCATGTGAGAGCTGTGTGCTAAGTTAAAGCAATGGCAAATTATGTTAAAGGCAGGAACTCAAAACAATAAAATTCCAACCGTACTTAAGAAAAATAAAGACAATTATAAGAAGCAAAAAGTTGTCAGAAGAATCACAATCAGATAATAGGAACTGAAAATAAATTTTTAAAAACATTTTGAGTCAAAAACGCTCTAGAAAAAAAAACAATCAGTCACAGTGCACAGTTGGCTGGGAACTAGGGGTCTCATTTACTAAGAAGTGGCACAGTGCAGCGTCATATTTGGCAGTGCCACGCCGTGTTACTTCAGAAAAGCAGGAATGCACTATATTTAAAACAATATGGAACACCCCTGTGTTTTCCAAGTGCTGGTGCTAAAATTACCTGCCTTGCACCAACGCATGCACACTTGCACCATAGTGCAGGGGTTCCTGCATTGCAGGAAATGATTGTTTATGAGCAGGAAGGTGTTTCATCCTGCACATAAACAATCAAAAATTGTGATTTGCTAGTCATATGTATGCTGCACAATGCAGCACACATAGGAGTGGCAAATCATCATTATTTAATGATTGTTTATGTGCACGGAGGTACACCTTTTCGCACATAAACAATCAAATCAAATCAAATCATTAACATTTATAAAGCGCGAACTCACCCGTGCGGGTCTCAAGGCGCTAGGGGAAAAAGGGGGGGTTATCGCTGCTCGAACAGCCAGGTCTTTAGGAGTCTCCGGAAAGCGGAGTGGTCCTGGGTGGTCCTGAGGCTGGTGGGGAGGGAGTTCCAGGTCTTGGCCGCCAGAAAGGAGAAAGATCTCCCACCCGCCGTGGAGCGGCGGATGCGAGGGACAGCAGCGAGTGCGAGGCCAAAGGAGTGGAGGAGGCGGGTGGGGACGTAGAAGTTGAGGCGTCTGTTGAGGTATTCCGGTCCCTTGTCGTGGAGGGCTTTGTGTGCGTCGGTGAGAAGTCGGAAGGTGATCCTTTTGCTGACTGGGAGCCAATGCAGGTGTCTCAGGTGTGCGGAGATGTGGCTGCTGCGGGGTACGTCGAGGATGAGGCGGGCCGAGGCGTTTTGAATGCGTTGCAAGCGATTTTGGAGTTTGGCTGTGGTCCCGGCGTAGAGGGTGTTGCCGTAGTCCAGGCGGCTCGTGACGAGGGCGTGGGTCACGGTTTTTCTGGTGTCGGCGGGGATCCAGCGGAAGATCTTGCGGAGCATGCAGAGGGTGAGGAAGCAGGCGGAGGACACGGCGTTGACTTGCTTGGTCATGGTGAGAAGAGAGTCCAAGATGAAGCCGAGGTTGCGGGCGTGGTCTGTGGGGGTCGGTGCGGTGCCGAGGGCCATGGGCCACCAGGAGTCGTCCCAGGCGGACGGGGTGTTGCCGAGGATGAGGACTTCTGTTTTTTCAGAGTTCAGCTTTAGGCGGCTGAGCCTCATCCAATCTGCGACGTCCTTCATACCCTCTTGTAGGTTGGTCTTGGTGCTGGCGGGATCCTTGGTGAGGGAGAGTATAAGTTGGGTGTCGTCGGCGTAGGAGGTGATGATGATGTCGTGCTTGCGTACGATGTTGGCGAGGGGGCTCATGTAGACATTGAAGAGTGTCGGGCTGAGTGATGAGCCTTGAGGTACGCCGCAGATGATCTCGGTGGGTTCTGAGCGAAACGGAGGGAGGTAAACTCTTTGGGAGCGGTTTGCGAGGAAGGAGGCGATCCAGTCCAGGGCCTGGCCTTGGATACCGGTGGAGCGGAGGCGGGTGATTAGGGTGCGGTGACAGACGGTGTCAAAGGCAGCCGAGAAGTCGAGAAGAATGAGGGCGAATGTTTCACCGTTGTCCATCAGGGTTCTGATGTCGTCTCTGACTGAGATGAGGGCGGTTTCAGTGCTGTGGTTGGTTGGGAATCCGGTTTGTGGGGGGTCGAGCAGGTTGTTGTCTTCCAAGAAGGTGGTCAGCTGTTTGTTGACGGTCTTCTCTATTACTTTGGCTGGGAAAGGCAGAAGAGAGATGGGGCGGAAGTTTTTCAGGTCGCTCGGGTCAGCCGTAGGTTTCTTTACTAGGGCGTTGACTTCGGCGTGTTTCCAGCATTCGGGGAAGGTAGCAGAAGAAAAAGAAGAGTTGATGACGGTCTGGAGGTGCGGGGCGATGATGTCGTTGGCTTTGTTAAAGATGAAGTGCAGGCAGGGGTCCGAAGGGGCGCCGGAGTGGATAGAGTTCATGATGGATTTGGTTTCTTCCATGTTGATGTTGGTCCAGTTGTTGAGGGTGATGGCCGGGGATGCGGGTTCGGTGGTGTTTGGTTGGGTCTGGTGTCCGAAGCTGTCGTGGAGGTCGCTGATCTTGCGATGGAAGAAAGTGGCCAGGGATTCGCACAAATCCTGTGAGGGCGTGACGGCTTTGGCGTTGGCGTTGGCGCTGGGGTTGGAGAACTCCTTGACGATGCTGAAGAGTTCTCTGCTGTTGTGGCTGTTTTTGTCCAGTCTGTCGGTGAAAAAGTTCCTTTTGGCAGCGCGGATCAGGTGGTGGTGTTCGCGGGTAGCGTTCTCGAGGGCAGTCATGTTGTCAGCGGTGTGGTCCTTGCGCCAGGCTTTCTCAAGGGCGCGACAAGTTTTCTTTGATTCTTTGAGGGTGTCAGAGAACCAGAGAGGTTTTTTGGTGTTGGTCTGTCGATGCGTGCGTTTGAGGGGAGCAAGGTTGTCTGCACAGTTGGAGATCCAGTTTGTGAGGTTGAGGGCTGCGTCGTTGGGGTCGGTGGTGAGGGTGGGTTGGTGCGGAGAGTGCGGAGAAGAGTTGCTCTTCAGGGATCTTGTTCCACTGTCGACGAGGGATGGGTTGAGTGCGGAGGTGGCGGGTCTCGCGTCGGAATGTGAAGTGGACCCAGCTGTGGTCAGTCCAGTGTAGGGCGGAGGCATGGCTGAAGAAGACGTGTTTGCTGGCGGAGAAGATAGGGTCGAGCATGTGTCCGGCGATGTGGGTGGCGGTGTTCACCAGTTGTTTGAGGCCGAGGTTGGCGAGGTTGTCGAGCAGGGTGGTGGTGTTGGGGTCGTTGTTTTGTTCCAGATGGAAGTTGAGGTCGCCTAGGAGGATGTAGTCCGGTGAGGCGAGGGCGTGCGGGGAGATGAAGTCGGCGATGGCGTCGCTGAAAGGGGCGCGTGGTCCGGGAGGACGGTAGACGAGGGATCCTCTGAGGGTGGTCCTCGGGTCGGTGCGAATCTGAAAATGCAGGTGTTCAGCGGCGAGAGGGGTGTCTTCGGTGGAGGTGGTGACGCTGATGGAGTCTTTGAAGACGATGG
Organism: Pleurodeles waltl; assembly: GCF_031143425.1. Taxonomy (NCBI): domain Eukaryota; kingdom Metazoa; phylum Chordata; class Amphibia; order Caudata; family Salamandridae; genus Pleurodeles; species Pleurodeles waltl. The sequence goes on from NC_090440.1 coordinate 144,275,693, forward strand.
CGATACCTCCTCCTGCTTGGTTGGTGCGGTCTTTCCTGGAGATCTTGTAGCCTTCGGGGATGGCGGTGGCGATGTCTGGAGCAGAGGAGGCGTTCATCCAGGTCTCCGTGATGAAGGCGACGTCCGGTGCTGTGGAGTCCAGGAGGTCCCAGAGTTCAACGGCGTGTTTGTGAACGGAGCGAGCGTTGACTAGGATGCACTTGAGGTGGTTGATGGCGCGTGGGCTTGTGGTCGTGGTAGTTGCGTGGTGGAAGATGCGTTTGCAGGAGTTGCAGGCGAAGGGTCCATGGGTGCGTTTGGGGTGAGCTTGGAAGCAGGTGTTGGAGCGACCTGGGTTGAGGGCATGGAGGGTGGTGGGGTCGTAGCGGATCAGCGGGGCTTGGGAGAGCTGGGGACCAGGGGTCATGGCGCTGGGCATGGGCCAGGCGCGGACGGGCGCAGACGGGCTTGCCTCTGGCGCGCCTCCTGCGCGCGCCCGCTTCGCAGTCGCGCAGCGGCCGCCATATGAGGTAGGGGGGGAGGGGTCAGCTGGGGGCGAATGGGAGCTGGGGGGCGGGGCATGCAGGAGGTCGCGGCGGGAAAGCGTGAGGGAGGGGGGGACAGGTAGAGTGAGAAGAGCTGGGGAGGGGGATTTAAGGGTGGAGGGGGTGAGTGTTAGGAGGTTTAGGAGATTAGGGAGAAAGATAGGAGTAGGGTTGTGAAGATAGGGGAGGGGGTTGTAGAGGTGGGTGAGGGTGAGAGGTAGAGTGAGAGGATAGGAAGATAGGTAATAGAGGGGGTGGCTGGAGGGGGGGAGAGATAGAGAAATAGATAGAGAAAATAGGTAGATAGAGAAATCGATAGATAGAGAAATAGATAGAGAGATAGGAAGATAGGAAGATAGGAGGAGGTGGAGAGTGAGGGAGTTAGATAGTGGGATAGAGAGATAGAGAGATAGGTAGATAGGAGGAGTGAGGGAGGTAGATAGTGAACAGGTTAGATAGGGGAGATAGAGGGGGGGATGCGGGTGAGGGAGGGGGATGAGGCAGGAGCAGGAGGGCAGGCGCAGGGAGAAGAAGACGGAGGAGGCAGAAGAGCCGAAGGCAGAAGATAGAAGACAGAAGACCAGAAGACCGGAAGAACAGAAGAACAGAAGAACAGAAGACCGGAAGAACAGAAGACCGGAAGAACAGAAGACCGGAAGAACAGAAGAAAGGAAGACTGGAAGAACAGAAGAAACACAGAAGAACACAGAAGAACACAGAAGAACACAGAGGAACACAGAAGAACACAGAAGAACACAGAAGAACACAGAGGAACACAGAAGAACACAGAAGAACACAGAAGAAGATACAGAAAACGAAGAACAGAGGGCAGAAGACCACAGAAGAAGATGAGGAAGAAGAGAAGAAGAGAGAAGACGGGGAAAAGAAGAGTACAGAAGGAGATTACAGACGAGGAGCGAGGAGAAAGAACAGAGAAGAAGAAAAGAAGAAAAGAAGCAGAAGCAGGAGAGAGGGTGAGTAGCGCGGGGCAGAGCGAGGGGCTGGGAGGTGGGGGGTACTTACTGTGAGGTGGGTCTCAGGAACTCAGGAACCTGGAGGAGCTGGAGGAGCTGCAGCGGCAGGGGGAGCAACCTACCCTTGGGTCAAGAGTCGCTACCACTGTCGCGCAGCGGCCGCCATATGAGGTAGGAGGGGGGGGAGGGGTCAGCTGGGGGCGAATGGGAGCTGGGGGGCGGGGGCGTGCAGGAGGTCGCGGCGGGAAAGCGCGAGGGAGGGGGACAGGTAGAGTGAGAAGAGCTGGGGGAGGGGGATTTAAGGGTGGAGGGGGGTGAGTGTTAGGAGGTTTAGGAGATTAGGGAGAAAGATAGGAGTAGGGTTGTGAAGATGGGGGGGTTGTAGAGGTGGGTGAGGGTGAGAGGTAGAGTGAGAGGATAGGAAGATAGGTAATAGAGGGGGGGCGGGAGGGGTGGAGAGATAGAGAAATAGATAGAGAAAATAGGTAGAGAGAAATCGATAGATAGAGAAATAGATAGAGAGATAGGAAGATAGGAGGAGGTGGAGAGTGAGGGAGTTAGATAGTGGGATAGAGAGATAGAGAGATAGGTAGATAGGAGGAGTGAGGGAGGTAGATAGTGAACGGGTTAGATAGGGGAGATAGAGGGGGGGATGCGGGTGAGGGAGGGGGATGAGGCAGGAGCAGGAGGGCAGGCGCGGGGAGAAGAAGACGGAGGAGGCAGAAGATAGAAGACAGAAGACCAGAAGACCGGAAGAACAGAAGAACAGAAGAACAGAAGAACAGAAGACCGGAAGAACAGAAGACCGGAAGAACAGAAGAAAGGAAGACCAGAAGAACACAGAAGAACACAGAAGAACACAGAAGAAGATACAGAAAACGAAGAACAGAGGGCCGAAGACCACAGAAGAAGATGAGGAAGAAGAGAAGAAGAGAGAAGACGGGGAAAAGAAGAGTACAGAAGGAGATTACAGATGAGGAGCGAGGAGGAAGAACAGAGAAGAAGAAAAGAAGAAAAGAAGTAGGAGCAGGAGAGAGGGTGAGTAGCGCGGGGCAGAGCGAGGGGCTGGGAGGTCGGGGGTACTTACTGTGAGGTGGGTCTCAGGAACTCAGGAACCTGGAGGAGCTGGAGGAGCTGCAGCGGCAGGGGGAGCGACCTACCCTTGGTTCAAGGGTCGCTACCACTGTCACGCAGCGGCCGCCATATGAGGTAGGAGGGGGGGGAGGGGTCAGCTGGGGGCGAATGGGAGCTGGGGGGCGGGGGCATTCAGGAGGTCGCGGCGGGAAAGCGCGAGGGAGGGGGGGAACAGGTAGAGTGAGAAGAGCTGAGGGAGGGGGATTTAAGGGTGGAGGGGGGTGAGTGTTAGGAGGTTTAGGAGATTAGGGAGAAAGATAGGAGTAGGGTTGTGAAGATAGGGGAGGGGGGTTGTAGAGGTGGGTGAGAGTGAGAGGTAGAGTGAGAGGATAGGAAGATAGGTAATAGAGGGGGTGGCGGGAGGGGGGAGAGATAGAGAAATAGATAGAGAAAATAGGTAGATAGAGAAATCGATAGATAGAGAAATAGATAGAGAGATAGGAAGATAGGAGGAGGTGGAGAGTGAGGGAGTTAGATAGTGGGATAGAGAGATAGAGAGATAGGTAGATAGGAGGAGTGAGGGAGGTAGATAGTGAACGGGTTAGATAGGGGAGATAGAGGGGGGGATGCGGGTGAGGGAGGGGGATGAGGCAGGAGCTGGAGGGCAGGCGCAGGGAGAAGAAGACGGAGGAGGCAGAAGATAGAAGACAGAAGACCAGAAGACCGGAAGAACAGAAGAAGAGAAGAACAGAAGAACAGAAGAACAGAAGACCGGAAGAACAGAAGACCGGAAGAACAGAAGAAAGGAAGACCAGAAGAACACAGAAGAACACAGAAGAACACAGAAGAACACAGAAGAAGATACAGAAAACGAAGAACAGAGGGCAGAAGACCACAGAAGAAGATGAGGAAGAAGAGAAGAAGAGAGAAGACGGGGAAAAGAAGAGTACAGAAGGAGATTACAGACGAGGAGCGAGGAGGAAGAACAGAGAAGAAGAAAAGAAGAAAAGAAGCAGGAGCAGGAGAGAGGGTGAGTAGCGCGGGGTAGAGCGAGGGGCTGGGAGGTGGGGGGTACTTACTGTTAGGTGGGTCTCAGGAACTCATGAACCTGGAGGAGCTGGAGGAGCTGCAGCGGCAGGGGGAGCGACTTACCCTTGGGTCAAGGGTCGCTACCACTGTCGCGCAGCGGCCGCCATATGACGTAGGAGGGGGGGAGGGGTCAGCTGGGGGCGAATGGGAGCTGGGGGGCGGGGGCGTGCAGGAGGTCGCGGCGGGAAAGCGCGAGGGAGGGGGGACAGGTAGAGTGAGAAGAGCTGGGGGAGGGGGATTTAAGGGTGGAGGGGGGTGAGTGTTAGGAGGTTTAGGAGATTAGGGAGAAAGATAGGAGTAGGGTTGTGAAGATAGGGGAGGGGGGGTTGTAGAGGTGGGTGAGGGTGAGAGGTAGAGTGAGAGGATAGGAAGATAGGTAATAGAGGGGGTGGCGGGAGGGGGGAGAGATAGAGAAATAGATAGAGAAAATAGGTAGATAGAGAAATCGATAGATAGAGAGATAGGAAGATTCGAGGAGGTGGAGAGTGAGGGAGTTAGATAGTGGGATAGAGAGATAGAGAGATAGGTAGATAGGAGGAGTGAGGGAGGTAGATAGTGAACGGGTTAGATAGGGGAGATAGAGGGGGGGATGCAGGTGAGGGAGGGGGATGAGGCAGGAGCTGGAGGGCAGGCGCGGGGAGAAGAAGACGGGGGATGCAGAAGATAGAAGACAGAAGACCAGAAGACCGGAAGAACAGAAGAACAGAAGAACAGAAGAACAGAAGAACAGAAGACCGGAAGAACAGAAGAATGGAAGACCAGAAGAACACAGAAGAACACAGAAGAAGATACAGAAAACGAAGAACAGAGGGCAGAAGACCACAGAAGAAGATGAGGAAGAAGAGAAGAAGAGAGAAGACGGGGAAAAGAAGAGTACAGAAGGAGATTACAGACGAGGAGCGAGGAGGAAGAACAGAGAAGAAGAAAAGAAGAAAAGAAGAAGGAGCAGGAGAGAGGGTGAGTAGCGCGGGGCAGAGCGAGGGGCTGGGAGGTGGGGGGTACTTACTGTGAGGTGGGTCTCAGGAACTCAGAAACCTGGAGGAGCTGGAGGAGCTGCAGCGGCAGGGGGAGCAACCTACCCTTGGATGCAGCACACATAGGAAAAGCAGAAACAAGGAGAAATAAAAGTATTTCTCCTCGTTGAGCCATGCTAACGTCACCCTTGGCGTTGCCTCAGGTTTACAAACCATTGTAAATCTGGGGCAGCGTCAAAAGGCAATGAATGTTGCAGTGGAATGCCCAACAACCAATGCACACCTCTTTCACGCAAAGTGATGCGTGTGAAGGAGCCGTATTTACAAAGCAGCGTTAAGCCACAAAAACGTCAGTTTGTAAATATGGAGCAGGGCATTGTGTCACCGGAACGTCAGTAAAAGTGATGTTCCGGTGGCGCAATGCCCTTGTAAATGAGGGCCTAGTCGTCTATCTTCAGCATGCCCTTACCAAGATCAGGGAATATTCTGAAGAGCTGGTTGGGAGGTGTCAGTTTTTTCCTGTGCTCTAGCCAGTAATTCAAGACAACTCTTTGCCAAATCTGTGCTACTTTCTTACAGAATTACCACCTCCTTTTTGAACACTGCCTTTTTTATTCTCAGTGGTAGAAATGGCATTGCCTCCTGCAGGAGACATAGATGGAGCATCAAAGGTGGTTCTGAGAGCGAATGGTTTCAGTTTCTGACAGCTCCACTTGGAGTCTCTACTTCAAAGGAAGATCTCTGAAAGCTGCCCTTTAGTTTGCCATCTGTTGCTGTACTCCTCACAGACTCATAATCCCTGTATGCTACTGCTACTTCCAACACCATTTTTTTTTTCTGGTGTTGGGGGCCAAGCCGTTGTCTTCCAGGAGCAGTGAGGTTAACAGTTAGCTAGGAAAGTGTATTCTGTCACTGGAACTGGACTGTGAGCCATTCTAAACCAACACAAAGTGCACACTTATAAAGTTACTTTCCCGCCAAAGGTTTTAAAAAATAACTTTTTCCATTGAATACGTTTTGAAACTCTAGGTAGACAATACAGGGTTCTGTTTACCCTAGGCCTCGTGTAAGCCAAGATGGTAAGATGTGATTTTATGCTGAAGTAGGCCTGTTCATGGAAAATACAGTTGTATTAACACAGTGGCAAACACTGTTTTTAAACTCACTACTTTTTAATGCTAAGCATCCTGCTCGAGGGGCTTACTGTGAGACTCAGGTCACCACTAACCTCTAGATCCAAATATTGCTTTCAGAGTGATGTGCAACCCAGCTGTTTCTTTCCCCATCAACAGTGTCAGACATGTTCAAGTTGTGTTGATGGTGAAAAAGCTGCAGGGTAGGATGAAAGGGATCTTAGAAAAGGCACACAAGAGCCATCTTAGGTTTATAGCCACAGCAACCTCTCTAATCAGATGGAGATTCTTTCAGATTTTCTGCAGTTTCTCATGAGTGCCAGCTTTTTATATTATACTACTCTTACATTCTGCCTCTTAAACTTCTGGCATTTTTCTATTTATAAGAATTTTGCATGAATCGAACTATTCTACAGGAAATTGGAAATACACGTGATTTACTCTAGCAACTAATGCATTATGTAAACGTTCAGTATATCAAGGAAACATAATCTTTTTCTTCTTACAACCAAAAGAATCACTATAAGAATGGTCTTATTCCCATGTCCTATAACAGTTCTTAATAATCCTCAACTGGAGACAGACAGGATTTGCATACAATGCTGCACAGGTTAAGGGGAAAGTAGTTACAGCACAACTTTGCGGCCATGACACAATTCAAGTATGCAGGTGCAGGGGACAGTACAGGGGTCCACAGGAGTCCTACAATCCAAAACAATATCTACCTCTCCCTAGCTATTACTATCCTGAGGCCTCTGAAAATAGCACTCAGAGACATTAAATAATTCCGAGAGTGCAAGGAATTTGCAGTGACGGTGTAAACTGAAAACTTCTGGGAGGATGTTCTCGGTTTCAGGTTTAAAGCTATTTTCAAATGGAGAGCCTGGAACACGGATGGAAAGCAGCACCCAAGCAGAGGTTACCTTTCATCATCAGTGAGAAAAGTCAAGCACCAGTCAATGTTCTTGATGTAGCTTTTAAAACTATGGGAGCCTAGAATCCTGAAGTAGATCATCAAATCTCAGGATTCTTGAATTCTGCAGAAGATCCTCAAATTTTGATCTCTAATTCTGTTGTAGCTTGCCACTCAGATGACACATATGTTCACAACTTTTGGGGTGCCTGCATGGAGACAGGGTTGGCTGTGCGAGGTAACGATTAACAAGCACTCATTTGACAGCTCAGACCCTGGGCAGCATGACTCCCATAACTCAGCCCAGATAACATCCTGAGTGGCAATGTTATGAGCAAGGAACAGAAAGGACAGCAAATAATGTTAAGACCAGAAGTGGAAGGAAGTGGAGCAAGCACCCGTGAAAAGCCCTGATGCTTACACGGTGTACTTTAAGAGTGACTTAGCTTATAAATGTTAGAAATTGTGTCTCTGACTGGCAGTCAGTTTGCACTCTGTCCAAGCAGGAACCCTGAGTCTAGTCAGGGTTGGGAGATACACACCTAGGAAAACCCCTGCTCACCTCCTTGTTAGCTGGGCAAAAGCAGTCAGGCTTATCTCAGAGGTAATGTGTAAAGTATTTGTACCAACAAACACAATAATACAGAGAAAACACACACAAAATCACTCAACACCAGATTAGAAACATAGCCAATATTTATCTGATCAAAACAAGACCAAATCGACAAACATCCAACATACACAAGCAAAGTTATGAATTTTCAAATATTAAATTTGAACATAGTGCTTAGAAACACAAATGCCTCAATTTGGTATTATCACGGCGTTGTGACAGAGTCATTCCCAACAATGCGACGCCAATGGAGCCGGTCATGGAGTCACATGGACCCCCAGGTACAGTACGTTGTGAAAGTGAGGAAACAAGCCGGTGCACAGGGAGGGGGGCTAGGCATCACTGGATCCGGTGTGGTGTCGGTTCAAGTGCTGCAGAGCAAGGATCAGAGGCGTCGGTGTGAGGTGTCAGTGTGAGGCATTGGGTCCTTGCTGCAGAGCAGTGGAGATAAGGTAGAGTCTGTGCGAAGCATCGGTTCCTTACACTTCCAGCGGGGTGGCTGTCTGGTGAGTCAAGGCACAGTGGGGCGACCTCACGGGGTCAGGTCACGCCACAGGGTTGCAAGCGCCACGCCAGAGTCAGGTGTCATGATCGTCATTGGTACAACACTCCAATCTCACAAGACAAGGTCACAGGACGTCAGCCCATGGAGAAACTTCATAAGCAGGATACACAGCAAAGTCCAGTCTTTGCCCTCTCTAAGGCAGAAGCAGCAACTGTAGGCCAACTCAGCAAAAAACACGCACAGCAACAGTAATCCTCCTCGAGCTCTTCTCCTTGGCAGAGGTCCCTCTTGATCCAGAAGTGTTTTAAAAGTCTCGGGTTTTGGGTCCATTACTTATACCCGTTTCTGCCTTTGAAATAGGCAAACCTCAAAGTAAAGTGTCTATTGTTGACAAGATCCTGCCTTGCCCAGGCCTGGCCCCAGACACACCAGGGGGTCAAAGACTGCATTGTGTGAGGACAGATACAGCCCTTTCAGGCGCAGGTATCAGCTTCTCCCTCCCCACTCTAGTCCAAGAGACTCATCAGGGTATGCAGGACACTCCCCAGCTCCCTATGTGACACTGTCTAGAGAGAATTCACAAACAGCCCAACTGTCAGCCTGCCCCAGACTTGGATTCCACAAGCAGGCAGAGGCACAGAATGGTTAAGCAAGAAAATGCCCACCTTCTAAAAGTGGCATTTTCAAACTGACAATCTAAAAACAAACTTTACCAAAATATATATTTTTAAATTGTGAATTCAGAGACCTCAAACTCCACATCTCTATCTGCTCCCAATGGGAAACTGCACTTAAAAGATATTTAAAGGCAGTCCCTATGTTAACCTATGGGAGAGATAGGCCTTGCAATAGTGAAAACTGAATTTGGCAGTATTCCACAACCAGGACATGAAAAACACAACAGTGCATGTCCTACCTTTTAAATACACTGCACCCAGCCCATGGGGCTACCTATGGCCTACTTTAGGGGTACCTTAGATGTATAAAAATGGAAGGTTTGGGCCTGACAAGTGGGTATACTTGCCAGGTCGAATTGGCATTACAAAACTGCACCCCCGACACTGCAGTGGCAGGTCTGAGACATGTTTACAGGGCTACTCGTGTGGGTGGCACAATCAGTGCTGCAGGCCCACTAGTAACATTTGATTAACAGGCCCTGGGCACCCCTATTGCACTTTACTAGGAACCTGCTAGTAAATCAAATATGCCAATCATGAGAAAGCCAATTACACAGACAGTTTACACAGAGAGCACTTGCACTTTAGCAGTGATCAGCAGTTGTAAAGTGTCCAGAGTACCAAAACCACCAAAAAGGAAGTCCAACACACAATCAAAAATACAGGAAGCAGAGGCAAAAAGACAGGGGAAACCAAGCCAAGGAAGCCAGGTCTAACAATACATAAAAGTAAGTCTCTGTACGTGGCAAAGAAATGTTTCCCTGCATGTGTCATTGCAGTGCTTTGTAAACTGCCGACCAGCCAGACAACACTGATGCTTTCAAGACATAGGAAGGTGACGTAAAAACATACTGCAGCACACATATGACATTTACCTTCAATGCCACAGGTAAATTTTCTGCACCACCTACAATGGCTTTACTGGGAAGTTAAATAAGCCAAGTATGTAAAATCAATGTGCAATACATGCTTTGTGAGAAGCATAAGTGTTGTGATATTGTTTGCAAGCTTCAAAAAAAAAAGTGGGAGGACCATGGCAAAAATTATATTCCTTCTTACACATGGCATGAACCGCTCAGTGACACTCACGCACCTGTCTTGATGCATGAGACTCGCACTCATCCCAAATGGAATTTGCTGTGCTCTGAGAAATGAATCTTCTAAGCAATGTGTAAGATTATGTTAAAACATTGAGATTCATACCTAATAAATCTGTGCTTCAAGATGTGAAACTTATACTCAATTAATAAGTCTGTCTTTGCTCTCCTCTGACATACCCTTCTCCTTTTTATCCCTTCCCTTCATTGTGTGTGTGTGTGTGTGCGTGCACAAATGTGCATGGGTGTGCTTGTTCCTCGGTGCATATTGTATTTCTATGGGCTCACTTTCATTACAGCCTTGCCTATGAAATACTCCTTTTTTTCCGTGCACCACCTTTCATCCTTTCTGTCTGCTTCCCACTGGTGCTTACTGTTTTATTTAATCTGAGTTGTTAATCTTCTCCACTATGTGGGCTTCAACCTTTGCATTAGTTAAACCTTACTAAATGATATAGGCCTTAAGATTATTAATTAGGTATAGGTCAATGGGAGATTGGTCTCACATGAGGTGCTATCTACATTTATTTGGTAGAAGTGGTATGTAACCTTCCAGTGCACTGTAAAATGAAAGGTGCATGTGTGAGAAACTGGGGCTGATTGCAGAGGCCCCATAACTTTTTGCCCCCATTTTCCACTTTATGCTGGTGTTTTCCTGACTCTGATGGTGCCCTGGGTACTGCTAAACAGTCCCAGGGCCTGTGCTCTGTGTAAAATGGATATGCAAATTAGGCTAATTATAATTGGCTAAGTTAACCTACATATAAGTCCCTAGTATATGGTAGGGCATGTAGGTTTAGGGACCACAGCATAGGTGGTGCACACCTAGGTGCATTGCTGAGGTGCCCAGTGTCATTTTAAAAGCAAGCCTGCCTTGCTGGCTGCTTTTAAATTAAAGTTATATGCAAATTCGACTTTGGAATTAAAGGTACTTCCAAAGTCTTAAACTACCTTATTTTTACATATAAGTCACCCCTAAGGTGTGCCCTATGTGCCCCTAGGGCTGGGTGCCATGTAACTATAAGCAGGGACTTTATAAAAATAGATTTATAAGCCCTGGTGAGGTAAAAACAGCCAAATTCGTTTTTCCCTCATTGAAGTAAATGGCCTTCATAGGCTAGAATGGGCAGACTTTATTTTAAATTTTAAAGTCTCCTTAAATGTTACATACCAAGAATTTGGTATCAAATTGATTGTTATAATAAATCCCACAACTTCCAGTTGTGGGATTTAATATAACTAGTGCAGGTAAAAAGTTTAGACTTTACCTAAAAAGTTGCCAATTTCAGCTCTGCATTGTTTTTGCTGCTGTGCTCTGATTGGCCAGCCTGCAGCAGCTTCTGCCAGGCTACTTTAATGAGGTGTGAAGTGGCCTGACTTCACACAAAGGAATGTGCTTGGGGGAGAGAATCTCCCCTCAGCAGATGGGGAAGCAGGAAGGGGGAGGGCTGCCAAACTGGTCTTCAAAGGCAGAGAAGGACATCTGGAGCACCCAGCAACACCCCCACATCCTGCAACCCCAGACAGCTAGGTGCCCCCTTGATTAGATTAGGAGAGGGCAGGAGAGGGGTGTGTTTATGATTTTTAGCCACACCAGTGGGTGGGCTCAGCCAGATCTCTCCTCCAAAAATCAGATTCATCCATTTTGGATTTTTAGAGACTATTGCCTTCTGGGATGGATTTTTGCCACACTTCCCAGGAAGTGGTCATCACAGGGGGACGACCCTGTCCCTGATTGGAGGACCAGGGCCCCCCTGCTTTTCACCCAGGAGCAAGGATAAAACTGGCAGACCTGCACCCACGCCTCAGATCCCCACCAAATTTCAAGAAGAAAGAACTACAAGAAGAAGAAGGACTGCCCTGCTGGACCCCTGGCCTGCACCTGGACCCTGCACTCAGAAAGACTGCACCAGCTGCACACTTGGGCTTCACCACAAGAAGGACTTTGCCTGGCTTCCACTGGTTCAAGGAGGGACTCCCTGTTTGCTACAGGTGAAAAATTGCTAACCAGAGTCCCCTGCACCAACTCCTGAAAAAGTGACCAGCTGACCACTGTCCAGTGGCCAAAAAGGAGTTTGCGCCAGGTGCACTCTGGGAGTTGAAGTCCGCACTTCCCAAGGACCATCACAGAACTTCTGGACCCTTGGGGTGAGCTGTGGACCCCAAAAGAACCTTAAAAGAACATCTGGGTGAAGCCCCAGAAGTTTGGAAAAGATTGGAGAAATTTTAGAAAAAAGCTCCATAAAGTGACCGACTCGACGCGGAAATTCTAGCCGGCTTGCCTCAACCGCGACCCGGCCTGACTTCGTGGTTCGTCCCGGTCAAGAAAAACATCCGAAAAAGAGACTAAGTCCGAACGTAAAAAGTTGACCGGGACCTTCCAGCCATCGTATCCGAGAAGGGCTCCACGGACGTCGGATCAAGATCCAGGTTTACCCCGGTCGAAGGATTTTCATCTCGAAAAAACGACTAAGTCCGAAGGTAGAAATCACCACCGAGGAAACCGACTTCGCGTATCCGGACAAGGGCTCCAGGAGGTCGGATCCAACTGGCAGGTTCGTCCCGGTGAAGAAAAACTTCAAAATAAAGACTAAGTCAGAAGGTAACTTTTTAACCGAGGCTTCCCGCGACCTGTATCCGAGCAGGGCTCCATCGCGGTCGGCCTGAAAGTTTGACTTTGTCCCGGTCCTGGTGCAACCAGATGACCCGATTGGCGCTTTTTGTTTCTATGCGCTAGAAAATAATAATACTTTAAAAATTCATATCTCCGGTTCCCCTGAACCGATTTTAATCGTTTTTGTGTCATTTTAAAGATAAAAATATAAGCTATTTTTATAAATTGGTTTTGGATTTTTAAACTGTTTCCTGTGTTTTATTTAATTACTGTTGTGTGATATTTGAATGCTTTACACTTTGTCTCCTAAGTTAAGCCTTGACGCTCGATGCCAAGCTACCAAGGGTAGAGCTGGGATTAATTTACTGAGACCTAACTGTACTTTTGTGGAGGTTTGTGGCTTGTTGCTAGGTGTAGGTACCTACCTGCCCTACCAATAACCCATTTTCCAACAGCATGGCATTATCTGCTAGCCATACAGGGTCATTAATTTGTGCCTGGTGACCATGGTGGCAAACTGTCAAGAAACTGTTGCCTGCATCTCCTACCTGCCTACTTTTGCTGCCTGACCTCTTCTACCTCTCCTTAGACTAAAATGCAATAGAATGTCAAAATATATTGCTTTCATTGAGCTACGGTGCCTACCTGGCAAAGCACACATTTTCTACAAACAGGATAGGTGCATTTAGTTCATAGCAATGCATACTGCAGCATAATAGTCAGCAATGAAAGCACTCAATTTATGGAGTCACAACGTGTTTTTTGTGTAATTTCTGAGCGAGTTGTCTCACTCTTATAACACAATTCTATAATTGTTTCCTGGTATGTCTATAGAGCTGTTATCCTGCATCTGAAAAGGAGCAGAAGAGGAATATTGACCGGGTTAATTTAAAAATATCCCAGTAATCTAAGCACTGCATTTACAATTAGTAAGCCATAAACCTCTATAGTTTATAGATTATATCAAACCACCTGGCAAATTGCATTAGATTTCAACGCAGGCACGGAGTATTGGGATGTGGTATATCATTCTAAAGATACATCTAGGCATCAGCATCTATAATAAAGTTACCATAGAGGTCAATTGAAATTAAATGAGAAGATCACAAGCCTGTCAGATAAGCAAGCTCCCCTGGCTGAAGACCACCCATCTTATTGTGAGACCGTCACCTGGCTAGTGAGGATCTCTCTGTTCTCAAAGCAGTCCCCAGTGCAGCAGTTACTCTGCAAACAGAAGAGTTTGCAGAGCAGGTGCATTTATTTTTCGACAGCTCATCAAACCATCAAACCTTTTTATTTTTCAAAATGAGCTGGAAGCTTTCCACTGCATGTCAAGGTCATTGCTTGATTTTCCTTCTCAGTACCATTATGCCTTGTTTGGTGCTCCTGGGCAGGTAAATCTAGTGACCATCACACATCCCTAAAGAGGGCAGAGATTCTGTCACTATGACCGGGCAGACATTTCATGAATGGACCATAAGAAGAGGGTTTCCTGAGGCTCAACCATTGGAAACCCTGCAGTTCCACAACTCTCTATGATGCAGCACACCACAAATTCGACAGTGTGGATGTTTTGCCAATGTATGTTGGTGCAAGTGTTCGGTGAAGCTCTAAATGTACACCAACATGATAAAGATAGCATTATGAACTGAAAATAGTTGAACAAAAATCAACAACTGACTTGAGTAGACTGAGTCAAGTCTTATAGTGACATTTGAAATATTCTGGAGAATACATGAACTATTATGAAAGCAACTAAGTTAGTTTAATAAATTGGGTCATTGGTTAAGGGGATGGAAGTCCCACTCAGCCAACAACCACATTCTGTGTCAGGGTGAACACAAAAGTCCCTAAATTAACTTGTGCTTAACTTTCTGGCACAAAAGCAATCAGGTTTAACTAACAGGCAATGTAGAAATAGTTTTGCAGCACACATACAGTAATAAAGTGAAATAAATCCAATCAGTAGAGCCAGAGCGATGCATTTTTAAGGTTTTTATTGAAAAATAATGCCTAAGAGATCAAAGTACCAACCACAGATATCCAGTCATGCAAGACTGGGGCAAAATTAAGAGTAAAGGTCGGAGGCAATGGAGCTCGGGTTGGATGAAAGGGGTGGATTAGGCTCATTCTTGGCTTACCTTCGGATTTAGAAGAATTTTTGAAGAAAGGTCCCTGAGAAGGTAGAGTTCAGTGGAGCAAAGCAGCAGGCAGTGTCCGCGGAGAAAGCATCATCGTCGATGAGCCGCTGAAAGAAGTTGCGATGAAAATTTTTACCTTCAGACATAGTCACTTTTTGGGAAGTTGAAAATCTCCAGCCGGACAAAAGAGCAGGCTGTAGCTAATGAGGGCTGCACAAGGTCAGATACCTTTGCCGAGAGGTCCTGCTGATCAGAATTTGCTGTTACAGAGAAGAACGTCGTTGAAGCTACAGGGAAGTCAGGTAAATCAGTGGGGCTTCTTGTTCGGATCAGCTGCCAGACAAACCTCAGTATTCTCTTGGTTCTCAAGGCACTGTGTAGGCAGACACAGCACCTCTAACAGGAGCAACATCTCTAGCACCACTTTGAAAGGTCCAGGTCTTGGGGATACCCGTTGCGGGGTTGGGAATCACTCCAGCTGAGGCCAGGTGCAGGGTTCAAGGTCTCTGGTGCTCGTTATGTCCCTGTAGCTCAAACAAGAGGCCAACTAATTACCTCTTGGTGTCTCTTCTGGTGGTACTGGGTTCAAGGAGATGTTCCAATTCTCCTTCAAGTAGCAAGGCAGGCCTTGCCTTCAAGCAGCAGGGTAGTTCTCTGGTAGCAGCAGGGCAGTGCTCTGGTAGCAGCAGGGCAGTCCTCTGGGTTTCCAGGCAGTCTGTCTGATGTCTTCCACAGGTCTAGGAGTGTACTCAAGTGGTGTTTGAGGGTCCCATATTCATACTTGATGCCAACTTTTGTAGTGGGGGGACATCCAGGGCTACCCCTTTATCTGTTTCTGGAACATTTTTCCCTTCTCCTGCCTCTGCCAAGGTTCGAAGAAGTCTGGGGTCACAAAGGATTGCTGCAGGTTCCTTTGTGTGTGCTAAAGGCAAGCATTTTAAAGTGTTAGTGGGGCAGGAAACACCTCCGCCCCCAGCCATCCTGGCAGGATGGCCCATCCTGCCTACATTTAGTTCTCTTTGCATCAGTGTCTGTCAGGAATATCACAAACCCAAGCAGAGCCATTCACAGCCATCTTACCCAGGACAATGGCAGTAGGCACCAAATGGTTAGGGCAGAGAATGCCATGTTTCTAAAAGTGGAATTTTCAAAATTGTGACTTAAAACCTAACTGTACCATTAAAGAGGATTTTACATTACAATTCATTTGAGTCCAAATATAGTAGCTCTACCTGCTATCAATCAAATGTTAGCACTTGTTAATGGTATTATGGTAACCCAATGTTATCCAATGGGAGAAATCAGCCATACAGTAGTGAAAAACAAATTTAGGAGTTTTCAACTACTAGGACATGTAAAACCTAAACTGATATGCCCTTCTGACTTGACGAAAATGTCATCCAGATAAGCCTCTATCCCTTCCATGACTCTGTTGTTCAACCTATGGATAGTGGCAGGGGCATTCTTTAATCCAAAGGGCACTGCCCTAACCTGGAAAGGAAGGCTAAAGATGTGGAGAGAGCCTACACCAAGGATGACAGGTTCAACAGTTAGATACTAACATTTCCAAATATTGAATTTTCTTAAAGGTTGCTTTATTTCACCTAATAGATGAGATAATACTTCCAAGTCACCAGATGGGTTAACTCTATTTACAAATGGTTACCTTCAACTGGTGATCATTGTCTTCTATTGGCTGCTTCTTTAACTGCAGGGGAGAGATATTATTACCTCAGGAACATCATAACCTAAATGTTCTATATACAACATTTGAGGGCTCATTAAGAGTCATGCTGCTTTTTGGAAACTTGAATTGGATTTCCTGCTGACTTGAAATATGTCATTTGTGGCTAACATGTGAACGACCATAAGATGAAGGTAAGGTAATTTATTATCTCAGTGGATTCAGACATGTTGTCTTTTCTGCTCCCTTACCTTCCTTGTATTATACTTCATTTCTCCCAACTGCTGCAAAACTTATTTTTAGAATCTTCACTCTAACCCCGTAGTGCTTCAAACCTCTCACAATAATACATCATATCCCCTCTCACTCACAGTGAATTTTATTTTGATGTGCTACACCAGTGGTTCCCAACCTATGGTTCGGGGATCCCTGGGGGTCCGCAAAGTCTTCTCAGGGGCTCCGTGACTGCATAGAAAATCAACTAATATTAACAGATTAATATAGTGTATATTAATAAATTGGTTAAATTTACAATTGAAATTAGAGGCTAAAAAGTAAATTAGTATCCTCAGATTGATTCATGGGAGCAGTGCAAGTGCATCAAACAGAATATAGTATGGACATTCTGTGGCTTTAATTGAATTTATGAAAGCTCTAACCTTCCTATTAGGTTTGCAAATGAAATAAAATGTATCAATTGTGTATGTGTTTGAAGGCATGCTTATTTCTGTATTTTTATGTATTGTTTTGGGATTCAAATCATCAACAGTGTTTAGGCCGTGGTCACTTGCTTTCAGTAATAGCTGAGTGGGGGTCCTCAAATTCCAATAATGATTCAGTGGGGGTCCACAGAAGTCGAAAGGTTGGAGACCACTGCGCTACGCTATGAAGAGGCTTGTTAAAGTAATGTTTTGAAGCCATAGTGAGTTGACTAGGGAATGCATTTTACCATTAGTTGTGATGAGCGATGTGGCTGGGTTTGGCCAGGAGTTGATGAACTCGGTGTGAAACCACATTGACCCATGGGGGTGCACTGAGTTTCCGGTGGCTTAACCACAATGGCCGAAGTCTCCGGTGTCTCATTAGACACATTAGCAGTGTCCTGTAACCGGATGCTCTACCTTACTGGAGCCGGAGGCAGCACACGGTCTACTTTATTTCAGCAGTCTTCGGTTTCTAAACCTTTGTCAGAAAGAGTGGCATACAATACTCGTGAACAAAAAGGAAAGGTGAGCATAAATAATAAACATCGAGCCGAGGTGGATTAAAAGGTAAATAAATAGATGCACCTCTAATTACATTTTCCAGGACCTGTAGCATGTGCACCAAAGGTGAAAACTGAATCACCTTGCACGTGATGCTTGCCACATGCAGAGAGAAATCACCCAGTGCAATCTAAAAACTAATAATAATACAGACAAAATTCTTGTAAATTAATTGTGGGAAGGAAGTGGATGGCCCTAGAATTCTTCTGTGCTTTGAAATGGATAACTAATTGTCCGTGCAATAAGTATACAACCACATCTTCGGTTGAAATTACAATTATGTGAGTAAGGGTTTTTGTGTAAATATGTAGCTTTGAAAAGACCAATCTTTTTAAGCTTAGTGTTGAGCATTCTCTGCACGTTGGTATCCACTCAAGTGATAGTGCCCTGCTATGTGTAACAAATTACCAGGGAAATCAAAAGCATTAAATTTAGATGTTGGTCACGAGAGTCAGTTGCATGGCAGTAATTGTAATCAATTGCAACACAATCTTCTTGTTCCAGCTGCAATCTTCCTTGTAGTGTCTTAGAACAATTGCTATCTTTGAACGCTCTGAATGGATTCAGATAAGACAATTTGTAAGTACGGCATACCTAATTAGCTGCTTGATTCAGTACGAGCAATTGTTTCGGTGCAGAAGGGTACGTATATTTCCTAGGACTATTAGCATAGAATGTGTGCTGAATTTCCTGTTTGGATGGGAACATTTAGTGCACTTATGCACATGTAGATCAACAGCATAAATCTGAGTAACGAAAAAAATGTTTTATAGCATTAATATCCACTGCCCAGGGCTTTACTGGTTATTAAAGGCCCTGACCTGATTTACAGGTCCAACCTGCACACGAAGGTCTATAACAAGGGGTAGGAACTTTAACAGCCAGAATCTCCATAGGCAAAAGGGCTATAAGGTTATTAGAACATTTTACTCACTGATGTAAAATGTTCTAAATGAAGAGAGGAGAAACACTGGCAAACATTGGACTGTTGGAGCAGAAAGTCTGTACCAACCAGTATTATCCCTTTGTCACTCCATTGTCTTCACTGGATTGACATATTCCAATGTTGATATAGCATTATAACCCACCCCAGAGCTATACCAGTCTTTAACGCCACTATCATGATTTCTAGACTCAAGCCGAGGGCAAAGGCCTATAGCGAGACAGAGGACTTTAACGACTGGTATAGCCCGAAAATATGTGTTATAAACAGTGCTTAATTTGTGCGTGTTTCCAGTGTAGAGCACTGGCACTTAATTTTGAAGGCCGGCACTTATTTTTTTGCCTCAAACATTTACTGCGAGCAAAACCAACATATGGGAATGACCGAGGAAGAGAAAAACGAAAAAGAGGAACAATGGGAGAAAGCAGAAAGCTGCTAGAGTGACCCGAAGGGGCAGGGAGTGGCTTTAAATGGATTGAAGAGGCCCGAAATGGCTTCAGGATTAGGCTATTTCAGTATTCCGTGTTCGCACATATAATTGCAGCAGATGTGTGGCGAAGAAGAGGGCTTTGGCAACTGGCACATTTTTATTTACAAATTAAGCACTGGCTACAAAGCTTTTGGACAATGCCACCCAGCTAGATTAGAATGTTTCCTAATTATGCAAGGGGGAAATGGCAGAAAAGCATGAGACTCTCGGATATAAAGGTCTATATCACCCACTATTCCCCATCTGCTACTCTGTTGTCTTCAGTGAGGTCACAACATTCCAATATACTAATTAAACAATATCATCCAATACATAGAGTTCTTTCTGGTAGTCACTGAGCTTGGGGGTGGAGGGTAGGGAGTCGCCTCAGGCCTTATTCTACCCTGGTCTATAACTCCCTGTGCATGCCAACCCACTGGCGCTATTGTATTTTTCATGGTACTGTTTAGATTGAAGGTTATCAGTAGCATGGATGTTGGATTTTTTAGTTAACAAGTCTCTGCCAGCTTTGTCCTTTTAAAATATAGTGCCTGGTTGTGATGGACACAAAAATGAGCATATAAAAATGGTGATAACAGATCTTGTTACAATGTAAATCATATATTGGTATAGCCGTACTAATATTAAAAATTATTGTGAGTTCTATGGTGATTTCACCTTGTATATAATGCTGATTCTCTTCAGAGATTTTAGGAACTGTCTTTGTTACAGTATAGTTTTCTCTTATGATGTGTTTCCAGAAATTTTGATTAGTGCACTAAAAGCTATGGCAAGGACACCTAATTAATAAATTGACAAATATCTTCCACATCCATGTGAGAAAAAGAATTGGGCATGCTGAGTAAACATGGAATGATCACAGTAGTTAATCCCACCGTGTATTACTGCACAGTAGAGGTATAATTAGCAGCTAGTATGTTAAAATTCAATTGTCAAAACAAATGTGAGACACATTAGAATGCCATGCTGCTGAATTAGGAGCTACCAAATAGAAGGGATTTTCTATGGTGGTGACCAGGGAAATTTAACCAAATAAGTATCTGGTACTGTCATGGAACTTTTGAGTAATGTTCAAGAAAGATAAAATGAGGACTGTTCTATAAATGTTCAACTACCTATTTACCCATATGAAAACAAGTTTGACATGCTGAGTGTAACATGCATTTCCAATAGCACCAGCAGTCATGCAGCTCATTCCTCAGCCTTCTACTCTAACTTCATCCAAAAGCTCAAAGCGCATTGGTGTGCCCTGCTGGGTGAGAGTCAAACAGCTGTTGGAAGGGACTACGAGGCCCAGCAGCACCAGGGCCCAGAAGGTGGTCCTTAGACACTGTTTCACCTGTGCTGGGAATAGCGCTATATAGCATGTTGGTGTGCCCGCGGTGCAGGAGTGAAGCCGTGCAGGAAGGGACTATGAGGCCCAGCAGCACCAGGGCCCATGAGGCAGTCCTTAGACACTGTTGCCCTCATTATGAAATTGGCAGTATTTTCTGAATACCACCGTGGTGACGGTCCCCAACATACTGCCACAGAGGCGAACATCTGCATGCCAGATTATGACACACACACACACACAAAGCCAACAGAAACCAGCCACAACCACAAATCCGCCAGACCCAACAAACGTGAAAAACTGTTGACACTAGCACCCATACTGTTACGCCAGCAAAACAGCGCCCTCCAAATAATGACCAACAAATCACCACAACGAACATTCAACGGCGGTCAACCATTGGCAGTGCACACCGCCGTGGCAGAAATGGCCACCCAAAACAGCAT
This sequence comes from Pleurodeles waltl, assembly GCF_031143425.1. Lineage (NCBI taxonomy): Eukaryota > Metazoa > Chordata > Amphibia > Caudata > Salamandridae > Pleurodeles > Pleurodeles waltl. The sequence continues at coordinate 144,296,182 of NC_090440.1, forward strand.
TGGCCAGTCCAAAAAACCCACAGCTGACACAAACACACACACCCCACACACCCACCAAGAGCAGTATAAAACACCCCCACACATCACTCACAATCCTTTGCAAACACGAGAAGACTGCTACATCTTGCCAGGCCAATACCAGAGTTAACTGCACACACAGACCACAACTACCCATTTATCCATCACGCACCACACCCCACACACCCCACCACATCACTCAACACCCTCAGCACAACACACACTTCATACAACACCTATGTCCCCACAAAGGTACCCCCATTTCACTGATGAGGAGTTGCGGGTGATGGTGGAGGAGATAGTCAGGGTAGAGCCACAGCTTTTTGGAGCACAGGTACAGCGGATCTCCATTGCCAGGAAGAAAGAGCTATGGTGGAGGATCGTGGACAAGGTGAACGCCGTGGGACTTAACCCATGCACAAGGTAGACATTTGGAAGAGGTGGAATGACCTACGGGGGAAGGTGCATTCCATTGCATCAAGGCACCAGCTCACCATCAGGAGGACTGGTGGTGGACCCCCACCTCCTACCCCACAGCCTGGGAGGAGCAAGTCTTGGCAATACTGCATCCTGAGGGCTTAACTGGAGTAACTGGAGGACTGGACACTGGTGAATCACCATTACCAACCTACCACCACCCATAACTGCAAGCCATGTCACCCATTCACCCTGACCCCCTTCACCCTACTCCATCCCACACAGTGCACCACCCCAATTACCCCACCTAAATGTATACCGCTGCATGCCCTACCCACTGCAAGCACATCCCTCCCAGCTCTGCATGCACACCTACCAGCAATGCATGGACAGCATGAAGAACTACCAATCCCACAATCCATCACCATACACTACCAAAGGTGGGAGAACAACACCAATATCATTGGGAAAGGTAGAAATGAGGAATATGTGACACACAATTACCCTAACAAATCACTTACATCCCCATAGGTGCCCTAGCCAATGTCAGCAGTGAGGAGGTGCCACGGCAACCCAGTCCCCAACCAGAAGATGCTCACAGTAATGACAGCAACTCTTGAGGTCTTTATATATGTGAACTCCCTGGCCTATCTGGGACCACTGGTCAGTCAGCTACCACGTCCCACAGCCAGTCCACCACAGGCTCCCCCTCAGACTCAAACACCACAGCAGCCAGCCGAAGCCCCCAAACCTCTGGCCCCAGGACACGTCAATCAGTAGTGTGCCCACCTGTACAGGCACCGAGTCGGCTCCACACAGGCAAGACGATGAAAGTCCTGGTGTAAGTTGAACTGCATTATCCTGTGAAAATGTCCTGTAATGTGTGAATCCATCCAAAAAATGTGTCTCAGCAGTCGGTAGTCATCACATCAGTACACTGTTGTAACCACACCAACATCTGCAATAAGGGAACGCATAGGTGACAAACAATTTTGATGCAAAGGTAGTGACCGACACAACACAACAGCTAATCAGCACTTTACTAAAATGTAGACATGTATAGATCAACAGTCTTATCTGAGTGTCATTGGAAGTACTGCTAAATTATATGTGTCCTGTTGGTCACGTCCTCCGCCTCTTCCTCCTCCACAATGTCCTCAGTGTCCACTGCTGCCACAGGTGCATTGTCAACCCCCTCCACCTTCAGGTAGGGCAAATTGTGCAGCATGCAGCAGACCACCACAATCTGGCAGACACTGTCAGGGGAGTAGCATAGGGATCCACCTGTTAAATGAGGCACCTGAACCTGGCTTTCAGGAGACCGAAAGTGCTTTCCATAATCCTGGTATGCCCATGTGCATCACTCTACCGATTGTCAGCCCCTGGTCTCGGATTCCTAACAGGGGTCAACAGTCAGGACAGGTTTTGGTAGCTCGAGTCACCTGGAAGAAGTGAGGGGCACACATTATCCATGCCCAATGGCATGGGGTATGACTCAGTAGGCATACACTGACATACATTGGGGGGGCTCAACCTCACCTATAAGCCACACTCTGTGCCTCTGTAGTCGTGCCATAACCTGTGGGGCGGTGCTATTCCTCAAGAGATGGACATCATGCATGGATCCAGGATACTTGGCAGTGATGTGGGAGATGTACTGGTCAGCAAGGCACACCATCTGGACATTGAAAGAGTGGAAACACATCAAATTGCTGTACACCTGCTCATTTGCCCTGAGAGGGGCTAAGGCAATATGGGTCCCATTAATGGCCCCAATCACATGTGGTATGTGTCCCATTGCATAAAATCCAGCTTTCACCGTGGGCAAATCATCAACCTGGGGGAATGCGATGTAGCTGCACATGTGTTTGAGAAAGGCAGCCAAAACCCTTCCAAGCACAATCGCGAACACTGGCTGCGACATTCCTGCAGCCAAGCCCACAATCACCTGGAAAGAACCAGTTGCCAGGAAATAGAAAACTGACCGTACCTGTACAAGAGGGGGAATCGCTGTGGTGCTACGGAGAGAAGGTATCAGATCAGGCTCCAATTATGCACACAGCTCTGTGATTGTTGCCCTGTCCAGGCAATAGGTGAGTATGATGTGCCGGTGCTCCATTATAGCCCAGTCCACAAGGGGTCTGTACACGGGTGCTTGCCTCCTCCTCCTATTCCTCCACAGTGGTTGGTTTCTAAGTGAGCCAAAAGTAAAATGGGTGTGACAACAGGACCTATGGACACACAACATTATAGTACACAGAGCATGTATTTATGTAGGACACTAGTATTGTCTAGGTGTGTACAGTCAACACCAATGGCGCACATATAAATTCAAAACATGAGTACTAGCAGTAGGAAATGGCAACTGCCTGTCCTGTATGTCGGGAGAGGTGGACGTGACCTCACTCTGCCGGGGTTAGGCGTCATGGCGGAAAGCGGTCTGCACCGCCCTGCTATTCCTCTTTGGCTAACATGGGGCTCTATAGAGTACAGGAACCAATGACGATCAATGCCGGTGGTGACTGTGTTCACCAATGCGGACGCGACCGACATTTTTTATATCTATCACTTCACTTGATTCCTGACTTTCCACTCAATGACATCTCCACTATGTGTGCTGCTGTGACCTGTGTCTGGAACCTGCCATGGCCCATGCTACAGGGGAAAGGGCTCCAGCCTTCACGTCGGAGGAGTTGGAGAAGCTTGTGGATGTGGTTCTACCTCTATATGAGCATTTGTATGGGCCCCCAGACCAACAGGTGAGTACATCATGGGTACATTGCATGCAACATGGCTGCATGTAGATGAATGTGTGTGCTAGCAGTGTGTCATTTGGGGGGTATGCCTGCAGACAATGTGAATGCAGAGGTACGGGTCATGTGTGTGCATGATGAGGGGCAAATGCAGTATGTAAGCCATTTGTGTGACAGGCTGGATTGCATGGTTAATGGTGTCTTTCTGCATTTGTTTCCTCTGCAGGTCAGCGCCCATCAGAAGAAGGGGTTGTGGCATGCCATCGCCGAGGGTGTTCAGACTCTGGGGGTCCATAGCCAGCGGAGCACCCACTGCAGGAAACAGTGGGAGGACCTGAGACGCTGGGCCCGGAAGACCGTGGAGGCCCAGCTAGGGATGGCCTCCCAATAAGGGAGGGGTGCCCATCGGAGCCTGACCCCCCTAATGGCCCGCATTCCGGCGGTGGTCAATCCTGAGTTGGATGGGCGCTTGAGGGTAGCACAGCAGTCACATGGAGATGAGTACGGACTGTGCAGTATTTTGTAGGGGTTTGGGTACAAGGCTCTAGTCAGTGGATACCCCAATATGCTGGTTTAGCCATTCCTGAGTGGTCCTGCTTAGCTATTTAGGGTGGAAATGCATTTTTGGGATTGCTAGGTAGCTAGCAAACCATGGCTCAGTTTGTCCCAGTAGGTGTGCAGATGGTAATGTTTGGGTTCCTTCCTGCTGTAGTACCTAGGCAATGGTTTGTCACTGTGGTCCATACTTTGCAATGTAAGTCCCAGGGAGTGATTGTGATGTGTATGCCATCTGTACTGTTGGTGATGTGATTGACCCTGTGCTCCCTTTCTTTCTTCCCCACCCTCTTTCCTGTTGTCTTCCTGTCCATGTGTTCATTAGCATTACCTGCGAAGGAGCAGGGGCACTTGTGAGTGAGGGAGCTGCAGCCCACGGGACCCAGGAGGTAGAGCCCACCAACACTGAGGGGACCAGTGGGTTGGAGGGCGAGGGGAGCACCACAGGGAAGACTGGAGTCACATCTACAGCATCTGCAGACTCTGATTCCTCCTCCAATGAAGCTCTCTAGTGGTGGCGGACCCCGCTGGGACCACCCCAGCTACTACATCTTCAGCCACCCCCGTACCAGCACTGCCCTCGCAGAAGCTCAACACCCAGTTGCCCGTGCCCGCTCACCTAGGAGGGTGGGCGTCACCTTCGCCCCAGGCTGCCCCAGTCAGCAATGCTGCCCTCAATGAGGAGGCTACTGACCTTATGAGATTCATCTCTGCAGGGCAGTCAACCATAGTGAATGCTATCCAGGGGGCTGGCATACCAGATGCAGCAATGCAATGCCTTCCTACAGATATAATTTCAGGCTCTGGCCTGCTCTCTGATGGCAGCCAGTGTTCCTGTTTCTTCCGTCCCCCCTCCAACTACTTCTTCCCAGTCCCAGTCTCCTCCCCCCACGCATCCCAAGCACACAATCAGATGAGCATGCACCCAAAACAACAGACAGGACTCGCAAAGGCAAGCACAAGCACCACAGATCACACCACATGCATACACACAGCCAACACCCAGGTGCACACACAACAACAGCCACTGCCTCCACTATCGCCACCTTCTCCTCCTCCCTCAGAGTCACGTCAGCACTCACACCTGCATGCACTGCATCATCAGTCCCAGATCCTGCCACCTGTACAGCCTTCCCTACAGTCACCACAACAGCAGACACACAGACATGCACACCACACACCACATGTGCAGTCACCACCATCACCACCTCATGCAGCAAGCCCACCTCACTTGCAGACAACACCACAACATACATCCACACGTCCTGTTTGTCCTTCCCCACCCTGTCTGCCTCCCCTCCAAAGACACATAAACGCTCACACTCAGACCCCCAACAGACATCCACCTCACAAACGCACACTGTCCATGCACCTGCACCCAAGTCCAGCACACCTCCTCCTCCTACAACCACTCCCTCTACCTCCACTCCCACATCCCACCCCACTGGTCCTAAGAGGCTTTTCCTTTCCCGCCTTGTCCTCTTCCCTACCCCACTCCCCCGTCCTGCCCGTAAAAGGAAAGTTCCCCCCCAGCCCAGGACCTCAAGCTCCCATTTGACTCCTCTTCCTCCCCCTAAGAGTTCCCCGCTACTAAGGGGAACAAGAGCGGCACTCTGGCCCCCCAATCTCAAATCCACTCCTCCGCCCCTACCCAGAAGGGCAACGATCTGCCCCCTCCCAAACCCAAGCCCAAGGAGCCCCCTGTCAAGAAAAAAAAAACACCCCTATAGCCCCCTGCCCCTTGAGGTGCCTGCCATATCCATGAAGCCCCTGCCCAGTGGAGTGCCTAGGCTGTCAGGAGTCAATTGGGTCTTGGACGTTGCCCTGTGGCCATTAATAACTTTGGACTGACCAACGCCCCTTTATGTATGTGTATATATATATATATATATATATATATATATATATATATTGTTAGACCTGACAGTCATAGGGTGGTCACCCCTAACGTTTTGCCTGCCTCCCTCCCCTTTTTAGACACTGTTTTTGCTGGTTTTAGGACTCTGCGCACTTTACCACTGCTAACCAGTGCTAAAGTGTATATACTCTCTCCCTTAAAACATGGTGACATTAGATCATACCCAGTTGGCTTATTTAATTTACTTATAAGTCCCTAGTAAAGTGTACTATATGTGCTCAGGGCCTGTAGATTAAATGCTACTAGTGGGCCTGCAGCACTGATTGTGCCACCCACTTAAGTAGCCCCTTAGCCATGCCTCAGGACTGCCATTGCAAGGCCTGTGTGTGCAGTTTCACTGCCAATTCAACTTGGCATATAGGAGTACTTGCTAAGCCCCAAACCCCTGTTTTTCTACATATAAGTCACCCCTAAGGTAGGCCCTAAGCACCCATAGGGCAGGGTGCTGTGCAGACAAAAGGCAGGACATGTACCTGTGTGGTTTACATGTCCTGGTAGTGTAACACTCATTAGGGCTACCCTCATATATTGTTTGAGTGGTAGCTTCAGATCTGAAGGGAGTAACAAGGTCATATTTAGTAAGGCCAGAATGGTAATACAAAATCCTGCTGACTGGTGAAGTTGGATTTAATATTACTATTTTAGAAATGCCACTTTTAGAAAGTGATCATTTCTCTGCACTTAAATCCTTCTGTGCCTTACAATCTACATCTGGCTAGGTTTAATTGACAGCTCCATTGTGCATTCACTCAGACAAACCCCAAACACAGGATGCTCAGTCACACTTGCACACATCTGCATATTGAATGGATCTTCCTGGGCTGGGAGGGTGGATGGCCTGACACTTACATGTCAAAGGACAGTAGCCTGCCGTCACACAAAGGACTGCCACACCCACTACTGGGACCCTGGCAGCCAGGATGGAACTGAAAGGGGATCTTGTGCACTTCTAAGCCACTCTTTGAAGTCTCCCCCACTTCAAAGGCACATTTGGGTATTTAAACAGGGCTGCTTCCCCTACCATCTCAGACACTTCCTGGAGAAGATAATCTAAACCAAAATCTGCAACCTGCAAGAAGAACTGCCTGGCTGCCCAAATAACTCACCTGGCTGCTTTTCTGAGAAGGACTGCTGCCTTGCTGTTGCCCTGCTGCCTTGCTGCTCTCTGGCTGTGCTGAGAAGTACTCTCCAAGGGCTTGGATAGAGCTTGCCTCCTGTTCCCTGAAGACTCGGGACCAAAACTACTTCATTCCCACAAGAGACTTCCCTGTGTGGTGAAAATCAGCTCGCAGCCTGCAAGAAACGACGCACAGCCTGCACCGCGGTGAGAAAATCACTGCACGCCAAACCGGAATGATGCAGCCTGACTTCGCAAGGAGAAGATCAATGCAGCGCCAGCGTAGCAACCGGAAATTCAACGCACGGCCCACTGGATTGACGCAAAGCCGAGCCAGAATGGTGCAGCCCGACTTCCTGAGATCAATCAACGCAGTGCCTGCCGTGTGGTAGACATTTCCATGCAATGCCCACTGGTTCGACGCAGCCCCTGTGACTTCGTCCTGCAAGCGCCGGATTTCAACGCATCGTCCCTGGAGTGTCCGAAAACCCTGCAACCCGAAGAGGAACCCAGTCTCTGCGCCGGAAATCAACGCAAAGCCTGCCCTGCGTGAAAACTCATCGACGCATCGCCTGTGTGCTCCGGAATAATCAATGCACACCTCCCTGTTTTCCACGCATCTCCTCCTCTGCGGTCTCTTGGAGGCAATTTGAATGCAAACCAGGTACTTTGCGCTTGCATGAGTGTTAGAGGACGGTTCTGACCATGAGGACTGCCCTGATTTTTCGATTTTTGACCACCTGGTTTTTGACTGTTTACTGTGAGGAAGCCTCCTATGAGGTGACTCCCGCACAATAAACACATGGTAAAATGGACTGCACGTGTTTACCACTGTTGTCGCCGTGCTAAGGAAAGGCTGCGGTGGCGCAGCAAGGCAGGAAGCCCCATGCAGGTTACATGTGATCATGTGTGCGCATGGATGTGCACCCATGTGAGGGCTGTGAGAGGTGGATTCCTAGTGTGCGCAGCCCTAGAACTGCGCTTAGGTAGTCCTGGTGCAGGAGGAACTATGCAGAGTGGGTGGTGACCTGGAGTAGATCTCATGAGAGGGGTGTATACATGTGAGGGAGAGTCAGTGTGCTTACTGTCTTTTCACTCTAGAGACACGCAGTTTAATGCCAATGTCAGGGTACTTAAGATCTTTGCATTGGAGGGATACTCTATTGAATGTCAATGGGAAAGGAGGGCCTAGGGTGCAACTCCAGTTCTCTGGGGTCCACCGAGACCAGAGTCACACCAAAGTACACTGTAACCTGTAAGAAAAGAATGATGCAGTAGGTTACAGGAGCATAGTTGCACCACTTATGGGTCATCCAGGGATGTCATATTTCTCTGCCTCAGCTCAGGATTAGGGCCAATTACTGCTCTGTCCAGTTGCTGGAGCAGGGCCTAGCATCAATCAGCCAGCTGTCATTCAGTGCCAGGAGCAGGCTGGAGAAGCCCTGCGAGGAATGTCAGGAAGGAGGGGCTGAGACTTTCAGAGCACATGTGGCAACTAACTCCTGGAGGATGCCATCTTGAGCTATCTCAGAAGTCTGTGCAAGAAGGAGGGGATGGGAGCAAGGAAGTGATGTGGCACATCTGGATAGGCCAGAGGTGCAGACCTGCTGGACACTTCCGCCCCCACTTAAAAGGTCCTGCACAGGGGAGAGCTCTCTCTCTTGGCTGTGCTTCACTGCTGGACACTGGGACTGCAGACGGGCGTCATGGACAACTGGAAGGAAGAACCTCCTGACTGCCCATGGGGCAGGGACTCTGCCCCTGAAGGATCCCAGGCCAGCGAGGCGAATGCCAGGGCCAGGCAAGCTGGCCCCCTTACCCCCCCAGAGGACTAGTTGGGGGAAGGACTGGGCTGGCGCAAGGAGAGTGCGCAGCCCAGAAGGAAAAGAGGGCACCCAGAGGAAAGAGTGGCGCAGGAGTCAGTGGGACTGGCTCCGAGGATCTGGGACCCTTCCAGGACAGGAGGCCTAAGGAGAGTACTCCTGGTGGCAAGGGCTTGTCACCAGGAGCGGAACGACCCAAGAATGAAGAAAATCGGCCCTTGGGGGCCCGAGATATCACAGGACAAAGAATGGCGACCTTTGACCTTTGTGAAAGCAGCTACGAAGCGAGTGGAGCTCCGCAGCTGCTTGAGACTGTGCCCCCAGGGTGGGCCAGGGCCTGGGGGCTGCCCAGGAGAAAGAGGAGCAAGGGGGGTGCCGTCGCACTCCCCCTCGCAGAAGAAGAAGGGACCCCGGACCCCATCCCGGGGCCCCGTGAAGCCTGGTCCATGGGAGGTTCAAGAAGGGGGGGCGCCGTCGCGCACCCCCCTGCCGCTGAGGAAAGGGGACCCCGGACCCCATCCCGGGGCCCCCGGCGGCGAACACAAGCCGGGGAGCGCCGTCGCGCTCCCAGTGAAGAAAGGGTGAAATGGGGGGGGCGAAGGGAAGTCGGGGAGCGCCGTCGCGCTCCCCGAGAAGAGGCGGGAGTGGGGGTGCGCCGTCGCACACCCCCAGCCGAAGAAAAGCCGGGGAGCGCCGTCGCGCTCCCCGTGAATAGGGCCGAGGGGCCCCGGACCCCATCCCGGGGCCCCGCGCAGAAGAGGGCCTGGAGGAGCGCCGTCGCGCTCTCCCCTATGGAGGAGAGGGGCCCCGGACCCCATCCCGGGGCCCCGAGAAGAGAAGGACTCCGGGGAGCGCCGTCGCGCTCCCCGTCGTTAGGAGGAGGGGCCCCGGACCCCATCCCAGGGCCCCGACGACGCCAGGAGGCAGGGGGAGTGCCGCTGCACTTCCCCCCACGCGGCCCGACAGCCGCCAGCATCCCGAGTCTGCCCGCTGGAGCGGGCAGACTCCAAATCAGCTAGCCGGCTCCCGCGACAGCACCCGGAGGTGCTGGCCGTACGGGGAGCCGGCGGGGGCGGCCAGGGGTGGGCTCCCTGAGCCGCCCCCCAACGAGGGATCCGCTTCTTGGCCTGGGGGTGTCCGGGTGGGACCGGCACCCCCAACATAAAAATCAAAAACAAAAGGGAAAGAAAGGAAAAGAAAAGGCATCGCGGCTCTCCCCAGCACAACGGGAGAGCCGCTCATCATTTATGCAGCCGCCCCAGCATGCTTTGCGGGGCAGGGGCTGCTTTTTGAGCCCTCAAAACGCCTGTGGTGGTCCCATTGAGATGGGGGCCACCACCAACGGAGAACTAGGAGGCTGGGGGAGCTGCAGGAGCAGCGCAGCCTCCCCCCAACATCTGTTGGTGTCCCCACCCTTTGTGTGGTGGGACACCTGAGAGATAACCCCTCAAGGGTTAGATGGATTATTGAAGCACAAGCTTCAGTGAACTTTTGTTCCTGTTTGTGCCGGGGTGGCTACCATAGGTGTAGGTTGGTATGGCCCCATCTATTCTACTGTTATTTTATGGTTTAGTAAAAATAATCCAAAAGTAATCTGAAAGTAATCCCAATGGTGATAATGCTAGAATTTGGTCTCTTATGTTCCCTGATTATGCTAAGTTGAATAATGATACTGACAGTCACATCTTGGCAGGATGAAAGTATTTAATCACAAATGTAGGTGTCATCATTGCACTGTACTGTTGAATACTGTCAGAATGTTCCAATGTTGCACAGGGGGGCACTTGGATTGTTTTGCCATGCGGGTTGTTGGATTATATTCAGGAGACCTCAACGATTACATACTGTTGGTCCAGAGTGATTTCATCACTTTGTATATATTTGTAGATTGTTGCATAGTATTGAGTAGTGTGTGTGAATAATAAATGTACTTTTGCTTTATCAAAAGAAAAAGCACAGACTGGACATTCATTTATTAAGAGTCATGCTTGCGTGCTTGTGAATGCGGATTACTAGCCCACACCACCTCCCTTGAGTAAGCCTTGGACTGCTCTGCAACGCTACCCTATGAGAGTCAAGCGCTACAATGGGGTGTTTGGTTCCCAGTGGCGGTCGTGTGCGGACTCGTTACTTGTGCAGGCCACACAACTAATGACCCACCTTCCAACATTTGGTGTTCAGCGACGGGAAACATAGTATCCCATTCCAGTATGCATTCATGGCGCTTGATAAGTCCAGTTTTACCACACATTGCCTATGCAGTAATGAGCAAATATGAGAGCGTAAGGCTCTAAGAAGGGTTCAAATGTTTGGTCATGTGAACTAGAGGTATGAGAAGGGAAAGCCCTGTGCACACATATGTCAAGTGAGAAAATGAAAAGTAAGGGTTTTAACTGTGTTGTTAGGACTAGTTTGTTTGCACAAAGTGACAGGGTGCCGGGAGGAAGCTTTCCAAGAAATGTTCACAAAGTGTTGTAGGCCATAGGTTATCCTTTTGAACCCTTAACACTACACATACTGGACCCGCACGAGGGGGGGTTTTCTCTAAAGGTTTAGGGACAGCAACTGATACCCACATCACAGACTGGGATGGTAGGGTGGCCTGACTTCGTGGGTTAGGAAGTGGTTAGGGGGGCCCCGGGAAATTCTTATGCTTGTTGAGGATAAGACCTGTTTCCAAAGGGAGGGGGCCCCAGCTAGTCAGTCTTCCTGAGGAAATTTTGTTTACCCGCCATTGGCGCAGGCTAAATCCACCGGAAGGGTGGAGGCGGAATGTTTCAAACCCACAGGTAGTGACACCCCCGAAGAGTTCCCAGAGGAGGGAACCCAGACAGGTGTTCTCATAGTGGTGGGAGGGTGCAAGGAAGTTGTGATTCCCTTGATCCCCCTAGGTTATCTGATGGGGAGGGTGAGGGACCCCGGGGTGACCCATGGTAATGGGAGGCCCCAAAGGAAGTGCGGTGTTAGCCCCTAGGTTCCCTAGGTGGGCTAGGTGACTAACCCTGAAGAGTCAGGGGGAGTCAGCAGTGGACCCTGAGGTGTCAGGGTAGGGTAGGAGACTGCCCAAGGAAACGGAATGATGTCATCCTGGAGTAAGGCGGGTTGAAACCTGAGGTGGTGGTTGGGGTGATGCTCAACTGCCTGACCAGTCAGGTAGGTCTTGTGGGGTCAGGCCCCGGGACAAGGGAAGGGGGCAGGGAGCCACGTCTGTTAGGGGGCGTCTGAGCTGTCGATGAGTGACGGGCGGCAGAGGCCTTTACTTAGCGGACCCCTGCGTGGTACACCGTTGGTGTCCCAGCCCCAGGGTGCGTCCTGGGGTCCCTTAAGGTGGCAAGGGCTGGGGAGGGTGTCCCCTCAGCCGGGTGCCACGGGCGGGTCCGCCTGCCGTGGTACTGTTAGCTGTCACCTGGAGCCAGGTGGGGCCTATCTTAAGTGAAGGGACCCTGTGCTCCCGTGCAGGGTGGCGCTAGCGAGCCAGGAATCTGGAGGGTTCCTGGGAGGTCTCCTGACTTGAGGCTGGGAGACGTGGGAGGGCCCAAGGAAGTGGGCCTGGGTGAAGCTGACCCAGGGCTCACGGGTCCTCTAAGGGTGCTCTAGGGGGTAGAGCTCATTCCTTAGAGACGGCGGGGGCATAGGCCCTGTTCTCACGGAGGAGAACAAGGGTAGGGCCTAGGTTCTCGGGTGGGTTCCAATGCGGAGCTACCAAGAGGGGAGGAGGGACCTGGGGGTTGCCTGACGAGGTACCTACAGTGCTCCTCCTCCAACGCTACCCGTGCGGTAGTAAGGACGGACTGGTGACTTTTCTGGGAGCCAGACCCGGGCCAGTGGTGCTTCTCTGTGAGGGAGACGTACCAAGAAGTTCAGAGTGGGCTGTTCTTCCACGAGGGAAGGCAGTCGTCCCGAAAGGGTGGTGGCAGCAAAGACCCCAGCTGCATGCTGAGGGAGAGGGTCCGATGAGTCTGCATTTTTTCAGGATGCAGGGATCCCAAGGAAGGAGGGCACTGGGTGGACTCCAGAAGGGGGACCAGCCAGTGGCCCGTGGAGTAGGCTCTACACCTACTCAAGGTGGAGGCCGCAGTGCTGAGGCACTGTACCCTTGTCCAACGGAGTGAGGGGCGTAGTGTTGCGTAACCCCGGGCAAGGATAGGCCTAGTGTTGCCCTGACCATGTAAGGTGACCTCATGATTGGGCCAAGGAGGTGGTCCTAGTGGCCGATGACCAGCATCAAGTGTTAGAGGTCGCGGACAGTTGGCGAGGAGGGTGTTTGGTCAGAACTCCTCGTCACTTGTTATCGCTGACCAGGTGAAGACTACCCACGTATGGTGGCTGCGTCTTCCCCGTAGGAATCAGCTGGGCGCGGCGTGTGTTAGAGGATGGTTCTGACCATCAGGACTGCCCTGATTTTTCGATTTTTGACCACCTGGTTTTTGACTGTTTACTGTGAGGAAGCCTCCTATGAGGTGACTCCTGCACAATAAACACATGGTAAAATGGACTGCACGTGTTTACCACTGGGGTCGCCGTGCTAAGGAAAGGCTGCGGTGGCGCAGCAAGGCAGGAGGCCCCATGCAGGTTACATGTGATCATGTGTGCGCATGGATGTGCACCCATGTGAGGGCTGTGAGAGGAGGATTCCTAGTGTGCGCAGCCCTAGAACTGCGCTTAGGTAGTCCTGGTGCAGGAGGAACTATGCAGAGTGGGTGGTGACCTGGAGTAGGTCTCATGAGAGGGGTGTATACATGTGAGGGAGAGTCAGTGTGCTTACTGTCTTTTCACTGTAGAGACACCCAGTTTAATGCCAATGTCAGGGTACTTAAGATCTTTGCATTGGAGGGATACTCCATTGAATGTCAATGGGAAAGGAGGGCCTAGGGTGCAACTCCAGTTCTTTGGGGTCCACCGAGACCAGAGTCACACCAAAGTACACTGTAACCTGTAAGAAAAGAAAGATGCAGTAGGTTACAGGAGCATAGTTGCACCACTTATGGGTCATCCAGGGATGTCATATTTCTCTGCCTCAGCTCAGGATTAGGGCCAATTACTGCTCTGTCCAGTTGCTGGAGCAGGGCCTAGCATCAATCAGCCAGCTGTCATTCAGTGCCAGGAGCAGGCTGGAGAAGCCCTGCGAGGAATGTCAGGAAGGAGGGGCTGAGACTTTCAGAGCACATGTGGCAACTAACTCCTGGAGGATGCCATCTTGAGCTATCCCAGAAGACTGTGCAAGAAGGAGGGGATGGGAGCAAGGAAGTGATGTGGCACATCTGGATAGGCCAGAGGTGCAGACCTGCTGGACACTTCCGCCCCCACTTAAAAGGTCCTGCACAGGGGAGAGCTCTCTCTCTTGGCTGTGCTTCACTGCTGGACACTGGGACTGCAGACGGGCGTCATGGACAACTGGAAGGAAGAACCTCCTGACTGCCCATGGGGCAGGGACTCTGCCCCTGAAGGATCCCAGGCCAGCGAGGCGAATGCCAGGGCCAGGCAAGCTGGCCCCCTTGCCCCCCCAGAGGACTAGTTGGGGGAAGGACTGGGCTGGCGCAAGGAGAGCGCGCAGCCCAGAAGGAAAAGAGGGCACCCAGAGGAAAGAGTGGCGCAGGAGTCAGTGGGACTGGCTCCGAGGATCTGGGACCCTTCCAGGACAGGAGGCCTAAGGAGAGTACTCCTGGTGGCAAGGGCTTGTCACCAGGAGCGGAACGACGCAAGAATGAAGAAAATCGGCCCTTGGGGGCCCGAGATATCACAGGACAAAGAATGGCGACCTTTGACCTTTGTGAAAGCAGCTACGAAGCGAGTGGAGCTCCGCAGCTGCTTGAGACTGTGCCCCCAGGGTGGGCCAGGGCCTGGGGGCTGCCCAGGAGAAAGAGGAGCAAGGGGGGTGCTGTCGTACAACCCCTCGCAGAAGAAGAAGGGACCCCGGACCCCATCCCGGGGCCCCGTGAAGCCTGGTCCATGGGAGGTTCAAGAAGGGGGGGCGCCGTCGCGCACCCCCCTGCCGCTGAGGAAAGGGGACCCCGGACCCCATCCCGGGGCCCCCGGCGGCGAACACAAGCCGGGGAGCGCCGTCATGCTCCCCGTGAAGAAAGGGTGAAATGGGGGGGCGCCGTCGCGCACCCCCCAGCAGAAGGGAAGTCGGGGAGCGCCGTCGCGCTCCCCGTGAAAATGGTCCCCTGGGGCCCCGGACCCCATCCCGGGGCCCCGAGAAGAGGCGGGAGTGGGGGTGTGCCGTCGCGCACCCCCAGCCGAAGAAAAGCCGGGGAGCGCCGTCGCGCTCCCCGTGAATAGGGCCGAGGGGCCCCGGACCCCATCCCGGGGCCCGCGCAGAAGAGGGCCTGGGGGAGCGTCGTCGCGTTCCCCCCTATGGAGGAGAGGGGCCCCGGACCCCATCCCGGGGCCCCGAGAAGAGAAGGACTCCGGGGAGCACCGTCGCGCTCCCCGTCGTGAGGAGGAGGGGCCCCGGACCCCATCCCGGGGCCCCGACGACGCCAGGAGGCAGGGGGAGTGCCGCTGCACTCCCCCCCACGTGGCCCGACAGCCGCCAGCATCCTGAGTCTGCCCGCTGGAGCGGGCAGACTCCAAATCAGCTGCCCGGCTCCCACGGCAGCACCTGGAGGTGCTGGCCGTGCGGGGAGCCGGCGGGGGCGGCCAGGGGTGGGCTCCCTGAGCCGCCCCCCAACGAGGGATCCGCTTCTTGGCCTGGGGGTGTCCGGGTGGGACCGGCACCCCCAAC
This sequence comes from Pleurodeles waltl, assembly GCF_031143425.1. NCBI lineage: Eukaryota > Metazoa > Chordata > Amphibia > Caudata > Salamandridae > Pleurodeles > Pleurodeles waltl. The sequence continues at coordinate 144,311,510 of NC_090440.1, forward strand.
ATAAAAATCAAAAACAAAAGGGAAAGAAAGGAAAAGAAAAGGCATCGCGGCTCTCCCCAGCACAGCGGGAGAGCCGCTCATCATTTATGCAGCCGCCCCAGCATGCTTTGCGGGGCAGGGGCTGCTTTTTGAGCCCTCAAAACGCCTGTGGTGGTCCCATTGAGATGGGTGCCACCACCAACGGAGAACTAGGAGGCTGGGGGAGCTGCAGGAGCAGCGCAGCCTCCCCCCAACATCTGTTGGTGTCCCCACCCTTTGTGTGGTGGGACACCTGAGAGATAACCCCTCAAGGGTTAGATGGATTATTGAAGCACAAGCTTCAGTGAACTTTTGTTCCTGTTTTTAGCCAGGGTCCCTACCATAGGTGTAGGTTGGTATGGCCCCATCTATTCTACTGTTATTTTATGGTTTAGTAAGAATAATCCAAAAGTAATCTGAAAGTAATCCCAATGGTGATAATGCTAGAATTTGGTCTCTTATGTTCCCTGATTATGCTAATTTGAATAATGATACTGACAGTCACATCTTGGCAGGATGAAAGTATTTAATCACAAATGTAGGTGTTATCATTGCACTGTACTGTTGAATACTGTCAGAATGTTCCAATGTCGCACGGGGGGCACTGGGATTGTTTTGCCATGAGCTGAACGATTACATACTGTTGGTCCAGAGTGATTTCATCACTTTGTATATATTTGTAGATTGTTGCATAGTATTGAGTAGTGTGTGTGAATAATAAATGTACTTTTGCTTTATCGAAAGAAAAAGCACAGACTGGACATTCATTTATTAAGAGTCATGCTCGCGTGCTTGTGAATGCGGATTACTAGCCCACACCACCTCCCTTGAGTAAGCCTTGGACTGCTCTGCAACGCTACCCTATGAGAGTCAAGCGCTACAATGGGGTGTTTGGTTCCCAGTGGCGGTCGTGTGTGGACTCGTTACTTGTGCAGGCCACACAACTAATGACCCAACTTCCAACAATGAGACATTTGTTGCTTTTAAAAGACTAAAGACACTTTTGCCCTCATTACAACCCTGGCGGTTGGTGTTAAAGTGGCGGTAATACTGCTAACAGGCCGGCAGTTAAAAAAATGTAATCACGACCATGGCGGAAACCACCAACACAGATAGCCACTTTAACACTCCTACCACCACGGCAGTAGCAACAAACACCGTGGTGGTAACCGCCAACAGACAGGCGGAAGACAATGTACCGCCCACACTATTACAAGGCACCAATCCGCCAGATTTTCCGTGGCGGTACCAACGCCATCAAAAGCACGGCGGAAACAGTACTCAGAAGGGAAACCACTCACCTCTCTACAATCAAGGAAGAACTAGGTCGCCATGGACCCCGAATTGCAGATCCTACCCATGTTACTGTATCTATTAATTCACCACGAAGTGGAAAGAAGGCGGCGGTGGCGATGACGACGGTGAGTACTGCACCTTGCACACAGGGGAGGGGAGGAGGGAAAAGAGAGTGACACACACATGCAAAATGCAACACCCCCACCCCCACACCACAACACACACACACACACATATCCAATAACATCACACATACACCCCGTCACCCCCTAGAAGAACGCTAGGACAAAACAAAATGAGTTTAACTAGTGTAATATTTGAACAATCAGGTAGCCCAAAGAACAGCAGGTAATCAGTTTACACAAATATTCACAGCAAGTACAGAAGTCCTTACACTGTCCCATGAAATGTCCGTGGACCAGTGGTCCTAAAAAGCATGGGCGAAGCCCACACATGACACCTGCCTCAAAACGGAGAGAACACTGCAGGGGCATCAGGTCGAAAAAAAACAGGCACCTCAGGGAGAAGGGGAGGGGGGCACATCAGCCATATGATGGTATGACGCCACTGCTCCTCGAGGGGGCTCCATGCCCACTGTTTGGTCCCTGGGGAGTGCAAAGCCACAGTCTCTCAAGTCTCTCCAGTGGGTGGTTTGCCCACTGCTTGCTCCTGGGGAGTGCAAAGTCATAGTCTCTCAAGTGGGTGGCTACTCCACTGGTTTTGTGGCCAGAGTGCTTCATCCTGCCAAGGATAGGGTGAGTGGATGCCTTTCTCCACTGGTTCTGGAGGAGGCTTTGTGCCCAGTCTGCTTCATCCTGTCAAGGATAGGGTTAGTGGATGCTTTTCTCCACTGGCTCTGGAGAGGGCTTTGTGCCCAGTCTGCTTCATCCTACCAAGGATAGGGTGAGTGGATGCCTTTCTCCACTGATTCTGGAGGGGGCTTTGTGCCCGGAGTGCTTCATCCTGCCAAGGGCTGGGTTAGTGGATGCTTTTCTCCACTGGTTCTGGAGGGGGCTTTGTGCCCAGTCTGCTTCATCCTGCCAAGGATAGGGTGAGTGGATGCCTTTCTCCACTGATTCTGGAGGGGGCTTTGTGCCCAGAGTGTTTCATCCTGCCAAGGACTGGGTCAGTGGGTGTTTTTTTCCACTGGTTCTGGAGGGGGCTTTATGCCCATTCTGCTTCATCCTGCCAAGGATAGGGTTAGTGGATGCCTTTCTCCACTGGTTCTGGAGGGGGCTTTGTGCCCAGAGTGCTTCATCCTGCCAAGGACTGGGTTAGTGGATACTTTTCTCCACTGGCTCTGGAGAGGCTTTGTGCCCAGAGTGCTTCATCCTGCCAAGGTCTGAGTTAGTGGATGCTTTTCTCCATTGGTTCTGAAGGGGGCTTTGTGCCCAGTCTGCTTCATCCTGCTAAGGATAGGGCGAGTGGATGCCTTTCTCCACTGGTTATGGAGAGGGCTTTGTGCCCAGAGTGCTTCATCCTGCTAAGGACTGGGTTAGTGGATGTTTTTCTCCACTGGTTCTGGAGGAGGCTTTGTGCCCATTCTGCTTCATCCTGCCAAGGATAGGGTGAGTGGATGCCTTTCTCCACTGGTTCTGGAGGGGGCCTTTTGCCCGGAGAGCTTCATCCTGCAAAAGACTGGGTTAGTGGATGCTTTTTTCCACTGGTTCTGGAGGGGGCGTTGTGCCCAGAGTGCTTCATCCTGCCAAGGACTGGATTAGTGGATGCTTTTCTCCACTGGTTCTGGAGGGGACTTTGTGCCCACTCTGCTTCATCCTTCCAAGGATAGGGTGAGTGGATGCCTTTCTCCACTGGTTCTGGAGGGGGCTTTGTGCCAGCGTGCTTCATCCTGCCAAGGACTGGTTTAGTGGATGCCTTTCTCCAATGGTTCTGGAAGGGGCTTTGTTCCCAGAGTGTTTCATCCTGCCAAGGACTGGGTTAGTGGATGATTTTCTCCACTGGTTCTGGAGGGGACTTTGTGCCCAGTTTGCTTCACCCTGCCAAGGATAGGGTGAGTGGATGTCTTTCTCCACTGGTTCTGGAGGGGGCTTTGTGCCCAGAGTGCTTCATCCTGCCAAGGACTGGGTTAGTGGATGCTCTTCTCTACTGGTTCTGGAGGGGCCTTTGTGCTCAGTGATGCTGCACTTGGGGTGTGGCAGTTGACTTCGTCTCACCTGGGTGTCTCAGCCACGCAATGTACCTGGAACAGGTAGCATGATACTCCATAGAGGCAGACCCACACTCCATCCTGCGGCGACATAAGCTGCCAATTGCTGGTTCGTGTCAGTGCTGGAGGTGGTGTCTCAAGTGGCGTGTTCAAGGTCCAGGACATCACCTGCAGACTCTGACAGAGTGGCATCGGCTGTGCACGTGGCAGTGTTGATGGTGGTGCAGGTGGCGGTGGCTGCGAGGAGATAGTGCCAGTGCTGGTACCGTCTCCGGCAGCCTCGGATGGCTGATCCTTGGGGAGGATGCTGCAGACTGACGTTGTGGCAGCGGCGGTGCAGGTGGTGGTCGGAGCAGCGGTGATGACTGTGGTGCATGTGGCTGCAATCCCTGATGATTTTGCGGTCACCAGCCCCTCACCAGGAGACATCATGCCCAGAGGTGATGTGCCCTTTGGCTTGTGGCCCTTCCCCATCTTGAGAGTCACTGCAGGGGCCTTGGCACTGTCCACTCGATGTTTGAGATGAGGCCTTGTTGGGTGGGTGGTGTGACTGTCCCCTGCTGGAAGCTGGACCCTTTTTGAGCTTTTCAGGTAGTAGAATAGGGTGGTCCTTCTTTTCTGTCGGTGACACACTGGCAGCTCTGACGGGTGCCCCCTTAGACCGTACTGGAGTAGCAGGGACCACAGCAGATGCAGATTTGGTGGCTGAGGTGCTGGGCTGGGATCTAGACATCCTGGCCCTAGGGGAAGGACGGGGGAAGGGTGTAGGAAAGAGGTCAAAGTTAGCTAGGAAAAGTTTTTTTGACACACTGGAACGGGAAGATGGTGGGGGTGTGGGAGTGGAGGAAGAGGTAGTGGTTTTAGGAGGTGTATGTCTGCTGAGTTTGGGTGAAGGTGCATGGATTGGAGGCTGTTGTGAGGTGGATGGCTGTTGGGTGGGTGTGTGCCTGCGTTTGTGTACTTCCGGAGGAGGGCTCACAAACACACTGGGAGAGGACACAGGGGATGTGTCAATGGTAGTGGGGGTGGTTATTGCACGTGAGCGGTGTGTAGTGATGGGCGTACTGGTGATGGAGGTAGTGGCTGAGGATGTAGTGCATGCAGGTGTGATTGGAGACAAGACTGGGAGGGAGGTGGAGGACGTGGAGGAGGGGGACACAGTGGAGGCAGTGGATGTTGGTGTGTCTACATGGGTATGGTGCTTGTGTGAGTACCTGTGGGATGTGTGGTGCTTATGTTTGTCTGAGCCACTTTTGTGTGTTGATGTGTGTGCATGCTGGTCCGATGGTGTACTTGGGATAGGCTGCGTTAGAGGGGATTGGGTCTGGGTAGTGGAAGTTGGAGGGGGGAGGCTGGACACAGGGACAATGGCTGCCATCAGTGCTGATGCCAGAGCCTCAAATGCTCTCTTTTGGGCTGCCACACCAAAATGAATGCCCTCCAGGTATGCATTTGTTTGCTGCAAATGCCTCTCTTCACCCTGGATGGCATTCAGACTGGTTGACCGCCCAACAGTGAGGGATCTCAGGAGGTATATAGCCTCCTCACTGAGGGCAGCAGGGCTGACTGGGGCAGGGCCTGAGGTGCCTGGGGCGAAGGAGATGCGCACCCTTCTGGGTGAGCGGGCATGGGAAACATGATGAGGAGCAGCTGGGAGGGCGGTGCTGGTAGGGGGGGTGGCGGCTGTACCTGTTGTTGCAGTGGGCACAGAGGTGCCCGCCACCACAAGTGAGCTTTCATCAGAGGAGTCACTGTCGCTGGTGTCCCCTCCTGTCCCCGTCGTGGAGCTCCCCTCGCCCTCCATCCACTGGTGCCTTCAGACTCTGTAGATTCACCCTCCAGGGCCATGTGGGATGGAGCTCCCTCCGTCGCCAGTGCCTCTGCTCCTCTGCCAGATGATGCTAATGCACACAAGGACAGGGTGACAAAATGGGGGGAAAGACAGAGGACACACATGGTCAATGCCAGCAACACCACTACCGTTGGCGGACACAACACACAGGGAGCAGCCCTAAGCAGTAGGTCATGCACTAGCAGTTAGTAGGAAAATCACCTGCCCATGGGGTACTATGCCTAACACCATTTGCTGCACATCTGGAACCCACAAGAGCCTTCCTAGTTGTAGATGGCCACTAACACTATTGAGCCTGCCCAACAAGGGACCTACCCTACCAAGTTCACCCTGGCCTAGGGGAACCACCAGCCCACAACCCCCACCCAGACACTTCGTAAAGCACACAGTCAGCTTAATGACACTGTACTCACCCATTGTGGCTGCTGTGATGGCCTCAAGTGCCCATCCAGCTCCGGATATGCCACTGCCAGGCTCCGGAACATCAGGGGGGTCAAGGTGCGACGGGCACCCCTTCCACGTTGGGTGGCCAGGCCCAGCTGGACATCCGCCGTCTTCTTGCTCCAGCGGCGCAGCTCCTCCAGTCTCTTGTGGCAGTGGGAGTGCTACTATGTCTATGATAGACCTCCAGTGTCTGCACTTCCTTGGCAATGGCACACCAAATACCCTTCTTCTGGTGGGTGCTGACCTAGAGGAAAGGTACAGGATGAAAGGAAATTACTCTCCCGTCTGGACCATCATACTCATTGCCCACCAGTTCCCACCCATGCCCTGATGCACATACACTCACCATCCTCACATGCAGGCCTCAGCTCCCACCAACATGTATCTTCTATCCACTCCACTCACAACAGGCATTTCCCATGCATCATGCTCACAGTGTTTGTCTGGAGGACCGTAGAGTAGCGTGTATTGGGGGAGGACCCCATACACCAGTTTTTCCAGTTTGGCCATGTCTGCCAGCACCCCTGCAATGGTGACCAGGGTGGTGTTAATGGACTTCAAGTCCTCACTGATCCCCAGGTACTGTCCCTGCTGCAGCCGCTGGGTCTCCTGATACTTGGCCAGTACTGTACCCATGGTCTCCTGGGAATGCTGGTATGCTCCCATGATGTTTGAGAGTGCCTCGTGGAGAGTGGGTTCCCTTGGCATGTCCTCCCCCTGCCGCACAGCAGTCCTCCCAGCTTCCCTGTTGTCCTGTGCCTCTGTCCCCTGAACCGTATGCTCACTGCCACGGACCCCAGGTCCCTGATTTTTGGGGGTTAGTGGGTTTGCCTGGGGTCCCTGTAGTGGTCGACACACTGCTGATTGGTGTGTCCTGGGGACAGTGGCATGTGTCCGCTGGGTGGATGCTGTGGTGGTGTTTCCTGAGGGGGGAGGTTCTGTGGTGGGTTAAGATTGTGGCAGGGGAACCGACTGTCCAGAGGTCCCTGATGGGCCGGGCTGGTCATCTTGATCCAGGCGTGCAGAGCAGCTGTCATCACTGTGGGCCTCTTCTGTGGGGTGACTGGATATGGCTGGCAACTCCTGTCTGGTGATGTTGGGTAGAGGTCCTGTTGGGGTGTAAATGCATTGTTATTTTATCTGTGTGTGTCATGTTGTGCAATGGGTGTGTTTCCCTCTACTACTGTGCTTGCCATATCGCCTTGGCCCTTGAGTGAGGGGTGATTGTGTGCCCTGGGTGAGTCTCTCTCTTGGACATGCTTTGGTGATGGGTGGCCATGCATATCTGTGATGGGCGTCCATGCATGTCTGTGATTGGTGTCCATGCATTGTTGTTGCACGGAGGGATTGGTTTTGAGATGGGTGGGTTGTGATAGTGGGGTATATGTGATGTGGTGGAGTGATGGGTGTGAGGGTAGGAGTTTGTGATGGCATGCAGGTAGTGTGGGGAACATATTAGTAAAGATTTAACTTACAAGAGTCCAGCCCTCCTGCTAGTCCTGCAAGGCCCTCAGGATGCATAATTGCCAAGACTTGCTCCTCCCATGTTGTTAGTTGTGGGGGAGAAGGTGGGGGTCCACCACCAGTCCTCTGTACGGCTACCTGGTGTCTGGATACCACAGAACGCACCTTCCCCCGTAGGTCGTTCCACCTCTTCCTGATGTCATCCAGTGTTCTTAGATACTGTCCCACTGCGCTGACCCTGTCGACAATTCTCCGCCATAGCTCCATCTTCCTATCAATGGACATCTACTGCACTTGTGATCCAAATAGCTGTGGCTCTACCCGGATGATTTCCTCCACCATGACCCTTCTCAGAAAACCTGGGGTGTCTTTGAAGTGCCATGATGTGGTGTGAGTATTGTGAGGTGGTGTTATATGTGATGTGTGGAGTGATGTGTTGGGGTGTGTGGTGTTTTGTGCATGGTTGGGGTGTGAGTGATGGTGTTGTGTGCCTCTGGATGCTGGTGTGGTCTTTGCTTTTCTCTCTCTCTGCTTCTTCAAAATGTTTCTTTGTAAGGGGTTGTGGGTAATGTGGGTGTGTGTTTTATATTGGATTGAGTGTGTGGGTGTGGTGTGTGTATGTGTGTCAGGTGTTTGTACTTTTAAATGTCCAATGTGGTTGTTTTTTGTAAGTGTGTGTGTATTTTGAGCGTGGCGGTGTGTACCGTCAATGGTTTACCGCGGTTGAAAGACTGCCACGTTGATTTGTGGGTCGTGATAGTGTGGACGTATTCCTGTTGGTGTGACGGTGTGGGTTTTGCTATCGCCAGTTTATCACTGACCTTTGGTGTGTCAGACTTGTGTGGTGTCTGTATTGTGGAGAATTTCTCAGTGTGGGTCATAATACCTGTTGCAGATTTCCACCGGTATGTTGGCGGCCATCGGCACAGAAGTCACCGGGATTTACCACCAGGGTTGTAATGAGGGCCTTTATATAATTTTTAGAGTGATATCTCAACATATACTTATTGCATCTTAATCGTTTTGTCCTGCATCTTATCAGATAAATATTAAATATTTTTCCAAACACTGTGTGGTGTATTTTTGTGGTGTTCTACTGTGTTATTGCATGATTTATTGTACACATACTTCACACAGTGCCTTCTAAGTTAAGCCTGACTGCTCAGTGCCAAGCTACCAGAGTGTGGGCACAGGATAATTTGGATTGTGTGTGACTTATCCTGACTAATGTATATATAAATATATTATATATTTTTCTCTTTTTGCAATTGAGTTTGCTGTTCCCACCTAATTACAGTGCCTTGAGACCCTCACAGGTGAGTAGTGCACTTTACAAATCCCTGATAGATTGATTGATTGATTGATTGATTTGGACAACAGGTATGTGTCCTGGCTTTCTTTGCTCCTGGGTTATGTTGCTGTTGATATACTCTGCAGATTGTTCTGGGTGTGTGGCATGTGTGTTTGGTGTGTGTGGTGCTCGTGTGTGTGTGTCACTCTCCCCTCGCTCCCTTGTGTGCTTGACGGCTGTACTCAATGTTGTCTTTTTGGTCAGCGTTGGTGCTCCTGGACGGCCATCGCATGGTACAGCATTGGGAAGACTTCAAGTTCGGGTTCCATGGTGGCCGCAGACTCCTCTGTGTCCCTGGAGTTGAGTGTCTCCTTTAATATGGTGTTTTTTCGCCAGGCTTTTGGTGGCAATGCTAACGCCCCGGAAATCCTGACGGCCTGCTATCTCATAATGTGGTGGGTGAATCAACCTGTCGGTGGCTACCGCCATGGTCAGTGGCCGTATCACATTGGAGGTTGGGGTGGTACATTGGCTGTCTGAAGGAGGGATCTCCTCCATGGTCATTATTTGGCGGTCATTATCGCCAGCCTGGCAATGGTACTACCGCCATGGCCGGCGTGGTGGTCACCTGACCGCCAATGTCATAATGAGGGCCTGTGTCACTTGTGCTTAGCGTAGCGATATATAGCACACTGATGTGCCCTGCTGTGCGGGATGCATGGGGGACGTGCCCAGGCTGCACCCGGACGAAGCCAAGGCTAAAGACAGGCCCATCATGTGCCCATCAGTGCCCCGATGAGGCTGGGCCCCCCTCAAGGGCATGTGTTCCCATATTATTTATTATCCATTGGAGGGTCTGACACGTGCTAACAATGAGTAAGAGGAGAATTACAGCGATCTCCTTGGCGGGTAATACTATCACCACAATTGATTCATTTTGGTTTGTGAAGCTGGAGTTTTTACAAAAGAGATTGAACTTACTGAACTGCGGCTCTTAATGCAGGAGGCGGGCCTGTGCACCTGTACCTGTGTCTTCTGAGGCCCAGTTCCAGAGTGTGGTGCTGAGTGATTTAGGGCAGCCTGTCTCTCTGCCTGCTACTACAGAAGCTGGGAGTTCCGTGCAAGGTGATAACTCCAACGCTATAGTTGCTGATCCGCCGGTTAAAAAGAAAAAAGAATGGCCCACATAAGAAGCCAGTTCCACCTGCCAGGGAACCCAAGGTATTAAAGATAAGACGTATTCGGCTTGCCCTGATGTGGACTATTGTGTGGTAGATGAACTTTGCAAGAGGGTACAGACTTTGATACGTTATTATTTAAAACCACTTTTAGATAGATTTGAGGCTTTGGAGGAAAAGATGTCTATATTGTTTAACTACTTTGCTGACTCCTCTAGACAGGGGTTGATAGTGAAACATACACCCCAGTGGTCAATGAAACTGCCTCTGGAGAGCAGGAACACCCAGTGTCTGCCAATCACTTTAACTAATTCTGATAGGGAGGAGGGACAGGGAGGAGGGACAGGGTCCCCTGGAAGTTCCCAATAGTACGAAACTACTGACCAACACAACCACTTATTTTCAGAGCCCCTAAAGCTAGTATCACCCATCCCCCTGGGGAAGTGAGTGTGGCTGATCTTGGCGAGGCAGGTAATAGGGTTGGTCAGAGAAAACCCCAGGGAAATGGGCCGCAAATTATGACCCAACCACATAGCGGAAGAGACAGGTAAAGGATTACTGAAGCCTTGAAATTACCTCCGGCAGTAGCCCCATATGTTGTGATAGTAGCAAATGTTCCTAGGCCCACTCAGACTGAATCAATTGATCAGTTGATCCTAAAAGGCTCTTACTGGTTAATAAAGTACTTGGGCTCTGCTTACCCATTTTTACCCCATATCATCATGGTAAGAAGGGTTGAATGGCTGGGTGCGTCTCAGAAAACCTTTCAAGGTGAATATATAGTTGTCCACCTTAGAACCCCATCTGTAGTACAAAGCATTTTGAGCCAATTGTAATATTAGTTTCTAGCAGCCCTTGGATAGTGGTCCTTCCTTTGGGCTATTTCTATAAAGCCTGTGATACCGCTGGATTACAGTGCAATCCACTTTCAGGAGATTTGACAGGTCCCAAAATGGTGATTCAAACAGGGATTTCTTTTGTGGTATCACTTACCAACAGATACTCCCCCCTAGAAGCATCAGAGGGGTGTGACTGACTGTCAAATCCTATAGACACAGTAGAGGGTAGAGTGGAATTAGAGAACAATGGAGCCCTCAAAGTGATAGACTCTGTCCTACCTATAATTAATGTAATCTCTTGGAATTTTGCAGGTTTTCACCATATGGCAGTGGACTCAGATTGGAGAGATCTCATGACAAATTCTGATTTAACCTACCTACACGAAACATGGGAGGTGGCTCTGCCCTATATTGATGGTTTTGTACTTTCTGTACGCCGGCACTACCCTCAAATGCTGGTTTGGCCAAGGGGGATCTGGTCCCCCTTTTCATAAACTCTTTTCCTGGGCTGATCAAAAACTGTTATAACGTTTCAGAGCACTAACATCTCCTGCTGTGCGACCTCTCAAGCAATTGGGATCTGTTGATTATAAATGATTATGACAATGGCTTTGATGGTACAGCCCCGCTGGTGGTGGCAGCAGTCGAAGGGATGATTCTTGGCATTATGAATGATCATCATCAGCCTCTGAAGCTCCTTTGGGCTAGGGATTTTTATGCCCGCTTTTGTACTAAAATCTCTAAAGCAGTCTGTGGTATAATAGATGTTGGACTTTCTTGCTTATGCAGGGTCATCCCCAATCTCTTTGCCTCCTGCCTCCTATTTTTTCTGACCTGTTGTTGTTGGCTTTTGAACTCTGAGCACTTTAACACTGCTAACCAGTGCTAAAGTGCATATGCTCTCTGTGTAAATTGTATGTAATTGGTTTATCCATGATTGGCATGTTTGATTTACTAGTACGTCCCTAGTAAAGTGCACTAGAGGTGCCAGGGCCTTTAAATCAAATCCTACTAGTGGGCCTGCAGCACTAGTTGTGTCACCCACATAAGTAGCTCTGTAATCATGTCTCAGACCTGCCACTGCAGTGTCTGTATGTGCAGTTTTAACTGTAAATTCGACTTGGCAAGTGTACCCACTTGCCAGGCCTAAACCTTCCCTTTTCTTACATGGCAGACACCCCTAAGGTAGGCCCTAGGTAGCCACAAGGGCATGGTGTAGTGTATGGTTAGGGTAGGACATATAGGGGGGGCGTGGTCAAGATGGCACCGTGAAAGGACGCTCTAAAGTGAGCTCCGTCAACAGCCCGTAAAAAGATCCTGATAAAACACCAAGGCCCGTATTTATACTTTTTTTAGCGCCGCATTTGCGCCGCTTTTTGGCGCAAAACGGCGCAAACCTACAAAATACAATGGCATTTTGCAAGTTTGCGCCGTTTTTGCGTCAAAAAACGACGCAAATGCGGCGCAAAAAAAAGTATAAATACGGGCCCAAATTCCCTGGCACTGCACATGAAAACTACCAAATATGTGTGCGATAAGGATAGCACACTAAGAAAAACGGAACAACGGAATTCTGCGACGCAGCAAGCGCGAACCGGATAACCCGAGCTGGAGTCGGGGCGGCGCCCACGCACAGGCCTACCTGGGCCGGGGAGTACCCTGACCGGCGGAGCCGTGAGAAGCAGAGGTGAGGCACGCAAGACCCCGGAATGCATGCCGGGGTTCTGACCCGCGCTGCCGCCCACGCTGAGACTCCTTGTGGAGCTAAGGCCGGGTGCTCGGACGGCACAGGCGGTGACACCTGGCGGCGTGGACGGAGGCACACTCTGGCCTACCAGGACCCGGACAGGCCCTCCGGAGGAGCGAGGAGCAGAGGGCCTGCAGAAATGGTTGTCGTGGGGCCGAGTTCCGGTGCTGACCACGCCGCGATCCATCGGCGACAATGCCGCCAGTAGACGTGCGCAACAGGTAGTGAAGCTTAATTAAGCCCGGCAGGGTAGACAAAGCCCGGGGTGCGGCGCCGCTCCACTACACCCAGCAGCTGAACATATCTAGTGAACTACGCTCAAAATCAGTTGGTAAACTCATTAAACCAACACCCTGTTAGCCATACAATACAGAAAACTAAACGTTGACTCAATAACTGTAGCGCACTCGTAACGGACCAAATAGCATGATGCACCTACAGGCATGAACAGCGTCAAGTAAAGGGGGAGAGTACCACAGAGTGAAACGGACAAAAAGTAGGGAAAACAAAAGGAAAAAGAGAAAAAAAGAGAAGAGGAAAAAAAAAACTTAAAACTCGCACGGAGAAGCCTACCAGTGTGGAAGACGTTGGAGTGCGCGAATTGGATGACGCAGAAGGACACGCCGTGAGGGGAACCAAGCGACTCATAAAGCGACTCCTGTAAACACACGCAAAGGTAACTAGACAAGGATCGCAACCCTATTCAACCCTATAAAGCGCCACATCACTGATAACACGTGCAGATTCATCTGCAAAAGTAGGGCTCCTGGATGGACTAGCGGTTCCGAAGTGAGTTGGTACCGTGGTAAACAAGACGTATCAATTTATAATCTGATGCGCATGAACTCAAGATTAATATAAAGATGGTGAAACCGAAACCACAAAGAGCACAAACTGAAGCTAGACCCTCATCAGCATCAGAAATGGACGCAGAACACCACTCAAACGCTCTACATAAAGTGACAGAGACTCTAACTGCTCACTCCGCGCAAATGGAAAAAGTATTCCAAGCAATACTCAACACCAGAACTTCGTTAGAAGGAAAAATAGACACTGTGGTAGCTGAAGTCAACACGCTTCAAATGGAACATCGTAAGCTAGCAGAAAGGGTCGCAACAGCTGAAACAACCATTAACACAGCGCAACCGGACATAGCAGACATGAAGCTCCGGCTCCAACACCAGGAAACCGAAATATTACGCCTAAATAAGCGGGCCAACGAGGCGAAGGGACGCTCTCGACGCAATAATGTGAGATTTCTCAGTTTTCCAGAGAAGATCGAACTCCCAAACGCAGAGGCATTCCTGGAGCGCTGGCTCAAAGAAAACATATTCACAAACGAGCCCCCCACTGCTATTAATATTGAAATGTGCACACCGAGTACCAGGGGACCCTCCCCGCCCGGGAGCTCCACCAAGACCACTAACTGCGAGACTTCTAAACTATAGGGACAGGGACCAGATACTAAAGAACTTCCGCACATCAGGCCCAATTGACACAGAAAAAGCAAAAATCACGGCCTACCCAGATTACACAGCCGAAGTGCAAAGCAAACGAGCCACTTTTAATACAGCAAAGCAAATACTGAGAGACAAAAACTATTCATACTCCTTGATGTATCCGGCTAAACTGCGGGTGGTGGACGGCCAAGGTTTCCCACATATTCCCAACATCAGAAGACGCATGGACTTGGATACACGCAAAAGACCTGATAGACCCTACAGCCGAGACCCGAACACAAAAAGAGTGGCTGACTCCACAACCACGCCACAATTTCTTTTTTTAATACAAGACCAAATCGGGTCTAACAAAATCACAAGTAATGGCGGAGCAAGCTCAAGTCTTAAAGGTGGCGAACAGGTTCTCATCCATACAGCCACGATCCAACCAAGACACAAACAACTGGGACTCCGATTCAGCGAACAGCCAACAAGGCCTAATCATGTGGCCACTTACCACAGGACCAACGTTTACTCCACGTTCAGCGGATGACCTTTACTGCTAAAACAACAGGACTCTCTTTATGCGAATTCATGAACTCAAGAAACAATAGAAGAACAGCAAACATACCACGGACCTACCCTCTTAAAATACAAGCAAACCCGGAACAAAAAAAAAAAGAAAAACAAGCAAGGAACATGCAGAAAGTAAACCAGGCACGACACGCGAGCTACAACCACAGAAGGCACAAAACAGAACACAAGAAGGGACGCAAATACATTAGTACGGGCTGAAAATCTGAGTCACTCCGGACAATACATCAACGCCCCCCCTAACCCAATGGGTTACTGAATGGACCTTGAAGTAACTAATGTAAACAGTTGCACCAGTTGTGCCTCGCAGTCCCCAGTTAGATTAATCAATGTAAGTTTTATTTAATTTTTTATTTTCCTTTTCCTCTACAAGATGCTCAATATCCTAACACATGGGAAACTCTGGGGGGGCTGGTCGCAATGGTGTGGGACCCGGGACATGGGTGACACAATACACCAAGCGACCCATACAATATGACGTCATATAATATAGTAACCTGGAATGTTAGGGGACTAGCCAACACAACCAAAAGACGTAAGATACACTCGTACCATAAACGACACAAAGTACATATTGCTATCTTGCAAGAGACGCATGCTACAGCACACAAATTGAGTGAAATAGACAAAAATTGGTCGGGAATAATACATGGTACTAAAACCTCGACATACGCGAAGGGTGTATTAATATGGATAGCCCCCGGCGTACCATACACAGTCAAAAATGTACACACAGATAATAATGGAAGATACACTAGCTTGGACGGAGAGCTAGACGGGAAACAACTAACAATAATTGGACTATACGCACCCAATACAGGGAAAGGAGAATTCATTCGAACCATTACCACACAAATTCTGTATGACCCGACCACACCCACTATATGGGGGGGAGACTTCAATAGCGTAATAGAGATGTCAATAGACAGATCACACCCTCCAACGAGAGACGTCCAGTGCAGGGCATTGTCCTGTGCACTCAATAAATGGTTACAACAAAGAGAATTACAAGATATATGGCGACGATTACACCCCATAGATAAAGAATACTCTTTTTACTCACCAGTACATCAACTCCATACGAGAATAGACTTATTATCATACATAATGCAACAATTACCTTGCCAAAACCCTATCAGATCACTGCCCGTTACTGGTAACATTAAAATGGGGCAGACAGCCAACATGTATTCCAACATGGCGCCTGCAACCCACCCTACTGCGCGACCCCTCTTTCCGTGCCAAAATAGCAGAAGAAATAGAAACCTACTTTGCAATCAACACAAAGACAACAACATCACGAGCTACAGAGTGGGACGGACACAAAGTAGTTATAAGAGGCATTTGCATAGCAATGGCAGGCGGGGTCCGCCGAGAACTAAGTGCAGAGATACATGATATTGAAGGGAAAATCCACAACAAGGAATGCGAATTAGCTCTGGGCAGAGGCAATAACAACGAATTAACTAAGCTCAAAAACCAATGGAACGTAACCGAGACTCGCTTGCACAAATTTGACTATCGCAACTATATTGCACGACTACAAGCCGAAGGTGACCGTTCTAGCAGGCTACTAGCGTGGCTAGCAAAAGGGACACAGAAAGTCACACCCATAAACGCTATACGCCAAGATACAGGCACGATGGTAGACACGCAGCAAGAGATTAATGAGACATTCAAACAATACTATAGCACACTGTACGCAACCGAACCCCCCCCACACCTGTTACAACTGGCAAAGTTCTTTCAGCAAGCCCCATTGAAGAGATTACATGCAGAACAAATTATTAACCTTGATAGACCAATCGAAAGAGAAGAGATACTACAGGCATTGAAACAGTTGACACATAATAAGACCCCAGGTACGGATGGACTACCCATCGAATACTACCAAACTTTCACACCACAGATAATCGCATCATTCCAAACAATGCTACAAGAATCATATGAAAAAGGACAACTCACAGAAACACAAAGGGAGGCGACAATTGTAGTCCTACATAAAAAAGGACGAGACCCTTTAAACGTCCACTCATATAGACCCTTATCCCTATTAAACTCAGATTATAAAATACTAGGGAAAATCCTAGCCAATCGCCTCCTGCCACTAATGACTACCCTTATACACCCAGACCAACCTGGCTTTATACCAGGGCGCAATACCTCTATTAATATCAGAAACTTATTACGTATCATGTCCATGACTCCGAGACTAGTTCATTCTAGGGTGGCGGTGTCACTGGATGTAGAAAAAGCCTTTGACACTCTGGGCTGGCCTTTCTTGATGACAACACTACAAAAAATGGGATTTGGCGCAGGCTTTATACGCTGGATATCCATAATATACACTAATCCCAAAGCACGGATTAAAACCGACGCAATCATTTCAGAGAAATTCGATATAGGTAGAGGAACACGACAAGGTTGTCCATTATAACCACTATTGTTTGCACTTGCAATAGAGCCACTTGCTGCAAGACTACGCAAGGAAGCAGCAGAATGGGGTATCCCAGACGACGAAGAATTCCACATAATTTCATTATACGTAGACGATGCACTAATATACCTACGCAACCACACCGTTTCCCTTCCACATATATTGCAATTACTTAATACTTTTGGAGACCTATCTGGCCTGCGTGTCAACTGGGCCAAATCATGCATATTCCCCATGTGTCCATCCCCAGATTCACATGTCGAAGCGTCAATCGACAATGACTTAAAGTGGGAACACACAACTTTTAAATACTTAGGAGTCCATATTTATCATAGCGCCACAGATTTAAAGGAAGGTAACCTAGATAGAGCCATTAGATCAATTAAAAGCTCTATACCCTTTTGGTGCTCACTGCCCCTCTCGCCTATGGGAAGAGTGGCTCTGGCCAAAATGATAGTGCTTCCTCGATTACTTTATTACTTTACAGCACTACCACTAATACTACCAAAAACACTCTTTGTACAATTAACCAAACTGTTGATTGAATTGATATGGGCGAACGGTCGCAGAAGGGTGGCTGTAGCTAAGCTTTACCTCCCAGTAGAAAGGGGGGTTATGGGGGTACCTCACCTCGAGCTTTATTATGCAGCAGCACAATTGCATTGGATTACGACTTGGCTACAAGACCCCCCAAATCCAGAGGGACACAAAGTGAGAACGCAACTAGGACGCACAAAGATACTACACTGGCCTATGGGGGGCACACTCATTCCGCATCATAAAAATGCACTAATGACAGTTGCCGAACATACCTGGAACCGATATGTATCACAGGGAACCCGTGTACCACTATACTCACCAAAGATTCCCCTACTAGCCATACCAGGGATAAATAAACTACATGACACACCGAGCCTAGCGACATGGACTGCAAAAGGCTTATAACAGATCGGCGACCTATATGAAGACGAGCAATATATAACATACACGAAACTGGCAGAGACATACAATCTAGGACCAGCTGAATTCATCACATATGGGGCACTCAAAGGACTGATACGAAAAACATGGGGCCAAGGTAACTCAGAACCACCAATAGCACCCGCACTGCATGAACTACTTGCAGATATTGGCACGCCATCAAGCATCTCCCGAATATACCACATACTACAAGCTTATCCCGTAAAAACACAAACACAAGCTAAATTACACTGGGACAAGGCCCTGCACACACCCCTCACAGAGCAACAATGGACCATGGCCCTCACAACCACACGGGAAATTTCCTGCAATGCCCGCTTCAGATACACTCAACTTAATTATCTACACCAGACATATTTAACCCCACTTTGCATAAAACGCTTGTTTCCAGAAGCAACTTCTGAATGTCCAGGATGCGGAACCATGGAGGCAGATTTTTACCACATGACCTGGAACTGCCCACCACTACTTCGCACATGGCACACCCACCGTCACACAACAGACAACCAAGTGGTCTGGTCTCCTGCTAAATCCCACATCCGAATCCCAGATATACACAGATGGACTAAAGACCTAATTCACTGGGCCAATGCAGAAAAACATGTATTAAACACATTAAGGGACATAGGAATAGTGGTTAAAAATGCGGAGATATGGGATACCTTCCTAGAACAGCTATTTGAAAAAGACGACACCCGCCCGCCCTAGATCACCGGTACAAAGCAGACAACAAATAAAAGTAACAAGACATTCCTACTGAGAACCTCCCCTCAGTACCCGCAGCCTTTCCCTAAAGTAAATATATGTGACTTCTATATTGAACCCCCAACTCCCCCGCGGGCCCTGCCGCTCTAACAAATACCCAAAAAGATGTTGTCAAGTCTCCCAAAAGATCATCTCCCCACGTCAGCATCTTCCCCACCCCCTCAACTTATTATATATCGTTTTGCTTTCTCTTTCCCATAATCTGTTTCTTCCTTTTTCTTTCTTTTGTTCTCCTCTTTTTAACTTTTTCATCGTTCTTACAGAGCTCCTTTAACCAAATGTAACAATGATACAAGCAGTATATCATATAAAAATTTGCATCACAAGATGATAAGAAGCAAAAAGGTGGTAAAGGAACTCCACAACTGCATTATAATCAACACTGTTTATTAAATCACTGTAAGAATTGTTCACTGAAAAATTCAATAAAGAGATTAAAAAAATTAAAAAAAGGTAGGACATATAGTAATGTGTTTTATATGTCCTGACAGTGAAATATTGCTAAATTTGCTTTTCACTGTTGCAAGGCCTGTCCCTCTCATAGGTTAACATGGGGGCTACCTTTAAATCTGATTAAAGTGTAGATTCCCTTTGCTAGCAGATGGACATGTGGAGTTTGGGGTCTCTGAGCTCACAATTTAAAAATACATCTTTTAGTAAAGTTGATTTTAAGATTGTGTGTTTGAAAATGCCACTTTTAGAAAGTGAGCATTTTTTTACTTATACCCTTTCTGTGACTCTGCCTGTTTGTGGATTCCCTGTCTGGGTCAGTTAGACAGTTGGGCTGGTTGCACCTCACACTAGACAGTGACACAAAGGGAGCTGGGGTGTAGTCTGCATTTTCTGATGAGCTATCTGTGCTAGGAGGGAGGGGAGGAGTGGTCACTTACACCTGAAAGGGCTGTGCCTGTCCTCACACAATGCAGTCTCCAACTCCCTGGTGAGTGTCTGGGGCCTGGCCTGGGCAAGGCAGGATTTCACATTCAAAAGAGACTTTACTTTGAAGTAGGCCTACTTCAAAGCAGAAATTGAGTATAAGAAGGGCACCTAAAACCACAGACTTTAGAACACTTCTGGAAACAAGAGGAACCTCTGCCTGGAGAAGAGCTGAGGAAGAAGAGCTGCCCTGCCTGTGACGTTGCTTTGTGGAGCTATCCTGCAGTTGCTGCTTCTGCCAGAGCAAGAGGGCAAGGACTGGACTTTGTGTGCCTTCCATCGTGTGATGAAATCTCCAAGGGCTTGATTTAAAGCTTTCCTCCTGTTGTTTGAAGTCTCAGGGACAGCAAAGACTTCTCTTTGCCAGCACCTGGCGTCTCTGGAGAGAATCCTGCTCTGACAAGTGGTGCCCTATCCAGTCCCTGGGCCCTTGAAAGGAAAGCTGGTGAAAATCCAAGGAAATCGACTTCGGACGATTTCAGACCGACGCCGCCTGCAACCGACTCCGTGACCTTCGCTGGAATGCGATGACCGTCGCAGGCCCGACGCCGCTGCAGCCCCGCTGAAGTCTGCGACCCGTGGAAGTCGCCGCACCACGTCGTGACCGGCGCTGCTTGAAGTGCGCGTATTCAACGCTTCGCACCGACGCCGCGATCCCCGACTTCGCGCATCGATTTATTTTCACTCTTCACCAAAGGTACTGTACTTGGGGTTCTACACGACTCCGTGTCCGGGGCTGCTGGTGTCGGCTGGTTGAGAACGACTCCGTCACGACGCCGTGTTAACACCTCATCGAAGCATTTTGTCTTTCTAAGCGCTATTTTTGAGTTTAATCTTTAAAAATTTAAAACTTGACTTGTGTATGTCAGATTTTTTTCGTTTTGGTCTTGTTTTGTTTAGATAAATATTTCCTATTCTTCTAAACTGGTGTTGTGTCATTTTGTAGTGTTTTCATTAAGTTACTGTGTGTGTTGGTACAAATACTTTACACCTAGCAGTCTGAAGTTAAGCCTACTGCTCTGCCAAGCTACCAAGGGGGTAAGCAGAGGTTAGCTGAGGGTGATTCTCATTTACCCTGACTAGAGTGAGGGTCCTTGCTTGAACAGGGGGTAACCTGACTGTCAACCAAAGACCCCATTTCTAACAATAGACTATAAGGTGAGCCCCTAATTCACTTATCGTATGATGCTTATAGGAATATACATAAATGCTTCTCTGGTAAAATCCACTTTTTCAGTAATTTACATGGGAGTAAATTGTACTTCCACGCTGGATTATATCCTTTGCACTGATTATTTAGGTGCAAGGGTGTTTGCTTTCTTGGCTGCATTCACCAGTTTTAGTGGCCATGCTCAGCTTTGCTGGAAGATTAACTTGCATGGAAGAGTAAGAGGTCATCTGAAGGTTGTAGTTAGGCCGACCCTAGCTAGAAAGAACGGGTTCAGCATTAAGTGTAGTAAAATACATTGGCCACATATGATGCACACGGTGCTTCAAAACATGCAGGCAGAAGTGCTCACTTGTCTAGATCAGAAAGCTGACACTGTTGATATTATGCCATCCGATGCAGAAATTACAGAGTATGTAAAACAAATACTGACTAGGGTAGCGGGCACTGAGTGATAAATCCCGCATGCAGGATTGGTTCTGCACCAAATCGCTCTATAATTTACATGCGATCCCACGTAGTGAACCCAGAGATAGGGATTGCATTAGGGAAGCGAGGTCTGGGTATAAAAAGGCTTGTGGAAGGAGAATAAACAAGATTAAAGAATGTGCATGGGAGTCTTTGCATACTGCAAGCCCCACTAAGGATTGGGTAGCATTTTAGAGGGTGCTAAATTGGCTGTACTTTAGGGAAAAGGCAGACCAGTCTTTAGATGTTCACATTCAGGACTCTGTATGGGAGAACCATTTCTTTACTGTATACTCCACCCATCTATGGTCGCCTGAGGAACTGGGCGATGGTGGGCTACAAGACGAGTCCATTCCCTAGTTTTTGAACTAGGGGAAGTCCAGAAAGCTTTGCGGTAAAGCTGTAGGGGTAAAGCCCCCAGTCCTAATGGGGTCGCAGTAGATTTTTATATGGAATGCTCATATCTCTTAGGGCCCTTGATTACAAGTGTAGTGGCAAGGGTTGGCCTCCTGGGCTCATGGAAAAAATCTGTTATTGTCCCCATTTACAAAAAAGGGAACAGGTCAGATCCGCTAAAATATAGATCGATTTCCCTTTTCAATGCAGCGGTGAAACTAATGGGCAGAATATTGTTTCAGAGATTGGAGGAGAGAGCTAGTGCAAACCGGGTTCTAGCAGATACTCAGTATGGTTTTAAATAGGGGACTGGTACAATAAAAAAATGCTTGAACCTGAGCCTGCTAATTGATAAACATACAGTCGCAAAAAGAGAATCTTTATTTTTAGCATTTGTGCAACTATCAGCAGTGTTCAATTGTGTTTCTCACTCCAAACTGTGGGCTGTGATGACTCTTATGGGCATTGAGGCAGGCATCATTACATTTATAAGGCAGATGTACTCCGAAGTCAAAGCATGTGCGAGTTTTGGAAAAAAGAGGGACTGTACGGTTGTTTTTGACACACAGCGAGGTGTGAGGCAGGGGTGCGTTCTCTTCCCATTTTTATTCTCACTTTACACCAATAGAATAAAAGATGCGCTTATACTTAACTCTAAAGATAGTCCGTACATGGGAACTCGCCTCTTACCTATTCGTCTGTATGCATATGATGCATTTCTTATGGCGAGAGCAGGGAGGGCGCTGCAAGACCTGATGAATGACTATGTTACTTTCATGCGGGAGTTGTGTCTCCAAGTAAATGAAAGCAAAACCTTTACAATGCTCTGTGGAAAGAGGCCCAAGAAGCCAGTAGTCCAGGATGTGAATAGCATGAAAGTGAGTAACACCACCTCTTTTTCTTATCTAGGGGTGGTATTTGATAGTCAATTCGCATGGAAGGAAATGGTGGTAAATAGATCTGCCACGTTAGAGAGAACTAAAAACAACAAGTGATGGACGGAATGCTGAACATTGTCAAACATTCACCCCCAGTACAGAGATCTGGGCCTAAATCCATCGTTTTTTTTGATGCCCATGCCATTCCAGTTTGGACCCCGTTAGAGAGAACTATCAAGACTACAGAGCTTCTGTAAAATAAAGATTCCAAACTACTGAAAGTGGTCTTATCCATTTACTCTGTCAAGGCTGTGGCATCTGCTACATATGGGGCGGGTGCATCGGGCATGGTGGATATAACCATATTTAATCAGTAGAAAACATCTTGTTCAAAAAACTCCTGGTGGTCACTCATAGTCGCCCTAGCTCTATGGTCCTTGATAAGTTGGGTGCCACTTATATTGCAGATATAATAAAGCTAGTCCCACTTGTTCTTTTGCATTCGATTTGGGTGAGGGAGTCTAATCCATTAAAAAGACTTGTTTTTGAAGGTTGTTTGGTTTGCTTACATGAGATCGGCGCTAGAGTAAACTGGGTTATTGGATTTGTACACCTCCCCGGTCCTCTGTAAGGTTTCTCTAAGGCAAGACTCGGAGAAATGTTTTTTTTACCAATGCTGAGGAACTGAGGATGAGGGCTGATAGACCAAAAGTAATGGTCTACTTCTACAAACTAGTTCCCTGGCGGGAGGCTTTCAACCATATATTTTCGAAATCCAAAACCAGCAACATTGTTTTGTCTTAACCAGATTTCGATTCAGTTATCTTCCTCTATTGGTTGGTCAACCTGCTGACGGTCACTCATTATCTGAATTAGGACCTTGCCCCTGTGATGGAGTGTCAATCCATTCTGGTTTGCATATTATGTTTTTCTGCAACTTTTATGATTTGCCGAGAAGAGAACTGGTCTTACCTTTGTTTAAACTTTTTAGATTTCGGCAGTGCAGATCGGCATTTCGGTTTTTACAGCTAAGGCATGATCTTTTGTCTGCTTTTCAGTGGTGCATTATGTATGGCAGAGTGTGAAATTAGGAAATACTGCTGTGGCAGATAGGACGTGGAGGGGGATGTGAGATTTGTATTGCTTATTATTTATGTGTAAATGTTTGAATATGACAGGTTTGGCTAATTGATACTTGGAGGTTGTGTCTTTTTAATTCGTTTATTCATTTTATTGTTTGTTTTTAAATGAGGATACTTTAGTCTATTCACTTGTATTTATTCTTTTATGCGGAAGACATGCTGCAAATAAAGAGTCTTTTGACGTTTACTTTGATAGAACATAGAGGTTTTTTTATTCTCCCATTTAAATGGATGAAAGTTAAATTTAGAGGTGCAAGATACTATTTGCAAACAGATCTCATATTTAAAACTAACAGATTTGGGTTCCTATAAGGTTGTGAGGCCCACAAGATGAATAGATAGTTGGCCCCATAATTTGTTTTCAAACATTTCTTTTGATAGTAGTGAACACGCAATGTCGTTCAAATACTTTTTACTGCTTCTTAAAGAAGTATTTGATCAAACATATTCACAAATATATATTTATTTTTATGGACATTGTCTCACTGTACACCGTATACATCACTACTGTTGAAATCCACATTTTCTGTTTTGTAATCCTAAAGGCTTTGCCTTTTTCTGGATTACAGTTTACAGACTCTATGCACCGTGACATAGTTATTCGGCACCACAATGCATATGCTTTGCCCCTAAAATGGTTGAGCTAAAAATAACTGCAGGGAGATAGGGCAGAGAAGAGTCCCTATTCCATACAAGGAAACCTATTTTTTTATATATCAGATATGTCACCCTAAAGTGTGTATAGTCCATAGGGATGAGTGTTTCAAGTATACAAATATGTCATACTACATAGTAAACTAGTATGCTCTCATAATGAAATTACCCCAAAGCTGTTTTCAATGTGTAGGTAAGGCTAGATTTCCGATGGCTAATTTAAATAAAATGTATATGTTACATCTTTGATTTGGAAAATGGTAGCAAAAATATCCAAAGTTACTTTTCCACTTAGTTTCAAAAATCAAATTCAATGTTTAAAGTAGATCTTTGATAACTTGAACAGAAAAGTACATTTTAGAAAGTGCACTTTGTGCTCCCCGTGACATAAGGGATTCAGAACCAGTTAGTCACTTTGCCCTACTCCAGAGAATCAATACACACTCCTGACTGGGAGTTAATGACACTGCTCTCAGAAGAAAAGGTTGAGCCTCTATTTTCATAAAGGCAGGGATGCTGGCCACAACTTTCCACTGGACAGGTATTACCCTATGGGCATCCAAGGACAACCTAAACACTTGTTCCTTCTACTTGGTAATAGTGAATGGGTCTACCAAGAATTGTTCCTATCAATTCTTAGGGCCATCCTAGACTTTCTGGCCCCATACGTAGCAGGAGGGAAACCAGTTTTGGACCGTAACTTTTGGGACTGCACCTAATCTAAATATGGGAGTGGCCAGAGTTGTGCCACATCCCCTTCAGTTTGAGGGCGTGGTTAGGCACCCTGGACTTATGGCTTCTGGTAATGTGTGTAGTAAAGAGGAAGGGCTGTAAATGAGGTAGTAAATTGATGAGAAAATACTTTGCATTGTGTAGGCAGTCTGTTTTTCCTGCATGGTCACCCAAGATTTTTTTGACTTTTTCTAGGTCCTATTTATTGGACACAGTACACTGTAAGACTGCTATTCATTGCCTCAGTGCATAGGCTTTGGGATTAAAATGGTACTGTTAAAACTGGTTTAATACAATTTCCTGTGAAGTGGTAAATGGCACAGAAAATGAAAGAATTGCATGGGTGGTAAAAGTCAGTTCAGCGCTCTGGACTGCTCTCCATGAACCAGGTGGCTTACTTCTTGTTATCCTGCTGCAGGGACAGAAAAGGCCAAATGACCCTTGTCTCCACGAGGGCCTATCTTTCCAAAGCGAATGGGACCCAGCTGGAGTCTTGGCTGGAGAGAGACCTAGTGCAATGAAGCCTGCCCTCACTGTGTGGGGTCTGCGGCAAATACCAGAAATACCTTTTTCCAGCAGATGTTCACCTTTGGAAGACAGGGATGCTGCAACTGTAAAAGGGGAAAATGCACCCAGGCAAGAAAACCAGGTCTGTGATTCTGTGCTGAAAACAGGCTCAGTTGAACCTCACAGTGAAGGGGTTTGGACTCCTGACCAGTTACTGATTCCAACCTTGCCAGGAAGTCTTTAAGAATCAGAAACATGACTGTGTCTAAAGGTAAAACCTTGGACTAGGGCGGCTTGGCAAATCCATCCCAGCTACAAAGAGCACTCTGCAGCTATGAAATCCTCCTTTGTCTTACCCTGAAACATCGGCTCCAATAGGAAGTTGACAATGAGGTATTCAACTTTGAGGAAAATTTGTTTTCTTCAGCCTTGGACCTTTCCCTACTGGATGACTTTGACCCCCGAAAAAAAGAGTAAGGGTAGTATCAGATAAAGTAAGCACTATGGCTGCTAAGTTTAGACTCAGAGGCGGTCATTCTGACCGCGGCGGGCGGCGGTCGCCGCCCACCATGCGTTCACCGCCAAATGGCCGCTCCGCGGTCAGGAGACCGTGGATGCCATTCTGGCTTTCCCGCTGGGCCGGCGGGCGAATGCCAAAAGGCCGCCCGCCGGTACAGCGGGAAAGCCCCTGCAACATAGAAGCCGACTCCGAATGGAGCCGGCGGTGTTGCAGGGGTGCGACGGGTGCAGTAGCACCCGTCGCAATTTTCACTGTCTGCAAAGCAGACAGTGAAAATCTTCATGGGGCCCTGTTAGGGGGCCCCTGCACTGCCCATGCCAGTGGCATGGGCAGTGCAGGGGCCCCCAGGAGCCCCACGACACCCGTTCCCGCCTTCCTGGTCCTGGCGGTGTAAACCGCCAGAAACAGACTGGTGGGAAGGGGGTCGGAATCCCCACGGCAGCGCTGCAAGCAACGCCGCCATGGAGGATTCCCTGGGCCAGGGGAAAACCGGCGGGAAACCGCTGGTTCCCCTTTTACGACCGCGGCTTTACCGCCGCGGTCAGAATGGCCCTGGAAGCACCGCCAGCCTGTTGGCGGTGCTTTCGTTGCCCTCCACCCTGGTGGTCATAGACCGCAAGGGTTGGAATGAGGGCCAGAATCTTGTTTTCATACCATGGAGTTAAAAGGTGTTTGGGGCAAGTCCCACCTTACTTTATCACAAAGTTCATAAAATTAAACTTCTAAAAAAAGTGAGTTATTAGTTGGAAAGGATGTGAGTATTAGGTCAACAATCTTTCATCTACTGTATTAATATTGGTATAGAAACGTTGCTCAATACGTTATGTCACACCTTTTGCCTGTATATGTAAATTCCAACCGAGTACAAAAATGGGTAATTTCCCAATCCAAATGAATTTCCATATAAAAAACTGGTATGACTGTCCGTCTTGGCAGTTTTGTACAATGTGGTTATCGGAGGGATGGTCATACCAGTTTATATATGGAGATTAATTTGGATTGGGCAATTACCCGTTTTGGTTTTTTCAGGATACTCAGTATTGGATTTGAAAGGTTGGTGCTATATGTAGTGTCTGTCTTCTGTTTTTTTCTGGATAAGACAGCATGGTGCATTATTATATCCTGAGACTTAATAAGTATGTAATTCTCATTTGGAGCTTAGATGGAGTTCTTTGTAAGGATGTATTACTGACATCCAGTCTTTTCAATCAGTCATGATTAAAATCATTTGTGGTGTATGGAAGTAATTTATTTAATAAAACATCTTTTCACATCTAGTTTTCTTGAGCACATCCTCATTTTTGTTTCTGTTGAATTTTCAGTTTCCTGAACACACCTTTACTTGTTTGTGTGGCATTTATAGTTTCTAATCCTGTCCCACTTAAGAGCATGCACTTAATAACATGGCATGCATTTTCTTGATTTAGTCGTCACTGATTTAACTATCATTCACTGGTGCCTCAGGTGAGCCTTTTTCTGTCTAAATATGTGCACTTATTTGAGGATGGAGCAAAAATTTTATATGGCTTATTTGGTTGGATAACTTTTTATAGTGACTCTTGTCACATACTTGGTTTGCTTTGTTTTCTTTTTTATTAATGTTCAGTTTTAAATATTTTGTGAGCAATAAAGATAGCTTATGGAATTTTGGGTTAATATTCTTCTTGAAGCCTTGAAGAAGTCCTGAGTTAGGGATGAAACACGTGTCGGCTTAAGTCCTGGTCGAAGTACTCACTGGACCAAGATCATCAATGAACTAACGATCTAGTGTCTTGTTACTTATCATATCAACTGCTGATTAGAAGGTTGAATTCTTGGTTAAATTGAGATAATTTTTGCCTTTCTTGATTCTCTAAAGATATTATTGGCTGACTATAAAATGAAGTACAATATGTTCTGTTTGATGTAATCTTTGGACTATTTGTTTTACTTATATAATGTATTCAAAATAATGGTTACATGTTTACTTGGACCACTTTCTATTGTGACATATCTGAATACAGTTAAGGGTGCTTCGCTACCTTTGGTAGATATCGGTCATATATACCTGACATATTATAATTGCTTTGTCAGGACATCACCAATGATAACAAAAGCAGAAATATGTCATGATAAACCAATGCAAATCCATTAAACCCAGCCCGGATTGTGCCCACTTACAATGACATTCATTCAGTACCACATGTAATGACTTGGGGGAGTGCATAGCTCACATAATTTATTGAAGAGTAATTGCTCAAAATTACAGCACAATCATGCTAGATTAAGTGGAATTACACAAGAAGAATAAACCCGCATTTAGTGCCATTCCCTTAGCCTAAAATGCAACCTTGCATCCGAAATAGACCACAAGATGAAATTTGCAACAAAATAGCACAAACATCAGCAGTTACTTGTTCTCGGAAAGTTCTATGTGTGATGCTCTGCTGTTGGATTTCTTAGCCCAATTACTCAAAATCACATGAAATTGTGTAATTGCATATTATTTGGTAATTTCTTGTCA
Organism: Pleurodeles waltl; assembly: GCF_031143425.1. Taxonomy (NCBI): domain Eukaryota; kingdom Metazoa; phylum Chordata; class Amphibia; order Caudata; family Salamandridae; genus Pleurodeles; species Pleurodeles waltl. The sequence continues at coordinate 144,339,926 of NC_090440.1, forward strand.
AACGATCAATGCAAAAATACTGAAATTACTCTGATTGCTTTGATATAATAAAAATTTCACACAGGTTTAATCATGATTCTCTTCTAACTCTGTCATGAACTTAGAGGCAAAAGGTAAATTATTTATGCAGCACTCAAACAGTACTAAAGTGAAAACACTGCACAAGATTTCAGGTAAGTATAGTGCCTAATAGCACAAAGTGTCACTTGAGGTTATCTGATCATGCAACAATTCTGGCTGAAAATCACAATTTCAAGCCAAACACAATGGAGCAAGTGCGGAATACATGGACCATGTTAGTCATGTTGAAAAGGTTACTTTTTAAAGTAGTGCACAAAGAGTTCCTTTCCGGGAGGAGGTTGACGTGAGGAGCAGGGAGAGTGTTGCAGCTGGTCATCGCTGTAGCATGAAGAGGGGGGCAGGCATCACTGTAGCGCAAAGATCCTGTCAAGCATCATAGAAGGTTTTTTCCGGAGGCTCACAGAGGTCTATGTTCTTGACATGAATGGGCATAAAACTTCAGGATTTCTCTTTATCCTTTAGGAGGAGCTCAGCTGGTGCCACACCAAGGATCCAAGCCCCAAGGTACACCTCTTAGGGATCAGGAACTCCTTCCAGCAACGGTCTGCAGAGTTTAGGCATCTCAGGATGCAGGTCTTGGCATGTCAAGCCCAACAGGTCAGCTGGACAGTTGCAGGGAGGCCTCTGGAGGTTGTTGTGCTTCTGTAGCTAAGACCATGAGGGCAGTCAGTTGACACTCGGAGTCTCTACAGCATGGGATGAAGGGTGCAGGACCAATCTTTCTCTGCAGACTGCAGGGCAGGCCTCAAGCAGCAGGACAGTCTTATGGTAGCAGGGAAGCCTTCTTCTGTAGTATCTACAGGCAGGGCCATACTGAAGAATGGGTCTGATGGTCCTCTTTGTTTATCTGGTGCCCACTTCCAAGTGGAAGAAACTTCAGGAGTATTTCTCCTACAGAAGTAAGTTGAATTTCCTGCCTCCCTGCCCTCGTCCCACTCTGTCTGCAGGTACAATAGGCTAGTGTGAAGAACCTTTGTCTGTGAGCCGAGGCAGTGTCTCTCAAGTGCACATGTGACAAATAAAAGCTTCACCCCCTCCCCATCAAGCCAGGATGGCCCATCCTGCCAACACTCAGACCCTCTATTGTGTAGCTGTCTGGGAGGAATAGACAAAGACTAACTGCAAACTACAACTATTCATGTGACCAATAATCAAGCTGCAGGGATCAAACAGTTAATTGTGACTTAAAATCTGACTTTACTATTAAAGGGGGTTTTAAATTACAATCCCTGAGATGATAAACATGACATTCCTACCTGCTTCCAACTAAAAGCTTTCATTTAATAAATGTTATGTGGTAACCCAATGTCACCCTGTGGGAAATGTAGGCCTTGCAATAGTGAAAAATGAATTTGGGAGTTTTTCACTAACAAGACATGTAAAACTTCAAAGTACATGTCAAGATTTTTAAATACAACGCACCCTGCCCTACTCTAGGGATTACTTATATGTATTAAAAATGAAGATTTAGGTCTGGAAAAAGGTTTTTTTAATAGCTCAAAATGGTAGTTTTAAACTGCATATACAGTCTACAATGAGAGGCCTGAGACATCTTTCAAAAGGCTACTTAAGTGGCAGCACAATCAGTGCTGTATGCCCACTAGTAGATTTAATATACAGGTATGTGTACATGTAATACCACTTTTCTAGGGACGTATAGGTAAATTAAGTGTGCCAATTGGGCGTAATCCAATTTTTGCTATGTTTTAAGGCACGAGCACAAGCACTTTAGTACTGGTTTGTAGTGGTAAAGTGCACAGAGTCTTAAAACCAGCAAAATAGGGTTCAGAAAACAGGAGGGATGAAGGTAAAAAATGTGATGTTGACCCTAAAGAGTGGGCCAGGTCAAACCTGGTGATGGTCCTATAACACACATCCCCATAGGCCAGGGTCATGGTGAATACATAAGTAGAATGCTTACTAGGTCAGTGGGTTATGTATGCTGTGTTTACTTTGAAATCTGACAGTGACATTGGATTGGTGCCTGGCTTAGTGAAGCATTACAAGGTTGTTCCTGAATAAAGTCTTCATTTGAACTCTGCAGTCTATGTAACGTAATTTATATAAAACGTTAACACCACGGAATTAGAGTATCTGTTATTGTACATTGTGACCTGTTGCAGGGAGAATTATAAAAGGGATGCCTCTAATATACAGCTCAATATAGTACAGGGCCATGGTGAATAATATACCATCATCACCCATTACCATATTGAGAATAACATATCAGGGATGTCATTTGTCACCCCTTCACTACAGCCCATAAACCTTTGCCATGTTCTCTTAAGGGAGGGCTTTGTTTTTAGGTTCCTGCACTTTTGACACCACAAGTACTTTTAGAGCTCCCAGGCAAGTGATACCCTGGAGTACCTGAGCACAAAATGCCCTGAATATAAAACAGGTTATCAGATTTGGCTGGCACGCATGGCTCAGCATCAATTGGAATAAGCACATTATACCACACCATTTTCTTAAGCATTTCTGCTGTAATGAGACTCTACTGTGAGATACCCCTGGTTTTGTATGCTCTATGCGAGATTTGTAGTATAGCGACAACTGTGGCTCATTTCTTCATGGTAGAAAACACAACACTTTTGAAAATTGTGTATTTACCCATACTATTTTACCTTTTTACTGATATCCCCCAACCTCTCAGCCACACCGTTTTCAATCTTCTCTGGACATCACTGATTAAACCAACATAAGGGCTTATGGAGACCTGTCTGAAATTGGAGACTATGACATGTCCATACCGATAATGAGGTTTTGCTGTGCAGCCCATGTGCAATTTTCTCACTTTTGGCATCATGGGATAAACATGCTACTATAGCCTTAGAACCCGCCGTAGCGGGCTCTACCGGCTATTAAAGGCCCGCTCCCCGCGTTAAATGCCCGAGCCGAAGGCGAGGGCATTTAACAAGGGAGAGGGACTTTAATAGCCGGTAGAGCCCGCTACGGCGGGTTCTACAACTATTAGAACATTCTGCCACACAGGGCAGAATGTTCTATTAAAAAAAAAAAATTCAAGGAGCCCGAGGGGATTAAAATCCCCTCGGGCTCCGTGAGGCTTTGTTCACAGCTGTTGCTGTGAACAAAGCGAACATTGGAATGTTGGCGCTGCGGGCTTTTACCGGCCAGTAAAAGCCCGCAGCACTCCATTGTCTCCAATGGAGCCCCCAGCATTCCAATGTTCTAATAAATGTTGAGGCCAAAAGAGAGACCATCAATTCCTGCTTCTTAAGCTGAGTCCTAGCATAACAATGCGGCCTACCAAACAAGTTAAGATCCTTAGCTGCATGAATAAGACCTGACACTGTCAATCTAATGTATGTGTACTCTATTCCATACTCACTTGAACAGACCATATTCGATAATCAATGCATCCAGCTGCCTTCTGAGTCTACAGCCAAACTCCAATTTACATGATTGGGGCTCTCCTGCATGAGTGTCTTGATCAATATGGAGCCTTTCTATCATCATCCCAGTTCAGTGCTCTTAAAGTTTTTCTATATTTTTGTCCCTGCCCTCAACGGGCCTGTGGAGTCATAGAGTAACTTGTGTCCTAACACAGCTTCTTACTATCTTCAATCACCATCTTTTTGTCTTTAGTATCTACAGACAGGAGATGTAATGCAAAGGTATTAAGCTACCCCCTAACAGGCACAAGTAGGAGGCTGATTTAATGATCCTTTTAATGGATGAGGAATGACGAGTCTTCTGTACGCATACAGAAATGCTCTCATTGAGCAGTAGACATAGATCACTCCACTTTAAATTATTATTATACAGATTTTACTACTAGCCCGCAAATCTGAACTCCTCTGTCCTGGAGGTTGAATGGGAACAAAGGCACTGCCATTGATGAGAGGATGACTTTAGACATCAAATCTTGAGATTGCTAGACAATGGGAAACGAACATCTCCATCATCTCAAATATTACAAACAGTACATTAGATACAGCCCCACTGAGGGGTGGGAAATGAGCTTCTCCATCCTCTCAAAGATTACAAACAATGCATTAGATCCATCCCCACTGAGGGCGCAGCTTGAATGTGTTAGAGCATTTTAAGTGTCTACCTAAAGATACATTGCTATGGAACAGCTACTGGTGAAAAAGGGTGACTCTAAGCAGGACCAAAGGCCCACTACAATGGTCAATGGCTGGAGAATTTAATGGATATTTAGACAAAATATTGTGTCAATTTGTGAAGGTAAGTTTCTATAGGTAAGCAAACTTTTACCATATGTTACTCCACATATATGTGCCTTGATGATGTACATATATTGAAGTAACGTTGTTGAGGAGTTAAGAATGGTAAATCTATATGTACCCATTTGCACCAACCTTCTTGATATTTTGGTCCTCAATATTTTTGACACTTATTTTGTCCACACTATATTTTTGTTTCCTATATTCTGTTACTGATCCATTTTAAAGGCGCAGACAATAGTTCCTCATAGCTGTCAGACCAAAGGTGTCTGCCACAGTCTTCACTGTTATCTGCTGAATAAAGCAGAAGATGCAATATATGAAATAGCATGTATTAATTGTACTGTATTGCCTCCATAAGACCAAGCCATGTAATTAACTCCAACATTACTGTCAGTAGAGCTGAACCCATACTGATATTATTTTACCTACGTTTATTTGTCTGCACCCTCATATATTGATGTAAACAAGTGAGTCGAGTCAATGTTCCTGGCTCTACTAATGCTATTGTTTTCACCAGATCTATCATATGCTAGTATTGCTCTGTCTGCCTTGTTTGTTGCATATTTCAAACCTTAAATAACATGTTTTAAAATGCCTACTAATAGTTAAACAAATAGAGCAATTTATTTGAGTTGCAAAGTAGTGGCCTTATAGCCAATGTTCAAATTAATGAATCATGAACTGTGTGTGTATATTCCATGAACCACAACTGCTAAGAAAATCTGTCATCCATAGCAATTAAAGAGGGACAAACTCAGCCTTATCTACTGCACAGTCCAAAGTGCTTACCTTTGAAAAACTGCAGTGCCCACCTCCAAAGGATGGTGCCCTCGCCCCAGAAAATATAGTTTATACAGCATGGAGAGGCAACACCTAGTAGTCACAAATTTCTATTGTCAAACTCATTTGAGAAAATTCACATAGTCCCAAAGACAATTTCTTTCTGAAATCTCACTCTCCCTTGACTCTGTTATGCTGGTAATTGACTAATCGTAGGTAAAATTACCATCATTATACTACCATAACAAACTACATAGAGTTTCTCATCAATTATCACTCATGAAAGCTTATGTTATGGCCTAAAGTCTAAAGAAACAACTGAGCCGTTGTAAACATGGATATAATTCGTCAACCTTTGGTTGATTCATAGGACAAACGGATTAATAAGGATGAGTATAATGAATTCTCATTATTTAAAGAGAGGTAGGATTGGGAGTGACTGAGAGAATGTAGAGTATAATATTCACTTTCCACTGCTAATTAGTGTTAAAGCAGATGTCTGGATTTTTCTGTCCTATTTGAATTCAAATTGCGACAAAATCACTTTTATATTTTGAACTAATGAAATGATGCCATAATCTGTACATAATGAATTTATTTTTTTTGTTGGTCTTTTTGTAGTATTTTTTTTCCCTTCATTTCCACTGTTGGGTATCTACATGGCTGTATTTGCTAGTTAATTCTGTTCTGTTCTTTCAATATATATCTCTTGTCTAAATATGTATATGTGTTGATATGAGTTTCTAATATTTTGAAATGTTTTTAGTTCACAGCCCTGGAGATGTTATTTTCTTTGAGAGTGAAACACGTTGACTGTAATTTTATTGTTTGAACAAGGACTTACCACTAATTACAGTTCACGTATATATGAACTACTGCATCTGAAACCAACTATAAGTGAAATTCCTGACTATTCGTTGTTGTCTGTCAATAGTGAATACAATATGGCATGTTGTCAGTGAATGTTTAAACTGGTGAATGTCAGTGACGTGTGTTCTGTAATGCCATGCAAAGTCTCATCTGAAGTTGCACTACAATGTTGTGGAACTTGTAATAATTGTGATTTCATCCAGTTGCCCTCAGAAAAGCTTATGGTTTGTGTAGTGTCATCCAAAAAATCTCTGGTGAGGAGAGTAAAGTAGGAAAAAAGATTACATTTCAATCATTAGTTCGTTATGGGCAGGAACACGTTTTGAAGGAGAACATAAGGCTTAGAGGATGTGTCACATGAAGTCAAAGTAAAAACTATAAATGCCAGACGACCAACTGCTTATCATTTCTTCATCAAAGACACATGGATACTAAAACTGTAAAAAAAAATGTATCTTTTTTAAGAATACCCACTTCTGTGTCAAGGCAAAGAGCTGCAGGTACGTTGTACCACTCGCATATAGAAAGTTAGACGACTAATCACACGGTTCCACTTAAAGACTGACAAATGTATGCTCATAAAAATTACAGTACCGAGTGAGGTTTTGTCTTGTTTATTTAAAATATGTTGAAAGTTAATCCTTCAGGCATATAATGAGAGAATCACAATTGTAAAACAAATTGAGCAATAGATAGATCACGGGTCTAGCCAGTTACTTCCAGTATTTAGCAAATGTGACTTTGTGATTTAACTCTCACTATTGACATCAGCTCTAATATCTAAATATATAAATCTAATACTGGCAATGAGAACTGTGCCTTTTCATCCTTTCGAGGTGGGTCCACTGGATACCATTTAAGTGGATAAAAGGAGTTTCTTTTTTTAGAGAACTTATTAGGGCATTATTTGGATTTGAAATGCTTAGGATAAAAACGTTATTATTATTGTCTCCGTCAGCTAATGCAAAAAACATCCAGGTATATTATGAATGGATATGGAATAGAGATGTTTTCATTGAATAAATTAGGGGTCAGGGTTGTGGCTGGTTTTTCACTTTGCCAGCCATGGCTTTTAAGTTTTAAGTTTTGATACTGCTTCTAGTATTTACAGTAGTTATAGCCATCGCTGTTGTGTTTTGTAATTGTACACACGCCTACAGGTCTTCCAATAGCAAGATGTCCTGCTAGATTCTCTCTGCTGCAAATATGAATTATGCACACACTGCTTAAAGGACATGCACCACTTTCAGAATATCTGTATTTGTGATATTTCCCAGGCTTCACTTTCGAGATCTATTGGATACAAATAGACCTCGATCCTGGACAGACGTGTAGTGCAGCCATCGAAATATTCCATCAACATTAAGCTCACGCTTACACTTTCCACTTTATGGCATGTGTAACCTTTGCTGCATCCACAACCCTTTCACATGCAAGAGACAGATAGATTAATCATTTAATTTCAGCCGGGGCACAATGAGTACAAATTGGAAAATAAAATGAACAACATCACATTTCCAAGTTTTAAAAGATTACCTTATTAAGTGGCTCGCACAGTATACACTTGAGTGTGATATGGGAAAGTTAAACATAGACAGATTGGTCATGTATCGTTTAAGTTTATGACAGGTAATCTCAATCGGAAAGAGAATTGATGACGTTTTAATTTAACACGTCAGAGCGTTTGCTTCAGAATGATGTTTGCCCAACATTCTTGGGTTGAGAATGCGGAGCTGCGGTTGACTGGCGAGCGCTCTCCTCGTTACACAACTACTTAAATCACTTTCATTACTTGTGTGTCCTGGATTCCTTTTCAGATAGTTCCTGTAAAAGTAATAATAAAAATCACCCAGGACGATTATTAGAAAGAAAACCAGCTAGTAAAAAATACAAAAAAATTGTGACAGAGACGTGATGAGGGTCAGCAAGTCACGATGAACTGTCAAATACACAGAATGAAGGAAATTCATGTATTTTTGAGGGAGCTATGCGGAGCTCCGCGAAGTGCCCAAAAAACGCGGAGTTCCAAGCAGTGGAGTGCATTAGGTCATGCCATTGGAGCTGATTTTTAGCACCGTATGTTTGTCCTGTGCTGAAAAATGAGCGCAAAGGGCTCCTTGTGCAGTGCGACAGGATGCTGCTCAACGTGAACGGAAAGTTTCTCAACGCAATTAGTGGCAACCATACTGCAGCCGCTCGCATCGAAATCTCACTGGGAGGTGGTCTTGAGTAAGATTTTCCTTGCTTGTGCTCGCCAACTCACTGTTGACGAGCACAAGTGATGAAAATACTCCACTCCACTAAGTGAAGTTTTTCAGAACTCAACGCTCTACGCTGAGCGCAGAGTAGGAAAAACTCTGCAAACTCTGCGAGCGGAACCTAGTTCTCCGCCCATCCCTAGTTTTTTTCCTTTTAATAAATTAGAGGTCACAGTTGTGGCACATAGGAAGCAGAGTCTTGAGGGTGGAGTCTTTAAGAGGTTTACCATTAGGATTGGAGTCAAAGATATGCATTATATTTTTATCAACTGTATCCCCACCACCTCACTGCAACACAAAAATGGCAATAAGGGCAAGACAATGGTAGAGAGTGGACCAAATAATTATTCAAAAGCTTCTTTTTTACGTGCCTTTTACAATCTATCATATTGTATTTTTATTGGTGGACTATTTCACTTTCAATAAAACTGGACTGGTTTACTTAATGAATCATAACTAGAGAGAATTTAAAGATAAGGTAGGGGGAAAAGGTACAGATCTGTGCATTTCTAGATATTTTTCTAGGGTAAAATTGTGGTACAATAACTCATGTAATTAACTCACCTGCGGAAGAGATCTGTGTGAAGTCTCTGATAATTAAATAGCTCTGTTGGTTAACGTTTCAGATTTGTATTTTAGATATGATATCACAGGGGTATATTTAAGAAAAGATACAGTGCACCATGGTGCAGGACAGGGGGCAGTAGCATCAACATTTATGTTGCTATTGATGTACTGTTCAGGGTTAGCGCCAACATTTTGGTGCTAACTCTGAACAGTACAGAGGGGCCAATTGTCACCAATGGTGTGCCCTCTTTTACCGCCTGCTCTGAGCAGGTGTTAAAAATGCCGAAAAAAATGGCGCAAGGAAATCTTTTAGAATTCTTTGTGCCTTTTTTCTGCCGCCCTCATGGGGGAATGCCCCCTTTGCATACAGTATGCCTGGTGCAGGCACAATGTGGTGCAAGGTGTTACAAAATGGTGCAATGCATGCTAATGCAGTGCAAGGGGGCGATAAGCCCTCTGAAATCAGGGTCTTAGTATTTTTTGTTGCAGAAGCCCTTCTATTACCTACAGGATACAAGTTACAATACATGTAGTGGAAAATTTAGCTCATGGACTGAGGCAGTCACATTAAAATGCATATACAGTACAAGAGAGAGGTTGGAAATCTTGCAGGAATTATTTCAATCTTTGACTTTTCTACATTTGATAACATGGGTTATTTTGCATATTAAATCACTTAGTAAGTGCTATGTTATTGTTTATTAGTGTAATTATACACATAGGCGCATCTGACATTATTATGGTGCATGCATAAAATACGCATTGCATGCATACATACAGAGTTTGGAAAAGTTAAGAAGGAGACTTTCCAATAATAAAGAAATATTAGAAAGAAATAACACAGAAGAGAGAGAAGCATTAAAAAAAACACAAGAGGCGTGTATACAGGGACTATATCCAAAACTAAAAGATAAAATACATTAGTATAGTAGTAAATTTATAGAGCAAGCTGTACTACTTCTAGTTACTGAATGTAACTGGTTGCCAATGTTTAAAACAGTGGTTCTCAACCTTTTGACATCTGTGGACCCCCCCATTGTCATTACTGGAACCCGGGGACCCCCACTGAAATATTGTTGGAATCTGCCCCCCCCACCCCACTGAGTCATTACAGAAAGCTGGGGGACCTAATCTGTTAATATAAATTATTTTCTAAGCAGTTACGGTCCCCCTCAGGAGGTGGACCATAAGTTTAGAACTACTGGACTAAAACATTCATGACATATGAGTCAAGTATTCTTTACTGCTTTGTAATTTAATATCAATACAAAAACAGGGCAAGATAAAAACATGTCTAAAAATATGATTATGTTGCTAAAACAGAAAAAGTAAATGATTTCATCATTTTCTTAGCATAACATGATCAGTATTATGAAAATGGCTTTTAATATATAAAGTGCATTGCAGTCTGAGAAAAACAATCTAGCCTTAGCTGGAAGCATGCGACTGGTGAAGACGGTGTAGTCTCTGCCGTTGTTAAACTATGGTCCGTCTGCATTTCAATCAGGCGGGCAGATCATGGCTTTGGTGGAAGGGGAACTCCATTGCCTATTGCAACAGAGTTTCCTCTCCAATAAGAAATTAATCAAGCCCTATGTTGCTTTTGGAGCATCTTGCAGTTTCTTGCAGAATTTAACTTAATTGTTGTTGAGACATGAATGTTGAGTCCTGAGTCACTTGTTTAGGTTATATTGAAAGTTCATTGTGGTCCTCTTGTGTCTCTTGTTTCAAGGATAAGTCTTTGTTCCATAAAACTCTGATAATCTGAAAATCGAAAATAGTTTGCCTCCTTCAATAGTGCTTAGTTAAAATGTGGCCTTTGTAAGGTCATTTCATTTTCTTTTTGTCAATAGCTTAGGAGGTTGCTTTGGAGTCAAACTGAGGGATTTTTCTGACCTTTCTTATTCTCCCTTTTTGACAGTTTGTGAATAATTTTCTGGTGGTGATTTTAGTGGCTTAATCTCTGTTGTGCCGGGAGACAAATGAATCAGAGAGGTGTTCTAGATCTGCTAAAGAGGACAACTTGTACAGTGGGCCAAATGGTTTTGCACCCCCCAACTAGGAGTGCCCTCCTCAGCATACAACATGGTAGAGGCACTGTTAGCAGTAGCCCCTCCCTCCAGGTCAGGGGGGACACCCTGAACCTGGCCTTTCAAACCAGGCCCTGTACCCTTAGATTGAACTGGGGTCAGGGGTGAGTCTCTCCCTCCCCTGCCCCTACTACTAGGGTTCTGCACCCCCCACCATGGAGAGTACCCCTAGAAGTCACACCAGGCGGGTGATTGGGCAACCCCCCCCTTCAGGTTAGGGTTTATCCCCTGCACCTGATCCTCCAGTCTAGGGTCTGTACCCATAGACTGGACCACTGCCTGGCAACCTAGGACTTCCTGGGGAGCACATCTTCCCCCCACCAGGTCAGAGCTTACCCCCTGAACCTGACCATCCAACCCAGAGTCACCACCCTGCAGTTGAACCATTGCGCTCCAGGACCTCCTGGGGGCACCTACCCACAAGGAAAACACCTTCCCCAAGGGTCACACAAGGGTCTGGTTGGCATAGGTCTCCTGACCCCTTCTCATCTGGCAGAGTCTGGAATCCCCAACCCAGAAATGGTCTCACCAAGGTCATTCCTGGGGGGCTCTGACCTCAGAGCTAACCCTTGACCTCCAGGTTCTCCACGGGGGTCCACAACCCCCTCTCAACCCTCCGTCTGGACTTCTGTACCCCTTCAGTAGGCGTGGTACTGCCAGACACCAGAACTGGTGGGACACTGGCTACAGCCACCCCGAGTTCTCCTGACTCTGTGGGGTCTTCCTCAGCAGATGGCCCTACGGTACAGGCTAGGCTCTCCTCCTGTGTTCCCTCATGGAACCCTCCAGGACCTTTGACTGCGTCTCGGGCACCTGAGGCCTCAGCCCAACCCCAGTCCCTCTCCTCTGAGACTGGACATGGGATCCCTCACCGCTCGCACTACACTGGGACCTACCTGGGACACTGCAATCCTTCCCTACCTCACCTGGTTGGGAAATACCTAGACCACTCCTCCCAGAAGCACCCCCAAATGCCTCTTCAGAATCTCTGGTACTCACCCAGAGGTCTGCCTCCCATGTAGTTCCCTGGGGTAAGAGAACTCACACTCCACCTGGTGTTGGCATAGCTCTGGAAAATAAGGACTAGACATATGCTCTCCACCAATTACATCACTCAGCCCCTCACATGAATTAACCAAACTACCCTTCACCCACCCATCCAGTGACTCAGCCTTGAAAAAGTACCCCACATCACCCTCCTGAGACTGGTGAGACAGCACCTGACTGTCCCTGATACTCAATCCACACTCTTCTGGGATGTCTCCAAACTCCATAACCAGTACTTTTTACCTGGGGAGAACCCCTCTCCCTGTCACTCTCACCTAGAGTCAGTAGAATATCCCTCCCCTCACTAGGAATATGACTCCCCATGCCAGTTCCCCAATCCACCTCAGGGACCCTGTGCATCGCTGGGGCTATCTCATACCCCTGAATATCGTGGTGTGTGTTAACCCCCTCTTTCAAGTAGGGCACCACATCTCTGGGCATGTATACTTCTTCAATACTGAATATAGAATTGTTGCTGCCACCATTCAAGCTGGACTCAGCCCTCATGACTTCCAGCTTCCTCAATCTTAGCTCATAAGCCAAGATTATCCTTTTCTCTTCTAAGGCTATCCTCAGCTTCTCTAACTCCAACTGGTGAGTCCTTTCCTCCTGTCTGTCCTGCAACTCTTCAGGAGTCAGACCTCTGGATGACACACTGCTACCTATCCTGGAGACCATCCCCCCAGGCACAACAGGTGCATCCACTATACCATTATGAACCCTCTGCACCTCCTCTCCCTCATCCTCTCCCTCTATGTGCCCTCTGGCCTCCTTGGCTGCCACCCAGGCCCTCAATGCCTTTTGCAGCTCCTCCTTCCCAGTGGAGCTCCTGATGGGCCAGGCAAGATCCTTACAAAACCATTTCAGTTGAGCAACTGTGTAACTCTCCAGCTTCTCCAACTCAAAAACAGCCTTTGCAGACTCAGCTGGTGCATCCCCAGATTGAGGCATGTTGGTAAGGTTTCACTTCAAATGCAAAGTTCCAAAATCAACAAAGAGGTCACCAAAAATACTGAAGCAGAAAAAATTGAAAAAGCGAAAAAGCAAAAATCATAAGACAAGAAGTATGTGGTCATGTAGTGGTATGCACTGAAAACAGTAGTGTACACTTATTCACTGTATGTCAAGTACAAATACAAGTCCAATCCCAATTGCTGATCACCAATGTTAGAAATGAGGTCTTTGGTTGGCAGTCAGGTTACCCCCTGTCCAAGCAAGGACCCTCACTCTAGTCAGGGTAAAGGGGAATCACCCTCAGTCAGCTCCCATTCACCCCCTTGGTAGCTTGGCACAAGCAGACAGGCTTAACTTCAGAGTCTAGGTGTAAAGTATTTATACCAACACACAGAGTAACTCAGTGAAAACACTACAAAATAACAACATATGTTTAGAAAAGTAGAATATATTTATCTAAACAAAACAAGACCAAAACAACAAAAATCCAACATACACAAGTCAAGTTATTAATTTTAAAAGCAAAAGAGTCTTAAATCCTTGCGAAAACAGTGAAAAACACTGTTAACATTGAAAAGTACCTGGGTATAGTCAAAATAACATGCACGGGCGAGTGTGCATCGGAAAAGGCTAGCGATACATGGATTTCTCACCCGCAAGTGAGACCGTGCGTCATTTCTTCTCTTCCAGTAGGGTTGGCGTGCATTGTTTTTCCTCTCCTCAGGAGACCGATGTGTCGATCCGGGCAAGCACTCGGGTCCGGGCAGGTGTTGTGTCATTTTTCCGCGCCCAGCAAGCTTTGCGTCAAAAATCCTGCCACACGGTATCAGCAAACCCGCACTATGTGAGTTGCGACATTATCAGCCTCCGTCAGCGGGTGTTGTGCGTTGTTTCTCCAGCTGCGTGCATCGATCTTCCAGCTGCGTTACCGGTGGAGTGTCGGGTTCTTCCACGAAGCCGGTGGCACATCATTGTTTAGCCACGTCTCGGAAGGTGCGTTGATATTATCCCCGTAAAATGGTCTGTGCGTGGATTTTCTATCTTGGTCTGCCAGCTTCACCTGTCAAGGCGCCAGGAAATGGATAGGGCACCACTTGGCAGGGCAGGAGTCTCAGCAGAGAGTCCTGGTGCTGGCAGGAGAAGTCTTTGATGGCCCTGAGACCTCAACAACAGGAGGCAAGCTCAGGACAAGCCCTTGGAGATTTCTTCACAAGCAGGAATGCACACCAAAGGCCATTCTTTGTCCCCTTGCAGAGGCAGAAGCAGCAACTGCAGGATAGCTCCACAAAGCAGTCACAGGCAGGGCAGCCCTTCTCCCCAGCTCTTCAGCTCTTCTCCAGCCAGAGGTTCCTCTTGATGTCCAGAAGTGATCTAAAGTCTGTGGCTTTGGGTGTTCTTCTTATACCCATTTTGGATTTTAAAGTAGGCTTACTATAAAGGAAAGTCTCTCTTGTTTGTGAAATCCTGTCTTGCCCAGGCCCCAGACACACACCAGTGGGTTGAAGACTGCATTGGGTGAGGGCAGGCGTAGTCCTGTGACCATTTCCCCCCCCCCAGCACAGATGGCTTATCAGGATATGCAGGCTACACCCCAGCTCCCTTTGTGTCACTGTCTAAGAGATGTGCAAACAGCCCAACTGTCAAACTGATCCAGACAGGGAATCCACAAACAGGCAGAGTCACAGAATGGTTAATCAAGCCCCCATGTTAACCTGTGAGAGAGATAGGCCTTGCAACAGTGAAAACCTAATTTTGCAGTATTTGACTATCAGGACATATAAAACACATTAGTATATGTCCTACCTGAAACATACACTGCACCCTGCCCATGGGGCTACCTAGGACCTATCTTAGGGGTGTCTTACATGTGAGAAAAGGGAAAGTTTAGGCCTAGAAAGTAGGTACACTTGCCAAGTCGAATTGGCAGTTTAAAACTGCACACACAGATACTGCAGTGGCAGGTCTGAGCCATGTTTACAGGGCTACTAATGTGGGTGGCACAACCAGTTCTGTAAGCCCACTTGTAGCATTTGATTTACAGGCCCCGGGCACCTTTAGTGTACTGTACTAGGAACTTACTAGTAAATCAAATATGCCAGTCATGGATAAACCAATCAACAATACAATATACACAGAGAGCATATGCACTTTAGAACTGGTTAGCAGTGGTAAAGTGCTCAGAGTTTAAAAGCCAACAAAAAAAGATCTGAAAAAATAGGAATCAGGAGGCAAAAGGATTGGAGATGACCCTGCAAAAGAAAAAAGTCCAACAAAGGTCAACTTGCACCTCCAGTTTATCTGACTGGAAGTTGAGTGATTTAATTGTGGGATCCATTGTACGGAGAAAAGTGGGCCAAGTAGAGATCTTATCTTCTTGCTCAACGTGGCACCTCCTCTGTGGTTGACTGGCCTTTACTACATTTTTGAGCACAAGATACTGGTTGTTAACTTGATGATTGTGATCAAATGTTTATTCATGGGTGCAATGGGGGGTAAACCATATTAGTTGATTGATCCACACGGCCAGTAGCAAAGAGTTGTCTACCAGTTTATCGCTTTCCATACTTTAGACTCTGGATAATCCTCCCTCTTTAAGGTGCATTGCAAAAGGTGGGTTTGGGGTTTATCTTCATTTGGCTGATCTTCCCTCTGAAATCATCTCTCCTCACATGAATTTAACTGGTCCTTTGTTATTTCCATTCTAAGTGTCTAAGAAATTGTATTAGTTTAGTTCTGTTTTTTTTTATTTGATGCTGTTTTGTTATATTCTTCAGATATTGTAATTTTAATTGTATTTATATATTTCTAACTACCCCTGATGAGCCATTGAATCTTTTCGGTGAGTAGCACACTAATCCGGAACCCAAAAAGATTAAGGGTGATTAGTATGGGGGAAATATGAGTACAGTATTAGTATTAGAATATGGAGGTATAAGTTAATTTGAGCGGAGGATATCTGAGGCTGTTAGTTGATCATGACATCATGTAACGGTTGAAAAGCATGGGTGAGATGATTGGGCCTTGAGGTACTCCTACTTTATCAAAGTACGGTTTGAATGAGAAAGAGGGATATAGATGCCATTAGTTCTGTTTTGAAGGTAGGATGTTATCCAGTGGAGAGAAGTCCTCTCTATGCCAGCTTCGAAGAGTCGTTGAATTAGGGTGTAATGGTCAACTGTTTCAAAGGCAGTTGACAGGTCCGAGAGAAGAAGTGCAGTATATACATTATGGTCTATTGTGTTTTTAAGATAATCCCAGATGGCAATGAGGGCAGATTCAGTGCCTTTTCCAGTTTGGTAGTCTAAAAGTATGGAGTTATCCTCAATTAATTGTGACATCTGGGTGAATGTTGCTCTTTCTATCAGTTTGCCCAGGAAAGGTCTATTTGTAACTGGTCTGTAGTTGTTGGGGTCATGTGGGTCAAAATGTATTTCCTTTAATAATGAGCATCTGTATGCCTTTTGAAGGTTTTCAGGAAGGATTCCCTTAGTAAAAAATTATAGATGATTCTTCTTACTGGTGTGGCAGCAGAGGTATATAGAATAATGTTGTGTGGTGGACATGGGTCAGAAGGGTGGTTGGAAGGCCTACTTGATTTGACCAGATCCATAAATTCACTTTGTGAGATTTGTTTGAAGGAGTACAGAGGCTGGGTTGGTTTACCCTTTGAGGGGAATTTAAGAAACAGGTTGGTGCTGGTGGTTGTCCTTTGTTTTAAATACGAGTCCAATATGTCAGTCTTGGATGTGCAATGAGTTGCCAGTTTTTCTGTTAATTCTTGAGTAATGGGATGAGTTCCTTCTATCCATTTAGGTTTTTTAATTCATTGAGAATTTTACAAAGTCCTTTTTTTGCAAATATAGCATTCTGAAATCTGAGTAGTACATTCTATTAAGTTTTTTGACTGATGATTTGCATATTTTGTTACGTTTGCATAGGGGAAATTTGTCTATCTATTTTAGTTCTGCATTTCTCCAAGGTGTTTGTTTTCTTTTGTGCTGTTTTGTTTTTCTGAGTGGTATTAGGATATCAAATGCTTCCTGTTGCCACTCATTAAAGTTTTTGAACAGAGTTTTCTGTGTCTAGATCTGTGTTGGCTGTTAGTTGTGTTTCTAAGTATTCAAAATGTAGATTTTTCCATGGTCAAAAGGTGGATGTATGTAAGGTGGCCTTCGGTGGGTTGACTTGTGGTGTTTTAGGTTGGAAAGTTACCAAATAGAAGTCTGACCATTTGACTGGTGTAATGTTTGGAATGTTTGGAATAGTAACTAGTTGTGGGTTTGCAAAAATGACATCTAGGATGTGTCCAGTGAGATGTGTGGGACTGTGTGCAATCTGATGTAAGTTCAATGTGACTAAGCCAAAATGATAGCTTTTGGATGGGTCATATTGGGTTTGTCAAAACAAATGTTTGGGTCCCCCAAAATGCATAGGTTGGAGCGTAGGGTTTTATAAGGTTTGAAACTGTGTCTAGAAACGTGTCTGGGATCATTGAATTGTTAGGTGGTGGTCTGTAAAGGAGGACGATGTTACAGAAAGAAGTTGGTGTAGGGTTGCATCTGGTGATGAGGGCCTCACAACCTTGTCTGGCAATCTGTGTTGCTGTAATTTATTGCTTGTTTGAATATAACAGCTAGTCTATTTCCTCTTTTGCCTATACAGTCTTGTGTGATGATTTGATAGCCTGGAGGAATGGCTTTAGGCAACACTGATTGTGTGTCAGTGAGAGATAGATGTGGTGCTTGTTTTTAGAGAGTGATCAAGTATTTAGGAGTAGGCAGTTTGGAGACTGTGTTTTGGTGGTGGTGTGATTTTGTTTTGAAGAAGAGTGAGCAATATATTTTGAACTTGTACCAGGTGTGTCATTAGTGCTGATATTAACCACCTGAGGGTCACAATAGTGTTGTTTTTCTATATTGTGTCCCTCACTCAGCAGGCTTAGAAGGCATTTTGTTGGGTCTGTGTGTGTTGTCGGTGGAGATGGTGGTTGAGAGTGACATTGTAAGTTGTGTACTTTTTATAGAGTAGCCTTATTGTGTAACAGACATGGGAATGCAAAATTCTGAAGAGTGGTGTGTTGTTTATTTTGTTTGCGTCTGTGCAGGGTGGAAGAACAACATAGGCTATTACTTACTGAGGGATTTCCTTTGACTTTAAATCACTGTTTTTAGAGGGTGATATCTTCCTTTGTTCCTGTGGGTTTGCATAGTGTTACAGCAGTTCGAAATGTCCTGCAGTAGATTTCATAGTCTATTGACTGGTGATTTCCATAGTCCTTAAAATATAATTTTGGCAGGAATTGCACTTTTACTATTTCTAGCTTCACTATAAAGTGGTTCTCCTTAGCCATATAGGCCCTCATTACAACCCGGGCAGTCGGTGTTAAAGCAGCGGTGGGGGGGCAGGGAAAAGAGAGTGACACATACATGCAACATGCAACACCCTTCCCCACCCTCACCCACAATACCATACACAGAAATACATGCAGCAACATTACATATACACCCCGTCACCCCTTGGAAGAACGCAAGGACAAAAATAAATTATTGTAACAAGTGTTATCAATTAAATATCAGATAGGCCAAAATCAAAAATCAGTATTTACAAATATGTACACCAACTACACAAGTCCGGATATTAATTAAATCATTGTCTGTGGATCAGTGTCCCAAAATGCATGGGCGAAGCCCACACAAGATACCTGACTCGAAACGGAGAGAACACTGCAGGGGGATCAGATGGAAAATAAACAGGCACCTCAGGGGGAGGGGGACACCTCAGCCGGATGAACGGACGATGCCACTGCTCCACGAGGGGGCTCCATGCCCACTGATTGGTCCTGGGGAGTGCAAAGCCACAGTCTCTCAAGTCATTCCAGTGGGTGGTTTGCCCACTGCTTTATCCTGGCGAGTGCAAAGCCCCAGTCTCTCAATTCTTTCCAGTGGGTGGTTTGCCCACTGCTTTATCCTGGGGCGTGTAAAGCCACAGTCTCTCAAGTCTCTCCAGTGGGTGGTTTGCCCACTGCTTTATCCTGGGGAGTGCAAAGCCACAGTATCTCAAGTCTTACCAGTGGGTGGGTTGCCCACTGCTTTATCCTGGGGAGTGCAAAGCCACAGTCTCTCAAGTGGATAACAGTCTCCACTGGTTCTGGAGGGGGCTTTGTGCCCAGAGTTCTTCATCCTGCCAAGAACTGAGGTAGTGGATGCCTTTCTCCACTGGTTCTGGAGGGGGCTTTGTTCCCAGAGTGCATCACATGCAGTGTGGCACATCCCATTCCCTCACCTGGGTGTGTGTGCCATGAAATTGCCTGGCAACAGGTAGCATGATACTCCATGGAGGCAGAGACACACTCTACCTTGCTGCAACTTCGCCTGCCACCTGCAGGTACAAAAAGTGCTGTGAGTCATGCCTCATGTACAATCAGACGGCTGGCCACTGGGGATGATTGCCATGTCAGCTGTGGTGGCACTGTCTGAGCACATCGCGGGGCTGGTGGCGGTGCTTGCGGCGGTGTCTGTGGCGGAGGTGCTGGCGGTGGTGCATATGTCTGCACCTGTTGAGGGACACAGCAGGACTTCTCCTGCAGCCTCGGATGGCTGCCCACTGGGGATGATGCTGGGGTCTGTTGGTGAGGCAGCAGACATGCAGGTGGCGGTGCTGGTGGCGGTGCAGGTGGCAGTGTAGGTGTCGGTGTCCACCACCGTACAGGTTGATTTTCTGGTTGACAGAAGGGGTGCCTCTGGTCCCTCAGCTGGAGCCACCGTGACCTGTCCTAACCTGCTCTTCGGCTTGTGTCCCTTCCCCACCTTTGATGTCGCTGCTGGTGCCCTGCCACTGTCCCCTTTTGACTTGGAGGAGACCTTGCTTGCTGGTAGGTGCGGCTTCTCCCTCCGCCATGTGGGCACCTTCTTCATCTTGGCAGGTGGCGGAATGGCCTGCTCCTTGGCCTCGCTAGGTGGCACACTGGCAGCCCTGATGGGTGGCGGCTGCGATGTGACCGGACTTGCTGAGACCACTGTGCTGGAGGATTTGGTGGCTGAGGTGCTGGGCTGGGACCTGGACAGCCTGGCCCTAGGGGAAGGACGGGGGGGAGGTGTAGGGAAGAGGTCAATGTTAGCCAGGAAAAGTTTCATAGACACACTGGGACTGGAAGATGGAGGGGGTTTGGGAGTGGAGGAAGAGGTAGTGGTTGTAGGAGGTGTACGTTTGCTGAATTTGGGTGAAGGTACATGGGCCGGAGGCTGTTGTGAGGTGGATGGTTGTTGGGTGGGTGTGTGCCTGCGTTTGTGTAGTTTGGGAGGAGGGCTCACAGACACACTGAGAGAGGACACAGGGGATGTGTGAATGGTAGTGGGGGTGGTGAGTGCACGTCAGCGGTGTGTGGTGATGGGAGTGCTGGTGATGGAGGTAGTGGATGAAGATGTAGTGCATGCAGGTGTTAATGGAGATGAGACATGGAGGGAGGAGCAGGACGTGGAGGAGGGGGACACAGTGGAGGCAGTGTATGTTGGTGTGCCTGCATGGGGATGGTGCTTGTGTGAGTGCCTGAGGGATGTGCGGTGCTTATGTTTGCCATGTCTTCTCATGTGTGTTGATGAGTGTGCATGCTGGTGTGCTTGGGATAGGCTGAGGTACAGGGGATTGGGTCTGGGTGGAGGAAGTTGGAGGGGGGATGCTGGACACAGGGACAATGGTTGCCATCAGTGCTGAGGCCAGAGCCTGAAATGCTCTCTGTTGGGCCGCCTGGCCAGGTATCCATTTGTATGCTGCAAATGCCTCTCAACACCCTGGATGGCATTCAAAATGGTAGATTGCCCAACAGTGAGGGATCTCAGGAGGTCAATAGCCTCCTTGCCGAGGGCAGCAGGGCTGACTGGGGCAGGGGCTGAGGTGCCCTGGGCAAAGGAGATGCCCACCCTCCTGGATGAGTGGGCACGGGAAACTTGATGAGGAGCTGCTAGGAGGGAGGTGCTGGTAGGGAGGTGGCAGCTGTACCTGTTGATGCGGTGGGCACAGATGTGCCCACCACCGCAAGGGAGCTCCCATCAGAGGAGGAGTCGCTGTCGCTGGTGTCCGCTCCTGTCCCCGTCGTGGAGCTCCCCTCACCCTCCGTCCCACTGGTGCCTTCTGACTCCGTTACTGCACCCTCCAGGGCCATGTGGGATGTAGCTCCCTCCTGCTCCAGTGCCACTGCTCCTCCGCCAGATGATGCTAATGCATGCAAGGACAGGGTGACAAAGCAAAAGGGGGGGGGGGCATAGGAGACACATGGTCAATGCATGCAACGCCACTACCGTTGGCAGACACAACACACAGGGAGCAGCCTTATGCACTAGGTCATGCACTAACTGTTTGTAGGAAAATCTCCTGCCCATGGGGGACTATGCCTAACCCCATTTGCTGCACACCTGGAACCCACAGGAGCCTGAATGGTTGTAGATGGCCACTACCACTATTGGGGTTGGAGTGCCACAGAGCCTGCCTAACAAAGGACCTAGCCTAGCAAGTTCACCCTGGCCTAGGGGAACCCACAGCCCACATCCCCCACCCAGACACCTCGTAAAGCGCGCAGAGTCAGCTGAATGAGACTGTACTCACCCCCTTGTGGCTGCTGTGATGCCGTCAAGCACCCATTCAACTCCGGATATGCCACCGCCAGGATCCGATACATCAGGGGGGTCATGGTGCGACGGGCACCCCTTCTGCGTTGGGAGGCCATCCCCAGCTGGGCCTCCGCTGTCTTCTTGCTCCAGCGGCGCAGGTCCTCCCATCTTTTCCGGCAGTGGGTGCTGCATTTATGGTAGACCCCCAGGGTCCACACTCACTTGTCGATGGCACGCCAAATCCCCTTCCTCTGGTGTGCGCTGACCTAGAGGAAAAGTGAAGTTATAATGGATGTTACTCTCCCGTACATTTTTTCTCACACATTGCCCACAAACCTCCCACCATGGCCCAGACATACATACACACACCATCCTCACATGCTGACCTACCCCCCCCTGTCTCTTCCATTCACAACACTCCACACAATCATGTGCCATCCACCATGCACACAGTGTACTCACCTGTTTGTCTGGAGGACCGTACAGTTGCGTGTACTGGGGGAGGACCTCATCCACCAGTTTCTCCAACTTCTCTGCAGTGAAGGCAGGGGCCCTTTCCCCAGACACTGTAGCCATTGTCGCTTCCAGACACAGATCACAGCAGCACTTGCAGTGTAGGTCCTCTCCTGTTGAAGGTCAGGTATCAAGTGAGAGAACTGCTAGAAAATGGCGGTCACTTCCGCGGCGGTGCATACCGTCACCGCCGGCGTACATCGCCATTGGCTCCTGGAACCCATAGAGCCCAATGATAACCAATGCGGAATTGCGCTGTGGTCTTCGACCGCCTACCGCGACGGTGTACAATACCAGCGCAGTTACCTCATTTCCCCTGTCCCACTTTACAGGTCAGGCAGCTGCCATTTCAGGGGGCCACATGGTGGGCCAAATAACTGTGTCACACCTATTTAGGCCATGAATACAGACAGACAAAGGCACATAGAGAAATTTTAACGTTTGTGCTAAACAGCCTTGTGAAACCTGTGTGTTGTATGACCCTCTGCTCACCGTTCTCCTCCATAGGGCACGTCCGCTGGGGCAGGTGATGAGATGGCGGCATCTTCCGGTGTACAGACCCCTGGTGGACTTGTCGAAAATAGAAGACAGACACATTATTATCACTTACAGACTTGATCGTGCAACAATCCAGGAACTGTGTGCCCAGTTGGAGCCTGACCTGATGTCAGCTATCCGCCATCCCACCGGAATACCCCATCTAGTGCAGGTCCTGTTAATACTCCATGCGCAGCTGCATCGTTTTCCCTCAGATGGAGGATTTGCCCACAGTGAAAGGTGACTTCTGTGCCCTGGGACATACCCCCAACATCATTGGTGCCATCGATGGTACGCATGTGGCATTTGTCCCCCCCAGAGGAATGAACAGGGGTACAGAAACCGGACCAGTACATCTCCCATGTGAATGCCAAGTATCCTGGCTCAGTGCATGACGCTTACATTTTGAGGAATAGCAGCATTCCTTATGTGATGGGGCAACTCCAGAGGCACAGTGTGTGGATAATAGGTGAGCCTAAAGTCCCAACACAGTTTCATTTGCTGTCTGGGTATGGGAGATTCCCTAATGTTTGGAGGATGTCTAACTGTTGTCCCTCGATATTTGCAGGTGACTCTGGTTACCCCAACCTGTCATAGCCACTGACCCCAGTGAGGAATCCCAGGACAAGTGCAGAGTAAAGCTACATTGAGGCACATGGGCGAACTAGGAGGATAATAGAGCGCACCTTCGGCCTCCTGATGGCCAGATTCCGGTGCCTCCATATGACAGGTGGAACCCTATACTACTCACCGAAGAAGATGTGCCAGATATTCGTGGCCTGCTGTATGTTGCACAACTTGCCTTTGCAATGCCAGGTGCCTTTTCTGCAGGAGGATGGGCCTGATGGTGGTCTTGTGGCAGCTGTGGAGCTTGTGGACAGTGAAGAATTAGAGGCAGAAGAAGAAGATGTAGACAACCGCAACAACATCATCATGCAATACTTCCAGTGAGACACAGGTAAGAGGATGGAACTGCTTCCCACATCTCATACTATTGTAGGACCTAGCATGAGTCTGCCTTTTTACCTCTGTGTATGGACCCTGACTTGTCACTTTGGCTTTCCATTTCACAGATCTGGGTCCCGATTTGTGCCCTCTGCTATATTTACTGCTGGCCTACAGCTGTGTAACATTGGTATGTGAACAAGTACACTGACATTGCTATATTTCAGAGATGTTGCAATTACACATTTGTGAAAGCACAGACTGACTCCAGATTGTTTAGTGATTCAAGGGTGTTTATTTCTGTGCTAATAAGTGAAGGGGGTGTGCAATGGGCTGGGGTGATGCTGGAGGAATGTCCATGCCAGAGTCCAGTCTCTTGGTCTCACAGGTGCATTGTCTAATGGGGCATAGGAAGGGAAGCAATGGCAGTTTAAGGTGGACATGGTGACAAAGCTGGACAGAAGGGTGACATTCAGGAAGGTCTTATTTCCTGGCGGGGGTCTTTGTAATGTTCTCTGTCTTGTTCCTGGATCTCAGGGACCGTTTGCAGGGTGGTTCTCCTTCTGTAGGGGGTGGGGTGCTGGTGGCCTGTTGGTCCTGTGGTGGTGCCTCCTGTCCACTAGCGCCAGCGGAGGTAGAGGGCTGTTCATCGTCCAGGCTAGTGTCAGGGGCCCATTTGTGTCCCACTGTGTCCCTCATGGTGTTGACAATGTCTGCCAGCACCCCTGCAGTGGTGACCAGGTTGTTATTAATGGACTTCAAGTCCTCCCTGATCCCCAGGTAGTGTTCCTCCTGCAGCCACTGGGTCTCCTGAAACTTGGCCAGTACCGTGCCCATGGTCTCCTGAGAATGGTGGTATGCTCCCATGATGTTGGAGAGTGCCTCATGGAGATTGGGTTCCCTGGGCCTGTCCTCCCCCTGTCGCACAGCAGTCCTCCCAGTTTCCCTGTTATCCTGTGCCTCTGTCCCCTGAACCGTGTTCCCACTGACCCCAGGTCCCTGATTTTCTTGGGTTGGTGTGTTTAGCTGGGTTCCCTGTAGTGGTGGACACACTGCTGATTGCTGGGGACAGAGGGATGGGCCCGCTTGGTGGGTGCTGTGCTGGTGTTTCCTGAGGGGGGAGGTTCTGTGGTGGCTTGTGACAGTGGCAGGGGAACTGACTGTACAGAGGTCCCTGATGGGTCGGGCTGGTCATCTTGATCCAGGTGTGCAGAGCTGCTCTCATCACTGTGGGCCTCTTCTGTGGGGGGACTGAATATGTGTGGCACCTCCTGTCCGGTGACGTTGGGTATGGGTCCTGTTGGGGTGTAAATGCATAGTTTTAGTATCTGTGTGTGCCATCTTGTGCATTGGATGAGGTACCCTGTATTCCTGTGCTTGCATCATTGTGTTTGCCCTTTTGTGATAGTTGGTTTGGAGTCTGTGTGGGTATCTGTACTGGACATGCTTTGGTGACGGTGGTCCATGCATAGGTGTTGCATGCATGGCCTTGGTATTGAGATGTGTGGGTTGTGATAGTGGGACATATGTGAGATGATGGAGTGATGGGAGTGAGGTTGAGGGTGGGATATGTGATGGCATGCAGGTGGGGTGGGGGATATGGTAATATAGATATGACTTACCAGAGTCCAGTCCTCCTGCTACTCCTGCGAGGCCCTCAGGATGCAGTATTGCCAAAACTTGCTCCTCCCATGTTGTTAGTTGTGGGGGAGGAGGTGGGGGGTCCACCTCCAGTCCTCTGTACAACAATCTGGTGTCTTGAAACCACTGAACGCACCTTCCTCCGCAGGTCGTTCCACCTCTTCCTGATGTCATCCTGTGTTCTTGGATGCTGTCCCACTGCGTTGACCCTGTCGACGATTCTCCGTCATAGCTCCATCTTCCTAGCAATGGAGGTGTGCTGCACCTGTGATTAAAAAAGCTGTGGCTCTACCTGGATGATTTCCTCCACCATTACCCTGAGCTCCTCCTCAGAAAACCTGGGGTGTCTTTGAGGTGCCATGATGTAGTGTGGGAGATGTGTGAGGTGCTGTCTGTTGTGATGTGTGGGGGATGTGTTGGTGTGTGTTGTTTGAGGTGTTTGGATGTTGTATGGGTGATGGTGTTGTGTGCCTGTGGATGCTGGTGTTGTGTTTGCTAATCTCTCTCTCCGGGCTTCTTCAAAAAGTGTTCGTTGTTAGGGTTTGTGGGTAACGTGGGTGTGTGTTTTATAGTGTTGTGGGTGTGGTGTGTGTAAGTGTATTAGGTGTGTGTATTTTGAATTGTCCAATGTAGATGTGTTTTGTAAGTGTGTGTGTATTTTGAGCGTGGCGGTGTGTACCGCCAATGGATTACCGCGGTTGAAAAACCGCTGCGTTGATTCGTGGGTCTTGGTAGTGTGGGCGTATTCTTGTTGGCCTGACGGTGTAGGTTTTGCTATCACCAGTTTATCACTGACCTTTGGTGTGGCGGACTTGTGTGGGTGTCTATATTGTAGCGGATTCCGAGATGTGGGTCTTAATACCTGTAGCGGAATTCCGTCACCGCCACGGTATGTTGCCAGTCTTCAGCACGGTGGAAAGTAGGATTTACCGCCAGGGTTGTAATGAGGGCCATAGTCGCTTAGTAGTTTTCAGGCACCATTTTAATTTCCAGCTTTTTCAGATCTAGAATATGTCTGGCTAGATATAAGCTCACATCACATCCCTCATTTCTTCCTTTGCTTCTTCCTTTTCTTGCCTCCACAATACCTTCATGAATAAGGCAATCTTCCCCATAATGGTTCTCTTCTATTAGTAATACCCTTGCTCACTAATGTTCTCAATCCTCCCCATTCTGCTTAGATCTTCAACGTACCCTTCCATTGTCTCTCTTCATACTTACATCTTGTGGTTCATTTTTGGTACTTCAGTCCATCACCTCCTCTCACAAAACCCACCATTGATCTTAAAACTCCCTCACCCAATACTCTCATTGTTTTTCACACCTTATCCCCCTCTATTCTTGGACTCCCTATGTCCACAACAACAATCTACTGTCATCATTCTCCCCAAACTACCCATCCCTATCCCTCCACCTTTCCAGGCCCCACTGTAGCTGTATCTTTATAATATATCTTTTGGAGCTGGAAGGGGCTTGACTTAACAGAGAGATTGTACACTGATTGTCAAACCTACAACAGTACCCCAGACACATCCCATGGATGAGGTAGTGCACATTAGCATGTTTACTCAAGTTTTCACAGTATTTAGTTATCAGTGCAAAACAGCCGATGCTGAATATTCCTTTACACACATATTTCAAACCTATGGTAGTCTTCAAAAAACAGCTGTATCGATGGGCGTCCATAACTTGCTTTATTAGTTCCTGTAGTCAAATACCCAACAGTGCTCTGGCCAGATCACTGTTTCAGACAGATGTTAGCAGTTTATCCAACAAAGAGGGGCTCTTATCAAATTTCAACAAAACAGTCACATGCTGACTGGTAGGCTTGCAATAGTCCTCCCTAAGTGCAGTCATGGTGCATGACGTGCTGCTTTAGTCCCTGTGATAAAATACACAACCGTGGTCGGGTGCAGACCATGGATTCAGACAACCATGAATCCCTCCAGGGTGGAGAGGAGTTTGTTTCAAATTGTATCAGCAGCAGGATCACACACTGATTTTATGCCTGAGATTGCAAAAAGGTGGATGTAGTGAAGGACAATCTGTATATTTACATTTTATTTTTCATAGCATTCTCTGTTAGTTCAACAGTATCCTGTTCTGAATATCTCTATACACAGCTATGTTGTGTACTTTTCCTCTGACATCCATTTAGTTTGTTTCTTCTCAACTTTAAGTGATCCAACCCGTTCCGCCTCTTTTTTGTTTCCATAACTTTGTTTGTACCCCAATAGCCCCCTTACACCTCCCATCCCAAACTATCTTATCAGTTTAAATGTTTCCTCATCAATTTGTAATAAACTAGAAATGACTGAACATGTTTGAAACGATTTCAAACTCCAAACCGGACATATCATGCGTATTTCAAACATAGTAAGATGACAATAATTTAGCAGTCCTGAATGAGGACAACTCTCTAGGGGACAGATTCCTCACAAAATTACAGAATAACTACCATTCACTTTTAAGATTTTTTTAAATACAAGCCAAGCATTCAAGACTTTGCCAGAGAGTGGGATGACTCATAGTCCCCTGATCACCAGCACCTGCATTTCTGTGCCAATTTATGATGATTTATAGCCCATGGCCAAAAAATAATGCCTTTTCAGTTGGGTTTCTATACTATGGTGGTCATAATGAGTTTGGCGGTATAGGACCACCCCGCCAGCCGACAGGGTGGAGATTCAGACCGCCATATTACGAGTGTGGTAGTGTACTGTGAGCAATACAGCCACTTCACCGCCTTTACTGCCAGTGCGATACATCCACCACCAATGGCTGTGCCCATCTTCAGTCCGGCGGAAAGGCCTATCCTGCCCACCGTATTACGATTCACTACACTGCCACGATTTCCAAGGAGGAAATACTGCCACACAAAGCCTGGTGTAAAGGAGCCATATAAAAGGAAGCACTCACTGTAGGGACACAGGCGAGGCCGACCACGATATGGAGTGTGAACTCAAGATCTTTCCAGTGCTAATCCTTGCGATTCATCTCCAGGATCGTGATCACCGATGAAGATGACAATGGTGAATACAGGTGCTTGCACAAAAGGGAAGACAATTACACGCCCACATGAACAGCACACACCATACACACACACCAACACCCATACACACACACCCTCACCACCAACACCCTAACGCACGCGCACACACACACACAGGCCAAACAAGGTATACATTCCGTACAGAAATATACTTACCTGACACATGCAGAGAAATAAATGAATGGATGCACATACCTGTGTACATGACCCTCCCATATTAAAACGTAGGACAACGGAATATCATTACACCAACATGCCTGTTGGCCAAATAGGCGGTGGGGGAGGGGATGGTGGGGTTGCGACTCAGGTTTAGATGGGGGGACTTGGGTTTTGGAGCCGGAGGGGGTGGGTGTCTGGGCTTGCCCTTGGAAGGAGTGTGAGTGGTCTTGGATCATGGGGTGAGAGAGGGATCATGCCTCTTACAATTTTTTTTCTCATTGGGGAAGGGGAAGGGGCAGGGGACTGGGACGGGAGGACTGGGAAGGAGTTTGAAGGGGAAGGACTAGATTTTGGGAGGCCACAGGAACGTTTGGGGACAAGACGGGGTGGGCAAGTAGGTTCAAATAGATCTACACGGGAAAGAAAAACCTTTTTAGGTGCAGGTGGAGGGGGTTTGGAGACAGGTTTGGAGGTGGAGTTTGAGGGAGTGGTTGTAGGTGGTGTATGTTTGCTGTGAGTCGATGCAGGTGCATGCTGAGTCTGCTTATGTCTGGTGGATGTATGTTGAGAGGATGAGTGTGAGAGTATTTGTGTTTTGGGAGTAGGTAGAGAGAGTAGGAGAAGACAGGCAGCTAGTTTAGATGGATGTTGTGGTGGTGTCTATTGGTATGGTGAGTGTGCTGCAAGTGTCTGTGAAGGTTGTAGTGGTCAGTGCGGGTGTGGTGTCTGGGGTGAATGTATGGATGACTGCTGTTGCGGTGTCTGTGCTAATGGGAGCAGGAGCACTGACTGAGGGTGCAGTAAATGTGAGTGTGCGTGGTGAGGTGACAGACAGGGAGGAGGGGGTGGGGACAAGGTGGAGGAAGTGGATGTTGGCGTGTTTGCAGTTGTATGTGTACTGTGTGTATGCTTGTTGTGGGACGTGTGGTGCTTGTGTTTCTCATTGTGTTTCTTGTGTGTTGTTTTGGGTGCATGCTTGTCTGCCTCGCCACATACCCTTCTTCTCTTGGGCGCTAACCTGAATGGGAGACACATAGAAGAACAGTACTGTAGGTTTAATTGCTGCATTAACACTTGGGATACACCACAACTTGTATCTGTAACCTCTAACAATGACTCCCAATCATGCCCCTACTCACATCTGGACTGTCACACTACAGCTGTCCATTGGGATATCCAACAATCACACTCACATGCATCCGCTGTATTGGCACACACTCCTGGGATGCTATAATGCCACTCACCTGGTCCTCTGGTTGCCCAGGTTGGCATAGAGGGGTAGGACCCCGTCCACAAGCTTCTCCAACTCCACCAAGGTGAAGGCCGGGGCTCGTACCCCTGTAGCTCATGCCATTACTTCAACCAGAGACAGGACACAGCAGCACACGCAGTGGAGTAGTGGCTGTCTCGAGGTGCTGGAGTCAAGTGGCAAGGGGTGCATAAAATGGAGGTGTGTGCACCGTCACCACCGGCAGAGATCATGATTGGCTCCTGATCCCCAGAGACACCAATTTTAACCAATGAGGAGTTGCGCCGCGGTTGTGACCCCCTATTGCCATGACGACTATCGCCAGTGGAATGATGTCACTTGCAATTGTCCACCTCATGTAGGACACGTGGCTGCCATTTTAAGAGGTTAACCTGTGGATTAACAGTACTAGGACAGTGTTAGTGGCGGCATAGTAAAACCTGTGAGTGTCGAAATGGTGATATTACACATGCCATGACCAATATAACGGCAGCACGCATGCCTACATGGTATATATGTCCCTGGCACACCCTTCTCTATACATGTCATATATGTGGACAATGGCTGCCTCCACATTCAACAGTAATATGTGTGCAGAGCTGTGTATCTATGTATGTGATACCTGTATTTAGACAGTTGACCTCTACACGTCATTGTGTTTTGCTCCTCCATAGCCATCGACTCATGTGACTCATGTGAAGAGGGAGGGCCACACCAGTGTACACACCCCTTGTTGACCTGGCTACCATGGAAGAGTGCCACATTATCATCAGCTATCGGCTGAACCGTGCCACAATTCGTGAGCTGTGTTCCCAATTGGAGTCTGATCTACTACCTACCAAACAAAACCCTTATGCTATCCCTCTGCCTTACATTTTTTGGCTACTGGCTCCTTTCAGGCGACTGTGGGCTTGGCATCCTGTGTGTCTCAACTAATGTTCAGCAATATCTTGGCAAATGTCCTGACTGCCTTGTTCCAACACCTCTAGAGTTACATACAATTTCCACAAAGGGCAGATTTTACCACTGGTAAGTCTGATTTTTATGCTATAGCTAACATCCCTCATGTGATTGGTGCTATTGATGGCACACATATTCCCCTTGTATCCCCCAGAGCTACTTAGCAAGTGTATCAGAATCACAAAAACTTCCATTCTATAAATGTGCAGGTGGTGGATCTTGCAGATCAATACATTTCACAGGTGGCAGCAAGATTCCCTGGATCAGTCTATGATGCCTACATTTTGAGGAACAGCAGTGTCCCACAACTCATGGCACAACTACATGGAGAGAGAGCCTGGCTAGTAAGTGAGTGTGCATTTGACAGATTTGCAGTGCTACCTGACTTTCTCATGTTTGTCATTGTACAACTGTGAGTTGTGCTATCTTTCTCCCCTCTTCCCAGGTGATTCTGGCTATCCTAACATGCAGTGGCTGCTGACACCTGTGAGAAATCCCAGGGTGGGGGGGGGGGACCAGCACAATGATGCCCATGGTCATACCAGAAGAGTGATTGATAGGACCTTTGGGCTCCTGAAGGCCAGATGCAGGTGCCTGCATATATCCAGAGGATCCCTGTACTACTCCCCAAACAAGGTGTGTCAGATCATAGTAGCCTGCTGATTGCTTCACAATTTGGCCCTCAGGAGACATATTCCACTACTGGAAGTGGAGGATGGGGCACTGTCATCTGTAGGACCCCAGGGGATGGAGGATGGAGGACAGTGATGGAGAAGGAGAGGTGGACGATCTGGACTCCAGGAATCGGCTGATTCAGCTCTATTCCTATGAGTCTCAGGTAAATGTTGCACTGAGAATCTGACTCTACTGGGCTACACTGGGAAGGAATTCAGTTGCTGGTGTACCTACGCTGTGGTGTGTGGGCAGGAGTGTGTGTGGTAGACCTGACAGCCTTAGGGTGGTCACCCCTAACTTTTTGCCTGGCTCCCTCCATGTTTTGGATACTGTTTTTGCTGGTTTTAGGACTCTGGGCACTTTTCCACTGCTAACCAGTGCTAAAGTGCTTATGCACTCTACATTTAAAAATGATGATATTGGAACATACCCAATTGGATTATTTAATTTACTTAGCAGTCCCTAGTAAAGTGCACTATATATGCCCAGGGCCTGTAGATTAAATGCAACTAGTGGGCCTGCAGCACTGATTGTGCCACCCACTTAAGTAGTCCCTTAACCCTGTCCCAGGCCTGCCATTGCAAGGCCTGTGTGTGCAGTTTCAATGCTGATTCGACTTGGCATTTAAAAGTACTTGCCAAGCCTCAAGCTCCTCTTTTTCTACATATAAGTCACCCCTAAAGTAGGCCCTAGGTAACACATAGGTCAGGGTGCTGTGTAGACAGAAACAGGACATGTACCTGTGCAGTTTACATGTCCTGGTAGTCTAAAACTCCTAAATTCGTTTTGCACTGCTGTGAGGCCTGCTCCCTTTCATAGGCTAACATTAGGGCTACGCTCATATACTGTTTGAGTGGTAGCTGCTGATCTAAAAGGAGTAGGAAGGTCAAATTTAGTATGGCCAGAATGGTAATAAAAATCCTGCTGACTGGTGAAGTTGGATTTAATATTACTATTTTAGAAATGGCACTTTTAGAAAGTGAGCATTTCTCTGCACTTAAATCCTTCTGTGCCTTACAATCCACGTCTGGCTAGGTTCAGTGACAGCCTCCTTGTGCATGCACTCAGACAGACCCCAAACACAGGATGCTCAGCCTCACTTGCATACATCTGCATTTTGAACGGGTCTTCCTGGGCTAGGAGTGTGGAGGGCCTGACACATACATGTCAAAGGACAGTAGCCTGCCCTCACACAAAGGACTGCCAAACCCTCTACTGGGACCCTGGCAGACAGGAGTGAACTGAAAGGGGACCTTGTGCACTTCTAAGCCACTCTTTGAAGTCACCCTCACTTCAAAGACACAGTGAGGTATTTAAACAGGGCCTCTGCCCCTACCAACTCAGACACTTCCTGGAGAAGAGAACCTGAACCAGAATCTGAAACCTGCCAGGACGACTGCCTGGCTGTCCAAAGGTCTCACCTGACTGCATTTTGTGAAGGGGTGCTGCCTTGCTGTTGCCCTTCTGCCTTGCTGCTCTATGGCTGTGCTGAGAAGTGCTCTCCAAGGGCATGGATAGAGTTTGCCTCCTGTTCCCTGAAGTCTCAGGACCAAAAAGACTTCATTCCTGCAAGAAGAACTCCTTGTGCTGCGAAAATCAACACACAGCCTGCCAGAAATGACGCATAGCCTACATTGCGGTGAAAAACTCACTGCATGCCGAACCAGAACGACGAAGCCCGACTTCGCAACGAGAAGAATTATGCAGCACCAGCATAGTGACCAGAAATTCAATGCGCGGCTCACTGGATCGACGCACAGCCGAGCTGGAATAACGCAGCCCAGAGAGGAATCGACACAGTGTCTGCTGTGCCGGAGAAATTTCCCCGGAATGCCCACCGATGCTGCTCCTGTGACTCCGTCTTGTCAGTGCCAGAACTCACTGCATCATCCCCGGGGTGTCCGAAAACCTCCCAACCCGAAGAGGATCCAAGCCCAAGTGCTAGAAATCGATGCAAAGCCTTCCATGCATGAAAAAGAAATGACGCATTGCTGAGTGCGGTCCGAGAAATCAATGCACACCTCCCTGTTTTCCATGCATCTCCTCCTCTGTAGCTCTTTGTGGAGATTGTGAACGCAAACCAGGTACTTTGTGCTTGCAAGAGACATTTATTGCTTTTAAAATACTAAAGACACTTTATATCATTTTTAAAGTGATATCTCAACATATACTTATTGCTTCTGAATCGTTTTGACCTGCATTTTACCAGATAAATATTATATTTTTTCTAAACACTGTATGGTGTATTTTTGTGGTGTTCTACTGTGATGTTGCATGATTATTACACAAACACTTTACACATTGCCTTCTAAGTTAAGCCTGACTGTTCAGTGCCAAGCTACCAGAGGGTGGTCACAGGATAATTTGGATTGTGTGTAACTTACCCTGACTAGAGTGAGGGTCCTTGCTTGGACAGTGGGTAACCTGACTTTCAACCAAAGATCTAATTTCTAACAGTGTGTATGTCAGAATTTGTGGGGACCTACTGTTGGCTATCTGCTGAATTACATTCAGACTGCTTACTGTTGTTTTACACAGCATCAATTGCTGCATGAGACAGTATGTATTATTTTACCATGTATTTATGACAGGGGTCTTGTGTGGAGGTATTATGACAAGGGTTTTGTGTGGAGGTATTATGTATACTCTTGCTGTGGATACAATATTTTGTTGTGCAGCCATTTTTAGGTATAACTCCATATATGTTATTTTAGCACTCTAGGCCTGCCCCTGTGCACTTTCACCTAGATATATTTTATTAAGCTTCATTTATTATCTTAACAATAGCCACGTGTGTCTTGTTTCATTTCTCTTTATCGAGCTGTTCTTTGCCTAGGCCAGCACTGCATTCCTAAACAAGACATTTCTTTCACTCTGTGCTTTTCTCAAGGCTGCAGTAAGATAGGTTGCCGGTAAAAGTTGTAACGCTTTGTGTCTGGTGTTCATAGAAACATACACATCCTTACTTAGGGACATTTTTCTCAGAATATCAGCTGGTTTATTATAAAAACACTTTTATGTCCCATGCATGTTAGTGGGAGATTCCAGCCAGATGACCGCAACCGTATGCTGATTGCTGAACACTTTGCTACAGCTGCTTATGCAGACTTCAGGCCTCTTGCTCAGGTATGAGGGATGATGTCTTCCCTGGGGAACCTGAAGGGCAGAACTAGAGCTTAACATGCTGTGCTCTAACGTAGCCTAGGTAGGAATTACTCTACTGATTTTAGTGACAATATGGTAGCTTTATTTTTATACTTTACTCTCCTCGTCACAATTTTAATCCTGTGATGCTTCACCATCCTGGTTATTGCAGTACGTGCTTTATTATCTAAGATGCAGTTGCTTCATTAAAACCTCACTGAAACATATACTGTCTCTGTTTGTCCTTGTATATGTGAGACTAATGTAACTGACAGAAACGGATGTGATTTCTCTGAGGAGTGAATTGTGTTATGTGCTGGGCTGCCTAATCATCCCTGCTTTTGGGAGGAGATGAGGCACCTCTTGTTAGCTGGAACAAAACCCTGTATTAGGACGACAGGTGTCATCTGTAGTGGGTTTGACTCAGTCACCCACACCGTAGGCGATTCTGCCACTCAAATCCAGAAGTCTAATTAGAATTATGAGAGCCTGCACGACATGGTGCTGCCAACGTTTGGTCAGGCTCTATTTTCGGGTCCTCCTGAGTATCTCTGTCTCACTACATACAAAGACACCTCAGTACTATATACGGAGATGTCTGTGGTATTGATGATTTTCACCTCAGCTAAAGTAGGGAGTGCCTAACAAAAGCTGTAGTTTGGTGTGCTTATCTCTGAACAAATTTACCATTCATTATGGCGAACCCACAACGGGTAGGAATTGCGGTTAATATGCAACCACCCATTACTTCACATTTATTGGCACATGGCCATACGGCCCAAGGGGGTCTTATCACATTTGTTGTCGAGGCTCATCCAGCCTGTAGAACAGAAATTGTTTATTCATGGGTCACATTTCCAGCAGCTGATGGGAACACAAACACATTTCACTACTATACACCTGCAAATATACCTGCACTACACAGAGCATATACATATTTAGAAATACCTCAATCTTATCAAGAACATAATAATTGGCTTGATGGCTCTCTACCGCGCACAATTTTACATGTTAGGTCCTCTCAGTAATGATGGTCCTACCTGGCCTTTATTGGCCACTTATACGCCTCTCCCTGATGTAGCAACCTTGACGGTAACCGAAGTCCGCCACTTATACGCTGAGTTGACAGAAAAATATAGACAATTAGTATAGGTTGTAATGCAAACATTAAATACAAACCCAGCATGTACTGCTCCGGTGCAACCACATGTAGTAATACCAGGCATTAATCCTGCAACTGTACATTTCATCTCGGGTAAGGTACCTACCAAACAAGAAGAAATTCTGTTTTGGTTAGCTCAAAAAATAAATGCACTGGAAACAGTACTTCCCCATACGGGACCTCAGGATAAGCACAGGATACTAACTATGTGCTTACCATTTGGGATAGTTCCCACTATAGATAACTGTAAAATTTCGGGCAATGTATTTGCCACGCTCTATACTACCGACATTTGCCAATTTACTGTAAGTGTTGAAACAAATTCAAGATAAATACGGGGCTGCCACAGCCCTGGACTTATGGATGCAACTAATGGTCAACTTTGCCACAGTAGCCTCAATTATATTAAGAAACCTTAAAGGGGAAGCGGTCACACTAGCGGTGCGCATGCGGCTCAGGGATGTTCCTCTAAAGGATCAAGAACGTGAGCTGCCAAAGATTATCGCGTAGACCTACTAGGCATTGGTCGAGATGGTCTGGGGCCCAGATCTACAAAACCACAATTGCAAGGTAAATCTAATAAAGATTCTACCAAGCAACCTTCTGAGGGTACTAACAAATGCTGGGACTAAAAAACAACAAACACCTAAAAAAGAAAGGGGACAATCCCCGCACACAGAGACCCCACAGAATAGATATAATCTCAGAAATAGAGATAATATAAAAACACCTGACAGATATCAATATACTGATGCATGCCAATCTCGCTCTTTTCAGGATTCACCGTAAAACCGCAGTGAGAGAGGTGGGCGGTCAAGCGAATAACTGAGTATGTGAAACCGAGATAGGAATCACAACACTCAACTGAGGTTTCTGTTAAAAAAAAGAGAAACTTCCCCAACAAAAACCCCAAATTAAAAAGAAGAAAGTGGCAGCAGTTGCGATTCATCATGCCAGTCAAGAAGAGGGCTCTATTGAAGAACAAGAAGTGGGCTCTGGTTCTGCTAGACAGCACGGCTGAGGTCATAATAGTTCACCTGAATCTTCTAGAGCATCTGGAGTTGAAAGAAATTGATGACTTCCTACAAGTAGGAACTGCGGATCTGCGCGTCTTCATGGCTGATAGGTGTACAAAGTAACACTACAGTTAGAAGGAGACATTGAGTGCACAATCAACACAATCTTCTGGGAACACGCCGTAAACATATATGATATTCTATTGGCCGAAAGGTATTGGCCACTTGAATTTGTCCGTACCTTCCCATATGGGGAAGATGTTATCAAACCTTGTTTCTCGCCCCTTGTTCCGGAGGAGCTCACAGAATCCTATGCCATCGATTGGGCATTGGCGCAGGCACCCGCGTTATAACGCAACCACGTAGTGTGGGATAAAGATTCCCCCTATCATGTAATACCTATTAAAAATCAACCCTAACCACAACCCCAGTATCAAATAAAACATGATGCTAAAGCACCTATGAGGGAAATCTTGACACAACTGGAGTACCAGGGCGTAATTGAACCCTGTGTCTCACCAATGAACAATCCCCTATTCCCAGTGACTAAACCGGACCATTCGTACAGAATAGTCTTAGATTACAGACATTTGAACAGTCATACACGCACATACGCTATGCAAATCTCACATAGCACAGCACTCATGAACAACATAGTGCGAAAAAATACAAAACAACACTGGACATTTCCAATGTTTTTTTCTGCCAAAATATAGTGCCTGAGTGTAGAAACTTAACAACTTTCAGCACACTAGGCTCCCAGAAAAATTCTGTTCCCTAGTGGTTTTTCAAAATTTTGGCAGAACTTACATTCCTGCTCACTGATAACGCATAAAACCTTTATATTACTTAATACGTCCTGACTTTTCAAGTAAAGTTTGGACAGTCGAACACACACGCATTTTCAGAGCTTTGCAAACAGACATGCTTGCAGCACAACACCTATACACAAGGGACAACAAAAAACATCTGGTCATCAGAGTAATTGCTGGTGCCATTGGTTTCACCCATGTAACGTTCAATGAGGTTGAGACAGTCCCAATTGCATACAAATCACATTTGTATTCAGCAGCAGAACAACGCTTTGCTCCCATTGAGAAAATTCTCACTGCTTTTCAGATGGTTGTCATTAAAGAAAGGCCACTAGCCCAGGGGAAACGCAATATTGTCATCTCTCCAATTCCAGCCCTTGAGGCTGTTACCAAAGCCAGCGTTCCAAAGGCTAAAGCATTACACCCACGTTGGATTCAATGGGCATCGTCTTTGACAGCCACTGATGTCGACTCCATTTTTGTCCCAAAATTACAAACTCAAGAATTTTTGCAATATGAACTAGAATACCCAGTTCCAGCAAATACACTACCTATTGATCAATATCAAAGAGCCATGTACACTGATGGCTCAGCACAACCTGCAATTGGCACAAAACATCAATACTCTGCTGCTTGCGCAGTCGTAAGTGGCTATATGGAGGATCATAAATTTTGTCCCCAACATAAAAACACACAGACCCTAGGGGTTTGCACAGCACAACTAGCAGAGCTAAAAGCTCTGGTGATGGCGCTTGAACACACGGATCCTGCACAGTTAGCACTTATTGTCTGTGATTCGTACTACTGTGTCCAGTCCTCCAATGAATACCTGCATTACTGGCGCCAGAATGGGTTTAGAGATTCCTAAGGCAACACCATCATACGCAGACGTCTGTGGGGGAAAGTAGTAGATCTGGAGGAAAAGCTACCAAATGTCCATGCTGTACATACACTTGGACACCAGCACGTTGGAATACACATTGCTGGAAATACACTGGCTGATAAAGCAGCCAAATCAGCAGTAGCTACGGCTGCTATTGCTGCAGTAACCTGTTCTGGAACTAAACCGGACGATGACATATGGGCTGCCGTGAAAGCCACGGCTGAAGGCACCCTATATCTTAAAGCATTTCCTGATAAATATTCCTACAGAATGGGAGGCTGCCTTGAAGCCGAAGTAAAAATACCAGGTGGGGGGGTTAGAGTAATTCCCAACAAAGACATAAGATCTGAGTTGATTAAAGCAGCACCCGAGGGGGTAGTATCTGCCCATGCTGGTGTGGCGGCTACAATAGCATTATTGAAAGCGCGTTATTGGTCGTCAGTTCTATACAAAGAGGCCATGCAGTATGACCTTTGTTGTGACATCTGCCAACAAATGAAGGGTTCCACTGACAAACGGCCACCGCAGACACCTCTCCTAATTTCCATCAAACCATTACAATGTGTGTACTTGGACCATTGTGGTCCCCTAACACCGGACAGTGCATGCAAATACATCTGCATGTTGACTCTTGCTCCAGATTTCTATCGGTCTGG
This sequence comes from Pleurodeles waltl, assembly GCF_031143425.1. Classification (NCBI taxonomy): domain Eukaryota; kingdom Metazoa; phylum Chordata; class Amphibia; order Caudata; family Salamandridae; genus Pleurodeles; species Pleurodeles waltl. The sequence continues at coordinate 144,378,794 of NC_090440.1, forward strand.
CCACAACGCTCGGCTGACGCGCGGACTGTTATTAAAGATTTTCCAGTCTTTATTGGTACATACGCAGTTGTGGCTTTCCACTCGGACCAGGGCCCTGCTTTCGCCTCAAGGGCATTCAGGGACGCCATGGCTTCATTAGGGGTCCAACTCCATTACTCATCTCCATTTCATTCTGAGGGAAATAGTGTTATGGAGCGACGAAACCATGATTTAAAGCAGTCCTTAAAATCCAGAGTCCTAGGTGCGGGTAGTAGTTTGCTTAATCACGTGTATGGAGTCCAGAGAGCACTTAACAATCTGCCTAGAAGGTCCAAAGGGGGTCGTACTTCATACGAGTGCCTGTTCGGAACTCAAATGTATGTTCCAGATCTTGATGGTCCTGGCATGGAGGCGACAGAAACACCCTTTCACAGAAATGAACGTGTCATTGTCTTGCAGGAATAACAACAGTTCCTTGACGACAACACTTCTGCCAGTGCTGCCTCCACAGGAATTAAGGATGTGCCAATAACTCCTACCAGCTGGATTTCAAAAGTTGGGGATGTAGTACGGGAAAAAGTTCCTGTGAAAAAGGAGTTCTGTACTTATCGTGCACCGGTCCCAGTCTTGGGAATACACGGTACCAGAACTGTCATTCAATCAATCAATCAATCAGAGAATTTGTAAAGTGCACTACTCACCAGTGAGGGTCTCAAGGTGCTGATGGGAGGGGGACTGCTACTGCTCGAACAGCCAAGTCTTGAGTTGTCTCCTGAAGGTAAGTAGGTCCTGTGTCTGTCGCAGGTGGGTGGGAAGAGTGTTCCACCTCTTGGTGGCGAGGTGGGAGATCAATCTGCCACAGGCAGTCGTTCTATAGATGTGTGGGATGGTGGCGAGGGCAAGGCCGGCGGAGTTAAGCTGTCGGGTCTGGGTGTAACAGGAGAGTGATCTGTTGAGGTATTCTACTCCGGTGTTGTGCAGTGCCTTGTAAGCGTGGGTGAGGAGTTTGAACATGATTCTCTTGTTGACGGGGAGCTAGTGTAGGTCTTTCAGGTGGGCTGCGGTGTGGCAGTGGCGGGGGATGTCCAGGATGAGGTGTGTGGAGGCGTTCTGTATGCGTTGCAGTCTTCTCTGGAGCTCGACCATGGTTCCCTCATAGAGGGTATTGCAGTAGTCCAGTTTGCTGCTTACAAGGGCTTGGGTGACTGTCCTTCTGCTTTCAGTGTGGATCCATTTGTAGCTCTTCCGAAGCATGCAGAGGGTGTTGAAGCAGGAGGAAGAGATGGCAGTAACTTGCTGGGTCATTGATAGTGATGAGTCCAGAATTAATCCCAGGTTGTGTGCGTGGTCTGTGGGTGTCGGTGCGGATCCCAGTGTGGCAGGCCACCAAGAGTCGTCCCATGTGGAGGGGGTGGAACAGAGGATGAGGACCTCAGTTTTGTCAGAATTCAGTTTCAGGCAGCTGCTCTTCATCCATTCGGCGATGGCCTTCAGTCCTTCGTAGAGGTTGGTTTTAGCGATGGCGGGGCCCTTGGTGAGGGAGAGGATCAGCTGGGTGTCATTGGCATATGAGACGATGTTGAGGTTGTGAGATCGGGCGATGTTTGCAAGCGGAGCCATGTAGACGTCAAAGAGGGTCGGGCTGAGGGATGATCCCTGGGGTATGCCGCAGATGAGTTTGGTGGCTTCAGAGCAGAATGGAGGGAAGTGGACTCTCTGAGTTCTGTCGGTCATTCTACCACTGTTGGCTGGTGCCAAAGAAAAGTGCTTTGTGTTCATCGCCAATGTCAAGTTGCACCATGTGGCTGATCCTGCACAGCAGACCAAGAGGAACAGCCAGTAGTTCCTGAATCTCTCTCACAACTGGTCAAGAAGTCCCTCTATCAGTTTTAGGCAGAAATGGTGACACCCCTCCGAGCTTGGGGAGGGTGGAAAATGATCTTGCATTAGTTCCACTAACATCTGTTACAAAAAACAATCCAGAAATCACTGATCAATTTGACTCAACTTCAACACAGATGGCAGGTGTCATCTATTATGAACCACCGTGGGAGACCCCTACCAGTTCTCCTCCTACAAATACGGCTCCAGTTTTTGCACAAACTGCTTCTGGATACTTTGCCGACGTCAATAACACTTTTTCAGACTCATTTGCTTCTTCTACATCTGAACTGCCAAGAACACGCAAGCTGATAAATTGGCTTAAAACAACACTTTATTTTCCCATGGAACTATCTGTGGCTTTCCTTGACAGTACTAGATTTCCTCCTTTAGATTGGCTTTGTCATAACATTGTTTTTGTTAGTACATGGTAATTTTCTTCCTGAAAGATCAACAGTTGAACTGGTGGATGAGGTCCTAAAACCCCATTTTTATTCTCACAAAGTCCGCAGACACTTGTCTTTTGTGAACATTTCCGCTATACCAATTCCTGTTGGGATTGTTTGGAATAAAGTCACATTTGATAAATACAGCCCCACGGAGGTCATTCAAATGCCATATCTATTTAAACTTTCAATGAACTATCTGATAATACCCAGAGTTGTTTCTGATGACTAGGATGTGAAAACAGTTCATTCTATGATAACTGAATTGCAGTATTTCACTGTCTTTGAAAGTGAAGATGTTTATCAATCTAAAGACAAGTATGGTGATATGTTTTGCTATAATTATTATGGACACCATTTTATTCACAGAGGAAGTACCCCAAAGACAATTTTTAATTATACACAATGGGACCATTGTCCAACTCCACCACAAGGTAGTTCTAAAACATATTCTGAAAAGTGTGCATATTTTTCTGGGCACAATGTTAAAAATGCTGAGTCATATTACTTTAAATTGCTATCACTGGAAAATGTACACATATTATTGACAGCTTCAAAATTCATTTATTCGGATTCCTTTGTTTCTCGGTTGGCTATAGAAGGCTATGAATATTGGCTGAAGTCGATTGACTTAAAAAGTGTGTGGGGAACAAGAAATTGCAAATAAGGAGAAAGGAAGCTTTATTTAGAACATGCCCGATACCTGTTCAAAGTGTATTTTTAAATTAAACTGTGCAACCAACAAGTTGCTTAGTCTCAGCAAATATTAAGGATTTGAATGCGCCCAGTATTCCTGCCCCTGCAAAATTTTACAAATGGCAAAGGTATATAAATGCAACCGAAGATCAGCTAGATTAATTGGTCCAGAATGGCACGTTTAATGGTTCACTGTCACATCCAGGTGGGCGGTTACTGTGGCCAATAGATACCAACGGGTGTCATAAACGTTTTATAAACTCCACAGGGGGTTTTAGAAAAAGTAGGCAGGACCCCCGCTATGTGTCATCCGAACATGCGGGTATAGTAACAACATACAGTGTAGGGAAACTATGCAAGCAATGGTTGAAGCGTTCATCACTAGATGCTGTTAGAGAACACCTCAGTCTCCTGTCTAATAACACTCACTTACAGAACTTCCTGCTAGGCCTCAGATAACACAGCAGATAGATCAGGAAAACTTACAGAAGGCATTAGCTTTTGTAGATAATGGGATTAATACCCTGTCCTACTGGATATCCACCTTAAACAACATTGTATCTTCTACAAGAGACATAATACAAAGTGATATGTCTTCGTTACACCATGGACAGAGTCAACTAAGGTCCAATATGCAGTTGGGTTGGACACTTCGAACATTGAAGGCAGTTACCTGGCAACACGTTAGAGCAAGGGACATGTTTTCCACATTAAACTTAAGGCGACAACAACTAATGGCTAAGAAAGAAGTGACTTATGTAATGTTAAACATCGAAACGTTAGAAAAGTTGCCTTTTACTGTGGCTGAAATATCATCTGCTGAGTGGTTAATACACAGGGTCATTAATCTGCCTATTTCAACACTTCAATTCACGTCCTGCTGAAAACACATTCCAGTAGGTAGATATGAAAGGCTAGGGGATAGTTACAAATATAAGGTGTGGAGCTGCCTTTCTCGTACAAATGTCTCAGTAGCATGAAAGAGGTCTTTCTTAGCGGTAGTGAATGCAAGACGTATGTCAGCCATTTAATGGTTTGTACACAGCTGTCCTTGCTTGGGGCATGTAACGCTTTGGCAGCAAATGTGGCTTTTTATCTGAAGGGAGTTCCAGTCCCCTTGATTAGACCTGCGTTCCAGGTACTCTCCAATGGCAGCTATATCCTCCTCAATAGTGAAAACTGCTGTGGGATGCGAGCCGGAATAGTTTATATTGTTTCGGTCTCTAAGATTGTTACATGCTGCCGGAATGTACTTTTTCCTCCTACAAGACAGAGGGAAGTAGCTGAGATTTGAACCCCTATTGCTACTTCTAATGTGAATTTTGAAAAGTTGACAAGTTGGACAGACTCAAGGCTTTATTGTTCCAAAAACATATGGCGCTCACATCTGCAAGCGAGACCTATGCACTTCAGATGGCAAACTCATCAGCAGAGATACAGTCTTTTAAGCCTTTTAAGTACTAGCTTTCCGAGACACTTTGGTGAGCTTGTGGGACGAATATGTATGCGTCCAGTACTACTGGAATCGCACATTTCTTTAAGGCTGTTGATTCTGGTTTTGTTCACACCTTCTCCTCTATATTAGGTTTAATACTATTAGCCATCCACTCAATATTTTCCAGTATTTTGGGGGTATTTCCGATAACTTTGTCTACTATAGATGGCATTTTGCTATTGCTACTTTTTCTGCGCAAAGGTTGTCGTGCCACAACAAGGAGGACTGAAAGAGCTCCCACCAGTGCAGCTGTGTCATAAACGCATGATGCAGTACTTTAGAGCAACACTCCTGGAGCTATTGGAGTGCGACTGGTCTCTGTCATTCAGACCAGTTTTGCAATTTGTGAAGCCTGTGTTTTGGTGCCTCTGGTGCTTTCATTGGACGCTGATCTGTTGATGTTCTCGCTGAGGACTCATTACCAGACATGTGCGTTGAGGGTGCGTTTGCTATGAGAAGCTGCTTATGAGTTGCCCTTCATGGAGGATGCAGCTCTGTATTCATTTTTGGACACATCAAGGAATGCTGCTGCTTTGGCTGACGCTCAGGCTTTGGAACACAAATGCGCCTTGGTTCTTCTTGGTGATGAGTTTCCTACTTTACTACCTGCCAAAGTGGAAGATTTCCTGTCTTCAATTATCCCGGATTCGATTGGCAACTTCCAAAATGACTCTGACTCTGGAATTTCTGCCTTTTTTACGCCACATGTTTTTTTAAAAATTGTCCTTTTGTATATGCTCAAGTGCCTTTCTTGACTTGTCATTATTGACATTTTTACATATCAAGTCACAATATGCAAACTATCTCATGCATATTAATGACGTTGATCGTATAGCTGACCAACTGCGAATGTCCAATTAGTATGTTTGTCAGTGTACAAAATCAGAATTAAATCGGTAAAAGTCAGTGTTAGCAATCACTTTTACCAAATCAATTTTTAGGACAGCTGGCCTTAGGTTTGAAGGTAAAAAATGTTGTCCTGGTTGACCTGCATTTGGACCTGACCTGTGCTCTATTGTGGTTGGCCTGAAAATCAGGTACATCCTGGTCACATTCAAAGTACCAGTTTTCAATGCTGCTTTATTTTTTCTAGATGCTTTTCCCTTAAATTTTAAAACCTCATGTCTCTGGTTCCCTTCATCTTATTTTAACTGTGTTGGTGTCTTTTACATCAACAAATGTATTTTGTTGTGTAGTGAATCCTAGTTCGTTTTAATGGGATAGCAGGAGTTAGCTTAGCCGCTGGCTTGTAGACTCGTGCCCCCATCACCTAGTGACTTTTAACCTACTTAGCTTGCTCTGTCTTAGCCCATTTAATTATTTATTTCTTCTAAGATGGCTGCCTTGTTTATAGTTAGGCCACTTGTTATGAGATACATTATCAGTGTCACCGTGCCAAGGCGTCAAGATCAAGCACCAAAGACAAACAAACAGTAGATGTTCACACTTAGGGATTTTCCCTCTCTATACTTTCGAGGGATTGTTGATATTAATTGCCGTCCCAAGCATGCCTGTTATCTATTGTTTTGGAATACACCTATGTCAGGGGACCTTGTAGATCTGTATAAATACATCATCCTTTAGACAGATAATCAGAGGGATTCTGACCAGAGGGCATCGCCACCATCGCTGATACCGATGCTGCAGTCATCTTGACGCTGACCCAGTCTTCGTGTCCCTGCGGAGTCTGAGATAGAGACCTCATTCCAAGGTAAAGAGGGTCGGGGGCTCCTCTCATGGACACGACTTTGGCAGATTAGGTTTAGCAAACCCAGCTCTCCTTTAGGTAGGAGGTTAGGCCTATTCACATTAGGGTATTAGGGCACATTCCATCTTATATATATCTATTTCATGTATTGCAAAATGGTGGGGGTCTTCATAACAATGACTCTTTTCTTCACAATACTGTTACTTGCTATATTCATTATCCTAATCATTGCAGTTCATGCAACTTATCGCAAATTGCAGTTATGTTAAATAAAAACTATTATAACTTCACTGCATCTGTGTTATTGCCTTTGTTTGTATGAGACATAATATATCTGTGAGAAAAGGGTAATGTCCGTTTAACCACGACATTCCCTGAGATATCTTATTTTGAGTCCATGCGTAAATGACTGCCATAAATCACCTTTTACTATAGTGTTTCTGGTGAGGTACTGCTAGTGAGCCGGTAAGGTTGGGACAACAGTTGCGACTTGTTGTAGGAAAGACTCAGTCACCTACAAACAAAAGTACTGTCATCCTTAGACCAGCAGTCTTGCTCAGAGCAAGAGTCCAAACTACGACATGGCGCCACCAACGATGTTGTTTAGGCACTAATTTACGGATACCCTGACTATCACTGTCTCACAGACAACAGGTACCCTGAGTACCATTATACAGAGACGTCCGTGGTCTTTGGGAGAATCCTCCTCGGCTGAAAAGGTAACACCTAATTAAGCTGTAGGTTGTTCGAGCTCGAACTCATAAAAAGGAAAATGCAGGCAGAGCATCGATTTTTGGCGCAAAGCAGGTGGCGTGCCGTTTTTGAGCTGCGTTGCAGGTGGTGCATCAAAAATTTCCCTGCATGGAGTTCTGTGTGTGGATTCCAGTCCATGTTCTGACAACCTCACCTCTCAAGGGCCCAGGGACTGGATAGAACACCACTTGGCAGGGGAGGAGTCTCAGCAGCAAGTCCAGGTGCTGGCAGAGAAAGTCTTTGATGGCCTTTGATGGCAAGCTCAGTTCAAGCCCTTGGAGATTATTCTCAAGCAGGAATGCACAGCAAAGTCCAGTCTTTGTCCCCTTTCACAGGCAGAAGCATCAACTGCAGGATAGCCCAACAAAGCACAGTCACTGGCAGGGGCAGCACTTCTGCTCAGCTCTTTGGGTTTTTTTCCTTGGCAGAGGTTCCTCTTGATTCCAGAAGTAATCTAATAGTCTGGGGTTTTGGGTCCACTACTTATACCACTTTCTGCCTTTGAAGGTGCCCAGAGCTCCTCCAGTGTGTCCCAGACCTCTGCCGTCTTGGATGCAGAGGTGTGAGGGCACAATGGACACCTCTGAGTGGCCAGTGCCAGCAGGTGACGCCAGAGACCCCTCCTGATAGGTGCTTACCTTTCTCTGTAGCCAATCCTCCTCTGAGGGCTATTTAGGGTCTCTCCTGTGGGTTTCTCGTCAGATAACGAATGCAAGAGCTCATCAGAGTTCCTCTGCACTTCCCTCTTCGACTTCTGCCAAGGATTGACCGCTGACTGCTCCAGGACGCCTGCAAAACCGCAACAAAGTAGCAAGAAGACTACCAGCAACTTTGTAGCGCCTCATCCTTCTGGCTTTCTTGACTGTTTCCTGGTGGTGCATGCTCTGAGGGCTGTCTGCCTTCACCCTGCACTGGAAGCCAAGAAGAAATCTCCCGTGGGTTGACGGAATCTTCCCCCTGCTAACGCAGGCACCAAACTTCTGCATCACCTGTCCTCTGGGTCCCCTCTCATCTTGACGAGCGTGGTACCTGGAACACAGGAGCTGGATCCAAGTATCCCCGAAAGTCCAGTGGCCCTTCTGTCCAAATTTGGTGAAGGTAAGTCCTTGCCTCCCCACGCCAGACAGTAATCCTGTGTCCTGCGTGAACTGCAGCTGCTAGGGCTTCTGTGCACTTTTGCAAGACTTCCTTTGTGCACAGCCTAGCCCAGGTCCCCAGCACTCCGTCCTGCATTGCCCAACTCACTGAGCTGGACTCCGACTTCGTGGGACCCTCTTTTGTTGTGCTGAGTCGACTGTCGTGCTCAGATCTTCTGAACCCCTGTTCAGGTGCTTCTGTGGGTGGTGCCTGCTTTCCATATTGCTGAGCACCCCCTCTGTCTCCTCCTCCAAGGGGTGACCTCCTGGTCCTTCCTGAGCCCTGGCAGCACCCAAAATCCTCAACTGCCACTCTTGCAGCTAGCAAGGCTTGTTTGCGGTCTTTCTGTGTGGAAACAACTCTGTATCCTTCAGCACGCCGTGGGACATCTTCTAACAAAAGGAGAAGTTTCTGGCACCTTCCGTTGTTGCAGAATCTTGGCTTCTTCCACCCAGAGGCAACCCTTTTGAACCTTCATCCGGGGTTTAGTGGGCTCCTGCCTCCCCTGGACACTTGCGTGACTCCTGGACTTGGTCCCCTTCCTATACAGGTCCTCAGGTCCAGGAATCCGTCTTCAGTGATTCGCAGTCAGTTGTTGTCTTTGCAGAATCCCCTATCTCGACTTTACTGTCTTACTGGGGTAGTAGGGTAAACTTACTCCTACTTTCCAGTGTCTTGGGGTGGGGTATCTTGGACACCCTTAGCTTTTTCTTACACTCCCAGCAACCCTCTACATACTACACTAGGCCTGCGGTCCATTCGTGGTTTGCATTCCACTTTTGGAGTATATGGTTTGTGTTGCCCCGAGGCCTATTGTCTCCTATTGCATTCTAGTGTGTTCTACAGTGTTTGCACTACTTTTCTAACTGTTTACTTACCTGATTTTGGTTTGTGTGTATATTTTGTGTATTTTACTTACCTCCTAAGGGAGTATATCCTCTGAGATACTTTTGGCATATTGTCACTAAAATAAAGTACCTTTATATTTAGTAACTCTGAGTATTGGGTTTCTTATGATATAGTGCTAAGTGATATAAGTGGTATAGTAGGAGCTTTGCATGTCTCCTAGTTCAGCCTAAGCTGCTCTGCTATAGCTACATCTATCAGCCTAAACTGCTAGAACACTTCTAATCTACTAATAAGGGATAACTGGACCTGGCACAAGGTGTAAGTACCACAAGGTACCCACTATAAGCCAGGCCAGCCTCTTACACCTGTGATTTCAAATAAAATGCCAATAAAGACATTTTTAAAAAAAGTATGTATTTCCACATCATACACTATGGCCTGTAGAAAAGTTCAATAAGACAATCAGGGATTAGACAATTTCTACATGCTGTAGGGGTCCGAGAACATACACTGTACACTTGGCAGCAGTCTAAAAAAAAAAAAAAAATCAGCAATTAACAGGGGCGTTGATGCATTCTGCAGCACACATGGAAAGATGAAATTACCTCTCTGGATTATTATTTTTGTGCAGGAAAGTGTCCCTGTATGCACAAAAACAATCCTTCATGCAACACAGACACCCTTGCACCATGGTGCAAGGAGACCTGCGTTGATGCTATACAGCCAATTGTGTACCAGGACAGGGGGAACGGACAGGAATGCACCATATTTCTTAAATACTGTGCATTCACACCCTTTCACATTGGTGTAGGGCAGCGCTGCAAGAAGACCTGTGGCTCTGCCCTATGCCAATCTCTTGTAAATATGCCACTGAGTAAAAAGCAATACAAAAATAACACAGTCGAAGAGTACTACAACATCATGTGTGAGATAGCCTTCCTCTAGATCCTCACCCAGAAAGTCAATTATATTTGCAGGTAATTATTTATTTATAAAATTTCAAACCTATTCGAATTTCTGAAACAGACAACTCAGTTCCGAATTTTGGACAAGTGGTTTGGTAATTGGCATGCTTATTTTCTCTAATTCTGGTGTGACCTTTGCCAACCTCTCATTACTCATAATTCTGATATCTCTAAAAGGCAGACGTGTTACCGAACAAATATTCCAGCAACAAATTACTTTTATATTTTAATTTCAATACAACAGACAATTGTAAAAATGGGAAACACTGTGACTATTTTATTTTTAATGATATGCAAATTCTAACAATGCACTGTGACCTACGTTTTGTTCAAGTGAAGCTCACTTTAGATGGAACACGTTCCAAAGTCGGTGTTGAAAGAAATAAAACATATCCACTTGGTGATTGTGAATACATGCTGAAAGCTTAGCTCTCTTCACATCTGGGTTCATAACTAGCATCTTTTGTCTGTGTAACCTAATATTTTCAAACAGCATTAATAATTAATTGCCCTGGTACAGACATACGATTATTTTCCAAGACCTATTTAATTCATTGGCTTTCTCTTTGTCACGAAGTGCAATTTGATAAAGGAATATTCTTAAACACATTTACTCAATGCCAGTGGAATTTGTTTCGTTTTCTGCACAACGTGTGTGTTAGAACAGTGAATCCAGAGAAACTGTGTGCTATATGCCGCACCTGCCTATGAAATATATGTATAATGTGACGTGCCTCGTCCATTTGTATTTAATAATATTAATATAAATATTTAGGGCCATATTTATACTTTTTGACGCAAAACTGCGCTAACGCAGTTTTGCGCCCCAAAAATTAGCGCCGGCTAACGCCATTCTGAAGCGCCATGCGGGCGCCGTATTTATTGAATGACGTTAGCCGGCGTTAGTCGACCGGCGCTGCCTGGTGTGCGTGAAAAAAAACCACGTACACCAGGCAGCGCCGGCGTAGGGAAAAATGGCGTTTGGGCGTCCCAAAATAGGGCAAGTCAGGCTGAGGCAAAAAAATCGTCTTAACCCGATTTGCGCCATTTTTTTTTGTCGCCCAGACGCCATTAACATGACTCCTGTCTTAGCAAAGACAGGAGTCATGCCCCCATGCCCAATTGCCATGCCCAGGGGACTTTTGTCCCCTGGGCATGGTCATTGGGCATAGTGGCATGTAGGGGGGCACAAATCAGGCCCCCCTATGCCACAATTTTTTTTTTTTTTTAAACTTACCACAACTTACCTTTTCTTCCCTGGGATGGGTCCCTCCAGCCTTGGGTGTCCTCCTGGGGTGGGCAAGGGTGGCAGGGGGTGTCCCTGGGGGCTTGGGAGGGCACCTCTGGGCTCATTCTGAGCCCACAGGTCCCTTAACGCCTGCCCTGACCCAGGCGCTAAAATCCGGCGCAAATGCGGGTTTTTTAGTCCTGCCCACTCCCAGGTGTCATTTTTGCCCGGGAGTATAAATCCGACGCAATAGCATCGGAGTCATTTTTTAAGACGGGAACGCCTACCTTGCATATCATTAACGCAAGGAAGGTGTTCACGGAAAAAAAATGACGCTAACTCCATGAACTTTGGCGCTAGATGCGTCTAAGGCCAAAGTATAAATATGGAGTTAGTTTTGCGTCTAATTTGCGTCGAAAAAAACGACGCAAATTCGGCGCAAACGGAGTATAAATATGCCCCTTAATCTCAACCTTTTTATGTATGCACATGTTACTGAACAGGTTATAAAATGTAATGTAAAATAAAAAAAATTGTAACTTTAGGGGTTTTATTAACAAAATTAAAGAATAAGCCAACTCATATAATTGTAGGTTTTGCTTGAAAGATAGGTCTTCGTTACAAAAGGCTTGTTAACTCCACAGGAAGATCCTGGGACGGAACTAACGATTCTTCCAGGAGAAACCAGAAATCCTGGACTTGCTTTTCTTTGTATCATCCCTGGGGGTACCGCTCTGGGCAACTCGTACTGGCAGTATCCCCAGGAGGGATTCCACTGTATGCAAGTCGATGTTTTCCAGTTGCTCTGGGTCGGGAATTATTGTATCTGCAAATTATGTGATAATTATGCAGAAGCTTGAGTAAGCAGAAAAGCCTGCCCCCAACTGAAGTTAAAAGCCCTCTGCTCCCCATACCATTGATGTCTCTTTCAGCATTCATGCCCACTAGGCACCAGGGGGGTTTGTTTATTTGGGCATTTTTTGTTGTTTTATGTGTTGGGAACGACCTCTTAGGCAAGGGTTGCTCCCTAAGGGGGAATTATGTATTTCCCCGTTTCTGCCCCCATTGGGGGCAGATCAGCCTCTTATTTGTAGGCCGATCTGCTGACAAAGGGGCAGAAGCCACTAGAAACCAGGGATTGTTTTGTGAGTTTTTCTGTGTAGGGAGGTGGACTCTTGGGCAAGGGTGACCTCCCAAAGGGGACAAAGCACTGTTGGGCAGTTCTGTCCCCCTTAGGGGAAGATCGACATATTATTTTTAGGCACATCTGCCCCCATGGGGGACAGAAGCCACTTAGAGCCAGGGATATTGTGTGTGTGTGGTTTGTGTGGGGGGTGGCGCCCCCTTGAGCAAGAATGGCCCCCCAAAGAGGGAAATATATTTTACGTCATTTCTGCCCCCCTTGGGAGCAGATCAGTCTATTTTTTTCAGGCCAATCTGCCCCCAAGGGGGAAGAAGCCACTGGAAGCCAGGGATTGTTTTTGTGTTTTTTTTTTATGGGGTGCCCCTTGGGCAAGGGTCACTCCCCAAAGGGGGAAAAGCACTGTTGGGCAGTTCTTCACCCTTTGGGGGCAGATTGGCCTATATTTTTTAGGCCCATCTGCCCCCAAGGGGGGCAGAATCGACTTAGCGCCAGGGATCTTGTGTGTGTGTGCTTTGTGTGGGAGGGTGGCCCCTTCGGCAAGGATTGTCCCCCCAAAGGGGACAATACATTTTATTCCATTTCTGCTTGGGGGTAGATGGGCCTATTTATTGTTAGGATGGGCAGAAGCCACCAAGATGCAAGGGATTTTTTTTTTCGTTGTTTTTTTTGTGTTGGGGGAACCATGAGTCCTAACCGGTATAGGCTTCTTCTTTGGATGCTGCATTTTGTTGGTAATGCTTTAGCCTTGCCATGAGATCACCCTGATTCTGACCGTCTTTGATTAGGCCTGTCCTTGATCATTTTGTAGATCGGTTTTCAGAGGTCTATATTCCAGGCAAAGAAATAGCTGAGGACGAGTCTTTGGTCCTCTTCAAGGGTCGTTTGGTTTTTAGGCAGTACATTCCTAGCAAGAGGGCACAATATGGAATTAAATTGTATATGCTGTCTGAAAGTAGTACAGGATATGTGTATAGTTTCCGTGTCTACACTGGTAGGGATTCCAGTATTGCCCCCCTGGTTGTCCTCCCACTTTTGGAGTTACTGAGAAAATTGTGTAGGAACTTGGTAGACAACTGTTCAACAAAGGTCACCATTTGTACGTATATAACTTCTACACTGGAGTGCAGTTGTTCAAGGAATTGTTTAGAGTGGACACTGTTGCTTGTGGCACAATTCGTTGTAACCAGAAAGGCTATCCAAGGGAGCTTGTCTGTAAAAAACTTGGGAGGGAACAGTGCAGTGCCTTGCAGAATGATGAGCTGCTAGCTTTGAACTTTTCAGACAGGAGGGATGTCTACATGCTAAGTACCATTCATGATGAGAGTACTTCCCCCGTGACTGTTTGGGGCCAGGTTGCTGAAGTGAGCAAACCTGTGTGCATTTTAGATTATAATAAGCACATGGGAGGTGTAGATAGAGTTGATCAGAGGTTTGAACATTATACTGCTATTCGTAAGTCTTACGTTTGGTATAAGAAGTTAGCAATTCACCTCTTCCACTTAGCAACTTTTTATGCTTTTATTGTGTTTAAGGATAGGTCTCCAGAGTCAAAGATGACATTTGTGAAATTTCAGGAGTCAGTGACAGAGAGCCTTATTGTGATGGAACAGGCCAGAGTTCCTAGAGAAGCAGTGGTGGAGGATGTGGCTAGATTGAAAGATCGCCACTTTGCTGAGCACATTCCTCCCACACCCAAAAAAGACTTTCCAGCTAAGAAATGTAGAGAGTGTTTTCAAATAGGTATCCGGAGGGAGACTCGAATGTACTGCCCAGATTGTCCTTCAAAGCCTGGGCTGTGTGTGGGTGGTTGTTTCAAGAATTACCACACCCAGAAGAATTACTGGGAACAACCATGAGTGAGTTTTGTATTTGCATGTACTTAGTTATCCTTTTGTGTTTGTAGTTTTGTAATTATTTCTAATTAGTTAGTGGTTTCTTTGTGTAAAAAACAAAAGTGATGCCATTGTGTGTGGAGTGGTGCTTGGCTGATGGTGTACATATTGACTTGCTGTTGGCTACAGCAACACACTGTCAGCCAAACGCCAGTCCACACACTCCCATCAGCTGGTGTGATTGCTGTACCAGGCATGTGGGCGTACGTAAGTGATAGGCCCTTGAGTGGCGCTGTCTGTCGATGCGAGAGTTGTAATGTGCTGGGCCTGTGGCTGATGGCGTGAATGGTCTTGTGCATGTCATGTATGAAAGGTGTATGAATGGACTGTAAAGCGGTTGGTGCCTTGCCGTGGCTTTACAGCTCACGAGCTGTGAGTTATTGGTTCAGTTTTTTGGGCTTTCAGTTATTAACAGTGCATTTCATTTTTGTGAAATCTCTTGTCAATAAAATTGGATCTACTGAACCATCACTCACCCTCATGCCAAATCCAACCAGTATGTGTGCTAAAAATGACAAAACCTGCTCCGCTGTAAGCAGGTGTTGAAGCACACCTGTGACACGCTAGGTGTCTTGGGTGGGACCCCGATGATGAAGCATGCCACCAACTTGGTTGGTGGGTGAGGGGTCTTTTTAACATAACCTAAGTGTGTTTCTTTTCACAATTTTAGTGTTTGGAACATCACATAAGTATGTGGACACACCAAAATGATCGATTGCAAAACTACCTGTGTTTGGTGGGGGGGCACCTATGTTTTTCGTCCCGGGTGCGGCCTTCATCTAGTGAAACCTACCAAACCCAGACATGTTTTAAAAATAGACACCCCAAGGAGTCCAAAGAGGTGTGGCTTGCCTGGATCCCCAAACATTTTGTTACCCAGACTCCTCGCCCACCTCCAAATTTGCATAAAAAATCATATTTTCCTCACTTTTCTTTGCAGGATCATCGCTGCAGCACAAATTTCCTACCACCCAGCATTCCCCTCAGTTCCCCAAGTAAAAGATGTATAAAAGAAAAATATGTGCTCATCAACTCGCTGTGCTATCCCTTCAATCTCTACAAGTCTTTGGCCTTTTTCTGTTGCAGGCACCAGGCCCACCCACACAAGTGAGGTACCATTTTTATCGGGAGACTTTGGGGAACGCTGGGTGGAAGGACATTTGTGGCTCCTCTCAGACTCCAGAACTTTCTGTCACAGAAATGAGAGGAAAAAGTGTTTTTTGGCCAAATTTTGAGGTTTGCAAAGGATTCTGTGTAACAGAACCTGGTGAGAGCCCCACATGTCACCCCATCTTGGATTCCCCTAGGTGTCTAGTTTTCAAAACTGCGCAGGTTTGCTAGGTTTCCCTAGGTGCCGGCTGAGCTACAGTCCAAAATCCACAGCTAGGCACTTTGCAAAAAACAGCTATGTTTTCTTTGTGAAAATGTGATGTGTCCACGTTGTGTTTTGGGGCTTTACCTGTCGCGGGCGCTAGGCCTACCCCCACAAGTGAGGTACCATTTTTATTGGGGGACTTGGGGGAACGCTGGTTGGAAAGAAATTCGTGGCTTCTCTCAGATTCCAGAACTTTCTGTCACCGAAATGAGAGGAAAACAAGCCAGAGGACAACCTTTTTCAAGGTTTGGATTTCATTTTAGTGGGGTCTTGATTTTTGTCAGAAGACCTGTCTGTCAATCTCAGGACCATCCCTTTGGTTTTATATTCTCTCTGCTGCTTACTGGTTTCAGGTGTCAGGGCCTGATTATGATCTTAGTGGACGGGGTTACTCCATCACAAATGTGACAGATATCCAAGCCACTGTATTACGATTGGATTCTGTTACATGGGGATCACAATATGTTGGACGGAATATCCGTCATGTTTGTGACAGAGTATTCCATCTGCCAAGATTGTAATCAGGCCTTTGTAACAGCTTTTGGGTTCATGGACACTTTGTCCAGTTTTGGGCATTGATTCCTGTGTTATAGGACTCTCAGTGTTCTTTTGGCAGTTTTCCTAGTTATATGCTTCTATGAAACTTGATGGTTCTGGGAAAAGTTAGTTCAGAGAAGGAAACATTTGCCCTTTGAGTTGGAATGCCTGCAGTGGCTCTCTTCTGGTCAGTTAGAGGGAGGTTTTGAGTCCCCAGGCTCCAGGTTTAATTATATCCTATCCGTGTATAGGAGTTTTCATGGCTGCTTCAGGGATTCCTGCATTTTGATTATGTAGTGCTGGAAATTTGCCCTTTTGATAGGGTCACCCTGGATGATTTGCCTTTTTGCTGAACCCAAGTTTTTGGCATTAGAACTCTGTGCACTTTACTCCTCCTAACCAACAACAACATGCTTGTGCTCCCTCTTTTAGCATGTTGAAATTGATATGTTGTGCAGCCATTTTAGTTATAGCTTCATGTATGTTATTTTAGCACACTAGGCCTGCCGCTGTGCACTTTAACCTAGATATATTTTATTCAGCTTTGTTTATTTTTTTAACAATAGCCACATTTGTTTTCTTGTTTTATTTTATCTCTATCTCTCTGTTCTTGTTTATTACCAGCACAACATTCTCAAACAAGACATTCTTGTTCACTCTGTGCTTTTTTCAAGGCTGTAGTAAGAAAAGTTGCCAGAGAACCTGGTAAAAGTTTTGTCTCTGACATTCATAGAAAAACACACATCCTTATGTAGGGACATTTTCTCAGAACATCAGATGTTTTATTATAAAAATACTTCATTGTCCCTTAAACATTAGAGGGAGATTCCAGCCAGAGAACCACAACTGTATGCTGATTGCTGAACGCTTCGCTACAGCTGCTGATGCAGACTTCAGGCCTTTGCTGAGGTATGGGGGATGCCCTTCAGGTTCCCAGGGGAACCTGAAGGGCAGAATTAGAGCTTAACATCTTGTGCTCTATTGTAGCCTAGGTTGGAATTAGTCTATTGACTCTAGTGACAACATGGTACGGTTATTTCTATTCTTTACTCTCCTTGTCACAATTCTAATCTTGTCATGCTGTATCGTCCTGGTTATGGCAGTACATGCTTTGCTATCTAAGATGCAGTCACTTCATTAAAACCTTATTGAAACATATACTGCTTCTGTTTGTCATTGTGTATATGAGACTAATGTAACTGAGAGAATAGGATGAGACCTGAGTGACCACTGTTTCCCTGAGAAATCAATTCTGTCATGCGCTCGGCTGCCCAATCATCCCTGCTCTTGAGTAGAGATGAGGCACTGCTAGTTAGGCGGAGCAAAACCCGGATTGGTGTGACAGGTGTCACCTGTAGTGGGTAAGACTCAGTCTCCCACAGCGCAGGCAATTCTGCCACTCAAAATCCAGTAGTCTCATTAGAATAATAAGAGCCTGCGTGACAGCTATATTTAACTGTAAATCCATATGATATGCTACAGATTGTACCCAGGGCCTGTAAGTAAATTTCACTACTGGGCTGCAGCACTCATCATGCCAACCACAGCAGTGACAGAGCAAACATGCCTCTAGGCCTACCATTGTAGCCTGGCTGTGCAGATTTGAACTACAAATTCACCCTGTCAAAATAAACTCTTTCTGACAGGTCAAAACCTTCCTTATAAATATTATTAAGTCACACTAAAGTAGGCCTTATTACCTTTAGAGCAGGATGCAACGTATTTTAAATTAGAACATATAAAAGTTTACTGTTCAACATGTACTTACAGTGAAAAATGCCCAAAAGCTTATTTCACCGTAGCAAGGCTTGCTGATCAATCAATCAAACAATCAATCATTGAATTTATAAAGCGCGCTACGTACCCGTGAGGGTTTCAAGGCGCTGGGGGGGGGGAGAGCTGGTGTTACTGGTCGAAGAGCCAGGTCTTGAGGAGTCTTTTGAAGGTGAGTAGGTCTTGAGTCTGTCGCAGGTTGGTGGGGAGGGTGTTCCAGGGTTTGGCGGCGAGGTATGAGAGGGATCTGCCGCCGGAGGTCTTTCTTCGAATGTGGGGGAACGACGGCAAGGGCGAGGTTAGTGGAGCGGAGCTGACGGTTTGGGGTGTAGAAGCTGAGTCTGTTGTTTAGGTAGGCTGGTCCGGTGTCGTGGAGCGCTTTGTGAGCGTGGGTAAGAAGCTTGAAAGTGATCCTTTTGTCCACGGGGAGCCAGTGAAGGTTTCTCAGGTGGTGGGAGATGTGGCTGTGGCGGGGTACATTAAGGATCAGCAGGGCGGAGGCGTTTTGGATACGTTGGGGGCATAGTAGGTCTTTTGCTGGGATGCTTGTGCAGAGTGCGTTGCCGTAGTCCAGCCTGCTGCTGACGAGGGCCTGTGTCACTGTTCTTCTTGTTTCTGTCGGGATCCACTTGTAGATTCTGCGGAGCATGCGGAGTGTGTTGTAGCAGGAGGAGGAAACTGCGTTGACCTGTTTAGACAAGGTGAGGGAGGAGTCGAGGATGAACCCCAGATTGCGAGCGTGGTCGGACGGTGTCGGCGGGGTTCCCAGTGCGGTGGGCCACCAGCAGTGGTCCCAGGCGGAGGGGATGGGTCCGAGGATGAGGACCTCCGTCTTGTCCGAGTTCAGTTTCAGACGGCTGTTTCTCATCCATTCGGCGATGGATTTCATTCCCTCGTGGAGGATGGTTTTGGCGGTGCGTGGGTCTTTGGTGAGTGAGAGGATAAGCTGGGTGTCGTCGGTGTAGGTGAGAATGTTGAGGTTGTGTTGTCGGGCCACTTGAGCGAGGGGGGCCATGTAGATGTTGAACAGCGTCGGGCTGAGGGATGAGCCTTGGGGGATGCCACAGATGATGACGGTGGCTTCGGAGCGGAAGGGGGGGAGGCAGACTCTCTGGGTTCTGCCGGAGAGGAATGAGACGATCCAGTCGAGGGCTTTTCCTTGAATTCCAGTTTCATGGAGGCGTGATTTCAGGGTGCGGTGGCAGACTGTGTCGAAGGCAGCAGATAGGTCCAGGAGGATGAGGGCTGATGTTTCGCCGTTGTCCATTTGGCGTCTGATTTCGTCTGTGGCGGCGAGAAGGGTGGTTTAGGTGCTGTGGTTTCGTCTGAAGCCAGACTGGGAGGGGTCTAGGATGCCGTTGTCTTCGAGGTGGCTGGTTAGTTGTGTGTTGATGATTTTTTCAATCACCTTTGCTGGGATAGGGAGCAGGGAGATGGGTCGGAAGTTCTTGAGGTCGTTGGGGTCTGTTTTAGGCTTCTTGAGGAGGGCGCGGATTTCGGCGTGTTTCCATTTTTCAGGGAAACTCGCTGTTTCGAAGGAGATGTTGATGACCTTCCGTAGTTGGGGGGAGATGGTGGAGTCGGCTTTGTTGTATTCGTGGTGGGGGCAGGGGTCTGACAGAGATCCTGAGTCGATGGAGTTCATGATCTTGCAAGTCTCTGTGTTGTTCACGTTGGTCCAGGAGGTCAGGTGGTTTGCACAGGTGGAGTGTTCGGGGGTGGAGTCTGGCGTGGGAGTGGCGTCAAAACTGTTGTGGATGTCGGTGATCTTCCGGTGGAAGAAGGTGGACAGTGCGTTGCAGAGTTCTTGGGATGGAGGGATGTCATTGATGTTGGCGCTGGGGTTGGACAGTTCTTTCACGATGCTGAAGAGCTCTTTGCTGTCGTGTGCGTTGTTGTCCAGGCGGTTTTTGAAGTGGGATCGTTTGGCTTGTCTGATGAGTTGGTGGTGCTTGCGGGTGGCGTCCTTGTGGGCTGTGAGGCTGTCAGGTGTGCGTTTGAGGAGCCATTCCTTTTTTAGCTTCCGACAGTCGCGTTTGGAATTTAAGAGCTCGTCGGTGAACCAGGCGGCTTTTCTTCTGGCTTGGTTGTTGGTGGGTTTTTTGAGTGCACAAGAGTGTTGGCGCAGTCGTTGATCCACAGGGTGAGGTTGTTGTCGGCGGTGTCTGGGTCGGTGGAGTCGGGGGGTGGGTTCTGGGCGAGGGCGTTGGTAAGCTGGTCTTCCGTAACTTTGCTCCAGCATCGGCGGGGTGGTTGTTGGGTGCGATGGTGCTCGGTATGTTTCTCGTAGGTGAAGTGGATGCAGTGGTGGTCGATCCAATGGAGTACTGTGGTATGGTTGAAGATGACGTGGGCGCTTGAGGAGAAGATGGGATCAAGCGTGTGGCCGGCGATGTGGGTTGGTGTGTTGACGAGTTGTCTGAGGCAGTGGTTGGTGAGGTTGTCGATCAGGGTAGTGGAGTTGTTGTTGTTGCTGTTCTCCAGGTGAAAATGTAGGTCCCCGAGGAGGATGTAATCCGTTGAGGTGAGTGCGTGGGTGCTGGTGAGGTCGGCGAGGGATTCGCTGAATGGTGCTCGTGGTCCGGGGGGTCTGTAGATGAGCGTTCCTCTGAGAGTGTTGTTGGGGTCGGTGTGGATGCGGAAGTGTAGGTGTTCGGCGGTCTTGAGGGAGTCGTCAGTGTGGGTGTCGACCTTGAGGGAGGATTTGTGGGCGATGGCAATACCTCCTCCGATTCCGTTGTTGCGGTCCTAACGGATGATCTTGTAGCCATCCGGGATGGCTATTTTGATGTCGGGCACCGAGGAGTCGTTCCACCACATTTCAGTCAGGAAGGCTACGTCTGGGGCGGTGGAGTCAGAGCTCGATGGCGTGCTTGCGTGCGGAGCGGGTGTTGAGGAGTATGCATTGGAGGTGGTTAGTTTCGGTCTTTGTTGGTTTCGTTGTTCTGTCGCAGGTGAATCTGCAGGTGCGGCATGCGAAGGGTCCGTGGGTGTTCCTTGGTGAGGGCTGGGAGCATGCTGTGATGCGGCAGGGATTGAGGGCGTTGAGTTGGACGGCCGTGTAGCGGTGACTGGAGGTGCAGGGGTCTCACGGACCAGGGGGGGTGGTGCTGGGCACGGTCCAGGCATGGACGGGCACAGACGGGCTTGCCTTTGGCGCGCCAGCTTGCGCCGCGGCTGCCATAAGAGGAGGGGAGGGGAGGGTGGGAGTGGCAGCTGGGAGGCAGGAGGGCCTGTCCAATGTGAGGGCTGGGGGGCGGGGCCGCAGGGGACGCAGCGGCAGGAAAAGACTGGCTAATGGAGCGGTGAGAAGGAGGGGGGAGGTGGAAGGGGCCGCAGGGGCCGCAGCGGCGGGGAAATAGACAGAAGGAAAACGGAAATGGAGGTGGCGCGGAGTCGGAGCGGGGAGCGACCTGCCTGCGGAAGCAGGGTCAAAGGTTGCTCCCTGTTACGGCGCCGCGGCTGCAATTAGAGGAGGGGAGGGTGGGAGTGGCAGCTGGGAGGCGGGAGGGCCTGTCCAATGGGAGGGCTGGGGGGCGGGCCGCAGGGGACGCAGCGGCAGGAAAGGACTGGCTAATGGAGCGGTGAGAAGGAGGGGGGAGGCGGGAGGAGCCGCAAGGGGTGCAGCGGCGGGGATATAGACAGAAGGAAAACGGTAATGGAGGTGGCGCGGAGCGGGGAGCGACCTGCCTGCGGAAGCAGGGTCGAAGGTTGCTCCCTGTTACCACGCCGCGACTGCCATAAGAGAGTGCCGCGGCTGATCAATTTGGAAACACTGTGTTACATTATTACACATAACAATCCTAATTTGGGTTTGGGAGCAGCTAGAAAAATAATTCAATAACTTTTTTTAATAGTTACTCAAAATCCAATTTAATTGTAAAATTGAATTTTGTATTAAATAATAATGAAGAGGTACTTTTAGAAAGCTTCCTTTTCCATGCCTAAATTCACTGGAAGCTAATGTGCATTTTACTCTTCCGCATCTGCCTCTTGGGACAAGGACACAAGGTGTTGGGGTTGGGGAGTTGTTGTTTTGCCCTTCCCACAACAACAACTCCCCTGTGGGATGGGTACAGGACCTTGGTTAAGATGAAGGAGGCCCCCCTCTCACTAGCAGATGTTGCTAACACATTTGCAGTGCAACCTTCTTTTGTTCCTCCATCTGGACCAGTCCCAATCACAATGTGCTTCTTGTAGCATCTCATGGTCAAATCCTGCTGGAGTGTCAAGACCTGCTTGACAGGCCTGCTGAGGGTTTCCACGCTTGGGGTTCATTTCAAAGGGCTAGAGCTATTTGGCAAAACATTCTTATGTATATACTGAATGGTTGATTCCTGTCTCCAGGCTTTCTGGGGTACAGGGACTGCCTCAAGCTGGATTTTGATGGGAGGACACTCTCATTACCATAGTTCAATCTCTGCATACCCACGACATCAATCCTCAGGGCACACGTTTAGTCAGCCGCTCTCTTTAAAATGCCCAAATGTCACCATCTTGAAAGTACCAAAATTGGGGAGGGCATGCCCCAGTAATCTTTATCTTATTGGTTAGGGCATGACGAGCAGTCATTCCCACTCACTAGCTCATGCTAGCCATAAATGTATCATCTCCAGGCACCCACTTCACAATACCACTGCACCGGAGGAAGATCAGAAAAGGAAGAGGGTCTGCTGTCTGCCCTGGATGATTGGACCTTCTCTCTTTTGTGTACCCAGTACAAAGAAGTGAACTGCAAATGTGAAAAGTTTCACCTCCTGTTCAAGCTACAGGGAAACAACAACCTACAAGAGGCCTTTTTGCAATTGCCACGCTGATTAGTGGCAACTGGACCTGGACTGAAATACTTCTGGCACCTAGTGAGACTCTAAGTTACTCCAATAAAGTTCTGGGGGACAATAGAAGTTCACTCCTATTGTTGACTGGGATTTAAAGGACTAAAGTTAGAAGTTAAAAGCTTTGACCAAGATGAACCTGATTAGTGTATCGACCTGTGCTTCATTTCTGTCAACATCAAATTACGCCTAGGTCCTGCTCTACTGCAACTATTGTCCATCATTGGTGCTTTGTGCTTTTTGATGCTACTTACACTTACAAAATGTAAACTTTATATTCCCTGTTCCCTTTAATAGTTTTTTTTGTCATTTTGTTTCTTAAATTTTTCTGATTTGGTTTAAGATTTTTTGCTTTTTGACTTTATTATTGTTTTGATATTGCATCAATACTTTAAACATAGCCTCTAAATTATGCCTGTCGACTCTCTGTTGTCACTACAAAAGTGTTTACATAAGGTTTATTTGCTGACTTTTGTGATTCGTCCTGACAACAATTGTAGTTTTTACCTGAGGTGGTTACCTGCCCCCTTAACTAATACCCCAATTCATGTGGCACATATTCCAGTTTTTCCTTTGGGTTCCATTAGGCTTCGCTTCATTCACCATTGATGACGGTGCTTCAGGAGGTTTAGTTTATTTTTCACTGTTCTCTTCAGGCTACTGTATGTTGTCGTTAATGGCTTCTGTAATTCTGCACACAGGTTCTTTGTCTACTCAAATGCTTTTAAGGTTACCTTCAGATTTGGATGGGACCTCTTTGGAGTTTGTGTTTGCTCTGCTAATTAATTGTTCTACATCTGAGCACATGGAAGTATGACCTCTGGTTACGATGTGCCCTCCTATCGCAGGTGGCTGAATGGACATCATCATTCCTCTCCCTGCGTGTGAGAGACTGTCTCTTGTGTTCAGGTGCTGTTACCATTGTTGGACTTGGACTTTTGGGTAGTTGGACTGCAACAGTGTGGGTTTTCAGCTTCTGTGCAGCTAATTCTGAGAGTCTCTCCGTGGCACCAATTTTCTCAGGTCTTTGTGTGGGGAATTTGGAGCATGTATTCTATAAACCATAAGCACCTGTGATGTTTGGTTATTCTACATTTTAGACAGCATGCTCCTTTTTACCTTTTCCTCTGGGATACTGTTTGAATATTCATGGTCTTGAGTGCATTTTTCATTACACGTTGCCAGAATGGTATCCCTGGAGTTGTTTAGCACTGCAGGCAACTAAACGTTTTCTACTGACTATGGGGCCAGAATTTTCTGGTCCTCATAATACAGACCCGATAATTGTGGCCCCAGAGACACCAGACACAGAGACTTATGAAGAGTGACAGAGGCGGTGGAAAGCTCCTCTGCCTGGCTTCAGTACCCCCTCATACTTCAGCTGGGGTAACAGAAAAAACTCACCCATTCTGAAGCGAAAGAATCTCTGACATTCAGCTGTCCTCCACCTCCAGGTCAGTCATAAGATGGAGAGAGAAAGGCGCAACATTTACCATCTGCTCCAAGCAGATGCTAATGGTTGTGGATTTAGGCTTATTATTTACCCCAAAACGAAAAGAAAATGCACAATTTGACCTAGTAGAACCAGTGTTACTTTCCATTTTGAGGAAAGAATGTATAATTTTTGTTATTTCATTAGGAATCATAAAATTCAGCCCTAGTATCTCCCTGTGGAAATAATTGGGAACTCAGAGAGAGGCCATTAATTGTTTGGACATTTTTCCCAGAAGAATGTTGGAAGTGTGTTGGTGGCCTCTGTTAGAGTTCTCACTATATATTGCGATACTGTGTTTATTTGCACAAGTGACATCGCAGATGACCTTTTCAGAAGATGCTTTATTTTTCTGTCATGTAGTCTTCTGTTTTTCCCTCAGTGCTGCCCATACTTGGAGCATCACCACTGTGAAAGCCAGGGCTGGCTTTAGCGCTGGTGACGTTCAGTGTAACACATTTTTTTTACGCTCCCCTCAGATGTCCAGTCTGCCTCAGATTCCCTCACTACCACCTGGAAAAAATGCTCTTTATCTCTCCATAGCCCCTCTCTCAAATACAATTCATTTATTTTAAAGCACTGGTAATGGGTGGCTTTACTAATCCACTCAGCTATCCAGATAAAAGAAGGATCTGTTCTTTGCAGCAGGCATATTAACCCTCTGCACTACTTTATGGTGAGTCAAAACTGACACTAGACAAAACTCGATTTCTCTCTCAGTGTCATTAACCACAAGAGTTGTCATGACATTTTTATTGCTACATGAAAGCTGGACCAAGGAAACCTGCAGCAGGTGCTTTTAAATTGTGCTTTATTGCTAAATATAGCAACACCCCTGAGGTGTCTCCGTCCTTCCAAGCTGGCTGGTCCCCGCTGGGCTGATTCAGCCGGCGTATTCTCCTCCGCACCTCTGAGAAGGGCTCAGAAAGGTTGTGGCAGCCAACTGCAAGAAATTCAACAGAAAAGGGGGTGATTCCCCAATAACGAAGCACTTTCCATGCGCGGGGACAGAAACCACTAGAGCAGCGCTCTGCCCGCGCTGAAATAAAATAATGGAGCACTCTCCGAATTCCTAAATAGCACATACAGTGCTTGCCTCATGCTGGGGAAGTAAATTATGAAGTTCTCTTCCTGCACTTGAGAAAAAGGGAAATGCAGGGGAAAGCAGGCACACCACCGAGCCCCTGGAGACAGCAATGGGGGCACATGACTGCAGGGCCCAAGCAAGTAGGCCAGCACAAGCGTTCAAATGCAGTGGCAGTCCCTCTCAGAGACTAAGCAGGCCACAGGTCAGCATAACAGGAGAGTAGCATCAAGGCAGTTCCTGGCAAGTCCTTCCAGCAGCATCCAGAGTCATGGTCATTAGTCCATTAGTGTTTAGAAATATGGGGCACAGCCCCCTCTACTTAGATTCAGTTTGCACAATGTTCACAAAAGGGGGAGAAGGGGCTCCAACCAGTACTAACCAGTTCCAGGAATGTTCCTTTTCTCCTCCAGAACTGGTTCCAGACATCAGTGGGGGGTAAACAAGCCCTTTGTGGGAGTCCAGGACACAGCCTTTACAGATGGATGTGTGCCTCTACCTCTCCGAGACCCAGAAGACCATTCAGTATGCAGTATGCTGTGTACAGGCTATCAGAAAAGTATGCACAAAACCCAGCTGTCATTCTGCCCCAGACATGGATTGAAGTCAAGCTGCAAAACACCAGTCATAAGCACTAAGAAATACTAATTTTCTAAAAGTGGTATTTCTCTAATGGTAATAAAACATCCACCTACACCAGTAAGCAGCATTTCTCACTACCATTCCAACTATACAAAACATGCACAAGCAGGCCCTGTGCTGGCAGGCCTGAGGCAGGTTTGACAGGCTACTTCTGTGGGTGGCGCAAGCTGCGCTACAGATCCAATAGTAGCATTTAATTTACAGGCCCTTAGTATAAGGAATATCACTGTACAAGGGACTAACAGGTAAATTAAATAAGCCAATCAGGTGTAAGCCAATCATACTACATTTAGAAGGGAGAGCACATGCACTTTAGCACTGATCAGCAGTGATAAAGTGCTCAGAGTCCTAGAGCTAATGCTACTAGTGGGACTGTAGCACTGATATTGACACCCACTTAAATAGCCTGTGAGTATTTGGGGTGTACTATATGATATGGCTGGTAGCCCTACCATGCAGTACATTAACAAATGGCATTGTGGGTCCAGGCAGGTACATTTACTCAATCGTAAGCCCAACTCTGGATAGCTATGGCTGTGAGCAGTAAGGCTTAGGATAGGAACAATGTGTAAAGCATTTAACAACATCAAACAACAGAATAATAAAGTCACACAACATGAAACAAACAAGACACCGAGGTTTGAAAAGTAGATTAGGTTTTTATGAATCTTTAGAGACCTTGATCACCAAAATCCATTGGGGGGTTCAAGATATATAGAAAGTTAAAGGAAGAAATAACTTTAGCATCAACCGCAAACAAACATTGGTCAACAAAAACCTTAACAACATTTGAAATTTTCTAAAAGTTAGTTCTGCCACTCTGGACTGAGTTGGGTGACCAAGTCCAGCAGGACAGAGGTCCAGTGGCCAGAGAGGATACTTTGGGCAGATACCTGATCACCAGTCTTTTAGAGCGAGATCCAAACTTCACCAGATGACCACAATGGATGATAATGGAATAGCCCTGGTGCTGAGGGAGGCAGACTCAAAATGTTCAAAGAAAGTCCTGATGCTGTAAGGTTCACGGAGGAGATGTCCGGTTGAGTCCTTGGTCCACAGATAAGCAGGGGCAGCTCTGTTCATGGACTTCAGTGGTTCTTCAAAGTACTCTTTGCAGGGTTCCAACGGCTGCTGAAGCAGACCTTGAGCTTTTGCAACACATCGGTCATGATGCAAAGATTTGGTGGAGGCTGGTGTCCATCTAGGTTGATGAATCTGCTCACAACCAACACCTACAGGTCCAGCAGCCACAGGTGCATATTTTGACTATCTCCAAATTGTCCTTGGGGTTGCCGGGCATTCGGTAGCAGCAACAGTTCTGCGGTGGCTATCAGAGATGCGATTTGGGCTCCTTCAGCTTTAATGTCCCCAGTGCTCTTCTAGGGGGTGAGCTAACTGAACCCATTGGAGTCTCTACTTTGGACTGGGGCCAGAGATCATCTTTTTCCTGAGCTAGGCACGCAGCCCAGGGTCCAAACTCCATTAACCTAAAGTGCAGCAGGTGCAGTCACTCCGGTGTCGCAGACTCTCTTTTTGCACTTCTATAGGATGCAAAGTGGTCTCATTCTTGTCCTCTTTCCAGGTCCACGGAATTTTAAAGTCTCAGAAAAGTGCACTGGGGGACAATTCAGTTACTAGCTAATGGGCTACTGGTCCTCTCCTCTCTGGTGACAAAGTTCCTTTGACATGTGGCATCTGGCTATCCACGTGTGACATTCTTGTCACAACCAACATGGCAGAATTCTTCCTTGACTGTAAGGACCTTGGCAACCCACACCGCTCACAGAAAACGGTGAACTGGTTTTCCCTTCTCTGTCCATGGCTCTACTCTATATGCAAGAAACAAAAGGCATCCAGATTAAGTGTTCTTACAGTGGCCCTTCAAAGGTGGCTTCACCTTTGAAGCTCGCCTTTTGGGCTAACACCCCATGCAGCCATCCTGTGGAAGGAGGTCACACCTTCCAGTGCTGCACCAGCCTTTGCTCCTGACTTGGGAGTTGTTAATATGTCTCCCCAGGTGGGCAGAAAGCTCTCTGTGTGCTAGTGCCTTTGTGAGGCCACTGGACTAGCTGGGGCACCAAGTGGCACCTTTATAAATGTTGCTTACTTTTAAAACCGACATTAATTTCAACTTGGCCATCCTGTTGAATGTAATGCCAAAATTAATTTGATACCTTCCATGACCCACTTTGATAGTCCCTGTCAAACGTTAGCTAGGTTGGGATGCCATACAGTAACTATGTATTAGCCAATGGGGCTACCAAGTTTAACCACAGCAATACAACAATTTGAAAGTGTTGCTGCAAAGACATATCACACAACATATGTCTTACTTAACAGCTCCCTGTCATAGGACTCTGTAGGATCTTCCTTAGGGGAGACTTGAATATAATGTTAAGGGATAGGATAGTGTTGGTGTAGGTTTAAATGGCAAATTGAATTGGCAGTGTTGTTCCAGGTGGTGTGGCATGCTGGGGGACATTTTTTATCCTGTAACATGAAGGATGGCATAAACAGTGCTGCAGCCCTGAGAGGACACAGGGCCTTACATGCCCTGGATAACCTGGTATGATATACTAGAGACTTATAATTAAGCCAGGTCTTGCCAATTAGGTGTACAATTCGACTTGCAATTTGTATGGGGTTAAAACACTGGCACTGAGGTCTAGTTAGCAGGCTTTAGTGCACTCTCAGATTTAAAAAACAGCACCTAATAGTCCAACTGGATGCAAAAAGTGGGGGAAAACCTGCAAAAAGCCTGTTTCAATACATAGGCCCTCATTATGACATTGGCAGTAAATTCCGCCATGCCAACTGCTGCTAACATACCGCCATCGCGGTGGATATCCGGTAACCATATTATGACACACACATACCAATTCGTCACTATACAGCCACACACACAAGTCCGCCAGCCCAATGTGATAAACTGGCAGTATCAAAACCCACACCGTTACGCCATAAGAACTGCGCCCACAACACTATGACCCATGAATCACCACGGCAGACATTCAATGGCGGTAAACCATTGGAGGTACATACCGGCGCACTCAAAATGCACAACCACTAACAAAACAACATAACATTGGACAATTCAAACTACACACACATGACACATATACACACTCAACACCCACACTCTCACACCACTATAAAACACACACCCACATCACCAACAACCCTTTATGACTACAAACCATTGGCACATAACAGACACCATGGCCACAGACAAGACTAGAGCCACACACCACCTACACCTATACACAGGGAACCGACCCTCCAGGAGGCACTCACCGCGATCCTGGGAGCATACAAACACCACCCTGGTCTCCATCGCAATGGTGCTGGAAGACATGGCCAACAGCATGAGGGAGGCAGTGACACACCACAGGGCCCCTGACACTAGCCTGACTACTGAACAGCCCTCCACCTCCACTGCCGCTAGTGGACAGGAGGCCCCGCCACATACCCAACAGGCCACCAGCACCCCTCCCCCTGCAGAAGGAGAACCACCCCGAAAACTTCCCTACGATCAAGGCAGAAGCCAGAGACTATTGCCAAGGCCCCTGCCAGGAATTAAGACTCTCCTGATTGTCACCCTTGTGTCCCACTCTGTTAACCTGTCCACCTTGAACTGCCATTGCTCCCCTTCCTATGTCCCCTTGGACACTGCACCTGTGATACAAATAGACTGGACTCTAACCTGGACTTTTCTCCATCATCACCCCAGCCCATTGTACTACCCCTTCTTCAGAGCACTGCAATAAACACACTTTGATAAAATACACTTATGGTGTATGTCAATATTTTCAAACTGTATTTGTTTAACCAGGTTCAAACATTGCAATTCAACTGTACAGTAATGTTTACATAGGAAAAACCTGTAGTTGGCTGCACTGAACACACCAGGAGCAACAGAGGGCCACCAACATCTGCCAAATGAAATGCCAAAGGGTACAGTGAGTGGGCCTAGAAAAAGGAATTCACAGCCTGCCAGTGACAATTTCACACATCAAACTGTCAATTATGTGAACTAACACTGTCTTACGTGTGTCTCATTGGAAGTATTGACTAATAACTGCACTTCTGTTGTCCTCATCCTCTGCCTCCTCATCTTTACTGTCCACAGGGTCCACTCCTGCCACATGGCCATCTCCAGCCTCCTCCTCCTGCAGAAAAGGCATATGGCGGCACAAGGCAAGGTTGTGCAACATACAGTATGCTATGATGATCTGGCAGACCTTCTTCGGTGAGTAGCACAGGGTTCCATCTGTTAGATGGAGGCACCAAAACCTGGCCTTCAAGAGGCCGAAGCTCCTTTCTATAATCCTTCTTGTTCACCCATGTGCCTTATTGTAACGTTCCTCTGCCCTTGTCCTAGCATTCCTCACAGGGGTCAGTAGCCATGAGAGGTTGGGGTAACCAGAGTCACCTGCAAATATCGAGGGACAACTGTTAGCCGCACACTCACCCTTAGGGCCCACACCAGACCCATACACCAACCTCCACTGGGTGGGAACCAGGGCTCACCTATTAGCCACACCCTGTGCCTCTGGAGTTGGGCCCTCACATTAGGGATGCTGCTATTCCTCAGGATAAAGACATTATGCACAGACCCAGGATACTTGGCATTGACATGGGAGATGTACTGGTCCCCCAGGCACACCATCTGGACATTCATGGAGTGAAAAGTCTTTCGATTTCTGAACACCTGTTCATTTTGCCGGGGGTGTGTGACAAATGCAATATGTGTTCCATCTATTGCCCCAGTGATGTTGGGGATATGTCCCATTGTATGGTCAGCTTTCACTGTGGCCAAATCCTCCAGCTGGGGGAAAATGATGTAGCTGCACATGTGTTTAATCAGGGCAGACAAAACTCTGGTGAGCCCTATTGAGAACATTGTCTGTAACATTCCTGCTGCCAAGCCCACTGTCACTTGGAAAGAAACATTTGCTAGGAAATGGAGCACTGATAGGACTTGCACAATAGGGGGGATCCCGGTGGGGTGAGGGATAGCAGATATTAGGTCAGGCTCCAAATGGGCACACAGCTCAGTGATTGTTGCCTTGTCAAGTCTATAGGTGAGGATAAGGTGCCTGTCCTCCATTGTTGCCAAGTCCACCAGGGGTCTGTACATGTGGGGATGTCTCCATCTCCTATTCATTTGCAGTGGTTGCAAACTATGGGGAAAAAGAGTGAACAGCTGGTCATTATCTGTACATTCTAACTGCTACAGTTCAATGCATTGTGACTGTAACATTATTGAAAATGTTTGAAATATCCAAAATGTAAATTTGTGTATTGTGACACAGCTGGGATCCATGGTCTGCAACCCCCCCTGAAATGACGTCCGCCTTTCCTGTATGGTGGGACAGGTTGAAATGAGGTAATTTTGCTGATGTTATGCGCCGTTGTGGGAGGCAGTCGAGAACCGCCATGCAACTCCTCATTGGTCTACATTGGGCCCTATGGGGTACAGTGGCCAATGGTGATGTACGCAGGCAGTGACGGTATGCACCACCGCGGATGTGACCATCATTTTCTATCTGTTCACTCACTTACTCCCTGACCCACACTGCATGTGCTGCTGTGACCTATGTCTGGAACCGAACATGGCTCATGTTACTGGGGAAAGGGACCCTGCCTTCACCTCGGTGGAGTTAGAGTGACTAGTGGATGGGGTCCTACCCCAGTACCGACTGCTGTATGGGCCTCCAGACCAACAGGTGAGTACACTGTGAGTACGATGCATGGGTCGTGAATGCATGGACTGGTGTGTGTGAAGGCCTCGTGTAGGGGGGGTTGGTGGATAGGCCCTGGGCAGCGTGCAGCATGTATACTGGGCCATGTCTGTGCTGATGGGGATGGGAAGGGTCATGGTGGGCCATAAGTGTAACAGGCAGGACGGTCGGACTAATACATTTCCCTGTGTCTATTTTCCTTCAGGTGAGCGCCCATCAAAAGAAGGGTATATGGCGTGCCATCGCCAAGGACGTGCGGTCCCTGGGGGACTACGGCAGGCGGAGCACCCACTGTCGGAAACAGCGGGACGAGCTGAGACGCTGAAGACAGTGGAGGCCCAGCTGGGGATGGCCTCCCAACAAGGAAGGGGTGCCTGTCGAACCCTAAAACTCCTCATGGCCCAAATACTGGTAGTGGCCTATTCGGAGCTGGATGGGCACTTGGGGCATCATAGTAGCAACAAGGGGGTGAGTAAAGTGCCCTACACTACAACGTACGCCTGGTGGGGTGGTATCCGGGTGGTAGGGAAGTGGGCCCTGTGGGAGCCCCTAGGCCAGGCCTGGCATTGCAGAGTAGGTCCCGAGTTGGGCAGGATTCTGATGTGAAAGTCGTGAGAAAGGTCTGTGGGTCTCAGATATGCTGCAACTTGCATTAGGTGTACCTATCCATGGGCTGGTGACTAGCATTGTGACTGGTAGTGCATTGCCTAATGCGTAGGGCTGTTCCCTGTGTGTGAGTGTGTTGTGTATGCCAACGGTGGTGTTGGTGTCGCCATTGACCAAGTGTATCCTTTGTCTCTTCCCCCACATTTTTGTTTTGTCACCCTGTCCTTATGTGCATTAGCATTATCTGGCGGAGGAGCAGAGGCACTGGTGACGGAGGCAGCTGCATCCCACAGGACCAAGGAGGCCGAATCCAATGATGGTGAGGGCACCAGTGGGATGGAGGGCGAGGGGAGCACCACAGCGGGGACTGGAGGGGACCTTTCGGACACGGATTCCTCCTCCGATGGAAGCTCCCTGGTGGTGGCAGACACCTCTGTGCCCACCCCAGGTACAACCGCCACCCCGTACCAGCACCGCCCTCCCAGCAGCCCCTCAGCGATTTTCCCATTACCCGCAAACCCAGGAGGATGGGCAGCTCCTTTGCCCCAGGCACCTAAGACCCTGCACCAGTTAGCCCTGCTTCCCTGAGTGAGGAGGCTATTGACCTCCTGTGATCCACCTCTGTTGGGAAGTCAACCATTGTGAATGCCATCCAGGGGCTGGCAGCCCAAATGCAACAGTCCATTTCTGGAGGGCATTCACACTGGCTTGGCGGCCCAACAGATATCAATCCAGGCTCTGGCCTCTGGTCTGATGGCAGCCATTGTCCTTGTCTCCACCCTCCCCCTCCAACTTCCTCTTCGCAATCTCATTCCCCTCAACCTCAACCTATCCCAAGCACACAGTCAGACGAGCAGACACTCAGGACAACACACAAAAGTGGACATGGCAAACACACGCACCACACTTCATCCTAAAGGCACTCACACAAACACCATCCAGAAGCACACATAACAACATCCACTGCTCGACTGTGGTCCCCTCCTTCTAGTTGTCCACCTCCCTCCCAGTAGTATCTCCACTCACACCAGCATGCACTACATCCTCAGCCACTACCACCATCACCAGCACACCTATCAGTACACACCCCTCACTGGCAGTCACCACTCCCACATCCATACACATGTCCCCTGTGTCCTCTCCCACTGTGTCTGACCCCCCTCCCAAAGTACACAAATGCAAGCACTCAGACACCCAACAGCCACCCACCTCACAACAGCATCCAACCCATGCACCTGCACCCAAACACAGCAGACTGGCACCTCCTACCACCACTCCCTCTTCCTCCACTCCCAAACCATCTCCCTCTTCCTGCCCCAATGTCCCTAAGAAGCTTTTCCTCGCCACCATTGACCTCTTCCCTAGCCCTCCCCCATCCCATACGTCAGGCCAGGGTGGTCAAAACCCAGTTAAGCACCTCAGCCACCCAGCCCACGGGCACAGTGGTGTCCCCAGCAACTTCAGGTAGGAAAGGATCCCAGCCAGCAGCCTGCTGGAAAGGGTGCCTTGCCCAAGTGCCTCCAGGAAGGGCAAGGAGCCAGCCCCAGCTGCAGGAAGGGAGGGCAAGGAGCCAGCCCCAGCTGCAGGAAGGAAGTGCAAGAAGCCAGCCAAGCTGCAGGAAGGAAAGGCAAGGGGCCTGCAACAGCAGGCAGTAGATAAAAGGGGCCTGGTGCTGGGACTCAGTTGGAGACACCACCACCAACCATGGTGGTAAAGCTGTCCGAGGCTGCTGGGGCTGGGCCTGAGCCTCCCCCCCAACACTACCAGCACCGCCAGCTGCCCCAGTGGGCAGCCGTCTAAGGCTGCAGGGGATGGGCTGGAGCCTCCCCCCACCACTGCCAGCAGCAGCCCCATTGGGCAGCCGCCTGAGGCTGCACGGGATGGGCTGGAGCCTCCCCCCACCACTACCAGCAGCAGCAGCACCACTGCCACCATTAAACAGCGATCAACGCCAGCGGACAGTGTGTAGTCCTGCATCCATGGGCTGTTGTGTGGCCTGGCCCCTTCAAATCCTGTGGGTATGACACCCAGCTGAGAGACTGTGACCTTGCACTCGCCAAGATCTGCATCACAGGGCACGATGCCCTCTCCAGAACCAGTGGAGAATCAATCAATCAATCAAAGAAATTTGTAGAGCGCGCTACTCACCCGTGAGGGTCTCAAGACGCTGGGGGGGGTTGGGGAGGGGAGGGCAGGCCAGGGAAGGTCACTGGTCAAGTCTTGAGGTTCTTTATGAAGACTAGTAGGTCTTTGGTTTTGCGAACGTCGGTGGGGAGGGAGTTCCAGGTTTTGGGGCGAGGTTGGAGAAAGACCTGCCTCCTGTGGTGGTGTGCAGGATGCGGGGGACAGTGGCTAGGGCGAGGTCGGTTGATCAGAGGTTGCGTGTGGGAGTGTGGAAGTATACTCTTTCATTGAGGTAGGTTGGGCCGGTGTTGTGGAGGGATTTGTGTGCGTGGATGAGGATCTTGAATGTGATTCTCTTGTCTATGGGGAGCCAGTGTAGAGATTTGAGGTGTGGTGAGATTCATTTGTGTCGGGGGAGGCCGAGGACGAGGCGCGCGGCTGTGTTCTGGATTTTTGGGAGTTTGCGTTTGAGTTTGAGTGTGGTGCCGGCATAGAGGGCGTTGACGTAGTCCAGTCTGCTGCTGATGAGTGCGTGGGTGACTGTCTTTCTGGTATCTGGGGGGATCCATTTGAAGGATTTTTTTAGGGTGTGGAGTGTGTGGAAGCAGGAGGAGGTTAGATCATTGATTTGCTGTGTCATGTAGAGGGCGGGGTCGAGGATGATGCTGAGGTTGCGTGCGTGGGTTGCGGGGGTGGGTGTGGGCCTAGGGCGGTGGGCCACCAGGAGGCATCCCATGTGGTTTTGTTGGGGCCGAAGATGATGATTTTGGTTTTGTTTGAGTTGAGCTTGAGATGGTTAGTGGTCATCCAGTTGGCGGTGTCTATGAGAGCGGCGTGTAGGTTGGTTTTGGCGGTGGTGGGGTTGCGGGTGAGGGAGAGGATGAGTTGGGTGTCATCTGCATATGAGAGGATGGTGATTCCGTGTGCTCGGAGAATGTTGGGTAGGGGGATCATGTAGATGTTGAAGTGTGTGGGGCTGAGAGAGGACCCTTGGGGGACTCCGCAGGTGATCTTGGTAGTGTTGGAATGGAAGGGTGGGAGGCAGACTTTCTGGGTTTGGTCGGTGAGGAAGGAGGAGAGCCAGTATAAGGCTTTGTGGCGGATTCCTATGTTGTGGAGGCTTGTGCGGAGTGTGGGGTGGCAGACGGTGTCAAAAGCTGCAGGGAGGACTAGGAGGATGAGTGCGATGGTCTCGCCTTTGTTGACATCCACTCACCCCATCCTCCCCAGGATGAAGCTCACTTGGCACGATGCACCCACTCACCCCATCCTCCCCAGGATGAAGCTCATTGGGCATGATGCCCCCTCCAAAACCAGTAGAGAAGACTTCCACTCACCCCATCCTTCCCAGGATGAAGCTTACTGGGCACAATGCCCCCTCTATAGCCAGTGGAGAAGACATCCACTCACCCCATCCTCCCCAGGATGAAGCTCACTGGGCACGATGCCCCTTCCAGATTATGTGGGCAAGTCATCCACTTGAGAGACTGTGGCCTTGCACTCCCCAGGACCTAACACAGGGCATGTTGCCCCCTCCAGAGCATGTGGGCAAAGCACCCACTTGAGAGACTGTGGCCTTGCACTCCTCAGGACCAAGCACAGGGCATGTTGCCCCCTCCAAAGCCAGTGGGCAAGTCATCCACTTGACAGACTGTGGCCTTGCACTCCCCAGGGCCAAGCACAGGGCATGTTGCCCCCTCCAGGGCATGTGGGCAAATCACCCACTTGAGAGACTGTGGTCTTGCACTCCCCAGGACCATTCACAGGGCATGTTTCCCTCTGTAGAGCCAGTGTGCAAGTCACCCACTTGAGAGACTGTAGCTTTGCACTCTCCAGAACCAAGCACAGGGCATGTTTCCCCCTCCAGGACCTGTGGTGTTGTACCATCTTCAGGCCGAGGTGCCCCCCGTTCCCCATCCCCCTTAGGTGCCTGGCTACTTTCGACCTGATGCCCCTGCAGTGTTCTCTCCATGTTGTTGCAGGAGTGAGGTGGGGCCTTGGACTTTATGATGTGGCCCTGTGGCCCACGAACATTGAGGACTGGGCAGTGTCCCTTGATTTGATTTGTAAAATGTATATACTTTTTGTTTTGGATGCACATATTACTGCTATATTTATCTTATGACACTCTTTTTACTCTATTATAGTTGTCCTTGCATTATTCCTGAGGGATACGGGGTCAATATGGTATGTTACTTCATGTGCTTGTGTGTACGGTGTTGAAATTGGGGTGTTGCGTGCTGCATGTGTGTGCCACTTTCTCCCCCCCCCTGTATGGTAGGCAGCAGTACTCACCATGGTCATCTTCGCCGTCATTGATGTTCGTAGTGGAGCAGCACATAGAAGAGCATGGGGAAGACATGCAACTTGGGCTCCAATTGGCGGTGTGGTTCTTCCCAGGGTCTCCACAGGTGAGTCGTTTCCCCTGTGTGCAGTTTTTGCTCCAGGCTTTTGATGTTGTTGGTACTACCACAGAAAAGGTTTTCTATCTCATAATACAGTGGGCAGAACATTGTCTTCCTGCTGGCTGTAGGCAGTTACCGCCGTGGTGCCTGTTGATTCCGCCCTGGCGGTCAGTGTGTTAAAGTGGCTGTCTGAGCTGTTCCCGCCGTGGTCATAATTTCGCAGTTATTACTGCCGGCCTGTTAGCGGTATTATCGCCACTTTATCACCGACCGCCAGGGTTGTAATGAGGGCCATAGTCCCTAAATCATGTCTCAGGCCCGCCATAACATATTCTGTGTGTGCAGTTTTAAACTGCCATGTCAACCAGGAAAGTCAAACCTCTTGCCAGGTATAAATCATCCCTTTTTATACATATGAGTCCACCCTAAAGTAGGCCATTTGTGACCCAAAGGGCAAGGTGCAATGTGTCTAAAAGGCAGGACATGTACCTTAAAACTTAACATGCCCTGGTATGAAAAGCTCCCAAATAAATTTTTTACTACTGCAAGGCTTGTCACTCCATAGGAATATCTTGGGGTTACCTTATTATATTTTATAAGTGTAATTCACAATCTGGAAGAGATATGTTTGTGAAGGTTGGTGTCTCTGAACTCACAATTTAAAATCACACCCTATGGTAGAGTTGGATTTTAAATTGCTGTTCTTAAAATGGCTCCAATATACACTTTGGGTAGGGTAGCAGCTGGGCTTGTGTTTTCACTCTAGACGGCCACCCACAAAGGGAGCATAGGTATGATTGTAAGGCCATCAACAACATCCTGATGGGCTAACCTGGGCATGATGGGTGGGAGGGGATGCACATTTACACCTGAAATAGCAGTGTCCTGCCACACACATGAGCTGCATACCACCCTGTGGTGGGTCTGAAGCCTGGTCAGGAATGGGAGGACTCTCTGCAGTTCAAATACAATTCTTTGAAGCCTCCCCCACTTTAAA
The DNA here is from genome assembly GCF_031143425.1 of Pleurodeles waltl. Classification (NCBI taxonomy): domain Eukaryota; kingdom Metazoa; phylum Chordata; class Amphibia; order Caudata; family Salamandridae; genus Pleurodeles; species Pleurodeles waltl. Next base: position 144,416,581 of record NC_090440.1, read on the forward strand.
GGCACAACTGAACACAAGTACTGGACCTCTGACACAACCAACTCACTAGACGTTTGGACATGTGGATACTCTGCCAGGAAAAAGAACTGCTGTGTTGATATAAGTACTGTCACTCTGCTTTGCTGAGCTGACCGGCTGCCTGCTGCCCTCTTGCCTTGGAGTGAGAAGGACTGGAATCATGTCTCTCCATCCCAGAACCAAAGTGACTCAAAGAGCTTGTTGGCTTGCTTCCTTCTCTGAAGTATCAGGGAAATCAAAGACTTCCCTTCCATCTACAAACAGCACATGGACTTTACTTGCTCTAAGTCTTGCTCTGCCAAGTGGTGTCAACCCAGTCCAGGGCCCTTAGAAGTGAGTGTAAAGTGCTGAAACTGCCAAACCTGAGCATCGCTGCCACTGCACTGATCGGAGTCACCACATTGCTTGCTGCGAGATGGAGATCAATACATGAATGCCCCTACAGGGACCTCGCCGCGCATCACCCTGAGATCCGCCATATCACCCCTTGAAACACCTCTTTACAACCAATGCATTGCTGCCACTGCTTGGAGAAGATTGATGTATTGCACCTCCAGTATGGACTGACCCAGCCCTGGCACAGAACCACTGCACCCAGAACCATCACATTGGCCTTGGATCTGAAGCACTGCCATTGCATGGATAATTGTAGCACACACCCCAACTGCGGTAGATGAATGTCAAATCTTTTGCTGCAACAAAGATTACGGTACTATTACTCAGCAGGCCCTGAGTAGGTCCTGTGGGTGGCCTGTGCCTCATGGTGGGCCACCTCAACTCTTGACTTTGTCCTAGTTCAGTGTGAATAGGTATTCTAACATGCGCTACTTGCTTCTAAGTGCTACTTCTGCATTTAATCTTTAAAAATTAATATCTTGACTTCTTTTTTAGTGGGTTTTGTCCTTTGGTCTTGTTCACATCATTAAATTAAGCTCTATTTTTTTAGCCTGGTGTGCATTTTTTTGTGTGGTGTTTTCACTGTTTTATTATTTGAAATGTTGCAAAAATATGTTACACATTGCCTCTTAACCTTACTCCTCTGTGCCTCTATTGCCTCTTACCTGACTGCTCTGTGGCAAGCAACCAGAGGGTGAGCACAGGTTAACTTTTAGTGTGTATCTGACTTACCCTGAATAGGATTGTGGTTTCTGCTTGGACAGGATGCTTACCCCTGTGAACCAAAAGCCCAATTTCTAACATTGGTGGTGAGGATAGGACTTGTGTTTGTGCGGTACCACACAGTAACTTGGTGTAGACACACCATCCAAATCCAAGACCATTTCACATTTAAAATTCTCCCTGACTAGAATTTGTTTTTTTTCTAAATCATGTCTCCAACTGGAGTATCTACGTCTGTACCTGCAAACATTGAATATTAGCTGGCCAACCTAGAGGGTTATACTGTGGCCCAGGTCAAGGATTTCTGCAACGGAGTAGGGCTTCCTGCCAAGAGTGCCACCAGGAAGGTGGAACTGCAAAAGGCGCTAAGGGCTTGGGCTAAGGGCTTGGGCGGAAGCTTGGGTTTCTTTGGATGTAACCTCAGGAGAGGATGAGGAGATAGATGGCCAGAGGTGGGCCCTTCAGAAAAACTACTTGCAGCAGCGGGGGAAGAAATTACCCCAGAATTGGAGATTCCGGAAATGTCAGGGAGCAGTTTCTCTTCCCATTGACTCCCACCAAAGGAACCGGCAGAGAGGAGAGATAATTCAGGCTGCAGATAGAAAAATTAAAAAGGGAAGAGAAACTTGCTTTGGAAAGATTGCCAGGAGAGGCTTAAACAGCCGTAACTGAGGTCAAGGTCAATCAGAATCCAACAATGATGGTAGGATACTTGCTGCACCTGATGGAGACAAGAGGGTATGCATGCCCAAGGATTTGGTGTCCAATTATGTAGTCGGAGGTGACATTGATAAGTGGTTTTCTCCTTTCTTGAAATTGCATTGAGGGTTTACAAGGTTCCTGAGGAGCACTGGAGGGGAGTGGTGTTAGAAATGGGGTCTTTGGTTGGCAGTCAGGTTATGCCCTGTCCAAGCAAGGACCCTCACTCTAGTCAGGGTAAAAGAGAATCACCCTCAGATAACCCCTGCTTGCCCCCTTGGTAGCTTGGCACGAGCAGTAGGCTTAACTTCTGAGTGCTAGGTGTAAAGTATTTGTACCAACACACACAGTACCTGAATGAAAACACTACAAAATGACACAACACAGGTTTAGAAAAATAGAAAATATTTATCTAAACAAAACACGACCAAAACGACAAAAATCCACAATACACATGTCAAGTTATGAATTTTTAAAGATTAAACTCAAAAATAGCACTTAGAAACATCAATTAAAAAGCAAAAAGATTCTTCATGTGGTTTTAAACACACACTAACACGGTTAGCATGAAAATATACTTTGGGTGCGTTAAAAATAACCCTGTACCGGTGAGTGTGTGTCAAAGAGGGCTTGCGATGCGTCAATTCCACTCACGAGCGAGACCTTGCGTAGTTTCTCCTTTCGTCTGGTCGGGGCATTGTTTCTTCTCTCTGCAGGAGAGCGATGCATCGATCCGGTCAGCACTCTTGGGTCCGGGTAGGCCGTGCGTTGTTTTTACACGGCCAGCGGTGTTTGTGTCAGAAATCCAGCCTCATAATGATCGGAAAACCACGCAGCGCGGATTGCGATCTCACCAGCCTCTGTCAGTGATGCTGCTCATCGTTTCTTCAGCTCTGTGCATCGATTCTTCGGTCGCATTGCAGGTGAGCATCGATTTTCAGCCGTGAAGCCAACAGCGCATCGATTTTCCAGCCGCAGATCGGAGTTGAATCTATCTTTTCCCCGCAAAGCGTTCTGTGCGTGGATTTCTTCCTCTTAGGCTGCCAGCTTCTTCTTTCAGGGTCCCAGGAACTGGATGGGCACCACAGGGAAGAGTAGGAGTCTCTCCAGAGACTCCAGGTGTTGGCAGAGAGAAGTCTCTGCTGTCCCTGAGACTTCAAACAACAGGAGGCAAGCTCTTAAATCAAGCCCTTGGAGATCTTCACAAGATGGAAGGCACCCAAAGTCCAGTTTTTGCCCTCTTACTCTGGCAGAAGCAGCAACTGCAGGATAGCTCCACAAAGCACAGTCACAGGCAGGGCAGCTCTTCTTCCTCAACTCTCCAGCTCTTCTCCAGGCAGAGGTTCCTCTTGCTTTCCAGAAGTGTTCTAAAGTCTGTGGTTTTGGGTGCCCTTCTTATACCCAATTTCTCTTTTGAAGTAGGCCTACTTCAAAGTAAGGACTCTCTTGAATGTAAAATCCTGCCTTGCCCAGGCCAAGCCCCAGACACTTACCAGGGGGTTGGAGACTGCATTGTGTGAGGGCAGGTACAGCCTTTTCAGGTGTGAGTGACCACTCCTCCCCCCCCCCCCCCTCCTAGCACAGATGGCTCATCAGCATATGCAGGCTACACCCCAGCTCCCTTTGTATAACTGTCTAGTGTGAGGTGCAACCAGCCTAACTGTCAAACTGGCCCAGACAGGGAATCCACAAACAGGCAAAGTCACAGAATTGGTATAAGCAAGAAAATGCTCACTTTCTAAAAGTGGCATATTCTAACACACAATCTTAAAATCAACTTTACTAAAAGATGTATTTGAAATTGTGAGCTCAGAGACCCCAAACTCCACATGTTCATCCGCTCACAAAGCGAATCTACACTTTAATCACATTTAAAGGCAGCCCCCATGTTAACCTATGATTGGGACAGGTCTTGCAACAATGAAAAATGAATTTAGCAGTATTTCACTGTCAGGACATAAAACACATTACCATGGCCTTCATTATGACTTCACAATGCTGGTGGTATAGCTGGCCCCCTATTATGACATTTCCGCTGGGCCAGCGGACGGAAACAGCGTTTCCATCCACTGGCCCAGCAGAAAAGTCACACCAACATTGAAGCCGGCTCATAATAGATCCGGCGGCAATGTTGATGTACAGCGGGTGCAGCAGCACCCGATGCAAATTTCACTGCCCAAAATTCAGGCAGTGAAATGCGCGATGAGGCTGTGCCTGGGGGCCCCTGCACTGCCATGCCAAGTGCATGTGCAGTACAGGGGCCCCCACGAGCACCCTGAGTCCCTCTTTCTGCCAGCCTTTCCATGGCGGTGTTTACCACCATGGAGGCTGGCGGTTGGGGAATATGACCGCCCGGTGTAAGCCTGGCGGTATAGTGGAGGGGCCAGCGGTATGGCTGTGGCTAATGCACCACGGTCATAATATACTGGCAGAACACCGCCAGCCTGTTGGCGGTATTACCACCAGTGTTCTGCCGGCTGCCAGGGTCGTAATGACCCCCTATATGTCCTACCTTAACCATACACTGCACCCTGCCTTTGGGGCTACCTAGGGCCTACCTTAGGGGTGTCTGACATGTAAGAAAAGGGAAGGTTTAGGCCTGGAAAGTGGGTACACTTGCCAAGTCAAATTTACAGTTAAAACTGCACACACAGACACTGCAGTGGCAGGTCTGAGACATGATTACAGAGCTGTGGGTGGCACAACCAGTGCTTCAGGTCCACTAGTAGCATTTGGTTTACAAGCCCTGGGCACCTCTAGTGCACTTTACTAGGGACCTACAAGTAAATCAAATATGCCAATCATGGATAAACCAATTACATATACATTTTGTACAGGAGCACCTGCACTTTAACACTGGTTATAAGTGGTAAAGTGCCCAGAGTAACAACAACAGCAAAATCACAGCCCAGCACACATCAACAACCTGGGAAACAGAGACAACAAGTTAAGGGAGGCCACTCCAAGGATGAAAAGTCTAACAAGTGGTATTTGGAAACACATGCCTACTGTGGAGAGGGACACTCTTCTGACATTAGAGGTTGGGGACTAAACCAAGTACACCCCCATGAAAGCCATTGTACTTGCAAATTTAGGCTGACCCCTGAGAAGTATCACCAACAATTCAGGGACAACCAGACGCTCCCCAACCAATCCTGGGTAGATTTTGTTGATTACTTTAGTAAGGCACTGAATAGCATTGGTGAGGGGCAGCAAAGTTAATGATTCTGTTGGGTTATACAATTTAATCATGAGAGAGCACATGTTTTACAGAGTTGCACCAGCACCTAGTTGACAGTAAGCTGACTGACCACAGGCAGCTTGCTGAGAAGGTGGACTTCTGGGCCAGCACCACAGTGTTCAAGAATGTACCTGGGAGTAACACCAAAAAGGGTAGTTCCAGTTCCCCCCTGCATGGTGAGGGACAGGTTAAAGGTGACCCATCTGAAGAATAGGGTGGTGGTTCTGGAGGGCAGTGGGCCAGGGTGCCCTATTTACATCCCCACTGCTTGGAGTGCTCCCAGGTAGGACACAAGCAGAGGGACTCAGTCCGTCCAAAAAAACACACACACTAGTCGGACCTCTACAGGGATGGCTAATGTGGCCTTAGGGGCAAGTAGTACCCAGGGGAAGGTCATAGACCATGCCATGATCACCCTTAGTTGGGACATATACTCAGATGGTGAACTGGTGATCCCAGAGGGTGGGAGCTGTCATTTCCATCAGGTGGTAGTGAATGGGGTCTGAGTCTCTGCTCTGAGGGACAGCGGGGATAGTCATACAACGATGGTGGAAAGGCTAGTTTCCCCAGAGCAGTACACTTGCCAGGTGTGTACAGTGACTCCAGCCCATGGGCAGGGAGCAGTGGGGTGGGTAAGTGACCCAAAAGAGGGTCATGGTAGTCCCCAGATGCCCATAAACTATTTTCTGGGAATGGGTTGCGCTAGGCAGTAGGAGAACTGGGAGGGGAGTCTCCTAAGGCACTCTGACAGTTCAATTTTCTGGGAGTACCACACCACAGAGGAGAGTATGAAAGCTTAGATGTAGGGGCAGGGTAAGGGAAGACTCGCCCCTGCCCTGTTTATCCTAGGGGTACAGACCCTGGTTTGAATGCCCATTTTCAAGCTACCACCCCTGAACTTGTGCGAGATAGAATGGAAAAGGGATGCTAGTCGCCTGGGATTATTGTCCCACAATTCAGAACCAGAGACTCCCTGATGGCCTGGACCATGGCCCTCGACACTTACAGCTGTCAGTGGCCTCCGTTTGTTGTTTTCCTTGTGGACAGATTTTTCCCTGGGTTGGGACCAGAAGTCAGACACAAGGGGTAGAGTGAGCCACATCACTTTTTTGGCCATGTTGGCACTGTCTGTCTATTGGGATACATCGATGAGCAGGTTCAAGTTCGGTGCTGCACAGATGGGGTCCACTGGTAAGGAGAAGGGTTCCCCATGGGTTAGTTAAGTGGCCCCAGAGAGTATAGACAGAGGGACCCAGCTGTGTTCAGAGATGCATGTGATTGGCGAGTGCCCCTGCAGTAGTGAGCCATTGCCCATGTTCTATTGCCCTAAGCAGAGAAGTCCATCACGGTGTTGATTAATCTACCCTAGCTTTAGGCTGGAGGGTAGTCATGTTGGAAAATGGCCTTCTTACCCCAAACTTTTTGCCTTCCTCCTCCTCCTTTTTTGACCTTGTGTTTGTTGGCTTTAGAACTCCTAGCACTTTACCATTGATAGCCAGTACTAAAGTTCATGTGCTCTCTCCGCTTTACATGGTAACATTGGCTCAAACCCAACTGGCATATTTAATTTACTTATACGTCCCTAGTAAAGTCCATTCCACGTGGCCTAATAGATATGAGTGCAAGGTTTGCGTCGACATTGCATCACAAAAACTGACCCAATGGCCACACAAGGGGCTCATAAATATACCCTGTAATATCTAGCTAGACAGGCAAACTTACCTCATAGATGTAATAAATGAAATAAGAAACAATGGGCTTACAGTAATGGAATTACTGTTAAGTAATTTAAACATTAATAATCACTTCTACAATTAAATTTTTTCGGAACCACAGAATCTGAGTAAAAATGTTTTTCTGTGTATGACAAGGTGTGAACCCTCTTTTTCTGAAAATCGGGAGTGCTGAACTTACCCCCATTGAATGGGATACAAAAGTCTAGAACATGGATTTTCTCACAGACTCTAGGAAAGTGGTTTGGCTAATCACCAAACTTCCTAACTTCTTAAATTAAACAGCAGAGTTTTGAAGAAATTTGACTATGGAGTTCAACAGTGGCGACCGGCAGCATTAGGAGGGAGGGGGCGGGCAGGAAGCACACACACACTCATTCTTACACGCATGCACGCACATCCATTACCAACACTCATAACATTCAAACATGCACTCTCACACCAAACATTAGTTTAAAAGATCACACACACACACTCATTCTTTCACACACACGTGTGCACATCCAGTAACAACACTCATAACATACAAACATGCATGCACCAAACATTCATTTTAAAAGATCACACACACACACTCATTCTTTCACACACACGTGTGCACATCCAGTAACAACACTCATAACATACAAACATGCACGCACCAAACATTCATTTTAAAAGATCACACATACACACTCATTCTTTCACACACATACGCACGCACACACGCACAGCCATTAACAACACTCATAACATTCAAACATGCACGCATGCACCAAACATTCATTTTAAAAGATCACACACACACACTCATTCCTTCACACACACACACAAGCACATCCATTAACAACACTCATAACATTCAAACATGCACGCATGCACCAAACATTCATTTTAAAAGATCACACACACACACTCATTCCTTCATACACACACACAAGCACATCCATTAACAACACTCATAACATTCAAACATGCAAGCATGCACCAAACATTCATTTTAAAAGATCACCCACACCCACACACAAGGTCACTTACCTTCAGCATGGGAGGTCCGAGGAAGGTTGGGACTGCTGCCTTCCTTAGGTCAGCCAATGAGGGAAGGCAGCAGTCCCAGCCTTGTCACAGAGTGGAATGGGGTCATTGAGACTGCTGACCCCACCCCACTCTGTGGCAAAGTGTCACTGATTGACACTCGCTCTGGGCGCTTCAGGGCTTAAACCTTAAGCGCCTGAGTCAAAGTCAATGGGTGAAGCTTTCCTCGGCATCCGGGGGAGGGCCTTGAGGCACCTTTTCTGAGCCAAGGAGGTCACACCCATAGGATCTGTGACCTCGTCAGCCCAGCAAAGTTCATCTCAGGCAGCCAGGAGTCTGCGCAAATTGTGCATGTCTGCTCCTGGCTGCCTGACTTGAACATGAAGAGTGTTTGTCAGGCTGACCTTTGTTCAGCCTGACAGATACTCTTCATGAGGGGCAAAAGGTGGGGGAACGTGGCCCCTCCGCCCTAAAGAACGGGCTGCGTCTGGAGTTCAAATAGATAATAACACCCACTGCATTTGTAACCTCAGAACATTACAGCAAAGCTTGTATTAAGGGAAAGTCCAAGACCAGGGGGATGCCAAAATAATCAAGGCACTACAGGGACCCAGTCTAAAACCTGCTGGGGTGGGACTACATCCCCAGCAGGCTTCTGTGCCCTTGCCAAACACCACCCAGAAGGAAAGGTCTGCAACGCTTTTAAAGTGCATCTTCATGCCCGCAGCATGGAATGCGGTAATACTCAAGGCACCGCCTAGACTCAGCCTGCAACCTGCTGGGGTGGGACTACGCCCCCCCAACTGGCCTCTTTGGCCCTGCCAAGCACAGCCTTGAAGGAGGGGGTTGCAGCCCTTTTAAAGCACCTCTGCATGCCCGAGGTGTGGGATACAAGTGAGAAGCGCATGGGCGCATGCCCAGAGATGACTGGGCCAAGAGTGGGCCTGTCTTCACCCATCAGAGCACGGAAGAGGCTGGGCAATATACTCCTCTTGGTTCAAACACTCAGAATCCTTGAAGTTATTTGTTAATGGTTGGTTTCAGCACTACACCTTTATTGGGCAGAGTTTGTACTATGCTGGACTAAGCAAATGTATATTGTAGTGTAAAGCTGGCTAAATTTACTGAGGTTATTTAATTGCAGCTTTGGTATCAAGTGTAAGCTGTCGGTTGAACTAATTCATGATCCCAGATTGGTAATTATCGGAGGCTCTACAACTGCCTAGATTTATTTAACCACTATGGAAAACATTATGCCTCAGAAGTAGTTTCAGGGCACTGATAAACACCCAAAGCCCCCTCCCCCCCCAAATCTGAAATATGCACATTCAAAGAAATTGATCTTCTAATAGAAAAGGTGGAATCTATTATAGTAGCTGACTCTGCACCCCAAGGTGTTGCTGATGCAATCTCATAAAAGAGGAATGAGACCCCTACCATTTCTAATTTCTAGGGGCAGTCATGTAGGAAATGTACTAGGAAATCTACGTCTACTATGGCCAGTCCTGAGTTCAGTGAGAAGGGTGAGCCTGTTTATGTTGCTCAAAATCCAGTCTGTTTGGGGGATACACCTAGTCCACCCCCACCTGTTCACTCCATTCCTGGCAGCAATAACTGTTTGCCTTTGGTGAATAAGGTAGGGGAGCAAAATGAAATGGAGAAGTCACACAAGATGGTAACCACGCAAACTTCACAATTTACACCCAAATTCCCACAGGATAATATTCTTCACCTCATACTGTAAGTGAAGGCCCAAGTGGAAGAACTCAAATCATTGATTACTAGACTCATCAGTACTCCCAAGCTGGCCACTGTGGGGATGCCCCTTGTAGAGCCTTTGCTCCATCAACCCCCAGCAGCCTTGGTTATTCAAACCATAGTCTAGGACACCAGGAACTATTACAAAGAATTTAACTATTGGTCTGTCTGATACTACTTGATGGAGTTGGGTCGATGCCTCTAATAGCGAATATGAAGGATTAAATGCTAGCAGTGCTTGGATGACTGTGAGACCCTCTGGGGCCCTTCCCCATGGTAGGCAGTTTGATAAAAAAAGGGGGGATTGTTTGCCTTTCGGTGCCTTATGGGCCTCCGCAGAGTTTTATCCAAAGGGCTCTGATTAGTTTCCAAAATAGGCACACCCTGCGGCTGTCATCGATTTTTATGGTGTATGTCCCAAAGCTCCCTGCCTATATACATCAACAGGAGGTGTAGACATTAAAAAACAAGTCTATACACTGGTTTCACAAGGTGAGAGGGTGTTGTTCAGTCATTTGTGAAGACATTGTAGGGCTATAAGACACTCCACAAGACATGCAAAGTTTGATAGCATTGAACGACTTTTTAAAGAGAAGAATCTAGTGGATAGTCTGCCCTTCATCTTAGAACATAATCCCTCTTCCATACTAATATTCGTGTTAAACCCCGGTGGATTGATGATAGTTCCCTCAGTGCAACATACAATCTTTTGAACTGGGTGGCAGCATGGTCCCCACTGAATGAAGTTGATTGACTACGTTTGTGTTGTGGCTCTTTTGGTACCTCTCAGACACCCGCAAGTAATAATCAAGAGGATGGGTTGGCAAGGGTTTATTTACGTACAAGTCATACTGATGTTACTTCACAAATGGCAGCTACCGTGACTTGAGAATTTTCCGCTCATGCTTCTCCTTTAACTCAGGGCTCTTCTCCCTATTCATCTAGTTGTTCTATGAAGGGCTGTGAAAATGTCTTGCCAGTGACCACCTGAGCTAAGGATACCAAGTCTAAGGTAGCATTACGTTTGTGGAATGTGACTGGCCTTAGGTCTAAGGTTGTCATACCTGACTGTAACACTTTTGTCGAAATGTATTATTTTTGTTGTTTTCAGGAAACCTGGAGTGGTGAGCCCAAGATTAAACCAGGCTATTTAAACTTAATTCCAGCTATTCCTAGCTCAGCAGAGAGACCTTCGGAGGTTTAACAATGTGGTTTACACCCACTGCATATTGAAACATTCTCCAGAATTGACATACACTGTCCAGACATATTTACATTTTAGTTGGTGCCTGAGTGATACCCCTATATCGAAATCTGGAATGTCTACTCAATGGGGGTTAAAGGTGGATGGGCATCAAGGGCTGTTCAGTGTCTTGACGAAAATTTAGCTAAGAACTGTCAGCAATCCTTATTACTTCTAGAAAGTGCCTTTAACACCACTTTTAAGCCCATGGACAATGAGAATAATGGTCCTTTCTCTGACGAAGATGAGAAATGGGGTGTTCCAATGCTTTATTTACTTCCTATAAAAAGGTGGACAGAAGCTGCCTTACACCATAAGGCCCTGTCCTTAGAATATTGGGTTACAGCCACTAATGGGTTGACCAGGTCTGATCTTCTGGGGGCACATACTTTTAACAAACTGTTACACCCAAGTCATATCGATTATATTTTAGTGGTTCTGAGACTATGGCCTTGGACAGAGGATACGGCTGCAGTGACAAGACTGGAAAGTTATCATAAACCTCTATGCCTTATGCTGACTGACTTGTGCAGCTGGACCTCACATAATTACAATTCACTTTCCATTACTAAAGTTGTTGTGCCTGTGAATACTATGCATAGGCTGAAATGGTGCCAAGTAATTGATTGTTCCACTATTATATTGGCTAGTAGACTAGATGTGGAAGGAATGTTGTCTAAACTTGGTGGGGACTCTCACTCTAAAGCAAAAATCAATACTTTCACTGAGCTCCATAATTATTTGTTTAAACATATTTTGGCCTATGTTTTCTGTCCACAGACATCATCAAGCAGCAAGTGTACTTAGATCTTATTCTTGGTTGAATAAGCTGGTATGTAACTGGTTAGGCTGGTATGTAACTCGTTAGCTATTGCCATAAGAAAGAAGGATTTTGCATGAATCCCCATTTTGAGAAAAGCTTATGAGATAGCTCAGGAGAATGCAAAGAGGGAATGAGCTGATGCAAGATGGCAAAATCTAAAAGAGGCTGGTCTCGCTAATGATTTGACTAAGTTCTGGACTTTAGTAACAAGGGGGGGTAGCTTAGTTTCTACAGAAGGCACGCTTACTACCATACAATCCCCTTACTCCACAGCTTTTTCCTTAGAAATAGAGGATATCACTAGTACTGTGAATGCCACTATAAGGTGCTGTAAGCTGCAGGACCAGATGGCATCCCAGTTAATTTATTTAAACATGAATGAGACAAATGAATTATGTATATACATGCCCTGGCAAACGCTATTGTGAAGGGTGCTCCTGTTTCACATTCAGGGAAGGGTGCAGAAGTGGTCCCTATCTATTAAAAGGATGATAGATGCCTTCACGGTAACTATTGCTCAATGAGTTCTGAATAGAATCCAAGCTTGGATCATTGACAATGACATACTCTTTCCCTCCCACGCTGGATTTCATCAGAAAACCAGAACGATTGGCTAGGTGTTTTGTTTTTCACTCATCTACTGTATGGTTGTAGTCATTGGCAAGGGCAGCTTGTGTGTTGCCTTCATTGATCTTAAGTTGGCCTTTCATCTTTTCCCTCAACACAGGCTGTAGGAGGTTCTCAGGGACATGGGTATGCCTCCAACCATTCTTGCTTTGATTGTCTGCCTTAATGAGCAAAACTGTGCCAGTATTTGGTGGGGTAGCCAGAGACAGCTCACTGACAGGATTCCCCTGACAAAGGTGTTTGGCAGGGATGTGTTTCAGCTCCCACCTTGTTTTCTCTTTATTTAATTCATGTTGTCCAGACTCTTCTGCGATATTTTATTGATGCAGCTGTATTAGCTTCAGCCAAAATGGCCATCTTGCTATTTTCAGACAACACCCTATTAACTCCAAAACTCCTAGTGGGCTTCAACATCGTCTGTTGTGGTTTAAGGAATTCTACACCACACGAGCTTTGTGAATCAATACTAAGACTAAAGGGATCATTTTGACCCCGGTGGTTGGTGGTAATGTGGCGGTGTTACCGCCAACAGGCTGGCGGTACATACCGCCACATTATGACATTGGAATGACATATGACAATGTACCACTCTGACCGCCATGGCAGTAGCAGCCGCCAGGCTGGAGATAAGAATCGCCAGCCCGGCAGCCGCCATTGTACACCCTCAGGCATTTTGACCCCGCCAACCACCATGGTTTTCCTGGTGTTCGTAACGCCACAAAAACCATGGCTGTAGGCCCTATCAGTGACAGGGAATTCCTTTCCTGTCACTGATAGGAGGCCCCCTCCTCCCCAAACACTCCCCAGATGCCCCCCTCCATCCACTCTCCCCCCTTCCAATCCCCACCCCCCCAAATACACACACTCAGACACGCACCACGCATACACACACTCACTCACACAGGCATACACGCATGCATCTATTCATTCATGCACACATCCGTACCACATTCACATTGACAAGCAGACACGCATTCACATATCCGTTCATACATGCATTTTCACACATGCATACATGCACGCAAACAACACTACACATACATTTATATTCACGCACACACTCACGCATTCATGCACACCCCCCCACATACACACAACAACCCACTCCCCTGTCGGAAACCCGACTTACCTGAATCCAGGGGGTCCTCCAGCAGGGGATGGGATTAGGCGCTGCTACTGCCAGCAGCACCCGCCAGCAGAACACCGCCAGGCCTATTATTTTTCATAATACGGCTGGCGGTGGTCTACTGGTGTGGCGCTGCTGGTGCTAGCAGCGCCACCTTAACGCCTTCTGCCAGCATTGCCCCAGTCAGATTTCCACCCTTCTTGTGGCGGAAATCCAGCTGTGGTCATTATTTGGCGGATGGCTGTGGCGGCATTTACTGCCAATGTTTTAATAAGTCTACGTCATTCAACCAACCCAAATTCTTTAAAGGCAAATTATCTTTAGGGACTAGAGTACTTGAAAAGATGGACGCTCAATTATTTGGGGATCAACCTGTCATTAAATGACCCTTAACCATAAGAAGATTACAAGTGTAATCTGCAAAGAGCATTGTTCACCTTTAAGCAAACCAATAGCCCCGCTCTTCAAATATATGAAGCCAAAGCTGTGGGATCTGCCCCTTATGGCTCTGAATTATGGGGTTCACGAGTTGTAAGGTTTAACGAATTCAGAAAATAAGTTTGTAAGGAGTTTGGTCCAGCTCCCATCTAGTATCCTGTTACACCCAATTATATTGATATAGGCAGGAGGGCAATAGCTCACAAGGCAAGATTGCCACCCCTGCTATTTTGGAAAAGGATTTGGCCAGCGCCTTAACTTTCTCAGTATGTCACTGCCTTGCTGTAAGTTAAGCATATTGACAGAGTCTTACATCAATTTGTTTGAAGAACGTCTTGGTAACCCATACCTTCCAAAGACCAGTTGAAAAAGCAGTAGTGGAACTCGGTGGTGCAGTCTGTTGATCACTTAGCTCCGAATGTTACACTGACGGGGACATTTCGGGACTTTAAATGTGCCAGTGCTCTTGAACCCTCCTGGGACATAATATCTGCCCCACTCTCCCCTGAACACGCTCACCTCTGAGATCATTCACCAGTAAATGGGCCCTAAATGAGCCGATCCTGTGCCCAGCTTGTAGCAATGCCGTGGAAACTTGCCCATATTTTTTTTATTGCCCTACCTATGCTTCCCCTGGTCAGGCTTGGATAAAGCCTCTGTGTAAACAATTGGGCATACGTAACTATCGTATTGAGCTTAGAATTCTGAGAACTGACGCTCACGCTTTGCATGCTTGTACCGTTGCCAAAATTCTGGGGCGATTTTGGTACATAATTAAAAAAGGCACAAGTGTGCAGGGAAAATGATGTTGGTTGCTATGAAGGTGTAATCCTCTAAATGTTCATTGTATTACTGTTTCAAAATTACCTTATGATTTTTATTCGATGAATTATTTTCTTATAATGAATTATTTATATTGACACTGTAAAAGTTTTTTTTTTGTATTACTCCTATATTTATTACTTCTATGTTTAACGAAGATTCTAACGGTTTCGTTTTTACGGTACATCTATTTTATTGTGCACTTTTATGGCATTATTTGCCGAAATAAAGCTTTAAATTAAATGGGATGAAATGATTAGAGTTATTTAAAACATTTAGGAAAATACTTCCAAGAGAATGGTGTAGTTTTATGTTTTTATTGGATACATGAATATAACACTGGGATAAATTATTTATAACACCACTGGTACTCAGTCCAACCAAAGTTATGGAGGGATGTAAAAGTTAGAGGAACCAGCAAACTGGGAAGAAACTACACCATCAGAGCAGCCCACACGGGATTAGGTGATCAGAGCACAACAAAGTGTTTTTCCTTTGTAAATCCTGTGTTCAATAGCACAGCACAGAGACTTTCAGTGCAATCCATCGACATATGGTTTTGGTTCTACCCTGACCATAACTAACACAGTGCAAAGTGTGCATGCGGCACTTGCAAGCATTGCTGACATTTATGTTCACTGTTGTTCTGCCCAGCAGCAGAAACATCAGCACAGGCCCGGGTTCCATGTAGCACTGCAGAAAGGGTTGCATTTTCCCACGTATACCCTGTGGCATAGACCTGCGCCCCAAAATGGGCTTTGTCTTAGACTGAGATCTTCGTTTACTTTGGATCAGCTTGTCTGGATACTTAATTTACGTTGCATCATATAAAGTAGCACAGTATTTAAGAATGGGAAAACACACAACAGCTTCCTACAAACCAGCAAACTCTCAGCAGCATGCAAGTGCCTGATTGTGCCAGCACACTAGAAATTCTGACACAGGACAACCATTATTACATGTGCCTAATAGTACTACCACAAGCCAGAGCAGCAGCATGGTGATATGTAGTGATCGACCAGTATAAGAGATTATCCTTGCACATTTGGTAAGGGAATGTAAGTACCTACAAGTAAGTACCTACACTAAGCATTAGGCCACAAACCCCCACCAGGTCAAATCAGGGTTTCAATAAATGAATCCCAGCTAAACGCTTGGTAGCTTGGCAACGAGCAGTTAGGTTAAATTAGGAGACAGGTGTGTCAAGCATTTAAAAATCACAAAACAGTAAATAAGTAAAGCACAAAACACAATAAAAATCCAACACCAATTTATAAAAATAGATTATGGGGGTCATTCTGACCCCGGCGGACGGCGGTAAAATGGAGAAAAGTACTGCCAACAGGCTGGCGGTACTTTCCCCATATTACAACATTGACGGTTTGGCTCAAACCAAACCGCCACTGTACCACTCCGTCCACTACTGCGGTAACGACCGCCAGGCTGGAGTCTTCAGTCTCCAGCCAGGCAGCTGTCATTAGTCCGTTTGCTAAACTATGACCCCACCTACCACCATGGTTTTCATGGAAACCTTACCACCACGTAAATCATGGCTGTAGGCACCATCAGTGTTAGGGAATTCCTTCCCTGTCACAGATAGAGGTCTTCCCGCCCCCCTCCCCAGGTTTCCCTCCAACTCCCCCCTCTCTAAAGCCCCCCACAACATATACGCACCTTCACTCACCACCGTACACAAGCATACACACACTCATACCCACATTCATCCACGCATGCATACCTCCATTCACACACACAACATACACGCCCTCACACATTCATTCACGTGCACACAGACAACACGCATCACACACCCACATACACGCACGCACAGAAATACACCCCCACACCCCCACACACACAACACCCCTCACCTGTTGGAGCACCCAACTTACCTGATGTAAGGGGGTCCTCTGGCAGGAGACGGGACGGGCCATGCTGCCAGCAGCAGTGTCCGCAAGAACACCACCAGGCCGTATCATGGGTCATGATACCGTCTGCTACCGCCATCTGCCATCATGATGATAGCCAGATTTCCGCCACCCTTCTGGCGGAAATCTAGCTATGGTCATAATCCGGCTGACGGCTGATAGCCGCGGTGACGGTCTTTTGGCGGCCGCCTCCGCGGCCTTAGGCCGTGCATACCGCCAATGTTATAATGAGGGTCTATATGTTTATCTTTAAAATGACATTAAAATGACAAAAATCCAATAAAGGGAACCAGAGATACAGATTTTTAAAGATTTTTTTTTTCTAGAGCATAGAAATAGAAAGCGCCAATCTAGACACCTGGTCGCACTCAACCGGGACAGAGTCAAAATTTGAGGCTGACCACGATGGAGCCCTGCTCGGCTACAGTGAGCGAGAGCCCTCAGTTAAAGTTTCACTTTCAGACTTAGGTGGTCATTACAACCATGGTGGTCGGTGTTAAAGCGGCGGTAAGACCGCCAACAGGCCGGCGGTAAAAAATTTGGAATTACGACCGTGGTGGAAACCACCAACAAAGACAGCCACTTTAACACTCCGACCGCCACAGCGGTACAAACAAACAGCTTGGCGGTCACCGCCAACAGACAGGCGGGAGACAATGTACCACCCACACTATTATGACAGGCCAATCCGCCACCTTTTCCAGGGCGGATTCACCGCGGATAAAAACACGGCGGAAACAGGAATCCCGAAGGAAAAACGCTCACCTCTACACACTCCACGAGGAACGAGGACGCCATGGACCAGGAACTCGAAATTCTCTCTGCAATAGTCTTCCTGCTCCTCTACCAGGAGCACGAATGCTGGCGGCAAAGACCACGGTGAGTACTGCACCGACCAACACCCCCACCCCAACCCTCACCCACTACAACACACACACTAATGCATATCAATACATCACAGTTACACCCCCCATGCCCCCGGAAGAATGCAAAGACAATAGAAAATGAGTGTAACCATTGTAATATATTAAAAGCAAGTAGGCAGAAATATATATATACACCATGTACATAATATATACCAAGCATAGTAGTCCAGGTAGTGCTCTAAGAAAGTCAGTGGAACACTGGGACCACACGGTATGGGCGAGGCCCACACAAGATCCCCGACCATGACGGAGAGAACACTGCAGGGGCATCAGACAGCAACTAAACAGGCACCTCAGGGGGAGGGAAAGGGGGGGCACCTCAGCTGCTTGAGTGCACGACGCCAAATCCACGAGGGGGCCACATGCCAACTGTTACATCCTGGGGAGTGCAAAGCCACAGTCTCTCAAGTCTCTACAGTGGGTGGGTTGCCCACTGTTCAATCCTGGGGAGTGCAAAGCCACAGTCTCTCAAGTCTCTACAGTGGGTGGTCTGCCCACTGTTCAATCCTGGGGAGTACAAAGCCACAGTCTCTCAAGTCTCTACTGTGGGTGGGTTGCCCACTGTTCAATCCTGGGGAGTGCAAAGCCACAGTCTCTCAAGTCTCTACAGTGGGTGGGTTGCCCACTGTTCAATCCTGGGGAGTGCAAAGCCACAGTCTCTCAAGTCTCTACAGTGGGTGGTTTGCCCACTATTCCATCCTGGGAGTGGCAAGCCACAGTCTCTCAAGTGGATAACAGTCTCCACTGGTTCTGGAGGGGGCATGGTGCCCAGAGTGCATCATTCACCCCCTGACGGACTCATTTGCGTCAGTGCCCTTGCCTCTCATGGGCCAGCAGTGCTTGAGATGTCGGTGCTCTGTTCAGCGGTGCTTGAGGCGGTGGTGCCCTGTGCAGCGGTGCTTGAGGCGGCGGTGCCCTGTTCAGCGGTGCTTGAGGCGGCGGTGCCCTGTTCAGCGGTGCTTGAGGCAGCGGTGCCCTGTTCAGCGGTGCTTGAGAGGGCGGTGCCCTGTGCAGCGGTGCTTGAGGCGGCGGTGCCCTGTTAAACGGTGCTTGAGATGGCGGTGCCCTGTGCAGCGGTGCTTGAGGCGGCGGTGCCCTGTTCAGCGGTGCTTGAGATGGCAGTGCCCTGTTCAGCGGTGCTTGAGGTGGCGGTGCCCTGTTCAGCGGTGCTTGAGATGGCGGTCTCCATTGCAGTGTCTCAGCTGCTGGTGGTCCTTCATGGCCCAGCGGGGCTTTTTCTGGCAGTCCTTCATGGCCCAGCGGGGCTTTTGCTGGCGGTCCTTCATGGCCCAGTGGGGCCAGTGCTGGCGATGGCCTCCTGGGCAGCTGGGCTAGTGCTGGTGATGGCCTCCTGGGCAGCTGGGATGGTGCTGGCGATGGCCTCCTGGGCAGCTGGGCTGGTGCTGGCGGTGGCCTCCTGGGCAGCTGGGCTAGTGCTGGCGATGGCCACCTGGGCAGCTGGGCTGGTGCTGGCGGTGGCCTCCTGGGCAGCGGGGATGATGGCGGTCTTCTCCGCCGTGCTGCTCTTCCCAGACTTGCCGGGTTTCTTGTGGCCCTTCCCCACCTTGGAAGGTGTCACAGCTGACTCCACACTCGCACCTGTACCCCTGGGAGCGGCTTTGGTGGCTGGAGTCTTCCCCATCTCCCGCCGGGCACTGGCCAACTTCTAATGCTTCACAGGTGGGGGACTGTCTGTGCTGTGGCTCCGTGCCACACTGGCTGCCCTGGTGGCCGGTGCTCTCCAGATTCCGGTGACTACAGGCACCACTGGTCCCGGAGATGTTGTGGCTCAGGTGCTGGTTCGGGACCTATGAGATGGACGGGGTGGGGGAGGTGTGGGAAAGAGGTCAAGGTTGGACAGGAAAAGTTTCTTCGATACACTGGGACGGGTAGCTGGAGGGGGTTTGGGAGTGGAGGAAGAGTGGTGGTTGTAGTAGGTGTACGTTTGGTGACTATGGGTGAAGGTGCATGCGCTGGAGGCTGTTGTGAGGTGGATGGCTGTTGGGTGGGTGTGTGCCTGCGTTTGTGTATCCTGGGATGGGGTGTCACAGACACACTCGGAGAGGACACAGGGTACGTGTGAATGGTAGTGGGGTGGTGACTGCAAATGAGCGGGGTGTGGTGGTGGGTGTGCTGGAGAGGGACGTAGTGGCTGTAGAGGTAGTGCATGCAGGTGTGAGTGTAGACGAGAATGGGAGGGAGGAGGGAGACACAGTGGAGGCAGTGGATGTTGGTGTGTCTGCATGTGTGTGATGCTTGCGTGAATGCCTGTCGGATATGTGGTGCTTATGTTTGCCTGAGCTACCCTTGGGTGTTGACGTGTGTGCATGTTGGTCTGTAGGTGTGCTTGGGATAGGCTGAGGTACAGGGTATTGGGTCAGGGTGGAGGAAGTTGGAGGGGTGAGGCTAGAGATGGGGACAATGGCTGCCATCAGTGCTGAGGCCAGAGTCTGAAAAGCTCGCTGAAGGGCCGCCTGACCAGAATGAATGCCCTCCAGAAATGCATTTGTTTGTTGCAAAAGCCTCTCTACACCCTGGATGGCATTCAAAATGGTAGACTGCCCAACAGTGAGGGACCTGAGGAGGTCAATGGCCTCCTCACTGAGGGCAGCAGGGGTGACTGGGGCAGGGCCTGAGGTGCCTGGGGCGAAGGTGATGCTCACCCTCCTGGGTGAGCGGGCACGGGGCAAAGGCTGAGGGGCTGCTGGGAGGGCGGTGCTGGTAGGGGGGTGGCAGCTGTACCTGTAGATGCGGGGGGCACAAATGTTGCCACCGCCACCACAAGGGAGCTCCCATCAGAGGAGCTCCCCTCGCCCTCCATCCCACTGGTGTATTTAGACTCCGTAGTCTCGCCCTCCAGGGCTATGTGGGATGCAGCTCCCTCGTGCTCTGGTGCCACTGCTCCTCTGACTGATGATGCTAATGCACACAAGAACAGGGAGACCACAAAGGGGGGGGACAGAAGAGAGACATGTTGAGTGCATGCATTACCACTACTGTTGGCGGACACGACAGACACAGAAGCCCCTTGCACTACGCCGCACTCTTGGGCTCCACTGTTCAATTCCTGGGAAATGGCCTACAAGGCTATGGTCGACATCTGCACACATAGATGACACAGGGGCATGACTAGGTGTACTTTGCACTCTGTAGAGGTGGGCTGGGGTGCCACATGGCCTGCCTTACGGAGGGACCTTGCCTACGGAACTCGCCCTGGCCTAGGGAAACCCACAGCCCACCTCCACCACCCAGACCCCTCCACTGGGTGCAAAGTCAGCAGAATGAGAGTGTACTCATCCCTTTGTAGCTTCTGTGATGCCCTCAAGTGCCCATCCGACTCCGGGTACGCCACCGCCAGGATCCTGAACATCAGGGGGGTCATGGTGTGACGGGCACCCCTCCCACGTTGGGAGGCCATCCCCAGCTGAGCCTCCGCCGTCTTCTTGCTCCAGCGGCGAATGTCCTCCCATCTTTTCCGGCAGTGGATGCTCCGTCTGTGGTAGACCACGAGGGTCCGGACGTCCTTGGCGATGGCACGCCAAATATCTTTTTTCTGGTGGGCGCTGACCTACATGAAATGTACAGGTGAAAAAGATAAGTTATTACCAACTGCACCGTCAAAGTGATTGGCCCCCATCCCTACCCTTGCCATGTGGCACATGCATTCACCGTCTTTCATGCATGCAGCACTCTCCCCCTTCCTTCTTACATCCAGCCCTCTCCACACAGGCATAGCCCATACAACATGCTTTCTGTGTACATACCTGTTTGTCTGGAGGACCGTAGAGTAGCGTGTACTGGGGAGGACACCATCCACAAGCTTCCCCAACTCCTCTGATGTGAAGGCAGGGGCCCTTTCCCCAGACACTCGAGCCATTGTCTCTTCCAGACCGAGGTCACAGCAGCACTTGCAGTGTAGGTCCTCTCCTGTCGAAGATCAGGTATTGAGTTATTGAACAGAGAGAAAATGGCGGTCACGTCCGCGACAGTGCGTACCCTCACCGCCGGCATACATCGTCATTGGCTCCTGGGACCCATAGTGTCCAATGTTAACCAATGCAGCATTGTGCCATGGTCTTCGACCGCCTACTGCGACGGTGTACAACGCCAGCGCAGTTACCTCACATCCCATTGTCCCACTTTACAGGTCAGGCAGCCGCCATATCAGGGGCCCACATGGCTTCATTTCCAACTGCGTCACACATACCTATGCCTAGACTTAACACACATCTAGGCCACCTTTTCTGTATGATTGGTGTTCTGGGTAAACTGTGGCTACGTACCTCTGAGTTGTTTGACTCTGTGCTCGCTGTTGTCCTTCATAGGAACCATCCGCTGGGACATGTGAGGAGATGGCGGCATCCTCCGGTGTACCGACCGTTGGTGGACCTGTCGACAATGGAGGAGCGACATCTGATTATCACATACAGGCTTGACCGTGCCACAATCCAGGAACTGTGTACCCAGTTGGAGCCAGACCTGATGTCAGCTATCCGCCATCCCACAGGAATCCCCTCTCAAGTGAAGGTGCTGTCAGTGCTCCATTTCCTTGCAAGTGGGTCTTTTCAAACAACAGTGGCCATAGCATCAGGGATGTCCCAGCCTATGTTTTCCAACGTGTTGTCCAGAGTGTTGTCTGCCCTGCTGAAACACATGCGGAGCTACATTGTTTTCCCTCAGGTGGAGATTTGCCTACAGCGAAAGGTGATTTCTATGCCCTGGGACATATCCCCAACATCATAGGTGCCATTGATGGGACACATGTGGCTTTGGTCTCCCCCCCACAGGAGTGAACAGATGTACAGAAACCGGAAGAGTTATCATTCGATGAATGTACAGATGGTATGTTTGGCCGACGGAATAGCAGCATCCCTTATGTGATGGGTCAACTCCAGAGGCACTGTGTGTGGCTATTAGGTGAGCACCTGGATGCAAGTCAGTGGGAATGGTTGTCTGGGTCTGGGGATATCCGTCCAGGTTAGTGTGTGTCGAACTGTTGTCCCTCACCATTTGTAGGTGACTCTGGTTACCCCAACCTGTCATGGCTACTGACCCCAGTGAGGAATCCCAGGACAAGGGCAGAGGAACTCTACAATGAGGCCCATGGGCTAACTAGGAGGGTGATCGAGCGGACCTTCAGCCTCCTGAAGGCCAGGTTCCGGTGCCTCCATATGACAGGTGGATCCCTATTCTACTCACCAAAGAAGGGGGCATATTTATACTCTGTTTGCGCCGAATGTGCGTCAAAACTTTTGACGCACATTCGGCGCAAACACTGCCCCATATTTATACTTTGACGTCCGACCCCGCGGGCATCAAAGTTCCACCATGTGCATCATTTTTTAGAAGGGGGAACCAGCCTTGCGTTAATTATATGCAAGGTAGGCGTTCCCTTCCAAAAAATGACTTTAAGGCCTGTGCCCCATATTTATACTGTGACGTCAGCCTGATGGGTGCCGTTTTTTAATGCCTGGGTCAGGGCAGGCGTTAAGGGACCTGTGGGCTCAGAAGGAGCCCAGAGGTGCCCTCCCATGACCCCAGGGACACCCCCTGCCACCCTTGCCCACCCCAGGAGGACAGCCAAGGATGGAGGGACCCATCCCAGGGAAGTTAAGGTAAGTTCAGGTAAGTATTTTTGTTCGTATTTTTTTTGTGGCATAGGGGGGCCTGATTTGTGCCCCCCTACATGCCACTATGCCCAATGACCATGCCCGGGGACATATGTCCCCTGGGCATGGCCATTGGGCAAGGGGGCATGACTCCTGTCTTTGCTAAGACAGGAGTCATTTCAATGGGGGTTGGGCGTAAAAAAAAATGGCGCAAATCGGGTTGAGGCCAAAATTTTGCCTCAGACCTGACTTGCCCCATTTTTTTACGCCCAAGCTCCATTTTCCCCTACGCCGGCGCTGCCTGGTGTGAGTCATTTTTTTTGACGCACACCAGTCCGCAGCGCCGGCTAACGTCATCCAATAAATAAGGCGCCCGCATGGCACTTTGGAATGGCGTTAGCCAGCGTTAACATTTTTGACGCACAACTGCGTTGGCACAGTTGTGCGTCAAAAAGTATAAATATGGGCCAAGGTGTGCCAGAGCATCGTGGCCTGCTGTATGCTTCATAACTTGGCATTGCGACAACAGGTGCCTTTTCTGCAGGAGGATGGTCGAGATGGCGGTGTTGTTGCAGCTGTGGAGCCTGTGGACAGTGAAGACGAGGAAGCAGAGGACGAAGACATGAACAACAGGGACTCAGTGATCCAGCAATATTTCCAGTGAGACACAGGTAAGAGTACAGACCTGCCTACAACATGTACTTTAACACTACTACCTCTCAACTGTCTGTAGTTTTCACCCAGTGTATGGTCACTGAGTTGTCACTTTCCCTTCCGATTTTACAGATGTGGGTCCCACTGTGTGACATCTGCTTAGATTCCTCATGGACTAGAGCTGTGTGACATAGGTATGTTGACATTACAATTGAAAGAGCATTTTGTCACTGTAATTGCTAATACACTATTTCGAAATCACAGACAGACTCCAGATTGTTTTGTGCTTTCAGTGTGTTTATTTAAGTGCTCAATATTGGAGGGGGTAGTGAAATGGTGAGGGGTGATGGCGGAGGAATGTCCATGGCAGAGTCCAGTCTACTAGTCTCACAGGTGCATTGCCCAAATGGGCATAGGAAGTGGAGCTGGGGCAGATGAAGGATGGACAGGGTGACAAAGTGGGACAGTAGGATGACAATCAGGGTGGTCTCATTTCTTGGCAGGGGTCTTGGCATTGTGCTCTATCTTTTTCCTGGATCTCAGGGACCGTTTGCGGGGTGGTTCTCCCTCTGCAGGGGTGGGGTGCTGGTGTGGTGGTCCTGTGGCGGGGCATCCTGTCAACTAGTGCCGGCGGAGGTGGTGGGCAGTTCATCGTCCATGCTAGTGTCATGGGCCCCTTGTAGTGCCACAGTGTCCCTCCTGGTGTTCACAAGTTCCTTCAGCACCCCTACGATGGTGCCCAGGGTGGAGCTGATGGTTCTGAGTTCCTCCCTGAAGCCCATATACTGTTGCTCCTGCATGCGCTGGGTCTCCTGAAACTTGGCCAGTACCGTTGCCATTGTCTCCTGGGAGTGGTGGTAGGCTTCCATGATGGAGGAGAGTGCCTCGTGGAGAGTGGGTTCCCTTGGCCTATCCGCCCCGTCGCACAGCAGCCCTCACAGTTCCCCTGTGTTCCTGGGCCTCCGTCCCCTGGACAGTGTGCCCACTACCACTGCCCCCAGGTCCCTGTTGTTGTTGGGGTGGTGGGTTATACTGGGTTCCCTGTAGTGGTGGACACACAGCTGATTGACGTGTCCTGGGGACGGAGGTATGGGCCCGCTGGGTGGGTGCTGTGCTGGTGTTTCCAGAGGGCGGAAGGTCTGTGGTGGCCTGTGACTGGGTGAGGGGAACCGACTGTCCCGAGGTCCCCGATGGGCCGGGCTGGTCAACTAGATCCAGTTGGACAGAGCTGCTGTCATCACTGTGGGCCTCTTCTGATGGTGGTGTGGACATGTATGGACCCTCCTGTCCGGTGACGTTGGGTAGGGGTCCTGCAGGGATATAAAAGGATGGTAATTACATCTGTATGTGTCATGGTGTGCAATGGGTGGGTGACCGTGTACCCCAGTGCTTGCATTCCTGTGTGGGACCTTGTGTGATGATGGTTTAGGGGGGTGTATGGGTATGTGCAGTGGGCATACTTTAGTGATGGGTGTCCATGCTTTGTTGTTGCATGCAGGGCTTGGTGTTGGGATGGGTGGTTTGTGATGTTGGGATATATGTGAGGAGTTGGGGTGCTGGGGGTGAGGGTGGGGGTATGTGATAGCATGCAGGTAGGGTGGGTGATGTAATAATTAAGATTTGTCCTACCAGGCTCCATTCCTCTACCTACTCCTGCGAGGCCCTCAGGATGCAGAATCGCCAAGACCTTCTCCTCCCATGTTGTTAGTTGTGGGGGAGGAGGTGGGGGTCCGCTGCCAGTCCGCTGAACCGCCAGGTGGTGTCTTGAGACCACGGAATGCACCTTCCCCCGTAGGTCGTTCCACCTCTTCCTGATGTCCTCCCAATTTCTTGGGTGCTGTCCCACTGTGTTGACCCTGTCCACTATTCTTTGCCATAGCTCCATCTTCCTTGCAATGGAGGTGTGCTGCACCTGTGCTCCGAATAGCTGTGGCTCTACCCAGACGATTTCCTCCACCATGACCCTGAGCTCCTCCTCCGAGAACCTGGGGTGTCTTTGCCGTGCCATGGGGTGGTGTAGGTGATGTGTGGGGTGGATTGTGTGGTGATGAGTGTGGTGATATGTAGTGGTGTGTTGTGTGAGGTGCGTGGAAGATGTGTGGGTGATGGTGTTGTGTGCTTGTGAATGCTGTTGGTCTTGCTGGTGCTATCTCTCTCTGGCCTTCTTTCGGAATTTTTTGTCGTGGGGGTTTGTGGGTGATGTGGGTGTGTGTTTTATGTTGTATTGGGTGTGTGGGAGTGGTGTGTGTACAGTATGTGTATCAGGTCGAATTGTCCAATGTGGCTGTGTTTTGTATTTGTGTGTGTGTATTTTGAGCGCAGCGCTGTTTACCGCCAATGGAATACCGCGGTTGAAAGACCGCCGCATGGATTAGTGTGTCGTGATAGTGTGGGCGTATTTCTGTTGGCGTGACGGTGGAGGTTTTGTTTTCGCCACTTTATCACTGACCTTTGGTGAGGCGGACTTGTGTGGGTGTCTGAATTTTGGCGGATTCCGAAATGTGGGTCATAATAGCTGGGGCGGAAATCCGTGGCCACGGCGGTCTTCTGCACGGCGGTAAGCGGCTTTTACCGCCAATGTTGTAATGACCGCCTTAGTCTTTTTCTTGAAGATTTTCTGGACCGGGACGAAGTCACAAGTTGAATCCGACCTCCTTGGAACCGTCTTCTGATGTGTACCACAGGAGATCTCGGTAAAGGATTCTATGGTCAGACATAGATGACTTTTCATGATGGAAAACTTCATCCTAGACCAAGTTGGAATTGAAACTGACCTTCCTGGAGCCCTCCTCGGATCCACTGAGTGGGAAGCCTCAGTCTGCTTTTTATTTTTAGACTTAGAAACATTTTGGGAGCTTTTTCACTATGACATCGGATGACCCTCCACAGAAAGCCGATTTCGCTTCAACATCGTCTGATTGCCTTTACAAAAGCCCCCAGTGAAATCCTGGAAGTCTGGGGCTCTGGAGCTTTTCAGCGGAATAAACCTGAAAGTCAGACTGGGTCGCAGTTGATGTAAGCTGCTTGACTCATGACAAAGGGTTGGTCTACTTATGGATCTTTTTTCCAAAGTTGCTTTAAACTTCTGGATCTGGAACTATGCGAAGTGACCCAAGAACTCCATCGCACTATGCGGAGTTCCGCAAGCAGTGGAGTGCATTAGGTCACACTGTTTGCACAGTTTTTCAGATCCGGGTGTGTGCCCGTGTAGCACGTGATCCATGTGGGCACCCTGTTCAGTGCATTAAAAAAAAAAAATTGGCATTCACCGAAAAAAACAAAGGTTACAGGGACATTATAGTTAGAAAATAGAATAAAAAAAGACATACAAATTCACTTAAAAAAACAAAGGTTACAGGGAGGTTATAGTTAGGCTCACATTTTAAAAGTACAAAACCATAGAAATTCACAATTTATAGTTAACGTTACCTAAAGTAACTGTAACTTGTGCCCTAAGGAAACTATAACTCACACCCTCGCCATGCACTGCTAATTAACCCTCAAAGTGAGGCACTCGTGACATCTTTGATAACGTCATTGAGAATATTAATCTAATATTTGCAGTAAAATGTTTGATGAGAAAACTGAGCTGTTTGACCGATCCTGCATGCAGAAAGCAGAGTTTGATTGCTTTTGCTTGGTGGGAGCTAGCAAAAGCAAACAGCTGTGTCCTGGGGTGTACACCTCTGAACATAGCAGGAGCCAGCCCTGGAGGCCATGTATGGCTCCATTAGGTTGGCCGCATGACCCCCTCCAACTTGTATCTGCTCCAGAGAGGTGTAGGTCCCCGTGGGCTGGGGTTCAACAATAGACCCCCTTCATTCCTTTATTTTAACCCTGAGGGGGTGGTGGTCCATGGGACTGCAAAGGGGCTGTGCAGCCCCACTGCACTCATTTGGTTTAAAGCCCTGGGGAGGTGGCAGTTCCTGGGGCTGCGCAGGAGGGCACACATCCCACACACAATTGAATATTTGCTCCTGAGAGGAGGGAGTCCCCAAGTTTTTAGGGGAGGCTATAGGGTCTTCACCACATTAAATCATTATTTTGCAACCAGGGAGGTGGCAGTCCCCAATGCATGGGGTCACGCAGCCCCCCAGCATTTTACATAATGATCACCCCGTGGCAGTGGCGATCCCCAGGGCTCGCAGAAGCCCGACGAGGGGGCCTCATGCACTCCCCTCCTTTCTAAAGCCCCCAATGCCCCTTGAACCTGGCCTACCTGGGGCTAATTAAAAGAAAAGGTGGGAGACCACTCATTTTGTTTAAAATGGCAGGAAAGATCCACTGATCTGATGATTTTTCCAACATAAAAAAAAAAATGCCTTTTAGCCTTGGTTGTCCCTACCTTGGCCCCTTTTCTTTTTTACACTTTTTTTGTGGGACTTGTCTGAAGCCGAGTCCCAAGATGGCTACCAACACTTCCTTGTTGAAGTGCAGACAGCCAATCAGATATCAGCTCGGGCCAATTTGATCTGTGGAATATCCGCATGCCCAGATATCTATATTTTTTGGCCTTTAATATCTCTAAAACCATTAAACCAATTTACACTAAATCACAAAAAGCATGCTTTGTGGAAAAGACCTAGCTTTCTGCCAAAGTTGGTGTAATTCCGTTCAGTGGTTCAAGCTGTAGTTGTGCTCAAAAATCGGATAAATCCAATTGAAGTAGAATGGAGTAAAAGTGTTTTGGGACCCCACCTTTTTCTCGGCCAGTGTTTTATGGATCACCCTGAAACTTTCAAGAAAGCAGCTGAACTGAGTATACATTTTGAAATGTTTGCACGGATTCATTAAGCGGCACCAAAGTTATTGCCAAAACAAAGAATGCTCTGTCTATGGAACAAATGGTCCAACAAATGGTCCTAACTATACCTACCTACTGGTGAATACTAAGCTATACATATATATATATATTAGGGTGGGGCAGAGTTCACGTAAACTCCGCTGTGCTATGTGGAGTTCCGCAAGCGGCGGAGTGGGTTAAGTTGTGCTGTTGGCACTGATTCTTAGCGCTGAATGCTTGTCCCACACTGAAAAATCAGTGTGAATGGCACCCTGCACAGCACAACAGGGCGCTGCTTCTTCTCTGCCACTCGAGCAGTGCAAAAGGAAGGTTTTTTCAATGTGAACGGTTGCAACCATCCACAACCGCCCACATTGAGGTTTCTCACTCAGAGGTGATCTAGAGCAAGATTTTCCTCGCTTGTTCTCACCAACCCAACATTGGTAAAACACTCTGCTCCGCTACACAGAATTTTTCAGAACTCTGCGCTCTAATTGGAGTGCGGAGTGGAAAAAATCTGCAAAGTCCGCAAGCGGTTCACCTCCCAAACCATTATATATATATATATATATATACAGTTTCAGTTAAAAAATATACATATACAGAAGGTCATCTGAGAAAATGAGAGTCCATTACAGATCGTCCATATTCAAAAACTTCTTTCTTTTATTTTCTGAAGTCACTTGAAAAGGAGCAGAAACATCCAATCTTGCAATGTCACAGAAAAACACAACCAACGCCGGGTTTCAAGACACAGGTGGTCATTATGACATTGGCAGTGAGTGATAAAGTGGCAGAAATACCGTCAACAGTCCGTAGTGACCATGGAGGTGAGAACTCCCATAGACAGCCAATGTACCACACCATCCACCAGGGCATTAACACCACATACCACGGTGGTAGCCATCAACAGCCAGACGGAAGACAAAGTACAGCCCACCATATCACGACACAGCACACCGCCATGATTTCCAGAGTGGAACCAATGCCATCAAAAGCCTGCCGGAAACATTGCACAGTAGACGAAATACTCACCATCAGAGACACAGAGAAGGAAAACACTGCCATGGAACTGGAACTGTAAGTCTTCCCGATACTCTTCTAGGCCATGCTCCAACTGGAACACCAACACCAATAAAGGCAACGATGGAGAGCACAACACACACCAGACACACACACACCGTACACACAACAATCTGCAGACGAAAAACAATGGCACACGATACAAGGCATAATAATGCAAGGACATCAAGAAGGCAGTAATGAGAATGTAGTGCATTGGAACAGCCACCAAATGAACTAATTGGATAACAAAGAGATATGTACAAATGTCCACAAAGGGCCAATACCCAGCCCTAAGTACTAAGGGGCCACATGGCCACAGGGCACAGTGCAAGGACCAATTTGTTTCCTGATATCATCCGCACAGAACTCTGCAGGGGCATCATTTTGCAAGTGGGTAGGCACCTCAGGGGGATGGGGTGGGGAGGCACCTCAGCCAAAGTTGTGAACTTGCCCACTGGTTCTGGAGGGGGCACCATGCCAATTATCTTTGCTGGGGATTGCAAGGTCACAGTCTCTCATGTGGGTGACTATCCCACTAGTTCTGGAGGGGCCTCCATGCCCATTTACCTATGCTGGGGAGTGCACGGTCACAGTTTCTCAGGTGGATGACTTGCCCACTGGTTCTGGAGGGGGTTCCATGCCCATTATCTTTGCTGGGGAGTGCATGGTCACAGTCTCCCAGGGGGGTGACTTGCCCACTGGTTCTGGAGGGGGCTCCATGTCCATTTACCTATCTTGGGGTGGGAGAGGCCACAGGGGACACATGGACGGATGTTGTGGCGGTGTCTGCTAGCGAGGTGTGTGTGCTGCTTGGTGTGGTGATGCTGGTGGTGGATGTTGATGCAGTGCATGCAGGTGTGTGTGTGGACATGACTGGGAGGGAGGTTGAGGAGGAGGAGGAGGGGGAGACAGTGGAGGCAGTGGATGTGGCAGTGTCTGCAACTGTCTGGTGTTTGTGTGAGTGCTTGTGTGCTTAAGTGTGTTACCTGACTGTGCCACTCTTGTGTGATGTCTTGTGTGAATGCTTGTCTGTATGTGTGAATGAGATGGGTTGGGGTTGAAAAGACTGGGACTGGGACTGGGAAGTGGTAGTTGGAGGGGGGACAGTAGGAAAAGGGACAGTGGCTGCCATCAGAGAGGGGGCCAGAGCCTGAACCGATCTCTGTTGGGCTGCAAATCCACAGTGGATGCCATCCAGGAATTCACTGCATTGCTGCATCTGGGATGCCAGCCCATGGATGGCAATCACAATGGTTGACTGCCCTACAGAGATGGATCTCAGGAGGTCAAAAGCCTTCTCACTCAGGGCAGCAGGGCTCACTTGGGCAGGGCCTGAGGTGCCTGGGGCGAAGGAGATGCCCACCCTCTTGGGTGAGTTGGCACTGGCAACTCACTAAGGGGCTACTAGGAGGACGGTGTTGATATGGGGTGGCGGCTGTACCTGCAGCTGGGGTGGTCACAGAGGCGTCTGCCACCACCAGGGAGCTTCCATCGGAGGAGGTATCTGAGTCTGTGTTGTCACCTCCTGTCTCCACCTTGGTGCTCTGCAACATCGGCAGAGTTACCTCACTTCCACCTGTCCCTACCTACAGGACAGTTGGTCACCATTTCATGGTGGTGGATAATGATTAGATTAACCCTAACTACATCAGTGCCTAGATTTGCACATACCTTGCCATTCCCACTGTCCCATCACACAAATGCAATAAGTACACATGTACGAGGCTGGCCTGGCTTATAGTGGGTACTTGATGGTACTTACACCTTGTGCCAGGTCCAGTTATCCCTTATTAGTAGATTAGTAGTGTTCTAGCAGCTTAGGCTGATAGAGGTAGCTATAGCAGAGCAGCTTAGGCTGTACTAGGAGACAAGCAAAGCTCCCACTATACCACTTCATATAGCACTATATCATAAGAAACACAATACTCAGAGAGCCATATTTATACTTTTTGACGCACAACTGCGCCAACGCAGTTGTGCGTCAAAAATTTTAACGCCGGCTAACGCCATTCCAAAGCGCCATGCGGGCACCTCATTTATGGAATGACGTTAGCCGGCGCAGCTGACTGGTGTGCGTCAAAAAAAATGACCCACACCAGGCAGCGCCGGCGTAGGGGAAAATGGAGCTTGGGCGTCAAAAAATGGGACAAGTCAGGTCTGAGGCAAAATATTGGCCTCAACCCGATTTGCGCCATTTTTTTGGACTCCCAACCCCCATTGAAATGACTCCTGTCTTAGCACAGACAGGAGTCATGCCCCCTTGCCCAATGGCCATGCACAGGGGACTTATGTCCCCTGGGCATGGTCATTGGGCATAGTGGCATCTAGGGGGACACAAATCAGGACCCCCTATGCCACAAAAAAATAAATAAAAAAAATACTTACCTGAACTTACCTTAAGTTCCCTGGGATGGGTCCCTCCATCCTTGGGCGTCCTCCTGGGGTGGGCAAGGGTGGCAGGGGGTGTCCCTGGGGGCATGGGAGGGCACCTCTGGGCTCCTTCCGAGCCCACAGGTCCCTTAACGCCTACCCTGACCAGGCGTTAAAAAATGACGCAAAAGCGGCTGGACGTCATTTTTTTTGACCCGCCCACTCCTGTGCGTCATTTTTGCACGGGAGTTTAAATAAGGCGCACATGCCTTGGAGTAATTTTTTAGACGGGAACGCCTACCTTGCATATCATAAACGCAAGGTAGGTGTCCACGCTAAAAAATGACGCAATCTCCAAGATCTTTGGCGCTAGACGGGTCTAACACCAAAGTATAAATATGGAGTTAGCTTTGCGTCTGATTAGCGTAAAAAAAAACGACGCAATTCCGGCGCAAACAGAGTATAAATATGCCCCAGAGTTACAAAAAAATAAAGGTACTTTATTTTAGTGACAATATGCCAAAAGTATCTCAGAGGATATAGGGCCAGATGTACGAAGCTTTTTGCATGGCGCAAACAAAGAAATTTGCTGTTTGCTCCTTGCAAAAAGGACATTGCGATGCTCATTCCCATTTTGCAAGTCAGTAACCTGGTTACAGACTCGCAAAATGGGAATACGAGTCGCAAATAGGAAGGGGTGTTCGCATCGCGATGTAGAATTGCTTTGTGACCGCGAACGTGGTCGCAAAGCAATTCGCAGTTAACACCCATTTCAAATGGGTGCTAACCCATTCGCAAAAGGGAAGGCTTCCCCATGGGACAACTTCCCCTTTGTGAATGGCCCTGAAAACATTTTTTCAGAGCAGGCAGTGGTCCTGCTCTGAAAAAATGAAACACAAGCGTTTCATTTTCTCCTTTGTGTTGCAACTCATTTTCTTTTAACCTGTACGGTGCCTTGAACGAGGTGATCTTGTCCAAGGCACCGGTTCCCGGGTGCTTTGGACGAGATCACCTCGTCCTGCACCCGGCCCACGGGGGGAGCACTAGCGTTCCCCTGTGGGCCCCCCACCCACACCCCCTGGTCATGGATGGAAGGGGAATCCCTTTCCCTTCCTCCCCCAACCCTCCCCCTCGGCAATCTGATGACGTCAGCGCGCTCACAGCGCGCTGACGCCATCAAGTATTGCCGAGGACATTCTGGAAGCCATTTGCTTTGAGCGCATCGAGTGAAGAGGACTCCTAAGAGATGAGTCCTTCCCTTTTTGGGGGCTTAGGGGGGAAAACAGACACAGGGAAAGGAAAGGATTTTTCCTTTCCCCCTGTGCCTGTTTTCAGTGGAGTCCTGCTCCACGATCACGGGCAGGGCCCGCGATCGTGAAGCAGGAATCCCCACTAGGCACCAGGGATTTGTTTATATGTTTAGTTTTGAGAGGGACCCCTTGGCCAAGGGTCGCTCCCATTGGGGGCTACTTCTTTCCTATTTTAGCCCCCCCGGGGGCAGAAAACGACTAGACACCAGGGAAATCATTTTGGTCATGGTTTTTTTGGGAGTGACCCCTTGGACAAGGGTCGCTCCCATTGGGGGCTATTTTTTTCCCCCTATTTCTGAGCCCCCTGGGGGGGTCTGAAAACCAATAGACATCAGGGAATTTATTTTCTTTGTTTTTGGGCAGCGACCCCTTAGGCAAGAGTCGCTGCTCCGGGGGCAATACTTTTTTATATGTTTCCGCCCCCCCCGGGGCTAGATCGACCATGTTTCTGACCGATCTGGCCCCCGGGGGGGTCGAAACCCACTAGGCGCCAGGGATTGTGTGGTTTGTGCGTGTGTTTTGTGTGTTTGGGGGCACCCCTTGGGCAAGGGTTGCCCCCCAAAGGGGGAAAATTTCATATTGGCCATCTCTGCCCACCTTGGGGACAGATGAGCCTATTTTTGTAGGCCCATCTGCCCCCAAGGAGGGCAGAAACCACCAATACAGCAGGGATTTTTTTTTCCCCCTTTTTTTGTTTAGTGCTGGAGGTGCCCCCTTTTGCCCCCTTTGGCAAGGGTCGCCCCCTAAAGGGGACACAGAGCTGTTGGCCATTTCTGCCCCCCTTGAGGGAAGATCAGCCAATTTTTTTTACACCCATCTGCCCCCAAGGGGGGGCAGAATCCACTTAGGCCCCAGGGATCCTGTGTGTGTGTGTGTTTTGTGTGGGGGGGCGGCACCTTTGGCAAGGGTCACACCCCAAAGGGGGCACGTTAGTGATGGCCATTTCTGCCCAACTTGCAGGCAGATCCAAGTATTTTTTTAGGCCCTTCTGGAAGGCACCAAGATGTCAGAGATGTTTTTTTTGGTTCCCTTTCTTTTTTTTGTGCTGGGGGCACCCCCATTCTCCCCCTTTGGCAAGGGCCGCCCCCCCAAACAGGGTACAGAGCTGTTGGCCATTTCTGCCCCACTTGGGGGCAGATCAGCCTATTTGTTTTATAGGCCCATCTGCCTCCCAGTGGGGCAGAAGCCACTTAGGCACCAGGGACAGTTTCTAAGTTTTTGGTGGCGGGGTGTTTGTCAACCCGCGAAGTATTTGTATTTGTGAATATAACAGTTTATTTCTTCTTTTTGTTCTAATTCAAAGCTTTCGCTTCCTTTGCTGTGGATCCTTGCAGTTTTGGCAGTAGTTGTCCTGCGGTTTGCATATTTGCATGTTTTAGGTAAGTGAAAGCAATTTACTCCAAAGGAGTATTGTTAACATGCATGAATGACATGTTTGTAGGTGGTGTACTAAATGCAGTATTGTGTGTGAAATTGTCCTTAGATTTGAGCACAATGATATTTGTGTTGTCATATGTCTAATTTTCATGTTTTCTTTTTTCTTTTTAGTGGGATATCATTGGTGATTGCTGTGTCTGTGCAGAGTAGTTGCTGGTGAGTAGCTTTTTCAGGCAAGTGAGTGGTATAGTTTTTTAGTACATAACTCTTTGTGATAAAGCTTCAGTTTGTTTATTACTTATTTTAGTGCTAGTTGTTGTTGGCAATCCATTTGTTGTTAGCGAGGATCATGGCTAGCCACAGAGTGACCGCTCAGCAGGTTGTTGGCACGCTTTTGAGTCATCTTCAGACCATGATTACGAGACTGACTCTGCATCTGAAGCAGAGGAGGATTTGAGAGATTCTGGCAGTGAGTTTTCTGTCTGAGAGTATTCTTCTGATGAGGCCCTGTTTTAGAGGAGGATATTGATGTGCCAAGAGTGCAGCAGCCTGGGGCTGAAGGGTTTACCATTAGAAGACCTGACACCTGGATTGCCCCAAACATGGAGCAGCCACAGTTACCTGCATTTACTGGTCTCCCAGGGTGTAGAGTCAATACGGAAAACTTTTTGCCTGTCCATTTCTTTCACTTGTTTATGGACAATGTATTTTTGGAAGAGATTGTGGAGCAGGCTAATTTGTATGCAGAGCAATATTTGAGGGACAATGCTGCCAGACTTAGGCCTCAGTCTAGAGCTACTCAGTGGGTTCCCACATATCTGGAAGAGATGAAAAAGGTTTTATGTTTGACTTTTTTGATGGGGTTGATCAGGAAGCCGTCACTGGCTTCTTATTGGTCTACTAGTCCCTTGATGGCAACGGCTACATTTCCTGCAACTATGACACGTAATCGCTATTTGCTTCTTCTTCGTATGCTGCATTTTGTAGACAATGCTTTAGCCTTGCCACGAGATCACCCTGATTGTGACCGTCTTTTTAAGATTAGGCCTGTCCTTGATAATTTTGTAGATCGTTTTTCAGAGGTCTATGTTCCAGGCAAAGAGATAAGTGTGGACGAGTCTTTGGTCCTTTTCAAGGGGCGTTTAGTTTTTAAGCAGTACATTCCTAGTAAGAGGGCATGGTACGGGATTAAATTGTATATGCTGTTAGAAAGCAGTATAGGATATGTGTATAATTTCCAGGTCTACACTGGTAGGGATTCCAGTATTGACCCTCCTAGTTGTCCGGACACTTTTGGAGTTAGCGAAAAAATTGTGTGGGAACTTGGTAGATGACTGTTTAACAAAGGTCCCCATTTGTACGTAGATAATTTCTACACTGGAGTGCAGTTGTTCAAGGAGTTTTTTAGAGTGGACACTGTTGCTTGTGGCACAATCCGTTCTAACCAGAAAGGCTATCCAAGGAAGCTTGTCTGTAAAAAACTTGAGAGGGGACAGTGCAGTGCCTTGCAGAAAAATAAGCTGCTAGCTCTGAATTTTTCAAACAGGAGGGATGTGTACATGCTATCTACCATCCATTATGAGAGTACTTCTCCTGTGACTGTTTGGGGTCAGGTTGGGGAAGTGCGCAAACCTGCATGCATTTTGGACTACAATAGGCACATGGGTGGTGTTGATATAGTAGATCAGAGGTTGGAACCTTACACTGCTCTTCGTAAGTCTTACGTGTGGTATCAAAAGTTGGCCCTACATTTATTTCATTTGGCAACTTTTAATGCTTTTATTATGTTCAAGGATTGTTCACCTGAGTCAAGGATGACATTTGTTAAATTTCAGGAGTCAGTGATAGAGAGCCTTATTGTGGTGGAACGGGCAAGAGTTCCTAGATTAGAAGTGGTGGAGGAAGTGGCTAGATGGAAAGATCTCCACTTTCCAGATCACATTCCTCCCACTTCCAAAAAAGACTTGCCTACAAAGAAATGTAGAGTATGTGCCTGGAGAGGAATCTGGAGGATCCGGAGGGAGAGCCGGATGTACTGCCCCGATTGCCCTTCAAAGCCTGGTCTGTGTGTGCCCGGCTGTTTTAGAAGTTGCCACACCAGGAAAAACTTTTGGGAAATACTGTGAGCGTAAACTTCCTATTTTATATTTTCATATGTTCAGTTTCATGGTGGACATTACTGTCATGTATTTAGTTAATGCTTTTGTGTTTGTAGTTTTGTACTTATTTTATAATTAGTTGTTGTTTCTAAACAAAAAAAAGTGATGGTGGTGTGCGTGGGGTGACGCTTGGCTAGTGGTGTGCGTGGGGTGGCGCTTGGATGGTGGTGTGCTTGGGGTGGTGCTTGGCTGGCGGTGTGCATGGGGTGCCGCTTGGCTGGCAGTATGCATGGGGTGGCCCTTGGCTGGCGTGTGCTTGCAGGGGCACTTGGCTGGCGGTGTGCGTGGGGTGGCGCTTGGCTGGCGGTATGGGTTGGGTGGCGCTTGGCTGGCGGTGTGCTTGGGGTGGCACTTGGCTGGCGGTGTGCGTTGGGTGGTGCTTGACTGGCGGTATGGGTGGTGTTGCGCTTGGCTGGCGGTGTGCTTGGGGTGGCGCTTGGCTGGCGGTATGGGTGGGTGGCGTTTGGCTGGTGGTGTGCTTGGGGTGGCGCTTGCCTGGCGGTATGGGTGGTGTGGCGCTTGCCTGGCGGTGTGCTTGGGGTGATGCTTGGCTGGCGGTATGGGTGGGGCGGTGCTTGGCTAGCGGTGCCAGCCAAGCGCCAGTCCACACACTCATCAGCTGGTGTGATTGCTGTATCAGGCATGTGGGCGTATGAAAGTGATGGGCCCTTGACTGGCGCTGTCTGTCGATGCAAGTGTTGTAATGTGCTGGGCCCGTGGCTGGCGGCGTGAATGGTCTTGTGCATGTCATGTATGAAAGGTGTGTGAATGGACTGTAAAGCGGTTGGTGCCTTGCCGTGGCTTTACAGCTCACGAGCTGTGAGTTATTGGTTCAGTTTTTTGGCCTTTCAGTTATTACCAGTGCATTTCACTTTTGTGAAATCTCTTGTTAATAAAATGTGATCTACTGAACCATCACTCATTCTTGTGCCAAATCCAACCAGTATGTGTGGTAAAAATTAAAAAACCTGCTCCGCTGTAATCAGGCATCGCAGGACACTTGTGACATGCTAGGTGTCTCAGGTGGGACCCCGATGATAAAGCATGCCACCAACTTGGTTGGTAGGTGAGAGGTCTTTTTCACATAACCTAAGTGTGTTTCTTTTCACAATTTTAGTGTTTGGCACATCACAGATGTATATTACAAAACTACCTGTGTTTGGGGGAGGGGGCACCTATGTTTTTGGTCCTGGGTGCAGCCTTCATCTAGGGAAACCTACCAAACCCAGACATTTTTTAAAACAAGACACCCCAAGGAGTCTAGGGAGGTGTGGCTTGCGTGGATCCCCCAACATTTTCTTACCCAGACTCCTCTGCAAACCTCAAAATTAGCTTAAAAAAGCATATTTTCCTGACTTTTCTTTGTACGATCACCGCTCCAGCACAAAATTCCTACTCCACAGTGTTCCCCTCAGTGTCCCAATTAACATGACACCTCACTTGTATGAGTCCCCAAAGCAGAGTCAGCCTAAGGATGTATAAAAGAAGAATATGTGCTTATCAACTCGCTCTGCTATCACCATAATCTCTACAAGTTTGTGGCCTTTTTCTGTTGCAGGCACCTGGCCCACCCACATTCTGTCACCGAAAAGTGAGGAAAACGTGTTTTTTTAGCCAAACTTTGAGGTTTGCAAAGGATTCTGGGTAACAGAACCTGGTCAGAGCCCCACAAATCACCCCATCTTGGATTTCCTAGGTCTCTAGTTTTAAAAAATGCACAGGTTTGGTAGGTTTTCCTAGGTGCCGGCTGAGCTAGAGGCCAAAATCTACAGGTAGGGACTTTGCAAAAAACACCTCTGTTTTCTGTAGAAAAATGGGATGTGTCCACGTTGTGTTTTGGGGCATTTCCTGTCGCGGGCGCTAGGCCTACCCACACAAGTGAGGTATCATTTTTATCGGGAGACTTGGGGAAGCGCTGGGTGGAAGGAAATCTGTGTCTCCTCTCAGATTCCAGAACTTTCTGTCACCGAAATGTGAGGAAAACGTGTTATTTCAGCAAAAATTCTGAGGTTTGAAAAGGAGTCTGGGTAACAGAACCTGGTCAGAGCCCCACAAGTCACACCATCTTGGATTCACTTAGGTCTCTAGTTTTCAAAAATGCAAAGGTTTGGTAAGTTTCCCTAGCTGCCGACTGAGCTAGAGGCCAAAATCTACAGGTAGGCACTTTGCAAAAAACACCTCTGTTTTCTGTAGAAAAATGGGATGTGTCCACGTTGTGTTTTGGGGCATTTCCTGTCACGGACGCGCTAGGCCTACCCACACAAGTGAGGTATCATTTTTATCGGGAGACTTGGGGGAAACCTGGGTGGAAGGAAATTTGTGGCTCCTCTCAGATTCCAGAACTTTCTGTCACCAAAATGTGAGGAAAATGTGTTTTTTTAGACAAATTTTGAGGTTTGCAAAGGATTCTGGGTAACAGAACCTGGTCAGTGTCCCACAAGTCACTGCATCTTGGATTCCCCTAGGTCTCTAGTTTTAAAAAATGCACAGGTTTGGTAGGTTTCCCTAGGTGCCGGCTGAGCTAGAGGCTAAAGTCCACACGTAGGCACCTTGCAAAAAACACCTCTGTTTTCTGTAGAGAAATGGGATGTGTCCACGTTGTGTTTTGGGGCATTTCCTGTCGCGGGCGCTAGGCCTACCCACACAAGTGAGGCTTCCTATGCCCCCATGGACAATGCACCTGTGATCCACATAGACAGGACCCTATCCTGGACATTCCTCCACCATCACCCCAGCCCATTGCACATCCCCCTCTACTTATTGGTACTTAAATAAACACCATTTGATAGTATAGTGTCTGTCAAATGACTGAAATATGTATTTGTTTAACAAGCTTAAAACACTGCAATACAACTGTACAGTAATGTATACATAGGAAAGACCTGTAGTTGGCTGCAGTCAACACACCAGGAGCGAAAGTGGGGCACAAATATCTGAAAATAGAGATGCCAAAGGGTACATTAAGTGGCCTTAGAAGTGGGAAAATCAGCCTACCATTGACAATGTCAAACACAAAAATGTCAATGAAAAGTGAAGGTCCACTTTCTTACCTGTGTGTCATTGGAAGTATTGTCGTATTATTGCACTTCTGTTGTCCTTATCTTCATCCTCTGCCTCCTCATCTTCACTGTCCACAGGGTCCACTGCTGCCACGCGCCAATCTCTAGCCTCCTCCTCCTGCAGAAAAGGCACCTGGCGACGTAAGGCAAGGTTGTGCAACATACAGCATGCCACGATGATCTGGCACACCTTCTTGGGTGAGTAGTACAGGAATGCACCTGTTAGATGGAGGCAATGAAATCTGGCCTTCAGGAGGCCGAATGTCCTTTCTATGATTCTTCTTGTTCGCCCATGTGCATCATTTTAACGTTCCTCTCCCCTTGTCCTTGGATTCCTCACAGGGGTCAGTAGCCATGAGAGGTTGGGGTAACCAGAGTCACCTGAAAATATCAAGGGACAACTGTTAGCCACACACTAACCCTTAGGGCCTACACCATTCCCATACACCAACACCAACTGGGTGGCAACCAGGGCTCACCTATTAGCCACACCCTGTGCCTCTGGAGTTGAGCTATCACATATGGGATGTTGCTATTCTTCAGGATAAAGGCATCATGCACCGATCCAGGATACTTTGCATTGACATGGGAGATGTACTGGTCTGCCAGGCACACTATCTGCACATTCATGGAGTGAAAGCTATTTCAGTTTCTGAACACCTGTTCATTTCTCCGGGGGGGTGGGAACAAATGCAATATGTGCACCATCAATAGCCCCAATAATGTTGGGGATATGTCCCATTGCATAGAAATCAGCTTTCACTGTGGCCAAATCCTCCACCTGGGAGAAAACGATGTAGCTGCACATGTGTTTAATGAGGGCAGACAACACTCTGGTCAGCACTATTGAGAACACTGGCTGAGACATTCCTGCTGCCAAGCCCACTGTCACTTGGAAGGAGCCAGTTGCCAGGAAATGGAGCACAGATAGGACTTGCACAAGAGGGGGGATCCCAGTGGGCTGACGGGTAGCAAAGATTAGGTCAGGCTCCAATTGGGCACACAGCTCTGTGATTGTGGCCCTGTCCAGTCTATAGGTAAGGATAATGTGCCTGTCCTCCATTGTTGCCAAGTCCACCAGGGGCCTGTACACGGGGGGATGTCTCCATCTCCTATTATCCACAGCGGTTGCAATCAAGGGGGCAAACCGGTGAGCAGCTGGTCAGTTATTCCATATTTATAAACACCACACTGCTTTGCATGTTGTGACTGTAACAGTATATTGTTGGATAGGCCCAAATGGTACCTATGTGTACTGTGACGCAGTTGGGTGCCACGGCCTGCCCCCCTCCCTGAAATGGCATCCGACTGTCCTGTAAGGAGGGACATGTAGAAATGAGGTAATTCTGCTGACGTTGTGCAACGCGACGGGAGGCGGTTGAGAACCGACGTACAACTCCTCATTGGATACCATTGGGCCCAATGGGTTACAGTGGCCAATGGTGATGTATGCCGGCAATGACGATATGCACCGCCGCGGACGTGACTGCCATTTTCTATCTGTTCACTCACTTGCTACCTGACCTTCAACAGGGGAGGACCTAACTGCGAGTGCTGCTGTAACCTGTGTCTGGAACCGATCATGGCTCGTGTCACTGGGGAAAGGGCACCTGCCTTCACTGCTGCTGAGTTGGAGAGACTGGTGGATGGGGTCCTACCCCAGTACCGAATGCTGTATTGGCCTCCAGACTAACAGGTGAGTACATTGTGAGCACAATGCATGGGGCATGAATGCATGGAGTTGTGTGTGAGGGCCTCGTGTGGCGGGGTTGGTGAAAGGGCCCTGGGCAGTGTCCTGAATGTATGGTGGGCAATGTCTGTGCATAAGGGGATGGAGGGCTATGATTGGCCATGAGTGCAACAGGCAGGACGGTCTGACTGATACCTTTTCCTATGTGTATTTCTCTGCAGGTCAGCGGCCATCAAAAAAAGGGTATATGGCATGCCATCGCCAAGGATGTGCGGACCCTAGGGGTCTACAGAAGGCGGAACAACCACTGTTGCAAATAGTGGGAGGACCTGAGACGCTGGGCACGGAAGAAAATGGAGGCCCAGCTCTGGATGGCCTCCCAATGAGGAAGGGGTGCCTGTCGAACCCTGACCCCGCTGATGACCCGCATACTGGTGGTGGCCTATCCGGAGCTGGATGGGTGCTTGGGGTCATCACAGCAGCCACAAGGGGGTGTGTAGAGTGCCCCAAAATACTACTTGTGCGTTGTGGGGTGGCTTCCAGGTGGGGGATGTGGGCCTGTGGGTGCCCCTAGGCCAGGCCGGACATTGCAGGGTAGGTCCCATGTTGGGCAGGGTCTGATTAAACCTCCTCCAACTAAGGTAGTAGGCATCCACTACTGGGCAGGGGTCTGTGGGTCTCAGGTATGCTGCAGTTGGCGTTAGGTATCCCTGTCAATGGGGTGGTGACTAGCATTGTGACTGTTAGTGCATTGCCTAGTGCGTAGGGCTGTTCTGTGTGTGTGTGTGTGTCATGTACGCCAATGGTGGTGTTGTTGCCACCATTGACCAAGGGTATCTTCTGTCTCTCCCCCCCTTTTTGTTTTGTCACCCTGTCCTTATGTGCATTAACATCATCTGACAGAGGAGCAGAGGCACCGGTGACGGGGAGAGCTGCATTCCACAGGGCCCAGGAGGCTGAATCAATCAACGGTGAGGGCACCAGTGGGACGGAGGGCGAGGGGAGCACCACGGTGGAGACAGGAGAGGATAGTTCTTACAGTGATACCTCCTTTGATAGAAGCTCCCTGGTGGTGGCGGACACCTCTG
The DNA here is from genome assembly GCF_031143425.1 of Pleurodeles waltl. Taxonomy (NCBI): domain Eukaryota; kingdom Metazoa; phylum Chordata; class Amphibia; order Caudata; family Salamandridae; genus Pleurodeles; species Pleurodeles waltl. The sequence continues at coordinate 144,459,260 of NC_090440.1, forward strand.
TGCCCACCCCAACTATAGGTACAGCCGCCATCCCCGTACCAGCACCGCCCTCTCAGCAGCCCCTCAGCGTGATTCCCGTGCCCGCTCACACAGGAGGGTGGGCATCTCCTTCGCCCAAGGAACCTCAGCACCTGCCCCATTTAGCCCTGCTACCCTGAGTAAGGAGGCTATTAACCTCCTGCGATCCATCTCTGTTGGGCAGTCAACCTTTGTGAAAGCATTCCAGGGGCTGGCAGCCCATTTGCAATAAACAAATGCATTTCTGGAGGGCATTCACTCTGGTACGGCGGCCCAACAGAGATCAATCCAGGCTCTGCCCTCCTCCCTGTTGGCAGCCATTGTCCCTGTTTCTAGCCTCCCCATTCCAACTTCTTCTACCCAATCCCATTCCCTTCAACCCCAACCTATCCCAAGCACACAGGCAGACCAGCATGCAAACAAGACAACACACAGGAGTGGTTCAGGCAAAAACAAGCACCACACATCATCCCACAGGCACTCACACAAACACCATCCAGATGCAGACATACCAACATCCACTGCCTCCACTGTGTCCCCCTCCTCCTCCTCGTCCACCTCCCTCCCAGTTGCGTCTACACTCACACCTGCATGCACGACATCCTCATCCACTCCCACCATCACACCTATCCCTACATGCCCCTCACTGGCAGTCACCACCCCCACATCCGTACACACGTCCCCTATGTCCTCTCCCACTGTGTCTGTGCTCCCTCCTCCCAAAGTACACAAACGCAAGTACTCAGACACCCAACAGCCATCCACCTCACAACTGCATCCAGCCCATGCACCTGCACCCAAAATCAGCAGACAGGCACCTCCTATAACCACTTCCTCTTCCTCCTCTCCCAAACCTTCACCCTCTTCCCGCTCCAATGTCCCTAAGAAGCTTTTCCTCTGCGTGGTTGACCTCTTCCCTACCACTCTCCCCCCGTCCTTCACATCGGGCCAGGGTGGTCAGAACCCAGGCAAGTACCTTCCCTGTCGCAGCACCACCGCCAGCAGCCCCAGTGGGCAGCCGTCTGAGGCTGCAGCGGATGGGCTGGAACCTCCCCCCAACACTTCCAGCACCGCCAGCAGTACCGCCACCAGCACCGCCACCAGCACCACTGCCAGCAGCAGCAGCCCCAGTTGGCAGCTGTCCAAGGCTGGTGGGGATGGGATGGAGCCTCCCCCCACCACTGCCAGCCCTGACACCAGCATAGCCACTGCCACCACTGAGCAGCCTTCACCGCCAGCAGACAGTGTGTAGCCCTGTATCCATGGGCTGTTGTGCGTCCTTGCTCCTGCAAATCCTGTGGGTTGGACACCCAGATGAGAGACTGTGACCTTGCACTCCCCAAGATCTTCACCACAGGGCACAATGCCCCCTCCAGAAACAGTGGAAGAAGCCATCCACTCACCCCATCCTTCCCAGGATGAAGCACATTGGGCAAAATGACCTCTCCAGAACCAGTGGAAGAAGCCATCCACTCTCCCCATCCTTCCCAGGATGAAGCACACTGGGCACAATGCCCCCTCCAGAACCAGTGGAGAAGTGATCCACTCACCCCATCCTTCCCAGAATGAAGCACACAGGGCACAATTCTCCCTCCAGAACCAGTGGAGAAGCCATCCACTAGAGAGACTGTGACCTTGAACTCCCCAGGACCAAGCAATGGGCAACCCACCCACTATAGAGACTGTGGCCTTGCACTCCCCAGGACCAAGCAGTGGGAAAATCACCCACTTGAGAGACTGTGGCCTTGCACTCTCCAGGACCAAGCAGTGGGCAAACCACCCACTTGAGAGACTGTGGCCTTACACTCCCCAGGACCAAGCAGTGGGCAAACCACCCACTTGAGAGACTGTGGCCTTGCACTCCCCAGGACCAAGCAGTGGGCAAACCACCTACTTGAGAGACTGTGGCCATGCACTCCCCAGGACCAAGCAGTGGGCAAACCACCCACTTGAGAGACTGTGGCCTTGCACTCCCCAGGACAGCACACAGGGAATGTTGCCCCCTCCAGGTCCAGTGGTGTTGTACCATCTTCCGGTTGAGGTGCCCCCCAATTCCCCGTCCTCCTGAGCTGCCTGTGTATTTTCGACCTGATGCCCCTGCAGTCAGTGTTCTCTCCGTGTTGTTGCAGGAGTGAGGTGGGGCCTTGGCCTATGTGTTGTGGCCCTGTGGCCCACGGACATTGAGGACTGGGCAGTGTCCCTTCATTTGTATAGATGTATATATGTTTGTATTTTGATGCACTTATTCATGTTATTTTATCGTATTACACTCACTTTCTTCAAATCTTTTTGTCCTTGCATTATTCCTGAGAGGTACGGGGGTAATATGTAATGTTACTGCATCTGGTTGTGTGTATGGTGTTGGGGGTGGGGTGTTGCGTGTGTGTGTCACTCTCTTTTTCCTCCCCCCTCTATTGTGTGCTAGGCGGCAGTACTCACTGTGGTCGCCTTCGCTGGCGTTGCTGTTCATAATGCAGCAGAAGGTAGACGAGCATTGAAAATATGTGCAGCTTGGGCTCCATAGCATCATGGATGTTCCCTGAGTCTCCACAGGTGAGTCCTTTGAATTCTGAGCTCTGTTTCCACCATGCCTTTGATGTCGTTGGTACCGTTGGCTTCATCACCGACCACCAGGGTTGTAAAAGAGGGCCTATGTGTCTTGCCTTTTACTTACACCACAACTTGCGTTGTGGGCTACCTAGGGCCTACCTTAGAGGTGTCATGTGTTAAAAAAAGGGAGTTTACGGCTTGGCAAGTTGTTTTAAATACTTGGGTTGAGTGTTTGAAAAGTCAATCATCCTTTTTTGTTGCTTAAGGGGTTTTCAATGCCAAGTCGACATGGCAGTGAAACTGCACATACAGGCTCTGCAGTTGCAGGCCCGAGACATGTTTAAAGGGCTACTTAAGTATACTGACAATTAGTGCTGCAGGCCACTAGTAGCATTTAATTTACAGGCTCTGGGCACATGTAGTGCACTTTACTAGGGACTTATAAGCAAATTAAATATGCCAGTTGTGGATACACCAATATTACCTTGTTTTAGGGGAGTGAGCACATGCACTTTACCACTGGTTAGCAGTGGTTAAGTGCCCAGAGCCCAAAGGCCAACAAACACAGATCCGCAAAAGTGAGGCAAGGGAGGAAACAGTTTGGGGGAAGTCCACTCTAAGGCTGTCAGGTCTAATAGACCCTAAGACTCCTTACATATTATCTAGGGTTTATTTTGCATGTTAGGCCAGTTCTAGTCTTCCAACTGATCATCCCCTGTGATTTCTATGTTTTTCAATCTGCTGCCCTTCATGCAACAGAACTATCCAGCCAACCATTGTAAAATTGTCTCTTAACAAGCAGTTGTGTATTTTGACAATGGTGTAATTGCGTGCTTCTGCTGACATATACTAAACTATGATGGCAAAGAGCAACTGGGCAAAAATATCACCAGAATCATAAGGGCATAATTGGACATAAAAAACACATGTCTTTTGTACAGTTTTTACATTCAGTGCTGTTGCTTGCTACTGAATAGCTCCTTCCTATCATTTGTAAGGTCTCAATGTGCTTAGCACTCTGAGGGCCTGACTTATACTTTTTTAGTGTCGCATTTGCATCATTTTGTTATGCAAAAGTGGAGCATTTTGTAAGTTTGCGGCGCTTTTGGGTAAAAAAATTACACAAATGCGACGCTAAAAAAGTATAAATCAGGCCCTGCGTGTTTCTAGCATGCTGCAATTACTATTGACCAGAGTGAAAACAGTCTCTTCAAATTACAATTATATTTGTTTTGGCACTGCAGTACAACAATGATGTCCCTGCAGTAATCACTAATATAGAATACTGATGTAAAATATTATAGTGTTTTCGCTTCTTAATGAGTGATGTTAGAAATTGGGTTTCTGATTGGCAGAGGTATGCACGCTGTCCAAGCAGGAACCACAATCCTAGTCAGGCTGAGTCACAAACCCACCCTAGTTTAGTCTTTGCTCAACTTCTGGTAGCTTGGCACAGAGCAATCAGGCTCAACATAAGAGGAAATGTGTAAAGTATTTGTGCAACACTTCAAACAGTAAAATAGTGAAAACGCCACACAGAAAAAATCTACACCAGGTTAGAAACATAGAGCTTAATTTAATGAACAAAACAAGAAAACATCAACACAAATACAATAAGTAGAACTTGAGTTATGAATTTTTAAAGATAACAATGCCATATAAAGTCCTTAAAAGCATAAAGGCCAACCAGAGATGTCTGGTTGCGATAGACCAAGTTAAATCCAAAAGTTCAGGCTGACTGCAATGGAGAGCGGGTCAGATATAGTCCCAGAAAAGTGTTGCAGAAGAGTGCCTTTCCCATTCCTCGGAAAAAAAAGTTGCCAGGAGCAAGGAAAGCACTGCTGGAGGTCGTCCGCAAGTGTGAAGAGTCGACTGGGAACAATGGACGGGCAGGCTGCATCCTCACAGTCACAAGCGATGATGCTTGCTATGTGAAGAGACAAACAGCAGCAGCTAATTCATCGAGTGAGCAGAGAGATTCCAGTGCCAAAGAACACTTACAAGGGTCCTGATCCTGAGGGGTGCCTCTGGGGGTCAAGAGCTTGTGAAAGATGGGTCCAGGAGCTGAGGGGAGACTTTTATGTCCCTGAGGCTCAGATCAGGAGCCCAGCAGACTAGCTCTTTGAGTCACTCCAGGGTCCTGGGTTCAAGATGGAGGTTACAGGTCCAGTTCTCCTTCCCCAGCCCAAAGGGCAACAGGCAGCAGGTCAGCACAGCAGCTCAAAATCTCACTGTAGAGCAGCAGTCTAGCAGCAACTCTTCTTCCTGGCAGAGTATCCACAGGTCCAGAAGTGTACTGAGTTAGTATAGGAGGCTGGCCTGGTTTGTAGTGAGTACCAAAGGTACTTACACCTTATACCAGGTCCAGTTATCCCTTATTAGTGACATGTAGTCACTGTCTAGCAGCCAAGCTGTCTAGGGGTAGCTGTAGTTGAGCAGCCAAGGCTGAACTAGGAGACATGCAAAGCTCTTGCAATACCACTGTAGTCACACAGTACTCACACACATGAATCAAAATACTCAGTGTTACAACAATAAGGGTACTTTATTTTGGTGACACAAATGCCAAAAATACCTTAGATACTGTACTCCCTTAGGAGGTAAGTAATATACACAATATATACAGTAGTATCCCAAAACAAGTACACATTCAGAAAACAGTGCAAATAATGAAAATCACATTAGGTTGCAATGGGCCAAGGGGGAAGACAAACTATATACTAAAATAGTGGTATGCAAAAGTTGGTTTCCCACCTAGGCAAGTGGAGTGGGTAGAGGGGAACTGGGAGTATAAGAAAACACCAAAGGTAAGTAATAGACCCCACCCCAGAGCCCAGGAAACAGGAGTGAATCACAGCATGTTTCCTGAAACACACAAGAAGACGTAATAGAAGATTATGCAAGAACCAGAAGAGACTGCAAGACACCAACAATGGATTCCTGGACCTGAAGACATGTGGAATGAGGGGACCAAGTCCAAGAAGCACTGAAGAGTCCAGGAAGAACAGGAGCTCCTGCTAACCTGGATGAAGGTGGAAAAGAAGAACCACAGGTGAGAAGACAAAGTCAGTTATGCATCCAAGAAGAAAGATGCAGGTTCCTGGTTGGTGCAGAAGATGTCTCACGCTGGATGGATGATTTCAGTCTGGTTTGCATCGCTGGATTATGCCAACAAGCCTTGGCACAAGCAAAGCTCGCGGTTAGCAGAAATGGCGCTGCCTGGGACCAGGAGGGACCTAGTGGCCTCTACCCAAGAGGGTGAGACAACGGGGGCTCTCAGCAACTCAGAGAGCCCTCAGAAGACCAGGCAGCATGCGCAGTAGTCCCACATCATGGGGACAAAGAAGGTACAAATGGAGGCCCACACAGAACAACACTAAGGGATCCCACGCCGCCAGAGAACCACTCAGAAAGCTGTGCGTCTCAGGATTGAGTGTTGGAGACCTAAGCTGTGCTGTGCATGAAGAACTTCTTGGATGGTCGTGCACAAGCCTTGACAACAGCAAGTCACATGGTGCACAGGGGTACTGTTTTGCATGAGGAAGCAAGCTCTTACCTCCACCAAAGTTGGGCAGATGGACATTGGGACTGTCGGGGTCACTTTAGTCCACCACCCGTGTTGCTGGATCCATGCTCGTCATCTGGAAAGGGGACCCAAGCCACCGGTCCTCACTGCAGAGAGGTGCCTGCTGAAGCAGGGAAGTGACTCCATCACTCCACTGGAGATTCTGTTGGTTCTTCTGGTGCAGGATGAAGACAGGCAGTCCTTGGAGAATCACAACCTGGAAACTGTTGCAGTTGCTGGCAGGAGCTGAAGTTACAATGTTGCAGAAGTAGTATTTGCTTCTTTGTTGCAGTTTGTAGAGTCCCTGGAGGGTTCAGCTGCTGTTCCATCGGTAGAAGATGAAGTAAAGGATGCAGAGGATTCCTGCTGGAGTCTTGCAATCTGAATCTGAAAAAACACCCAGAGGAGAGACCCTAAATAACCCTGGAAGGGGGATTGGTCACCTAAGCAGGTAAGCACCAATCAGGGGAGGGCTCTGAAGTCACCTGCTGGCACTGGCCACTCAGATGCTCCCAGAGTGCCCCATCACCTTGGAATACAAGATGGCAAAACCCAGGGACACTCTGGAGAATCTCTGGGCACCACCCCTGGGGTGGTGATGGACAGTGGAGTGGCCACTCCCCTTTCTTTAATCCAGTTTCGTGCCAGAGCAGGGACTGAGGGTACCTGAACTGGTGTAGACTGGATTATGCAATGAGGGTACCATCTGTGCACTTCAAGGCATTTCTAAAGGCCATGTCTATAACACCTATTTCCAAAGGGAGAGGGCGTAACCCCCCTCTCAAAGGAAATCTTTTATTCTGCCTTCCTGGCCTTGAGCTGCTCAAGCAACAGGAGGGCAGAAACCTGTCTGTGAGGTGGCAGCAGCTGGGGCTGCCTGGGAAACCTCATAAGGCTGGTATGGCAGTACTGGGGGTCCACTGTGGAGTCCCCAGAGTGCATGGGATTGTGCAACAAATACTAGGGTCAGTATTGGGGTACAATTCCAAGTTGTTAGACACCTTACATGATCATGTTCAGGGTTATCATTGTGAAGCTGGACATAGGTATTGACCTATGTCCAATGCACGCTTAAAATTTAATCTCCGCACTCACAAATTCTGGGAAAATGGTCCTGGACTTATGTGCGGGCACCCCTGCTAGTGAAGGGGTGCCCTCACACACAGGTGCTTTGCGCCCAGCCTTCAGGGTTGGAAGGCATGACATATAGGTGACTTATAAGTGACCTGGTGCAGTCTAAATGGCTGTGAAATGGTGCATGCACCATTTTACACAGGCTGCAATGGCAGTCCTGTAGAAGCATCTGCATGGGCTCCCTATGGGTGGCAAAAGTAATGCTGCAGCCTACAGGGATCCTCTGGAACCCCAATACCTAAGTACCATAGACTAGGGACTTATTAGGGGGCACCAGTATGCCAATTTGGGATGAAATACTGGGTTACCAGTATGTGACAAATTTGGGGACAGAGAGAACATAACCACTGGGGTCCTGGTTAGCAGCATCCCAGTGACACAGTCAAGCATACTGACAAAAACAGTGAAACATACTGACAAGTAGGCCACAAACCATAAGCACTGGGGTCCTGGTGAGCAGGATCCCAGTGACACAGTCAAACACACTGACAGACAGGCAGAAAAATGGGGGTAACCATGCTAGAAAAGAGGCTACTTTCTCACACAACCCCCCCCTAAATGAAAGACAATTAGGCTCCCCACCGCCTCATTATGTGGCCGTCTCGACCGCCATGCCGGTGGCGGTAAATTCCACAGCCACTGGCATGGCAGTCTCGACCGCCAAGTTCATAATGAGGGCCTTTGTATGATGTGACGTTCCTCACAGCAGGGTAGTCTCCAGCCTGGAGCACCTACAACAGGGGCACAAAGAGGTATGAACTATCTGCACCTAGCTATGCACAGCCAGAAAGACCCTTCTCACTCTGAATACTAGAGACTGCAACCCTCTCCACCCCACCAGGCAGGGCAACAGGAAGACTAATCCGCAGTCCTTCCCAGCAAAAGGACCTAATTGAATTTCTCTATAAGCCTTGTCTCCCTTGTTCTCACTCCACTGTCTAGGATTTCCTCCCTTCTGCATCTCTCCTGATACACTTCCACTGGGTGGTTCGACAGGATATTGGAAATACAAATATTGTTGAGCAAAATATCATGTCCAAAATATTGAGGACAAAAGCATTGTGAAGGTATGTTTCTATAGAGAATAAAGTTTTACTATATATAACTTCACATATATGGACCTTGAAGATATATATATATCAAGGTATGTAGATGTGGGTTTAAGAATAGTACATTTATACTTTGCCATTTTCACTTACCTTTTCAATATGTTGGTCCTCAATATTTTTGACATGATATTTTATCCAATCAATAATTTTGTTTCCAATTTTCTATCAGTGACACCTTCCACTGTCTAGAAAAACATCAACCTCATTATGGGCACAAAGATAGGCCAGGAGGTCTCAAATGAAACACACAGGTCTCCATCACTTTGCTTGGCTTTACAATGCATGTACTACAGTGGTCACATACAGAAGCATATAGAACAAACACTTGGGTGGGATTAGATGACAGTATACAGTAAACTGGAATGCAAATTGGTGAGACACTCTCAGTCAGTGCCAAATAAGTGGGAGTGACTGAAAATCCTTTACATACAAAATAGTGAGGGTAGATCTTTAAATGAAAGCCCAGGTTTTTGGCACCACCTCCCCTCGTGTCGAATACAAACCCCATTTACCAATGTTGGGATATTTCAGACTATGGCTCAGATTTACAAGGAGTTAGCGCTGCATTTGCGCCACAAATTTGGCTCAACTGCACCAAAAAAAAGCAGCATTTTGTTTACTAAGTGGATCTAGACCTGTTTAGTGCCACTTCTCTGGGCCTCACACCATTTTTCAGTAGCGCTGCCAAACCTTGCACCACTTTGTGAAAATGATATCCAAGGTAGGCATTCCCTACAAAAAAATGGTGCAAGCTACCCAATTCCATCCTTACAAGCAGGGCAAAAAATTGTACGTAGATCGGAAAAACATTGCAAATACCCATTAATGCTAGTCACAGATATAAATGGAAAGCACACATTAGGCACTATGACAACAACCAGAGAAACATGGACCTGTTACTGCTCCAGCTAGGCACGAGGAAAAGACGACACCAAGCACTGCCAGACCCATTGCAGGAACTTCCATCACCACTACAACAACCACAAAGGCAGAGCAGGAGGAAAGAGAGCATCTATCCACAACCAATATCCATCCTTGGCCAAAGAAAGGAAAATGTCATCAAGTACTACCCTCTGAAGCCATGGTCCATTGTGCAGCTGCTACATAACATAGCACCAGCTATCATACCCAGGATGCATCAACCAACATACCACCCATGACCAATCTCCTGGCTGTGCTACATGCTGGTCTCTGCCACTTTCCAATCAAGTCTGGCAGAAATGGGTGGATTATCCCAGCCCTCCCTCTCAGCCCTACTGCCAACAGTGTTGAATGCCATCATCCACTTCACTCCTCACCATATCCTGTTCCCCAACATCTAGCAACTGAAGCAATAAGGACTTCATGCAACACCTAATACCTGTACAGGAACAGAAAGCACACAAATTCCATCAACGTACAGGCCATTTTGGACCACAAGTGACTATTCACAAAGGTACTGGCCAAGTATCCTGGAAGTGTACATGATACCAACATCTTTCGGCATTCCACAATCAACCAACACTTTCAGGGTGGACAATATGGCAATGGCCTGTTAGTAGGTAAGCAAACAGCAGTTACTTAACACCTACAACACACAACACACAACACACATGGAGCAATCTCCCCACACATGGATAGGGGCACATGGAGCAACAAGTAGCAACACACATCTGACATGCATCAAGGCAAACTTACAATCAACATATCCAACACATAAGGACCACTGTACAAGCCCCTAGTGCCACTTGAGTGGCATTTATAATGTTGCTCCTTTATAGCAGTGCTTGTTCTGCATTCACAAGGTGGTGTACAACAATTACTTTAGCTCTTTAAACAGCCAGGTCAACATAGTTGTACCTCATCCACCCCTGAGTTTGGAAGAACCTCACATTGGGTCATGATATGGTGTGTCACCACATAATATATTGCAATGTGCATTTGCACACATATTTTGACATACCAATTTACACTATAAATTATTAACAATTACCAGTGTGTACAAAAGTGTACAACACACATAGAAATAGCTAACTGACAACATTGATATGTCATGTGCAGAAAAGGTGACAGTATTGAGCACAAACAATTACAAATGCAATATATCTATCATGGTGTCAAGGTGCCACGGTGCTTGTATAGCAAACTGGTATTTGAACGAGTGTCAGAACAGTGGTTGAGGATGGGAATTCTTCATATCTATTAGACATGGCACATGCTGATATGTCCCAGTGGTGTAAGGTGGGGTATCAAGACAATTCCTGTCACATTCTGTGCTACTGGGGCTACCCCCAAAAAAATTACAATACATCTCAAGCTACTATGTCACACTTTGCATGATGCCCACACACATGCATATGAGTCATGAAATATGGAAAAAGGCATTTTGGCAGGAGAAGAGTACCATGCCCAAGGGGTGCGTGGTTTGCATGCTACACACAGGGCATAACACCTGTCTCCAGGCACATAACACACACAAAGGGATCAAACTCACACTACATGGCTCATTGGTAGGCCATTTGTAAGAATTTACTGCACCTACAGACATCTACATTATGCACATACCACGTGGGTGAACTGTAAAGCCATTCACATAACACAATCCCCCTGGGGCCCCACACACAACTGAAAGGAGTGCAACTACACACCAATATAATCATGGATTATACACAACATACACGACAGCTTCACATCGTCATCACCCCCCGTCACCACCACCGACACAACCAACACCACAACTCCCTGACGCACCAACCTACTGAACACCAGGAACTCCCCATCAACGACGAAGAAATCAGCAGAACCATGAGCTCCATCCACTCAAGCTCCCCAACAGACCCTTGCCCCCACCACATCTTCAACAAGGCTGGCCAAATCATCGCTCCCTAGCTCCGGGCCGTCATCAACCGTTCCTTCTAAACCGCAATCTTCCCAGATATTTGGAAACACGCCAAAGTCAAAGCTCTTCTCAAAAAACCCAAAGCAGACCCCGAAGACCTCACAAACTACCAACCCACCTCTCTACTCCCCTTCACCGCAAAGGTCATAGAGAAGATAGTAAACATACAACTGTCTCGCTTCCTAGAAGACAACAACATACTCAACGTCTCCCAGTCTGGATTCTGCAAAAACCCCAGCACCGAGACCGCCCTCATCGTCTATACAGACAACATCAGGACCAGATTGGACAAGGGCGAAACCGTCGCCCTCATCCTCCTAGACCTCTCCACAGCTTTTGACACAGTATGTCACCAAACCCTATGCACTTGCCTCTTCAATGCCGGAATTCGCCCAAAAGCCCTGGACTGGCTTACCTCCTTCCTCTCCTAAAGAACCCAAAGAGTTTGCCTCCCTCCTTTCCGGTCTACAGCCGCCAAGACCATCTGTGGTGTCCCCCAAGGATCCTCCCTCAGCCCCACCCTTTTCAATATCTACATGGCTCCTCTCACCAACATCATCCGCCCCCATGACCTCACCATCATTTCATACGCTGATGACACCCAGCTCATCATCTCCCTCACGAGGAACCCATTTACTGCCAAGAATAACCTGCACACAAGACTCCTCGCCATCGCTAACTGGATGACAGCAAGCCACCTCAAATCGAACTCAGAAAAAAATGAGATCATCATCTTCGGTCCCAAGAAGACAGCATGGAATGACTCTTGGTGGCCCACCACCCTTGGACCACCCCCAACACCCACCACCCACACACGCAATCTTGGCATCATACTGGACTCACCTCTCTCCATGACTCAGCAAATCAACGCCATATCATCCTCCTGCTCAACACCCTTCGCATGCTAAGCAAGACTTCCAAATGGATTCCTTTAGAAATAAGAAGAACAGTAACCCACGCCCTCATAAGGAGCAGACTGGACTATGGCAACGCGCTCTTCGTAGGGACCACAGCCAAGTTTGAGAGAAAACTCCAGCGAATCCAGAACGCAGCCGCACGTCTCATCCTCAACCTCTGTTGCCACAAACACATCTCTGTCCACCTCAGATCCCTACACTGGCTGCCCATCAACAAAAGGATCATTTTCAAAATTCTTGTCCACGCTTACAAAGCCCTCCATGACACCAAACTGGTCTACCTCAATGAACGAATCAACTTCCACAAACCAACTCGACAGCTCCACTCCGCCAACCTCACCCTCAGTACAGTCCCCCACATCCAACGCACCACCTCCGGCGGCAGATCCTTCTCCCACCTCGCCGCCAAAACCTGGAACTCCCTCCCCACCAACCTACTCAAGACCCAGGACCTACTAACCTTCAGCAAGCACCTCAAAAAATGGCTTTTCGAGCAGTAACCCCCCCCAGCGCCTTGAGACCCTGCCGGGCGAGTAGTACGCTTAAGAAATTTGTTTGATTGATTGATGGATGCACAGAGGAACCCACACAATGTGTCATGTTAGTGTCAACATTTAAATCTTGATCCACAACTGTGCTGTCCCAGTCTACATTCTACACAAGGGCAAGTCTAACACTGTCTCTCTTCTCCCATTGCAGCAGACCATGGATATGGCATCCAACGGTGGGTGATGAACCCATTTGCCACCCAACAAATGGACTCAGAGAAGGCATATAATGAGGCACGCAAAAAGACCAGGAACGTGCTTGAGAGGACATTTGGCATACTAAAGGGCCGCTTCAGATGCCTGGATTTATCTGAAGGCAAACTGCTTTACTCTCTATGACTTGTGTGCAAAATCATAGTTGTGTGTGCCATATTGCACAACATATGTGTGAGGACCAATGTTCCCTTGGGGGAATAGGTGGAGATCCCCAGGGAGTAAGATGAGGACAATGATGCCCCACAACATGAAAGAGGACTACTGAACACTGCTGCTGGGGCACGCAGAAGGGCAGCATTAGTCCAAAATGTTTTCTCTTAACTTATGCACCATTGCTTTAAATACATTTGTGTAACACTATTGTCTTGGAGTAATTATTGACATAAGTATGAAACATTAAATCATTCACAAGTCTCATAACATGAATAGCCTGCTAATGTTGTAGACAATGACTAACACACAATAAAACTCCCAAAATACACACACACAGCATAGTGGAAGACATGTGCTAGTCAAATGTATACACTGTAATATGAACATAGTTTTTACATTCAAATTGCACAAGTCTGTCAGAATTTAACATGACAGCATAAGACTTTAGGATCCAAATGAATTATTATATCCATAGGTTACCCAAAGGTAGGTCCGCAGTAGTCGGTGTCTGCCTCAGTGGGTCACTGTGACATACATCACAAATCTAAGTCTGACTGGGACCATCACAAGCTTCAAATACCAATGCAACCCTCAGTGGCAAACACGTGAAATACAAAGGACATAGCACCTCTATGCCTAAAACTAGGCCACCAAAGTCAGTTGTCAGTTTGCATGTACATAAATGTATGAGAAGTAATGTGCCTAATCCAAATTAAAATGCTAGTGGAACACAGCACTCAGACATATAACCACAGGCATGTTGCATCTATATCTGTCTGAACTTTTCATACATGCTATCCTAAATCATTATGCATCTGACAAAGGATGTTGGGGACATGTATGTGAGTACACATGTGAAAGGCTCAAATATTGAGGCACATATACATTAACCCTATACTCAATGGCCCCTTCCACTTTGTATAAACCACACACAGGCTGCTCAAGTGTAGTAGTGAAAGTCTGTAATTATGTATATTTTAGCCACCAAAATCATGTGTATAATGGAAATGCCTCTGCCAATACAAGTAGTCCTACAGCTGAAAACATTTGTATGTTCTAGTTTGGTGTCAAGGTATATACTGTTACATGCATGAAGGAAGTCAATGGTGTGGATAAGGATATGAGGAAGAAATGTGAATCCTGCAAACCATAGCAGCCAAATGTAAACACACACCAACAGCACACAAGGTGGCTGCAATGTCTGGAAAGCATCACCACATTTCATAATGAGTGTTCAACACAACACTACAGCCATGTCAGTCCACACACAAACATACACAATGCATATGCTACTTTAAATTATCCTCCCACTGTTATCAAGTCCCCCAGAGTGATAGGCCGGCACTAACAAGTAAGAGTGAGGCATGTTGGTAATGACAATAATTTAATCCCAGTTTGCTACACATTTCCATGTCCCAAAATACACTAATGAGGTGTAACAGCACAGACAGAAAACTTGTAAACCACATATCACATTGTCACATAAGTCCCTAGTAGATAATAGGGCATGACTACAACCAATTCACCACAGAGTCCCAGTATGTGATGGGTATGAATGGCAAGAATAGAGCTGTAAGTCCCTAGTAGATAATGGGCATGACTACCACCAATACACCATTAAGTCCAAGGAGGAAAAGGGATATGCATTAAAGCAAATGAGCTGTAACTCCCTAGTAGATAATAGGGAAGGGAGTGCAGGAAATGGTTTAGTGTTACTGCACGTCAGTGTGCACTGATGTGTACCCTTGTCTGACAACAGCCCTGACATACAGAGTGTGTGTCAAAAGTAAGTCAGTAAAATGACACCTGAAGCGCAAGGCCACTGTCAAAGTGTATGTGCCAGGTAACTTTACGCAATATAACACCTAATTTTACTCCATTGTTTCCCACTGCATTGTGTGTATCACTATCATTCATAAGAACAAATGCAATTATGCAGCAGTGGACCAGGTGTGTAGTTAAAACACCTCTGCACACATAGGTATAGGAGAGATGTTTAAAAATTCGACTAGATGTAATATACCAATATGAGCAATTATACTGCAAAAAAGAACTGCATTGACCCATCATGCAGTGAAATTGCTGTTAAAGGTTTACTCCCAGAACAAACAACTTTTGTTTGCAGAAGATGTAGGTCCACTGAGATAAAATGCCTTGCAAAGGTATGTCATGTTAATAATCAATATCCATTTGTACTTTCTGTCCATCACAACACAAAACATGTCTACAGCCCAAATTTAACACACCTTGTCTGACGGCATACACTCTGCACTTAATGAAATTATACACAATATGTGACAAGTGGCGCTGTCTATATGTTGCTGGAACAACCAAATTACATTTCAAGTACATTTCATTTATGGGTATGACATGGGCATTGTAATCTGATAACAACACAATGTCAACACATTAAACAAATATTATTAGTTTACATATATAATACTATGACAAAATGTAGACTCAACATATACACATCCTGTAACACATGTATCATTAACCCTGTCAACAGTTGTTACAGACACTGTACACGTGTATAGAGGAGTATACAGTAGGAGTACAAGCTTACATATGTAGGACTCACATCCAGAAGGCAATGAAATATTGAACCTGTGTAGTACATGACAGCATATATATCTCAGCAAATTTATTTTACACACATTTCTATTAAAATACAACGCATTGGTCATATGCGTGCTTCTTATACATGTGATGCGTGGAAAAAAACAACACATATTATGTGACGCATTCTAAAAGCCTCATGTTTATGTATTGTGACTTAATGTGAAAATGACACACTTGAATGATGCGTCCAAAAACGTCACTGCAGCATGTGCACAGGAAGTTATGAAACACATCTGGCATGATGCCAAACAGGGTCTGCTGACTTATTTTTGCTTTCATTTTCTAATCACAGTCTTATGATCTATCTAGGAGGAAGGGTGTGAGAGCTTGTTGGAGAGATTTGTGGTGTTTTTTATGTGGTGTGTTGCACTGTGTTGTCCATTTATTGTCATTTGTGTCCCTTTGGGGATTAGTAATTGTATTGTCTACTGAGTGCTCATTGTTTTGTTGGGTGTTTGTTTTAGGGGTAGCTTAAGAGTCGGGCAGTTGGGGTTAGGGTAATGTTTGTTTGATTTTTGGATATGTAGGGTGCTTTGTGAGGGTAGGATGTCGGGGAAAGGAAGGTCCCATCATTTTGGCCCAGATGAGGTTAGGGGCTTTATGTGGTTGGTAATGAACTACCTCCCCCACATGGTGGCCCAGGGTGGAAGGGTCATCCAGGGATACAGGACAGAGGCCAGGAAGCCATATTGGGGCAAGGTCCTCGCCCATATGATATGGATTTTCACGATGGAGAGGACGGTCTGTGAGCTAAAGAATTGATGGGCAGACCTGATCGCACGTGAGGCTGACCTGCTGGACTTCCTCGGAGCAAAGGTTGGTGGAACAGTTGGTGAGTATGAGTACATACTATGTTAATATAGGTGTGTGAATGCTACTATATGTTTGTTTAAAATATGTCCAATTATTTTCAAAAATAAACATCTGGACGGCCTAGTGTGTAAAGTCAATTTAGTACAAATGCAGCCACCTTAACCTCTTCTGTGCCTTGGACGAGATGATCTCGTCCAAGGCTACAGTTCCCCTGTGCCTTGGACGAGATCATCTCGTCCATGGCACAGGGGAACTTGGGGGCGCGCTAGCGCGCCCCCCGTGCACCCCCCTCCACCCCCAAGTTGGGGATGGAAGGGGAACACCTTCCCCTTCCACCCCCGACCCCCCCACCCCCCTCCTGTGACGTCAGCGCGCGCGCGCTGATTTGTCACAGGGGCCTCCCTAGTCGCGCTGGAAGCTCTGCTTCCAGCGCGATTGAAAGAGAAATGCAAAAGCATTTCTCTTTCAATCACTGGGGAGGCCCGGAGGGGCTTCAAAGGGAAGGAAAAGTATTTCCTTCCCTTTGAAGTCTCTCCGAGGGTTTCAAAAGCCGGATTGCTTGCAATCCGGCTTTTGAAACCCCACTAGACACCAGGGATATTTTTTTTTTTATTGTTATTGACAAAAGGGAGCGACCCCTTGGGCAAGGGTCGCTCCCAGGGGGGGCATAGTTTCGGGAAGGCCTTTTCTGCCCCCGTTGGGGGCAGATCGGCCTATTATTAGGCCGATCTGCCCCCAGGGGGGGCAGAAACCTCTGGGCACCAGGGACCATTTTTTTTTTTTTTTTTTTTTTATGTTCCTTTTTTTTTTTTTTGGTGGGGAGCGACCCCTTAGGCAAGGGTCACTCCCCTTGGGGGAAAATTATATTTTGGCCATTTTGGCCTAATTTGATGAGGCCAATCTGCCCCCAAGGGGGGTAGAAACCACTAGACACCAGGGAGTTTTTTCTTTGCGTGAATTTCACGCATAGGGAGTGACTCCTTAGGCAAGGGTCGCTCCCTGGGGGGGAGGGCAATTTATTTTAGGCCATTTCTGCCCCCCCGGGTTTTTTTTTTTTGAGATGGGGAGCGACCCATCAGGCAAGGGTCGCTCCCCTGGGGGGCAAATTGTATTTAGACCATTTCTGACCCCCTGGGGGCAGATTGGCCGATTTTAGGTCAATCTGCCCCCAAGGGGGCAGAAACCACTAGGCACCGGGGATTTCTTTTTGGCACCAATGTCACGCAGGGGGAGCGACCCCGTAGGCAAGGGTCGCTCCGGGGGGGCGGGGGGGTGGGGGCTGAGGGGGCAAATTTATTTTAGACCATTTCGCTGGGTGGAAGGAAATTTGTGGCTCCTCTCCGATTCCAGAACTTTCTGCCACAGAAATGTGAGGAACATGTGTTTTTTTAGCCAAATTTTGAGGTTTGCAAAGGATTCTGGGTAACAGAACCTGGTCCGAGCCCCGCAAGTCACCCCTCCTTGGATACCCCTAGGTCTCTAGTTTTCAGAAATGTACAGGGTTGGTAGGTTTCCCTAGGTGCCGGCTGAGCTAGAGGCAAAAATCTACAGGTAGGCACTTTGCAAAAAACACCTCTGTTTTCTTCCAAAATTTTGGACGTGTCCACGTTGCGCTTTGGGGTGTTTCCTGTCGCCGGCGCTAGGCCTACCCACACAAGTGAGGTATCATTTTTATCGGGAGACTTGGGGGAATGCTGGGTGGAAGGAAATTTGTGGCTCCTCTCAGATTCCAGAACTTTCTGCCACAGAAATGTGAGGAACATGTGTTTTTTTAGCCAAATTTTGAGGTTTGCAAAGGATTCTGGGTAACAGAACCTGGTCCGAGCCCCGCAAGTCACCCCATCTTGGATTCCCCTAGGTCTCTATTTTTCAGAAATGCACAGGTTTGGTAGGTTTCCCTAGGTGCCGGCTGAGCTAGAGGCCAAAATCTACAGGTAGGCACTTCACAAAAAACACCTCTGTTTTCTTCCAAAATTTTGGATGTGTCCACGTTGCGCTTTGGGGTGTTTCCTGTCGCGGGCACTAGGCCTACCCACACAAGTGAGGTATCATTTTTATCGGGAGACTTGGGGGAACGCTGGGTGGAAGGAAATTTGTGGCTCCTCTCAGATTCTAGAACTTTCTGCCACAGAAATGTGAGGAACATGTGTTTTTTTAGCCAAATTTTGAGGTTTGCAAAGGATTCTGGGTAACAGAACCTGGTCCGAACCCCGCAAGTCACCCCTCCTTGGATTTCCCTAGGTCTCTAGTTTTCAGAAATGCACAGGTTTGGTAGGTTTCCCTAGGTGCCGGCTGAGCTAGAGGCCAAAATCTGCAGGTAGGCACTTCGCAAAAAACACCTCTGTTTTTTTTAAAAAAAATGGGATGTGTCCACGTTGCGTTTTGGGGCGTTTCCTGTCGCGGGTGCTAGGCCTACCCACACAAGTGAGGTATCATTTTTATCGGGAGACTTGGGGGAACATAGATTAGCAAAACAAGTGTTATTGCCCCTTGTCTTTCTCTACATTTTTTCCTTCCAAATATAGGAGAGTGTGTAAAAAAGACATCTATTTGAGAAATGCCCTGTAATTCACATGCTAGTTTGGTCACCCCGGAATTCAGATATGTGCAAATAACCACTGCTCCTCAACACCTTATCTTGTGCCCTTTTTGGAAATACCAAGGTTTTCTTGATAGCAATTTTTTACTCTTTATATTTCAGCAAATGAATTGCTGTATACCCGGTATAGAATGAAAACGCACGTCAGGGTGCAGCTCATTTATTGGCTCTGAGTTCCTTGGGTTCTTGATGAATCTACAAGCCCTATATATCCCCGCAACCAGAGGAGTCCAGCAGACGTAACGGTATATTGCTTTCGATAATCTGACATTGCAGGGAAAAGGTGCAGAGTAAAACGTAGAGAAACATTTATGTTTTTTTCACCTCAATTTCAATATTTTTCTTTTTCCGTTGTTATTTTCTGTAGGAAACCCTTGTAGGATCTACACAAATGACCCCTTGCTGAATTCAGAATTTTGTCTACTTTTCAGAAATGTTTAGGTTTCTGGGATCCAGCATTGGTTTCATGCCTATTTCTGTCACTGACTGGAAGGAGGCTGAAAGCACAAAAAATTGCAAAAATGGGGTATGTCCCAGTAAAATGCCAAAATTGTGTTGAAAAATTGGGGTTTCTGATTCAAGTCTGCCTGTTCCTGAAAGCTGGGAAGCTGCTGAGTTTAGCACCGCAAACCCTTTGTTGATGCCATTTTCAGGGGAAAAACCACAAGCCTTCTTCTGCAGCCACTTTTTCAATTTTTTTAAAAAAAAACGAAATTGTCACTGTATTTTGGCCAATTTCTTGGCCTCCTTCAAGGGAACCCACAAAGTCTGGGTACCTCTAGAATCCCTAGGATGTTGGAAAAAAAGGACGCAAATTTGGCTTGGTTAGCTTATGTGGACAAAAAGTTATGAGGGCCTAAGCGCGAACTGTCCCAAATAGGCAAAAAAAGGCCTGGCACAGGAGGGGGAAAAGGCCTGGCAGCGAAGGGGTTAAGGCCAGTGAAGCAAAATACTTTTCAAATCTGCCAATTAACTCAGCTTTTCCCAACTTTGGCATGTGAGGCTTTTTTGACACTGAGATGGTGTGTACAAATGTTGACACCACTGTGTCATGGGCATCTGGTACACATTCACAAGTACATTTTCCCAGGACCAGCGAGGAAATTCTTTATGTAGCAATCGCTAGCATATGTTATGATGGAAGTTATGACGGGAGTCAAGTGAGCAAGCCTGAGTGTGTCTCTTGAGTCACGTGCGTACTCCGTGACATGGCATTTGTCAATGATTGCTAAATACAGCACTGATGAGACCTATGTACAACTGTGTACAATGTATCTGAGACACATATGTATCATCCATACACACATGTTACCATGCAAAGGTGACACTTGGAATGTATTGTTAACATTAACATCTCATTTTGGGCCAGATTAAAAAGCAAGTTGCTCAGCGTGGTGCTGCCCCAATTTCTGAAGTGCCATGCTGTACCAGTTGAGTAACTCAGGGCTAAGACATATTCACAAGTAAATGGTGCAGCCCTGCATTTTGGATTACACTAGCGCAAAATAAAGCGGCCTGCACCAACCCAGGCATCCTTGCACTATGGTGTAAGGGTATCTACATTGGGGAGTGATTGTTTATGTGCAGGAAGGACACCTTCCTGCACATAAACAATTATCTATAGCAATTTGCCTCATCTATGTGTGCTGCAAAATGCACCACACATAGATGTAACAAATCATCATTTACGAATGATTGTTTATGTGTGGGAAGGGACACCTTCTGGCACATAAACAATCATTCATGGGCTTTTGCTCTTTCTATGTGTGTTGTAGAACGCAGCACATATAAAAAAAGGAAATATGAGGCAGAATTTAAGTATTCCTCCTCGTTGTGCACGGTAACGCCACCCTGGGGATTGCGTTACTATTTGGCACTCCTACAGATTTACATCTTCTGGACAATATGGGACAGTGTCAGTAATAAGCAACACCCATTGCCTGCCCCTCTTACACAGATAACTGCGTTGGAGGGACCCACATTTACAAGGAGCTGTTTAGCCACTAAAAGTAGCATAACAACTCCTTGTAAATATAGATAAGTGTATTGTGCCATCAGAGAATGGCTAAAAGTGAAACTCTGGTGGTGCTAGGGCTTTATATATATGGCCTTTATCCAATTAGTTGGCTTATCCTCATCCAAAGTCACCTATGTCTTTTATGTAAATCTGTGTTATGTGCAAAACGTATCCATGAAGTTAGATGCTGTACATCCACTAAGTAATGTTTCATGCTTCTTCTTGCAGGTGGTCCACCTCCCTACTCCTTTGGAGTAGTCGCCACTTTTGAAGAGCTCGACCATGCCAGTACATGTCACAATACTGTTTATCTTCTGTGGTGATAGAATGGTGTCCGATGTGACATGGTCAGCTGTGATGGTGTACAACTTTTGCATGTATGCCATTATAGTCCTTAATTGTAAAACATGGTTGTAGACTGATTAGCTGCAAATGTATTAGACATGTGAATCACCAGTACAGAATGGCCTGCTGTCTACATGTTCTGGTAGAGACTAGTTAAAATGCATTATTCTCTAAGAGTTCCATAAACAGTGTTAACTGTAAGTAAATATCTCATGTAATTAGCAATCTGACATACATTTGGACAATGTTCATGTGTTGTTTGCTGCATATGTGACCGCACTATGTGTTCAAGGTGGCAAATCTCTACTACCAACATGTTGGGATGTCTATTGCTTTCAGTACTCACCAGATGATGCTGTATTCTAGGCAGGAAACAACAATTTAGTACAACACACCTCTCAACCAGCATGATGGTGTTAAAGCCAAGAATCATTGAAGTTATCAACTATGTTAGCAACACATGAGATCCTCATATACCTTGACTTGTGTGAGGGCTGAGGCGTGTCCATACAACCTTATCAGACCAGATTCCATCCTGTCACACATTCTCAGTCAGTAAATGATCTATAAGTGTTCATGACATGATTCCACTTGCATCACAAAGTGTGAAGCATTAGTCAGTGCTGAACAAAATTCCCATGGCTGAGTAGGTGTTTCACATGTACCCTGACATATGAGATGGTGGCACTGACTGCTGTACTGCTGCATGCAAAAATATGTTTTGGAACAATACACAAAGGAGCATATTAAGAAGCGTGTATTGGCAAACTGTGCCACCGGAGCGTCATATTGTCATGACACTCCGCTGGCGCACTGTGTGATTCCACATTTACAAAGACACGCAAAGCCAGCTTGCGTGACTTCTAAGGGTCTAGTAAATATGGGCCCATTATGCATATCTCTGCGTGAAAGGGTG
This sequence comes from Pleurodeles waltl, assembly GCF_031143425.1. Classification (NCBI taxonomy): domain Eukaryota; kingdom Metazoa; phylum Chordata; class Amphibia; order Caudata; family Salamandridae; genus Pleurodeles; species Pleurodeles waltl. The sequence continues at coordinate 144,481,660 of NC_090440.1, forward strand.
CTTCTGTGGATGTTCCCGCAGCAACACCTATGGAACGTTGAGGAATCTTACCCAGATTCACTACTCTGGAAATGCATTAGATTGCTATGCCACTTCAGAGGTGGCAAAGAGGTGACACATTACTTTTCTCAGTTTTTTCTGCTCTCTATGTGTGCTGCATTCTGCAGCACACATAGTAACAGGAAAATGACTCTTATGATTGTTTTTGTGCAACGCATGCATCCCTGCACCATGATGCAAGGGTGCCTGTGCTGGTGCTAGGCAGGAATTTGTGCACCAGCGCAGGGGGAGAGGACAGGAATGCCCCATATCTTGTACATATGGCACATCCCTGCCCTTTCCTGGTGGCGCAAGACGTCGCAGCAAGACACTTGCTGCGCCGCCCTATGCCACCTGGACTTGTACATCAGGCCCAAAGTATGATAAACATATTTCTAGGCATGAAGGTACTTTTGGATTCTCTCCACACTTATGGCACAAGGAAAGTCGTACAGAGCTGTGTTGAGATGTGGAGAGTGTTACCCACCTGTGTGTGACGTGTGTTCCCTTCAAGCTCCAAAGACATATCTTTTACAGTCCTTTTCTTCGTAGCAAGTGATCAAACAAAACCACTGCCATAGCAGGCACAAACTGTTGTGAGCCTACTTGTTGGTAGTGCAATTTCCTCAGAATTATTTGTACATGTAAATGGAGCATGGGTCTATGTTGCAAGAGTGAGGGTCAAACAATAACTATACAACATGAGGAGTATTAGATACTATGGACACATGGATGCAGTGTCTGATAATAGTTGACAATGGTATCATTGACCTTAGCTGATGAAAAAGGACATTGTTTAACTATTTGTACACAGTTGATACCTGAGACACCCTGAATACAATCAAATTTCTAATTATTTAACAGTCTACATCAATGTCATATCTTTGCAGTTGCCTGTTTTCTGTGTATATCTGTTTGTCATTTGTCTGACAGACAGTAGCCTAACATGCCTTTTTTTCATTCAGCTGCAAATATGACCCCAGAAAAAAAAAAAAAATCAGCAGAAGCGCAGAGGGTTTACGCCACATCAGGCAGGTCTGCAGGGGTTACCTCAAGATGGAGGCTCTCTATGAGTAGGACAAGGGCTCAGGGAGGTGGAAGGCTTTCAGTCTTGATGGAGCAGGAAGCAACGATGTGAGTTTCACCAGCCAACCAGCAAGCTGCCCTGCATCGATGGATGTTGGAGGACTGCTTGAAGCCAGACCTTCCTCCTCACCTATGCCACCGATTTTGCACCCACAACATGCTGGATCACAGCCAGGGCAACAACATGTGAAGCCATCCTACATTCAGGATCTAAGAAAAGGACACGCTGATCCAAAATACGGACTAGCCATGCTGGACTAGCCATGCTAGAGCATACAGTGAACCAGATCCTGATGATAGTTAAAGACATACAGGCCAACCAATGGAGGAAATGAGTGGTGGGACTTATGTATCGGACTTTTTTCCCTTCCCCTTCTAACATTTGTACAGGATCATTGTTTGTGGTTTCGTTTGTTAGTTAGCAGAGGTAAGATAGTTTAGTGTAGATATTGTTAGGTTAAAGGTATATTTTTGGGTGGTGGTATTTGTTGGGCATTTGGGTGTTAGTGGGGGGTAGGGCAGATGTTTTTGGTGAATGTTCTATGTTGAAAAAAAAAAATAATTCAAAGATCCTTTATAAAAATACTAAAATATATATTGTTGTTTAGCATAGTCTATGTTTAGCTTAAGTCACTGTTGTCTTTATCAATGAATATGATTAAGGGGGATGGGTGGTTGATGTTTAATCATGGTGTCTGATGTTTGGTATAGGTTAGGTTCAATCCACTTACCTGATCAACAGTACCTAGTGACATATATGAAAAATGAATGTCACCTGTGCTGAGTTTCATGTCCGGTTGCCAAGAGTCTGATGTCAGATTGTGAAGACATATTTCTGCAAGGCACATGGGAATCTGGTTGCGGATGGATCAACATCCTGACACAAACGTGATGATTTTATTTTAAACTGTGGCTATTAGTCATGTGAATGACACTGTCAATAGTATAATTGACATTGGATACCTCCTACACCAAGGTTTTAGGACAAGGTCACTCATGCATGGCCGTCACCATTTTACACATGCATTTAGTAATTGTCATATTGTTGGTGTGATGCAACTAAGATACTTGCATCACCCACCCACTTGTGTTGTAATTGTGGTCAGGTGTCATAATACACGTATGCTACAGAACACATGCCATGCTTGTATGAGTCATGTATTACTTAGTTCACATCATAAATCTTGTTGGAAAATGGGTTATTGATAGGGCAGGTAGGTACCTACACCTAGCAACAAGCCACAAACCTCCACAAAAGTACAGTTAGGTCTCAGTAAATTAATCCCAGCTCTACCCTTGGTAGCTTAGCATCGAGCGTCAAGGCTTAACTTAGGAGACAAAGTGTAAAGCATTCAAATATCACAAAACAGTAATTAAATAAAACACAGGAAACAGTTTAAAAATCCAAAACCAATTTATAAAAATAGCTTATATTTTTATCTTTAAAATGACACAAAAACGATTAAAATCGGTTCAGGGGAACCGGAGATATGAATTTTTAAAGTATTATTATTTTCTAGCGCATAGAAACAAAAAGCGCCAATCGGGTCATCTGGTTGCACCAGGACCGGGACAAAGTCAAACTTTCAGGCCGACCGCGATGGAGCCCTGCTCGGCTACAGGTCGCGGGAGGCCTCGGTTAAAAAGTTACCTTCTGACTTAGTCTTTATTTTGAAGTTTTTCTTCACCGGGACGAACCTGCCAGTTGGATCCGACCTCCTGGAGCCCTTGTCCGGATACGCGAAGTCGGTTTCCTCGGTGGTGATTTCTACCTTCGGACTTAGTCGTTTTTTCGAGATGAAAATCCTTCGACCGGGGTAAACCTGGATCTTGATCCGACGTCCGTGGAGCCCTTCTCGGATACGATGGCTGGAAGGTCCCGGTCAACTTTTTACGTTCGGACTTAGTCTCTTTTTCGGATGTTTTTCTTGACCGGGACGAACCACGAAGTCAGGCCGGGTCGCGGTTGAGGCAAGCCGGCTAGAATTTCCGCGTCGAGTCGGTCACTTTATGGAGCTTTTTTCTAAAATTTCTCCAATCTTTTCCAAACTTCTGGGGCTTCACCCAGATGTTCTTTTAAGGTTCTTTTGGGGTCCACAGCTCACCCCAAGGGTCCAGAAGTTCTGTGATGGTCCTTGGGAAGTGCGGACTTCAACTCCCAGAGTGCACCTGGCGCAAACTCCTTTTTGGCCACTGGGCAGTGGTCAGCTGGTCACTTTTTCAGGAGTTGGTGCAGGGGACTCTGGTTAGCAATTTTTCACCTGTAGCAAACAGGGAGTCCCTCCTTGAACCAGTGGAAGCCAGGCAAAGTCCTTCTTGTGGTGAAGCCCAAGTGTGCAGCTGGTGCAGTCTTTCTGAGTGCAGGGTCCAGGTGCAGGCCAGGGGTCCAGCAGGGCAGTCCTTCTTCTCCTTGTAGTTCTTTCTTCTTGAAATTTGGTGGGGATCTGAGGCGTGGGTGCAGGTCTGCCAGTTTTATCCTTGCTCCTGGGTGAAAAGCAGGGGGGCCCTGGTCCTCCAATCAGGGACAGGGTCGTCCCCCTGTGATGACCACTTCCTGGGAAGTGTGGCAAAAATCCATCCCAGAAGGCAATAGTCTCTAAAAATCCAAAATGGATGAATCTGATTTTTGGAGGAGAGATCTGGCTGAACCCACCCACTGGTGTGGCTAAAAATCATAAACACACCCCTCTCCTGCCCTCTCCTAATCTAATCAAGGGGGCACCTAGCTGTCTGGGGTTGCAGGATGTGGGGGTGTTGCTGGGTGCTCCAGATGTCCTTCTCTGCCTTTGAAGACCAGTTTGGCAGCCCTCCCCCTTCCTGCTTCCCCATCTGCTGAGGGGAGATTCTCTCCCCCAAGCACATTCCTTTGTGTAAAGCCAGGCCACTTCACACCTCATAAAAGTGGCCTGGCAGAAGCTGCTGCAGGCTGGCCAATCAGAGCACAGCAGCAAAAACAATGCAGAGCTGAAATTGGCAACTTTTTAGGTAAAGTCTAAACTTTTTACCTGCACTAGTTATATTAAATCCAACAACTGGAAGTTGTGGGATTTATTATAACAATCAATTTGATACCAAATTCTTGGTATGTAACATTTAAGGAGACTTTAAAATTTAAAATAAAGTCTGCCCATTCTAGCCTATGAAGGCCATTTACTTCAATGAGGGAAAAACGAATTTGGCTGTTTTTACCTCACCAGGGCTTATAAATCTATTTTTATAAAGTCCCTGCTTATAGTTACATGGCACCCAGCCCTAGGGGCACATAGGGCACACCTTAGGGGTGACTTATATGTAAAAATAAGGTAGTTTATAACTTTGGAAGTAACTTTAATTCCAAAGTCGAATTTGCATATAACTTTAATTTAAAAGCAGCCAGCAAGGCAGGCTTGCTTTTAAAATGACACTGGGCACCTCAGCAATGCACCTAGGTGTGCACCACCTATGCTGTGGTCCCTAAACCTACATGCCCTACCATATACTAGGGACTTATAGGTAGGTTAACTTAGTCAATTATAATTAGCCTAATTTGCATATCCATTTTACACAGAGCACTGGCCCTGGGACTGGTAAGCAGTACCCAGGGCACAGCCAAGAGTCAGTAACCACCAGTACCTATCCAGAAAGAGTGGGGGTGATCAGGCAAAAAAAAAGGACTTTCCTACACTGCCCCCCCCCAGATGAAAGGTGATGGGTACTAACCTACACCCTGGTAGTCCTCATCAGCTAAGTGGAAAAACCTGGAAAGGCCATCTGCATTGGCATGAGCAGTCCCAGGTCTGTGCTCCACTGTGAAGTCCATCCCCTGTAGGGAAATGGACCACCTTAACAGTTTTGGGTTCTCCCCCCTCATTTGCATCAACCATCTGAGAGGTCTGTGGTCAGTTTGTACACGGAAGTGAGTGCCAAACAAGTAAGGCCTCAACTTCTTCAGGGACCAAACCACAGCAAAGGCCTCCCTCTCAATGGCACTCCATTTCTTCTCTCTGGGGAGTAGTCGCCTGCTGATGAAGGCAACTGGGTGATCATGGCCCTCTTCATTAACTTGTGCTAACACTGCCCCAATCCCTTCCTCTGAAGCATCTGTTTGCACTACAAACTCCTTGCTATAGTCAGGGGCCAGTAACACTGGTGCTGAACACATAGCCTGTTTTAGGGTGTCAAAAGCTTTTTGACACTCTGGGGTCCAAATGACCTTCTTGGGTTGTTTCTTGGAGGTAAGCTCAGTCAGAGGGGCCACTATGGTCCCAAAATTCTGAACAAACCTCCTGTAATACCCAGTCAGGCCAAGAAAGGCCCTGACCTGAGTCTGGGTTTTTGGAGCCTCCCAATCCAGGATAGTCTGGATCTTGGGCTGGAGAGGTTGTACATGGCCTCCACCAACAAGGTGGCCCAGGTACACAACAGAACTTTGCCCTATCTGGCACTTGCTTGCCTTGATAGTCAGGCCTGCTTGAAGCAGGGCCTGAAGCACTTCCTTCAGGTGGACCAGGTGGTCCCTCCAGGTGGAACTAAATACAGCTATATCATCTAGATAAGCTGCACTAAAAGATTCCAACCCAGATAGGACTCTATTCACCAACCGTTGGAAGGTGGCAGGAGCATTTTTCATCCCAAAGGGCATCACCTTGAACTGAAAGTGGCCCTCTGGTGTGGAAAATGCTGACCTCTCCTTGGCTCTTGGACTTAAGGCAATCTGCCAATATCCTGAGGTCAGATCAAATGTGCTCAGGAATTTGGCAGCCCCCAACCTGTCAATGAGCTCATCAGCTCTAGGTATGGGGTGAGCATCAGTCCTAGTGACTGCATTTAGACCTCTGTAGTCCACACAGAATCTTAATTCTTTCTTCCCACCTTGGGGACTAGCTTTGGGCACCAGTACCACTGGACTGGACCAAGGACTATCAGAGTGCTCAATTACCTTCAGATCCAACATCTTAGCCACTTCAGCTTTGATGTTGGCCTTGACCTGGTCAGACAGCCTGTACAGCTTGTTCTTGACAGGCAAGCTGTCACCAGTGTCAACATCATGGACACACCAATTGGTGAGTCCAGGGGTCAGGGAGAACAGACTAGCAAACTGTCCCAAGACTTGCTTACAGTCTTGTTGTTGCTGATCTGTCAGTTTGGGAGAGAGTACCACTCCCTCCACTGACCCATCTTTTTCCTTTGAGGACAGGAGGTCTGGCAGAGGTTCACCCTCCTCCTCCTTCCCTTCATCAGTGACCATCAGCATGGTCATGTCTGCCCTGTCCTGGTGGGGTTTCATCCTATTAACATGCAGGATCCTGTGAGGATTCCTGGGGGTGCCAAGGTCCACCAAGTAGGTGACCTCACCTTTTTTCTCTAGGATTGGATAGGGCCCAGTCCATTTGGCCTGTAGTGCCCTAGGAGCCATGGGCTCCAAAACCCACACCAGCTGTCCTGGGTGATACTCAGGCATGGTAGCCTTTTGATCATGCCAGAGCTTCATGAGCTCCTGACTGGCCTCCAGGTTCCTGCTTGCCTTCTTCATATACTCAGCCATGCGAGACCGCAGGCCTAGTACATAATCCAGCACATTCTCCTTGGCTTCCTTGAGAGGCTTTTCCCAAGACTCTCTCACCAAGCACAATGGGCCTCTTACAGGGTGCCCAAACAGTAACTCAAAGGGGCTGAATCCAACCCCCTTCTGTGGCACTTCCCTGTAGGCAAACAGTAGGCATGGGAGGAGGACATCCCATCTCCTCCTGAGTTTGTCAGACAAACCCATGATCATGCCCTTCAGGGTCTTATTGAATCTTTCCACTAGACCATTGGTCTGTGGATGGTAGGGTGTGCTGAACTTATAAGTAACACCACACTCCTCCCACATGGCTTTCAGATAGGCTGACATAAAGTTTGTGCCCCTATCTGAGACCACCTCCTTTGGGAATCCCACTCTGGTGAACACACCAAGTAGGGCCCTAGCCACTGTGGGTGCAGTGATTGTCCGGAGGGGTATTGCCTCAGGGTACCTGGTGGCATGGTCCACTATCACCACAATGTACCTGTTACCTGAAGCAGTTGGTGGGTCTAGGGGACCAACAATGTCAATCCCCACCCTCTCAAAGGGAGTCCCGACCACTGGCAGTGGAATTAAGGGAGCCTTTGACTTGCCCCCTGTCTTGCCACTGGCTTGACAGGTGACACAGGAGCTGCAAAACTCCTTGACTTTTTCGGACATTTCTGGCCAAAAAAAATGGTTGACCAGCCTGTTCCAGGTCTTGGTCTGTCCCAAATGACCAGCTAAGGGGATATCATGGCTTAAGGTAAGGAGGAATTCTCTATACTTTTGGGGGACCACTACTCTCCTAGTAGCCCCTTCTTTGAGGGTCCTAGCCTCAGTGTAGAGAACTCCATCCTCCCAGTAAACCTTGTGGGTACCACTGGTATCCCCTTGTTCTTGCCTGGCAGCAGTCTGCCTCAGGCCCTCAAGAGTGGGACACTCTCTTTGTCCCTGGCACAAATCTTCTCTGGTGGGCCCACCTGCCCCTTGCAGTTCTGCCAAGTCAGGCAGAGTTTGCAGGGAAGGTGTCCCTCCTTCAGAGTTCAGATCCTCCCCCTCAGGGTTGGATTCTTCCTGACCCTCTGTACTTGTTGGGGCTGGCAAGCCAGACCCAGTGCCCTTTCTCTTCTTCTTGGAGGCTTGGCCCATTGTTCCAGGGTCCAAGTGTCCAGCATTTCCCTGTTGTGCTGCCTGTGACCTGGTCACAGCACACACCCATTCAGGGAGATCCAGCATCTTTGCATGGACCCTTCTCTCCACTTCTGACCATTCAGATGCTTCAAGATCATTTCCCAGTAGACACTCTACTGGGAGGGCAGGAGCTACAGCTACTTTTTTAGGGCCAGTCACACCTCCCCATTCCAGACTCACCATAGCCATGGGATGGAGTTTGGTTCTGCTATCTGCATAAGTCACCTGGTGGAAGACACCAGGTAAGACCTGCTCTGGAGAAACCAGCTTTTCTGTGACCATTGTCACACTGGCTCCTGTATCTCTCAGAGCTTCCACTTCAGTCCCATTGACTTTAGGCCTCTGCCTATACCTCTGCATGATGGGAGGTAAGGTGGCCATAGTTGCAATGTCCACCCCACCCACGGATACTAAGGTGACTTCAGTGTACCCTGATTCCACCCCTGGGCCAACTTCCACCCCCAACCCTACACTAGCAATCCCCTGGGATTGCCCACCAGTGGGGGGCTTCTTGGTGCAGATAGCATCTCCTCTTTTATGTCCTGGCTGATAACAGTCAAAACACTTGCCGGCCTTAGCAAGCTCCTGAAACTTTCCTGCTTTAGCAGGATCAAAATTCTTTCCCTGATACCCTTTCCCTTTAAAAGTGAATTGGCTCGGGGCTCCCCCTCCCTGAGAAGTTTTTGGGGACTCTTGTGAGGACTCTTTGGGTTTTTTGTCATCTTTCCCCTGGTTCTTCCCCTGAGAAGAACCATGTCCTCCCTTTTTCTGATCACCCCCTGGGGGTCTCTGGTTAACTCTAGTTCTTAACCAGTCATCTGCTGCCTCCCCCAGCTCTCTGGGGTTGGTCAACCTAGAGTCTACTAGATACTGGCGGAGCCTCTCTTGGACACAATTAGTTAGAAGGTGCTCCCTCATAATCAAATTGTACAGCCCCTCAAAGGTACTTACCCTGTTGCCCTGTATCCAGCCCTCCAGTGCTTTCACTGAAATGTCCACAAAGTCCACCCAGGACTGGGTGCTTGTCTTTTGGGTGTCCCTAAACTTAAGCCTATACTGCTCTGGGGTTAGACCAAACTTTTTAGTCAAGCATCTCTTCATACTGGGGTATGAGTCTGCATCCTCCCCACTCATGGTTAGGAGCCTATCCCTCCCAGAGTTGGGAACTAACTCCCAAAGGAGTGAACCCCAGTACTGAGGCTTGACTTTCCTCATCTGGAGGGCCCTCTCAAAGGCCCCCAGCCACTTATCAATGTCATCCCCCTCTACATAGGCAGGAACCACCCCTTTGGGTAATCTGGGGGCAAAACCCCCACCCAGGGACACCTCAGTTTCTTTCTCGCTGCTTCCATCTTTTTTTTCTTTGCTTGCCCACTTCTTTTTTTCTAGGGCAAGCTTATCTGCCTCCAAAGCTATGTAGGCTAGCTGGGCTTCCAGCTCTCTCTCCCTGATGGATGGGTTCTCTCCTCCTGAAAGGACCCTCTTCCTATCACTAGCTTTGGGTCTGCCCCTAGTGACTGTGTCCAGTGAGAACCGTTCCTCCTCTGGAGCTTCCTCTGTCTCTACCTCTTGGGCCTCAGCCCATGCTGTCAGGGATTTAATCAGGATTTCCTTCCTGAGATTAGGGGTTGCAGGCAACCCCCTCTCAGTACACAACCCCCTAAGCTGGACTACTGTCAGTGTGGGTAGGCTAGCCAGATCAAGCTCCATGGTTCCCTAGTTTTGTGTCAACAAAAGCTTTTTGCAAAAATTGGTAACAGGAATTTAGAAAAATTACAAAAATTCAATAATTGAAATTAATCCAAATTAATTAAAAAAAAAAAAAAAAAAAAAAAAAAAATTTAAAATTAAAAATTAAAAACAATTTTTGCACTAGGACAATTTAAAGGATTTTTAATTTGTTTTATCTAAAACTGTAACGTGATATTGAACACAAGTACAGGATCCCGTCGCTGCTTCCAATTATGTTGGAAAATGGGTTATTGATAGGGCAGGTAGGTACCTACACCTAGCAACAAGCCACAAACCTCCACAAAAGTACAGTTAGGTCTCAGTAAATTAATCCCAGCTCTACCCTTGGTAGCTTAGCATCGAGCGTCAAGGCTTAACTTAGGAGACAAAGTGTAAAGCATTCAAATATCACAAAACAGTAATTAAATAAAACACAGGAAACAGTTTAAAAATCCAAAACCAATTTATAAAAATAGCTTATATTTTTATCTTTAAAATGACACAAAAACGATTAAAATCGGTTCAGGGGAACCGGAGATATGAATTTTTAAAGTATTATTATTTTCTAGCGCATAGAAACAAAAAGCGCCAATCGGGTCATCTGGTTGCACCAGGACCGGGACAAAGTCAAACTTTCAGGCCGACCGCGATGGAGCCCTGCTCGGCTACAGGTCGCGGGAGGCCTCGGTTAAAAAGTTACCTTCTGACTTAGTCTTTATTTTGAAGTTTTTCTTCACCGGGACGAACCTGCCAGTTGGATCCGACCTCCTGGAGCCCTTGTCCGGATACGCGAAGTCGGTTTCCTCGGTGGTGATTTCTACCTTCGGACTTAGTCGTTTTTTCGAGATGAAAATCCTTCGACCGGGGTAAACCTGGATCTTGATCCGACGTCCGTGGAGCCCTTCTCGGATACGATGGCTGGAAGGTCCCGGTCAACTTTTTACGTTCGGACTTAGTCTCTTTTTCGGATGTTTTTCTTGACCGGGACGAACCACGAAGTCAGGCCGGGTCGCGGTTGAGGCAAGCCGGCTAGAATTTCCGCGTCGAGTCGGTCACTTTATGGAGCTTTTTTCTAAAATTTCTCCAATCTTTTCCAAACTTCTGGGGCTTCACCCAGATGTTCTTTTAAGGTTCTTTTGGGGTCCACAGCTCACCCCAAGGGTCCAGAAGTTCTGTGATGGTCCTTGGGAAGTGCGGACTTCAACTCCCAGAGTGCACCTGGCGCAAACTCCTTTTTGGCCACTGGGCAGTGGTCAGCTGGTCACTTTTTCAGGAGTTGGTGCAGGGGACTCTGGTTAGCAATTTTTCACCTGTAGCAAACAGGGAGTCCCTCCTTGAACCAGTGGAAGCCAGGCAAAGTCCTTCTTGTGGTGAAGCCCAAGTGTGCAGCTGGTGCAGTCTTTCTGAGTGCAGGGTCCAGGTGCAGGCCAGGGGTCCAGCAGGGCAGTCCTTCTTCTCCTTGTAGTTCTTTCTTCTTGAAATTTGGTGGGGATCTGAGGCGTGGGTGCAGGTCTGCCAGTTTTATCCTTGCTCCTGGGTGAAAAGCAGGGGGGCCCTGGTCCTCCAATCAGGGACAGGGTCGTCCCCCTGTGATGACCACTTCCTGGGAAGTGTGGCAAAAATCCATCCCAGAAGGCAATAGTCTCTAAAAATCCAAAATGGATGAATCTGATTTTTGGAGGAGAGATCTGGCTGAACCCACCCACTGGTGTGGCTAAAAATCATAAACACACCCCTCTCCTGCCCTCTCCTAATCTAATCAAGGGGGCACCTAGCTGTCTGGGGTTGCAGGATGTGGGGGTGTTGCTGGGTGCTCCAGATGTCCTTCTCTGCTTTTGAAGACCAGTTTGGCAGCCCTCCCCCTTCCTGCTTCCCCATCTGCTGAGGGGAGATTCTCTCCCCCAAGCACATTCCTTTGTGTAAAGCCAGGCCACTTCACACCTCATAAAAGTGGCCTGGCAGAAGCTGCTGCAGGCTGGCCAATCAGAGCACAGCAGCAAAAACAATGCAGAGCTGAAATTGGCAACTTTTTAGGTAAAGTCTAAACTTTTTACCTGCACTAGTTATATTAAATCCAACAACTGGAAGTTGTGGGATTTATTATAACAATCAATTTGATACCAAATTCTTGGTATGTAACATTTAAGGAGACTTTAAAATTTAAAATAAAGTCTGCCCATTCTAGCCTATGAAGGCCATTTACTTCAATGAGGGAAAAACGAATTTGGCTGTTTTTACCTCACCAGGGCTTATAAATCTATTTTTATAAAGTCCCTGCTTATAGTTACATGGCACCCAGCCCTAGGGGCACATAGGGCACACCTTAGGGGTGACTTATATGTAAAAATAAGGTAGTTTATAACTTTGGAAGTAACTTTAATTCCAAAGTCGAATTTGCATATAACTTTAATTTAAAAGCAGCCAGCAAGGCAGGCTTGCTTTTAAAATGACACTGGGCACCTCAGCAATGCACCTAGGTGTGCACCACCTATGCTGTGGTCCCTAAACCTACATGCCCTACCATATACTAGGGACTTATAGGTAGGTTAACTTAGTCAATTATAATTAGCCTAATTTGCATATCCATTTTACACAGAGCACTGGCCCTGGGACTGGTAAGCAGTACCCAGGGCACAGCCAAGAGTCAGTAACCACCAGTACCTATCCAGAAAGAGTGGGGGTGATCAGGCAAAAAAAAAGGACTTTCCTACAAATCTCAGTAACCGTGATCATGTTGCAATCAGTATATGTTTAATTGTTCCAGACACATTAACACACATATCCATTTGGGAGGTGTATGTGCAATGCATTAACACCACAATGTGGTAAGTCATTTTGACAATGCTGAGGTGATGGTTTCTAACTCATATGTTCAAATTGGCACTGTGACACTGTGGGTGCCACTACCCGAATGTACAGGTTTTCCACCTCTGCAGCTGGGTGATGTGGTAGAGGGGCATTCAATGGGTAGTGGTAAGGCCACACCCAAGCAAAATTCATGATGTTTAACACAGTATCAGCCATACCATGAAACGTGTACCTGAGGCAAAGAATAATTTACTGACACCAGCCCAGGGGTGTGTTTGGGAGGACATATTTGTGTGTAAGACGTTTCTTGCTTTCAAGATTAGTTTTCACTATGTGGGACCAATTTACTTACACATATGAAGAGTGCAAAGATACATTAGGGAGTTTTGTCATTCAGAACATTCACTTGAAGGACTGCCACACATTGCAGCATGGTGCCAGGATATCGGCATTGGCGCAGGTCTGTAGTTCATAAACATTAGCTACTGTAGGCACACACTTTGTCATTGCTATATTTGATATCCCCCCACCTGTGCACTTTGGCCCTCATTATGACATTGGCAGTAAATCCTGCTTACCGTCATGTCGACTGCCACCAACATAACGCTGCCGCGGGGAATAACTGCCAAGCATATTGTGACACACACATACCAATCCATCACTATACAGCCACACAAACAAGTCTGCCAACCCAAAGGTCAGTGGTAAACTGGTGGTAGCAAAACCCACACCGTTACGCCAACAGAACTATGCCCACAGCATTATGACCCACGAATCACTGTGGCGGACATTCAATGGTGGCAAACCATTGGCGTTACATACCGCCGGGCTCAAAATACACACACTCAAACAAAACTACACCACAAAACTACACCACATTGGACAATTCAAACTACACACACCTGACACACAACACACCCAAACCACTATAAAACACCCGACCACAGTACCCACAACCCTTTACAACTACAAACCATTGCCAACAGAGGGAGCTACAGCAAGAGCACCCACATAACCAGAGCCACATAACATCATCACCTATACAGCATCCAGGTACCTTACATCACACACTCTAACACATCACCCCACACACACTCACCCACACCACTCACACTACACCCATGGCACTACAACAACAGCCCAGATTCTCTGAGGACTAGCTAAGGGTCATGGTGGAGGAAATCATCCGGGTAGAGCCACAGCTATTTGGATCACAGATGCAGCAGACATCCATTGCTAGGAAGATGGAGCTATGGCGGAGAATCGTGGACAGGGTCAACACCGTGGGACAGCACCCAAGAACAATGGATGGCATCAGGAATAGGTGGAACGACCTACGGGGGAAGGTGTGTTCCACAGCAGCAAGACACTAACTAGCTCTACAGAGGACTGGCTGTGGACCCCCACTTCCTCCACCACAACTAACAACATAGGAGGAGCAAGTCTTGGCAATCATGCATCCAGAAGGATTAGGAGGAGGACTGGACTCTGGTAAATCAAATCTCTATTTCTATCACCCCCTCTACCTGCATGCCATCACAATCCCCCACCCTTACCCTCACTCCCATCACTTCACCACCTCCCACATACCCCACCATCACAACCCACTCATCCCAATACCAAGCCCTACATGTAACACCAATGCATGGACACCCCTTACAGACCTGCATGGACACCTATCACCATTGCATGCACACTGGAGAGAATCACCTGGGCCACCAAATAGCAACTCACAAAGCAAAATCAGCCAGGGCAACAACAACCATAGAGGGCAACACACCCATGCACATGATGTCACACGCAGAAAAATTAACACTGCATTTACATCCCCACAGATCACCCAGCCAATGTCACTGGAGTAAAGGTGCCAGCAACATCCAGTCCCTCCCAGAAAAGTCGCACAGTGATGACAGCAGCTCTGCTTGCCTGGATCTGGATGACCAACCTGGCCCATCAGGGATCTCCGGACAGTCGGTTACCCAAGCACAGTCTCACACCACCACAGAGCCTCCCTCCTCAGGAAACACCACTACAGCACCCACCCAGCAGGCCCATACCTCTGTCCCCAGGACACGTCAATCAGCAGTGTGTCCACCACTACAGGGACCCCAGGCCACCACACAACCACAGGATGATCAGGGACCTGGTGTCAGTGGCAATGGGCACACAGTTCAGTGGACAGAGCCACAGGACAACAGGGAAGCTGGGAGGACTGCTGTGCGACAGGGGGAGGACAGGGCCAGGGAACCGACTCTCCAGGAGGCACTCACCGTGATCCTGGGAGCACACCAACATTCCCAGGATACGCTGGGCCAGAAAATGGACAAGTTGCAGGAGAACCAGCAGCTGCAGGAGGGACAGTACCTGGGGATCAGGGAGGACTTGAAGGACATCTACACCACCCTGGTCTCCATTGCAGGGGTGCTGGCAGACATGGCCAATACTATGAGTGAGGCAATGGCACCCCACCGGGCCTCTGCCACTAACCAAACTGATGTACGACCCTCCACCTCCGCTGCCGCTAGTGGACAGGAGGCCCCAAAACACGACCAACAGGCCACCAGCACCTCTCCCCCTGCAGAAGGAGAACCACCCCACAAACGTTCCATACGATCCAGGCAGAAGCCAGAGACTATTACCAAGACCCCAACCAGGAAATAAGACTCTCCTGATTGTCCCCCTTGTGTCCCACTCTGTCACCCTGTCCACCTTGAACTGCCATTGCTCCACTTTCTAGGCCCCCTTGGACAATGCTCCTGTGCTACAAATAGACTGGACTGTAACCCGGACTTTCCTCCACCATCACCCCAGCCCATTGCACATCCCCCTCTACTTCTTAGAACTTAAATAAACAACCTTTGCAAAAATACAAGTATGGAGTATGTCAAATGATTTAAGTATGTATTTGTTTAACAAGGTTTAAACATCGAAAATCAACTGTACAGTGATGTATACATAGGAATGACCTGTAGCTGGTGGCAGTCAACACACAAGAAGCGATAGTAGGGCACAAATATCTGCAAATGGAGATGCAAAAGGGTACAGTGAGTGGCCATAGAAGTGGGAAAATCTGCCTGCCAATGACAATGTCAAACACAAAAGAGTCATTTAAATGTGAAGTTACACTGTCTTACCTGTGTGTCATTGGAAGTATTGTCGAATTATTGTACTTCTGTTGTCCTCATCCTCATCCTCTGCCACCTCATCTTCACTGTCCACAGGGTCCACTGCTGCCACATGGCCATCTCAAGCCTCATCCTCCTGCAGAAAAGGCACCTGGCGACGTAAGGCAAGGTTGTGCAAAATACAGCATGCCTGCATGATCTGAAAGACCTTCTTGGATGAGTAGTACAGGGATCCACCTGTTAGATGGAGGCAAGAAAACCTAGCCTTCAGGAGGCCAAAGGTCCTCTCTATAATTCTTCTTGTTTGCCCATGTGCCTCATTCTAACATTCCTCTGCCCTTGTCCTGGGATTCCTCACAGGGGTCAGTAGCCATGAGAGGTTAGGGTAACCAGGGTCACCTGCAACTTTCGAGGTACTACTGTTAGCCATACACCAACCATTAGGGCCCACACCATACCCATACACCAACATATACTGGGTGGGAACCAGGGCTCACCTATTAGCCACACTCTGTGCCTCTGGAGTTGAGACATCACATTTGGGATGCTGCTATTCATCAGGATAAAGGCATCATGCACAGACCCAGGATATTTTGCATTGACGTGGGAGATGTACTGGTCCGTCAGGCACGGCATCTGCACATTCATGGAGTGAAAGCTCTTTAGATTTCTGAACACCTGTTCATTTCGCCGGGGTGGGGGGACAAAAGCAATATGTGTACCATCAATTGCCCCAATAATGTTGGGGATATGTCCCATTGCATAGAAATCAGCTTTCACTGTGGTCAAATCCTCCACTTGGAGGAAATTGATGTAGCTGCGCATGTGTTTAGTCAGGCAGACAACATTCTGGTCAACACATTTGAGAACATTGACTGTGACATTCCTGCTGCCAAGCCCACTGTCACTTGGAAGGAGCCAGTTGCCAGGAAATGGAGCACTGATAGCACTTGCACAAGAGGGGGGGATCCCGGTGGGGTGATGGACAGCAGATATTAGGTCAGGCTCCAATTGGGCACACAGCTCTGTGATTGTGGCCCTGTCCACTCTATAGGTGAGGATAATGTGTCTGTCCTCTATTGTTGCCAAGTCCACCAGGGGTCTGTACACGGGGTACGTATCCATCTCCTATTCATCCACAGCGGTTGCAATCTATGGGGCAAAATGGTGAGCAGCTGGTCAGTATCTCTTATTTCCAACCACTTCACTTCAATGCATGTTGTGATTGTAACAGTATTTTGTTGAAGAGGTTCAAATGGTGCATATGTGTACTGTGACGCAGTCAGGAGCCATGTCCTGCACCCTCCCTGAAATGGTGTCCGCCTGTCCTGTTTGGATGGACAGGTGAAAATGAGATAATTCTGCTGACGTTGTCCGCCGTTGTGGGAGGCGGTCTAAAACCGCTGTGCAACTCCTCATTGGTTAACATTGGGCCCTATGGGGTACACTAGCCAATGGTGATGTACGCTGGTGGTGACGGTATGCACTGTCGTGGACTTCACCTCCATTCTCTATCCGTTCACTCACTTGCTACCTGACATTCAACAGGAGAGGACCTACACTGCATGTGCTTCTGTGACCTATGTCTGGAACTGACCATGACTCGTGTGACTGGGGAAAGGGCCCCTGCCTTCACCTCGGCGGAGTTGAAGAGATTGGTGGATGGGGTCCTACCCCAGTACCGAATGCTGTATGGGCCTCCAGACCAACAGGTGAATACACCTTGAGTACGGTGTATGGGGTGTGAATGCATGGAGTGCTGTGTGTGAAGGCCTCATGTAGGGGGTGTGTAGTGGATGGGCCCTCGGCAGCGTGCATCATGTATGCTGGGCCAGGTCTGTGCTAATGGGGATTGGAAGGGGCATGGTGGGCCATGAGTGTAACAGGCAGGACGGTCAGACTAATACCTCTCCCTGTATCCATTTCCCTGCAGGTCAGCGCCCATCAGAAAAAGGGTATATGGCGTGCCATCACCAAGGTTATGCAGACTCTGGGGGTCTACAGCAGGCGGACCACTCACTGTCACAAACGGTGGGAGGAACTGAGACGCAGGCATGGAAGATGGCGGAAGCCCACCTGGGGATGGCCTCCCAATGAGGAAGGGGTGCCTGTAGAACCCTGACCCCCTGATGGCCCGCATACTGGTGGTGGTCTATCCTGACCTGGATGGGCACTTGGGGGCATCACAGCAGCCACAAGGGGGTGAGTACAGTTCCCCAATATACAACTTGCGCCTGGTGGGGTGGTGTCCGGGTGAGCATGTGGGCCTGTGGGTGCCCAAATGCAACAGACAAATACATTCCTGGAGGGCATTCACACTGACATGGCGGCCCAACATAGATCAATCCAGGCTCCGGCCTCCGATGGCAGCCATTGTCCCTGTTTCTAGCCTCCCCCCTCCAACATCCTCTACCCAATCCCATTCCCCTCAACCCCAACCTATTCCAAGCACACAGGCAGATAAGCATGCACCCAGGACAACACCCAAGAGTGGACATGGCAAACACAAGCACCACACTTCATCACACAGGCACTCACACAAACACCATCCAGAATCACTCATACCAACATCCACTGCCTCCATTGAGGCCCCCTCCTCCTCATCCTCCACCTGCCTCCCAGTTGCATCTACTCACACCTGCATGCACTACATCCTCATCCACTACTCCATCACCAGCATACCTAACAGCACAAGCTCCTCACTGGCAGTCACCACCCCCACTTCCAAGCACACATCCCCTGTGTCCTCTCCCACTGTGTCTGTGCCCCCTCCTCCCAAAGTACACAAACGCAAGCACTCAGACACCCAACAGCCATCCACCTCACAACAGCTTCCAGCCCATGCACCTGCACCCAAACACATCAGACTGACACCTCCTACAACCACCCCCTCTTCCTCCACTCCCAAACCATCTCCCTCTTCCCACTGCAATGTCCCTAAGAAGCTTTTCCTCACCAACATTGACCTCTTCTCTAGCCCTCTCCCATCCCTCAGGTCAGGCCAGGGTGGTCAAAACCCAGGCAAGCACCTCAGCCACCCAGTCCAGGGGCACAGTAGTGTCCACAGCTACACCAGGTGGGAAAAGATCCAAGGCAGGCAAAAAGGACAAGAGGCCTGGTGCTGGGACTCAGCCAGAGCCCCCACCACCAACCATGGTGGTTCAGCCGTCCAAGGCTGCAGGGGAAGGGATGGAGCCTCCCCCCACCACTGTCAGAACATCCACCAGTACCACTGCTAGCTCAGCAGCCCCAGTGCGCTGCCGTCCGAGGCTGCAGGGGAAGGGCTGGAGCCTCCCCCCACCACTGCTAGCACTGCCACCACTGAGCAGCCATCACCGCCGGCGGAGAGTGTGTAGTCCTGCATCCATGGGCTGTTGTGCGGCCTGGCCCCAGCAAATCCTGTTGGTCTGACACCCAGGTGAGAGACTGTGACCTTGTACCATTCAAGATCTGCATCACAGTGCATAATGTCCCCTCCAGAACCAGTGGAGAAGCCATCCTCTCACCACATCCTTCCCAGGATGAAGCACACTGGGCACAATGCCCCCTTTAGAACCAGTGGAGAAGCCCTCCACTCACTGCATCCTCCCCAGGATGAAGATAACTCAGCACAATGTCCCTTCCAGAACCAGTGGAAGAAGACATCCACTCACTGCATCCTCCCCAGGATGAAGCACAATGCCCCCTCCAGAACCAGTGGATGAAGCCATCTACTCACTGCATCCTTCCCAGGATGAAGCACACTGGGCACAATGCCCCCTCCAGAACCAGAGGAGAAGCCATCCACTAGAAAGACTGTGGCCTTGCACTCCTCAGGACCAAGCAGTGGGCAAATCACCTACTAGAGAGACTTGGCATTGCACTCCCCAGGACTAAGTAGTGGGCAAATCACCCACTAGAGAGACTGTAGCCTTGCACTCCCCAGGACCAAGCAGTGGGCAAATCACCCACTTGTGAGACTGTGGCCTTGCACTCCCCAGGACCAAGCAGTGGGCAAATCACCCACTTGAGAGACTGTGGCCTTGCACTTCCCAGGACAGAGCACAGGGCATGTTGACTCCTCCAGGACCAGTGGAGTTGTACCATCTTCTGGATGAGGTGCCCCCCCCATTCCACGTCCCCCTGAGGTGCCTGTCTATTTTCTACCTGATGCTCCTGTAGTGTTCCCTCCATGTTGTTGCAGGAGTGAGGTTGGGCCTTGGACTTTGTGATGTGGCCCTGTGGCCCACGGACATTGAGGACTGGGCAGTGTCCCTTACATTGTAAATATGTATATACTTTTTGATTTGGATGCATGTATTTCACCTATATTTATCTTATTACAGCCTTTTTACACTATAGTAGTTGTCCCTGCATTATTCCTGAAGGGTACGGGGTGTATATGTTATGTTACTGCATTTGGTTGTGTGTGTGGTGTTGGGGGTGGGGGTAGGGGTGTTGCGTGCTGCATGTGTGTATCACCCTCTTTTTCCTCCCCCCTCCCCTGTGTGCTAGGCTGCAGTACTCACCTTGGTAGTCTTCGCCGACGTTGGTGTTCGTAATGGAGCAGAAGGTAGGAGAGCATGGGGAACACATGCAGCTTGGGCTCCATGGCAGCAAGGTTCATCCCTGAGTCTCCAGAGGTGAGTCGATTCCCTTCTGTGCAGTGTTTCTGCCAGGCTTTTGATGTCGTTGGTACCGCCCCGGAAAAGGTGGCAGATAGGTGTGTCATATTACTGTGGGCGGTACATTGTCTTCTGCCTGGCTGTTGGCGGTTACTGCTGTGGTGCCTGTTGGTTTCGCCCTGGCGGGCGGTGTGTTAAAGTGGCTGTCTGTCTGAGCGGTATCCGCCGTGGTCATAATTTCATATTTATTACCACCAGCCTGTTGGCGGTATTACCGCCACTTTATCACCGACTGCCAGGGTTGTAATGAGGGCCTTTGTGTGAGACACACCTCAGTTTGAATACTTTGCTTGCAGAAAAGCACAGCTACATTTCTATGTACATATTCCCCACTTTGTTTCTAAGTCACATGATGAGTTTTGTTTAAATGTGTTCACCTCACACACAGAGTGACATAGATGATGTCATGGATAGAACATGGATTTATTTAGTTACCAATTGTGATGTTGTTGTAAACTAAAACTTGGGCCACTCCTTGTAATTTCTCAAGTAAATCCTTTTTATTTGACTTACTAGAGCGATGTCGCGTTTTCTCCTGCGCAACCGCTCCCTCCGTTCAAAGCCGCCCTCACATTCCATCGAGAGCATGAGCACCCTCGGGCTCGAGACAAGCACTCTGGCTCAAGGAAAGCGCTCTTGCATACCAACAGCGATATAACACATCCCTCTCCGTCATCAATTGCTAACAAAATACAGAAATTTGCAATACAATTTGAAAGGCACAAACTCCCAGTAAACAAAACAAATAAAAATAAATGATAACATGAACAATTACAGAAAGATGGCATTTTTCTTTTTTTACTTTACCCTTTCTTTCCATTACTTTAAGAACATTTTCATTTGATATTTCTATCTCTCACATAATCATTCAAATATGCAGGTGCTCTTCTCTCTCTCACCACTCTGTTCTTCTCATCCCCTTCTTTTTCCATACTGAACTGTCCATCTCTCCCATCATCACACGGAGATACACCTGGTGAAACATCACCCGCTGGTTTCTCATCCCCTCCCTCAGATAACATAAAACCACTACATTCTTCTTCAGCATCAGCGACGTTAATTTTCCCCTCATTTACACCACCCTTCTGGTACAAGGCCACACTGCTTTTATTCCATTTAGTTCCATTGGCTAAACCCCCATAGAAATTGTTCACTTGCTTAACTTCGAAAGGACCAAGAAACTTAGACCAACCTTTACCCCTACGCCCATCCTTGACTTCCACCCAATCTCCAACTTGTATACCAGAACCCCTACCCCCTGTGAAATTCCCACATAATCCTCGATCTTAGTCAGGCCATCCTTCAGCCAACTAGGGACCAACTTTGTTCTGGCCTTCCGCCCCCTCATGAGCTCACATGGTGTTTTTCCCTTGTCCTTCAACTGCGTGGTACGATGAGCCTAGACTGCCTCTTGCACCGCAAAACCAATGTTTTGATTACTCTGCACCACCAACTGAATTGTACCTTTGACCATACAATTCATACGCTCAACAATCCCATTGGCTTGGGGATTATAAAATGCAGTACGTCTGTGTGCGATGCCATAAGCTAACAAAATCTCCTTCATCTCAAAAGATGTCAATTGCGTACCATTGTCAGTAATGATGGTCTGGGGACAACCTTCCCTCTGAAAAATTACCTTCAAAACGGAAATGGTGCTCCTTGTTGACACCTCCCTCATGAACTCAACCTCCATCCATTTAGAAAACACATCCACCAAGACTAAAGCAAACCTTCAATCATGACCTACCCCAGGCAGTGGCCCAATAAAGTCCATACAGACAGTGTGCCACGCCTCACCAGGATCTTCAATATGACCCATTAAAGACTTCCTGACATGTTTTAATCTTTTTTCACTCTCCCTACACTGTACACATTCTTCCACCCACTGAGCAGTTTTCATCACAACACCAGGCCACCAGACCTTTTCCTTAACCCTCCTTTGAGTAAGTGTTTGGCCTAAATGGCCTTCATGTGCCAATTGTATAATTTTTCTTCTTAAATTCTCCGGGGGCACAAATTTGTCACCTCTCATCACCACACCGCCATCCCCTAATGATAGTTCATCCAAAACTTTGATATAGGGTCTTACAGATACTGCCACAGCACTCTCTCTCCTTCCTCCCTCAACAATCATCTTACTCACACACTGCAGCACAGAATCATTCACCATCCCTGCAACCACTCTGCTTTAGAAAAGACACCCAAACCCTGTTGCACTTTATCCTCCATCCATGCCACCGCTCCTTCTTCTCCCTTTGTCAGTACTGCCTCGCCATCAACCAATTTCCAATCCACCGCGAGCCGTGAAAGAGCATCAGCCTGAACATTTCACCACCCTTGAATGTACTCAACATTGTATACATCACTTTGTCATCCTCACCTAAGCTAAGTATGCGATCCGTCAGCTCACATCTATCTTCAGATGCCGCCACACCCTTTGACTTAGGTCATTCAGCATACATCCGCGCAAAATGACTTTTACGCAAATACCTTCTGCACTCCTTACCAACAGCAAAGCACCCCTTAAATTCACTGTTGTGTGAACTACTACCACACCTGTTACACCTCTTCCTATTCACAATTGATCTCTGAATTTTCTGAGTCTCTTGTGTTTTCCTTTCGGGTGTCATAATGAGGGCCTAAGTCCATAATGCAGATGACACCATGTGATGCAGGCTAAGGCCAAAGCTTTCTATCGGTTTCAGATCGCCTCATATTTAGGCAATCTATTACAAGAATCCAATGGCAAGGTTGAACCCCTCATTAAAAAAAGTCTTGTGGAATGTCAATGGGTTAAATAATCGGAGGAAAAGGGGTGCAACTGAAGAGAGTATAAATGCTCTAAACCCCTCTGTTATTCTATTACAAGAAACTCATATTCCGGCTAAAAAAATAGCGGGCTTTAATATGTTCAAAAGTTCTGTTGATTTTAAGGCGGTTGCTGCAGCCCCCGCCACTCACAGAGGTGCAGCGGTCTTTTTGGCTAGGGATTTCTTGGGGAAATTAGATATTCCTACTCTTACGGAACAAAGAAAGTGACGCTCTTTTGCAGCCATTTACGAAGTCAGAACTCCTCAAGGTTGTCAAAAACCTCCCCACAGTGAAGACTTGTGTACCTGATGGCTTTCTGGCTGAATTTTAATAAAACTTTCATCAATGTATTTATAGACAATTTTTTTTTTCTTTAATTAATTGCTTGCTCAAAGGCGGGCAGATCCCCAATTCTTGGTATTCGGGGAATGTGGTTAGCTTTTCCAAAAAAAATAAGGACAGGGAAGACCCTAATGCATATCGTCCAATTTCTCTGCTAAGTACGGACTATAAAATTATTACAAAACTTTTGGCCAATAGGCTAAACGGGGTTGTCGCTAAACTGGTGCACCCGTACCAGAATGGGTTAATTGCTGGTCGACAACTTGCAAGTAATACGCACTATTTAGCCGAGCCTCTCGATTATTTTGTTTCTAATAAAATTTGTGCCATCATTCTTTTAATTGATGCAGAAAAAGCTTTCGATCTAGTTGCATGGGGATACATTGTTTGAAATATTGTCTAGATACAGGGTGCCCTCCCAGGTTTCTATGTTGATTCAAAGGTTGTATCAAAGCTCTGAAGCCAACATCATAATTAATTCTGTTTGTATAAGTCAGCTCCAAGTTCAACGCTGGACCCGTCAACGGTGCCCCCTGTCCCCTATTCTCTTTGCTCTCTTCATTGAACCCTTAGCTATTAAAATCAGACAGAATAATTGGATTCATCCCCCGCTGAAGTCAATGGGGAAGATTAAACTATACGCTGATGATATTTTTATGTTTTTGGATGAAAAACGGTCCTCCCAGGAGGAGGTTTTTTAGGTTCCAAATTTGAGCAATTGGCGGCTACAAGATTAACAAGAGAAAGACTGATATTATTCTCTGTTGTACTTCTTCTAATAGACTGCTCCCTGAATTATTGCACTGTGTGAATAATAGGCCAAAGAGATATCTTGAGATTAATTTTTCATCCGATATAGGAGATCTGTATTATTTTAACTACACTCCTTTGCTCTTGAAAACACAGGCCCTGCTTGCACGCTGGGGGTCTTTCCCCCTTTCTATACTTGGTCGAATTGCATTGATCAAAATGTCTATACTACCATTATTTCATTTTCTGTTCTCGGCCATCCCTTGCGTATTAACATCTCTATTTTTCAAGAAATGAGATTCTATGTTTGGCCCATTTATTTGGCAAAATCAGAAGGAGCGTGCTGCGTTAAGTACACTCTATGCTGGTAAAGAAAAGGGGTGATTAGCATTACCAAACTTCAAAGATGGTTATTTTGCTTTTTTTCACATTACTTGACCAATTTTAAAGCCAACCAACCCACAGGCTGCCTATTTACTCAGGAGTTTCATGAATTAATCTGCAGGGAGCATAATATTAGGAATCCTGTACTGTTGGGAAAATCTTCAAGAAAAGTTTGATACAATATACTTAAATAGCTCCTTAGAAGAAAATCTGATTTTTTTTAGAAGATATTCAATCCCATATTTGCACTTTCTTACTCCTCTTACGCAGTTTACGTTGTGTTCTCGTTCTCAGCTCAATTTAGAGCTAGCGAGGAAATAGGATTATGCAGGATTTAGGAAACTAGGGGACTTTCGCATCAATGATAATTGGGAAACGCTCTCAAATATCCAGACGGACGTTCAATATGATTTCTTCTTGGGATCTTAGAGTATTATGCTCCATAGTTTGAGGGACCTGGATATCAATCTAATCTTTAATACACAGACATTAGTTACCGAACTGGCAGACACTCCTGGGGTAAGGCGAGCTGGTGAATGGAGAAGGTTACTCCAAGAGTGGGAAAAGACTGATCTCTGGGTAAAGCGGCGAGAAAATGGGATCCCGAAGAGTGCCTCGATCTGTCAATGGAGTGCTGGGAGAAGATCAATCATTTAAATTTTACAGTACTAAGAGACGCAAATTGGAATCGCATGATATTTTGTTTTTTTAAATGGTTATTATATATCGCACCCCACAAGCCTTATCCAGGATGGTGCCCAGTTGCCTCGATCCCTGTTTTCACTGTAAGCCAGGAGGTGTGGCAAGTTGGACACACGTGATTGGCAAGGTCGACTTATTCAGGAATACTGGGACGGGGTATTTAAGATATTATCAGCTATTGCTCAGATCCCTATAATTCCTAGTATTTGGCTGGTGGTCTTGGGCTATGACCCGGGGCAAGGCTTTCACCCAGGTGGGAAAAACTAGTTTTTATTGCCACTGTAATTGCTAGATCTCTCTTCTCTGTAGATTGCCTGAATAAAATTGTATGGGTCAGAAATCAGGAAATGATGTATGCTAGGAGAGTGGGCGGTGGTAAAAATGTCTCTCATATTTGGGGCAAACTCTTTCAAGACAACATGCGTAATTATATTTAGGTTTAATAATAAAATAAATTTGGGTTGTTACCTAGCTTGATTGTATTCAACTGGTGTTATCCTATTGAAAATTATTGGAAATTATGTTTGAGATAAAGTATGTAATTGAAATGCTTTTGTTATTTTGCTGGATATTGGTAACAACTAATAAAAAAATAAATAAAGAGAAGATTTTTCTGGTGAGAATGTACAATGACAGAATTCATTTTTGTCAGTCGAAAAAAATAATAATCACTTATGGTGTTCTCAGCTGTTTTGACTCCTGAAGTTCTTACTGCCAAAATAAAATCAGAATGCAGTAAAATCATCAGTAACCATTTTAAGAAACATCCTAAAAAATGTAGATTTTTGACTTACTGACAAACTTTGTGATTGCCTAAACCTCCTCAAATCATGGGAGTCAACAAGAATGCCTGATGTTGTCTTACCATTTTTTACATCATTGTTTAATATCAGCAAAGCAAATCTGTTATAAACTAAAGTTCTTGAGTTTGTAACAGAAGCCGACAACATTGATTATGGCTTTGAAGATATACATGAAGAAGTGGAAGACAACCCATGAACCAAGAGGCTTATGCTGTGTAAATGTACTGTATTTTCCAAATCATGTTTTATGAATTACATCAAAGCAACAAAAAGAAATCTGCTACACATGATGACTGCCCACGCAATCTATCACAAGTACAAAAGTAGAGAGCTTATCACTTCAAACAATAGGTTTGGTGTATCAACAAGTTGTAATGACATAGTACAGAGCAGGAACTAGTTAGCAGCTCATTTTGAAATATATAGCGAATCTGACAGCACATAACGTCCAAGTCACTTTACCAGGAAAGGATTTACAATTGCTTTTGAAGACAGCTCTTTGTTTTGTGGAACATTCAGCAAACATTACTGCCACAGTGCTTTTTCAAGACCGTACTAATGAAGTAGCTGCTGGAAAAGAAGCTGTGTCAGTTGTAGGCAAAAACAAACAGAGCTGCAAACTTATAATCCAACTGCCTTGCCAACATGTGCAAAATCACTACGAGCCAGCACCACGTCCCAGTCTGCCAGAAAGTAATATATGGCGGAGGACATGGATCTTCTTCGACCTGAGGCTGCGGTCTGCAAAGCTGATTTAACTGAATTTATCATATTACTTATTTAGTGCAGACTGAAGGGCCAAAAAATAGCCAGTTCTCCCGTGAGCTGGAACTCATTCTGTGATCTCCCAGAATATCTTCCCACTGGAAAAGGTTGGAGTTTTACCAGTAATAGCATCTCCAGTCACAAACTAAGCAACAGTATACACAGCTCTAAAAAGTGTCCAAAATGTGCATGCTCAGCTTGAAGAGAAGCCTATCCTGCCAATTTTCTGTGATGAATGTGTATTACGTATTGTAGTTGACATTCTTATGAGCAATCCAGTAGAATGTGATGATCTTTATCCAATGATGGGCATTTTCTACATGACAAAAGTTGTGTTTCGGTGTGCAGGAAGTTATCTCAGTGGATGTTGCATAGGCAATGCACTTATTGAGGCTGAAATCTTTGATAGCAAAACTGTCCAGTCAGTACTGAGCAGAACTCACTATGCTCATTCGTTACAAGGTATGCTCATCACATTTGAGGCTATTGAAACATTGCATTGGAATGCTTTCTGGAACAAGAATGACAAATTAGGTTTTATCTCAGAAGTGAACAAGGCACGGGGTGCACTTCATTTAAAATACATAATGCAAAGCCAGGCAATGCTCAATACACTCACTTCAAAATCAGAAAACCTGAAAACCAAGTTCATAGAGTTTGTCAAAAAATGTGAAGAAAAATCAGAACTTTGCAAGTACTAGGGAAATGCTTTACACATGATAGCTCTAGTGAAAAACTTGGTACATGCTGATCAGGATTGGGAGCTGCACATGAAGATTGTGGAGTCACTGATTACTGCCCTGTGCAAATTCAATTGCATAAGGTACCTGATCTATGGGTCCTGGTATTTGGAAAGAGTGAAGATGCTAGAGGTGGGAAAACCATACCTCTACGAAAAATTAATCTAAAGACATTTTTTGTTAAAAAACAGTGGGGGAATATTCAATGCTGTGGCTCCAGATATGAAACTGGAAAAAACTATTGATAGATCACAGAAGAGCTCCAAGGGAATAGTTAGTTAAACACGTAAAAGTGAATAAGTTGCTCAATGACAACTAGTTTACCATGAATTCCCTTCCATTTCCAATGTTGTCAGAGAGACGACAAATTCAAAATTTATGAACCATTGTGAAACTGTTCCTCACCACAAACTTGTAGAAAAGAGAGGGGAACATTTTAATAAAGATTTTGACAGCCTTCTTCATTGCATGCAGCAGCAAAGAAACCCCTTTGAAATGACTGAGCCTGAGAGACTACATAACTTTGTGGCCAAACACACGTGGATAACAATATAAAGAGATGTCTCCTAGATGTCCTACAGCATGAATCAAAACTATACGCAGAGCTGAAACAGGAGAGATGTGTATTGAAAGACTAAAAGCTGTTTGACATAATCACTAAAGCTAAACTTCAATGCTTTATTTGCCATAGCAACTAACCACTATAAACAGATTAGAAAAAAAAACATTTGCAAGCCCTTAGAGAGATGGATGTAAAAAAAGAAAGTGGTGAATTTATCAAGAACATTCTGTCACAATTAACCTTGCCTGCATTAAAAAGTTGACACCCATACCTTTGCTACTTGATAAATTCTGGTCATCAACATCGAACATGATGAACTAGGAAATGTCAAGTCACCAAAACATTGCTGATGCTTCAGTGAACACTGAATTTCCAAATATTGCAATTGGAATGATTGTCAATGAGGAGTTGGTGCCTGCAGAGATATACTCAAAAGCTACTGTCCATATTGTTCAAGAATTTACCAGCAAATTAGAGGAAGATGATCTTCGTATTGTGCCACATGGAGAGCGGGCTGTTTGAAATGATTCCAATCGAGTCACTGTACTGTTGAATTACACAGGTGTTATTATTCTGCTGCTTAGATTTGTTGCAATGTTCAAAGTCAAGGATTGTCAGAGTGATTGTTATATTATGGAACAGGCAGGAAAAGACACTAAGGGGGTTATTACAACTTTGGAGGAGGTGTTAATCCGTCCCAAAAGTGACGGTAAGGTGACAGATATACCACCAGCCGTATTACGAGTTCCATAGGATATAATGGACTTGTAATACGGCTGGTGGTATATCCGTCACATTACCGTCACTTTTGGGACGGATAAATACCTCCTCCAAAGTTGTAATAACCCCCTTAATCCCACTTCATATTCTGTACAAGAAACTTGACCCAGAGATTCCCAGTGTTCTTATCAAGGCACATATTCTTACGGCTGATGACACTATGAGCAAAATTGGAACACAGCTTCGAGCTTTAACTACTGAACCTGTGAAGTTTCTAAACGAATTTACTGAGTCAGAAAAAGAATGTGACTTTAACGTTGTAGAAAACTACCTTGTGCGTGTGTGGAAAATGAGTTCTGACTGTCACACATTTGACTATCTTCGATACAGTGAGTTCAAGAGATCAGTCCCCGTAAGCGACCTTCCACCAACATCATCATCTATGCATAGACATATTGAAAGAGCGTTCTCCTTGTTTAGAAGATGTGTAAGTGTTTTGGATCATGCATCTGTAGAGAAAGATCCATGTGAAATTGGTTCTGAAGATATTGATTGGGTGCTAAAACTTGAGAAATTTCTGAAGCCTCTACCCACAGAACTTACACATACATGTACTTGCAAAACCTGTGCTGCAAAAAGATGCCCCTGTCAATATGCTCTTCTCATATGTTCAACATTCTACAAATGTATCATGAGCGATTGTCAAAACAAATAAGTATAGTGAACAATGAACATACGTCTAAAACAGGAGTGATAAACATTATTTTTTCCATATTCAGATCATAAACATTGTGTGGTGTGTACATAAAAGGATCAAAACACATTATTATTTGGTTTCTTTCCTTATATGTTTCTTTTTCCTCTAATGTAGCCGCCATTTTTGAAAATGGCAGAATGGTTGCTCTGAGGAGAACCTATGCTTTGACACAAAAAGAAATATATAGGTCTCATGGTTCCTGAAATATTACATCATCACTGCAACACATCTGCCATTTCTAAAAATATTGTCCAGAAAAATTCAGCCTGGATCAGCAATGTCTACCCAGGCTAAATTACTTCTCTAATGATCCAGAAACACAAATCAAAAATGAAAATCTCTGGACTACAATTATTTCCAGAAGTATATCAGGGTGCCGGGATTATATCCAACTCTTATTTGCTGTGCTAGTCTTCCACGCCACACCTTCCTGTTCCAACACATGCTGTGTGGTTGTGCACTGACTGTGCTAAAACTAAATACTGGCAAGTCCAGCATCAACAGGGACATAATGGCAACTCATCAGCTGTCACTGAGGGAAATTGCTGATGTACACTCTTGCAGAAAGAACATCAGCCACCCGCACAGGGTACACGGTGCGCCCCCTTAAACTTGTATGCACTGTGATTATATATATATATATATATATATATATGTATATATATATATAGTCGCCACTAGGTAGTTATAGTTAGGACCTAGGGCCAGATGTACAAAACGTTTTGCATGGCGCAAACAGCGAATTTTGCTGTTTGCACCATTCAAAACACGCATCGAGATGCTCATTCCCCTTTTTGCGAGTCGATAACTTGGTTACCGACTCGCAAAATGGGAATGCGACTCGCAAATAGGAAGGGGTGTTCCCCTTCCTATTTGCGATTCGCATTGTGATGCAGAATTGCTTTGTGACCGCGAACGCAATTCCCAGTTAGCACCCATGTGAAATGGGTGCTAACCCATTCGCAATGGGAAGGGGTCCCCATGGGACCCCTTCCCCTTTGTGAATGGCTCTGAAGATTATTTTTTCAGACCAGGCAGTGGTCCTATGGACCACTGCTTACTCTGAAAAAAATTAAATAAAAAAGTTTCATTTTCTCGAGTGTATTGCAACTCGTTTTCCTTCAAGGAAAAGTGCTGCAATAAAAAAAACAAAAAACTGCTTTATTAAAAAGCAGTCACAGACATGGTGGTCTGCTGTCTCCAGCAGGGCACCATCCCTGTGAGTGCAGCGAATCGCAAGGGGGTCGCAAATTGCGACCCACCTCATTAATATTAATGAGGTGGGTCTTTGCGACCCCCTTGCGATTCGCAGATGGTGTCAGGGACACCATCCTGCATATGGGTTTGAGACTCGCAAATTGCTAGTCGCCCCGACTCGCAATTTGCGAGTCCCAAACCCATTTCTTCCTCCATCTAGCCCCTAGTTTCTGTAGAAAAAGTATATTTTATTTTCACATATCTTTGATGCCAATTGATGAATCTTCAGAAAAAACTCCCAAAAAAATACGACACTCTCTTCAGCTGCTGTCTGGAAAGTTTCAGGGAGATCTGTCAAGCGGGAAGGGAGGAAAAGGGGGCTCCCAAAATGAGATTTCCCCATGCATTTTTCCATAGGAATTTGGAACACAGCTGCAGCCTGAACCACTGGACGGAATTAAAATTAATTTGTTAGAAAGGTAGCTTATAATCAATTATGTGCAAGGGGGCCACGTGGCCTCCCCGTAACTCCCCGTAATCCTGGGGACCAGGACAGGGGCAACAAACCAACCATGCAGGACAGGCATGAGATGCTGAGGCAATACAACAGACCATTGAGGGCAGAAGGAAGAGGCAATGGCAGTACAACCGTACATGCAAATAAACCCAATTCAGGCAGGATACTCCCAATTTTTTTAACCTCAAAAGAGCTTTATTTTTTCTGTCACCTCTTTTTCAATGTAAGTCAGTGGGAAAAATCAATTCCCCAAGTTTGTTTTTTTACAAAATCTCGCTCTTACCAAGTTCAAAATGTTGCCAAGAATGGTACATTGGCTCATGGAGGCCAGGAGAAATGAGTTAGGGACATGGACTCGGATAACAGAGGGCAGGGGCATCAAACTTACTGTGCAGGGCAGAAGTCAGGGGTTGCAGCAACACAATACACCACACAGGGTAAGCAGGATGGTAGTGCAGCACAACAAACCATCAAGAGCAATAGGGAAGAGACAGGACCATGCACATGGACAACAGAGAGCAGAGGGGAGAGAGGCAAGGGCAGCAAGCTGACCATACCTAACAGACAGGAGGGACAAGACAACAGACCAGACAAGGCAGGAGGGACGGGATGCAGGCCTGGACATGGAAAACAGAGTGTGGGGGGGAAGAACGGGGTAGTAGCAGCAATCTGACTAGATGTAGGATGCTGGTCCTCTCTATAGTGTACAAAAATGATGTGCAGTCCAAGCAATTACATTTTGGTATCCAGAGGTAAAAAGCAGACAACCTAATGTTAAGTTTTTGTGGTAGAGTGGGCGAGCAGTTAGGGTAATCCAGGTGATATGCTAAGCATTTGTTGTTCCCACAATATCAATAAATGAAGACACACACTGGGAAGAATAACTTGAGACCAATTTACAAAAGTAATATAGACTTTTATGAAATTTTATGAAATGTTTAAGACTAAGCTCGTCATTCTCCAGTAAGTACTTTTTTAGTTATGATTTCCAAAAATTCGAAAATGTACAGTTTTTGTGCATAATTAAGCACCATAGGAAACAGGAGAAACTAGAAAAATGCATTTAAAATCAGGCAATGCTCTCACAAGTGTCACCTTCTGTTTTTAGGTTGAGGTCGTGGACAGGTTCAACGGTCTAGCAGTTCCTGGTTTGAATGGGGGCAGAGGCTGAAGGTCTTGAAGCTGGCGCATGGAGAAGAAGGAGGCCACTCTGAAACACACTGCACAGAGGGTCTTAAAGGTAAGTCTGCCAGGTCAGTTTGGAGGGGGAAGGTTGCAAAGGCTAGAGGACCATGAGAGCACAGTTGCTTGGACTGGCCAGGGAGGAAGGGTGCTGGGAAGATATGTCAGCCAGGCGGTGTGCATCTTGGAATTCCTCACCATTAGGAAACGGCAGCTTTGAGGGCAGATTGCAAGTCAGAAGGGCCACTCAGGGGGTGGATCTTGGGTGTCCTGAAGTCTCTTGACTAGTTCTGGCTCCTGTGCTTTAGGGAGTATGGAGTGGCTTCTCGGTGTCTGACATTGGGGTACGGTACCCCAGGTTCTGGCACGCCACAGCCCTAGAAAGTCCAAGTGCCACCAAACATGACATGGTGGCAGATCTGGTCTTTTGGAGCTGTTGTACAGTTTTTGGTTGAGCTGCTGGGTTTGAATTGTTGGTCAGCAGTGGGCCAGTAAACAGGACTTCATGGGTTCCTTGTCTGCAGGCTGCAGGAGAGTGATACCTTCACCCTGAGAGAGGTTCTTGGCAACTTTTCTGGTTCCCAGGCTACCGCTCAGCAGCAATGGTTGAGTCCTTGGACCACCAGGCAGGGTTTGATGCTTTTTTCTTTTTGCAGCAGGACTTCAGTTCATGTGCCTTGGGTCTTCTTTGTCCCCGTCAAAAAATCTTGGTCAGGTGATACCCTCTAAATAGTGCATTCAGTGGGTGCTTGGAGGAGTACCAGGTAGGGGCCAATGGGCCGCCTCTCTTAGGGGGGCTACACCCACTAAGTGACCACTTCCTGTAGGCAAGAAACACATCCCTGACCCTGATTGGCCATTTTTCCTACCATCGAATATGGAGGAAAATTAAATGGAGTAGTCTGAGGGTGGTGCACGCTGATGATGGCTCTATGAGTGAATGCATGAGTCTCTAAGTGCATCTATGAGTGAGTGCATGAGTTTCTGAGAGGGTCTGTGAGTGACTGCATGAGTCTCTGGGTAGGTCTGTAAGTGGGTGCATGAGCCTAAGTAGGTCTGTGAGTGTTTTTGTGGGTGTGTCAGTAGCTGTCTGAGTGAGTGCATGAGTTTCTGAGAGGGTCTGTGAGTGAGTGCATGAGACCTGGGTGGGTCTGTGAGTGGGTGCATGAGCCTAAATGGGTCTGTGAGTGTCTGTGTGGGTGTGTCAGTAGCTATGTGACTGACTCATCACAAAAGAACCACACCTGCCCATGTATCCAAAAAGAGTCCAGAGTTTTGCAAATAAATCTCTACCCAACTAAAGTACTTTCTGCTGGTTAGTAAGTGCTACCTCATTGGGTAAATATCCAGTGTGTACTATACGGTACAGCTGAGTAATGGACTACAATGAAATGTCTCCAGGCAACCATGTGTGCAATTAGCAATGTGATTGTTCCTGGTATATATAAACACTAAAGGTGTGGGGTAGTAGGAACTGAGGGTAGGACTAGGTCAGTCTTCATTCAGTGCCCGGTATTAGTTAGGTCGCTTTAAATCCTAAGGCGGGGAAATCATGGTTGGAAAATGACGAATGCCCCTGACCTACCAGCACCTAGTGAGGGCAGAAACATGTTGGTCATACGTATTTCTTTTTAGACTCCAAGAGACATTATTCTCTAACGAGCCTCTCCCCCTTGTTCTTAGTCTTACCAGCATGCACCATCATTAAAACTAGCAGTAGCCACTGGTGACATGTTTGGTAATTTTATTATTCACCCCTTCTGGATCTCTGTAACTATCCAGTCAGTTTAATTTCAGCACTCCCTCTGGTTCTTTTAACCAAGAGGTTGAGTCCGCCCAAGTAGTATCATCTTACTTGGGTGGGGCTAGGTGGTCAAATGATGAAGCAAGACACTATTATGTGTGTGAGACCACCTAGTCCGTAAGGGAAATCCCCCCTCCCCCTGTAGGACAACACAGCACCCCCCTGCTTGGACATTTTCCAACCATGATTTCCCCGCCTTAGGATTTAAAGCGACCTAACTAATACCGGGCACTGAATGAAGACTGACATAGTCCTACCCTCAGTTCCTACTACCCCACACCTTTAGTGTTTATATAGATTTCTTTTGGGAGGCGGTGTGGGTTAGCAACACTCCCAGTGCTCTCCTTTTGTGTACTTATTGTTCCTGGTATGTCTTTCTCCAGAATTCTGTGACAACATGAGTTCTGCTATAGAGAGGCCAATGAGACTACAAAGATGTAAATCTCCACCAAACCAGGGTCTTCCCGCTTATCTACTTGATGTAAGTGCTTCTTTGTGTTGTGGAGAAGTCCTCATATTCCTGGGCATCAAGAATGCACCACCAAAATTAGTGGGAAACGCACTGGGGGCCTCTTTGTAAGTATGTAATTCTGGCAAAAGGCAGGAAGACCATTGCATCTTAAAAAGGCGGACAGTGTAGGCCATGCAGGTAAAGCGTTCAGGTGATTAGCATCATTTCATACTTGTAGCAATGTAAATGGAGACGCATGGACTCTAGGAGAGGCACTGGCTGATTTTGAACCCAGGGACTCCATCCCCAGGGGTAGCAGCCTTCATTTAATGGGAGAGGGGGCATGAGGCCACCCCCCAGGCCAATGTTTTCCTGGGGACTCCATCCCCTGGGGCATCACCATGTCTCCTGGGAGCCACCCAGAGCACCCAGTATCTAATGGACCGCGGAGGGAGCCTCAAGGCCCCTGCAGTCCCAGCTGGCTCCCAATCTCCTGCGAGAGCCAGCATTGCTATTGCACACGAGGAGCTGCTAAACATGCAGCTCCCTGTGTGCAAGAACAATTGTTTCCTCTCTTTCCCTGCCTGCATCTCTGTGGTCGGGGAAAGAAAAGAAACCTATGCTTCCAGTGGGCAAGAGCACTTTGACACCTCTCGCCTGCGGGAAGCAGAGTATTTGCTCTGAGTTGGTAGGAGCTGTCAAAGTTCCCGCCAAGTCGGAGCAAACAGCTATGTCCCGGGGGTGGCTGTCCCCAGGAACATTATTGGCTCCACAAGTGGGGCCATGTGGCCCCCCTCCAAACTTTGATTTAGCCCTGGGGAGGTGGGGGTCTCCAGGGGTCCGTAACGCCCACCCCTCAACATGTTATTTCAGCTCTGTAGAGGATGTGGTTTCTGGCGCTGTGGGGGGGTGGGAGTGCAGCTCCCCCTTAATTGCAATCAACTGCCCCAGGGAGGTAGAGGTTCCCAAGACTGTGGGGGGGAGCATGAGTGGCCCCACTTAGTTTTCAAGTACAGCCCCTGGGAGTTGGCTGTCCCTGGAGCTGTGGGGAAGGCTGTACGGGCCTCCCCCATTATAAGCAAAGATTTTGCCCCAGAAAGGTATGGTCGCTGGTGTATGGGGGCTGCGCTACCCCCCCCACATATATTAACATCATCGCCATGGGGAGGTGGTGGCCCCAGGACTAATATAACCCTTAGAATCTGGCCTCATGTGCCTCCCTCTTTTTTAAGCCCCCAATGTCCTTGGGACGTGACCCACTTGGGGGCAATATAAAAGAGGGGTAGGTGACTGATCTTTTTTTTAAACTCTGAAAAATCTAAGGATTTTTCTGAGATGTTTTAATAAAAAGATGCATTTTAGCCTTGCTGGGGTCTATGAAGGCCCCGTAGACCGAGGCTAGTAGGGTGACCCTACCCTGGCCCCTTTTCTTTTTTAAAAACTTTTTTGTGGGATTCAGCTGAAGCCGAGCCCCAAGATGCCTGCCAACACTTCCTTGTTGAAGTGTTGGCAACCAATCAAATATCAGCAGAGCATCTGCATCCCTGGATATCTATAATTTGTGCCCTTTAATATCACTAAACCACTGAAAGGATTTACATCAAATTACAAAAAGCATTCTTTCTGTACTACGAGCTAGCTTTTCGCGGGAAAATGCATGGGGAAACGTGTTTTAGGACCCCACTTTTTCTTAGTCCCCCACTTGACGGATCACCCCAAAACATTTAAGACAGCAACTGAACCCACTGAAGCAAAAGTTTTGAAAATCTCAAGAAGATTCGTCCAGCAGCGCCAAAGTTATTGGCAAAACAAAAAATACTCTTCCTATGGAAACTTGGTCCTAATAACTATACCTACTGGCGATCGCCAGTAGGTAATATTTTGTGTGTGTGTATATATATATATATATATATATATATATATATATACACACAAAATATTACCTACTGGCGATGAAATAAATATCTATAAAAAAGCATGTATATATATATATATATATATATATATTTACATATATATACATATATATATATATATATATATATATATATATATATTTCTATATATATATATATATATATCAATCTAAAGAAAACTATAAGAATCGCACACTCAGGACTTCAGGAAGCAAAGCAAAAGGCTTTAATCACAACACGTTTCGGC
This sequence comes from Pleurodeles waltl, assembly GCF_031143425.1. NCBI lineage: Eukaryota > Metazoa > Chordata > Amphibia > Caudata > Salamandridae > Pleurodeles > Pleurodeles waltl. The sequence continues at coordinate 144,518,481 of NC_090440.1, forward strand.
TGTCTCCGCAGCCTTAATCACATGAATTTCAACTCCAATCACCAACAGTTAAATAAGTTTTATTCAGTTGCATAGATACAGGACCAAAGGAAAGGCATCGAAGTAGAAAAAGTGACATACATGCAATCGTTTATCACAATGTAGCTTACTAGTCTCATACCGAAAAGTAATATCAATTCTTTGATAATTCATAAATTTAGGATCTTAAAAATAAATTATCGAAAAAAATATTTTTAAATAGTTCTCAAAAATATTTCCGAAATGTTTTCAAATTATCTTCAATACACATCCATCGACTCTGGAAAGCGGGATTTCTTTTTTTTTTTTTTAATTATCCATAGGATACAAGGCTTACATATAAATCTCGATAAATTATCATTTTCTAAAAGCCAATAAATACCTATAAGGATCAATAACATTATCCCCCATCTGAGTTCTCATATCTATACATGAATTATCGAAAACAAATCCATACCTCCTCTAGGGATAATTGAATTCAGGCCTGTTTACTAATACAAGATCACATTAAAGTCGTTATACAATTATTTAACAAAAATTAAACAAAGCAAGAACAATCAAATGTGCAAAAAGAAATTCTTATCCGTGTATCAAACACCAAATACACCAAGTGTACTTATAAATAGACAAGAAGGAGTGAAGATAACAGAAATCCATCTATTCTCCATCCGACCCCCATATTCCTGGAAAAATATCAAATAAACATATTACATTGCTAAACAAATAGATAAATAACCATCCAAAATCTAGAACCTCAGCACTAAAATACTATAAACATTACAAAATTACCATCACATTTTAAAAGACAAAAAGTATATATATATATATATATATATATATATATATATATATACGTATAGATGTATAATCCTGTCCTTTACATATATATATATATATATATATATATATATATATATATATATATATATATATTCTTACATCATCCGACAATCCCCCTAATCCTCATATAGGTGAGTAATTAATTCCTCACCAATATTCAATCCTTTGGGCATCTTAGTTTTGGGGTCCAGAATATATCTGGATAATTTTTTACGTCAGATTAGTTCTCTATTGCCACCTCTATGGTAAGATGGCACATGTTCAATACCAAAATATGACAACAAAGAACAATCAGAATTGTGTTTTTCTTCAAAATGTCTGGCTACAGGATAATATACATCTTTTGATGTAATAGCTTGCATGTGTTCCAGGATACGCTTTTTTACACTATGTTTCGTACTACCCACATACCACCTATGACAAGGGCACTCTAATATATAGATGGTAAACGGGGTACTAGTTGGCAGAAATTGATTAATCTGCCTCACACTTCCTGGTTTACACGTAAGAAACTCTTTCCGCATAATGCTATTACGTCAAGCCTTAAAATGTCTACAAGGAAAAAATCTCTGTAGATTATGTGCTCTGATTTGAGGAATAGTAGTGATATCATTAGATCTAAAAATATTGTGAAAACTCGATCCTCTTCTATATGTGATCTGTGATCTTTTCTGAATTAAATTACCAATAGTAGGGTCACTCCTCAAAATATTCCAATTTTTGTAGACAATTTTCTTAATCAGTGCAGTATCTTCATTATATGTCATAATCAATCTGATCACCTCAGTATCATCTTCCTTTTTTTTTGTTGTATTGTCAAATAAGGTCTGTATTCTTTTTACTCCTTTGATTTTTTCAGTAGCCTTCTTAATCACCCATTTGGGATATCCCTGCTGCTTAAACCTCAAAATCATATCTTTTTGCTCTCTTTCAAAGGCCTCATCAGTATTACTGATTCTTTTAGCCCTCAGCAATTCTCCATACGGGATACTCCACTTCAGATTATCTGGATGCCCACTAGAAGCATGCAATAAACTGTTACCTGCCATGATCTTACGGAAGAGTTCTGTATTAATCATCTTATCATTGATCTTAACTTTAGTATCTAAAAATTAGATTTGCTCATATTGTATGTTAACATAATATTCAAATCATTGTTACTAAGTTTATCAATAAACTTTTTTGCTTCATCTTCTGTTCCTTTCCAAATAATAAACAAATCAACGATATATCGAAGCCACAAAACAGCCTGTTTCGTTTCTGGATACCTTACCTCATCCTTAAAAATCTGCTCTTCCCACCAGCCTAAAAAAAGACAGGCAAAACTAGGAGCAAAGCAAGTTCCCATAACAGTACCAAGGATTTGTCTATACAATGTTCCATTAAACAAAAATATATTGTTGGTAAGACAATATCTAATCATATCAATGATCATGTCAGTATGTGCCAAGTACCTAAGGGATCTTGTATGCAAAAAATGTCTACAAGCTTGTATGCCTTTTTCGTGTTCAATAATAGTGTATAGGGAATTAACATCTAAGGTTATTAATACAAAATGATCTACCCAAAAGATGCTTTTCAATTTTCCCAAAAGGTCTTTGGTATCACGAGCATATGATGGTAGGTTAACTACAAATTCCCTCAAGAAAAATTCAACATACTTTGATACATTCTACAATGCACTATTGCAAGAGGATACTATTGGTCTACCCGGAGGATGATTCCTATCTTTATGAATCTTTGGAAGAATGTATAACACAGGTAATTTGGGAAAATCTTTCTACAATGCACTATTGCAAGAGGATTGCAAGAGGATACTATTGGTCTACCCGGAGGATGATTCCTATCTTTATGAATCTTTGGAAGAATGTATAACACAGGTAATTTGGGAAAATCTTTCTTCAGAAAGCAATATTCCTCCCATATTGCAAGACCTTTATCCTTCCATTCTATCAGAAGTTGCCAAATTCCTGTAATACTACTGATATATATATATATCTTTAGTAATGGCCATATAAAATTGAGTATTATTTAACTGACGCATAACCTCATCGATATACATCTGTCTTTCCATAAGTACTATATTTCCACCATTATCGGCCGGACATATAATAGTATCATTGTCATCGACCAACAATTTAACAGTGGTTCTCTGATCATACGTCAAATTTTGATTGTATCTTGGCTTGAACCATGTTCTATGCTGAAATTGTACAATATTTTGAACAACCATATCATGAAAGGTATCAATATTATCATGATTCTTATTTGGAAAGAACGTAGATCTTGGTTTAAATCCCAAAGGTACAGTAAGATCATATGTAATACCCAAATTATCCAAGGTTTTATATAAATACTTCATATTATCCTGTGTCAACTCATTATACTCTAACTCATGAAGAGTTATGAAAGAATCAACATCACTAATGCACAACACATCCTGACTATCAGGACTATTAGAACATTCAATACTGTCCCTGGTATGATTTTTAAGTTTAAACCAGTTCTTCAATGTCCTAATAAATTTGAAAAAATCAATCCGAGTCTCAGCATATTTGAAACGTTCAGTAGGGCAAAAAGAGAGACCCAAACATAATGTTGATTTATCACTTTCTGTCAGTACATAATTTGACAGATTAACAATTGTCTTATTCACCATATCGATATCCCTTATGTCTGTATGTTGGAGCTTCTTGTTATTTTTTCCCACTTGCCCCATATTTAGATCTGTTGTTGTTGCGATTTCTAAGTCTCTCTCGCCTCTTCTGGCTCTGCCCCATCTTCCTCTTTTGCCCGTTGTCCTGCCTCTATATTTCGATGTTTCTCCCTTCTGAATTTCGGAGACCTGCCTACCCCGTTGTAGCAGGCGATACTCATCTAAAAAATTCACTGGTTTGTTAGTTACTTCAAACTTAGATATTTCACTGTCTGTAGAGCTCGGAGTATCAGTCTCCCTCACACTTCCCATATTACTTTCAGAGGTTGAGGGCTGACTCTCCATTCTAAGAACGAAAGCGCATTGACTCCCTTGTGTAATTTAGCATCATGGAGGTGTTACTGAAGTAGATGCAAACGCCCATATCTTTTTGCCACATATCGCAATCTACTAGGATGTCTAGATAGGGCTTTGTGGCAAAATGTACACCTTTATGTGGCAGGTGTAAACAAGGAGAAGTGTTAAACCTCGTCCAAAAATCGAACCATTGAATGTACGCTGCAGTACACGGCACACATCTAGCGCATGAGACCCTTCTGAGTTTGTCGTGGCCTAGGGATTTTACTGGAAGTGCACTATTGTGAAAGACTGTGGATCCTCAAATGCATTCTTGTTAGAGCACTATCACTGTGAAGGAACGCGGCAGCAGGCAGTGGCGGCTCCTCTGGTATGGCGAAGGAATGTCACCCCTCCCCCCGCCAGCAGCAGAAGCTGCAAACATTTATAAATGAAAGGATAATAAACTGTGTTTATTATCCTTGCATTGTGAAAGGGGTGGGGCCATGGGGGTGATGAGCAGTGTGGAGAGTGCACAGAGCACTCCCCTCAATGCGCCAATGTGTTTAGCCAGCCGTCTCGGGCAGTGCGCACTCTGCTCACTCCAGCGCAGCACTATGTTGACGGGCTGGAGAGAGGAGGCACAGGCTTTCAGTCTGCCTAGGAGCGCCCTGGCTGGGTGTTCCCAGCCAATTCTAAAGCTGCTCTGAGCAGCATTAGGACTGGCCACATGGCAGGCTGGGATCCTGTGCCTGCCTGCTGAGAAGACAGAGGAGTGGCGGCGAGGAGCGGAGATAAGTGTTTTTAAATTTATTTTTAAAATGTTATTTATATTCTCCTCCCTGCCCCTTCCCCCCTGCATCTCCCTCCGCGAATCACCCCTCCCCCTGCAAAACCCAGAGAGCAGCGACTGGAAGCAGGCCATTCCCAGTAGATATGGCTCTGTACTGTTTTTCCCCTTGAGCGATGCAGCACAGTTCAGGAAATGTGATTGTGGCACTACGTTGAGAGAAGAATTTGTAACTCAAGACCATGTATGAAACACGAGTTGACTGAATTGTGTAAAATGGAAAGCTGCATTCTTTCAGTAAAGGAAAATGTATGCACTCTTGTGCCAGACAAAATTCTCTTGAATAGTAGCATACATACCTAACATTTTGCGTTTAATGTAGAATTCATATATAACAGTCACACTAGGTATGTGCCCGAAAACATGTAAGGAGGAACTCTAGGATTATCTACACTCTCTGTTGTCTTTTCTGCTAAACAGATACTTGAGAAAGATGCAACAAAAGCTAAGCACACTTGCTACCGAATCCAGTCGAGTCAGATTTATAGAATTACTACAATCCAGAAGCGCTAGAAAATAGTAACACACTCACTCACAAAAAATATTCTCCTACAGAGATTCTGAAATTAAACTTACATTAGACCACATTCCAATTGCCAAAAATAAATTATGTGATTTATCCCAACATGCCACCTAAGCGAGGCAGAGATTTGATGCAGTTGGGGTTAACATGCTTAAAATATTTGTCCAGTAAAATGGCACATTTACTTATCGTCATCGTTGCAAAAACTAAACACTCCACAAGAAGCTCCAGGCCCTCTTACTGTATGAAGACATAGCACAAATGTAATCAGTCAGTAACCCAGAAACCTTGGCACGATCTGGGTTTAGAGATTTGTGTATTAATGTATTGGTGTGTTGATGTATGTGGTGTAAAAATGTGCAGCAAAGACATAGAGAGCCTCAATTGCTGGTCATCCCTATGCTCATCCCTATGTTGGGTTACGCAATAGAAGAAACATTTCTCTAAATCATACTCATAACAAAGATTCATAACAAATAAAAGCAATTTAAGTCAATATTTGCTGACACAACTGCACGAGAATGTCTTCTGAATTTAGGGGACTAGTTGTACATGTTTAATTTACCTTAATCTGACAAGTCAAAAGGAATTTAAAAAGACAAGTCGAGGGCATCTGCGCTCTGCATCAGGCCTACATTTCTGTGTAATTGTTCGAGGTCACTGAAGCATAAAATGTCTCCTTTTATCAGTCGCGCCGAACCAAACCAGCTCCTTATTAAACAACAATCAGCACTGCATGCAACTAAATCACTTGATGTAATTAAATACAGCCATGTAGTGAAGGAGATAGGAAAGGGGATTTTGTAGTTACTTAAGATTTGCATTTATCACTTATTCAACGTAAATCAATTTGAGATCCTTTCTGAAGAAGGTATTCCATTTTTTTATGGTTTTTTTACGACAAATTGGGTTACGTTAGTGAATGATTTGAGGTGGTGCAAATCACGTTTACAAAATGAGTAGGTTGATCAATTATGAATGCGTGTCACAGGACATTTCTACCGGTGGATTAGAAAATACAATAAACAATTTTTACAAATCTATAATTTGCCGTATATTAATCATGTGGGAAGTTTGTTTGGTAGCCATAACAGTGCAGATATTTGTGAGATCCATAAACCTAGCTTGTTATAGGAGCATTTTTTCTTGCTGTAATGGTCATATGTTGCTGTATGATATGTGTAAGAAATGTGTTCCACTCATTTTATTCCCCTGGATTTTAGCCCTTTATTGGATTATTGTCATTTTAGTCTTGTTTTATTTATTAAATTAAGAGCTATTTTTCTAACTTGGTATGGAATCTTTTTGTGTTGCACAGTGCCTTCTAAGTTATGGTGGACTGCTCTGTGCTAAGCTACCAGAGGGTGAGCACAGGTTAATTTAAGATGTGTTGTGACTTACCCTGGCAGGGATTGTGCTTCTTGCTTGAACAGTGTGTATTCCTCTGCCAAAAACAAACCCAGTTTCTAACAGTGTTCCATCCATTTAATCTACCTGGTTTTGTCCCTGAGTCTCACTCACTCTAAATTCTGTGTTTAAGAAACTGGGTTACTGGTTGAGGAGGAATGAAACTCTACTCAAGCAGCTGCTAACATTTCTGCAATTGAGGTTGGGTTCTCCATCGTTTTGCAGATGGGCCACAGAATTAGAGCAGTGATGAATTATTACTGAGGGTGAATCCGGCGTTAAAGGCTATTAATCAAACAAGGAGCAAGTGGCTACGGCTTCATGAAGAATTCTCTGCTTAAATACCTGAGTTTGAAAATCTACAAAAGTGATATGCATCATAGGACCCCAAAGAGGCTGAACATTTATCTGTTTACATGACATTGTCATACATTCCTTTGTCTTGTGGGGAACCCAGAATAAGTTGGGTTTGAAACGGTTTGACAACTTGATACCTAGAGAGTTGGGCAAAGCAGTTTGGACATTTAGGTACCTATTTTTCAAGCCATACAATCAGGGTCCCTTTACAAGGCTTGAATTTGAATTGTTGTTCAGGACCACAAGCTATGGTTCAGAGAAGGAGCATTTGCTTTTGTCAAAACAATTAAGGACTATGTTACAATTTCCTATTTCCAAAAAACAAATTATATAGGGGGTCATTCTGACCCTGGCGGTCAGTGTTAAAGCGGCGGCCAACCCGCCAACAGGCTGGCGGTCCAAAAAATGGAATTCTGACCCTGGCGGGAACCGCCAACACAGGCCGCCGCTTTAACACTCCGACCGCCACGGCGGCACAAACAAACAGCGCGGCGGTCACCGCCAACAGCCAGGCGGCAGACAATGTACCGCCCACCCTATCACGACTCACCAATCCGCCACCTTTTCCGGGGCGGGAGCCCCGCCGATAAAAACACGGCGGAAACAGACATTTCCAATGGAAAACGCTCACCTCGACACACTCCACGTGGAATCGGGACAGCATGGAACCGGAACTCCACATCCTCCCAGCCATTGCCTTCCTGCTCTTCTTCCAGGATCACGATCGTCGCCGCAGACGACAACGGTGAGTACTGCACCTACGACACAGGGGAGGGGGGAGGAGGAAAGGTTACGGGCACACACATACGCCACACACCCACCCCCACCCTCACCCCCACCGAAATACCTACACACCAATGCAGATTAAAAAGTCAGAGTGACACCCCCAAACCCCCAAAACAAAAATGCAAAGACAAAAGGCAATGATTGTAAAAATAGAACTATCTTATAGCAATAATTAAGTATAGCGAACTTAGCAATATATAAAGAATTATTACACATCTAGAACAATATATATACAAGTAGCAAAAGTCCGGCACAGTTTTGCAAAGTTCAAATGTCCGTGGGCCAATGTGCAGCAACACATGGGCAAAGCCCACACACGAGATCGAGTCCATTGGAGAGAACACTGCTGGGGCATCACAAAAATAAAATACTGGCACCTCAGGGGGAAGGGAAGGGGGGGCACCTCAGCCACATGAGTCCACGACGCCAGATCCACGAAGGGCCTCCATGCCCACTGTGCCATCCTGGGGAGTGCAAAGCCACAGTCTCTCAAGTCTCACAAGTGGGTGGATTGCCCACTGTGCCATCCTGGGGGGTGCAAAGCCACAGTCCATCAGGTGGATTACAGAGTCCACTGGTCATGGAGGAGGCATGGTGGGCAGAGTGCCTTGTGAAGCCCTGCCCGACACAGAACCGGGCCTGCCAATGGGCCAGCGGTGCTTGACAGGAGGGCCCAGCAGAGCGGTGCTTGAGATGAGGGCCCAGCGGAGCGGTGCTTGACAGGAGGGCCCAGCGGAGCGGTGCTTGACAGGAGGGCCCAGCGGAGCGGTGCTTGAGATGAGGGCCCAGCGGAGCGGTGCTTGACAGGAGGGCCCAGCGGAGCGGTGCTTGACAGGAGGGCCCAGCGGAGCGGTGCATGAGATGAGGGCCCAGCGGAGCGGTGCTTGACAGGAGGGCCCAGCGGAGCGGTGCTAGAGATGAGGGCCCAGCGGAGCGGTGCTTGACAGGAGGGCCCAGCGGAGCGGTGCTTGAGATGAGGGCTCAGCGGAGCGGTGCTTGAGATGAGGGCCCAGCGGAGCGGTGCTTGACAGGAGGGCCCAGCGGAGCGGTGCTTGAGATGAGGGCCCAGCGGAGCGGTGCTTGACAGGAGGGCCCTGTTCAGCAGTGCCTGTCTTGGCGGGGCCCTGTTCAGCGGTGCTTCTCACGGCGGGCCCTGTTCAACGGTGCTCCTCACGGCCGTGGCCCTGTTCAGCGGTGCTTCTCACGGCGGGCCCCTGCTCAGCGGTGCTTCTCACGGCGGGGCCCTGTTCAGCGGTGCTTCTCACGACGGGGCCCTGTTCAGCGGTGCTTCTCACGGCGGGCCCCTGTTCAGCGGTGCTTTCACGGCGGGCCCTGTTCAGCGGTGCTCCTCACGGCGGGGCCCTGTTCAGCGGTGCCTGTCTTGTGTTTAGAGTGAACCACACCTGGCCAATACTTCCCGCTCAGTCAGCATCGGACCTTTCCGTTGCGGGGTCCTCCTGTGATGGAGTCCTGGGGCCCTGGGTCTCCTCCGATACCCCCGGAATGGGGCTGGTGGGGCCCTCATGGCCAGGTCGGCTGCTCCCTGCCTTTTGCGCTTTGCTGCCCTTGCCCTCCTTGGCAGACTCTCCGTGGCCCTTGGCTCCCTTACCCGATGTGGCAGGTGACGGTGCAAGGCTACCCTCCTTGGGGGCAGGCGTATCAGGCCTGTCGCGCCTGCCCTTCAGTTTTTTGCTCCTCTTCCCAGGGGGGGGCTGGCTGTGCCTTTGCTGCTGGCCGATGTCCCTGCCCAAGGAAAGGGCGGACTCCAAAAACCAGGCACGACGTTCTTGGGAGTTGCTGGGCTGGTGGTGGCTGAGGTGTTTTTGGAACTCTTTCGAGATGGAGGGGGTGGGTCAGGTGAGGAAAAGAGGTCCACTTTAGAGAGGAATAGTTTTTTAGGAGCAATGGGAAGGGTAGCTGGAGTGGGTATGGGAGTGGAGGAAAAGGATGTGGTTGTAGGAGAGTCAAGTCTGGTGTCTTTGGGTGCAGGTGCTTGGGCTGGAGGCTGACGTGAGGTGGATGGCTGTTGGTTGGGTGCCTGCCTGCGTTTGTGTGGGTTGGAAGCGGGGGTAACAGACACACTGGGAGAGGACACAGGGGACGTGTACATGGCAGTGGGGGTGGTGACTGCACGTGTGCGGACTGGTCTGGAGGGTGTGCTGGTGATGGGTGTACTGGCTGATGGTGGTGTGCATGCAGGTGTGAGTGTAAACGTCACAGGGAGGGAGGAGGGAGACGAGGAGGTGGGGGACACAGAGGAGGTAGTGGCTGTTGGCATGTCTGCATCTGTATGTTGCTTGTGTGAATGCTTGTGTGTTCTGGGGTGCTTATGTCTGGATGAGCTTCCCTTGGGTGTTGAGGCGTGTGCAGGCTGGTCTGTAGGTGTGGATGGGATAGGCAGAGGAACAGGGGAATGGGACTGGGTGGAGGGAGTTAGAAGAGGGAGGCTGGAGACAGGGACAATGGCTGCCGTCAGTGCTGAGGCCAGAGCGTTGAACGATCGCTGATGGGCAGCCTGACCCGAATGAAGGCCCTCCAGGTATGCATTGCTTTGATGCACCTCCCTCTCCACACCCTGGATGGCATTCAAAAGGGTAGACTGCCCAACAATGATGGTCCTCAGGAGGTCAATGACCTTCTCACTGAGGGCAGCAGGGGTGACTGGGGCAGGGCCTGAGGTGCCTGGGGCGAAGGAGATGCCCACCTTCCTGGGTGAGCGGGCACGGGGCAAACGCTGAGGGGCTGCTGGGAGGACGGAGCTGGTGCGCTGGGTGGCGGCTGTACCTGTAGTATCGGTGGGCACGGATGTTGCCACCACCGCAAGGGAGCTCCCGTCCGAGGACGTGTCGGTGTCACTGACGTCTGCACGGGTCCCCGTGGTGGAGCCCCTCTCGCCCTCCGTCTCACTGGTCATGTCGAAGTCCGTTGCATGGCCCTCCGGGGCCATGTGAGATGCAGCTCCCTCTTGCGCCGATGCCACTTCTCCTCCGCCTGATGATGCTAATACACACATTCACAGAAAAAAAAAGAAAGTGGGGGGGGGTGGAGAAATAAAGACAAGTTGAGTGCATGCATTGGGGACACCGTTGGCGGAGAGGACAGACACAGAAGCCCCCTGCACTACGCTGCGCACTTGGGGTACACTACTCATTCACTGGGACATGCCCTACAAGCCTATGGGCGACAACTGCCCACACAGAATACACAGGTCCATGAATAGCGTTACTAGGCACCCTACAGAGGTGGGGGGCGGGAGCACAGGACCATACCTCACGGAGGGGCCTAGCCTACAGAAATCGCCCTGGCCTAGGGATACCCACAGCCCTCCTCCCCCACCCAGGCACCTCCACTGCGCGCAAATATAGCTGAATGTGCTGGTACTCACCCCCTTGTGTCTGCTGTGATGTCCTCAAGTGCCCATCTAAATCGGGGTAGGCCACCGCCAGGATCTGGGACATCAGGGAGGTCAAGGTACGACTGGCACCCCTCCTAGGTTGGGAGGCCATCCCCAGCAGAGCCTCGGCGGTCTTCCTGCTCCCGCCTCTTGCGGCAGTGGGTGCCCCGTCTGTTGTGGACCCCCAGGGCCCGGACGTCCTTGGCGATGGCACGCCAAATATCGATCTTCTGATGGGCGCTGACCTATGTGACATGTACAGGGGGGGAAAAGAAACATCATCACTTTTCTGCATGCTCGATGTGAGTGGCCCCCCCTCCCCAAACTTGCCATGTGGCACATGCTCTCATCTGTCGTGCCATGCATTCGTAATTCGCTCCCCTCCCCTCCATCGTACCTCCACCCCACTCATCACAGGCATTGCCCACTATGCATTGGCCCCCGTGTACTCACCTGTTGGTCTGGAGGACCGTAGAGTAGCGCATACTGGGGGAGGACCCCGTCCAAGAGCTTCTCCAACTCTTCGGAACTGAATGCGGGGGCCCTTTCCCCAGTCGCAGCAGCCATTGTCACTTCCAGACCGAGGTCACAGCAGCACTTGCAGTATAGGTCCTCTCCTGTGGATGCTCAGGTCTCGTGTGATTAAGCAGAGAGAAAATGGCGGTCACGCCCGCGGCGGTGCGTACCGCGGCTGTGCGTACCGCGACCGCCGGCGCACATCGTCATTGGCTCCTGAAACCCATAGGGTTCAATCTTAACCAATGCTGCTTTGCGCCGCGGTCTTCGACCGCCTACCGCCACGGCGTGCCACGCCAGCGCAATGACCTCACTTCACATTGTCACACTTCACAGGTCAGGCAGCCGCCATTTCAAGGGCCCACATGGCTTAATTCCTACTGCGTCACACATGGCTAGGCCTTGCATCGACACTCATACAAGCCATTCAATCCAGAGAGATTCGTGTACTGTGCAGGCTGTGGGAACTTACCTGTGGGTTGATTGACTCTGTGCTCCATGTTGTCCTTCCTAGGCACCGTCCGCTGGGACTTGCGAGGAGACGGAGGAATGTTCCCGTGTACAGACCGCTGGTGGACCTGTCGACAATGGAAGAACGACATGTCATACTCACCTACAGACTCAACAGTGGCACTATACAGGAACTGTGTGCCCAGCTGGAGCCAGACCTGATGTCACCCATCCGCCAACCCACAGGGATTCCGCCTCTAGTGCAGGTGCTGTCAGTGCTCCATTTTTTGGCTAGTGGATCATTTCAAACTACAGTGGCCATTTCATCTGGGATGTCTCAGCCTATGTTTTCAAGGGTATTGTCCAGAGTGTTGTCTGCCCTGATGAAATACATGCGGAGCTACATCATTTTCCCTGAGGTGGGTGACTTGCCTACAGTGAAGGGTGATTTCTATTCCCTTGGACACATTCCCAATATCATTGGTGCCATTGATGGTACTCATGTGGCTTTGGTCCCCCCAAAAGACAATGAACAGGTGTACAGGAACCGAAAAAGTTATCATTCGATGAATGTCCAGGTGGTCTGTTTGGCTGACCAGTACATCTCCCATTTAAATGCCAAGTTCCCAGGGTCAGTGCATGACGCGTACGTCATGCGAAATAACAGCATCCCTTATGTGATGGAACAGCTACAGAGACAGCGTGTGTGGCTAATTGGTGACTCTGGTTACCCCAACCTGCCTTGGCTATTGACCCCAGTGAGGAATCCCAGGACAAGGGCAGAGGAACAGTACAATGAGGCCCATGGGCGTACTAGGAGGGTGATCGAGTGGACCTTCGGCCTCCTGAAGGCCAGGTTTAAGTGCCTGCATATGACAGGTGGATCCCTAATGTACTCACCAAAGAAGGTGTGTCATATCATCGTGGCCTGCTGCATGCTTCACAACCTGGCTTTGCGACGCCAGGTGCATTTCCTGCAGGAGGATGGTGTTGTGGCCGCTGTGGAGCCTGCGGAGAGTGAAGAGGAGGAAGACGAAGAGGACGACACAGACAACAGGGACAGAGTGATACTGCAGTATTTCCAGTAACACACAGGTAAGAATCTACTCCTGCATTTTATTATATCTGTAACAGTACTGGCTCTCTACTGTATGACCTTTCACCCCAATGTATGGTAACTTAGTTGTGAATTTGCCTTCCTATTTCAGTGATCTGGTCCCCATGGAGTGCCCTCTGGTTTATTTCCCCATGGACTACCGCTGTGTGACACTGGTATGTTGTCATCACAATGTAATAGGACATTTTTCGTTGGTTATATCGAATACATTTGGTTTAAAAATATAAATAGCAGACTCCAGATGGTTTTTGTGCAATAATTGTGTTTATTGAAGTGCAAAAATTGGTGTATAGTTCAAAAAGGGTGATGGGTGATGGTGGAGGCATGTCCATGGCAGAGTCCAGACTCTCGTTCGCACAGGTGCATTGTCCATATGCCTGTGGAAGGTGGAGCAGGGGCAGTTCAAGGGGTACAGGGTGAACAAGTGGGACAGTGGGATGACATCCGGGGGGATCCGTGCATGGCGGGGGTCTTGACATCCTACTCTGTCTTCTTCCTAGGTCTCAGGCCTTTCTTGCGGGGTGGTTCATGTTCTGCAGGGGGTGGGGTCCGGGTGGCCCGTTGCTGTTGTGTCGGGGCCTCCTGACCACTAGCGCCGGCGGAGGTGGTGGGCTGTTCTTCCTCCATGCTAGTGGCAGGGGCCCTTTGGGGGGCCACATGGTCCCACAATGTGCTGACAATCTGGTTGAGTGCCACTACGATTGTACCCATTGCGGAACTGATGCTGCGCAGTTCTTACCGGAACCCCATGTACTGGCCCTCATGCATGGCCTGGATCTCCTGGAAACCTGGCCAGGACCGTCGCCATCATCTCTTGGGAGTGGTGGTACGCTCCCATGATGGTGGTGAGGGCCTCTTGGACAGTGGGTTCCCTAGGCCTGTCCTCCCTCTGTCGCACAGCAGCCCTCCCAGTTCTCCTTTGTTCCTGGGCCTCTGTGCCCTGGACGGTGTGCCCACTACCACTGCCCCCAGGTCCCTGTTGTTGTTGGGGTGGTGGGTTGCCCTGGGTGCCCTGTAGTGGTAGACACACTGCTGCTTGACCTGTCCTGGAGAGAGAGGCATGGGCCCGCTGGGTGGATGCTGTGCTGGGGTTTCCAGAGGGGGGTAGGTCTGCTGTGGCCTGTGGCTGCCTGAGGGGAACCGACTGTCTAGAGGCCCCCGATGGTCCGGGCTGGTCATCAGGTTCTAGGTCGACAGAGCTGCTGTCATCACTGGGGGTGGGATGGACATTTCTGGACCCTCCGGGCCGGTGTGTTGGCGTTCGGGCCCTGCAGGGGTAAAAGAGTATGGTTATTGCTTCTGTGTGTGCCATGGCGTGCGATTTGTGGGTGCCCTTGTCCCCCAGTGCTGGCATTCCCTTGTGGGAGGAGTTGTGATGGTGGTTTGGGGGGGGGATGGGTATGTGCAGTGGTCATGCTTAGGTGATGGGTGTCCATGGTTTGTGTTGGCATTCAGGGGTTGGTGTTGGTTTGGGTGGGTTGTGCTGGTGAGACATTAGCAGGGAGGATATGTGCAGGGGGGTTGGGGGTGAGGGTGGGGGTGTGGGTTGGCATTCTGGTGGTTGGGGGGGGTGAAGTAGTTGAGATTAGACTTACCAGAGTCCATTCCTCCGCCTACTCCAACGAGGCCCTCAGGATGCAGGATGTTCAAGACCTCTTGCTCCCATGCTGTGAATTCGGGTGGAGTGGGTGGGGGTCCGCCGCCAGTCTTCTGCACAGCGATGTTGTGTCTTGACACCATCATCCGCACCTTCCCCCGTAGGTCGTTCCAGCGCTTTCGGATGTCTTCCCGATTTCTGGGATGCTGTCCCACAGCGTTGACCCTGTCGACGATCCTTTGCCATAGCTCCGCCTTCCTGGCTATTGTGGTGTGCTGCACCTGTGTGCCGAAGAGCTGGGGCTCTACCCTAATTATTTCCTCCACCATGACCCTGAGTTCTTGGTCCGAGAACCTGGGGTGTCTTTGGGGTGCCATGGGGTGGTGTGGATGAGGTGTGGGGTGGTGTTTGTGGTGATGAATGTAGTGGTGTGTGGTGTTTTGTGCGTAGATGTAGTGTGGGGGATGATGTTGGGTTCCTGTGTGTGTTGTGGTTTGTGTTCCCTGTGCTCTCTCTCTGTGTATTGCGCCTTGTCTCTGAATTTCGATTTGTGGGGGTTTGTGGGTGATGTGGGTGTGTGTTTTATATCGTATTGATTGTGTGGGTGTGGTGTTTGTATGTGTTTCAGGTGTGTGTATTTGTAATTGTCCAATGTGGCAGTGTTTTGTAGATGTGTGTGTATTTTGAGTGCAGCGGTGTGTACCGCCAATGGGATACCGCAATTGAAAGACTGCCGCGTGGATTCGTGGGTCGTAATGGCATGGGCGTATTTCTGTTGGCGTGACGGTGGAGGTTTGGTCATCTCCAGTTTATCGCTGACCGCTGATGTGGCGGCCTGCAGTCGAGGTCGGGTTTTTGGCGGTTTGGCAGTTGTGGGTCAGAATGACACTGGCGGGTTACTGCGGGCGCGGCAGTGTTCTGGCGGTCTTCTGACCGGCGGTAACTGCCTTTTACCACCAGGGTCGTAATGACCCCCATAATGTATAAGCTGTTTATGTTGTTCATCAGAGATGTGGACTTCTAAATATCAGTGACGAATGTATGGTGTTTTTCAGATCTTACAAGGTTGTTGTTTTTCGTTCTCATGACAATGTTTTTACAAAAAATAGATAAAAAAGGTATAACAATTAAATTAAAGAAATTAAAGAAAAGCAATCATGTTAATTCTGTTGCATGACCACGTTTATGAATGATTTAAGTAGAACATTAATATCAGTACTGCCTTTTTTTGTTTTGTACTTTATAGTAACCTAGCCTTACTGACAATACATGGGCCCAAACCCCCTTTTTTGGCATTTTCAAAATAGTAACTTAAAATTCAACTTTACTAATAAAGAAGATTTGCAGAAAGTCTAGTGCTCAGAGCAGCTAGAACTAGAGACTCTGGACTGGTTACATATGAACACATAAGAACCTGTGTGTGCACATGTGCACAGGCTGAGCATGTGAAACTACTGTCTAGCTCAATCCAGTATATGCTTAATGGTAGCCTGTGGCAGAAGGGACCCTTCATGGATTGAGGCTCACCTGGGTAGGCCTTATAACGTATAAGGGCATCAATAGAGTTGGTCTCTAATGGTTACAGAGAGGATGTGTGATCAAAACATTATGGCCCTCATTACGACCCTGGTGGTTGGTGATAAAGCAGCGGTAATAGCGCCGGCGGTAATAAATATGAAATTAGACAGACAGCCACTTTAACACACCAAACGCCAGGGCGGAATCAACGGGCACCACGGCGGTAACCACCTACAGCCAGGCGGAAGACAATGTTCCGCCCACTGAATTATGAGACACCAATCCACCACCTTTTCCAGGGCAGTACCAATGACATCAAAAGCCTGGCGGAAACAGATTTCGGAAGTCAAAGGACTCACCTGTGGTGACTCAGGGAAAAACCACACCATCATGGAGCCCGAGTTGCATGTGTTCCCATTGATCTTCTACCTTCTGCTCCATTATGAACACCAACGCCGGCGAAGACGACCACGGTGAGTACTGCTGCCTAGCACCCAGGGGAGAGGGGGAGGAAAAACAGAGTGACACACACACGTAACACCCCCACTCCCAACACCATACACATAACCAGATGCAGTAACATTACACATACACCCCTTACCCCTCAGGAATAATGCAAGGACAAAAGGAATTGATGAAAGAGAGTGTAATAAGATAAAGTACTATAAATAAGTGCATCAAAATCAACAAGTAAATACATATTTACAATTGTAGGGACACTGCTCAGTCCTCAATGTCCGTGGGCAACAGGACCATATCACATAGTCCAAGGCCCCACCTCACTCCTGCAACAACATGGAGAGAACACTGTAGGGGCATCAGGTCAAAAAGAGACAGGCACATTAGGGGACGGGGGATGGGGGGGACCTCAGCCAGCCGGAGGATGGTACAATGCCACTATACCTGGAGGGGCCAACATGCCCTGTGCTTTGTCCTGGTGAGTGCAAGGCCACAGTCTCTCAAGTGGGTAATTTACCCACTGCCTGGTCCTGGGGTGTTCAAGGCCACAGTCTCTCAAGTGGGTGATTTGCCCACTGCCTGGTCCTGGGGTGTGCAAGGCCACAGTCCCTCAAGTGGGTGATTTACCCACTGCCTGGTCCTGAGGAGTGCACGGCCACAGTCTCTCAAGTGGGTGATTTGCCCACTGTTTGGTCCTGGGGTGTGCAAGGCCACAGCCTCTCTAGTGGGTGATTTGACCACTGTTTGGTCCTGGGGTGTGCAAGGCCACAGCCTCTCTAGTGGGTGATTTGCCCACTGCTTGGTCTTGGGGAGTGCAAGGCCACAGTCGCTCAAGTGAGTGACTTCTTCCACTGGTTCTGGAGGGGGCATTGTGCCCAATGAGCTTCTTCCTGTGGAGGATGGGGTGAGTGGATGGCTTCTTCCACTGGTTCTGGAGGGGCATTGTGCCCAGTAAGCTTATTCCTGTGTAGGATGGGGTGAGTGGATGGCTTCTTCCACTGGGTCTGGAGGGAGAATTGTGCCCAGTGAGCTTCTTCCTGTAGAGGATGGGGTGAGTGGATGGCTTCTTCCACTGGTTCTGGAAGGGGCATTGTGCCCTGTGATGCAGATCTTGGGGAGTGCAAGGTCACAGTCTCACACCTGGGTGTCAGACCCACATGATTTGCTGGGGCCAGGCCGCACAACAGCCCATGGAGGCAGGAATACACACTCTCCGCTCAGTGGTGGTAGTGCTGGTGCTGCTGATGGAGCTGGCAGTGGTGGGGGGAGGCTCCAGCCCTTCCTCTGTAGCCTCGGACGGCTGCCCACTGGGGCTGCTGCTGCTGGCAGTGGTACTGGTGGCGGTGCTGGTGGCGGTGCTTTCAGTGGTGGGGGGAGGCTCCAGCCCTTCCCCTGTAGCCTTGGACAGCTTCCCACTGGGGCTGCTGGCAGTGGTGCTGGTGACAGTGTAGGTGGCAGTACTTGTGGCGTGGCAGGTGGCGGTGCAGGCAGTGGTGGGGGGAGGCTCCAGCCCTTCCCCTGTATCATTAGGTGGCTGAACCACCAAGGTTGGTAGCGGGGGCTCCGACTGAGTCCCAGCACCAGGCCTCTTGTCCTTTCTGCCTGCTGGTGCAGGCCCCTAGCCCTTCCTTTCAGCAGCCAGGGATTGCTCCTTGCCCTTCTGTTTAGCAGTTGGGGTGCCTCCTTGCCCTTCCTTTTAGCAGCTGTGGATGCCTTCTTACCCTTCCTTTTAGCAGCTGGGGGTGCCTCCTTGCCCTTCCTTTCATCAGCTGGGGGTGCCTCCTTGCCCTTCCTTTCATCAGCTGGGGGTACCTCCTTGCCCTTCCTTTTATCAGCTGTAGGTGCCTCCTTGCCCTTCCTTTTAGCAGCTGTGTGTGCCTCCTTGCCCTTCCTTTCATCAGCTGGGGGTGCCTCCTTGCCCTTCATTTCATCAGCTGGGGGGTGCCTCCTCGCCCTTCCTTTTAGCAGCTGGGGGTGCCTCCTAGCCCTTCCTTGCAGCACTTGGTGCAGGCACCCTTTCAGTGTGGCTACCTGGTTCCCGGGATCCTCTCCCACATGGAGTAGCTGTGGACATCACTGTGCCCGTGGACTGGGTGGCTGAGGTGTTTGCATGGGTATTGACCAACCTGGTATGACGTGAGAGACGGTGTGTTGGAGGGGTAGGATAGAGGTCAATGGTGGAGAGAAAAAGCTTCTTAGGGACATTGGGGTGGGAAGAGGGAGATGGTTTAGGAGTGGAGGAAGAGGGAGTGGTGGTAGGAGGTGTCTGTCTGCTGTGTTTAGGAGCAGGTGCATGGGCTGGATGCTGTTGTGAGGTGGATGGCTGTTGGGTGTCTCAGTGCTTCTGTTTGTGTACTTTGGGAGGAGGGGGCACAGACACAGTGGGGAAGGACACAGGGATGTGTGCAATGAAGTGGGGGTGGTGACTGCCAGTGAGGGGCATGTGCTGTTAGGGGTATTGGATGAGGATGTAGTGCATGCAGGTGTGAGTGGAGGCAAAACTGGGAGGGAGGTGGACGAGGAGGAGGAGGGGGCCACAGTGGAGGCAGTGGATGTTGGTATGTCTGAATCTGGATGGTATTTGTGTGAGTGCCTGTGGGATGAAGTGTGGTGTTTTTGTTTGTGTTTGCCATGTCCACTCTTGTGTGTTGTCCTGGGTGCATGCTCGTCTGACTGTGTGCTTGGGATAGGTTGGGGTTAAGGGGAATGAGATTGGGTAGATGAAGTTGGAGGGGGGAGGCTAGAAACTGGGACAATGGCTGCCATCAGAGAGGAGGCCAGAGCCTGGACTGATCCATGTTGGGCCGCCATGCCAGTGTGAATGCCCTGCAGGAATGCATTTGTCTGTTGAATTTAGGCTGCCAGCCCCTGGATGGCATTCACAATGGTTGACTGCCCAACAGAGATGGATTGCAGGAGGTCAATAGCCTCCTCACTCAGGACAGCAGGGCTAACTGGGGCAGGGCCTGAGGTGCCTGGGGCGAAGGGGATGCCCACCCTCCTGGGTGAGCGAGCATGGGAATCTCACTGAGGGGCTGCTGGGAGAACGGTGCTGGTACGGGGTGGCGGCTGTACCTGTAGCTGGGGTGGGCACAGAGGTGTCCACCACCACCAGGGAGCTTCCATCGGAGGAGGAATCAGTGTCCGAACTGTCCCCTCCTGTCACCGCTGTGGTGCTCCCCTCACCCTCCGTCCCACTGGTGCCCTCACCGTCGGTGGATTTGGCATCCTGGTTCCTGTGGGATGCAGCTCCCCCCGTCGCCAGTGCCTCTGCTCCTCCGCCAGATGATGCTAATGCACATAAGGATAGGGTGACAAAACAAAAGGGGCGGGGGACACAAAGGATACACTTGGTCAATGGTGCAAACAACACCACCGTTGGCGTACACGACACACTCACATACAGGGAACAGCCGAACACACTAGGCAATGCACTACCAGTCACAATGCTAGTCATCAGCCCATGGATAGGGACACCTTACGCCAATTGCAGCATACCTGAGACCCACAGACCACTGCCCAGTAGTGGATGCCTACCAGCTTGCTTGGAGTACTTTCACATCAGAACCCTGCCCAACATGGGACCAACACTGCTATATCAGGCCTGGCCTAGGAGCACCAACAGGGCCCACACCCCACCAAGATCCCACCCCACCATGCAAAAGTTGTATATCGGGGTACTGTACTCACCCCCTTGTGGCTGCTGTGATGCCCCCAAGCGCTCATCTAGGTCTGGATAGGCCACCACCAATATGTGGGCCATCAAGGGGGTACAGGTTTGACAGGCACCCCTTCCTCATTGGGAGGCCATCCCCAGCTGGGCATCCGCAGTCTTCCGTGCCCAGCGTCTCAGGTCTTCCCACCGTTTCCGACAGTGGGTGCTCCACCTGCCGTAGATCCCCAGGGTCCACACGTCCTTGGTGATGGCACGCCATATACCCCTCTTTTGATGGGCGGTGACCTGGAGGGAAATGGACACAGGGAAAGGTATTAGTTTGACAGTCTTGCCTGTTACACTCATGGCCCACCATGCCCCTTCCCATCCCCAGTAACACAGACATGGCCCACCATACATCCTACACACTGCCCAGGGCCCATCCACCACCCTCCCCCTACATGAGGCCTTCACACACAGCACTCGATGCATTCATGCACCGTGCATCGTAGTCACGGTGTACTCACCTGTTGGTCTGGAGGCCCATATAGCATTCAGTACTGGGGTAGGACCCATCCACAAGTCTCTCCAACCCCTTCCAGACACAGGTCACAGAAGCACATGCAGTGTAGGTCCTCTACTGTTCAAGGTCAGGTAACAAGTAAGTGAACAGATAGAAAATGGCAGTGACATTCGTGGCGGTGCATACCGTCACCGTCAGGGTACATCACCATTGGCCACTGTACCCCATAGGGCCCAATGTTAACCAATGAGGAGTTGCACAGCAGTTTTCCACCGCCTCCCGCAACAGCGCACACCGTCAGTGGAATTACCTCATATCCACCTGTCCCTCCATACAGGACAGGAGGACGCCATTTCAGGGGGGGAGGCAGGCCATGGATCCTAACTGCGTCACAGTACAAAAATGCACATTTAGACATCTCCAACATAATAACGTTACAATCACAACATGCATTGTACTGTAGTGGTTGGAATTAAGAGATGATGACCAGCTGCTCACCATTTTTCCCCCTAGATTGCAGCTGCTGCGGATGAATAGGAGATGGAGACACACCCCCGTGTACAGACCCCTGGTGGACGTGTGCAAAAATGGAGGACAGGCATATTATTCTTACCTATAGACTGAACAGGGCCACAATCACAGAGCTGTGTGCCCAATTGGAGCCTGACCTAATCTTTGCTATCCGTCACCCCACCGGGATCCCCCCTCTTGTGCAAGTGCTATCAGTGCTCCATTTCCTGGCAACTGGCTCCTTCCAAGTGGGCTTGGCAGCAGGAATGTCTCAGCCAATATTCTCAAATGTGCTGACCAGAGTTTTGTCTGCCCTGATTAAAACATGAGCAGCTACATTGTTTTTCCCCAGGTGTAGGATTTGGCCACAGTGAAAGCTGATTTCTATGCAATGGGACATATCCCCAACATTATTGGGGCAACTGATGGAACACATATTGCATTTGTCCCCTCCCCCCAGTGAAATGAACAGGTGTTCAGAAATTGAAAGAGTTTTCACTCCATGAATGTTCAGATGTGGTGTTTGGCGGACCAGTACATCTCCCACGTCAATGCAAAATATCCTGGGTCTGTGCATGATGCATTTATCCTGAGGAATAGCAGCATCCCTAATGTGATGGCTCAACTCCAGAGGTACAGGGTGTAGCTAATAGGTGAGCCCTGGTTCCCACCCAGTATATGTAGGTGTATGGGAATGAGGTGGGCCCTAAGGGTTAGTGTGTGGCTAACAGCTGTCCCTCGATATTTGCAGGTGACTCTGGTTACCCCAACCTCTCATAGCTACTGACCCCTGTGAGGAATCCCAGGACAAGGGCAGAGGAATCTTACAATGAGGCACATAGGTGAACAAGAAGAATTATAGAGTGGACCTTTGGCCTCCTCAAGGCCAGGTTTCATTGCCTCCATCTAACAGGTGGATCAATGTGCTTCTCAGCCAAGAAGGTCTTCCAGATCATCATGGCATGCAGTATGTTAGACAACTTTGTCTTGCATCACCAGGTGCCTTTTCTGCTGGAGGAGGAGGCTGGAGATGGCTGTGTGGCAGCAGTGGACCCTGTAGACAGCGAAGATGAGGAGGCAGAGGATGAGGATGAGGACAACAGAAGTGCAAACATTTGTCAATACCTCCAATGACACACAGGTACGACACTGTAAATTCACATTTAATTGACAGTTTTGTGTTTGACATTGTCCGTGGCAGGCTGTCTTTCACACTTCTATGGCCACTCACTGTACCCTTTGGCATCTCTATTTGCAGATATTTGTGGCCCACTATCAATCCTAGTGTGTTGACTGCAGCCAACCACAGGTCTTTCCTATGCATACATTGCTGTACAGTTGAATTGCAATGTTTAAACCTTGTTAAACAAATACATAAATCAATCATTTGACATACTCCATACATTTTTTCAAAGGGTGTTTATTTAAGTGCTAAGAAGTAGAGGGGGTAGTGGAATGAGCTGGGCTGATGATGGAGGAAAGTCCAGGATACAGTCCAGTCTATTTGTATCATAGGTGTATTATCCAAGGGGGCATAGGAGTTGGAGCAATGGCAGTTCAAGGTGGACAGGGTGACAGAGTGGGACACAAGGGTGACAATCAGGAGAGTCTTATTTCCTGGCGGGGTCTTGGCAATAGTCTCTGGCTTCTGTCTGGATCACAGGGAATGTTTGCAGGGTGTTTCTCCTTCTGCAGGGGGAGGGGTGCTGGTGGCGTGTTGGTCCTGTGGTGGGGACACCTGTCTACTAGCGGCAGCGGAGGTGGAGGGCTATTCATCGGTTTGGCTAGTGTCAGGGGCCAATTTTTCTTTCTAGTCATAAAGGGTTGTGGGTAATGTGGGTGTGTGTTTTATAGTGGTGTGGGTGTGTGGGTGTGGCGTGTTTATGTGTGTCAGGTGTGTGTAGTTTGAATTGTCCAATGAGGTGTAGTTTTGTTTGAGTGTGTGTATTTTGAGGGCAGTGTATGTACCACCAATGGTTTACCGCCATTGGATATCCGCCACAGTGATTCATGGGTCATAATGTTGTGAGCGTTGTTCTGATGCCGTAACAGTGTGGGTTTTGATACCGCCAGTTTATCACTGGCCTTTGTGTTGGGGGACTTGTCTGTGTGGCTTTATAGTGACGGATTAGTATGTGTGTGTCATAATATGCTTGGCGGTTATCTGCCGTGGCTGTGTTATGTTGGTGGCAGTCGTCATGGCGGTAAGTTGGATTTACCACCTATGTCATAATGAGGGCCTATATTTTGTAGGAGAAATCTGCACCACTACAGTTTCACAATACATAGGCTTGCAAATAACAGTCAGGTCCAGTTTTAGGGTAAACATGAGTACCAAGTACCAACTAGAAGATCAAAGGAGAGTGAAACCACTTCATCATAGAATCCAGTCTCATGAAAAAATATTTTGGAGACCATCACCCTCTAGTTTCTATCAGCAGTGTATATGATATCCACTGATGTACTTGCAGTGGATTGCATCATCTTTGGGTCTCCTACCTTGGTATGGAGTAGTCCAGGAATGTATTGCCTCCACCAGGAGGAAGAGTTTTTGGTTACAGGATTAGGGTGGGTTCAATAAGGGAAGTCCAAATTACCTTCTATACCAAAAGTATGCCATTTTAATAAAAGAAAACAGGATGGCGGTGACGTTAAAAAAACAATTGGATGTGTTAGGGACAAATAAGCAATCTGTCACATCTCAAAAAAGTGGTCTACATGTTTCACCCATCTCGTGCTTAAGAAGGTCAGTAAGCTTTCTTCCGGACCTAAAATTACCCAATACCAGTGTTCACAGTAAGGACACTCTCTTCAGGAACTCTATAAAGCTGATAGTAAGTATAATTACTTATATATTCTGAAGAATTGGTGTGCCATTCCCTGAGAAACATAAAGAGAGAAAACAAAATGGAAATGTATAATACCAATATAAACATATGAACAACATGATTAATTGCTGTAACCTATTCCCAATTTGAAAAACATATGTTTTGTGCTCAAAGATCACTTACGGTTGTGTGCATATTGCCATGAGAATATATAATGAACAGCAATTGTTTAATGAGAGTGGTCAGAGTCAGGTAGTGGAAGTGGATACTCCTTGTAAGTGTATAAGTCATAAACATTTTGCTGCCATTTATTTTAAGGGTTTGAACTAGTAACCTCAATCCCATAAGTAGTTGTTACAGTTGTGTGGACTGGTGTTAATTATTATATAACCCTGCAGCATTGATCGATACAGAGCATGGTGAATGAGGCAAAATAGAAGGACAGAATAACTATGTGAGGGATCAGGTTTAGCCAGAGGTTTAGGGTGCAAAAAAACTTAAGGGAAGAATCACAATGATACACAGGCATACTAACATACATTTGTCAGGGTCTGGACTGGCCCAATAGGAGGTGGGGATGAAGCAGGTGGTTTATAAATAAAGCACTGAACAGACAATGAAAAATTCAAAAAGAAAGAAAGAAATTGTGTATTTGCTAGAGAACTATTTTTTTAGGTAAATGATTACTGTCATCATTAGTACATTTACTTGTGTTGAATCTGGCCCACTCGCGTGTACTTATTACGTCCTCCCCATCCTGGATATTGCTGGTAACTTGGCTAGGTGGGTTTTTTAAGGACGTTTACTAAACGTCAAGTGCTACTCTAATTGGCGGCACTTGCATATAGGACTATATTGATAGCAGGTGTGTGATTCAGCGGAGTCAGTGGTGCAAACCAGGTGCCAGTCTGTTTATTTTTTTTTAAATGTGCTATGATCTGACTTGGCAAGAAATACAGTTTCTGTCTTTAAGGTTTATATTTAGGCGGGTTAAAGGAATCTTAACCATAAAAACTTTTTAAAAAAATAAGAAATTAGTACTAAATAAGAATGGAACTGCAATAAAAATAGAAAACAAAAATACAAATACAAATACAAATAAAATTGGAAAACAGACCATGAGTCCTTAATGAAAAACCCTTTCCTAAATGTATTTCAAATTGTCCAGACTAGAGCTACATAGTTACAGTAAAACTCTAAGTGAGGTTACAATATTACAGATTTCTGGAATTCAATGGCAGTATTTTGTGCTGATAGATAATGATTACTCATTTGTGTTGTAACTTTTTGACATCTGATGTTATTTCTATATTCCCCTTTGGGAGTCATTACTTTCCTGTAGGTCATTCCTATGTATCTAAGGTTGCAGGGACAGGTGATCATATACAAGGCACAGGTAGTGTTGTAATTCATGTGTCATCTGAATGTCCATTGTAAACTGATGTCTAAGTTTATGAGTTTGGTGGTTCAAGCAAGGTGGCACACTGAGCAGGAGCCACACGGGTAATGTCCCAGTACTGGTTGAAGACCCCAGGCTGTGGAAATAGTGTTGGTTATCTCTCTCAGTTTAAGTGGTCATGTGTAGATTAGCTGGTCTCGTAAATTTCTCAAAAAGCGTTTGACCAGGTGAGTGACCCTGAAATGATGATGTTCCAATTTTTGTTAATCACTTTCTTAATATGGCTGGAGGCGGTTATATGTCTTTACACAGGTAAGTGCGTTGTGTTAAGTGACTTGTTCTATTTTTTGCAAGAGATTATCTCTGTTTTGGTTTTTCACACATTTTCAGCACTTCTTTGCAATAAGAGCCAGGTAGTTTCTATTTCGCACTTTCTCTGTGTGTTCACTGGCTTAACCTGTGTAATCTTGAATATCGCTACAATTTGTACATATTCATAGGGATTAGCTCTACAGTAAATTCTCCCTCAGAGAACTAGGGTGAAAACTGTTGAACATCAGCAGATGCTTTTTGTCATTGGGTTTATAGTATGTTTTTGTGTATAACCTTGTGCTTTCTGAAAAGATAGGAAGGAGGGAGCGGTGTTGCTCATACTACTTGTGGACCTCAAAAAAATAATTAATGTGTGAGCCACTTCAAAAATTCTTGGACTGTGTGTTCATCACCTTCTTCAATGATAAGTATGTCATTTATATATTGTTTCCACAAGGTAATTATTTGGCGGTATGGACTGGTCTTGGTTAGTATGTGTACCACTTTGAAATGGCTGAAATAAAGTTCCAGGGTGTCCTATTCTGCATGTGTGGGCATAGAGTCATGAGCAATATGCCCCTACTTTGTCCTTGCCAAACCTGGGACATAGTAAGGGGTTAGAGCAGCCATTTTAAATGCATGTACTGAACACTGGTCAGTATGAGTTTTATACCTACTTGATGGCCACTCTGAACCCTGGGTTGTTTGGTATCAAACAACTCTGAACAATAAATCCAAACTGGAATTATTGCAAAAGGTACCCAGGGGCCACCTTAGAGTTGACTCATGCAAAAGCTTCTGGAACACTGGGGTGAGAGCTTTTGCTCTCTTGGTTCAGAAAATAAAACGCTTCCTCTGCAGAGGTGTAACACCTCCTCCCCCAGGAATATGCACAACCCTGCCTGCGAACTTCACAGGGCTTGCCACCTTTGAAACTCAATCCTCAACCCTGCTGATAGAGGCAGATGGCTGCCTCTGTTCCAAACCCTCACTTTTGGTGGAAGCAACGGCGGGAACATGCACAAAGGACAGAAGGAGTGGCCACCCCCAGCCTGCACCACCCCTAAGGTGATGTATGCAAGGTGACCCCTTCCTGGCCTGCTGTAGGGGTGACTTATAAGTCACCCAGGGCAGTGAAAATGGCACTGAAAGGGTGCTTGCACCTTTTCACGCAGGCTGAAATAGCAGTCCTGCAGCAGCCTTTGCATGGGCTCCCTATGGGTGGCAAAATATATGCTGCAGCCCATAGGCATCTCCTAGTACCCCAATGCCCTGGGTACCTGGGAACTATATGCTAGGGACTTATAAGGGAGCACCAGTATGCCAATTATGGGTGAAATACTGTGTTAACAGTAACAATCAAACAACTTTAGGGGAGAGAGCGTAATTACAGGGGTCCTGGTTTGCAGGATCACAGTAGACAAAGTCAAACACACTGTCAAACAGGCCAAAAGTGGGGGTAATCAAGTTAGAAAGAGGCTACTTTCTTGCACACTACAACCTCCAGTGACTGAACTGTGCAATAGCTAGGGGTACTGGACCCCCAGTGAGGGACACCCAGAAGAAAAGTCCACTCCGGACTCTCCGAGGACCAGAAGCAAGCTCCAGTCAAGGGAATTCAGGAAACATAAGCACCATGTACCAGAGTGCCCTTCTGAGCTGCAATCCGCCCTTAAGGTGACCTGCCACTTTGTTCCAAGGGCACAGATCTTGGTTCACCTTTCTGCTCTGCACCTGGCCTCACTTGCCCCTGCACTGGAGAACCATCTGTGCTCACAGAGTCCCCCACCCCTTGTGACCTCTACACCTTGAAGTCCGCCTGGGCTGTGCTTTTCCAAGTGGTCCCCCACAGTGGTCTTGCACCAGCTCCAATCACTTTCAGGAGCTGCTCCCACCAGAATCGGGAGCGGCCTGAAATTTCCTGGCTGGCCCACAGGACACCCCAACGACTCTGACCTGAAAATGAAAGGAGACATTGCTAAACTCATTGCTTGTATTTTTAAAGTTTTCTCCCTTTGATTCCTATGGTGTGTAGTTACGCACGGAAAGACTACTTTCGCTAAACTTTGAAAATTCAGAACTTAAAAAGTACTTAACCAATGTTGATGATCTTGGTCTTAAAAATGATATAAAAATCTGAAATATTTTTGTAAATTGGTCTTAAGGTATTTCCACATTTATTGATACTGTGAGTACAACAAACGCTTAGCATTTCTTCAAGACTGGTCTAACTGCTTGACCAAGTTACCATAAAAATTAGAGCATTAGGTGGTCTAATTTTTACATCTGTAAACTAAAGTGGGGCAGCTTGGACTCTCTGCACAGTGCACATAATTTTTGAACCCTATATAGACAGCCAGGCTCCTACAGGCATCCCCTCATACCTGAAGTAATTTTCCATTAGTGCCAATATACAGCACTCAAGTACAAATTGTCTGAGGATATTGTATTCCCAATTCTCCTTGAATAGGATCAGCCCAATTATTTCCAACATAGCATCTTGGTGTAGTGAATCCTAGTTTTTTTTAACAGGTTAACAGGAGTTAGCTTAGCCGTAGGCTTGTATACTCGTGCCCCCGTCACCCAGTGACTTTTAACCTACTTAGCTTGCTCTGGCTTAGTCCATTTAATTATTTATTTTCTTTAAAATTGTTTATAGTTAGGCCACTTGTTATGGGTTCTATTATCAGTGTCACTGCGCCAAGGCGTCAAGATCAAGCACGAAAGACAAACATACAGTAGGCATTCACACTTAGGGATTTTCCCTCTCTATACTTTCGAGGGATTGTTGATATTAATTGCCGTCCCAAGCATGCCTGTTATCTATTGTTATGAATAACACTTATGTCAGGGGACCTTGTAGATCTGTATAAATACAACACACTTTTAGACAGATAATCAGAGGGATTCCGACCAGAGGGCATCGCCACCATCGCTGATACCGATGCTGCAGTCATCTTGACACTGACCCACTCTTCGTGTCCCTGCGGAGTCTGAGATAGAGACCTCATTCCAAGGTAACGAGGGTTCGGGGCTCCTCTCATGGACACGGCTTTGGCAGATTAGGTTTAAAGAACCCAGCTCTTCCTTTTTTAGGTAGGAGGTTAGACCTACTCTCCTTAGGGTATTAGGGCTTATTCCATCTTTTACATATACATATATTTCTGTCATATATTGCATAATGGTGGGGGTCTTTATAACAATGACTTTCCTCTTTACAATACTGTTGCTTGGTATATTCATTATCCTAATCATTGCAGCTCATGCAACTTATCACAAATTGCAGTTATGTTGAATAAAAAACTATTATAACTTTACTGCATCTGTGTTATTGCCTTTGTTTGTATGAGACATAATAAATCTGTGAGAAAAGGGTAATTTCCGTTTAACCACGACAACCCTGAGATATTGTACTTTGAGTCCATGCGTAAGCGACTGCTACAAATCACCTTTTACTATTGTGTTTCTGGTGAGGTACTGTTAGTAAGCCAGTAAGGTTTGGACAACAGATACGAATAGTTGTAGGAAGAGACTTAGGGGGTCATTCTTACCCTGGCGGTCCGAGACCGCCAGGGTAGGGGACGGAGGAAGCACCGCCAACAGGCTGGCGGTGCTTCTGGGGCTATTCTGACCGCGGCGGTAAAGCCGCGGTCAGAAAAGGGAAGCCGGCGGTTTCCCGGCGGTTTCCCACTGCCCCTGTGAATCCTCCACTGCGGCGCTGCAAGCAGCGCCGCCATGGGGATTCCGACCCCCTTCCCGCCAGCCTTGTTCTGGCGGTTTTCACCGCCAGAACCAGGCTGGCGGGAACGGGTGTTGTGGGGCCTCTGGGGGCCTCTGCAGTGCCCATGTCACTGGCATGGGCACTGCAGGGGCCCCCTAACAGGGCCCCACATTGATTTTCAGTGTCTGCTTGGCAGACACTGAAAATCGCGACGGGTGCAACTGCACCCGTCGCACACCAGCAACTCCGCCGGCTCCATTCGGAGCCGGCTTCCTCGTTGCTGGTGCTTTCCCGCTGGGCGGGCGGGCGGGCGGCCTTTTGGCGGTCGCCCGCCAGCCCAGCAGGAAAGTCAGAATGACCGCCGCGGTCTTTTGACCGCGGTACGGTCTTCTGGCGGTTCCCGCTTGGCGGGCGGCGACCGCCGCCCGCAAAAGTAGGAATGAGGGCCTTAGTCACCTACAAACGAAAGTACTGTCATCCTGAGATTAACAGTCTTGCTCAAAGCAAGAGTCCAAATTACGACATGGCGCCACCAACGATGGTGTTTAGGCACTAATTTACGGATACCCTGACTATCACTGTCTCACAGAAAACAGGTACCCTCAGTGCCATTATATGGAGACGTCCGTGGTCTTTGGGAGAATCCTCCTCAGCCAAACAGGTAACACCTGCTTAGGCTGTAGGTTGTTCGAGCTCGAACTCACAAAAGGAAAAACTTCCCCTATTTTGGTGTTCCGTTTCTCTAAAACAAATATGGCCAATACCATAGACATTCCTGCAAATGCTAGAAATGCACTTACACAACATTTAATAGCGCATGGCCTTACGGAAGAGGGCGGGGATGTTACTCTGATTGTAGAAGCGAGTGAAGCCTACCAAACAGAAACATTTTACTGTTGGGTTGCCTTTTCTGAGGCTGACCAACGGTCGCACACATTTCACACATATGACATTGCGGACGTGCCCGTAAGATACGAAGCATACCAGTATCATGAAATATCGCTCACATATCAGGAACACCAGAACTGGTTTGAAGGCGCCCTACCACATGTACTAAGACGGGTTAGGCTAGGTCCTTTAAGTAATGAGGGCCCTACATGGCCTATGTTTGCCACATATACACCTCACCCAGGCATCCAGAGTATGCTGATCGCAGATTTGCGAATATTATATAATGAATTAGTGCCATTTTATAGACGATTGGTTCAGTTCGTGATGCGAACATTGAATACTACCCCAGCGCGTCCAGCACCGCCAGTAGCTGGTGGATATCAATTAGCTACCGGGATTAATCCACAAACAGTGCATACCATTATGGGTAAAGTGCCCACGGAACGGGAAAAAAACCCGTTCTGGATTGCCCAGAAAACAAATCAGCTGGAAGCTGTGTTCCCCCATACGGGGCCGCAGGACAAACATAGATTGCTCACTATGTGCTTGCCGTTTGGGATGGTTTCCTCGGTGGATGAATGTGCCACATGGGGTACAGTCTTCGCTGCCGTTTATACTACCACACATGGTACCCCTACACTTGCCAATTTACCGGAAGTGTTAAAACAAATACAAAATGAACATGGGGCCGCACCGGCCCTGGATC
This sequence comes from Pleurodeles waltl, assembly GCF_031143425.1. Classification (NCBI taxonomy): domain Eukaryota; kingdom Metazoa; phylum Chordata; class Amphibia; order Caudata; family Salamandridae; genus Pleurodeles; species Pleurodeles waltl. Next base: position 144,549,850 of record NC_090440.1, read on the forward strand.
TGGGGATGAAATTGATGCGTAACTTTGATGCCGTCTCTTCGATAATACTAAGTAATATTAAAGGGGAAGCGGTGGCACTGGCAATACGCCAGCGTCTCCTGGAAACTCCAAATTTGGAACAAGAGAGACAGCTGCCGAGAATAATCTCCGATACCTATACTAGGATAGGACGGGATGGTTTGGGAGCCAAACCTAAAAAATTGGACATACCGAGTACCGCCCATAAGGAAGGTACAAAGCAAGCACAAGAGGGCTCTAAAAAGCACTGGGATAAACAAAAAGATTTCAAAGACAGGAGAAACAAAAGAGCTGATTCTCCTCATCCGGAGTACTCCGAAAGGAGGTATAATCTCAGAAATAGGGATAACATTAGAACTCCAGTCAGATATACTGATTCACGTCCTTCTCGTTCCTTTCAGGACGCACCGGATAGACGTAGCGAGAGAGGGAGCCGTCAAGATCGACGTCCGGAATACGTGAAAGAAAAGAAAGACTCGCCACAGTCTACTGTTAAAAAAGAAGAAAAGACTCCTCAACAAAAGCCACATTTTAAAAAGAAGAAAGGGGCTGCACTGACCATTAAAAATGCCGGTAGTATTGAGAACACTGTTGAGGAACAAGAAGTGGGCAGTGACTCTGTTGGACAGCGCGGCAGAGGTCACGATATGTCGCCAGAGTCTGAAAGATCCTCTGGATGCGACAGCAACTAGCGATTACGTCGCAGCTGAAACAGCGGATGGCCGCGTACTCCCACCCGATCGGGTTTTAGATTTAACAATTCAGATAGAGGGAGACGTGGAACGCATTATTAGTGTAATATTTTGGGATGAACTTACTAGTGATATCCTGTTGACCGAGAGAGACTGGCCACCTGAACATGTCCGCAAGCTCCCACATGGGGAAGATGTCATTTTGCCTTCTTTCTCTGATCTTGTTCCGGAGGCAGACAAACAAGCCTATGCTGCTGAATGGGCTTTAGCGCAGGCACCTGCATTATACCGTAATCATGTAGGATGGGACAAGGACTCTCCTTGTCATGTTATTCCCGTTCGGTGTACACCACACCCGCAGCCACAATACCCTGTTAAACATGAAGCAAATGCTCCAGTGACGGAGATACTGTCACAACTTGAATACCAGGGAGTAATTGAGCCCTGTACATCGGCAATGAATAATCCGCTATTTCCCGTTGCGAAACCTGATCATTCATATAGAATAGTGGTTGATTATAGGCACTTGAATAGTCATGCACGCACTTATGCTATACAAAATTCACACAGCACAGCGCTAATTATTAATATAGGGGGTCATTCCGACCCTGGCGGTCATGGACCGCCAGGTCCGGGGTTGGAGGATGCACCGCTAACAGGCTGGCGGTGCATAAAGGGCCATTCTGACCGCGGCAGTAAAGCCGCGGTCAGAAAAGGGAAACCGGCGGTTTCCCGCCGGTTTTCACCTGCCCCTGTGAATCCTCCACGGCGGCGCTGCAAGCAGCGCCGCCCTGGGGATTCCGACCCCCTTCCCGCCAGCCTGGTTCTGGCGGTTTTCACCGCCAGAACCAGGCTGGTGGGAACGGGTGTCGTGGGGCCCCTAGGGGCCCCTGCAGTGCCCATGCCAATGGCATGGGCACTGCAGGGGCCCCCTAACAGGGCCCCACATTGATTTTCAGTGTCTGCCTAGCAGACACTGAAAATCGCGACAGGTGCAACTGCACCCGTCGCACACCAGCAACTCCGCCGGCTCCATTCGGAGCCGGCTTCCTCGTTGCTGGTGCTTTCCCGCTGGGCGGGCAGGCGGCCTTTTGGCGGTCGCCCGCCAGCCCAGCGGGAAAGTCAGAATGACCGCCGCGGTCTTTTGACCGCAGTACGGTCTTCTGGCGGTTCCCGCCAGGCGGGCGGCTTCCGCCACCGGCGGGGGTCAGAATGACCCCCATAGTGCGTAAAAAATACAAAACTACATTGGATATATCTAATGGTTTTTTCGGCCAGAATTTAGAACACGAAAGTAGAGACCTAAGTGCATTTTCCTTTGGTTCTCAGAAACGCTTTTGTCGTTTACCCCAAGGTTATAAGAACAGCCCAGGACTGTTTTCGGCCCGTGTCACATCAATCTTGCACGAGCTTGATTCCGAGGCATTATCATATGTGGATGATATCTATCTCACTGATGACACCCTTGACATTCATCTTGCAAGGGTCGATCGGATAATTATGGGATTTGCTGCCTACGGATATAAATTTAATTTTATGAAAAGCAAGATTGCCTTTCTTAGTGTATTGTTCCTGGGATATGAGCTATCAAACGAGGGAAAGAGCCTGGCCCCGCACTTCCTAGAGAAGTGTGCTCAGCTACAGCCTCCGAACACGCTTAAGAAATTGCAGTCATTACTGGGCTTCATTAATTTTGGCAGAACATACATTCCATATTATGCTGAACGCGTAAAGCCATTATATGACTTAATTCAGCCCAATTATTCTAGCAGGCGATGGACAATTGAACACACACACATCCTAAGGGACATAAAACGAGACATGCTGGAAGCTAGATACTTGTACACACGGGACAATAAAACAAATTTGGTCATCAGAATAATAGCTGGTGCCCTAGGATTTACCTATGTCACCTTTAATGAGGGTGACACAGTGCCCATAGCATTCAAATCACATTTGTACTCCAATGCAGAGAAACGTTTTGTTCCTACTGAAAAAATTCTGACGGCAGTTCAGATTGCCGTCATAAAGGAGAGACCGCTTGCCCAGGGGAAACGTATTGTTGTTGTCTCCCCGGTTCCGGCCTTAGAGGCTGTCACTAAAGCAAGCGTTCCTAACGCTAAGGCCTTGCATCCACGCTGGATTCAGTGGGCAACGTCTCTGACTGCCACTGATGTTGATTATGTGTTTGACCCAAGACTTCAGACACAGGAGTTTCTCCAGTAAGAACAGGAGAACCCCGCTCCCTTACACATATTGCCAATAGACAGTTATGATACAATCATTTATACTGACGGATCGGCACAACCGGCTGTGGGTACTAAACATCGATACTCGGCAGCTTGCGCAGCCGTGTGTGGGGTAATGGAAGACGGAGTTTTCCATCCTCATAAAACCTACACACAGACCTTAGGGGACTGCACAGCCCAGTTGGCCGAGCTTAAGGCTCTTCTTCTAGTGCTCGAAAATACAGAGCCAGGAACACGGACTTTGATTGTCTGTGATTCGTATTACTGCGTCCAGTCATACAATGAATACATCACTCATTGGAAACTGAACGAGTTTAGAGACTCTAAAGGAAACACCATTAAACACAAAATGTTGTGGGGAAGGGTGGCTGATCTTTAAGATAAGCTGCCATGTGTCCATGTAGTACATACATTAGGGCACCAACGTGTAGGAATACATGTTGCCGGTAATACATTGGCTGACGAAGCAGCCAAAGCATCAGTAGCTACGGCTTCTGTGGCTGCAGTGACTCGTTCTAGGACGAGGTTGGATAATGAAATACTGATTGCCGTTAAAGCCTCGGCTGCAGGCAAGACCCTTCCGAAAGGATACCCTACGAACTATACCTATCATATCAGTGCACAGAATGTTGCTTTTGCAACAATTCCTGATGTTGGTGATCGAGTGATCCCAAATGAAGACCAAAGATTGGAACTGATTACAGCTGCACATGAGGGTGTCGCTTCTGCACATGCTGGTATACAGGCCACTATCACCATTCTACAACAACGGTACTGGTGGCCTGATCTATGCAGACGGACTAAACAGTATGTCCTTTGCTGTGACATTTGTCAGCAGATTAAGGGCTTGAAAATCAGACGCCCTCCGCAGACATCTCTCTTAGTGTCAGACAAACCACTCCATTGTGTGTACCTGGACCATTGTGGTCCTTTGCAACCTGATGGTGCATACAAATACATTTTAGTGGCTGTAGATTCCTGTTCTAGATTCCTGTGGGTATGGCCACAGCGGTTGGCTGACGCCCGGACTGTTATAAAAGATTTGCTGATCTTTATCGGTACATATGCAGTTGCAGCATTCCATTCGGACCAGGGCCCTGCATTTGCCTCTAAGGCTTTCAGGGACACCATGAGGACGATGGGTGTTGAACTCCATTACTCCTCACCATACCATCCCGAGGGAAATTCGGTTGTGGAGAGGCGGAATCGTCATCTAAAGCAGTCCTTAACAGCTCGAGTATTAGGTTCAGGCCGCAGTTGGTTACATCACCTATATGGGGTCCAGAGAGCACTGAATAATCTGCCAAGACGGTCCTTGCGGGGAAAGTCTCCAAATGAGGTTCTCTTTGGGACAACTATGTATGTTCCCGATCTTGATGCCCCTGGTATGGTGGCAGCAGAAACACCATTTGACATAAAAGAACGTCTCGCTGTTTTACAGGAGCTTCAACAATTCTGTGATGATAAATCATCTGCAAGCGCTGCCACCTTGGGAATAAGGGATTTGGCGAAAACTTCGACTGGCTGGATTCCTAACGTTGGGGATCGGGTTCGTGAGAAGATCGCTGTGAAAAAAGAGTTTGGTCCAGCATACAGAGCACCTGTACCGGTCTTGGGGATAAAATGCACCAGGACTGTCATCCTTCCGCCATTGTCTGGTTCCAAATCAAACAGATTCATCTCCATTGATGACATCAAATTACACCATGTGGCCGATTCTTCACAGTAGAGCAGGAGGTCCCTTGGGTGGTTCCCGATCCCCTCTCACTACCCAACAGGACATCCCTCTACATAGTAGGATGACCATCGCTACTACTGACTATGCAACTATGTCAGCTGCTGTTCCAGACACTTCCTTGACCATGGGGAGGGCGAAAAATGAACTTTTGTTGGTTCCTGTAACAACTTCGGAGAACACACCGCTACAGGATTTGGCTGTATTTTACACGAACACTTCCACGACTGGTAACGTCATCTATCATGAACCTCCACGAACAGTGGATGGGAATTCGATGAGTCCTGTGTTTGCAGAGACTTCTTCTGGCTATTTTGTGGACATTGATGATTTTTCTTCTGATTCATCCTCAACTGAGACTGACAAACTTTCCAGAGGTAGCAAGTTCTATCAAAGGCTTTAAAAGAACTATTTGATATATCCATGGAACTATCTCTGGTTCTGTTTGACATTTATTGCATTGTTTTTATGGATTGGTTTTGTGACTGTTTTCTTTTTACTAATTAATGGTCACTATATTGCTGACCGCTCCTCAGTGGAGCCTGTTGATGTAATTTTAACACCGCATCATTCATCACATAAGGTCCGACGTGATTTGTCCCCTGTCAATATTACAGCTATTCCAATTTCTGATGGGATTGTTTGGGACAAAGTTCAGTTCGATATATACGGGCCTACAGAGATAATTCAAATACCATACGTGTTCAAAATTTCTATGTCTGATGTTATTACACCTAATGTTGTCTCTGATGATTGGGATGTCCAAACAGTGGATTCCATGCTAACTGAAATGAAGGACTACTCCGCTTTTGGAAGTGATGATGTATATGATTTTACAATGAATTATGGTGAAATGTTCTGCTATAATAATTGGGGACATCACTACCTGCACCGTGCAACTAGATATAGGCCTCTTTTTAACTACACACAATGGGAACATTGTTCAACACCACGGGTGGGGAGTCCAAAGTATTACAGTGACAAATTCACATACTTTTCTGGGCATGATACAACGAAAGCTGAATCTTATTATTTTAAATTGCCCACGACACACATTAGAAAACTGTTGCTAACAGATACAAAACTGATTTATTCAGATCCCTTTGTTTCCCGACTTTCGATTGAGGGTTATGAATATTGGAAGAACACTATCGATTTGAAGAGTGTATGGGGGACGCAAGATTGGCAGATACAGGGTAGGGAGGCTTTGTTTTGAGCTTGCTTAATTCCTGTGCAAATGATTTTTTTAAATGACACTGTTGAGCAGACATCATGTCTGGGATTAGCTAAAATAAAGGATCTAAACACGCCCAGTATCCCTACACCGACAAAATTTAAAGATTGGCAGCACTTTCTAAATGTTTCTGAGGAAAGGCTAGATGCATTGGTTAAGGCTGATGACTATAATTTTTCACTTTCCAGTCCCGGGGGATGGTTGGTATGGCCCACCGATACTGTTGAGTGTCAAAGGCATTTTTTGAACTATTCAGGGGGTTTTTCCATTCATAGACCGGACCCTCGCTTTTTGTCAGGTCTGCATGCTGGTATAATTACAACATACAGTGTGGGCAAGCTGTGCCAACAATGGGTACAAACGAACACCTTAACAGCGGTGAAACAACACCTGAATACTCTTTCTGACAGTATAGACCTACAAGATTTCCTATTAGGTCCTAGAAAACAACGCTCAAAACGTTTTTTATATGCCATGTATAATGAAATTTGGAAACTTTCTCAAATTGAGGCTGCTGCACGTTTACGGCAACTTGATAAAGAGAATTTGGAAAACACATTGGCTGTTGTCGACAATGGCATGAACACGCTATCCAACAGGATTTATTCCCTGTCGAATATAGTGTCATCTGCTATTGATATCACTCAGACTGATTTGTCTCGGTTATATCATGGGCAAACACAGCTGAGTTCCATCATGCAGCTGAGTTGGGTATTGCAAACGCTGAAAAGTGGCCACATTCCATGGAAATACCTTAATGGGAGTGAACTATTCGCTGCTTTAAATTTTTCCAGGGAACAAGTGACAATGGCTAAAAGAGAGGCTCGTTTCACCTTGCTTCAAGTAGAAAAATTAGATAAGTTGCCCTTCACGGTAGCAGAGAGTCCTTCAACTATCTGGCTCTTACACGGCATTATTAATTTACTGTTTTCAACGTTTCGTTTCTCAAGCTGCCTGAAACATCTTGCAGTGGGACGATATGAATGGCTAGGAGATAGCTTTATTAAGGAAGAGTGGTAGTTGCCCTTTGAGTATCGATGTCTGAACGGCGAGCAAGAGGTCTTTCTTAGCGGAAGTGAATGTGAGACTACTGTTCGTCATTCCATGATATGCAAACAGGTGTCTATTCACGGTCTTTGCAATGCGGGGGTCGCGAATTTGGCCTGTTTTCTGAAGGGTACTCCCGTCCCCTTGATTCGTTCAGTGTTTCATGTTCTTTCTAATGGGAGTCATGTTCTTCTGAGCGATGACAGCTGTTGCGGCTTGCGACCTGGAATTGCCTACGCAATCTCAGTCACGAAGGTCGTTACGTGTTGTGGCCATGTTTTGTTTCCCCCCATACGAGAGATACAAGTATCTGAAATGTGGCCCCACATTGATACTATTAATGTGAACTATGACAAGTTGAGTAGACTGAAGGCGCTATTGTTTCAAAAACAGGTCGCCTTGACATCCGCAAAAGAGACGTATGCTCTCCAGGTTGCGAGATCATCAGCCGAGATACAATCCCTTTTAAATACCGATTTCCCCAAACACTTTGGAGAGTTGGTGTCCAGAATATTCAATGCTTCAAGCACAACTGGGATTGTTCATTTCTTTAAGGCTGTCGGGTCTGGTTTCGTGTCCATCTTCCAGACTGTCTTCGGAGTCATCCCATCAGCCATCCATTCTCTCTTTTCCAGTGTGTTTGGTGGCTTTCCAATTATTTTGGCTTTAATTGGCGGACTACTACTGCTATTTTTTCTGATTCGCGGTGGTTGTTTTTTTCCAGCGACACAGAGCAATGGAGCCACTCCCATCAACGCCGCTGTGCCGTGAACGCATGGTTCGGATCTTCGGTACACCTTTGCTGGTGGAACTGGAATTTGACTGGTCATTGTCATTCCGGCCTCTACTGTGGTGCGTACAACCGGTGTTCCGCTGCATATGGTGTCTCTTTGAACATCTGCCTATGGTCTGTCTTGCTGTTGCACCGACATCTCCTGTGGACCACGAACTGCTGATGTCCCCGATGAGGTTTCATACATGGTCATGCCCCTTGAGACTGAGGTTGCTCCGCGAGGCCATCTATGAGCCTTCTGTTATACGATCTAACATGGATGAGGACACTGCAGCGAGTGTCGATACACCGATGACTATGGCTCACTTCTGCTCTGTGGATCCGTTTGTCCGTCCAGCTCTCGATTTCACTTCAGACGATGTTTGACTCATTTTTGAGATCCTTGAATGGTGACTTTGATGACATTCTTCAAGATCCTGCATATAGCACATAATTTGATGAATTGGCTTGCCAGTTCCCGATTCTAATAAAGTAGCAATTATACTAAAAGTTTGCTATACTTGTCATGGTTGATATTAAAGTCTCTGATATGTTTTTTAAACAAATTTTATAAACACAGCATTTATTTTATCATTAAGTTTTTTGGCTTTTTAGTTCAGTAGCAGCTTTTTAGCGATTGGGTTTCTTTACCTTCATCATACCTGTTACGGCAATGGGGAGGGTGTAGTGAATCCTAGTTTGTTTTAACGGGTTAACAGGAGTTAGCTTAGCCGTAGGCTTGTATACTCATGCTCCGTCACCCAGTGACTTTTAACCTACTTAGCTTGCTCTGGCTTAGTCCATTTAATTATTTATTTTCTTTAAAATGGCGGCCTTGTTTATAGTTAGGCCACTTGTTATGGGTTCTATTATCAGTGTCACTGCGCCAAGGCGTCAAGATCAAGCATGAAAGACAAACATACAGTAGGCATTCACACTTAGGGATTTTCCCTCTCTATACTTTCGAGGGATTGTTGATATTAATTGCCGTCCCAAGCATGCCTGTTATCTATTGTTATGAATAACACTTATGTCAGGGGACCTTGTAGATCTGTATAAATACAACACACTTTTAGACAGATAATCAGAGGGATTCTGACCAGAGGGCATCGCCACCATCGCTGATACCGATGCTGCAGTCATCTTGACACTGACCCAGTCTTCGTGTCCCTGCGGAGTCTGAGATAGAGACCTCATTCCAAGGTAACAAGGGTTGGGGGCTCCTCTCATGGACACAGCTTTGGCAGATTAGGTTTAACGAACCCAGCTCTTCCTTTTTTAGGTAGGAGGTTAGACCTACTCTCCTTAGGGTATTAGGGCTTATTCCATCTTTTACATATACATATATTTCTGTCATATATTGCATAATGGTGGGGGTCTTTATAACAATGACTTTCCTCTTTACAATACTGTTGCTTGGTATATTCATTATCCTAATCATTGCAGCTCATGCAACTTATCACAAATTGCAGTTATGTTGAATAAAAAACTATTATAACTTTACTGCATCTGTGTTATTGCCTTTGTTTGTATGAGACATAATGAATCTGTGAGAAAAGGGTAATTTCCGTTTAACCACGACAACCCTGAGATATTGTACTTTGAGTCCATGCGTAAGCGACTGCTACAAATCACCTTTTACTATTGTGTTTCTGGTGAGGTACTGTTAGTAAGCCGGTAAGGTTTGGACAACAGATACGAACAGTTGTAGGAAGAGACTTAGGGGGTCATTCTAACTCTGGCGGGCGGCGGAGGCCGCCCGCCAGAGTTCCCCCCTCCGAAATACCGCACCGCGGTCAGTAGACCGCGGACGGTATTCTAAGTTTTTCCCTGGGCTGGCGGGCGGTCGCCAAAAGACCGCCCGCCAGCCCAGGGAAAAACTCCCTTCCCACGAGGATGCCGGCTCGTAATCGAGCCGGCGGAGTGGGAAGGTGCGACGGGTGCTGTTGCACCCGTCGCGTCTTTCACTGTCTGCCAAGCAGACAATGAAATACTTGTAGGGGCCCTCTTACGGGGGCCCCGCGACCCCCCCTACCGCCATCCGGTTCCCGGCGGGCGGACCGCCGGGAACTGGATGGCGGTAGGGGGGGTCGGAATCCCCTCGGCGGCGCAGCTAGCTGCGCCGCCTTGGAGGATTCCAAAGGGCGGCGGTACACTGGCGGGAGACCGCCAGTGTTGCCGGTTCGACCGCGGCTTTACCGCCGCGGTCAGAATGCCCTGTGGGGCACCGCCGGCCTGTCGGCGGTGCTCCCGCCGACCCTGGCCCCGGCGGTCTGAGACCGCCGGGGTCAGAATGACCCCCTTAGTCACCTACAAACGAAAGTACTGTCATCCTGAGATTAACAGTCTTGCTCAAAGCAAGAGTCCAAACTACGACAAGTACGGCTAGTATACAGATTAATGATATCTAAATCCTCCATAATCATCTTTTGTTGGTTGAATGCTTGGAATTAAAGTCGTCTCAAAAGGTCTTCTGTCTTTTTCAGATATGTTGATGGTCATTGTACAATCAGTCTCAGGAGAAATCTGCAAACTGAGAGAGGGGTTCTAGGATGGAGATGATCCCTGACACTATAGGTCAGGGGTGGGGCATTCTGTTTTTGTGTCCCTTTGGTATAGATAGTGATAGTCTGTCATGCTCACAGTAGGGCTGTGTGATCAAAGCATTATACTATATAAGAGAAATGTGCACCACTGCAGTTTCACCATACACAGGCCTAAAGATACTGGTCAGGTTCAGTTTTAGGGTAAACATGAATACTGAATGTAAACTTTACTGTTTATGATAACTGTACTTCTGATGGAAAGTAGATTATCAGTAAAGGCAGGTAGGTACCTATGCTTAGTATCAAGCCACAATTACACACAACGTCCAGTCAAGGTCTCAATAAATTAATCAGTTAGCCTTAACTTAATCAGTTAGCCTTAACTTAGAAGACAAGTGTGAAAAGCATTTAATTTCAACAAAGTAGTAAACAAGTAAAGCACAACATGCAATACAAATACAAGACCAATTTATAGAAATAGGAAATATTTTCAGCTTTAAAATGACCACAAACTGGCAAAACTCTAATGTAGGGAACCAGAGATATGATTTTTTAAAGATTAAATGTAAAAATATGCTTTCTAGTGCCCAAAAACAAAAAGCGCCTACCAGGGACATATGGTCGCGTTTGACTGGGGCAAAAGCTGAGGGCAACCGTGACAGAGCCAAAGTCGAATACACTGAGCTGTAGGCCTCGGTCAATAATTTGAGATTCATTATGACCCTGGCGATCTTTTGACTGCCAGGGCTAATGTGACAGTAGTACCGCCAACAGGCTGGCGGTACATTATGAGATTGGCAGGTTGGCTGCAGCCAACCCGCCAATTTACCACTCATACCGCCATGGTGGTATGAGCCACCGGGCCGGAGATGTCCATCTCCAGCCCGACAGCTGACAGAGTGCCACCCATGGCATTATGAGCCAGCCCACCACCATGGTTTTAGTGGCATTAGCAATGCCACAAAAACCACGGTGGTAGGCCCTACCGGTGACAGGGAATTCCTTCCCTGTCACTGGTAGGCAGCTCTCCTACCCCCCTAACACTCATCTGATGCCCCTCACCCCTCCATCCAAACTCACCCCCACACCGATCTCCAAACACGCACTAATCCCCCCACCCCGCCATTCAAATATATCTCCCACCTACCCCTGACCCTAACACACACACCCCCATCCCATACACAAACTCACCCCCCACTCTCTCTGATCCAAAACCACCTCTCCCCTCCCCGATACACAAACAAACACCCCCACCCCCCTCTAGTACACTCACTAACCCCCCACCCCTCCCATACATTCACACACACCCCCACCCCCCATATACGCACACACCCGCAGACACGCACATACCACACAACTGCCACACATGCACACATCACCCCCCTCCCTCTGCCCCACTACAGCCACAGTGCCCCTCACCCTACCCCCTGCATACATGCACACAGACACCCAGACGCACCACGCATACACCATTCACTAACACTGTCATACGTGCATTTATATACACACTGGCATACACACATTCAAACATGCATACTGCCAAACATACTCACACACATTCTGTCACACATTCACACTGACATGCAGACACGCACTCACTTCACTACTCATACACGCATTCACTCACACGCATACAACCACAGAAACAACACAACACACACAGACGCATTCACACTCACACTCAGACACACGCACAACACCCCCCACCCTCCCACCCCACTCCCCTGTCAGATGCCCAACTTACCTTGTCAGGCAAGGAGGTCGTCCAGCATGGAACGGGGAGAAGCGCTGCTACCACCAGCAGCGTTCGCCAGCAGAATGCCGCCAGGTCATATTGATGGTCATAATATGGCCTGGCGGAGTTCTACTGGTGGGACGATGCATGTGGTAGCAGTGCCAGCTTACCACCATCCACCAGGATGAGAACTGCCAGAAGTCATGCAGTGTTCATAATCTGGCAGACAGATGGTAGCCGCTGTGGCTGTATTTTGGCGGCCATCACGGTGGCGGTATGCAGTTTTTACACCCAAAGTCATAACGACAAGTATCCCATCCGCCAAGCTCGAAATCAGGCACTTCGGGCTCATTATGAGTTTGGCGGAAGGGATTACACTGTCCCAAACTTGACGGGTATCCCGCCCACCCTATTACAAGTTCCATTATGTCCAATAGAACCTGTAAACTGGCGGGCAGGATATCCGTCACGTTTGGGATGGAGTAATCTACTCTGTCAAGGTCATAATCAGGCCCTTGCCTCTTGTTTGGAGCTTTTTCTCCCATCTTCGATGGAGGCTCCTCTTCAGGCTGGCTTGCGATGCAACATCATCGGCTTGGCTCAGCGTAAGGTATCGGTCAACTCCTAGAACTATCATCAAAAGGGAAAGCTCCAGATCTTCAGCGGGACGAACCTGAAAGTCAGGCCAGGTCACAGTTCGAGGTCACCGACTTGACTCTTGTTGACGGATCTGTACTCATAGGGAGCTTTTTCACAAAGTTGCTCTAATCTTCTGGATCTTCTTCCCGAAATCCTTTTTGTCTACTTAAAGTGTCCACAAACCTGATCCAAGGTTCCACAAGATGTGAATTGCTCCTTGGAAGTTGGGACTGCAGTTCCCAGAATGCACCTAGTCAGAATCCTCAAATGGCCACTGGACCCTGGTCTTGCAGGATTTGATGCAGGAGAATCTGGGCCGTTCAGTTGTACCTGTAGCATACACAGAGTCCACTCCTGGAGTTGAAGAAGCAAGGCAAAGTCCTTTTCTTGGTGAAGCCCAAAATGTGGAGCTGGTACAGTCCTTGTGAATTAAGCCCTTTAGGTGTATACCAGGTGTTCAGGTGGGCAGTCCTTTTTCTCAAGTATCTTCTTCCAGCAGGGATCTGAATTGCTGGGCGGCTCTGCCATATTTATCCTTGCTCCTGGATTGGCAAGCAGAAGGGCCACAACTGGCCAATGTGGTCCAGGGTGCCACCCTCTGGGGTGACCACTTCCTACAAAGTGTGGCAAAAATCAATCCCAGAAAGCAACATTCTTTAAAATTCCAACATGGAGAAAATCTCTCCTTGGAGGTTACATCTGTCTGAACTAACCAAGGGCCAGATGTATCACGCCTTTTTCATTCGCAAACGGTGCGAATGACCGTTTGCAAATGCAAAAAGCCTTGCAGAATGTATGAAAGGCATTCTGAACGCAATTTAAAGGAATCACTAAAATACTGATTCCTTTAAATTGCTAGCCTGTTTAGAGAATCGCAATTTGCGATTCTCTAAATAAGAACTCGCAAATAAGGAATCCTTATTTGCGAATTCTTAAGCACATGTATGAAGCAATTCCTTAATGTGAATTGGGCATTAAGGAATCGCTATTACCACCAAGTTGAACTTGGTGGTAACCATGTGCAAATTTAAAAAATGCATTAAAAATGCATTTTTAAAATTGACAATTAACACACACATGCCCTTTTGGTATGTGTGCATCTTACATGTCTTCCAAAATTGTTTTGGGATGCAGCAGAGGGGGCCTTAGGCCCCCAGCACCCTGGATTTTGCATTTCCCAAATTGCGAATTCCAGTTAGGAATTCGCAATTTGGGAAATGCAAAAAATTTGCAAATATGGGCCGACAGGAATGCGATTCGGTAATAGCATTTGCGATTTTTAAGAAATAGCTATTACCGAATCGCAAATATGATACATAGCATTTTGTGACTCAGAAATAGCGATTTCTTAACAATCGCTATTTCCGAATCGCAAAGGGCTTTTTTGATACATCTGGCCCCGAGTATTGCAGTTACTTTCCCTAACACAACCCTTTCAGCCCCTCTTCTTATCTAATTACTCTGCCTCCCATCTGGCTGGGGCAGCAGGAAATTGAGGAGTCTGGTTTCTGTCCCAGGTTGCTTTTCCTCCTTTGAAAACCACTCTACTCCCATCTGTCTCTGCCATGGGCCGCAGCAGTTCTCCTCCTACCAGTTTCTTACTTTGTTTTAACCCAGGCCACTTCACAACTCTGTACGATAGCTTGGCTCAGGCTGCTTGAGACTGACCAATCAGGAAAGGGCACTACAAGGCTGATTTTGGTAACTTTCAGAAAGAGTTCTAAAACTCTCTCTCTGTACTAGTTACAGTATATCCAACCATGGCAAGTTGCTGGATTTATTCTAACTTTACATATCTAGCTCTTTCTAGTGGAAATGAGACTTTATTCTTTTTAAATAAAGCCTGCCAATGGTAGCCTACGGCGCTAATGTACTACAATGGGTAAAACCAAATTTGGCTGTTTTTCCCTCACCACGGCTTTTAAAACATCGGTCATAAAGCCCCTGCTTATAGTTATACCCCACTCTTAGGGTACCTAAGGCAGGCATTAGGGATGATGTATATGTTAAAATAAGTTGGTTTAGGGGTCTGGAAGCACTTTCAATTCCAAAGTCTAATTTGGGGTTAACTTTAATTCAAAGGCAAACTGAAAGGCAGGCCTTCTGTTACAATGACACCAGAGACCACAGCAGTGCACCCTTGAGTGCCCTACCTACACTGGGGTCCCTAAACATACATGCTCTACCATATACTAGGGACTTATACGTCAGTTGTAAGAGCCAATTATACTTACACCTAATTTGTATGTACCATTTTAAACAGAGCACTGGCCCTGGGACTGGTTAACTCCAGCATCAGTTAAAAATAGTGACAAAAAGTGAGGGGCAAAAAGTGTGGGGTCTTCTGCAACCAACCTAGTTTTCTCACAACTCCTTATGATATTTAATGATGATCATATTTCTATGGTTCAGCTGTAACCAGATTCCAGGTTTTCGTCCTCTCTACTCGCCCAAGTTGCAGGCCAGCAGGAAGATCAAAGGTCTCCACACACAACAGAGCCGCTAACACTGCTGCACTTAGTTCCTGGGAGAGGAAAAGGTGAAGAGGAATTCTGTATGTGTTAATTACATCCTCATACTGCATCTGGCCTGGTCACATGTAAGCCCATGGAAACAAAGGTGCAAGGCCAGACCCCTGGAGCCAAAACCAGCAGGCGTTCCCCATTCAAGGGGGAAAAGGGAGAGGGTTAAGGTGATGTTTCCATAGGGGATTTTTTCAAAGACCATTCAAAGTTGCCATGTTTAAATATCCCAAAATGCTGTGCAAGAGGATTGGGACAGGGTGAAGTAATGATGTGGCACACTAGGACTGGGCAAAGGTGCCCAAACTTTCTACACTCAAAAGCCCTTCACAACAGAGAGACCCTTGGGAAAACACAGAATTTAGGAGTGATGATATTGAAAGAATGCTTAGCTGAAAGGAGAAGCCACCTGACCCCCTTGAGAAGATGGACTGCAGGACTTTAACTTTAGTCTGGGTCTTTCCATGGCCAGTGACACTTGTCCCCTATGTCCCCTGAGGAGCTGTTGGGCGTTGGTTTTTGGAGGGGACCCTGGATTGTTCAGATGGGACTTCCGTGGAATGGCTAGGAAGGGTGGAACCCGACACCCATCATGGTGTGCCGCCCCTGTATTCTTGGCACTGATTTCACTGCTTCTGAGGGAATGGGTCACAAAGGCAGTTCCAGGGGCCACAAGAGAGAGAAGCCAGGTGTCGCAGCTGCAACCCTTGGTAGCCCCTTAATGACATCCATGTTTTGGAAAAGCATGCACGAATGAGCTCCTATGATGCATTCCATGCTAGTATTTCCTAATTTGTCTCTTTTCTCAGCACATTCTCTCATTTTTTGAATCATTGATTGTAATCAATGATTATTCATGATAATATGAGCACTTGTTCTGATTGGAATTGCAATATTGAAACCACTCCTAGGAAAAATAGTTCATTTGAGTCTCTCACCTATTGAAGTACAAATACTAATTCGGTTTTATGACATATTATTTAATTATTTTCAGTTCTTCATTTACATACTCATGTTTGTGATATAAATGTTTCTCAAGTATATACAACTCTGAGCTGATTATTTTGCATTCTCATTTTAATTCCCTTCCAGAATGAGGTTGCATAGGTCATGTTTAACCCTGATTTGACTGGTAACAGGAGGTATAATAAATGCTTAGATTTGTAGTGTAACACTCAAGAACTCCACCTGTAAATAAACAAGTACATTAAGGAATTACAAGGAATTGCCCAGTGATTCCTCATGTCTAAGGGACAAGTCAGGGTCTCACTTGTATTCTTCAGTAACTCTGACCCCCTGATTAAACCCATATTATTGGTAATTGTATGGGTTGAAGTTACTGTGAACAGGAAGGTCTACATACTGTGTGATGAAAACTATGTGACAGTTATTAATTTCCAAAACAACTTTGTATATACAGCAAGGTTTTCCTGTTCTATGATGGTGAACTGCAGACACACCTTGAAAAGGTATGTACATAGCCCTGAAAGGTTCCTGTCTTCTATGGGACTGTGCCTTGGGTAGACCGTGCCTTTATGTATGACTCGATAATTATGTCATTTAACCAGAGACCTGTGCAGAGTGAAACGTGTCCTATGAGACTCAGGGCATGTCTACACAAAATGGGCAGTCTTCTCTTGGTTGTCCTTTGATTGACCGGCTGTCCCCATTCATAAGGTGGAACTTTACCTTTGCAAATTTACCACCCCCTTCAGGAGACACTAACAGATCAATGTTGTCAATTGAGTTTTTGGAGCATTGGTACATTGCTTAACAAATGTCAAGTTAAATTACCCCTTTCCTTTGCTGTTGGCTATGGGCAGCATGTTTTGCAACAACTAAAACATTTCTAAATCTGTCTAAATTGTGTTGTTTGTGACAATTATTGTCATGTGCAATCCTACTTGCAATATTCTCCCTTCCACTGTTATACTGAAATAATTTTAAAATGTCCTGGAACAGGCATGAGAACTAATTAGAGTGCATGACCAAAAACAAAACTGTAGTCACACGGTTGGTAATACATTGAGTCCAGACACATGTCTGTGAACAAGGTGTGCTCCTTTCAAAAGAAGTGCTGAGAATTAATAACATTGAAAAATAAACTTGCCCAGATGGACCTTACTTTCTTCTGTAAAGCCAGGCCAGTGTTGAGCACATTTCTAGTTGTGTTATGTTATGTTATGTTATGTTATGTTATGTTATAGGGATTTGTAAAGCGCATGGCTACCTGAAGGACTCCCAGTGCTGAATGCAGTCCCTCAGAATACAGCCTGAGATTTAGAGTCTGAATAGCCAAGTCTTAAGCAGTCAACGAAAGGGAAGCTCATGGCTAGTCAGTCAAAGGTTGAGGGGAAGGGAATTCCATAGCCTACTTCCCAAATAAGCCATAGGGGCACCACCCTATCTAGCTTTTTTTATGGCTGGAAGTCTAGCTATTGCAGCCGATGAGGATCTAAGCTGTCTGGAAGGTGTGTAGAAGGAGGCTAATGTCCTTAGCAAAGTAGGGCCTCTATTGTATAGGGACCCATGAATATAGCACAGAGCTTTGAACTTTATGCGTTGTGCTGTGCAGTGAAGGGTGGAGATGGTCTCTTTGACGGACACATGTCTAAGTATGTATAGGGGAAGAAGAGCATCGGCGTTCTGGACCACCTGAAATTTTCTGCTTACATTCTTTGGCGAGCCGAGGTATAAGGCATTACCATAGTCTAGCTGGGATATAATAAGGGACTGAAGAATTAGTCTTTTGGCCACGAATGTTAAGATTCTGAAGACTTTCCTCAGAAGCCTAAGCAGACTAAAACAACTTGCGGATATCTTTTTTACATGATGGTGCATCGAAAGTTGCCGGTCTAGCCAGACTCCTAGACTCTTAGGGGGTCATTACGACCCGCGGTTGCTGGTATAGTGGAGGTATCACTGCCAACAGGCTGGCGGTACCTACCTCCACTATTATAACATTGGCGGTTTGGCCAAAGCCAAACCACCAATGTTCCACACCAACCGCCAGGCTGGAGACTTTAGTCTTCGGCTCAGCAGCCGTCACTAGGCTACCCATGGCATTATGACCACACCCACCACCATGGCTTCAGTGGTTTCTCTACCCCCACTGAAATCATGGTGGTAGGCACTATCAGTGCCATGGAAATCCTTCCCTGACACTGATAGGGGTCTCCCCCCCTCCCCAGAGTCTTCCCCCCTCCCTCCCCCTCCCTCTCCCGACCCCCGCACATTTACACACATACATGCACATACATACACACCCATACACACACACATACACACATTCACCCACGCATTCATACATTCATACTCACTCACAGCAACTCTCACGAACATACATCCAGACACACGTGCAATCTTACGACACAACATGCACGTACACTCATTCCCACTCATGCACACACACATTACACATGCATGCACGCATTCAAACACAGTCACACACACCTCCACTCACGCACACAACACCCCCCACCCACTCTCTGTCGGAGAACCCTACTTACCTGCTTGCAGGGGGTCCTCCGGCAGGAGATGGGACACGGCGCTGCTGCAAGCAGCAGCATCCGCGAGCAAAACACTGCCAGGCCGTATCATGGAACATGATATGGTAGGAGGTGTTTTACTGGCGTGGCGCTGCTGCTGGCAGCAGCGCCACCTTCCCTCCGTCCCCTGCCATGACCGTAGATGGAACTCCGCCAAGTTCTGGCAGAATTCCGGCTACGGTCATAATGCCATGGACGGTCTGTAGCCACGGCAACGGTATGTTGGCTGCCTTCGTGGTGGTGGTAGGCAGCATTTTCCGCCAAGGTCCTAATGAGGGCTTTAATGTTCTCTTTAGGAGGGGGCAGGTTCCTCATGGGATCAAAGGTAGAAGGATGCAGCCCTAGAGGGGAAGAGTGCCCTAGTATCATTATTTCGGTTTTATCTTAATTTAACTTCAGTTTGCATTCTGACATCCATCTGGTCACTGCCTGTATGCATGGTGTAAGAGCCGAGCCTTCAGAGTTACAGTTAGTAGATAAAGAGAATACCAACTGGGTGTCATCTGCATACAAAACGATTGAGAGGCCGAAGGGTTTCACGATCTCTGCCAATGGAGACATATATATATTGAACAACGTGGCGCTCAGGGAGGAGCCCTGAGGTATCCCACACTTGAATGATATACAATTTGATTTTAAAAAACGGTCTTGTACCTGGAAAGTCCTTCCCTCCATAAAGGCGAAAAGCCATCTCAAGGCACTACCTGTAATTCCAAGCTCCACCATTCTCGACAATGATGTGCTGTGATCAACTGTGTCAAAGGTGGCGCTCAGATCAAGAAGGATGACAGCTGTTGCATCACTTTCATCGAGGCGGTTTCTGGCCTCCTCTGTAACTGCTAACAGTGCAGACTCAGTGCTATGTAGAGGCCTAAAGCCCATTTGGGTGGGATGAAGAAGATTATTCTCTTCAAGAAAGTCTGAAAGCTGGGTGTTAACATGCTTTTCTATTATTTTGGAGACTGCAGATAGCAAGGAGATAGGTCTGTGATTGTTAAAGAGGGCTGCATCTAGATGGGGCTTTTTCAGAAGAGGCTTAACTATAGCTTGTTTCCAAAGTTCTGGGTCAAAGCTCTCTGTAAGGGAAGAGCGAGTACATAGGGAGGGGCTGGATTAAGGGGGAGGCTGATTTCAGTGTGGCTAATGAATTGGAGACCTGTTTTGCTGTAAGGAGAGAAAAGTGTGACAGGGAAATATTATGTGATATGTGCAGAGCTGTAGGATTAAAAGGAGGATTTAAATTTCCAGGTAAAGCCGAATATATGTTTGCTATCCTTTGTTGGAAAAATAGCACTAAATTGTTACTGTGCTCTTGGGAGGCCTCAAGGAGCTCATTCTGGGTATTGAGCTGTGACACCTCTTTAAGTATTTGAAAAATCTCCATAGGGGAATTTGAAGCCTGTTCAATTCCTGACGTATAATATGTCTATATATAATATTATGTCTAGCCATGCTTGGAAGCAGAAGCCTTGAGGATTGGCCCATAACTCCCCGAACAACTACACGATTCACAATGCAGTCCTTGCACTGCCATCACAAAGCACTTCTCACATTGCAGTGCTCCCACTGCACAACATGTCCTGCTCTTTCTTTGTGCTACTCACACTGAGATCGCAATGTCCTCCAATACTAACACTGCATTGCTCACTCCATTCACACTAGAAAGTTGGCATTGCCCCCATGATGCACCTTTATTGATTTTAAACATTTTGCCATTAACATCATGAACTGAAAATGCACACAGCAGTAAAACTTTAGAAATGGCAAGAAACCACATGGTGTTAGTTCATCAATTATGGAAATGTGAATAATCTGTGCATGAGAGATTCAAATCTTAAAAAGAGCTTTGATACTGTTAGCTAACAAATGTGGGATCTTGCAGCTACTTTCATGGGAATTGAAGGTATCTTTCCCAAAGACCTAAAATATGGGAATCCTTCCAGAAGATCTAAAAAAATACATACATATGCCCGTTATTGAAGAAAACAAACCTGGACTCGCATGACCCCAACAACTACTAACCGATTACAAATGGACCTTTCTTGGGCAAACTGATAGAAAGTGCAGCATTCACCCAAATGTCACAATTCATTGAAGATAACTCCATACTTTCAGACTACAAAACTGGATTCCACCCAGGAAGAGACACAGAATCTCCCCTCATTGCCATCTGGGAGGACCTTAAAAATCCAGTAGACCACAATGGAGTTGTTGCACTACTTCTCTTCGACCTCTCAGCTGCTTTTGACACAGTTGACCATAACACACTAAAACAAATGTTCAATGAAGCCGGCATGGAGAAGACTGCTCTCGACTGGATCCCATCATACCTTCAAAACAGAACACATGTCATCCATACCCCCTTTCTCATCCCACCCATACTTCAGAAAACCAGGGGTCTCACAAGGCTCAATCATCTCACACATGCTTTTCAATATCCACATGAAGTCAGTACCAGCATTGATCAATGAACTTCAGCTCACATGCTACAACTATGCCGATGACACACAAATATTCCTACCACTGAAATGCCCCAAAGACATTGAAAACTAAGAAATCTTAAGTTGTCTCAGAGTCATTGATCAGTGGAACACATGGAGCCATCTCAAACTGAATGCTTCCAAAACAGAAATACTCACATGTGGCAAATGGAAAAATTATGACCCACTCTGCACTTGACCTGACGATCTGGGACAACCTCCTAAAGCATCTAAGGAAGTAAGAAACCTTGGAATTACCATGGACTCCAAGTTACAATGAATGCCCAAGTGGACAAATTAGCAAGATCAAGCATCATCACCATTAAAACTCTGCCACACATCTTCTCCCACCTGGATTTCCACACAAGGTCCAGACTACTTTCTTTCTTGTACTGTCTAAACTGGATTATGCCAATGGCATCTACCATGGATCATCTCTATGTACTGTGAAAAAACTACACCGTATTCAGAACTCTGATGCCAGACTACTCCTACATGTGAAGCCACAAGCCCATGTCTCCCTTGCATTGAGTACCATACGTTGGTTACAGGTTGCCAGAAGATCCACCTTCAAGCTGCTTTGTATCACCCACAAGGCAATACATGGAACAGGACTGCTTTTCATCAGGAATAAAATTGCCAAATACATTCAACAATGGGACCTCCGTTCAAGATTGGCACCTCATCTCAAAATTCCACCATATAACAAAAAGGCAAAGGGTGGTACATATTTTTCGGTTCAAGCAGCCAAATTATGGAATTCCTTACCCGCAAATATAAGATCCATGGATAACTATCTTATCTTCAGAAGACTATTCATGAGTTGCCTCCTTCCTACATAACCACCATACTCAAACAGTAATATACTGCATCTCCCTGTGTATGTTAACGTTTATAATTTAATATGTATATATCTAGATTTGTGTATTTCCTTGTACACATATGTACAATACCTGATTTTTTTCTTAAAATATATACATACTAGTTAGGGATGCTTAACAAATGAATATATTATTTTTGGAGATATATTCACACCGCCAGGATGCTCCAAAAGCGGGCCCGATAAGCCAGAGGAGCACAGTACACACCACAAATTTCCAATGAAAATGCTAATTCGGGCTGCAGGTAAAGAGACATTTTACTTTAGAAATGATGCGTTGTGGCCGACCCGGCAGCCTTAATCACATGATTCAATATACCCATTCACCAAGTGAAATATCATCAGTAATCAAAAAAGGAAAACAAAGTGTAACACGCATATTAGGGTGTTATCATTCAGTGGACAAAAACAAATATATACTTTGTATAACAACATTGTAGTATGCATGTATCTCCAATATTTATGGTAAAAAAATGAGACTGTTCACAGCATAACAACTCAGATAACATTGGAGGCATTTCATCGACTGCATCATTGCTGGAAATAACGCATTGTAAATAATATAGTATACACACAAAGTTTTAGTTTTCACATATACAGCGACTCATTAAACTTTTCAAATCTAAATTTGTATAGTGCTCCCATTCTCATGTAAGCAACACAAGGGCGGATGCACCCATATGAGCCCTGAATACCAAAAGGGGTTGACAAACATGACATGGGCTCTAAAGTATCATCATTGAAAAGAGTATCTATGAGTGCAGAAGCACAAAAGTCAACAATTGCCATCTAGATGAAGATTCAATTAAACGCATGGCAAGTATGAACAGTGCAACACTGGTACAAATCCTGCCCAGGTGAGCTACTGAACTCCAACCAATATGAGGTAACTGGGTCGAGAACATCATACATTTTTTTAAATATATGTATACCAATTTTAAATAAAAAAATAAGAAACAGAGAGGGCCAAGTGTCCTGTTACCATTCATACAATCAAGCCCAAGTTGCCTAATACCCTTCACAGTAGATAAAGCAGCTCAAATACCTAACCTAAATGAAGATACTGTGATATTAAACCATCAGTCCCAACTCAGATTGAATATCCTCATCAAAATACAATAATCACAGCTCATACGAAAAGAAGACACCCCAAAAAACAAATGCAAAACCCACAACACAAAGACATTCATATCTTATCTGACATAAACTGCTGGATCCTTTGTAGGTGAAGAGAGGGTAGGGGATCCATCGAAATGTCAGGCAAATGAAAAAACCCTCCCTTTCCACGTGTGAAAAAGAAAGAGAAAATACAGTAAGACAAACATACAGATGCTTACACGGAAAGAGCAGAATACAAAACTTCAAAATATTTTACCTAAATGTAAGGCAGACAATAAAATGTTGATCTCAAATCAATTCATCTTATGAAGTGACATCAAAACATATAGGTCCTCATAGCAACATTGGCGGTAAATGCCGCCTACTGCTGTGCTGATGGTCGCCAACATACCATGACCGTGGCGGTATACCGCTACGAGTATTATGACCCACACTGAGGAATCCGCCACTATACAGACACCCACACAAGTCTGCCAGCCCAAAGGTCAGTGATAAACTGGCGGTACCAAAACCCATACCGTTCTGCTAACAGAAATATGCCCACAGCATCATGACCCACGAATCACTGGGGCGGACATTCAACCGCGGTAAACCATTGGCGGTACACTCCGCTGCGCTCAAAATACACACACACTAACAAAACTACACCACATTGGACAATTAAAACTACACACACCTGACACACATACACACATCACACCCACAAACTCAGACCACTATAAAACACACTCCCACAATAACCACAACCCCTTACAACGAAAAAGAATATTGACAACTGAGAGAGAGACAAGCCAGGAGCACCCACTGAATCTGAGCCACATAACACCATCACCCATACACCATCCACGCACCTCACAGCACACACCCCCACACACACCGCACACATCCTCGCACATACCACTCTCACTACGCCCATGGCACCACAAAGACACCCCAGGTTCTCAGAGGAGGAGCTAAGGGTCATGGTGGAGGAAATCATCCGGGTAGAGCCACAGCTATTTGGATCACAGGTGCAGCAGACGTCTTTTGCTAGGAAGATGGAGCTATGACGGAGACGTGGACAGGGTCGACGCTGTGGGACAGCACCCCAGAACAAGGGATGACATCAGGAAGAGGTGGAACGACCTACGGGGAAAGGTACGTTCCGTGGTTGCAAGACACTAGGTAGCTGTACAGGGGACTGGCAGTGGAGCCCTACCTCCTCCCCCACAACTAAAGTCTTGGCGATCATGCATCCTGAGGGCCTCACAGGAGTAGCAGGAGGGCTGGACTCTGGCAAGTCAAATCTTTACTACTATATCCCCCACCCTACCTGCATGCCATCACAAACTACTACCCCTACCCTCCCCCATCACTCCACCACCTCACATATACCCCACCATCACAACCCACCCATCCCAATACCAAGCCCTGCATGCAATACCAATGCATGACACCCATCACAGACCTGCATGGACACCCATCACCACAGCATGCACACTAGTAACAATCACTTAGCCAAACCAAGCACAACTCACACAAGCGTACGCTGCCTTGCTAATACCAACCATAGAGGGAAACATATCCATGCACAAGATGGCACACGCAGATACAATAACACTGCATTTACATCCCCACAGGACCCCCACTCAACATCACCGGAGAGGAGGTGCCAGTCACATCCAATCCCCCCACAGAAGAGGCCCACAGTGAAGACAGCAGCTCTGCATGCCTGGATCAAGATGACCAACCGGGCCCATCAGGGACCTCTGGACAGTCGTTTACCCTGCCACAGTCCCAATCCACCACAGAGCCTCCCCCGTCAGGAAACACCAGCACAGCACCCACCTAGCGGGGCCATACCTCTGTCCCCAGGAAACGTCAATCAGCAGTGTGTCCACCACTACAGGGACCCCAGGCAACACCACAAACCTAAGACAGAGACCTGGGGTCAGTGGGCACACGGTTCAGGGGACAGAGGCACAGGACAACAGGGAAGCTGGGAGGACTGCTGTGTAACAGGGGGAGGACAGACCCAGAGAACCCACTCTCCATGAGGCACTTGCAGGGATCCTAGGAGTATACCTCCATTCCCAGGAGACCATGGGACAGATACTGTACAAGTTGCAGGAGACCCAGTGGCTGCAGCAGGGACAGTGCCTGGGGATCAGGGAGGACCTGAAAGACATCCACACCACCCTGGTCACCACTGCAGGGGTTCTGGCAGACATAGCCAACACCATGAGGGAGGCAGTGGCACACCAATGGGCCCCTGACACTAGCCACACCGAAGAACAGCCCTCCACCTCTGCCGGCGCTAGTGGACGGTAGGCCCCGCCACAGGATCAACAGTCCACCAGCACCCCACCCCCATGCAGAAGGAGAACCACCCCGCAAAAGGCCCCCGCGATCCAGGCAGAAGCCAGAGAACATTGCCAAAACCCCCACCAGGAAATAAGACTCTCCTGATTGTCACCCTTCTGTCCCACTCTGTCACCCTGTCCACCTTGAACTGCCATTGCTCCCCTTCCCATGCACCCTTGGACATTGCATTGATACAAATAGACTGGACTGTACCCTGGACTTTCCTCCATCAGCAACCCAGCCCATTGCAATACCCCCTCCACTTATTAGCACCTAAATAAACACCCTTGCAAACTAATTCAAGTATTTAGTCTGTCAATTGTTTTACATATGTATTAGTTTAACAGACTGTAAACTTTGCCATTGAAATGTACTGTAATATTTACATATGTATGACCTGTAGTGGGCAGCAGTAAACACACCAGGAGCCAGAGTGGGGCACAGAGATCTGAAAATAGAGATGTCAAAGAGTACAGTAAGTGGCCATAGACATAGGGAAATCAGGCTGCTATGTTCAATCTCAAACACAAAACTGCAATGGAAGGTGAAGTTGCAGTGTCTTACCTGTGTGTCACTGGAGGTACTGTTGAATGAGTGTACTTCTGTTGTACACATGTTCTTCCTCTGCCTCCTTTTCGTCATTGTCCACAGGTTCCACCGCTGCCACAAGACCAGCTCCAGGCTCATCCTCCTGCAGAAAAGGCACCTGGCATCTCAAGGCCAGGTTGTGCAGCATGCAACATGCAATGATGATCTGGCACACCTTCTTGGGTAAGTAGTACAGGGATCCACCTGTCAGATGGAGGCACCGGAATCTGCCCTTCAGGAGGCCAAAGGTGCGCTAAATTATCCTCCTTGTTTGCCCATTTACCTCATTGTAACGTTCCTCTGCCCTTGTCCTGGCATTCTGCACTGGGATCAGTAGCAATGAGAGGTTGGGGTAACCAGAGTCACCTGTAAATATTGAGGGATACCTGTTAGCCACACACTCACCCTTAGGGCCAAACCCACACCCATATACCTACATCAGGTGGGTGGGGACCATGGGATCACCTATTAGCCACACCCGGTGCCTCTGGAGTTGTGACATCTCATATGGAATGGTAATATTCCTCAAGATAAAGGCATCATGCACAGAGCCAGGATACTTGGCATTCACAACAGAGATTTACTGGTCCGCCAAACACCCCATCTGCACATTTAGAGAGTGAAAGCTTTTTCTATTCCTGAACACTTGTTCATTTCTCCGGGGGGGGCGCAAATGCTATATGTGTACCATCAATTCCACCAATGATGTTGGGGATACATCCAGGGCATAAAAGTCAGCCGTCACTGTGGCCAAATCCTCCACCTGGGGGAATATGATGTAGCTGCGCATGTGTTTCGGCAGGGCAGACAACACTCTGGTCAGCACTCTGGAGAACATTGGCTGAGACATCCCTGATGCCATGGCCACTTTTGCTTGGAAGGAACCACTTGCCAGGAAATGGAGTACTGACAGGACCTGCACTGGAGGGGGGATACCTGTGGGGTGGCGGATAGCTGAAATCAGGTCTGGCTCCAATTGGGCACACAGTTCTTGGATTGTGGCCCTATCAAGTCTGTAGGTCAGGATAATGTGCCTGTCCTCCATTGTTGCCAGGTCCACCAGGGGTCTGTACACAGGGAGATGTCTCCATCTCCTATTCATCCTCAGCAGTTGAACTCTAGGGTGAAAAAGGGTGAGCAGAGGGTCAAATTCACACATATGTGAAAATAAAAATGCATTTATTCCTTTACAGAAACAGTATGTGAATTTGAGAGTCAGTTGATGTGCCAATGTCTGCTGTGATGCAGTTAGATGCCATGGCCTGTGCCCCCCTGAAATGGTGGCTGCCTGACCTGTGAGGAGAAACAAGTGGAAATGAGGTAATTCGGCAGGCGTTGTGCGCCATTGCGTCGGCGGTCGACGACCGCTGCGCAAATTCGCATCGGATATCATTGGTCTCTATGGGTTCCAGGAGCCAATGGCGATATACGCTGGCGATGATGGTATGCACCGCCGTGGACGTGACGGCCATTTTCTATCTGTTCACTCACTTGCTATCTGACCCTCAACAGGAGAGGACCTACACTGCAAGTGCTGCTGTGACCTGTGTCTAGAAGTGACAATGGCTTGAATGTCTGGGGAAAGGGCCACCACCTTCACTTCAGAGGAGTTGGAGAGACTGGTGGATGGGGTCCTACCCCAGTACACTTTACTCTATGGTCCTCCAGACAAACAGGTAAGTACACTGTGAGCATGATGCGTGGGCCATGAATATATGGATTGCTGTGTGTGTAAGCCTTGTGTGTGGGGGGCTGATGTGTCCTGGGCATAGTGCTGCATGTCTGGTGGTCAATGTCTGTGCATAAGGGGATGGGATGGATATTGTGGGCTATGAGTGTAACAGTCTGGACGGTACGAATAATCCCTTTTTCTATGCATATTTTCCTGCAGGTCAGCGCCCATCAGAAAAAGGGTATTTGGCGTGCCATCGCCAAGGAGGTGCGGACCCTGGGGGTCTTTGACAGGCTGAGCGCCCACTGCCGCAAACCGTGGGAGGACCTGCACCGCTGGGCAATGAAGAGGGCTGAGGCTGGCCTCCCAATGAGGAAGGGGTCTCCCCTGTATCCTGCAGGAGCTGGGTGAGTACTGTTAATTGTTCCTTTTGTGGGGGGGTGACATATGTTCCTGCTGGTAGAGTGAAATGTAGTTAACTGGGCACAACAGGGTAACAAATGGCCAATGCTCTGATCCTGAGCTGAGCCAGATAATTATGCCAGCTCTGGATGACCCATAAGGTATACAGATATCATTTTGGAAATTAAAGAATTGATCTTCCCACAGAGATTCCACCCCAATTCAAGACATCAATGGTCTCTTTAGGCCGAAGGGAAAGAAAACTGCAGTCTAAGGGAGTTCTCTCACTATGTCTATGATAAAGTGTCACTATAGAGAAAACAGTAAATCACACTCTGGACTTCACCACAAAAAAGACTTTGCTTTGCTTCTAGAGATTCAGGGGTAGGTTCCTTGTAAGCAACAGGTACAAAGGAGCTACGAACAGTCCACTGCATCATGTCCTGCAAAAAGAGCCCAGCTGAGCGGTGTCCAGTGCATTTTTCTGATATGACCAGGTGCATTGTGGGAATTGTAGTCCCAACTACGAAGGAGCAACACAGAGCTTCCGGAACATTGAATTGTGGTTATGGAAACTTCAAGAATGCTAAAGACCTTCTAGAAGAAGATGTGGAGATTTGGAGACATTTGGAGGATTTTTTGAAAAAAGCTCGGTAAGGTGACCAAGCCGGTGATGTCGAACAGCAACTCAGCCTCAATTTCAGGTTTGCCTTTGTGATGATCTGGAGCTTTGTGCCTTCAATGAGATTTCGAGGTGTTGACTGAGGCATCGCGCTGAGCCAAGCCACCATCATCAAACTGCAGGACAGCCTGAGGAGGAGACCCATTTGACGTTGAGCGAAAAAGCACCAAAATAAAGACTAAGGTCCTCATTACAGGTTTGGTGGTCCTAGGACCACCAAACTCATAGTGGTAGTCGGACCCCAGCAAACCTGGTGGTTCCACCGCCAGATTATGATCCTAGTGGTCAGACCACAAGGAGACCACCGTGTCTGCTGGGAACAGGGATCCTAACGGGTTGGCGGTGGTCAAAATCATGGTCAGCCACAACAATCCTGAGTCTTTCCATGGCGGGGTCCCGCTGCCGGCACCCTGATGATGCGCACTGTGTGCTATGGCAGACAGTGCGCATTCCCATTGTGCTGTGTGCCACGACATTGGCCTCAGCTCCTTGAGGGAGCCAATTCCAATGCCACCCCACTGTTTCCTCCAGACTGACCGGTAGAAACATCATAATACAACGTTACTGCTAGTCAGTCCGGTGGAAACATCGTAATTGAAGTTGGATTTGGGTTGTGGTGGTTCAACCGCCCAACTCATAAGCAGGCCCAAAGTCTGAAGGTAAAATTTTGTTCAAGGCCTACCACTCAGCATATCCAACGTGGGCTCCATTGCGGTCGGCCTCAAACTTTGACTTTGACCCGTCAGACATGACCAGGTGGCCACGGTTGGAGCCTTTTGCTTCCAAACGCAAGACAGCAAATTCTTTGATTGAATCTTTTAAAAATCATATCTCTGGTTCACTACATTGGATTTTTGTCATGTTGGTGTCTTTTTAAAAATAAAAGTATTCCCTATTGTAAAGTGGTGTTGGATATTTAATGTGTGTTGTGTCTTTCTTATTTACTAGATGTGTTGATATTAAATGCTTCCTTCTTCTGAGTTAAGCCTAACTGCTTGTATGCCAAGCTACCAAGGGCTGCACATTGAGAACTTGACTAGACCTTTATGTAATTTGTGATTGTTGCTTAATTGCTAAGTGTAGGTACCTACCTGCCCTTTCTAATTAACCATTCTCCAACAATATATACATAAATGATAGATAGATAGATAGATAGATAGATAGATAGATAGATAGATAGATAGATAGATAGATAGATAGATAGATAGAAAGTTGAAGGTAAGTTATAGGCAGGAAAACGTTATTTATGTTAGGCATACAAACCCAACTTAACCCCTTGGGTCCCATGGACAAGGTGGTTAAGTTCGCTGCTGTGGCGCTCAGGCGCCAGGGATGTAACCACCTCGTCCAGCAATGGGCCCCTGGGGGAAGTGCTACTGCTCCCCACAAGGGCCTTGCACCCCCTCCCATGTGCAGGGATGGAAGGGGAATGGCTTCCCCTTCCACCTCAGCCCCCCACCAACCCGCCCATTGACGTCTGATGACATCAGCACACGATCGCATGCTGACCTCATTAGAGGTCGCCTCCAGCTCAGCTTCCAACGTGACTGAGGAGAAAAAGATTAATTTCTCCTCGGTGCAGGGGCAGGGGAGGTCAGAGAGGCATGAAAAGTGAAGGAAAGGCTTTTCCTTCCCTTTTCATGTTTTTCTGAGCATTCCTGCAGCACGATCGCATAGCGATCGTGCTGCAGGAATGCCCACTCGACACTAGGTAGTTTGCTCTTTTTGTTCAAATGTTATAAGGGGAGCGACCCCTTTGGCAAGGGTTACTTCCCAGGGGACAATTTATCAATTAGGCCAAGCCACTAGACACCAGGGATTTTTTTTTTCGTTTACATTGATAAGGGGAGCAACCCCTTAGGCAAGGGTTGCTCCACTGGGGAGAAAATTGTATTTAGGCTATTTTTGCCCCCCTTGGGGGCAGATCAGCCTATTTTGATTAGGCCAATCTGTCCCCAAGAGGGGCAGAAATCAAAAGACACCAGGGATTTTGTTTTTTGCGACGATTTAAAAAAAGGGGAGCAACCCCTTCGGCAAGGGTCACTACCCTGGGGGGGAGGGGATTTATTTAAGGCCATTTCTGCCCCCCCCCCCCTTGGGGCAGATCAGCCTATTTTAATTAGGCTGATCTGCCCCCAAGGGGAGCAGAAACCTCTAGGCACCAGGGATTTTTTCTTTTTTTTTCACAATTGGGGAGCGACCCCTTGGGCAAGGGTTGCGCCCCTGGTGGGGATGGGGTTCATTTTAGGCCATTTCTGCCCAACTTGGGGGCAGATCAGCCTATTTTTCTTAGGCCAACCTGCCCCCAAGGGGGGCAGAAACTACTAGACACCAGGGATTTATTTTTTGTGCCAATTTCACGTAAGGGGAGAGACCCCTTAGGCAAGGGTTGCTCCCCTGCGGGACAAATGTATTTTGGGATTTTTCTGCTCCCCCTGAGGGCAGATTGGCCTATTTTTGTAAGGCTCATCTGACCCCCAGGGGGGGCAGAAAGCCCACCACACACCAGGTAAGATTTTTTTTCAAAAAAAGAGGGTGGGGGAATGGCCATACTTCTCCCCAATAGGGACAAAGTTTTTCCACCCACCGGTGGGGCAATTACTCCTGATCTACTCTCTGGGGGGGAGGGGTAGAAAGCCTACTAGATGCCAGGGAATTAAATATATATATACATATAGTGGGGTGGTGGCTACTGTCGTGTAGCCATTTTAGTTATAGCTTCATACATTTTATTTTAGCGAACTATGCCTGCTGCTGTGCACTTTAACCTAGATATATTTTATTCAGCTTAATTTATTATTTTAACATAGCCACATTTGCGGTCTTGTTTTATTTTCTCTATCTAGCTGTTCTTTGCCTAGGCCAGCACTGCGTTCTTAAACAAAATATTTCTTTCACTCTGTGCTTTTCTCAAGGCTGCAGCAAGATAGGTTGCTGGCAAACATGATAACGCTTTGCCTCTAGTGTTCATAGAAACATACACACTCTTATGTACGGATCCTGTCTTAGAACATTAGCTGTTTTATTATGAAAACACTAATTTGACCCATGTACGTTAAAAGGAGATTCCAGCCAGATGACCACGACTGTATGCCGATTGCTGAGTGCTTTGCTACAGCTGCTTATGTAGACTACAGGCCTCTTGCTCGGGTATGAGGGATGATGTCTTCCCAGGGGAACCTGAAGGCAGAACTAGAGCTTAATATGCTGTGCTCTAAGATAGCCTTGGTAGTAGCTATTTTAATTAATCTAGTGACAATATGGTAGCGTTAATTTTATGCTTTACTCTCCTTGTCACAATTTTAATCCTGTCCTGCTTTTCCGTCCTAGTTATTGCAGTCCATGCTTTATTATCTAAGATGCAGTTGCTTCAATAAAACCTTATTGAAATATATTCTGCCTCTGATTTTCTTTGTATAAGACAGACTAATGTAACTAAGAGAAACGGATGTGATCTGAGTGACCACGATTTTCCTGAGGAGTCATTTGTGTTATATGCTCAGTTGGCCAATCATCCCTGCTCTGTGGTGGACATGAGGCACTGCTAGTCAGCCAGAGCAAAACCCAGATTAGGCCAACAGGTGTCACCTGTAGTGGGTTCAGACTCAGTCCCCCACAGTGTAAGTGATTCTGCCACCCAAAACCAGTAGTCTCATTAGGATAATGAGAGCCTACATGACACTACCAACCAGTCTTTCAACTCTCCCCCGCACACTAAAACATCTTATCCCACAGCAAGCAAGAGGCATTTTTATTTTGGGTTTTGGTTTTTCATTTGGACCATGATAGCTTGTCTAACTCTCAAAATTGTCCCACTTGGAATGGTGAGGGCTGCAATTTTTAGACTTTCGGGCGCTGCCTTGTAGACAAATCTACGAGACCTAGGCACAACTGAAAACTAAACATCTGGGGGAGTCGAGGGTGGTGTGCTTCACATGCACCCGCACCATTTTCTTACCCGCAAAGCCTGCAAACCTCCAACTTGGTTGGAAATCATACATTTTCCCACATTTGTGTGATGGAACCTTCCGGAATCTGCATGAATCCACAAAATTCCCACCACCCAGCATTGTCGCATCTATACCAATAAACATTCTGCCCCACTTGTCAGAAAGTTTTTTTTTCCAACTGCCCTTTTGGACCCGCTTTGGTTCCCTCTCCCTTTCGACATGTTTTGGCTCTTCCCTTTCACAGGCACTTGGCCCACCTACTCAAATGAGGTATCATTTTTACCAGGAGACTGAGGGGAATGTTGAGTGGTAAGAAATTTGCACCAGTGTTGTGATCCCACACAGAAATGTGGGGAAAATGTGATTTTGTAGCTAAATTTGAGGTTTGCTGAGGATTCTGGGTAAGAAAACACTGGTGGATCCATGCAAGTCACTCCTCCCTGGACTCCCTCAGGTGTCTAGTTTTCAGAAATGTTTGGGGTTAGTAGGTTTCCCTATATGGCTGCTGAGCCCTGGACAAAAAAAGCAGGTCCCCCCCACAGGTAGTTTTGTATTTTATAATTTTGATGTGTCCACATAGTGTTTTGGGGCATTTCCTTTTGTGGGCA
Organism: Pleurodeles waltl; assembly: GCF_031143425.1. Lineage (NCBI taxonomy): Eukaryota > Metazoa > Chordata > Amphibia > Caudata > Salamandridae > Pleurodeles > Pleurodeles waltl. Next base: position 144,583,311 of record NC_090440.1, read on the forward strand.
CTAGGCCTACCCACACAAGTGAGGTACTATTTTTATCAGGAGACTTAAGGGAGTGCTAGGTGGAAGGAAATGTGTGGCTCCTCTCAGATCCTAGAACGTTCTATCACCGGAATGTGATGGAAAAGTAGATTTGTTTGTCACATTTTTAGGTTTGCAAAGGATTCTGGGTAACAGAACCTGGTGAGAGCCCCACAAGTCACTTGGATTCCCCTAGGTGCCTAACCTTAAAAGATGCACAGGTTTGGTAGGTTTTCTTAGGTGCCAGCTGAGCTAGAGGCCAAAATTCACAGCTAGGCACTTTGCAAAAAACAGGTCTGTTTTCTTTGGGAAAATGTGATGTGTCCATGTTGTGTTTTGGGGCATTTCCTGTTGTGGGTACTAGGCCTACCCTAGTGAGGTACCTTTTTTATCAGGAGACTTGGGGGAACACAGAATAGCAGAACAAGTGTTATTGCCCCTTGTCTTTCTCTCCATGTTTTCCTTCCAAATGTAAGACAATGTGTAAAAAAGACATCTATGTGAAAAATTCCCTGTAATTCACATGCTAGTATGGGCACCCCCGGAATTTAGAGATGTGCAAATAACCACTGCTTCTCAACACCTTATCATGTGCTCATTTTGGAAATTCAAAGGTTTCCTTGATACCTATTTTATACTCTTTATATTTCACCAAATGAATTGCTGTATACCCGGTATACAATGAAAACCCATTGCAAGGTGTAGCTCCTTTATTGGCTCTGGGTACCTAGGGTACTTGATGAGCCTAAAAGCCCAATATATCCCTGCAACCAGAGTCCAGCAGATGTAACGGTATATTACTTTTGAATTCTGACCTCACAGGAAAAAGTTACAGAGTAAAACGTGGAGAACAATTGCTTTTTTTCACCTCAATTTCCATATTTTTATTATTTCAGCTGTTATTTTCTGTACGAAAACCTTATGAGATATGCACAAATCACCCCTTGGTGAATTCAGAATTTTGTCTACATTCCAGAAATGCTTAGCTTTCCGGGATTCAGCATTGGTTTCACACCCATTTATGTCACTAACTGGAAGCAGGCTAAAAGCACAAACAATAGTAAAAATGGGGTATATCCCAGTAAAATGCCAACATTGTGTTGAAAAATGTGATTTTCTCATTCTAGTCTGCCTGTTCCTGAAAGCTGTGAAGATGGTGATTTTAGCACCACAAACCCTTTGTTGATGCCATTTTCAGAGAAAAAAAGCAGAAGCCTTCTTCTGCAGCCCTTTCTTTCCCATTTTTTAAAACACATTAATTGCTGTGTTTAGGCTAATTTCTTTGTCTCCTTCAGGGCAACCCACAAACCCAGGGTACATCTGGAATCCCTAGGATGTTGGAAAAAAAGGATGCAAATTTGGGGTGGGTAGCTTATGTGGACAAAAAGTTAGGAGGGCCTAAGCGCGAACTGCCCCAAATAGCAAAAAAAAGGCCTGGCACCTGAGGAGGAAAAGGCCTGGCAGTGAAGGGGTTAAACTGCACAAACATTAGAAATAATAAAGTTATAGCTCTCTCTTAAATTCATGATTTACACACCACTTACACATCTGTTTATTTCTTATATGTGACAAATCCAACTTAAACTAGACACACATTACAAATTTTAAACGTAAAGTTATGTTTTATATTTATCATTGATAAACCACTTTCAAAGTATTTATAACTCACATTTATGCTTAGGAACCACCTTTAAATTAATATAACTCATGCAACTCCCTACAACTCAGTGGTCACACTACATTAACTATAAATTGCCTCTTCTTCATGCACTAACAACATTTTTGACATCAGAAATCAGATCATTTTCCAGAATACAGTGCATGGTACAGTGGTGAGTTATAATGGCGTGCTATAGATTGGAGTACCATACACTGGAATAATAGACACTCCAGTAGTGTACCATGAGGTGTGCCATTGCCAAAAAGTACATGTTTTCACAGCAGGAGTACATAATATCGACAGCAGGAGCATCGCTGGAGACTTAGTCCCAGTGCTAGAGAGAAAATTAACCTAAAATTGGCTTTAAATAACTACAAAGAGGCTTGTTTTATGGCTAAATCAGATTACTACACTTTAAGAATTAGAGAGGCGGCCAATTCCTCTAGAGAGTTGTTTAGAGTTATTACCGTCCTTAGCACTCCCCTTGGTACACCTGAGTTGGAGAACTCTCAAGACTTCTGCAACAAAATAGCTACATTTTTTAAAAGCTAAATTTTAAACATTTATTCTAGCTTTATTTTGGACAAGGATCCGGGGAACTCTTTCCCTATGGATGCTACGTCGATGTCCTCCTCTGTTTCACTCACTGCCACCCTCGATAATCCTCGTCCACTTTCAAAGTTCAAAACTCCATCTCAGGATGCAATCTGTAAGTTGCTCCACGAATGTAAATCAGGCTCCCCGTTAGATCCCTGCCCCCCTGCTATTCTTCAATTGGTCCCTGAGTTGGTGGCATCTGCGTTAGTCCCCATCTTTCAGGAGGTCCTTTCTACCAGCATATACCCAACTGCATGGAAAGAGACTATCATAATCCCCCTAAAAAATAAGAAAATTGGAAAGAATGATGACTTAACTAATTTTCACCCAATAGCTTTGCTTCCTTTTCTGTCTAAAATCTTTGAAAAGTATATTAATAAAGAACTGGTCAATTTCTTGCTAAACTCAGGGGGCTTAGATGTCTCTCAACATGGATTCCGGAAATCCCACAGTGCTGAATCTGCTCTCATTTCTTCATCAGATACTATTCGCAGACTGGTAGATGAGGGCCAGGGTGTTAGAACATCTATATCAATTAGGTGTCAGGGATCAAGCCCTTAAGCTCATCGAATCCTTTCTAAACAATAGGTGGTTTACGGTAAGCAGTGGAGATTTCAGATCCCCTGCTTATCTTTTGCCATGTGGGGTTCCGCAGGGCTCGTCGCTCAGCCCTACTTTATTTAATGTTTACGAGGCCCCTTTGGCAGAACTAATTCGCTCGTTTGGCTTCATTCCGACCTCCTACGCAGATGATACACAACTTATAATTCCTATCAATAAAGACGTTGAGGAAGTTGCGGCTCGTTTTAACGCTTGTGTGTTAGCGGTAAATAGTAGGATGAAGGCCAACTGGCTAAAATTGAACTGTGAAAAAACTGAGATTCTCTGCTTTGGGATAAGCAGGGAACAGTGGTCTTCTAGCTGGTGGAACAACTCCTACTCTGGGTTCCCCCTCAAGGAATCTAGGACTACTTTTTGACAACCATTTATCTTTTAAACCCCAGGTCAATCAGACCGTTAAAACCTGCATGTGGATTTTGAAGAAATTGAAGAACATTTTTCCCTATATTCTAAAACAATGGAGAATTACAGCTACTTTGGCCCTTGTCCTGTTCAGATTGGATTACGGTAATGCTGTGTTGCTCAATCTGCACAAAGGATCTCTTAATAAACTGCAGCTGATGCAGAACACAGCTGCTAGAATGTTACTGAACCTTCCACGATCGGCTTCTGCTAAGGAGAGCCTTAAATGTCTACACTGGCTTCTGGTAGCCCAACAAATTTATTTTAAAACCCTTTGTATTACCCATAAAGCCGCCCACGGGATTGGACCTAAGTATTTGATGGCCAAATTACAGTGGTACAGACCTAAAAGACTGTTGCGTTCTGTCAGCACTCATCAAATTCAAGTCCCCCGCACTAAGAAGGTGAAGTGGGGTTACAAAGCCTTTACTATCATGGCTGCAAAGATTTGGAACTCACTCCAGCTGGATCTTAGGAGGGAGCACAACTACCTTACTTTTAGGAAACGGGTTAAGACCTGGCTTTTCCCAAGATAAGTCTGGACCCTGGTTCTTTTTTTTTTTCTTGCAGAGATTGCACAACCTTACCTCAGTCAGCGCTTTGATGCCTCAGGCCGGAATGCGCTTTACAAATACACTATACATACATATTGGAATAGCATAAAGTGGAATTGTGCACAGTGGAATAGCATATAGTTACGAGCAGTATATTGCAGGTGTGGCCAGAAAGTGCCATACACAAAAGTATAATAGAATACAGTGGTAAACAGTAAATAGTGTAGAGTATAGTGGTGTAGACAGCAGCAATGTACGGTTGAGTTCAGTGGAGTAGAGTGAAGTAACATACAGAGGATTTGCATACAATGTAGTGGAGTATACTGGAGTGTCATAAAGTGGAGTGGCATGCTGTAAATAGTGTAGAGTGGAGTGGTGTGGAGTAAAGTCAACTATTATACAGTGGAGTGGTGTAAAGTGGAGTTTGTAAATTAAAGGAAACGTACCACTAAACCATGTGAAAAGATGGCAATGTTACATCTCCAAAATATATATATGTTATCTTTCTGTTGTATATGTAGTTAATGTAAGTAATGGTAACCTTATAAGGGGTATAAAATGTAGTTATATGATGTTCTATGGTATACTGTGATAAGTTCATGGTACACTATGGTACATGGGGCTTAGAACTGGTTATGTGATTGTTTGATGGCTGTGCTTACCAATGGTAACAATTAGCCATGTAGTTGTGTCGCAAATTTGCATTATTGTAGTGTCAGCGGTTCCCTGACTTCTGGCTTTGGAGCTACATATAGTTAAGTATTATGTTTAATTGTTGTTGACATCCTATTGCCACTTTATTTATTTAAGAGGTTACCTTTCTTCTTTATAACTTTGCATATATTATCAACCTATATATGTTTAGAAACTTTGGACCTGATCTAGATTTTGACGGAAGGGTTACTCCATCACAACATTGACGGAGTTTGCATCCACCACAATATAAATCCCAAAGGGATATATTTTGGCTGATCTGATATCTTTCAACATTGCAATGGAGTAATCCGCCTGCCAAAATCTAAATCAGTCCCTTCATCCCTTAAAAACTTTGGACTCATTTCACAAATGTGCGCTAAATTTAGCGCACATCTTTCACCTGTTTTACTGTGGAAGGAGCAAATGTTGTGCGGAGTTTGGGAAAGGTGTTTCAAAGAAAAAAAGGAGTCGCAAAACTTGCTTAAATTCAATGCATTTTACATACAGTTTTGTATTTTGTGTTGAGTGAAAACGGTCACTCTTATTTTGTTAAAATTTCGCAGGATTACATAATATTGTGAACAGATGATTATTTTGTGTAGCGCAGGTAACTAATGTAACTATTTTATACGTTTTATGTATTTAAACTTAGTGATATCTGTTGTTGCGGTATTTTAGCAAAATGCAGGGGCAAATTTCATAGTACCATGGTATATAGTAAACACAAGTCATGAGCTGATTGACTAATCACTGGATTTACAAAAGTTAAAAGCAGCTATGTCGTTTTTACACTTTGTCCATGTTCTGCATTGCACCTTCCGATGTAGGTAAGTATTACGTTTAGTTTTGGTATTTTGACAGAACTAGACCCACTTTAGTCAAGTGGTAGTAGGTAGAGCTAAATACTTATGTTTCTATATATTTTTTCAAAAAATACAGAGTAGCATAGTATTACTGGGGTACCCCAAAAACATTTTTGTAAGAAAAACATTTTTGTTTATACATTTCTATAATTGTTTATAGCAGTGTATGGGGAACTGTGTTTTTTCTAAAGTATCACAGTATTTTTTACTAATTAACACTTTATTCTGTACACTTTTTTCATATATTTAAATATGTAAAAAATTTAAAATACACTTTAGCACACTATATTTATAAAATTGAGTGTCTTTAGGTGTATTTCCATTTTGTGTGGTACCACCGTAGTACGAAATCAGAGAAAGCACAACATACGGACCAAAATCTGGCTTCCTGCCAAATCTGGTGTACTTCCATTCAGTTGTAGTTGCTGTAGCCCACCTTAAACTGAAAGACTATGGAAAATGTATAGTGATTTTGGGACTACTTTGTATTTTGGGAAGTCAAACAGAGCCAGAGTTATTAGCAAACCAAAAAAACGCTCTTTCTATGGAAAAGCAGACCGAAATATAACTACCTAGTGGTGAGAGTGAGAAAGACAGAAACCGAGAAAAAAAGAGAAAGATAGAGAGAGAGAGAGAGAGAGAGAGATAGAGAGAAGAGAGAGAAAGAGAGAGAGGAAAGCAGGTCTGGTTTAAACATTTTGTCAATTCTCCTTTTTGTTGCCCATCTGGTCATGCTTTCAAGCACATTTTTGTCTATCAACATGAACTAGGTGAGGATGTGAAGCATAATAATAACCACTGATATGCAAGGGGATAAGAAGTGGCAATCATCATTGAAAAAACATGCATGGCACACTCCTGGTCTATTAAAAGTAAACAGAAATTGTCATAGAGTTTTGTGCTGCTGATTCATAAACGCGTATTTATATATATTTATATATATATATATAGAGAGAGAGAGATAGAGAGAGAAATTTGACGTCTGCACATTCATGGCCACGCATGTGCCAAGGGCTTCGGACCTTTTCTATTTTATTTGCAATGCCTGTTTGAGAATTTCAACAAAACTATCTATTTCTGGAATGTAGGTCACAGAAGCCAATGTTAGCAAAAGAGATTAGCGTTCTGAAAATTCCACTGCTGTTTCTTGAAAGAACGGTGGCACTACATTGCGTTTTATCAGATTATCCTGCCAGCATTTAAAATATGCCATGTCATAAAATAAATGTAGACAGTGTACTACGGTTCAGTTACATAAATGAAAGGTATATTGTGCAGACATAGTTTTGGAGAAAAAAAAATTCTACTTGAAAGCATATTCAGGGACATTTTCAAATAACTTTTTGTGTGCAAATACGTCTTCTTGAACAGAATTCTAACTAGTCATCACAAGTGAGGAACATTAACATGTTACTAAGGCAAGACAGGGGGCGTTGCAGGAAGACTGCCAATCAGGTGGGTGATCTCCAATTCCGCCCCTGCCAATCACTCGCCAAACACTTCCTATTTTAGAATCGAATGACGGACCTATCTGCATATTTTGAAGCAGCAGAGGATAGGGTGGCAACACGACCCATCAGCTCATGTTTAAACGAGTCACATGTCTCCCTCTCTCCTTGGTTCAAAGTCTCCTTAGGATTTTTCCCACATACATAGCCTGATGATGGAGGAACCCTTGAATTCCTTGAACCTTCGGGAGTCAGGTCCTGTCTGCAGGGCCGGTGCTCGGCTTGGGCAGTGTGGGCAGCTGCCCATGGCCTGCACTCAGGTCGAAAACAGGAGGCTCCACTTCTGTGTGAAATTCCACAATATTAGTCAGCCCACTTGCTCCTCCAGCCTCCCACCCCGCCATCAGATAACATTTCAAATGTATTATTTAAGGGAGGTGTCTTGATCTCCCTGGTCTAAGGGTATGGTGGCATTTTTGGGGGTGTAAGGGCGGAGGAAGGTGGGGAAGTTGGCAGCAGCAAAGCCAACAGCTGTGTTGGCTCATAACCTCAGGGGCAGGTGGCACCTCTAAAAAATGTGCCCTGAGGCTTGCCTGCCCTTTCTGTTTTGTGTTGAAAGGCAACAAAAGGACCCTTTTTGTTTCAAGGGCCAGCCAGACATTATCAGGTGAGGAGAGGTGGGTTGGGGGAGTAACCTAAAAAGAGTGTCAGGACAGAGTTCAGCAAAGCATACACCCCTGGACCTTGAAGCGCTGCATCAGGCTCCAATGTCGCGGTATGAGGCCCCCTTCCCTGGGCCTTGCAGTCATTATTCAGTGTTGTGAGGCCCAGGGAATTAGGCCCTTTCTTTGGCTTCAGCCCTACACCATTACTGTGAAGCCCAGGGGATGAACCTCCAGCACATGTAGTAGTTTAATGGCGATCAATAAGTATTGTCATCTGTTCTAAATCATGTGATTCTGGGTAAATCATGAAACCTCCACATGCCTCAAAAAATCCGACCTTACGTTATGTAATTGGGACAAGTGTAAAGTCGTCCGTAAGCCCTTGGCCTGCGGTTGTGCTATATAAAACTTCAAAAATGCAATCACAGGTTGGATGGATGGGTGCTAGTGTGGATCAAAGCGTGGATGGCTAAGTAAAAGGGTGCATAGATGAATGAGTGAAAGGCAGGATGCATGGATGGGGTGAAAGGGTGGATGGATGAGTGAAATGATGGATAGATGGATGAGTGAAAGGGTGAATGGATGGAAGGACAAATAAAGGAGTGCAAGTGAGGATGGATGAGTGAAAGGGAGATAGGTGAACAAAAGGAGGGATGGATGGATAAAAGGGTGAATGGATGCACGAGTGAAAGTGTTGATGGATGAGTGAGTGAAAGGAGGGATGAATGAGTGAGTGGAATGAGTGAGTGAAAAGATAGATGGGAGAATGGGCGGATGAATGGGAGGGTGGATGGATTAGTGAAAGGATTGGTAGCTGGGTGAAAGGGTAGATGGATGGATGTGCAAATCGATGGATAGATGAGTGAAAGTATGGATGCATGAGTTAAAGGACTGAGGGTGGATGTGTGAAAGAATGGATAGATGAGTGAAAGGGAGGTTGAGGGATGGAAGAAAGGATAAATGGATGAGTGAAAGGGTGAATGGATGGGCAGATGAGTGTTTGAGTCTACGAGTAAGTGAGAGGATGAGTGAATGGGTGAAAAGGCACATGGATGGATTGATTGGGGAATGGATGGAGTGAAAGTGTAGAAAGATGGATGTGCTATAGGATGGATGGGTGAGTGAAAAGATGGATGGATGGGTGAATGGATAGATAGATGGATGCATAGGTAGATTGATGATGGATGGAGAGATAGGTTTAATGGATAGCTTTGGAGATGGAAGGACAGGTTTGAATATTGATGGGAACACAGATGACACATTGGTGAAAGGCTGAATGATGGATGAAATAATGAATGGATGACAGAATGTTTAGGTGAAATGGTGGATATCAGGAGGTGGATGGAAGGGTGAAAAGATGAATTCCCTTGCCTATGTCTGTCATTTCTCCATTTGTCATGCGTTTCAATGTGTTATCTCTACATCATACGTGTTAGAAATGGGGTCTCTTGTTGGCGGAGGTATACACCCTTGTTCAAGTAGGGACCTCATTCCTAGTCAGGGTAAGTCACACATAATCGAGATTATCCTGTGCCCACCCTCTGGTAGCTTTGTACTGAGCAGACAGGCTTAACTTAGAAGACAATGTGTTAAGTATTTGTGCAATAAATCATACAGTAACAAAGTGAAAACACCACAAAAAAACATACACCACAAAGGTTTAGAAAAAATAGATAATATTTATCTGAAAAAAATAAGATCTAAATGACAAAGATCCAATAAGCACAGGTAGAAATATAACTTTTAAAAGGTTAAAAAGAGTCTTAGGCCCTCATTATGACATTGGCGGTAAATACTGCTTGCCGCCGCGGTGACGGGCGCCAACATACGGTTGTGGTGGCGAACATCGGTTCACCATATTATGAGACACACACACCAAACCAACAGATACTGCCACAAACACATATCCGCCAGCCCAAAGGTCAGTGTTAAAGTGTCAGTACGAGCACCCATACCGTTACGACAACAAAACAACACCCACCACATTATGACCCATGAATCACCACAGCGGACATTCAAAGGTGGTAAACCATTGGCGGTACACACCGGTGTGCTCAGAATGGCCACCCAAATACAAAACAACACAACATTGGCCAAAACGAAAATCACACACCTGACATTCATATACACATCACACACACACTCACCCACACCACTATAAAACACACACTCTCATTGCCCACAACCCATTATGAACACCACAAATTGCCATGAGACAGACACAAAAATCACAGAGAAAACTACACACACACCACAACCACCCATTCATCCTTCACGCACCCCACATCCCACACCCCACAACATTAATCAACACCCTCTGCACAACACACACCAGACAATACCCATGTCCCCACAAAGGTACCCCCGTTTCACCGATGAGGAGTTGCGGGTCATGGTGGAGGAAATAGTCAGGGTAGTGCCACAGCTGTTTGGCGCACGGGTAGAGCAAATAACCATTGCCAGGACCATGGACAGGGTGAATGCCGTGGGACAGCATCCAAGAACAAAGGACATCAGGAAGAGGTGGAATGACCTACGGTAAAGGTACTTTCTGTGGCAGCAAAGTATCAGCTCACCATCCAGAGGACTGCCGGTGGACTCCCAGCTCCTCCCCCACAGCTCACAGCATGGAAGGAGCAAGTCTTGGCAATCCTGCATCCTGAGGGAATCACTGGAGTAGCCGGAGGACTGGACACTGGTGAGTCAATGTTTACTACTTATCACCCCCATACCTGCATGCCATTTCTCCCCTTTTCCCTGATTCTCATGACTCCACTACATCCCACCCGGTGCACCAACACACATGACTGACCCCAATGCCAAGCCCTGCATGCCATACCAATGCATGTACAGCCCTCCCAACCCTGCATGTACACCCATCACAAAAGCATGCACAGCATGGAGAACTAACCATCACACAAAACATCACCATACACAATCAAAGGTGGCAGGGCAACAGCATTGATGGAGGGGAAGCTAGGGATGCACATTATGTCACAGACATGAAGCATAATACATCACCTACATCCCCACAGGTGCCCGAGCCAATTCCAGTGGCGAGGAGGTGCCACAAATACCCAGTCCCCCAACAGAAGACACCACCAGTAATGACAGTAACTCTGGACTTCAGGATCTGGATGAACTACCTGGCCCATCAGGGACCACTAGTGAGTCGGCCACCCCAGCCCACTCACAGTCCACCACAGAGCCTCCCCCATCAGTATCCAACACTGCAGCACTCACCCAATGTCCCCACACCTCTGTCCCCAGGACACGTCAATCAGCAGTGTGCCCACCTGTACAGGGTCCCCAGTCCACACCTCACCCCCAAGACAATCAGGGACCTGGGGTCAGTGGCAGTGGGCACACCGTTCAGGGGACAGAGGCACAGGGGAACAGGGACACTGGGAGGACAGCTGTGCACCAGGGGGAGGACAGACCCAGGGACCCGACTCTCCAGGAGGTACTCACTAATGTCTTGTGGGCTTACCAACAATCCCAGAACAAGATGAGTCAGATCCTTACCAACATGCGGGAGAACAAGTGGCTGAATGAGGTACACCATCAGGAGATCAGGGGTGCTGGCAGATTAGGCAAACATCATGAGGAGATGGACAGCACACCAGCGGACCCCTACCACTAGCCAGTCTACTGACCAGCCCTCCAGTTCTGCTGCAGCCACTGGACAGGAGGCCCTGCAACAGGACCCACAGGCCACCAGCACCCCAACCCCTGCAGTAGGTGAACCACCCCTCAAAAATTCACTTTGACCAAGACAGAAGCCAGACACTTAACAAGACCAAGACCACCCCCAGGAAATGAGACTCTCCTGATTGTCCCCTTTGTGTCCCACTCTGTCACTTTGTCCATTCTGAACTGCTTTTGCTCCCCTTCCTATGGCCCCTTGGACACTGGACCTGTGCTACAAACAGACTGGACCAATACCCTGGACTTACCTCTACAATCACCCCATTCCATTGCACCTTACTGTCTATAATTAGCACTACAATAAACACCCTTGACCACAACGTGAGTGATAGTGTTTTATGTTATAAAAATGTGCAATTATGGAAACAGTGACATCTAATGCAAATGATCTGAACACTGTGATAGCATATAAATGAAGACCTGTAGCTTCTCTGTAGTCATCACATCAGTACACAGTTGTGATAACATCAACATCTGCAAAATTAGAGGGCATAGGTGACAGTCAGTTGAGATGCAAAGTAAGTGAATGCCATCCTGCTACAGCCACACAGAAAACATCAATAGTCAGAGGAATGGTCAGTTATGTTATGTTTTTTACTAAGTTTTACATAGCGCCAAACTACCCGGAGGCTTCGTAGCGCTAATCAAACTAAAAATTAAACAAGCTGGAGGAATAGTACCGCCTCACAATAGGAGGAATAATACTGCATTTGCGTTAAAATAGCCATGTTTTAATGGCCTTCCGAAATTCAGTCTCCTGCCTCATCATACGAATATTAGATGGTAGAGAGTTCCAGAGTTTGGCTCCCTGATACTTCAAGGATCTTCCTCCCCAAGAAGCTCTTTTTACTTTAAGGAGCACTACCAAGGCTTTAGAAGATGATCTTAAGACCCTCGTAGATGCATAGAATGAGACTAATGTTTTTAACTGATGAGGAGCCCCTTTATATAGAGCTCTATGAAAAATACACAAAGCCTTAAACGTAATTCTTTTCCCCACTGGGAGCCAATGCAAAGCAATCAAAGCTTTCTTAGCTGACAAGGACCTTGGCAAATTAAACAATAATCGGGCCGCCACATTTTGGACTACTTGTAATTTATTGACCACATACCCTGGAGAACCCAGGAGGAGACTATTACCATAGTCTAACCTGGATAAGATAAGGGCCTGTATTGCAAGTCTTTTGGCCACGGGCGGAAGCAAACCAATGACCTTACGAAGTAACTTCAGTATTCCAAAACAGGTAGCTGAGATTCTCCTGCCCTGATAGTCTAAGGTTAGTTTGGTATCCAACCAGACTCCCAATGCTTTAATCTGGTCTTTCGGTGGAGGTAGGTATTCTAAATGTATTGCTGGCAAAATATTCTTTGCCGGCTTGGCCAACCTTCCCAAAAACATTATTTCAGTCTTTTCTTCATTAAGTTGAAGCCTGCTATCTGTCATCCAGGAGGATACCCCTTGTAAGCAGGCAGGTAAAACTGACTTATCAACATCCTTATTAGAGGAGAAAGAAACTACTAACTGCGTGTCATCCGCATATGATTCAAGGGATACCCCGAAAGGTTCCAAAACATCTGCCAGGGGTGTCAAATAGATATTAAAAAGAGTGGGGCTCAAAGATGAACCCTGTGGCACTCCACATTGAAGTCTGAGCTGGTCTGAAAAAAAAGAGTGATCTAAAACCTGAAAGTATCTATTTTGAAGAAAAGAGCTCAACCATTTAAGCACCATGCCTTTGATATCACTTTTCTCGATTCTTTGAATTAGTAGTCCATGATTGACTGTATCAAATGCAGCGCTTAAGTCCAACATTATTACAGCTGTCACCTGTCCCAGATCCATCCGTTTTCTAGCTTCTTCCGTAACCGCTATCATAGCTCATTCGGTGCTGTGGGCAGGTCTAAAGCCCATTTGTGTTGAATGCAAAATCTTGTGTTCTTCCAAAAATCCAGATATTTGAGTGTTGACATGCTTGTCAATTAATTTTGCCATAAATGGAAGAATAGAAATTGGCCAATAGTTCTTCAGTTCGGCTCCATCTAAATTGGGTTTCTTTAGCAGGGGCTTTACCACTGCGTGCTTCCATGATTCAGGTACCCTGCTGCTTTGTAAGGAGCTATTTAATAGCTCCGTTATCACCGGTATTGTGGCTACTCTTCCCTTCATAACGATATGAGGAGGTGCGGGATCTAAAGCGGACCAAGATTTTAATTTACTAAGAAGCCCAAAGGCACCTTCTTCAGAGATGGGGAGAAAGCTCTGTAACACCTTGTCGCCCTCCTTATGCTCAATGGGCTGCACAGAACTTATCCCATCTTCACCTGGAAATTTTTATAGATATCCTTGATCTTCTGTAAGAAGAAGGAGGCAAACCTGTTACTATGTTCCACTAAAGCTCGCGTTTCTTCAGGGCAGATGGGGATGTAAAGCAGCTCCTTCAAAACACAAAAGATTTATTTTGGAGAGCCTGCAGCCCTTTCAATTTTATCGCCATAATAGGTTGCTTGAGCTAATCTTATCTCATTATGATACAGCCTGATTGAGCCTCTATATTCTTCCCTATCTGCCTGTTTTAATGATTTCCTCCATTTTCTTTCGATCCTCCTACAATTTCTATTCAATGCCATTAAATGAGGGGAGAACCATGGGGCCTTGACTCCATTCTTCTGCCCAGAGGGAGCTTTATAGGGCAACACCATATCAAGACTGTTAAAAATCCAGTCATTAAAAAGGGTGGAATCCATCTGAAGGTCCCTCAAAAAATCCTTTTTACTTCTGGTTAGTATATTAACCCATTCTACAACCTTCAAACTGTGCCATTTCCTAACCTTCCTGTTTAATGGCTGCTGAAAGCCGTGATGGTTGGACAGCTTGATTTTTAATGTGATTAGAAAGTGATCAGACCATGCTACAGGAGCAGGGGGTAGAGCACACAACGAAGAAAGGTTACTAAATACCAAATCTATTGTGTGTCCTCTTTCCTGTGTAGGACCACAGATTAATTGATGTAGTCCTAACGCTTCCAAATCATTCACCAGATGCTTACTTGACGTCAATTCCAAATTATCCACTTGGATATTGAAATCTCCTAACACCGTTAAATTGTTTTTTTTGCAGATTAATTCCGCAATCCGCTCTGGTAATATGTTAAGGAATTCTTCATAGGGTCCTGGTGGACGACATAATAGGACTCCTGTGAATGTAAAAGTCGGATTGAAGGTTAAAGAGAAACTCATCCCTTCGCATCCTAAGAGGTCCAAAGGACAGCAACTAAAAAGAAGGCCTTGTTTAAAAATAACAGCTATGCCCCCTCCTTTACCTTTATCTCTACCAATTCTTGCAATAACATACCCTTTGGGTAGTGCAAGTGTTAACTCCGGACCCGAGCCCTCCTGGAGCCAGGTTTCAGTAAGGAAGAGGGCAGCCGGAGACTTCTCACTCAAAAGAAGATTTATATCTAGCTTATGTGCCGGCAAAGAGCGGCAGTTTATCAACTGAATAGTCAAACTTTGTTTGGGATGCCCTATATCCAAGCCTCTTGTTTCTTGGAGGGTCCATTCACAAGAGGGACATGTCCAAGCCCCCAACGCTAAGCTGGGACATATACAACAGCCCTCTCCCTGACTCTTCATAAGATCCCTAAGTTCCCCCAATGTATATGAAATAGCAGAACTCATCATCTTCTACAGGGCTAAAGGGACTAGCCCCTGGCCCCGTTCAGGCGCTGACGGGTGCAGACGGGATTGCCTTTGGTGCTCTGACGGTGCGTCTGCTGCGCGCGTCCGCTGTGCGGTCGCCAGGACCGTTTTTGTCTCTTCTGGGTTGCGTTCAACTAGACCGTCAACCCCCAATATGGCGGATCTCCAGTGGGCCGCTTATGAGAGGGGAAAATGTCTGCTCCCTCCCTCAAAACCGACCAGCTTTAAAAATTCAAGTGTTAAAAATTATTTTAAAATGAGTTAAAAGTTTAAGGTTTAAATGCCGGCTGACCCGGGTCCAGCTAAAAATACACACTACCCAAAAGAGTGCTTCCTTCAAATTCAGATTCAAATTCTAGTCTCCCCCACCTCTAAACAATGTCCACAAACATTAACATCCCCCTTCCCTTCAAACTCCCCCTCCCATCAAAACCACACCAAGCAAAGAGTTAAAAAGTCGTCCAACTTGCTTTGTTTAATAACCCGATCTCCAGCGCGGACACCGGGACCGGTTTTGTCTCTTCTGGGTTGTGGTCAACTAGACCGTCAACCCCCAAAATGGCAGACCTCCAGTGGGGCGCTTATGAGAGGGAAAAATGTCTGCTCCCTCCCTCAAAACTGACCAACTTTAAAAATTCAAGTGTTAAAAATTATTTAAAAATGAGTTAAAAGTTTAAAAGTTTAAGGTTTGAATGCCGGCTGACCCAAAACACCACGGGTCCAGCTAAAAATACACAATAGCCAGAAGAGTGCTTCCTTCAAATTCAGATTTAAATTCTAGTCTCCCCCACCTTTAAACAATGTCCACAAACATTAACATCCCCCTTCCCTTCAAACTCCCCCTCTCATCAAAACCACACCAAGCAAAGAGTTAAAAAGTTGTCCAACTTGCTTTGTTTAATAACCCGATCTGTCTCACCTGTGTGTTATTGGAAGTATTGACGTATAACGGATGTTCTGTTGTCCACATCCTTATTTCTGCCTCCTCATCCTCACTGTCCTCAGGGTCCACTGCTGCCACAGGGGCATTTCCAATCTCCTCCTCCTGCAGATAAGGCATGTGTCGTCTGAGGGCCAGATTGTACAACATGCAGCATGCTACTACTATCCGGAAGACCTTCTCGGGTGAGTAGTACAGGGATCCACCTGTCAGATGGAGGCATCTGAACCTGGCCTTCAGGATGTTGTGTAGCCATTTTAGTTATAGCTCCATGCACGTTATTTTAGCAAGACCAGACCTGCAGCTGGGCACTTTACCCTAGATATTTTTTATTCAGCTTTGTTTATTATTTTAACAATAGCCACATTTGCAGTCTTGTTTTATTTCTCTCAGTCTAGCTGTTCTTTTGCCTAGGCCAGCACTGCATTCTTAACCCCTTCCCCGCCACGGACGTAATGGTTACGTCCATGGCAGCGCCCGTGTGGCGCCATGGACGTAACCATTACGTCCAGGGACTGGCAGTCGGGGGAAGCGCTAGCGCTTCCCCCGAGGGCCGCCCCCCAACACCCCCAGGCCAGGGCTGAAAGGGGAATCCCTTCCCCTTTCACGCCCACCCCCCCCCGCCCCCCCCCATGACGTCAGCGCGCGATCGCGCGCTGATTTCATGGAAACGGGGAATGACGCGCTGGAAGCCATTTGCTTCCAGCGCGTCAAGGGAGAAGGTGAGTATTTCACCTTCGTGCGGGGTGGGGGTGCTCTCAGAGAGGCATCGAGGGAAAGGAAAGGGTTTTCCTTTCCCTCGATGTCTCTTTGAGCATTCCTGCTGCCCGATCGCGATGCGATCGGGCAGCAGGAATGCCCACTAGACACCAGGGATTTCTGTATGTGTGTGTGTGTGAGTGAATATTAGTGTAGGGGAGCGACCCCTTGGGCAAGGGTCGCTCCCCTTTGGGGGCACATGCTTTTTACGTCGTTTCTGCCCCCCCTGGGGGCAGATTGGCCCTATTTTTAGGCCGATCTGCCCCCAAGGGGGGCAGAAAGCCACTAGACACCAGGGATTTTATTGTTGCTGTGTATTTTTTGTGTTGGGGGGCGGCCCCTTGGGCAAGGGTCGCTCCCCTTTGGGGGCACATGTAATTTACGTCGTTTCTGCCCCCCCTGGGGGCAGATTGGCCCTATTTTTAGGCCGATCTGCCCCCAAGGGGGGCAGAAAGCCACTAGACACCAGGGATTTTATTGTTGATTTGTATTTTTTGTGTTGGGGGGCGGCCCCTTTGGCAAGGGTCGCTCCCCTTTGGGGGCAAATGTATTTTACGTCGTTTCTGCCCCCCCTGGGGGCAGATTGGCCCTATTTTTAGGCCGATCTGCCCCCAAGGGGGGCAGAAAGCCACTAGACACCAGGGATTTTATTGTTGATGTGTATTTTTTGTGTTGGGGGGCGGCCCCTTGGGCAAGGGTCGCCCCCAGGGGCCCTCATGTATTTTTGGGCAGTTCTGCCCCCCTTGGGGGCAGAGAGGCCTATTTTTTTTAGGCCTTTCTGCCCCCAAGGGGGGCAGAATCCCAATAGCGCCAGAAATAGTATGTATGTATGTGTGCTTTGTGTTGGGGGTGGCCCCTTGGGCAAGGGTCGCTCCCCCCAGGGGCGCAATGTATTTATTGTCGTTTCTGCCCCCCTTGGGGGCAGATTAGCCCTATTTTTAGGCCGATCTGCCCCCAAGGGGGGCAGAAAGCCACTAGACACCAGGGATTTTATTGTTGATGTGTATTTTTTGTGTTGGGGGGCGGCCCCTTGGGCAAGGGTCGCCCCCAGGGGCCCTCATGTATTTTTGGGCAGTTCTGCCCCCCTTGGGGGCAGAGAGGCCTATTTTTTTTAGGCCTTTCTGCCCCCAAGGGGGGCAGAATCCCAATAGCGCCAGAAATAGTATGTATGTATGTGTGCTTTGTGTTGGGGGGTGGCCCCTTGGGCAAGGGTCGCTCCCCCCAGGGGCGCAATGTATTTATTGTCGTTTCTGCCCCCCTTGGGGGCAGATTGGCCCTATTTTTAGGCCGATCTGCCCCCAAGGGGGGCAGAAAGCCACTAGACACCAGGGATTTTATTGTTGATGTGTATTTTTTGTGTTGGGGGGCGGCCCCTTGGGCAAGGGTCGCCCCCAGGGGCCCTCATGTATTTTTGGGCAGTTCTGCCCCCCTTGGGGGCAGAGAGGCCTATTTTTTTTAGGCCTTTCTGCCCCCAAGGGGGGCAGAATCCCAATAGCGCCAGAAATAGTATGTATGTATGTGTGCTTTGTGTTGGGGGGTGGCCCCTTGGGCAAGGGTCGCTCCCCCCAGGGGCGCAATGTATTTATTGTCGTTTCTGCCCCCCTTGGGGGCAGATTGGCCCTATTTTTAGGCCGATCTGCCCCCAAGGGGGGCAGAAAGCCACTAGACACCAGGGATTTTATTGTTGATTTTTATTTTTTGTGTTGGGGGGTGGCCCCTTGGGCAAGGGTCGCCCCCAGGGTCCCACATGTATTTTTGGGCAGTTCTGCCCCCCTAGGGGGCAGATATGCCTATTTTTTAGGCCTTTCTGTCCCCAAGGGGGGCAGAATCCCCATAGCCCCAGGGATACTATGTATGTGTGTGTGTGCTTTGTGTGGGGGTGTGGCACCTTGGGCAAGGGTCGCCCCCCCCCCAAAGGGTGCAATGTAATCTGGGTGATTTCTGCCCCCTCCCCTTGGGGGTAGATTGGCCTATTTTTTTTTTAGGCCCATCTTCCCCCAAGCAGAGAAGACTAGACTCGGGAAAATGAAAAAATGGTTAGTGGCAGAGTGTTTGTCAACTGGCGAAGTATTTACTTTTATGATAATAACAGTTTTTCTCCTTTTTGTTTTAGTTCTAAGCTTTTGCTGACTTTGCTGTGGCTTGTTGCAGTTTTGGCAGTAGTTGTCCTGCGGTTTGCGTAGTTGCATGTTTTAGGTAAGTAAATAAATTTACTCCAAGTGAGTATTGTTGCAATGCATGAATGACATGTTTGTAGGTGGTGTACTGAATGCAGGATTGTGTGTGAAATTGTCCTTAGAGTTATGCACAATGATTATTGTGTTGTCTTATGTCTAATTTGCTTTTTTTTTTCTCTTTTTAGTGGGATATCGTTGGTGATTGCTGTGGCTGTGCAGAGTAGTTGCTGGTGAGTCAAGCTTTTTCAGGCAAGTGAGCAGTATAGTTTTTGAGTTTATAATTCTTAGTGATAAACCTATACTTTGTTACTTATCTTACACAGTGCTGGTTGTTGGTGGTGTATTTGTCCAGTTAATTTTAGTAGGAAGGATCATGGCCAGCCGTAGGATGACCGCTCAGCAGGTTGTTAGTGTGCTTTTTGAGTCATCTTCTGACCATGAATATGAGACTGACTCTGCATCTGAGGCAGAGGAGGAAGTGCAGGATTCTGGAAGTGAATTTTCTGTCAGAGATGAATCATCTGATGATGAAGCCACTCTCAGTGCTGATGAAGGGCCTGTTTTAGAGGAGGACAGTGATGTGCCAATGGTGCAGGAGCCAGCGGCTGAAAGGCTTCCCATTGGAAGACCTGACGCATGGGTTGCACCAAACATGGAGCAGCCACAGTTGCCTGCGTTTACTGGTTTTCCAGGGTGTCGAGTTAATACGGAAAACTTTTTGCCCGTCAACTTTTTTGAGTTGTTTATGGACGATATATTTTTGGAAGAGATTGTTGAGCAGACTAATTTGTATGCAGAGCAGTTTTTGAGGGACAACGCTGCCAGACTTAGGCCACACTCTAGAGCTAGCCGGTGGATTCCCACAAATCTGGAAGAGTTGAAAAAGTTCTTGGGTTTAACTTTTTTGATGGGGCTGATAAGGAAGCCGTCGCTGTCTTCATATTGGTCTACTAGTCCCTTGATGGCAACTGCTATATTTCCTGCCATCATGAGTCGTAACCGGTATGAGCTTCTTCTTCGGATGTTGCATTTTGTAGATAATGCTTTAGCCTTGCCACGAGACCATCCTGATTCTGACCGTCTTTTTAAGATTAGACCTGTCCTTGATCATTTGGTAGATCGGTTTTCAGAGATCTATGTTCCAGGGAAAGAAATATCTGTAGATGAGTCTTTGGTCCTGTTCAAGGGTCGTTTGGTTTTTAGGCAGTACATTCCTAGCAAGAGGGCACGGTATGGAATTAAATTGTATATGCTGTCAGAAAGTAGTACAGGATATGTTTATAATTTCCGGGTCTACACTGGTAGGGATTCCAATATTGACCCCCCTGGTTGTCCTCCCACTTTTGGAGTTAGTGAGAAAATTGTGTGGGAACTTGGTAGACGACTGTTTAAGAAAGGTCACCATTTATATGTAGATAACTTCTACACTGGAGTTCGGTTGTTCAAGGAGTTGTTCAGAGTGGACACTGTTGCTTGTGGCACAATCCGCTCTAATCGGAAAGGCTATCCAAAAGAGCTTGTCTGTAAAAAACTTGAGAAGGGACAGTGCAGTGCCTTGCGGAATGATGAGCTGCTAGCTCTGAAATTTGTAGACAAGAGGGATGTATACATGCTAAGCACCATCCATGATGAGAGTACTTCACCTGTGGCTGTTTGGGGTCAGGTTGCCGAAGTGCGCAAACCTGTGTGCATCTTAGACTATAATAAGCACATGGGTGGTGTTGATAGAGTAGATCAGAGGTTAGAACCTTACACTGCTGCTCGTAAGTCTTATGTGTGGTATAAGAAATTAGCGCTTCACTTGTTCCACTTGGCAACTTTTAATGCTTTTGTTGTGTTTAAGGATAGTTCTCCAGAGTCAAGGATGACATTTGTGAAATTTCAGGAGTCTATCATAGCTAGCCTTGTTGTGCTGGAACAGGCAAGAGTTCCTAGAGAAGCAGTGGTGGAGGATGTGGCTAGATTGAAAGATCGTCACTTTGCTGAGCACATTCCTCCCACGGCCAAAAAAAACTTTCCTGCTAAGAGATGTAGAGTCTGTGCTCGAAGAGGTATCAGGAAGGAGACTAGGATGTACTGCCCTGATTGTCCTTCAAAGCCTGGGCTGTGTGTGGGTGGCTGTTTCAGGAGCTACCACACACAGAAGAATTATTGGGAAATTCCGTGAGCGTAAACTGGTGTTTTATATTTTTATATGTTCGGTTTCACGGTTGGCATTAGTCATGTATTCAGTTAGAGCTTTTGTGTTTGTAGTTTTGTACTAATTTATGATTAGTGGTTTCTTTGTTGTTTAAAAACAAAAAAAAGGGGATGGCATGTGTAAAGTGGCGCTTGGCTGGCGGCGAGGGTGTGGTGGCGCTTGGCTGGCGGTGTGTGTGGGGTGGCGCTTGGCTGGCGGTGTGTGTGGGGTGGCGCTTGGCTGGCGGTGTGTGTGGGGTGGCGCTGGGCTGGCGGTGTGTGTGGGGTGGCGCTGGGCTGGCGGTGTGTGTGGGGTGGCGCGTGGCTGGTGGTGTGGGTGGGGTGGCGCTTGGCTGGCAGTGCCGGCCAAACGCCAGTCCACACACTCATCAGCTGGTGTGATTGCTGTATCAGGCATGTGGGCGTATGAAAGTGATGGGCCCTTGACTGGCGCTGTCTGTGGATGCGAGTCTTGTAATGTGCTGGGCCCGTGGCTGGCGGCGTGAATGGTCTAGTGCATGTCATGTATGAAAGGTGTGTGAATGGACTGTAAAGCGGTTGGTGCCTTGTCGTGGCTTTACAGCTCACGAGCTGTGAGTCATTGGTTCAGTTTTTTGGCCTTTCAGTTATTACCAGTGCATTTCACTTTTGTGAAATCTCTTGTTAATAAAATTTGATCTACTGAACCATCACTCACCCTCGTGCCAAATCCAACCAGTATGTGTGGTACAAATGACAAAACCTGCTCCGCTGTAATCAGGCGTCGCAGCACACTTGAGACACGCTAGGTGCCTCAGGTGGGACCCCGATGATGAAGCATGCCACCAACTTGGTTGGTGGGTGAGGGGTCTTCTTCACATAACCTAAGTGTGTTTCTTTTCACAATTTTAGTGTTTGGCACATCACGGACGTATGTGCACACATCAAAGTGATATATTCCAAAAATACCTGTGTTTGGGGGGGAGGGCCCACCTATGTTTTTGGTCCTGGGTGCGGCCGTCATGTAGGGAAACCTACAAAACCCAGAAACTTTTTAAAACTAGGCACCCCAAGGAGTCTAGGGAGGTGTGGCTTGTGTGGCTCCCCCAACATTTTCTTACCCAGACTCCTCTGTAAACCTCACAATTTGCATAAAAAAGCATATTTTCCTGATTTTTCTTAGTAGGATCACCGCTCCAGCACAAAATTCCTACTCCCCAGTTTTCCCCTCAGTCTCCCAAGTAAAATGACACCTCACTTATGTGGGTCCCCAAAGCAGAGTCCGTCTAAAGATGTATAAAAGAATATGCCCTTATAAACTTGCTGTGCTATCCCTTCTATCCCTTCAGGTTTTGGGCCTTATTATTTTGCAGGCACCTGGGCCACCCACACAAGTGAGGTATCATTTTTATCGGGAGACTTGGGGGAACGCTGGGTGGAAGGAAATTTGTGGCTCCTATCAGATTCCAGAACTTTCTGCCACAGAAATGTGAGGAACATGTGTTTTTTTAGCCAAATTTTGAGGTTTGCAAAGGATTCTGGGTAACAGAACCTGGTCCGAGCCCCGCAAGTCACCCCTCCTTGGATTCCCCTAGGTCTCTAGTTTTCAGAAATGCACTGGTTTGGTAGGTTTCCCTAGGCGCCGGGTGAGCTACAGGCCAAAATCCGCAGGTAGGCACTGTTTTCTCCCAAAATTGTGGATGTGTCCACGTTGCGCTTTGGGGTGTTTCCTGTCGCAGGCGCTAGGCCTACCCACGCAAGTGAGGTATCATTTTTATCGGGAGACTTGGGGGAACGCTGGGTGGAAGGAAATTTGTAGCTCCTCTCAGATTCCAGAACTTTCTGCCACAGAAATGTGAGGGACATGAGTTATTTTAGCAAAATTTTGAGGTTTGCAAAGGATTCTGGGTAACAGAACCTGGTCCGAGCCCCGCAAGTCACCCCTCCTTGGATTCCCCTAGGTCTCTAGTTTTCAGAAATGCACAGGTTTGGTAGGTTTCCCTAGGTGGCGGCTGAGCTAGAGGCCAAAATCTACAGGTAGGCACTTCGCAAAAAACACCTCTGTTTTTTTCCAAAATTTAGGATGTGTCCACGTTGCGCTTTGGGGTGTTTCCTGTCGCCGGCGCTAGGCCTACCCACGCAAGTGAGGTATCATTTTTATCGGGAGACTTGGGGGAACGCTGGGTGGAAGGAAATTTGTAGCTCCTCTCAGATTCCAGAACTTTCTGCCACAGAAATGTGAGGGACATGTGTTTTTTTAGCCAAATTTTGAGGTTTGCAAAGGATTCTGGGTAACAGAACCTGGTCCGAGCCCCGCAAGTCACCCCTCCTTGGATCCCCCTAGGTCTCTAGTTTTCAGAAATGCACAGGTTTGGTAGGTTTCCCTAGGTGGCGGCTGAGCTAGAGGCCAAAATCTACAGGTAGTCACTTTGCTAAAAACAGCTCTGTTTTCTGTGATATGTCCACGTTGTGTTTTGGGGCATATCCTGTCGCGGGCGGTAGGCCTACCCACACAAGTGAGGTATCATTTTTATCGGGAGACGTGGGGGAACGCTGGGTGGAAGGAAATTTGTAGCTCCTCTCAGATTCCAGAACTTTCTGCCACAGAAATGTGAGGAACATGTGTTATTTTAGCCAAATTTTGAGGTTTGCAAAGGATTCTGGGTAACAGAACCTGGTCCGAGCCCCGCAAGTCACCCCTCCTTGGATTCCCCTAGGTCTCTAGTTTTCAGAAATGCACAGGTTTGGTAGGTTTCCCTAGGTGGCGGCTGAGCTAGAGGCCAAAATCTACAGGTAGGCACTTCGCAAAAAACACCTCTGTTTTTTTCCAAAATTTAGGATGTGTCCACGTTGCGCTTTGGGGTGTTTCCTGTCACCGGCGCTAGGCCTACCCATGCAAGTGAGGTATCATTTTTATCGGGAGACTTGGGGGAACGCTGGGTGGAAGGAAATTTGTAGCTCCTCTCAGATTCCAGAACTTTCTGCCACAGAAATGTGAGGGACATGTGTTTTTTTAGCCAAATTTTGAGGTTTGCAAAGGATTCTGGGTAACAGAACCTGGTCCGAGCCCCGCAAGTCACCCCTCCTTGGATCCCCCTAGGTCTCTAGTTTTCAGAAATGCACAGGTTTGGTAGGTTTCCCTAGGTGGCGGCTGAGCTAGAGGCCAAAATCTACAGGTAGTCACTTTGCTAAAAACAGCTCTGTTTTCTGTGATATGTCCACGTTGTGTTTTGGGGCATATCCTGTCGCGGGCGCTAGGCCTACCCACACAAGTGAGGTATCATTTTTATCGGGAGATGTGGGGGAACGCTGGGTGGAAGGAAATTTGTGGCTCCTCTCAGATTCCAGAACTTTCTGCCACAGAAATGTGAGGAACATGTGTTTTTTTAGCCAAATTTTGAGGTTTGCAAAGGATTCTGCGTAACAGAACCTGGTCCGAGCCTCGCAAGTCACCCCTCCTTGGATCCCCCTAGGTCTCTAGTTTTCAGAAATGCACAGGTTTGGTAGGTTTCCCTAGGTGGCGGCTGAGCTAGAGGCCAAAATCTACAGGTAGTCACTTTGCTAAAAACAGCTCTGTTTTCTGTGATATGTCCACGTTGTGTTTTGGGGCATATCCTGTCGCGGGCGCTAGGCCTACCCACACAAGTGAGGTATCATTTTTATAGGGAGACGTGGGGGAACGCTGGGTGGAAGGAAATTTGTGGCTCCTCTCAGATTCCAGAACTTTCTGCCACAGAAATGTGAGGAACATGTGTTTTTTTAGCCAAATTTTGAGGTTTGCAAAGGATTCTGGGTAACAGAACCTGGTCCGAGCCCCGCAAGTCACCCCTCCTTGGATCCCCCTAGGTCTCTAGTTTTCAGAAATGCACAGGTTTGGTAGGTTTCCTTAGGTGGCGGCTGAGCTAGAGGCCAAAATCTACAGGTAGTCACTTTGCTAAAAACAGCTCTGTTTTCTGTGATATGTCCACGTTGTGTTTTGGGGCATATCCTGTCGCGGGCGGTAGGCCTACCCACACAAGTGAGGTATCATTTTTATCGGGAGACGTGGGGGAACGCTGGGTGGAAGGAAATTTGTAGCTCCTCTCAGATTCCAGAACTTTCTGCCACAGAAATGTGAGGAACATGTGTTATTTTAGCCAAATTTTGAGGTTTGCAAAGGATTCTGGGTAACAGAACCTGGTCCGAGCCCCGCAAGTCACCCCTCCTTGGATTCCCCTAGGTCTCTAGTTTTCAGAAATGCACAGGTTTGGTAGGTTTCCCTAGGTGGCGGCTGAGCTAGAGGCCAAAATCTACAGGTAGGCACTTCGCAAAAAACACCTCTGTTTTTTTCCAAAATTTAGGATGTGTCCACGTTGCGCTTTGGGGTGTTTCCTGTCACCGGCGCTAGGCCTACCCATGCAAGTGAGGTATCATTTTTATCGGGAGACTTGGGGGAACGCTGGGTGGAAGGAAATTTGTAGCTCCTCTCAGATTCCAGAACTTTCTGCCACAGAAATGTGAGGGACATGTGTTTTTTTAGCCAAATTTTGAGGTTTGCAAAGGATTCTGGGTAACAGAACCTGGTCCGAGCCCCGCAAGTCACCCCTCCTTGGATCCCCCTAGGTCTCTAGTTTTCAGAAATGCACAGGTTTGGTAGGTTTCCCTAGGTGGCGGCTGAGCTAGAGGCCAAAATCTACAGGTAGTCACTTTGCTAAAAACAGCTCTGTTTTCTGTGATATGTCCACGTTGTGTTTTGGGGCATATCCTGTCGCGGGCGCTAGGCCTACCCACACAAGTGAGGTATCATTTTTATCGGGAGACGTGGGGGAACGCTGGGTGGAAGGAAATTTGTGGCTCCTCTCAGATTCCAGAACTTTCTGCCACAGAAATGTGAGGAACATGTGTTTTTTTAGCCAAATTTTGAGGTTTGCAAAGGATTCTGGGTAACAGAACCTGGTCCGAGCCCCGCAAGTCACCCCTCCTTGGATCCCCCTTGGTCTCTAGTTTTCAGAAATGCACAGGTTTGGTAGGTTTCCCTAGGTGGCGGCTGAGCTAGAGGCCAAAATCTACAGGTAGTCACTTTGCTAAAAACAGCTCTGTTTTCTATGATATGTCCACGTTGTGTTTTGGGGCATATCCTGTCGCGGGCGCTAGGCCTACCCACACAAGTGAGGGATCATTTTTATCGGGAGACGTGGGGGAACGCTGGGTGGAAGGAAATTTGTAGCTCCTCTCAGATTCCAGAACTTTCTGCCACAGAAATGTGAGGAACATGTGTTTTTTTAGCCAAATTTTGAGGTTTGCAAAGGATTCTGGGTAACAGAACCTGGTCCGAGCCCCGCAAGTCACCCCTCCTTGGATTCCCCTAGGTCTCTAGTTTTCAGAAATGCACAGGTTTGGTAGGTTTCCCTAGGTGCCGGCTGAGCTAGAGGCCAAAATCTACAGGTAGGCACTTCGCAAAAAACACCTCTGTTTTTTTCCAAAATTTAGGATGTGTCCACGTTGCGCTTTGGGGTGTTTCCTGTCGCCGGCGCTAGGCCTACCCACGCAAGTGAGGTATCATTTTTATCGGGAGACTTGGGGGAACACTGGGTGGAAGGAAATTTGTAGCTCCCCTCAGATTCCAGAACTTTCTGCCACAGAAATGTGAGGAACATGTGTTTTTTTAGCCAAATTTTGAGGTTTGCAAAGGATTCTGGGTAACAGAACCTCGTCCGAGCCACACAAGTCACCCCTCCTTGGATTCCCCTAGGTCTCTAGTTTTCAGAAATGCATAGGTTTGGTAGGTTTCCCTAGGTGGCGGCTGAGCTAGAGGCCAAAATCTACAGGTAGTCACTTTGCTAAAAACAGCTCTGTTTTCTGTGATATGTCCACGTTGTGTTTTGGGGCATATCCTGTCGCGGGCGCTAGGCCTACCCACACAAGTGAGGTATCATTTTTATCGGGAGACGTGGGGGAACGCTGGGTGGAAGGAAATTTGTGGCTCCTCTCAGATTCCAGAACTTTCTGCCACAGAAATGTGAGGAACATGTGTTTTTTTAGCCAAATTTTGAGGTTTGCAAAGGATTCTGGGTAACAGAACCTGGTCCGAGCCCCGCAAGTCACCCCTCCTTGGATCCCCCTAGGTCTCTAGTTTTCAGAAATGCACAGGTTTGGTAGGTTTCCCTAGGTGGCGGCTGAGCTAGAGGCCAAAATCTACAGGTAGTCACTTTGCTAAAAACAGCTCTGTTTTCTGTGATTTGTCCACGTTGTGTTTTGGGGCATATCCTGTCGCGGGCGCTAGGCCTACCCACACAAGTGAGGTATCATTTTTATCGGGATACGTGGGGGAACGCTAGGTGGAAGGAAATTTGTGGCTCCTCTCAGATTCCAGAACTTTCTGCCACAGAAATGTGAGGAACATGTGTTTTTTTAGCCAAATTTTGAGGTTTGCAAAGGATTCTGGGTAACCGAACCTGGTCCGAGCCACACAAGTCACCCCTCCTTGGATTCCCCTAGGTCTCTAGTTTTCAGAAATGCACAGGTTTGGTAGGTTTCCCTAGGTGGCGGCTGAGCTAGAGGCCAAAATCTACAGGTAGTCACTTTGCTAAAAACAGCTCTGTTTTCTGTGATATGTCCACGTTGTGTTTTGGGGCATATCCTGTCGCGGGCGCTAGGCCTACCCACACAAGTGAGGTATCATTTTTATCGGGAGACGTGGGGGAACGCTGGGTGGAAGGAAATTTGTGGCTCCTCTCAGATTCCAGAACTTTCTGCCACAGAAATGTGAGGAACATGTGTTTTTTTAGCCAAATTTTGAGGTTTGCAAAGGATTCTGGGTAACAGAACCTGGTCCGAGCCCCGCAAGTCACCCCTCCTTGGATCCCCCTTGGTCTCTAGTTTTCAGAAATGCACAGGTTTGGTAGGTTTCCCTAGGTGGCGGCTGAGCTAGAGGCCAAAATCTACAGGTAGTCACTTTGCTAAAAACAGCTCTGTTTTCTATGATATGTCCACGTTGTGTTTTGGGGCATATCCTGTCGCGGGCGCTAGGCCTACCCACACAAGTGAGGTATCATTTTTATCGGGAGACGTGGGGGAACGCTGGGTGGAAGGAAATTTGTAGCTCCTCTCAGATTCCAGAACTTTCTGCCACAGAAATGTGAGGAACATGTGTTTTTTTAGCCAAATTTTGAGGTTTGCAAAGGATTCTGGGTAACAGAACCTGGTCCGAGCCCCGCAAGTCACCCCTCCTTGGATTCCCCTAGGTCTCTAGTTTTCAGAAATGCACAGGTTTGGTAGGTTTCCCTAGGTGCCGGCTGAGCTAGAGGCCAAAATCTACAGGTAGGCACTTCGCAAAAAACACCTCTGTTTTTTTCCAAAATTTAGGATGTGTCCACGTTGCGCTTTGGGGTGTTTCCTGTCGCCGGCGCTAGGCCTACCCACGCAAGTGAGGTATCATTTTTATCGGGAGACTTGGGGGAACACTGGGTGGAAGGAAATTTGTAGCTCCCCTCAGATTCCAGAACTTTCTGCCACAGAAATGTGAGGAACATGTGTTTTTTTAGCCAAATTTTGAGGTTTGCAAAGGATTCTGGGTAACAGAACCTCGTCCGAGCCACACAAGTCACCCCTCCTTGGATTCCCCTAGGTCTCTAGTTTTCAGAAATGCATAGGTTTGGTAGGTTTCCCTAGGTGGCGGCTGAGCTAGAGGCCAAAATCTACAGGTAGTCACTTTGCTAAAAACAGCTCTGTTTTCTGTGATATGTCCACGTTGTGTTTTGGGGCATATCCTGTCGCGGGCGCTAGGCCTACCCACACAAGTGAGGTATCATTTTTATCGGGAGACGTGGGGGAACGCTGGGTGGAAGGAAATTTGTGGCTCCTCTCAGATTCCAGAACTTTCTGCCACAGAAATGTGAGGAACATGTGTTTTTTTAGCCAAATTTTGAGGTTTGCAAAGGATTCTGGGTAACAGAACCTGGTCCGAGCCCCGCAAGTCACCCCTCCTTGGATCCCCCTAGGTCTCTAGTTTTCAGAAATGCACAGGTTTGGTAGGTTTCCCTAGGTGGCGGCTGAGCTAGAGGCCAAAATCTACAGGTAGTCACTTTGCTAAAAACAGCTCTGTTTTCTGTGATTTGTCCACGTTGTGTTTTGGGGCATATCCTGTCGCGGGCGCTAGGCCTACCCACACAAGTGAGGTATCATTTTTATCGGGATACGTGGGGGAACGCTAGGTGGAAGGAAATTTGTGGCTCCTCTCAGATTCCAGAACTTTCTGCCACAGAAATGTGAGGAACATGTGTTTTTTTAGCCAAATTTTGAGGTTTGCAAAGGATTCTGGGTAACCGAACCTGGTCCGAGCCACACAAGTCACCCCTCCTTGGATTCCCCTAGGTCTCTAGTTTTCAGAAATGCACAGGTTTGGTAGGTTTCCCTAGGTGGCGGCTGAGCTAGAGGCCAAAATCTACAGGTAGTCACTATGCTAAAAACAGCTCTGTTTTCTGTGATGTGTCCAGGTTGTGTTTTGGGGCATATCCTGTCGCGGGCGCTAGGCCTACCCACACAAGTGAGGTATCATTTTTATCGGGAGACGTGGGGGAATGCTGGGTGGAAGGAAATTTGTCGCTCCTCTCAGATTCCAGAACTTTCTGCCACAGAAATGTGAGGAACATGTGTTTTTTTAGCCAAATTTTGAGGTTTGCAAAGGATTCTGGGTAACAGAACCTGGTCCGAGCCACACAAGTCACCCCTCCTTGGATTCCCCTAGGTCTCTAGTTTTCAGAAATGCACAGGTTTGGTAGGTTTCCCTAGGTGCCGGCTGAGCTAGAGGCCAAAATCTACAGGTAGTCACTTTGCTAAAAACAGCTCTGTTTTCTGTGATGTGTCCACGTTGTGTTTTGGGGCATATCCTGTCGCGGGCGCTAGGCCTACCCAAACAAGGGAGGTATCATTTTTATCGGGAGACTTGGGGGAACATAGAATAGCAAAACAAGTGTTATTGCCCCTTGTCTTTCTCTACATTTATTCCTTCCAAATATAGGGGTGTGTGTAAAAAAGACATCTATTTGAGAAATTCCATGTAATTCACGTGCTACTATGGTCACCCCGGAATTCAGAGATGTGCAAATAACCACTGCTCCTCAGCACCTTATCTTGTGCCCTTTTTGGAAATGCAAAGGTTTTCTTGATAGCAATTTTTTACTCTTTATATTTCAGCAAATGAATTGCTGTATACCCGGTATAGAATGAAAACGCACTGCTGGGTGCAGCTCATTTATTGGCTCTGGGTTCCTCGGGTTCTTGATGAACCTACAAACCCTATATATCCCCGCAACCAGAGGAGTCCAGCAGACGTAACGGTATATTGCTTTCGATAATCTGACATTGCAGGGAAAAGTTACAGAGTAAAAAGTAGAGAAAAATTGATGTTTTTTTCACCTCAATTTCAATATTTTTCTTTTTCAGCTGTTATTTTCTGTAGGAAACCCTTGTAGGATCTACACAAATGACCCCTTGCTGAATTCAGAATTTTGTCTACTTTTCAGAAATGTTTAGGTTTCTGGGATCCAGCATTGGTTTCATGACCATTCCGGTCACTGACTGGAAGGAGGCTGAAAGCACAAAAAATTGCACAAATGGGGTATGCCCCAGTAAAATGCCAAAATTGTGTTGAAAAATTGGGTTTTCGGATTCAAGTCTGCCTGTTCCTGAAAGCTGGGAAGCTGCTGAGTTTAGCACCGCAAACCCTTTGTTGATGCCATTTTCAGGGGAAAAAGCACAAGCCTTCTTCTGCAGCCCCTTTTTCCAATTTTTTTGAAAAAAACGAAATTTTCACTGTATTTTGGCCAATTTCTTGGCCTCCTTCAGGGGAACCCACAAAGTCTGGGTACCTTTAGAATCGCTAGGATGTTGGAAAAAAAGGACGCAAATTTGGCTTGGTTAGCTTATGTGGACAAAAAGTTATGAGGGCCTAAGCGCGAACTGCCCCAAATAGGCAAAAAAAGGCCTGGCACAGGAGGGGGAAAAGGCCTGGCAGCGAAGTGGTTAAACAAGACATTTCGTTAACTCTGTGCTGCAGTAAGATAGGGTGCCGGTAAACGTGGTAACGCTTTGTCTGTGGTATTCATAGAAACATACAGATCCTTATGTAGGGACATTTTCTCAGAACACCAGCTGTTCTGTTATAAAAACACTACCCTGTCCCATACACATCAGAGGGAGATTCCAGCCAGGTGACCACAACTGTATGCTGATTGCTGAACGCTTCGCTACAGCTGCTTACGCAGACTTCAGGCCTTTGCTCAGGTATGGGGGATGATGTCTTCCCAGGGGAACCAGAAGGGCAGAACTAGAGCTTAACATGCTGTGCTCTAATATAGCCTAGGTATGAATTAGTCTATTGACTCTAGTGACAATATGGTAGCGTTATTTCTATGCTTTACTCTCCTTGTCACAATTTTAATCCTGTTATGTTTTATTGTCCTGGTTATTGCAGTACATGCTTTATTATCTAAGATGCAGTTGCTTCTTTAAAACCTTATTGAAACATATACTGCCTCTGCTTGTCCTTGTATACGTGAGACTAATGTAACTGAGGGAAAATGGATGTGATCTAAGTGACCACAATTTCCCTGAGGAGTCAATTGTGTCATGGCCTTGGCTGCCCAATCATCCCTTCTCTCAGGTGGAGATTAGGCACTGCTAGTTAGCCGGAACCAGAAACCCGGATTAAGACGACAGGTGTCACCTGTAGTGGGTTAGACTCAGTCCCCCACAAAGCAGGCAATTCTGCTGCTGAAATCCAGTAGTCTCATTAGAATAATGAGAGCCTACGCGACAAGGAGACCGAAGGTCCTTTCAATAATTCTTCTGGTTTTCCCATGTGCATCATTGTAACGATTCTCAGTCCCATGTCCTGCCATTCCTCACAGGGAACAGGAGCCACTATAGGTTTGGGTAGCCAGAGTCACCTGCAAGTATTGAGGGACAAACGTTAGCCTTACATAATGGTATTGGGTAATCTCCTGAAGGCATACACTGATATACATTGGGTGGGGACTCAGGCTCACCTATTAGCCACACCCTGTGTCTCTGTAATTTTGCCATCACATTTGGGATGCTGCTATTCCTCAGGATGAAGGCGTCATGCACCGATCCAGGATTTTTGGCAGTGACATGGGAGATGCACTGATCAGCCAGGCATTTGCACATTGTGTGAGTGAAAACTCTTCCGATTTCTGGTCACCTGTTTATTGTGGTGGGGGGGGACAAACGCTATATGTGTTCTGTCAATCGCCCCAATAATATTAGGTATATGTCTCATTGTATAAAAACCTTCCTTCACAGTACCCAAATCTTCCACCTGCACATGTGTCTGACCAAGGCAGACAGAACACTTGCCAGCACGATTGAGAACATTGGCTGTGACATTCCTGCTGCCAAGTCCACTGTCTCTTGGAAAGAACCAGTTGCCAGAAAATGGAGCACAGACAGAACTTGCACAAGAGGTGGATCCCAGTGGGATGACAGATAGCTGATATCAGATCAGGCTTCAATTGAGCACAGAGCTCTGTGATAGTGGCCCTGTCCATTCTATAGGTCAGTGCCTGTCCCCAGTGTAGCCAAGTCCACAAGGGGTCTGTAAACGGGGTCTTGTCTCCTCCTCCTATTCATCCACAGTGGTAGGTATCTAAGGCACACAAGAGTGAGTAGGTTGTCACAATTTGAACAATGGAACCACCACCTCAGAGTACATTGAGCATTAATGTGTTGGCACTGTGTGAATGACAATGTATGTGCAAATCATAGCAATGACGCAGTTCTCGATTACCTGAATGTTGTCCACCACCATAAAATGGTGAGCGCCTGTCCTGTATGTAGGTAACTCTGCTGACGTTGGGCGTCATGGCGGAAGGCGGTCTTGCACCGCCGTGCTATTTCTCATTAGCTAATATGGGGCTCTATGGAGTACAGTGGTGAATGAGGATCAGCGGTGACGGTGTACACTGCTGTGAACCTGACCGCCATTTTCTATCTATGACCTCACTTGATTCCTGACTTTCCACAGGACAATGCCTACACTGCATGTGCTGCTGTGACCTGTGTCTGGATCAATCAATCAGTGTATTTGTACAGCGCGCTACTCACCTGTGAGGGTCTCAAGGTGCTTTGAGGGGGGGTGCTGCTACTGCTCCCACAGCCAGGTCTTCACGAGTCTCCTGAAGGTCAGTAGGTCCTTGGTCTGTCATAAGTGGATGGGAAGGGTGTTCCAGGTCTTGGCCGCGAGGTAGGAGAAGGATCTGCCGCCGGATGTTGTCCTGTGTATGCATGGGACGGCGGCGAGGGAGTGTTCGGCGGAGGATCCTGCCATGGCCTGTGCCATGGCCTTTGTGACATGGAAAGAACCCCTGCCTTCACTTCGGAGGAGTTGGAGTGCTTGATGGATGGGGTCCTAAACCAGTGTGGACAGCTGTATGGGCCTCCAGACCAACAGGTGAGTATACCATGGGCACAATGCATGTGACAAGGTTGCATGGAGATGTGTGTGCAAGCACCGTGTCATTTGGGGGGGTGGTATGTCTGGTGTTAGTGTATATGGTGGGAGATGGGTGATGTGCCAATGGATCTGGAAATAGGATTTGTAGGCAATATGTGTGACAGGCTGGATTGTATGTGTAATGGTGTCCTCTCGTCTGTATTACCTCTGCAGGTCAGCGCCCACCAGAAGAAGGGATTGTGGCGTGCCATCACCAAGGACGTGCAGACCCTGAGGGTCTACAGCAGGCGGAGCACCCACTGTAGGAAAAAGTGGGAGGAACTGAGACGCTGGGTCCGGAAGACCACGGA
This sequence comes from Pleurodeles waltl, assembly GCF_031143425.1. Taxonomy (NCBI): domain Eukaryota; kingdom Metazoa; phylum Chordata; class Amphibia; order Caudata; family Salamandridae; genus Pleurodeles; species Pleurodeles waltl. The sequence goes on from NC_090440.1 coordinate 144,617,079, forward strand.
GGCCCAGCTGGGGATGGCCTCCCAACGAGGGCAGGGTGCCGGTCAGAACTTGACCCCCCTGATGGCCTGCATACTGGTGGTGGCCTAGCCAGAGCTGGATGGGCACTTGAGGGCATCACAGCAGCCACAAGGGGGTGAGTACAGTAGGCGTTACAACAATAATTGGTAGGTGGCATGGGATGCGGGTGGTGGGTGTGAGTTAGTGGGTACCCCTTAATGCCAGGTCAGACATTGCAGCGTGATCCAGCTCAAGGGTAATGGGTGTATTGCAAAATCTGGTAACCTAGCTAGGTTGCATTCCATGTCAGACAGGGCTTACGGGGTCCCAGGAGGGGTGTAGTTGGCAGCGTTTAGCTCTCATCGTGCTGTGGTACCTAGATAATGGAATGCAAGTGTGATGCATGGTACTCAATCCTGATCCCTGTGTGTCACAGTAATGTGTATGCCATCTGTGACGTTGGCGCTGTAATTGACCCAGTGCTCCCTTTCTCTCCCCCCCTTTTTTCTTCTGTCATCCTGTGCATGTGTGTATTAGCATCATCTGGTGGAGGAGCAGGGGCAGCGGCAACAGAGGGATTTGCATCCCATAGGACCCAGGAGACAGAGTACACCTACGCCGAGGGAACCAGTGGGACGGAGGGCGAGAGGAGCACTATGGCGGAGACAGGAGACGACAACACTGACTCTGATTCCTCCTCCGATGGAAGCTCCCTGGTGGTGGCAGACACCTTTGGGCCCACCCCAGCTATAGGTACAGCCTCCACCCCATACCAGCATCGCCCCTTGCCGAATTGCCTGTGCTCACTCACCCAGGAGGGTGGGCACCTCCTTCTGCCCCAGGCACCTCAGGCCCTGCCCTGTCAACCCTGCTGCCCTCAGTGAGGAGGCCATTGACCTCCTGAGATCTATCTCTGTACGGCGGTCAACGATTGGGAATGCCATCAAGGGGCTGGCATTCCAGATGCAGCAATGGAATGCATTCCTGGAGGGCATCCACAGTGGATTGGTGGCCCAAGAGAGATTGTTTCAGGCTCTGGCCTACTCTCTGATGACAGCCATTGTCCCTGTTCCTACAGTCCCCCCGCCAACTACCACTTCCCAGATCCAGTCTCCCCAACCCATCCCATGCACACATACAGACAAGCATGCACACAAAACATCACACCAGAATGGTGTAATCAAACACAGGCAGCACACTTCAGGCCACAAGCACTCACATAAACAACAGATAGTTGCACACACATCAAAATCCACTGCCTCCACTGTCTCCCCCTCCTCCTCCTCCCTCACAGTCACACCTGCATGCACTGCATCAACAGCCACCACCACAATCACCACACCAAGCAGCACACACACCTCTCTTACAGACACCTCCACAACATTCATCCACGCTTCCCCTGTGTCCTCTCCCACCCTGTCTGCCCCCTCCTAAGGGACACAAATGCATGCACGTAGACTCCCAACAGCCATCCACCTCACATCAGCACGCTGCCCATGCACCTGCAAATCCAGCAGACGTACACCACCAACAACCACTCCCTCAACATCCTCTCCCATCTCTCCTCCCTCATCCCACCCCACCATCCCTAAGAAGCTTTTCCTTCCCCAACTTGACCTCTTCCCCCCCTTTGCACCCCTGTCCTGCCTGTAAGAGCAGGGTCCCAGGACCCAGCCTAACACCTCAGCCAAACAGTCCACGGGGACAGTGCAGGCACCTCCTAGTCATGAAGGCAAGAAAGGGAAGGATCCCATTCCACCACCCAAGAAAGGGAAGAATCCCACTCCACCTCCCAGGATAGGGAAGGATTCCACTCCACCACCCAGGACAGGGAAGGTCCCCACTCCACCAACTAAGAGAGGCGAGAGGCAGTGGGCAAGGAGCCCTCCCCTCTAGCAGAGGCTGGCAGGGGGTCACCTCCAACAGCAGTGGGCATGGAGCCCTCACCTCCAGGTGGGACACAGCAGCCCTCACCTCCAGCTGGGACACAGCAGCCCTCACCTCCAACTGGTACACAGCAGCCCTCACCTCCAGCAGAGGCTGGCATGGTAACACATCCAACAGCAGTGGGCAAGGAGCCCTTACCTCCAGCAGAGACTGGCAGGGTTACACCTCCAAAAGCAGTGGGCAAGGAGCCCTCACCTCCAGCTGGGACACAGCAGCCCTCACCTTCAACTGGGACACAGTAGCCCTCACCTCCAGCAGAGGGCATGTAGCCATCACCTCCAGCAGAGGGTATATAGCCCACCCTCCAGGGGCTATTGTACAAGGAGCCCCCTCCAGAACCAGTGGGCAAGTTCCCCACCTCAGAGACTGTGAGTTTGCACTCCCCAGCAAAGGACAATGGGCATGGAGCCCCCTCCAGAACCAGTGGGCATGTCTCCCCACCTCAGAGACTGTGACCTTGCACTTCCCAGCAAAGGAAAATGGGAATGGAGCCCCCTCCAGAACCAGTGGGCAGGTTCCCCACCTCAGAGACTGTCACCTTGCACTCCCCAGCCAAGGACAATGGGCATGGAGCCCCCTCTAGAACCAGTGGGCAACTTCGCCACTTCAGCTGAGGTGCCCCTTACCCCCCGTTCCCCTAAGGTGCCTGCCCTTTTCCAACATGATGCCCCTGCACAGCATAGTGTGGATATTGTCAGGAAACAAGTTGGGGCTTGGACTGTGCCCTGTGGCCATGTGGGCCTTTTGTACTTTGGACTGGCCATTGGACCTTTCTGAAAATGTAATCCAATTTATTTTATCACACGGACAAAATGGTGACTGTTGGCATCAAATTACAATATCAGTTATACCTAGTCCTTGCATTACTATGACGTGTGTCCTGTGACATTGGTTTTCCTCTGCAGCTGGTTGTGTGTATGTTGTGTGTGTGAATGGTATGGTGCGTGTGTGTGTCACTCGCCTTTTCCTGCCTCCCTCCCTACCTTGTGTGCTAGGTGGCTATACTCACCGTCATCGTCTTCGTCGGCGTTGGTGTTCCAGGTGAAGCATGGCATCGAAGAGCATCGGGAAGACTTGAAGCTCCAGTTCCATGGTGCCGTTCATCTTTTCTGTGTCGCTGATGGTGAGTCTTTCGTCTTCTGTGCCATGTTTCCACCAGGCGTTTGATGCCGTTGGTACCGCCCTGGAAATTGTGGCAGTTTGCTATGTCCTAATATATTGGGCGGTACCTTGTCTTCCGCCTCGCCTGGCTGTTGATGGCTGCTGCTGTGGTCAGTGGTGTTAACACCCTAGCAGTTGGTGTGGTACATTGGCTGTCTATGGGAGTTATCACCGTCATGGTCATAATTTGGTGGTAATTACCACCAGCCTGTTGGCGGTATTGCCACCACCTTAACAGTCACCGCCATTGTGATAATGACCACCTTAATCCTTAAAAATAACCAGTTGTCTCTTTATCACACACAGTACATGTTATGTGTAAATAATATCATGCACGGAGACCACAGAAGATATGTTTGGAAAAATAGGGTGTTGCGTTAGATTTTCCGACACAGCACAGACAATGCGTTGCATCTTTCCACTCTGCAAGGGGTTTGCGTCGTGTTTTGGCACGCAGTCTTCGTTCTTCTCTGTGAAGTGGGGATCTTTTTGATGCCCAGGGATGATGCAGGGAAAATCCTTGATGCCCTGGGAGTAGACACGGGTGCTGTGTCGATCCGGTAGGCGATGCGTTTAATTTTCCGTCGCAAGGCAGGCGCTGCATCTAATTTCCAGCTGGGAAGTCAAGGGCTGCGTCATTCCAGTCGGGTGTGCGGCAATTTCTTAGTCTCAATGCAGGCTTTGCGATGATTCCGGCACGTGGGGCGTCGATTTTCGACACACAAGGAGTTTCCTGAAGGGATAAACTCTTTTTGAACCTAGGACAGGAGGCAAGCTCAATCCAAGCCCTTGGAGAGCACCTTTGGGAGAAGGCAGAGTCCTTCCAGCAAAGTCAGAGGCCAGCAGGGCAGCACTCCTTCTCAGCAAATTAGTCCAGATGAGTCATTTGGACAGCCAAACCGTTCCTCTTGACAGTATGGAGGTGTAGGTCCAGAAGTGTCTGAGTTGGTGGGGTCAGAGACCCAGTTCAAATATCCCAAAATGCCTTTGAAGTAGGGGAGAATTCAAGGAGTGGTTTTGAGGGCACAAGTTCCCCTTTCAGTACTGTCCTGTCTGCCAGGGTCCAGTAGGGGATTGGCAGTCCATTCTGTGAGGGCAGGCCACTAGCCTTTGAAATGTAAGTGTCCCTAGTAGCTCTTAATTTACAGGCCCTGGGAACATATAGTGCATTTTATTAGGGACTTATAAGTCAATCAAATATGCCAGTTGGAAGTGAACCAATGTTGACATGTTTAAGGGGGAGGGCATGTGCACTTTAGCACTGGTTAGCAGTGGTAAAGTGTGCAGAGTCCTGAAACCAGCAGAAAAATAGTGTCAGAAAAGTTGATTGAGGCAGCCACAAAGTTGGGGGATGACCACCCTAAGGGTGTCAGATCTAACAATACATATGACATTCTGAGAGACATCCAACTGCTACTTAAATGTAGTACTAGTAGTTCTAAATTTTAGCATGTTTTATTTTAAGTGTAAGGTTCTACAGAGATCATCATAGGCCATGAGCTGTGCTTTAGATATACATTGTGTTTGTAGCAATAGGCAAGGTGTTCAAAACAAACTATCTAATAGTGCACCTTCAGTGCCTCATGATATGCAAACATTTTGTAGCTTTCTGCAAAGCCCCCATAAAGTCTAACTCCCTACTTTAAGTCCCACTTGCTGACTCGCCCATAAGGCACTCTTTATAGTGGGTCTGTAACAGCGATCCCCCCTCTTCATTCACCACAGCAAGAAGCCTTTAGTAACATCCCTGCAGCAATGTGATGCAAGAACTTCTTAATGACACCAGGATTATGAGACCAATTATCTGGGTATATGTAAGTTGTCAGCTTCCATTTTCTAGCTATGAAACTGAGATGTTCTACTGTAGTCTTGAAGAAAAACCTAACTGCTGGTATTGTTTCTCTGTACAGATGATACACAGGCTTAAACTCTCATCTTACAGTAGCAACAGGAATAAACAGCACTGGTATACTTCTGCAACAAACACACACACACATGAACACATTCCCACATAAGCTGTCCACTGACTTATCCTAACAAATGGCTTCACTAATGGTTCCAAAATGAGTTCATTATCAGCCTTTCTTTTCCAATCACAGTAAAGGGGATTTATCTGAAAATTGTCACTAGCACATTGTTCCACAAGAGCTTGTCTCAAGTTGCTTCTCTATACCACATTTAAGTACTTCATCCTGCTGATATTATCTTGCATTCTGGAACTTGCCTTTTCATTTTTCCATCATAAATGCAGCATTAAAAGATCCAAATGAAAGGAACAAATCAAATGATATGTAACTTTGAAAACCATAAAAACACATTTTAAACAGACTTTTCAGTACAGGGGTGATTTGAACTTTTCTTTGATGCAGCCTCACATGGCGGCATGACAATTGTCTACAATACATGCTTTGCTTTATTTCTACAGAACTCTGCTCACCTTTTGTTCACTTCTGACCTGTGATTGATAAAGCTTTCAATTAAAAATGAAAAGGTACATGCATTTGAGCTTAACGTTATTATGCTATACTCTGTTGCATCACTTTTAGTATAGTGATGACATTCAATTAATGTTCTGCAATGCTGTGGAACATTTATTGTACGCTAATAATACGGTTTTAAAACAGATAAACATATTTAATTTGGTTATTTGTCTTTTTATCCATGTTATTGATATCCACACTATGAAACTTCAACAATGCCAAAGGAGATTAAAGGTCCTGTGGTGTTGCTTTTTGTGGTCACATGCAAATTAGAGGGGCCCCACATCTTCCCTTTTGCCGGGGCTTTAAAAATCCTAGGACCGGCCCTGCCTGTCTGCCTTGCATCTCAATTGGCCAAAGTAATTCTTATGAGTCCCTTCCCTGGTCTACAGAACCAACCCCAAATAAAAGGGAACCCATCATAATGCGTGCACATCTCGTGGAGGTATTCCTAAGTATTGCTATATTTCCCCAGCGCCTCAAAGTGAAGTGCAATCATAGTAGTGTAGGAGGAATCCTGGGGATTCCAAAACACCTGTGACACATCGTATTTATTTTATTTTTGTAGATTTTTGTAGTGTTTGTGACAAGAAGGCACGTTGTAGTGCCAGGTGTTTAGAAAGTCTTAGGTTTAATTACTTTATTTAGTCAATCTGTGACAAGAAGGCACGTTGTAGTGCCAGGTGTTTAGAAAGTCTTAGGTTTAATTACTTTATTTAGTCAATCATCAATTGTTGACCTAAAATGAGGACAGGTGATGTCCTGTTTTTTCTATTACTTTAATTCTAGGATATTAATTTAATTCTAGGATAGCTGTTTTTTTTTCTCAGCACTCTCAAGGATTATTTTTTAACTTGGTATACATGCATTCGCAGAATGTATGGTTAATAGTTCAAATTCTATGAAGAACAATTCTGAGTTTTTATAAGATAGAATGAAATTGTATGAAATGAAAGACGCTTCGAGAGTGGTTTTAAAAACAGCGAGTTTTCAGTTTGTTCCACTGACTTTAAATGATTGCACTTGTAAGTATGACCCACTGTTCTCGGAAGAAGGTCATTGATATCAAACATTTTCTGTTGGAGTTATACTGCACAAAAAATAAACGGTACTGTTCGAATGCTTGTTGGATGACTTTCTACAATAGGGATACATCATAAGAACTGATGTAGAGATGCCTGCTGGTATCAATATTGCTCCTGTACGTGGATTTTTACTGCAAGCTTGTGAATAATATTTTTCCACAGGGAAGAGGTTCATTGTGTCATATATGTATCATGCAATTAGGCAAAAAAATGATGAATTAGACCCAGATCTGTGATTGGGGTGACTGTTTGACATTTATCAGCATTCCATCCATCATCTGTTCTTTTTGCATTTGTCGCCCTTAAATGCAAGGGTATGCCCAGATGTCGGTCCTTTTCTTGCTATGCCACCTGACTCAAACTAGCCTGACTAATGAGGGGTGGTACCCTGAAACCAGTTCCAGGGTGCATGTTTCTAGTCCAGGGATGACCTGGCTTGTTAATTCGGGCTGAACTGTGCCCATGAGAAGTAGGATCAAGACTGGTTTGCATATGTCTGGGTCCTAACTGGAATGGTATGGCAAACAAACAAACAATGGATTTAGGCTTAGATCTGTGACGGGGGTAAATATTGGACATTGTTCAGCTTTCTGTCCATCATCTGTTCTTTTCGCATTTGTCGCCTTAAATGGGAAGTGTGAGAAAACAGGGCTGATTGCAGAGGCCCCCTAACATTTTGCCCCCATTTTCCACTTTTTGCTAGTGTTTTCCTGACTCTGATGGTACCCTGGGTACTACTATCCTGTCCCAGGGCATGTGCTATGTATAACATAAGTATGCAAATTGGGCTAACTATAATTGGCTATGTCAACCTACCTATAAGTCCCTAGTATATGGTAGGTCATGTAGGTTTCGGGACCACAACATAGGTAGTGTACCCATAGGTGCAGTGCTGAGGTGCCCAGGGTCACTTCAAAGGCAGGCCTGCCTTGCTGACTGCCTTTAAATTAAAGTTACATGCAAATTTGACTTTGGAATTAAAAGCACTTCCAAGGCCTTAAACTACCTTATTTTTACATATTTGTCACCCCTAAGGTGTGCCCTATAAGCAGGGACCTTACAAAAATTGTTGTATAAGCCCTGGTGAGGTACAATAGCCAAATTTGTTTTCCCTCACTGTATTGAATGGCCTCCATAGGCTAAAATGGGGAGACTTTATTTTAATTAACAAAGTCCCCTTAAGGGTCAGATACCTTGAGTCTGGTATCAAATGAATTGTTATAATAAATCCCACAACTAATTGTTGGATTTAATATAACTATTTCAGGTTAAGAGTTTTAAACTCTACCTGAAATGTTGCCAACTTCAACTCTGTAGTGCCCTTCTCTGATTGGCCAGCCTCTGGCAGCCTGGTCAGGCTGCCCTAATGAGGTGCGAAGTGGCATGGGCTGAACACAAAGGAATGTGCCTGGGGGAGGAGATCTACCTCAGCAGATGGGGAAGCAGGAAGGGGGAGAGTTGCCAAACTGGTCTTCAAAGGCAGGGAAGGACATTTGGAGCAGCCCATCACCTCCCTCACATCCTGCAACCCCAGACAATTACATGCCCTCTTGATTAGATTAGGAGAGGGTAGGAGAGGGGTATGTTTATGATTTTTAGACACACTAGTGGGTGTGGCTAATCCATATGTACCCTCCAAAAATCAGTTTCAGCCATGATGGGTATTTGAAGAATGCTGCTCCCTGGGATTGATTTTTGCCACACTTCCCAGCAAGTGGTCATCACAGAGGGAGGAACCCTGTATCTGATTGGAGAACCAGGACCCCCATGTTTTTCACCCAGCAGCAAGGATAGATATGGCAGAGCTGCACTCACACATCACATCCCTAACAGATCCCTACAAGGAAGTGTAGGAGGCTGGCCTGGCTTATAGTGGGTACCTTGTGGTACTTACACCCTGTGCCAGGTCCAGTTATCCCTTTAGGCTGATAGAAGGTAGCTATGGCAAAGCAGCTTAGGCTGAACTAGGAGACATGCAAAGCTTCTGGTATACCACTTATATCACATAGCACAATATCATAAGAAAACACAATACTCAGAGTTACTAAAAATAAAGGTACTTTATTTTTATGACAATATGCCAAAAGTATCTCAGTGAGTACCCTCAGTTAGAAGGTAAGTAATATACACAAGTTATATGTACACAAACCCAAAACAGTAAGTAATAGTAAGAAAAGTAACAGTGTAGAATTACAATAGGATGCAATAGGTGAACATAGGTCTAGGGGCAACACAAAGCATACACTCCAAAAGTGGAATGCGAATCATGAATGGACCCCAGACCTATGGGAGCTTGTAGAGGGTTGCTGGGACTGTAAGAAAACAGTCAGGGTGTCCAAGATACCCCACCCCAAGACCCTGAAAAGTAGGAGTAAACTACACCTACTACCCCAATAGGACACAATAGTCGTGATAGGGGGATTCTGCAAGAACCACAAACACCAGCAAGGCACTGAAGACGGATTCCTGGACCTGAGGATCTGTAAGGCAAGGGGACCAAGTCCAAGAGTCGGGATAGTGTCCAGGGGGGGCTGGAGCCCAGGAAACCCCGGATGAAGGTGCAAGGAAGCTGCCTCCGGATGGAAGAAGCTTAGGATTCTGCAACAACGAAGAGAGCTAGGAACTTCTCCTTTGGATGGAAGATGTCCCACGGCGTGCTGAAGGTTGCAGAAGTGTTCCCACGCAGAAATACAGCAAACAAGCCTTGCTAGCTGCAAGGGTTGCAGTAGAGGTTTTTGGGTGTTGCTGGGGACCAGGAAGGACCAGGATGTCGCCCCTTGGAGGAGGAGACAGAGGGGGCGCTCAGCAACTCAGAGAGCCCCCACAGAAGCAGGCAGCACCTGCAGAAGTACCGGAGCAGGCACTTAGAAGATTTGTGAACCAGAGTCAACGCTGAGTCACAAAGGAGGGTCCCACGACGTCAGAGTCCAACTCAGAGGGTTGAGCACTGCAGGACGGAGGCTAGGCTGTGCACAAAGGAATCCTTGGAAAAGTGCACAGAAGCCGGAGCAGCTGCAATTCACGCAGTACACAGGTTTGCAGTCTAGTGTGGGGAGGCAAGGACTTACCTCCACCAAACTTAGACTGAAGGATCACTGGACTGTGGGAGTCACTGGGATAGAGTTCCTGATTTCCAGGGACCACGCTCGTCAGGATGAGAGGGGACCCAGAGGACCGGTGATGCAGTCTTTTGGTGCCTGCATTAGCAGGGGGAAGATTCCATCGACCCACAGGAGATTTCTTCTTGGTTTCCAGTGCAGGGTGAAGGCAGACAGCCCCCAGAGCATGCACCACCAGGAAACAGTCGAGAAAGCTGGCTAGATGAGGCGCTACAATGTTGCTGGTAGTCGTCTTGCTACTTTGTTGCGGTTTTGCAGGCATCCTGGAGCAGTCAGCGGTCAATCCTTGGCAGAAGTCAAAGAGTGAAGTGCAGAGGAACTCTGGTGAGCTCTTGCATTCATTATCTGAAGAATACCCCAGAGAACAGACCCTAAATAGCCAGAAAAGGAGGTTTGGCTACCAGAAAGGAGGATTGGCTACCAAGAAAGGTAAGAGCCTATCAGAGGGGGTCTCGGACGTCACCTGCTGGCACTGGCCAATTTGAGCAGTCCAGTGTGCCCCCAACACCTCTGAATCCAAGATGGCAGAGGTCTGGGACACACTGGAGGAGCTCTGGGCACCTCCCCTGGGAGGTACTGGTCAGGGACTCCCCTTTCCTTTGTCCAGTTTCATGGCAGAGCAGGGCTGGGGGATCCCTGAACCAGTGTAGACTGGCTTATGCAGAGATGGGCACCATCTGTGCCCATCAAAGCATTTCCAGAGGCTGGTGGAGGCTACTCCTCCCCAGCCCTTCACACCTATTTCCAAAGGGAGAGGGTGTAACACCCTCTCTCAGAGGAAATCCTTGGTTCTGCCTTCCTGGGCGGGAATTTGCCCTGAACGATGTGGGGGCACCTTGGCTAGTGCCAGGGTGCCCACGCACTAAATAACTTGGCACCCAACCTTCACCAAGTGAGGGTTAGACATATAGGTGACTTTTAAGGATGTTATTTCACTCAGGCTGCAGTGGCAGGCCTGTGTAAGAATTGCCTGAGCTCCCTATGGGTGGCAAAAGAAATGCTGCAGCCCATAGGGATCTCCTGGAACCCCAATACCCTGGGTACCTAAGTACCATATACAAGGGAATTATATGGGTGTACCAGTGTGCCAATGAGAATTGGTAAATTTAGTCACTAGCCTGCAGTGACCAATTTAGAAAGCAGAGAGAGCATCAACACTGAGGTTCTGGTTAGCAGAGCCTCAGTGATACAGTTAGGCACCACACAGGGAACACATACAGGGCACATACTATGAGCACTGGGGTCCTGCTTAGCAGGACCCCAGTGACACAAGGGCTAAAACAACATACATACAGTGAAAAATGGGGTAACATGCCAGGCAAGATGGTACTTTCCTACAGGAAGAACATCAGAAGAAGAAGGACTGCCCTGCTGGAACCCTGATCTGCACCTGGACACTGCAATATGAAGGACTGCAACAGCTGCACACTTGGGGGGTCATTCTGACCCTGGCGGCCGGTGACCGCCAGGGTCACCGACCACGGGAGCACCGCCAACAGGCTGGCGGTGCTCCCAAGGGCATTCTGACCGCGGCGGTTCAGCCGCGGCCAGAAAGGGTAAACCGGCGGTCTCCCGCCGGTTTACCACTGCCCTACAGAATCCTCCATGGCTGCGGAGCGCGCTCCGCAGCCATGGGGATTCTGACACCCCCTACCGCCATCCTGTTCCTGGCGGGTCTCCCGCCAGGAACAGGATGGCGGTAGGGGGTGCCGCGGGGCCCCTGGGGGCCCCTGCAGTGCCCATGCCTATGGCATGGGCACTGCAGGGGCCCCCGTAAGAGGGCCCCGCAAAGTATTTCACTGTCTGCAAAGCAGACACTGAAATACGCAACGGGTGCAACTGCACCCGTCGCACCTTCCCACTACGCCGGCTCCATTCGGAGCCGGCGTCCTCGTGGGAAGGTCGATTTGCCCTGGGCTGGCGGGCGGCCTTTTGGCGGCCGCCCGCCAGCCCAGGGCAAATCCCAAAATACCCTCAGCGGTCTTTTGACCGCAGAGCAGTATTTTGGAGGGGGAACATTGGCGGGCGGCCTCCGCCGCCCTCCAATGTTAGAATCACCCCCTTGGTCTTCACCACAAGAAGGACTTTGCCTGGCTTTTACTGGTTCAAGGAGGGACTCCCTATTTGTTACAGGTGAATAACTTCTAACCAGAGTCCCCTGTCTCAGATCCTGAAGAAACTTACCAGCTAACCAGCTGGCCACTGTCCAGTGGCCAATATGGCCAATATGGACTTTGAGCCAGATGCTTTCTGGGAGTTGTAGTCTGCAGCCTCAAGGGGCAACTCAGAGCTTCTGGGACCTTGGGGTGAGCTGTGTACTCTATAAGAACCTTAGAAGACCTTTTGGAAGAAGATTCAGAAGGTTGGAGAACTTTTTTGCAAAAGCTCCATAGAGGGACCGACCTGCAGCGGCAACTCTAACCAACTTACCTCAACCACGACCCAGCCTGACTTGTAGGTTCGTCCTGCTGAAGAAAATCTCAGAAAAACTGACTAAGTACAAACGTAGAAAGTTGACCGGGACCTCCACCGCAGTGCATCCGAAGAGGGTTCCAGGAACCTCAGATCAAGATTCAGGTGTGCCCCGGTCGAAGGATTTTCATCTTGAAAAATCATCTAAGTCCGAACGTAGAAATCTTCATTGAGGGCTCCCGCGGAGTGTATCTGAGGAAGGGCTCCAGGAAGGTCGGATCGGACTGGCGAATACATCCAAAGGTAAACTTTTGACGAGGCCTCCCGCTTGCTGTAGCCGAGCAGAGCTCCATCGTGGTTGGCCTTAAACTTTTACTTAGCCCTGGTCGAGGTGCGACCAGATGACCAGATTGGCACTATTCATTTCTAAGTTCTAAAAATTACTAATTCTTTAAAAATTATAATCTCTGGTTCTCCTTATCCAATTTGATTTGTTTTGGTGTCATTTTAAAGATAAAAGTATATTCTATTTTTATAAATTGGTGTTGGATTTTTCTTGTGTTTTGTGTTTTACTTATTTGCTGTCTTGTGATTTTTAAATGCTTTACACTAATCTCCTAAGTTAAACCGTGTCGCTCGTTGCCAAGCTACCAAGAGTTGAGTGGGGTCTTATTTTTTGAGACCTAACTGGACCTAAGTGGAGGTTAGTGGTGGTAAAAATGGCCAACAAAGGAGTGGTCCCGGCTGCCAAATAATGAACAAACTGAAACACAGGTATCCTGAAAACCACCCACCGCCAGCAGAGAAATGCCGACAACGACGGCAGAGGCCGCCCACAGGCCGACGGAAAGGCCCAACCCGCCCATCAAATAATGAACCACTAGACCACTGTCAGTCCCTGGGCGGGAACCACCGCCACGCAAAGCCAGGCGGAAACTAACCAAATATAAGGAAAAACTGTCACAGTGTCTTTTCCTCGGAATCTGCACACTGCTGAACAAGAAGGCCCACATCCCGGCGTCACCAACTCAGAAAGCTTTAATAGCACAGAGTTATGGTAAAGCCAGGCAGGGGGAATGGAATTAGGGTAGGGAACAGCTGAAAGAGAGATCTGAAAAGGAAAAGGTTAGAACAAACACGCATATACTCATTAATAACAATCTAATTCACCATTAGAGCCTTACCGTACATGCATCTCCATAACACCAGATTGAAACTCTTTGTGATTGGGCAATAGCCCCTACTGTAAATCAGAACACCAGAATGAACTGCGACTTCCAAGTCCCAAGAAGACCAGAGTTTTAGACCACGGACACTCTCTTAAATATCATTCATAGAACCACTTATGCATTGATAATATCAAACATAGTACCACTTAGGCATTGACAAAACTCTAAACATTAGATCTCAGTATTAGAAGACTCGTAAACAATTAAAGAGGTCTTTTCACTTAATATAAAACACCTTAATATGTATCTCACATATCATGCATCCTAAAACAAATGAAACTGTGATTTCTTTCTCTTTGAAACCTTTTTTCGATAAATGTTCTCCTGTACATGAAAAGCGCTTTCAGTATTGAGCCAAGGGCGCTTTACTTTCTGTGAACTGAAGTGCTTTTAAATATTGTGGCCGAAGCACCTTTTTTCTCCTCTGGAACTGAAGCGCTATGCCAATGCGCGTTTATTCCTTTTGATTGGAGTGCTATGTCAATGCAGGTTATTACTTGTGAACTGAAGCGCTTTATCAATAGTGCGTTGCTGCCGTGAATTGAAGCGCTTTACTGAGCGCGTTGCTGCCGTGAAATGAAGCGATTTACTGAGCGCCCGGCTGCCGTGAACTGAAGCACTTTTACTTGAGCGCGTTGCTGCCCTGAATTGAATCGCTTTACTGAGTGCGTGGCTGCCGTGAACTGAAGCGCGTTGCTGTCATGAACTGAAGCGCTTTACTGAGCACGTGGCTGCTGTGAACTGAAGAGCTTTACTGAGCGCGTGGCTGCCGTGAACTGAAGCGCTTTACTGAGCATGTGGTTGCCGTGAACTGAAGTGCTTTACTGAGCGCGAGGCTGCCGTGAAATGAAGCGCTTACTTAGCGCGTTGCTGCCGTGAACTGAAGCGCTTTACTGAGCGTGTTGCTGCCATGAACTGAAGCGCTGTACTGAGCGCGTTGCTGCCGTGCACTGAAGCACTAAAATCAAATGGCCTAAAACATCATGCTCGTTAGGCTAGGGGTATGCTGAAAGTTAGGGAGAAACAACTCCCTTCTGACTTGGGCTCTTCGTGACCTTACCGCCCACGAGTACGACCTACTCATGTCTGAATTCCAAATGGAATAACAGAAACCTTCGAGTTTCTGCCAAACTGCCTTTGAAGAAATTCTGCTTTGCTCCAGAGGAAGGTCGGTTGAGGTCTGACTGCATCGAAGTCTTCAAAATAGTGAGCAACGTACTTGGGTGTGGCTGGGCTTTATAGGCCTGCCACACCCCAAGATGGCCGCTGCCTCTAAAAACATGGGAAATGTAGTCCATTCATAGGATAACACTGATAAGTGCATCTTGACCACCGATGCCCTGAACCTGCAGCTACGTAAGCTTTATCACGGGGCAGACAACGCTGATGGCCATTCTTGGAACAAGCGGGGATGACCAGTGGTGCACATAAAGTGCCCCAGAGTTGCGCAGCGGACCTTCGGTGGAACCTGGACCGCACACCGCCTTGATCCTGACAAACACTCACTGGAGGCTCACACAACACACCGAAGCAGACATGTATAGAGAGCTGCAGATCACGCCAGCCGTGCTCCTTGCCATATACCTCCACGACCGAGACCACCGACGAAGACGACGACGGTAAGTACTGCAACCAATGAAACAAGGGAAGAAAGGGCACAGTTACATATCCACCAACTACATCCACCCTGCAACACTCTCACAACCCTTCACAACAGCACAACCCATAAATCCTACAGCAAGAGGTACTTACCCGACACAAGGCAAATCCAACCTGACCATAGTACCTACAAATGCCCCACACCCACAAATAATGAAATGAGAGACCAGGGATCAAGAGTGTGCCGCCAAAACACAGGCCACACATAAACATTGAATACAGCTCTCTGAGCAAACAATTCACATAAGGTGAAATGGCCAGTCCATAGTGACAGACTTTTTTGGGCTACAATGGCCCCAAACTGACTCCCAAAAGTGCTACCGTACTTCACCTTATAGGGGCAACAGTGGGTCATCCAGGCACCTCAGGGAACAGGGGCAGGAGGAGGTGGGGGTGGGGATTTATGACGGGGTGGGCCTTGGATTTGCGTTCAGAAGGTGGAGGGGTTTTGGGTTTGGCCTTGGAAGGTGGGGCATTGTGCTTTGACTGGGTGGAGCCAGATGGAATTGGCTCTGCATAGGGCTTCTTCCTCTCTGGTGAGGGGGCATGGGAATGTGAAGGGCGGACAGGGGTGGGCTGTGAAGTGGAAGGAGTGGAAAGGGCAAGGAGGTGTGTATGTTTAGAGACAAGAAGGGGTGGGCCAGTGGGTTGGAAGAGGTCAGCACGGGAGAGGAAATGTTTTTTTTTAGCAATTGGGTTGGACCTGAAGGAGGGGGTGGGAGTGGAGGCAGAGGGTGTGGACATAAGTGGTGTAGGGGTGCGTGTTGTGGGTGCAGGTGACTGGACAGCATGCTGAGGTGTGGTGGATGTGTGATGGGTGGGTGTTTTGGTGCGTTTGCGTATTTTTGGAGGAGGAGGTGGTCACAGTGGGAGAAGTCAGGCTGCCAGTGTGAATGTATGTTGTGTGGGTGTCTGCAAGTCTGGTGAGTGTGCTGCATGTGTCAACTACAGTAGTTGTGGTGAGTGCAGGTGTGGTGTCTGGGGTGCATGTCTGGATGTGTGCTATTGTGTTGAGTTCAGGAATAGGCTCAGCAACAGTGACTGAAGCTGCAGTGCCTGGGGGTGTGCATATAGAGGGGACAGACAGGGAAGCAGAAGAGGTGGGCACAATAGGGGAAGTAGATGTTGTTGTGTGTGCATGTGTATGTTGGCTGTGTGAATGCTTGTGGTGGGAGATGTGGTGCTTGTGTTTAGAAGTGTGCTTCTTGTGTGACTGCGTGTCAGATGGTGTGCTTTGGATGGGTGAAGTGAGTGGGGTGCTGGAAGGGGTAGAGGAGGTTCGAGGGGGGACGGACTGACCAGGGAAACTGGAAGCTGTCCAAGAGGAGGCCAGAGCCTGAAAAGATCGCTGTAGGCCAGACACGGCACCTTGAATGCCATCCAGATAGGCATTGGTCTGCTGCATCTCTGATGCTAGCCCCTGGATGGCATTGATGATGGTTGTCTGTCCTACAGAGATGGTTCTCAGAGGGTCAATAGCCTACTCCATGAGGGCAACAGAGCTGACTGGGCCCGGGGAGAAGGTGCCTGGGATGAAGGAGACGCCCACCCTTCTGGATGAGCGGGCACAGGCAACTCGGTGGGGAGCAAATGGGAGGGCGGTAATGGCATGGGGGTGGCAGGAGATGATACAGTAGGGGTGGTCCCATTAGGGTCCGCCACCGCCAGGGAGCCCCCATCGGAGGAGGTATCAGAATCACTACCTCCAGTGGTAGTTGCCTCCCCGTGGTACTCCCCTCGCTCTCCAACGCACTGGTCCCCTTGGTGTCAGATGACTCTGCTTCCGAGGATCTGTGGGCCGCTGCATCCCCACTGGCCGGTGCCTCAGCTCCCTCACCAGATGATGCTGATGTACACAAACAACTCAAGAGAACAGGGATGGGGAGACACAACAGGAGAGACACTTGTAAATAGCTGAAAGGAGTGAACATAGTGGTCATACATACACCCACCCAGAATACCCTCCAACAGGTAGCACCTTCCACTATACCCATGTCCATGCCCCTGACTAGTGACCAGAACCCTGCTCTACACCCATTCCCTAAAAATCCCAACGACCCGACGTGTAGGAGACCTGACCCAAACACCCCTACTCCCTACGGGGGCCATCATGTAGATGGACATCAGTCAGAGTCCCTGCAACTAAGCAGCATAAACCTGAATGCACAGACAGACATCCATCAAGGGTTAAAAACGTGTAATGTGTACTCACCCCCTTGTGCTGTGCAGCCTTCAAGCACCCATCCAGGTCTGGGTACGCTACCACCAGGATGCGTAGCATGAGGGGGTCACTGCCCGACGGGCACCCCTTCCCCGTTGGAAGGACTTCCCTAGCTGGGCCTCACAGAGTTTTCGTGCCCAGCACCGCAGGTCCTCCCACCTCTTCATGCAGTGGGTGCTCCGCCGGTTGTAGACCCCCAGGGTCCGCATCTCCTTGGCGATGGCATGCCAAAGTGCCCTCTTCTGGTGGGCAGTGACACATAAGGGACACACAGAAATGTAACACTGAGGTCAGGCACTTGGCAAATATATACAGCTGGCTAGACATCCACTATGGGACGGACAGTACAAACAGACTAACAGGACATAGCACGCAGCATGTCATGAACCATGGCCCATGCAGGGTCAGAGGTGCACACATGTGTACTGCCAACACCATCCATTACACAAAACCATTGCCCACAATCCCCTGACTCACCTGTACCGCTGACCGTCCGTAGAGCTTGGCGTACAGGGGCAGCACCCCGTCCACTAGCCTCTCCAATTCCTCCTGGGTGAAGGTCGGGCCCTTTCCCCCGCAACACGAGCCACTTCCATGACCAGAGTCAGGACACAGCAGTACACTCAGTGGAGAACCTGCTTGCACGAGATCAGGGAGTCAAGTGAAGTTGGGGTGACGAATTTGTGTACGTACCACCGCGGTGTGCACTGCCACCGCCGGCGGCTTTCATAATACGCCAGGATTCCCCATTGGCATCCATGTTAACCAATGACTGCGCGGACGGCGGTAAACACCACCTTACGCTGTTACGTCAAACGCTAGGGGTATGAGGTTACTTCCACCACAACAGTTCTGGATTACAGGATGCAGACATTTTGGCCTTAACTATGCATTTATAATACTGCTATCTGCACAATCCAGGCCCTAATGTTCACCTAACACACCTATGCATGTGACCATTAACAATACCACACATGACAAACCCTGATCAATAATTATGGTCTTGTTGATGTTATGTCAAAAACATTTAGCATTTGAGTCCCTACAATCAAGTCAGCAGTGCTCTATGACTGGCAATGTGTGCTGATGTATGTGTGTTCCTCACACGTGTTTCAAATTCCTCCTAGGTACAGACCCTTCTGGCGAGGAAGGGCTCCATTGGTGTACAGACTACTTGTGGATATGCGGACCATGGTGGAGCGTCACATCATAATCAATTACAGACTCATCCGTGCAACTATTCTCAAATTTTGTGCATTACTGGATCCTGCAATGACTCCGGCAAATTGTAATCAGCATTCCATCCCTACTGAAGTGCAGGTGTTCTCTGCACTCCATTTCCTGGCCTCTGGCTCTTTTCAAGTGACAGTGGGCATGGGTGCTGGATTTTCACAGCCAATGTTCAGAAAGATACTGACAAGATTTCTGAATGCATTTGTACGACACCTGCAGTCCTATGTGAGGTTTCCCCAAAGTACTGACCTCCCTGCCATCAAGTCGGACTTCTATGCCTTTGCCAACATACCCCATGTGATAGGTGGCATCAATGGCACCCACATACCTATAATACCCCCAAGAGTCAGTGAACAGGTGTACAGAAACAGGAAGAAAGGAAGAACTTTTACTCCATGAACATTCAATTGGTATGTACTGCAGACCAGTACATCTCACATGTGAATGCCATGTTCCCCGGTTCAGTCCATGATTCCTTTGTGCTGAGGAACAGTAGTGTGCCACACAATATGAAACAACTACAAGAGGGCAGAAGGTGGATCATAGGTAGGTGTTTCTGTCACTAACTGCCACCTAGCAGACAGCTAGGCTGTCAGCCTCTGAGGCTTGTCAATGACAGTTCTGTTTTGCACCTCTTTCTAGGTGATTCTGGCTATCCCAACTTGCGTTGGCTCCTGACACCAGTGAGGAATCCTGGGACAGATGCAGAGAGGAATTACAATGAGGCAAAAGGACGTACTAGGAGGGTGATAGAGCGCACAATAGGTCTCCTGAAGGCTAGATTTCATTGTCTACATATCTCTGGGGGTTCCCTTGCCTATGGGCCTGAAAAGGTGTAGAATAGTGGTGGCTTGCTGCAAACTGCACAATGTGGCAGTGAGAAATTCTATCCCCCTCTTGGAGGTGGATGGTGCGGTATATCCAGACCAGCTTCCTCAGAGAGGGGACACGAGTGATGGTGATGATGAGGAAGGGGAAGATGTCAATGCCAGGACCCAACTGATACAACTCTACTTCCAGTAACTATGTGGGACATTGGGGTTTGTGAAACATACTGTCAGTGTGCCTTGTTATCTCAGGGGTGTTTGAATGTACTAATTGCAACTGTGTCCAGGTCTGCATATGACAGAATACAATTTAGTGGTCCTTTTTGTTAACATATTTAGGCACAACAACATGTAAGGTGAGTGTGTACTTTCATGCTACGCAGGTACAAATAAAGTAGTTATCAGCCAGTTGCATCCATACTTCACTTTGTTCACACATTATGACAGGGGACAGTGTTGCAAGTATGATATGTGTTTTATTTGGTGCAGGGATTGAATAGTGCAAATTACAGTGATGGCAGTAGGTCATGGGTGGTTATCCTATATGCCAACATGGTGGCAGCCTTGTTGTAAGTATTGGTAGGTCATCAATACTTACATGAGTTCTTATTTATTGTTAGCACTGTTGCGTGGTTGATTGTGTGGGATAGTTGGTGGACAGATTGTTGCAGAGTCACTTCGTTGAGGGGGCCTTGTTTTTGGCAGGTGTTCCAGGCCCATATCTTGGCCTGAGGGTCCGTTTGTGCACCCGTTGTTGACCTATAGGGGAGGACATAGTTGTTCCTTGTGTTTCCTCTGAGGGTAGTTCGTGCAATGTGGCTGCTGATGCTGTCATTGTCCGGTCTGTCTCCTGTGCTGAAGTGGGGGCCTCCTGTACTGTGTGGGTCTCAGACTGGGTTTGTGCAAGCTGCAGCAGCGTTCCTGCTATGCTGGCCATTGTGGCATTGTGCATTTTCCACTGCTCCATGGCCTCTTGGTGTTGTTCCTGCTGCATCCTCTGACTATGCTCCAGGGTGGGTACTATCTGTGCCAATCTGTCATAGGTATGCTGGTAGGCCCCCAGGACCTCAAGGAGCACGTCCTGGGCTGCAGCATCCATCCTGTGGCCTCCCCCCGGGCCACTGATGCCCTCCCAGTGGCTTTAGCCCCCTGTGCCTGTGTCCCCTGCACAGGTCTGCTGGTGCCACTTGTACTGGGGGCATTGTCTTCCTGCCTGTTGGTAGGGGGTGACTGTGGCCTCTGTACGTGTGTTCCACCAGTCTGTTGCCTGGGTACACAGGTGTGTGGATGATTGCCCTGGGCTGATGTTCTTGCCTGGGTGGTAGGGGTGTCAGTGGTGTCCTGGGTGGGGCTGCTGGATGGTGAGAGTCCAGGAATGTGTGAGGGGCCAGCCTGCTCATCAGTGTCCCGGGTTCCGTCCCCAGTGTCCTGTGAGGTGCCTCTGTCTCCTTGTGGGGCACTGGCACTCCTTTTCCTGTCCGTCAGGGTGGCTTGGGTGGTGGTGCCTGTTGGGGGAAATGGACATGTCTGTTACAAATGCATGATCGGTGGGGTGCACAGGGCTGGGCTGTTTTGTGCAGGTGTTACACTTTGGGGACTTGCAGGGTGCCTTTGTGAGGTTTGCACTGCATTTTGCTTTGGATGTGGAGGTGTCTTGTGGGTGGTGTAGTGCCTTTGTGATTCCTTGCAGGGCTAGGTGGCTGTGCACAGTGGGAGGGATGTGGGCCTGTTAGTGGGTTTGTGGGCATGCAGGGTGACTGTATGTTGTCAATGTGGGCTGGGTGGGGTAGTGGTGTTGGTGGTAGTTGGAGGGATGGGGTGGTGCATACATTACAGGTGTGATGGATATGGGGTAATTGTAGACGACTTATTCCTCCAGTGAGTCCAGTGAGTCCCTCAGGGTGCAGGATGGCCAGTACCTTTTCCTCCCAGTCAGTGTAGTTGGGTGGTGTTGGCGGAGATCTTTCCCCAGTCTTCTGGACTGCAATGTGGTGCCTTGATGTCATGGCCCTGACCTTCCCCCTCGGGTCGTTCCATCTCTTGCGGATTTCGTCCCTGGTGCGTGGATGGTGTCCCACTGCATTGACCTTGTTGACAAAGGTCTGCCATAACTCCATCTTCTGGGCGATTTGTGTGTGCTGCACCTGAGCCCCAAATAGTTGTGGCTCCACCTTCAGGATCTCGTCCACCATGGTCTTTAGCTCCCTTTCTGTAAAGCGTTGATGGTTGGGGGGTGACATGGTGAGTGTGGTGAATTTTGTCGGGGTGCAATCATGATGAGGGTGCTTGTTAGAAATGGGGTCTTTGGTTGACAGTCAGGTTACCCCCTGTTCAAGCAAGGACCCTCACTCTAGTTAGGATAAAAGAGAATCACCCTCAGCTAACCCCTGCTTACCCCCTTGGTAGCTTG
Organism: Pleurodeles waltl; assembly: GCF_031143425.1. Lineage (NCBI taxonomy): Eukaryota > Metazoa > Chordata > Amphibia > Caudata > Salamandridae > Pleurodeles > Pleurodeles waltl. Next base: position 144,638,860 of record NC_090440.1, read on the forward strand.
GCAGAGCAGTAGGCTTAACCTCAGAGTGCTGGGCGTAAAGTATTTGTACCAACACACACAGTAACTTAATGAAAACACTACAAAATGACACAACACCAGTTTAGAAAAATAGGAAATATTTATCTAGACAAAACAAGACCAAAACGACAAAAATCCAACATACACAAGTCAAGTTATGATTTTTTTAAAGGTTTAAAATAAAAAGAGTCTTTAGGTAGTTGTAACAACACACTAGCGCTGCTAGCGTGTAAATGTACCTGGTTTGCGTCAAAAATAACCCCGCACGGGCGGTGTGCGTCGAAAGTAACCCTGCACGGCTGTGTGCGTCGAAAACAACTCGGCACGGCGGTGCGCGTTGAAAAAGCCAGCCACACGACGATCCGAAAGTCCCGCGGCGCAGGGTGTGATCTCTCAGGCTCCGTCAGCGATGCTGCGCGTCGTTTCTCCTGCTCCGGGCGTCGGTTTCTCGGTCGCGTTTCCTGCGGCGTCGTTTCTCAGCTGCGGAACCGGCGTCGCGTCGTTTTCTCAGCCGCGATCGGATTCGCGTCGATCTTTTCTCCGCACGGCGCTCGGTGCGTGTATTTTTGTCCTTAGGCTGCCAGCCTCTCCTTTCAGGGTCCCAGGAACTGGAAGGGCACCACAGAGCAGAGTAGGGGTCTCTCCAGAGACTCCAGGTGCTGGCAGGAAGAAGTCTTTGCTATCCCTGAGACTTCAACAACAGGAGGCAAGCTCTACATCAAGCCCTTGGAGATTTCTTCTTCAAGATGGAAGGCACACAAAGTCCAGTCTTTGCCCTCTTACTCTGGCAGAAGCAGCACTGCAGGAAAGCTCCACAAAGCACAGTCACAGGCAGGGCAGCACTTGTTCCTCAGCGATCAGCTCTTCTCCAGGCAGAGGTTCCCCTTGATTCCAGAAGTGTTTCTCAAGTTTGTAAGTTTGGGTGCCCTTCTTATACCCATTTTAGTCTTTGAAGTCACCTTCCTTCAAAGGGGACTCACACCTTCTTGTGAAATCCTGCCTTGCCCAGGCAAGGCCTCAGACACACACCAGGGGGCTGGAGACAGCATTGTCAGAGGCAGGCACAGTCCTTTCAGATGAGAGTGACCACTCCACCCCTCCCTCCTAGCAGAGATGGCTAATCAGGAAATGCAGATCACACCCCAGCTCCCTTTGTGTCACTGTCTGGTGTGAGGTGAAAAACAACCCAACTGTCAAACTGACCCAGACAGGGAATCCACAAACAAGGCAGAGTCACAGAATGGTTTAAGCAAGAAAATGCTCACTTTCTAAAAGTGGCATTTTCAAACGCACAATCTCAAAATCAACTTTACTAAAAGATGTATTTTTAAATTGTGAGTTCAGGGATCCCAAACTCCACCTGTCCATCTACTCTCTAGGGGAATCTACACTTTAATCATATTTAAAGGTAGCCCCCATATTATCCTATGAGAGAGAGACAGACCTTGCAACAGTGAAAACGAAATTGGCAATATTTCACTGTCAGGACATATAAACCACATTACTATATGTCCTACCTTATCCATACACTGCACCCTGCCCTTGGGGCTACCTAGGGCCTACCTTAGGGGTGCCTTACATGTAAGAAAAGGGAAGGTTTAGGCCTGGCAAGTGGGTACACTTGCCAAGTCGAATTTACAGTGTAGGAATACACACACAGACACTGCAGTGGCAGGTCTGAGACATGATTACAGAGCTACTTATGTGGGTGGCACAACCAGTGCTGCAGGCCCACTAGTAGCATTTGATTTACAGGCCCTGGCACCTCTAGTGCCCCTTACTAGGGACTTACTAGTAAATCAGATATGCCAATCATGGATAAACCACTTACATTCAATTTAAACAGGAGAGCATATGCACTTTAGCACTGGTTAGCAGTGGTAAAGTGCTCAGAGTTGAAAAGCCAACAGCAACATGTCAGAAAAATATAGGAGGCAGGAGGCAAAAAAGTCTGGGGATGACCCTGCATAAGCAAAAGTCCAACACGACCCCCTACCAGCCTAAAGCCAGGGGAGAACAATCAATACCTTGATGTACTTCCCTGATTGGGGCGATAGAACAGGGACCCAGGCCCACAACAGCAGGGGCATGTTCCAGTTCTACGCCTTCCTGACTCCAGTTGGATCCCTCTGTCCATACTCTCAGGGCCCACTAAGCTAACCCATGGGGAACCCTTCTCCACATCTACAGACACCATCTGTGCAACACCTAACTTTACTTTGCTCACAGATGTATTGCAATGGGCAGATAGTACCACCAGGGCCAACACAGTGGTGTTGCCCACTCCACCCCCGGGGTGTGACTCTCGTCCTCCCCCCCCCAGGGGCAACTCTGTCCACCAGGACAGCAAGCCACAGTGGCCCCAGACAACTGTCAGGGATGAGAGCCCGACCTCAGGCCTCTCTAACCACTGTGACTGTGGAGAGTGGGGGGTGGTAGCCCCAGGTGCCTGGCACCCTTTGACCACTCCCTCGTCTACCAGGTCAGGGATGACAACCTGACCCTGGTCCTCCCCTCTGGGGCTCTGTAACCTCCCTACAGAAGCGGCACCCCCAGAGTCAAAAACTGTCAGGGTGCTTGTAGAAGCAGTCCTGCACAATTCTTCCATCAGTGCAGGGATGTTAACCTGCAACTGATCCTCCAACCTGGGGTCTGTACCTTCAGGTTGGACCAGGGCCAGGGGTGAGGCTTCCCTCCCCCTGCCCTCTCTTCTGGGGTCCTGAACCACCCAACTAGGAGTGGCCCCCCCAGAAGACAACATGGTAGGGGCACTGTTAGCAGTAGCCCCTTCCTCCAGGTCAGGGGGGACACCCTTAACCTGGCCTCCCAATCCAGGGTCTGTACCCACAGACTGGATCACTGCCTGGCAAACCAGGACTTCCTGGGGGGCATACCTACCCCCTACCAGGTCAGAGTTTACCCTCTGAACCTGGTCATCCAACCCAGGGTCACCACCCTGCGGTTGAACCACTGCCTGGCACACCAGGACTTCCTTGGGAGCACACTTACCCCCCATCAGGTCAGAGTTTACCCCCTGAACCTGATCATTCAACCCAGAGTCACCACCCTGCGGTTGAACCATTGCCTGGCACACCAGGACTTCCAGGGGGGCACACTTACCCCCCTCAAGGGACACACTGTCCCGAAGGGCCACACAAGAGTCTGGCTGGCGCAGGTCTCCTGACCTCTGCCCATCTGACAGAGTCTGGATTCCCCCCAACCCAGAAATGGTCTCACCAAGGTCATTCATGGGGGGCTCTGCTCTCAGAGCTGACCCCTGACCCTCCAGGTTCTCCACTGGGGTCCGCAACCCCCTCTCAACCCTCTGTCTGGACTTCTGCACCCCCTCACTAGGAGTGGTACTGCCAGACACCAGAACTGGTGGGACACTGGCTACAGCGGCCCTCCCAAGTTCTCCTGACACTGTGGGGTCTCCCTCAACAGATGGCCCTATGGTACAGGCTAGGCTCCCCTCCTGGTGTTCCCGCAGGGAACCCTCCAGGACCTGGGACCGGATCTCGGGCACCTTGGGCCTCAACCCATCCCCATTCCCTCTCCTCTGAGACTGGACATGGGGTCCCTCACCCATCCCACTACACTGGGACCTACCTGGGACACTACAATCCTTCCCTACCTCACCTGGTTGGGAACTACCTAGACCACTCCTCTCAGGAGCACCCCCAAATGCCTCTTCAGACTCTCTGGTACTCACCCAGAAGTCTGCCTCCATTGTAAGCTCCCTGGGGTCAGAGAACTCACACTCCACCTGGTGTTGGCATAGCTCTGGAAAATAAGGACTAGACATATGCTCTCCAGCAATTACATCACTCAGCCCCTCACATGAATTAACCAAAGTACCCTTCACCCAACCATCCAGTGACTCTGCTTTGAAAAAGCACCCCACATCACCCTCCTGAGACTGGTGAGACAGTACCTGACTGTCCCTGACACTCAACCCACACTCTTCTGGGATGTTTTCACACTCCATAACCAGGACTTCTACCTGGGGGGAACCCCTCTCCCTGTCACTCTCACCTAGAGTCAGTAGAGTGTCCCTCCCACCAGTAGGAATATGACTCCCCATGCCAGTTCCCCAATCCACCTCAGGGACCCTGTGCATCACTGGAGCTACCTCATACCCCTGAACCTCCTGGCGTGTGTTAACTCCCTCCTTCAAGTAGGGCACCACCTCTCTGGGCATGTGCACTTCTGCAGCATCACTGGATATACAATTGTTGCTGCCACCATTCCAGCTGGACTCAGCCCTCATGACTTCCAGCTCTTTCAATTTAAGCTCGTAAGCATAAATCATTTTTTTAATCTCTAAGTCCCTCCTCCTTTCTTCCAGGACTAAGGCTCTCTTCTCCTCAGCCCTCTTAAGCTCTGCATCTAGCTCTTCCAGACTCCGGATTCGAGCTAGGAGCCAATCATCTCTTTCTGTTCCCTCCTCAGGGCCACTGCCCTCCTCTTTGGAGTAGCCCTCCTCCTCAGAGTAGTTATCCTCCTCAGACTCATTTGGTGGTGTTGCCTGACAACGTTTCAATTCATACTGAAACAGGGCTGACTCAAGATCCTCCCTTCTGGATTTCTTGTTCACAGCCAGTCCCCTTTCCATGCAGAATGCTTTAAGCTGCCACTTTTTATACATAAATAGGTGCCAGAAATTGACTTCCATTCTGCAAAGGCTTCACAACCAAAAAACAAAGTCCAAAAATATTAGCAATACTTCCAGGAGGACATCAGAGAACAAAAAGCAGAATCACAAGACAAGTAGTATGTGGTCACGTAGTGGTCTGAGATCAAAACAGTAGTGTACACTTAATTACTGTATGTCAAGTACCAACACAAGTCCAAATCCCGACCGCTGGTCACCAATGTTAGAAATGGGGTCTTTGGTTGACAGTCAGGTTACCCCCTGTTCAAGCAAGGACCCTCACTCTAGTTAGGATAAAAGAGAATCACCCTCAGCTAACCCCTGCTTACCCCCTTGGTAGCTTGGCAGAGCAGTAGGCTTAACCTCAGAGTGCTGGGCGTAAAGTATTTGTACCAACACACACAGTAACTTAATGAAAACACTACAAAATGACACAACACCAGTTTAGAAAAATAGGAAATATTTATCTAGACAAAACAAGACCAAAACGACAAAAATCCAACATACACAAGTCAAGTTATGATTTTTTTAAAGGTTTAAAATAAAAAGAGTCTTTAGGTAGTTGTAACAACACACTAGCGCTGCTAGCGTGTAAATGTACCTGGTTTGCGTCAAAAATAACCCCGCACGGGCGGTGTGCGTCGAAAGTAACCCTGCACGGCTGTGTGCGTCGAAAACAACTCGGCACGGCGGTGCGCGTTGAAAAAGCCAGCCACACGACGATCCGAAAGTCCCGCGGCGCAGGGTGTGATCTCTCAGGCTCCGTCAGCGATGCTGCGCGTCGTTTCTCCTGCTCCGGGCGTCGGTTTCTCGGTCGCGTTTCCTGCGGCGTCGTTTCTCAGCTGCGGAACCGGCGTCGCGTCGTTTTCTCAGCCGCGATCGGATTCGCGTCGATCTTTTCTCCGCACGGCGCTCGGTGCGTGTATTTTTGTCCTTAGGCTGCCAGCCTCTCCTTTCAGGGTCCCAGGAACTGGAAGGGCACCACAGAGCAGAGTAGGGGTCTCTCCAGAGACTCCAGGTGCTGGCAGGAAGAAGTCTTTGCTATCCCTGAGACTTCAACAACAGGAGGCAAGCTCTACATCAAGCCCTTGGAGATTTCTTCTTCAAGATGGAAGGCACACAAAGTCCAGTCTTTGCCCTCTTACTCTGGCAGAAGCAGCACTGCAGGAAAGCTCCACAAAGCACAGTCACAGGCAGGGCAGCACTTGTTCCTCAGCGATCAGCTCTTCTCCAGGCAGAGGTTCCCCTTGATTCCAGAAGTGTTTCTCAAGTTTGTAAGTTTGGGTGCCCTTCTTATACCCATTTTAGTCTTTGAAGTCACCTTCCTTCAAAGGGGACTCACACCTTCTTGTGAAATCCTGCCTTGCCCAGGCAAGGCCTCAGACACACACCAGGGGGCTGGAGACAGCATTGTCAGAGGCAGGCACAGTCCTTTCAGATGAGAGTGACCACTCCACCCCTCCCTCCTAGCAGAGATGGCTAATCAGGAAATGCAGATCACACCCCAGCTCCCTTTGTGTCACTGTCTGGTGTGAGGTGAAAAACAACCCAACTGTCAAACTGACCCAGACAGGGAATCCACAAACAAGGCAGAGTCACAGAATGGTTTAAGCAAGAAAATGCTCACTTTCTAAAAGTGGCATTTTCAAACGCACAATCTCAAAATCAACTTTACTAAAAGATGTATTTTTAAATTGTGAGTTCAGGGATCCCAAACTCCACCTGTCCATCTACTCTCTAGGGGAATCTACACTTTAATCATATTTAAAGGTAGCCCCCATATTATCCTATGAGAGAGAGACAGACCTTGCAACAGTGAAAACGAAATTGGCAATATTTCACTGTCAGGACATATAAACCACATTACTATATGTCCTACCTTATCCATACACTGCACCCTGCCCTTGGGGCTACCTAGGGCCTACCTTAGGGGTGCCTTACATGTAAGAAAAGGGAAGGTTTAGGCCTGGCAAGTGGGTACACTTGCCAAGTCGAATTTACAGTGTAGGAATACACACACAGACACTGCAGTGGCAGGTCTGAGACATGATTACAGAGCTACTTATGTGGGTGGCACAACCAGTGCTGCAGGCCCACTAGTAGCATTTGATTTACAGGCCCTGGCACCTCTAGTGCCCCTTACTAGGGACTTACTAGTAAATCAGATATGCCAATCATGGATAAACCACTTACATACAATTTAAACAGGAGAGCATATGCACTTTAGCACTGGTTAGCAGTGGTAAAGTGCTCAGAGTTGAAAAGCCAACAGCAACATGTCAGAAAAATATAGGAGGCAGGAGGCAAAAAAGTCTGGGGATGACCCTGCATAAGCAAAAGTCCAACAGTGCTCTTCTGTGCTCCGGTGTGAGTCTCGTGTATTGTGACGTTTGGTGTCTGCTTCTGGTGTTCTCTGTCTTCGTTGGCCTACTTTCGTTCCAAAGGATTGTGGGGTGTGTCTGTGAGTGTTTTATGGTGTTGTGGATGTGTGTCAGGTGTGTGTGTTTTCAACTTATCCAATGTGTGTACCTCTTACTGTTGGGTCCACTTGCCGCCCGTGGCGGTCTGCACGCCAATGGTCATTCGGCTTCCACTGACTGCAAAGGTGATTTGTGCATCATTATTTGGAGGGCGGGATGTGGGTGTGCTCGGCGGTGACGGGGTGGGAGGTCCAGCATTTCCACTGAGAGGGTCCTGGCGGTGACGGGTGGACTGGTGATTTTTGGCTGATTCTGGTTTTTGGTTCATTAGATGGCGGGTTTCTGTTCACCGCCAATGGCAGTCTTCTGTTCACTTTTGCAATGGCGGTCATTGGTGTTTCCCACCGTGTTCATAATGACCACCTTAGTGTTGTAGCCAATGTCATAGGCAGCAAGTTTGAATTGTAGTTACCTTCCCAGTAGCCACAGTTTTGTTTGTTCCTAATCAACATGGGGTTTCTGTAAGGCGTCTTTTCTTTTATGCCATAAATGTGCAAGTTCACTTGTTTTTTCTTTTTCCATTGGCCCCTTAGCTTTTCTTGTTTTAATGTCACCTCATTTTCTTCTTTATATCAAGGATGGTCAGTTTTGACTTCTTGACTTCCTTTTTATGGAATACTTATGGGGAACTTTGATGATGCCATTAGAAATATGCTTCTGTTTTTTCCCGTTCAAATGTCTCATGCAGATTTGGATTTTGGTGAGCCTTTTATTTTAAACCTGTAGGTGAAACTTATTTTAACAAAGTCAGCACCTATTTCTGGTCTGGTTTTCATGCAGCACTAGTCAAGTCTGGTAATGCTGAACTTTAAATCGAATGTGGTCTTTTTTGCATGGTCCTGTCTTCCTTTTCAAATTTTGCTTTTGCACATTTGTTAAATTCAATATTAATGTCGCTTGGGAATTGCTTAACTACTTGTAGGTGTTTTTAAGCTGCCCATCACTTGCACTTTGAAGTTTTTATTCTATGAACAGCAGTTGTAATGTCATCTGGATTTTGTCTGATAAAATAGAAGTGGCCACAGAGATTCTGCTTGAAAAAACATCGCTGTATCTTCACTTTTAGATCAAAATCTGGGCCCCTCCTTGGATTCAACCAGAACAGGATTGGCCACTGTGGGTGCGATGAACTTTATCAATCTTGAGCATGGATTGTACAATTTATTTATTTTCAGTGTTATATTGTGCATTCCTAAACCAGGGGTGTCAGTACAAAGGGCATAATGATACACTTGAAAATCAATTGAACTTACAACAGGGCATTTCTGTATTAAATACAAACATGTTATCTGAAAAATAACTCATTTAGGTCCTATTTAGATTTTAGATTTTATTCTCTTAACCAAAAACATCAAACCCTAAGACAAAATGTGCATATGCATAAGGTAGGAGTAGACTCTGTTTGGGCATAAAAATTCAAAAGAAATTGCTCTTTTGATATCAATCCCTGCAAACGTTTATTTTTGGCTTTTTATGTATCTGTTTGTGATGGCTTAGGCATTAGCTAATCGTTTGTAAACTTACACATTTGTGTAAGTTTACTCTTTTTGGGTACTCACAAATCTGCAATTTCATTGTGACTTTGTGACTGCGGAGAGTCTGCAGTCGGGGTAGAAACTCCCCACACAAAAAGAAGGGATGGGCCTATGAAATTTGAAATGCTGAAATCTGTTTGTTCCCCACATTTCTGGATAATCTTTTGCAATTTCCACAGAACAAATTACATTGGCCCTCATTCTGACCTTGGCGGGCGGCGGAGGCCGCCCGCCAAAGTCCCGCCGTCAGGTTACTGTTCCGCGGTCGAAAGACCGCGGCGGTAATTCTGACTTTCCCGCTGGGCTGGCGGGCGGTCGCCTTCAGACCGCCAGCCAGCCCAGCGGGAAAGAGGCTTCCACGATGAAGCCGGCTCGGAATCGAGCCGGCGGAGTGGAAGCTGTGCGACGGGTGCAGTTGCACCCGTCGCGTATTTCACTGTCTGCGCAGCAGACAGTGAAATACATGTAGGGGCCCTCTTACGGGGGCCCCTGCAATGCCCATGCCAGTGGCATGGGCACTGCAGGGGCCCCCAGGGGCCCCGCGACCCCCCCTACCGCCATCCGGATCTCGGCGGTCCGACCGCCGGGATCTGGATGGCGGTAGGGGGGGTCGGAATCCCCGCGGCGGTGCAGCAAGCTGCGCCGCCGCGGAGGATTCAATGGGGCCGCGGTACACTGGCGGGACCCCGCCAGTGGTGCCGGTCCGACCGCGGCTTTACCACCGCGGTCGGAATCCCCATTGGAGCACCGCCGGCCTGTCGGCGGTGCTCCCGCGGTCCTCCGCCCTGGCGGTCAAAGACCGCCAGGGTCAGAATGACCACCATTGTTTTTTTCCCTTTATCATTTTTGTACTGGTTCTATTTTTGTTCTCTACGGAGGCCATCCTGTTGCTTTTAAAGTCAATATTAGCTATTCTGTTAGAGTATGATTTATTTCTCTAATTTACGTTCCATTAGATAGGTGTAAATGTCTCACTAATTTTTTGAAATAGTGATTGGTCGTATCTGTACCTTTTGTTTTTGGTAAGCTTTTGCTGTTATGGATCTCTATGTACAGGTTTGTTTGAGGGCAATCTGGAAGTTCTTCAGTGGTTTTGTATTGTTCATTGTTCCAGATATTCACTATTCAAATACATAGATACTGCAATGTGCCTTTGGAAAGTCTTGCTTTTCATTTTGTACTTTCTGCTCTCATATTAACCATTGAGGGTGATAGTTGAGCAAAAGTGTTTACTTTTTCTACATATTTTGTTAATTTCAGGTGACTCTTTCTATTTTTTCTTTCTAGTCTGAATATGGGACTTTTATGTTTCCCATCTTATTATGTAATTTCTGGATGTAGGGGTCATCCTTGAATATTTTGGTCTTCTCTTTATTGCTGTCCTCTCATTGGTTCACTGCACAACCACAGTTTCTTCTAATTTCTGCTTCCTTTGCCTATAGGTGGTTAACTCCTTGTTGGTGTATTGTTCTGCAAGCTCCATGTTTTTACAATTTGTTAATGCAACTTCATAGCTTTAAAAAAATGTTTCATAGCCTATTTTATTATCCTCTCTGGTGTCTTTCTTTGCTTCTGTTTCAACATATGTAAGGCTCCAAACTAGGCTTTTTGAATATTACATTAAAGACTCTTTCCTTTTTTTCTGTCATTGCAGAACCTTCATTTACTGTTTCAGTTCAGTTGTCTTTAGGCTCCTAATGTCAACGTATCTGGTGCATCAAGACAATGAAAGGCAACAGTTATTTTTCTGTTTTTACCATTTTTTTTGGTTACTAGTCCCTATGTTTATGCTTTTTTGTAGATAGTCCTTTTAGATCCCGGCACATGTTTCAGGCTTTATGGCATACAAACAGCTGAAAATTATTTATTTATTTTAAACATAAAGGAACCATATTTCACCCAATAAAAGATTCTACAAACTTGCAGTTTGCATACCTGTTTTTCAGATCATACTGCATTAACATTTTCGGACGCTACAGCAGCAGTATTTGTTTAATATTTACTACAAGCAGTACTATTGTTAGTCCAGACATTAAGTGTGAGCACATATATATGCTTGGATCCACATGGCCAGAATGTTATTAGTTTTTATATAACTCATACTATAAAGGTGTATTTCGCCTAGTTAATATTTAGTAAAGAACTAGTGTAGATTTTCCATTATTAACACAAATAGACTGATATACGTTCATTAACTGTGTTTAGGACACTATTTTTTCAGATGATATTTAGGCCATGATATTCTGGTATCATACCTAAGTAACTACTATAACAGACCCTCTCAGAAAAAGCATTTAACTCAGAAATGATACTGGAGGCAATATTTATTGTAGATCCACTCTTCTTTAGTACTCCCTTGCTATTTTTGGGCCCCTGAATTTGAGGTTCAATCAGATATGTATTGCGAATACATTAGAGTATGAAAAGGATCTAGTTTTAGAGTCAATGATGTGTCTTGGGCATTCTCTTAGCTGCCGCATCTGTCTCCACATCGCAAGGTCCAATTAGCTGCTTCTTAATTGTAGAAGTCAGAGACATCTTCTCTTATTTCAACTTTGGCGATCTTTTGGGAACAACGCTGTCCAAGTGGGTGCCAAAAACCACCATATTACGAGTCACCTACAGATTTCCACCCATAAACAGGCAGAAATCCAACACAGTCAGCCACCGCCACCACCACCACCATGCCACGAGGACTTTGCCTGCCATATTACAAGCAGTAATGTGGCATGGTGGTGGAACTGCCGACATCCACCCCCTCCTGGATAACCACCTCGACGTGGGCTGCTGTGTGTCCCAGACAGGTAGGTGGACCAACCGGAAGGGGGAGGTGTGTGTGTGGTAGGTGCATTTGTGTGGTGTGTGCGTGTATGTTTGCAAGCACGTGTGTGTGTGTGTCAGAATGGATGTGTGTGTGTCACTGTATGCGTGAATGGAGGGCGTGCGTATGACTGTATGCATGCAAGGGGGGTGTTTAACTCTATGCATGCTTGTAGGGTGGGTGTGTGTGACTCTATACGGGCATGGAGGGTGTGTGTGTGACTGTATGCATGTGTGGAGGGGGTGTGACTGTATGCATGCGTGGAGTGGTGTGTGTGTGACTGTATGCTTGCGTGAAGGGGCTGTGTGTGTGACTGTATGTGGAGCGTGGAGATGGGGGTGTCTATGTATGCAGAGGGTGTGGTTGTGTATGAATGCAGAGGGTAGGCGTGTGTATGAATGCAGAGGGTAGGGATGTGTATGAATATGGAGGGAGTGTGTGTCTGTTTGTGAGCGAGTGAGCAGGGGTGTTTGTATGTATGCATGAGGTCTGGTGGGGGGTGTCTGCAAGTGTGTGGACATGTGGGGGTGCTTCTGCTGGAGACAGGAATGAGGATTCCTGTCAATGGGTGCGTTACTGCCAGGGGTTCTGTGGCGGGGCAACAACCGCTAAAAGCCTGACAGTTTGCTGCCTTGTAATGCGTCCAACCACACTGGCAGGACTGGCGGCATCGTGGAAGTTTGGCTTCAGCTCAAACTCGGAATGCGGCACGAGTAAGGCGGTCTTAAGATGCCACACTCGTAATGAGGGCCTCAATGTTGACTTGATGTGTTAGCGTTTGTGAATGCTGGGGTACATTGGCAGCCATATTTTGTAATCTTTGGAGTCTAACAGTGAGTTACTTTGTGAGCCCTGGTAGCTAACAGTGCAGAAGTCAAGGCATCACTAAACTAGTACTCTTAAGGGCTCCAGATGATTGTCCAAAAAAGGAATGTCCAAAAAAGTGAAAGTCCAAAGAAGGAATTTTGTGGTCATTAGATTTTCATGTTCACCCTTTTATCCAAAGGAACATAAACAAGAGCTAAACAATGAAGCCAAGGGGCAAAGTAGTATTGATTCATTTCTCCATTTACAAGAAATGTAGTTTTGATCTTTAGTGATGTTTCGGTAATGTTTGATTGGGATTGGGATAGGGAGAGTTGTCTCTGATTCAGGGACTGAGGTGTCTTTCCAATTTGAGAAGTGGATGGAGATGTATGAGTGTTCTGTGTAAGGCTTAACCTTTCCATAATGTTTAGACTGTTAGTAAGCACAGAGGCAATTCGATGTATGTGCCTGTTAGTGTTGGTGGGAGAGAGTGTGTGTATGTATGTGTGTGATCTGTAGAGATGTTGATTGTCTCTCTGGTGTTGCTGGTGGTCTTTTGTAGGCACTATGGAAATAAATGTTCTTGTTGCTCTCTTAGGGGCATATTTATACTCCGTTTGCGCCGAATTTGCGTCGTTTTTTTCGACGCAAATTCAACGCAAAACTAACTCCATATTTATACTTTGGCGTTAGACGCGTCTAGCGCCAAAGTTCATGGAGTTAGCGTCATTTTTTTGCGTGAACACCTTCCTTGCATTAATGATATGCAAGGTAGGCGTTCCCGTCTTAAAAAATGACTCCGATGCTATTGCGTCGGATTTATACTCCCGGGCAAAAATGACGCCCGGGAGTGGGCGGGACTAAAAAACCCGCATTTGCGCCGGATTTTAGCGCCTGGGTCAGGGCAGGCGTTAAGGGACCTGTGGTCTCAGAAAGAGCCCAGAGGTGCCCTCCCAAGCCCCCAGGGACACCCCCTGCCACCCTTGCCCACCCCAGGAGGACACCCAAGGATGGAGGGACCCATCCCAGGGAAGAAAAGGTAAGTTGTGGTAAGTTTTAAAAAAAAAAAATGTTGTGGCATAGGGGGGCCTGATTTGTGCCCCCCTACATGCCACTATGCCCAATGACCATGCCCAGGGGACAGAAGTCCCCTGGGCATGGCCATTGGGCAAGGGGGCATGACTCCTGTCTTTGCTAAGACAGGAGTCATGTTAATGGCGTCTGGGCGCCAAAAAGAAATGGCGCAAATCGGGTTAAGACGATTTTTTGGCCTCAGCCTGACTTGCCCCATTTTTGGACGCCCAAACGCCATTTTTCCCTACGCCGGCGCTGCCTAGTGTATGTGTTTTTTTTCACGCACACCAGGCAGCGCCGGTCGACTAACGCCGGCTAACGCCATTCAATAAATACGGCGCCCGCATGGCGCTTCAGAATGGTGTTAGCCGGCGCAAATTTTTTGGGCGCAAAACTGCGTTAGCGCAGTTTTGCGTCAAAAAGTATAAATATGGCCCTAAGGGCCATATTTATACTCCGTTTGCGCCGAATTTGCGTCGTTTTTTTCGACGCAAATTCGACGCAAAACTAACTCCATATTTATACTTTGGCGTTAGACGCGTCTAGCGCCAAAGTTCATGGAGTTAGCGTAATTTTTTTGCGTGAACACCTTCTTTGCGTTAATGATATGCAAGGTAGGCGTTCCCGTCTTAAAAAATGACTCCGATGCTATTGCGTCGGATTTATACTCCCGGGCAAAAATGACGCCCGGGAGTGGGCGGGACTAAAAAACCCGCATTTGCGCCGGATTTTAGCGCCTGGGTCAGGGCAGGCGTTAAGGGACCTGTGGGCTCAGAATGATCCCAGAGGTGCCCTCCCAAGCCCCCAGGGACACCCCCTGCCACCCTTGCCCACCCCAGGAGGACACCCAAGGCTGGAGGGACCCATCCCAGGGAAGAAAAGGTAAGTTGTGGTAAGTTTAAAAAAAAAAAAAAATTGTGGCATAGGGGGGCCTGATTTGTGCCCCCCCTACATGCCACTATGCCCAATGACCATGCCCAGGGGACAGAAGTCCCCTGGGCATGGCCATTGGGCAAGGGGGCATGACTCCTGTCTTTGCTAAGACAGGAGTCATGTTAATGGCGTCTGGGCGCCAAAAAGAAATGGCGCAAATCGGGTTAAGACGATTTTTTGGCCTCAGCCTGACTTGCCCCATTTTTGGACGCCCAAACGCCATTTTTCCCTACGCCGGCGCTGCCTGGTGTACATGTTTTTTTTTCACGCACACCAGGCAGCGCCGGTCGACTAACGCCGGCTAACGCCATTCAATAAATACGGCGCCCGCATGGCGCTTCAGAATGGCGTTAGCCAGCGCTAATTTTTTTGGCGCAAAACTGCGTTAGCGCAGTTTTGCGTCAAAAAGTATAAATATGGCCCTTAATGTGTCCCTTCTGTGCAGTAATTTTCATTGCTGGCAATGACACCTAAATTTGTGCAAGAAATTATACAAGTCCACTCAGTGTTTACAGTAGGTGCTCTGATTTGTCCTAGTGGATGTATGTTTGATTGAGACATGGTTTTTGCTACTGGTATGCCTGTGCTACTGCTGTTTCAGGTCTTTGTCAGTGTGTCATAACTTTTTTCTGGGGCACTGTATTTGGTTGTGGGATTTTCATTGTGTTGTGTTTTGATGTTTTTATTATTTTGGTACTGTTAAATATGTTACACTCTTTTCCATAAGTTAAGCCTGTCTGCTCAGTGCAATAGCTATCTGAGGTTGAAGCTGGTTTATTCATTGAACTTGTGTGTTGAACCTGACAAGAGATTGAACTTAATACATGAGAAGGGATCGCTTTCTCAATAATTTTATGGTTAGCCAATTGTACACTTATTTTAGGGGTCAGAGCACATGCACGGTGGTCTCGTTAGCAGGGTCCAGGTGTAAAAGAGTCAAGAAAAAGCAGCATAAGTCCAAGGGCAGGCGGTCATAAAACCAGGTCTTTGTTTACAATGAGGTTCTGCTGAAGCCATTGGCTTTAGAAGGAAAAGCTAGCAGCAAAAAATTGTAAGTTTTGTTTTCATTAAAGTTCTCGCATTTTTCAGATTCTTTGTGTCTTCACCCAATCAAGATTTCTACCTTTGGATTTAGACTCTATTTTGGAGCTCAAAATCTACCAGAGCGGTAAGCCTAGGAGCTGTATCTGATTAATCGTGACACCTTTGCAGTGCGCTCCAGCTTAATCTCTGAAGGTTTTAGAAGTCCAAATATTTTCTAAGACTCTGCTGTTGGGACAACTTTCTGGAGCCCTTCCTATTGGTCACTTGTATGGTACATACGATCTTTTTGACCTCAGAGACAGCACTTAGGAGTCAGGACTGACTCAACAAGAGGCCACCATCATAGTCCAGTCCGGATCCATTTGCTACTGGTCAACTGATCACATCATAAAAAAGGCCTCTTGCCCTTGCCAACTGACCCATGAAGTCCACTTCTCAGTCATGGATTCCAGTGTTCAGATTGCCACACTGATTACAGATAGCAGGTCTATTACTCTTCTTGTCATCTGACGGTCCAAATAAATTCCGATAAACTGGGGTGATTTAGGATTTTCAGTGGGATTTACTATCCATTTTTGGTGGGATTCACTATCCAGCTAAGGGGTGTGACTCCTGGCAAGTCCCTAACCAATGTGAAAAAAAGTTCTTAAAAGAAAACATTCAAACTCTTGTGCCACATTCCATTTTCTTGCTGCAAACTATTCAACAGTGAACTATTCTGTGTAAATTCCAACATCTCAGAATCCTTCTTCCATTGGAGGTGGCTGTTATCCCAGCCAGTGGTGAATCCAGGGTATTGAGCAGTTCCCTCCTTCTCAACCACACCAACTTGATACTGTGACTAGCTTCCCTTTCCACTGGGCTGGTGCTAGCTGGCAAAATTTGGCCCTACAAAAAAAGGCTTCTCTTCCTTAGAACTCGCTTTACACTGACCTATGAATGGGCAGGCCTCACTCTAGTCTGTTTTAGATTAATGAAGTTCCTGAACCCTCCACAACTGCACTTCCTGTGCTGACATGAGTCACCTACATAATTCCCAGGTCTCCCCATCAAAAGGCCCAAGTCATTGTTTCTACTCTGTGGTCATCCTGCAGGTAGTGTACTGAAGCTTTTTGCAGTCCCAAGCTATCTTGTAAAAATATATTTTTTTCTGTATAGTTATCGAAAATCCAACTTCACACTCAAATCATTTTTTTAATCCTTATTAAAAGCAGTGGTTGAATGACTTCTGTTGCTTATCTCACACCAAAGTGAGCAAAATAGTATTTTATTTGAACAGTGGTTTTCCTCATAGGATCCACTGCAGCCCTGTACAGTGAAAATAGCTTTTGGGTGCTAGTCACTGTAGGAACTTGCCAATATAACATTTTTACATCTTCCAGTTTCAAACACTAGGTACTCTAGCTTGCGGGCTACAAGGCCTTCCTTGGGATAAGTAACATAATAATTAAACGTAGGGTTCCATCCTGTCAAAAGGGGTTTGTTGGTCAGGATTAAATGAAGGTTTGAAAGCTGCAGTCACATATGTAGGCCTGAAGCTAGGTTTTTCCTTGTCACCCCAGTACATGGCAGAATAGGTGCTTCAGCCACTGGTGACATTTAGCCTATTATGACATTGGTGTATTTTCCTGCACCATAAACTAGGGCTGACTAGAAAGTTAAAAAGGGTGATTTTGGATTAGACAAATGTATCTTGTTTATGGGTCAGAGTGCATATAATGGGGACTGTAAATCAGTACACCAATGAACACAGTTTAAAAGTCAGCAACACCAATCAATAAAAAATTAGGGTGATCATCCAAAAAGGGGATTTGCTAACATATTGTGGGTGATCTTTGCTCTGAGCATAGATTTGCTTGATACGTTTGCAATTTTTGTCTTACAGTTTCGTTAGGATTTTATGTGTACTATATAACTGATCCATGTTTTACACCTTTGGAGTGAAAACATGATCTGAAATGGAATTGTGCACTAAGATATTGTTTTGTATGCACGGTAGTACTATTTTAAATGTCTGATAAAAGCTCAATAATATCTTCAGAAAATAAAAATACATGATCAACTTCTATGCGATCGAAGAAAAAGGACTTAGGCTTACCTTAAATATAAATGCCCAAATTTACACGGAGTTTGTGCTGCATTAGCGCCACAAATTTTGGCACAACCGCACCAAAAAATTAGCACCGTAGTTACAAAGTGGCACTAGACCTGTTTAGCACCACTTTCCAAGACCTTGTGCCATTTTTTAGCAGCACCGCCCAACCCTGCAGCATTTTATGAAAATGATATGCAGGGTAGGCGTCCCCTACTAAAAAATGGTACAAGCCATCTAACTTGTTTACAAGCCTGGTGAAAAATCCAGCACGGACCAGGAAAATGGCACAAATTCCCATTAGCACCGCAACAATAATGCCTGGCCAGACCAGGCATTAAAATAGTGCAAAGGCACAGGTATAAAAGAAAAACGCACATTAGGTACTCTGGCAACCACCAGAGAAACATGGACCTGTTGCTGGCTCCAGCTAGGCACGAGGAGAAGAAGATAGTGATGATGCCAAGCATTGCTAGCCTCACCGCAGGACCCTCTATCACCAGAACACCAACCACAAAGGCAGCGCAGGAGAAGAGAGTACAACTATCGACAATAGATTTCTATCCCTGGACAAGGAGAGGAAACTGTCATCAGGTACTACTGACAGAAGCCAGAGTCCATTGTGCAGCTGCTTCATGACATAGCACCAGCAATCAGGCCAAGGATGCATAGGTCGACCAACATACCACTCATGACCAAGCTCCTGGCAGTTCTGCACATGCTGGCCTCTGGCACTTTCCAGTCAACTGTGGCAGAAATTAGTGGATTATCCCAGCCCTCCCTCTCAGCCCTACTGACAACTGTTTTAGATGCAATCATCTTCCTCACTCCTCACCATATCCTGTTCTCCAACACCCAGCAACTGCAGCAGGAGACTAAACAGGGATTTTATGCTGTTGCTGGGTACCCACATGTGCTGGGTGCTGTGGATTGCACACATGTGCTACTTGCCCCTCCTACTGAAACCAAATACCTGTACAGGAACAGAGAGCACATGCATTCAATCAACATGCAGACCATTGTGGATCACAAGGGACTATTCACCAATGTGCTGGCCAAGTATCCGGAAGTGTGTATGAGGCCTACATCTTCCGGCATTCCACCATCAACCAACACTTCCAGGATGGACAATATGGTAATGGCCTACTAGTCAGTAAGCAATCAACTGTCACATCACACCTACAACACACAGTACACGTGGTGCAAATAATACTCACACAACACAACCCACACATGGATAGGGACACATGAATCAATAGTCACCAACACGCATGCAACATTCATCACAGCAAACTAATACCCATCTTCAAAACATACTTGAGTGGCATTCACAATGATGCACCTCTTTATTTACAAGGTGGTGTTCAACAACTCAATTGGATCTTTCAGGAGCTGTGTCAACATAGCTGTATCACATCCACCACTGAATGTGGAATGGCCTCACATTGGGTCATGATGCAGTTCTGCCACCTCATGATATATTGCATATTTGCATTGGCACACACATATATAGCAATATTTACACCCTAGGCAACAACAGAAATTAAGCCCAAACATAGAGGTGAAAGTAGTAGTGTGCAAAAAGGACAGACATTTTCACTTCAAAATATTTACATCTCCCACTGTATACACCAGTCTACATCACACATAGAACTAGACATAATTATGTCATGTGCATGTGCAGAAAAGGTGACAGTCTTGAACACAAACAACCACACCTGCAATGCAGGCATCATGGTATCTAGGTGCTAGAGTGCCTAAGTTGCAACTTGGCAACTGAACAAGTGTCAGCACAGTGGCTGAGGACTGCAATGTTACATATATAGTAGTCAGGGTACACTGCTGATATGTCCCAGTGGTGTAGGGTGGGGTTTCAAGACAATTCCTGTCACATCCTGTGCCACAGGGGCTACCCCAAAAATCATACACATGCCAGCACATTCCAATCTACTATGTCACACTTCGCATGATGCCCACACATACACACACATGTATGTGAGACACAACATATTGACATTAGTTATTTGGCCAGGGAAAGAGTACCATGCCCAAGGGAGCTGTGTTTCACATGCAACACACACGGCACAACACCTGTCCCATAGCACAAAACACACACAAAGGGATCAAACACACACAACATTGCTCTCTGGTAGGCACTTGTAACAACTTACTTCATCTACAAACATCTACAGACATCTACATCATACACATCCTATATAGGTGAACTGTAAAGCCATTTAAGTAACACAATCCCCATGCCCCTGAGGCTGTAGACACAACAGGAAGGAGTTCCACTACACACCAATATAATCATAGATGCACAGAGGAACCCGAACAAGGTGTGAAATAAGTGAAATAAGTTTAACATCTAAATCATGCTCCAAAAACTGTGCAAGACCAATAGAAATGGTACACAAGGGCATGGATAACACTGCCTCTCCTCTCTCATTGCAGCAGACCAGGGATATGGCATCCAAACGTGGGTGATGACCCCATTTGCCAACCGACTAATGGTATCTGACAAGGCCTATATTGAGGCCCACAAAAACACTAGGAACATTGTGGAGAGGACAGTTGGCATACTAAAGGGCCATTTCAGATGCCTGGATTCATTTGGAGGCAAACTGTTGTACCCACAACTATTTTTGTGCAAAATCATAGTTGTGTGTGCCATATTGCACAATATATGTGTGAGGACCAAAGTCCCCTTGGAGCAACAGGTGGAGGTCCCCAGGGAGGAGGATGAAAACAATGATGCCCCACCACATGAAAGAGGACCACTCAATACTGTTGCTGGGGCACGCAGGAGGGCAGCATTAGTTCAAAAATTCTTGCCTTGACTTCTCACAAAATATGTACACTAAGCACCATTGCTGTAAATAAATCACTTTTCATCACAATTGTCTTGGAGTAATTTATAACATTAGTATGCAACTGTTAATCATCCACAATTCTCCCATGAGTACCCGGAAAATATTGTCAGACAAGGACTCACACACTCTAGAACTCCCAACAGACTCAAAAAGTGCACTACGGAGGAAATGTGCAAGACTAATGTATACACTGCCACTTGAACATACTTATCACATAGCTGTACTCAAATTGCACGTCTGTTAGGACGAAACATGATAGCTGAAAATGTTTAAATACAAGTCATGTATGCCATCCATAGGTTACTCAAAGGTAGGACAGCAGTAGTCTGTGCCAGCATAAAAGGGACACTGTGAGCCATGTCACAAGTCAATGTCTGACTGACATCATCACAAGTTACAACTACCAATGCACCCCTTAGTGGCAAACATGTGTGTAACAAATTGGGAAAGAAATACAGAAAACACAGCACCTCAATATCTAGCCCTTTCACACTCAAGTCAGTGGTCACCTTACATGTATGTAAAAGTATGAGAAGTAATGAGAAGTAATGTCCAAAATCCAGGGAAATATGCTTTTGTAACACAGGACTCAGACATATAAGCACAAGCATGTTGCATCCACAACTGTCATAACTTATCATACATGCTATCTCAAATCATTGTGCTTCTGACAAAGGACGATGGCTGCAGCAGTGTGGGAGTACACATGTTAAATGCACAATTTTTAAGGACATTTTGAACACTTTTCTACTCAATGGACCCAGCCACTTTGTGGAGGCCACTCACAGTGTAGTGGTTAAAGTCTGTAATTGTGTGGGGGTCAGACACCACTCAAGCATACAATGGAAATGCCACAGCATATAGTGATATTCTTGGAGGTGAAGAAATCTGTATGATCAGGTTTTGTGTCAAGACATATATTGTAATGTGGATGAAGGAAGTGGATAGTGTGGATGAGAAAAATGAGGATGTAATTTCAAAGATGCAAACTGTGGCAGCCAAGTGATAAGACACCTACACCACACAAGGTATCTGCAATGTCTAGGAAGCATCACAGAATATTATATGGAGTCAACAACATATCACTCTAGAAATGTGAGCCCACTTTCACTCAAACGTACATAATGTGCATGCAACTTTACATCACATTTCCACTGTTTGGAAATGTCCCAGTGTGATAGCCCAGCACTAACAAGTAAGAGTGAGGCATGTTGGCATTGACACTCGCAGGTTGCAACACATGCACCTGTTCCTTATTCTGCTAATGAGGAGTAACAGCACAGATGGAAGACATGAAAACAACATTTCACAGTCTCCCATAAGTAACCAATCAAGCAGCAAGTCCCTAGTAGTTAATAGGGCATGACTACCACCAATTTACCACTAAATCCCAGGATATGCTGGGTATGCATGAAACCAATCAAGCTGTAAGTCCCTAGTAGATAGTAAGGCACGACTAACACCAATTTACCACAAAAACCCTAGGATATAATGGAAATGCATGAAACCAATCAAGCTGTTATGGGTAGATTGATGGAAAGTGGCACTGCACTGAGTCCAGCGCCACTGTCCCTGCGCCCCTTAGCACCCCTCTACTGCCACCATGTGGCACAGGGTAGGGGGCAATAGCATAATTTCTCATGACACTATTGATGTACTCTTCAGGAGTAGCACCAAAATATTGGTGCTACTCCTGCAGAGTACATAGGGCCCAATTCTAAAGAATGGAGTAGATTTCCTTACACCATTTATGGCTCCCCTAACAGGGGAAACCCCCTTTGCATACAGTATGCCTGATGAAGGCATAATGTGGCGCAAAGGGTTACAGAGTGGTACAATGCATGCATTGAGCCACTCTGTAAATATGGCACAGAGATTTTGGCCTCGTTGGGCCACATTAACATTAAAAAAATTACGTTAATGTGGTGCAAGGTGGCGCTAGGGTGTTAAAACATGCCCCTTAGTACCTAGTAGATAATAGCACAGGGGAGTGGAGGCAATGGTTTAGTGTCACAGCACATAATTGTGCACTGATGTATACCCTGCTCTCCCTGTCTGACAAGACCCCTGCCATACAGAGTGTGTGTCTAGAGTCAGTAAAAGGCCACATGAAGCATGTCAGCCATCAAAATGTATTTGTAAGGTACCTTTACACAAAATACTACCTAATAGAACTCCATAGTTGCCCCTGCATTGTGAATGTCACCAATATAAACATGCATGCATGCAAAGATGCAGCAATGGACCTGATTTGTGATCAAACCACCTCTGCACATCTATTTACAGGAGAGATGTCTCAACTTTGGACAACATGTGATATACCACGATGAGCAAAGATGCTGCACTGAAGGACTTTAGTGACCCATTATACAGAGAAAGTGTTGTAACATATTTTACTCCCTGAAAAAAAACTGTTGTTTGCAGAAGATGTAAATCCACAAACAATAATTGTCATGCACATACGTATAATGTCAAAATACCAATAAAGATTTAATTGTTCCCATCCATCACCTCCCAAAATATGTCTGCAGCCCTGTTAGAAATAGGGTTTTTGGTTGGCACCCTGTCCAAGCAAGGACCCTCACTGTAGTCTGGGTAAGTCACACACAATCCAAATTATCCTGTGCCCACCCTCTAGTAGCTTGTCACTGAGCAGTCAGGCTTAACTTAGAAGGCAATGAGTAAATTATTTGTTCAATAGATCATGCAATAACACAGTATAACACCACAAAAATACACCACACAGTGTTTATAAAAATATATAATATTTATCTGGTAAAATGCAGGTCAAAACGATTAAGATGCAATAGGTATATGTTGAGATATTACTGTAAATATGATATAAAGTGTCTTAAAAGCAACAAATGTCTCTTGCAAGCACAAAGTACCTGGTTTGCGTTCAAAATCTCTGCAAAGAAACGCAGAGGAGGAGATGCGTGTAAAACAAGGAGGTGTGCATCGATTTCTTGGGATGCACATGGCAATGCTTTGCATATTTTCCACGCAGGGAAGGCTTTGCATCGATTTCCGGCGCTCGGACTTGGATCCTCTTCTGGTTGCAGGGTTTTCAGATGTCCCGGGGCTTGCAGGACGAAGTCACATGGGCTGCATCGATCCGGTGGGCGTTGCATGACATTTTTTACCGAACAGCAGGCACTGTGTTGATTCTTCTCAGGAAGTTGGGCTGCGTTGTTCTGGCTCAGCTTTGTGTCAATCCGGTGGGCCCTGCGTCGAATTTCCGGTTGATACACTGGTGTTGTGTCGATTTTTTCCTTTCGAAGTCGGGCTGTGTCATTCCGGTTTGGTGTGCGGTGCATTTTTCACAGCAATGCAGGCTGTGCATCATTTTCTGCAGGCTGTGCGTCGATTTACGCCGCACAGGGAGTTCTTCTTGCAGTAATGAATTATTTTTGGTCTTGAGACTTCAGGGAATAGGAAGCAAGCTCTATCCAAGCCCTTGAAGAGCACTTCTCAGCACAGCCAGAGAGCCGCAAGGCAGCAGGGCAACAGCAAAGCAGCAGTCCTTCTCAGAAAGCAGTCAGGTGAGACCTTTGGCAGCCAGGAAGTTCTTCTTGGCTGGTTGCAGGTTCTCTTCTCCAGGAAGTGTCTTGTTGAAGTAGAGTGTCTACCTCAGAGGTGTCTGAGTTGGTAGGGGCAGAGGCCCTGTTTAAATACCCAAATGTGCCTTTGAAGTGGGGGAGACTTCAAAGAATGGCTTAGAAGTGCACAAGGTCCCCTTTCAGTTCAATCCTGTCTGCCAGGGTCCCAGGAGGGGGTGTAGCAGTCCTTTGTGAGAGGGCAGGCTACTGTCCTTTGACATGTAGGTGCCAGGCCCTCCACCCTTCCAGCCCAGGAAGACCCATTCAATATGCAGATGTATGCAAGTGAGGCTGAGCATCCTGTGTTTGGGGTTTGTCTGAGTGAATGCACAAGGGAACTGTCAACTAAACCTAGCCAACCATGGATTGTAAGGCACAGAAGGATTTAAGTGTAGAGAAATGCTCACTTTCTAAAAATGCCATTTCTAAAATAGTAATATTAAATCCAACTTCACCAGTCATCAGGATTTTATATTACCATTCTGGCCATACGTAAATATGTCCTTGTTACTCCTTTCAGATCAGAAGCTACCACACAAACAGTATATGAAGGTAACCCTAATGTTATCCTATGAAGGGAGCAGGCCTCACGGCAGTGTAAAACAAATTTATGGGTTTTACACTACCAGGACATATAGAACACACATGTT
This sequence comes from Pleurodeles waltl, assembly GCF_031143425.1. Classification (NCBI taxonomy): domain Eukaryota; kingdom Metazoa; phylum Chordata; class Amphibia; order Caudata; family Salamandridae; genus Pleurodeles; species Pleurodeles waltl. The sequence continues at coordinate 144,663,440 of NC_090440.1, forward strand.
CATGTCCTGCCTTTTACCTACATAGCACCCTGTCCTGTGGGCTACCTAGGGCCTACCTTCGGGGTTACTTATATGTAGAAAAAGGGGAGTTTAAGGCTTGGCAATTACTTTTAAATGCCACATTGAAGTGGCAGTGAAACTGCACACACAGGCACTGCAGAGGCAGGCCTGAGACATGGTTAAGGGGCTACTTATGTGGGTGACACAACCAGTGCTGCAGGCCACTACTAGCATTTAATTCACAAGCCCTGGGGACATGTAGTGCACTTGACTGGGGATTTACAAGTAAATGAAATAAGCCAATTGGTTATGAGCCAAGGTGACCATGTTTTAAGGAGAGAGCATATGCACCTTATCACTGATTAGCATTGGTACAGTGTGCAGAGTCCTAAAACCAGCAAAAATGAGGTCAGAAAAAGAGAAGGAGGAAGGCAAAGAGTTTGGGGGTGACCCTGCAGAAAGGCCATTTCCAACAAGCCCCAAAATACGGCACCCACCCAGCAAACGACCTTGCATGTCAGCAAACACTCATCACAAAATGAACTTAGTCATAATATGTGACATGTTGACCAGTCTATATGCACATCTAACAAACACATTCCATGCTTAGTACATCCCATCCATGGGGGTGACATGGCCATTGTAAACTGATATTGACACAATTTCAGCACCTGAAACAAATATCAGTAGCCTTCATGTGCAAAAGTTCTTAAAATGTAGCCTTAGCATATACATATCCTTGTAAGTCATGTATCCAAACCCTTGTTAACAGTTGTGACAGACATTGTACATGTGTGTGGAGGAGTATGTGTCATACAAGCTTACACACACAGGACATTCATCCATAAGGCAGGGTAATATTGAACCTGTGTGGTACCATGCATCTACAAACATACATTACACACATTTCTACCCAACAAACGACACATTGGTAATATAGATGATTTTCACACATGTTAATGCAACTTCATGGGAAAATGACACATTTGAGTGTTGTGTCAAAATAATATGTGCACAGAAAGTTAAGTAACACATCTGGCATGATGCCAAACATGACCTGCTGACTTAGTTTTGCTTTCATTTTCTGATCACAGCTTTTTTTGTGTTTTGAAGGGAGGTTGTGAGAGTTTGGTTGAGAGAATTAGGCTGCTTTTGGAGTGGTGTGTTGTGCTATGTTGCGTCCTTGTATTGATTCTTGTGTCCCTTTGGTGTGTAGTGATCGTTTTGCCTACTGTGTGGTCATTGTATTGTGAGGTGTTTGTATTAGGGGTAGTTTAGCATTTGGGGTTAGGGTAGTGTTTGTCTGTTTTTTTGGGTGGTTAGTGTGCTTTGGGAGGGTAGGATGTCAGGGAAGGGAAGGCCCCTCCATATTGGCGCAGATGAGGTGGGGGGATTAATATGGTTGGTCCTGCACTACATCCCCCACATGGTGGCCCAGGGAAGAAGGGTCATCCAGGGCTAACAGACTGAGGCCAGGAAGTTGCACTGGGGCAAGGTTCTGGCCCATATGAATCCCTTTTTTAGGTGGAGAGGATGGTCTGTCAGCTCAAGCATCAATGGACAGACCTGATTGCTTGTGAGGCAGACCTAGTAGACTTCCTCAGAGTAGCGGCCGGCGGATAAGTTGGAGAATATGAGGACTTTGTGTGTTAATCCAGTTGTGTGAATTCTACTGTATGCATGTTTGAAAAAAAGCCCAAAGTTTTCTCCACAAAGTATCTGGACAGCCTAGTGTGCAAAGTCAATTATGATCGAATGCAAGCATGATAAGGCCAGTGAAGCAGCATGCTGTAGGAATATGTCAAATAACTCCCCTTTTCCCCAGAATGGTCTGTTAGATTTCTTTAACACTGAGATGATGATGGAATTGTTGACACAACAGTGTCATGGATGTATAGTACACGTCCAGATAAAAATATGTCCTGAACCAGTGAGGAATTTCTATTTGTCGTGGTCTTGTCCATGTCATGATTGAAGTATTGCAAGTCAGGTGAACAAGCCTGATGGCCAGCTATACAAGGCCCTAATGCCTCTTAGAGCCACATTAGCGTTAATTTTTTTCCGCTAATGTGGTGTTGAGGAGGTCATCCTCCTTCGCAATATTTTTAAAGTGGCACAATGCATGCATTGCACCACTTTGCAACTCCTTGTGCCACATTATGGCTGCACCTGACATAATTTATGCAAGGAGGGGGTTCCAGCAGAGGGAGGCCGGTAGAAATTCTGTAGTGAAATTTGAAATATTCACCACTCCATTTTTACCTTCATTTTTAATGCTAGCTCAGAGCAGGCATTAAAATGACTGGCCTATTTCTTTTAATGGGCCTCCCTTTACTTTGCTGGATTTGCTCCAAAATGTATGAGTCTAATCCTGAAAAGTACCCTAATCACACCATAAATTATGGCGCTATTGTCCTTATGTGCTCCTTAGTGCACTGTAATGTAGATCCGGCACTACCATGGTGTTGTTAGGTACCTGTGGGGGGGGTGCATGAAATGTGGCGCATCACAGCTAATGTACCACTTAGTGATTAATCTGGCTCTGAGTGTGTCCCATGAGTCACGTATGTCCTTGGTGACATGACAATTGTCTATTTTCATTGAATGGAGGAATGATGAGACCTATGCAAAACCGTGTTTAATGTGGCTGAGGCATATATGGATGGTCCTTGCACACATGCTACCATGCAAAGCTGACCTATGAAATATTTTGTGACATGTACATCTCATTTATCCTATTTGTTGGATTATCTTCATCTAATGTCACCTATGCACTTCATGTAAACTGGTGTGATGTGCAAAATGTAACCATATTTGCAATTGTTCAACATCCACAATGCAATGTCCCATGCTTATTTTTCCATGTGGTCCACCTTCCTACACATTGTTGCTGACCTCGAACATGCCAGTAAGTGTCACAATACTGTATATCTTCTGTGGTGATAGCATGGTGTGAGATGTGACATGGCCATTTGTGATGGTCTTGAACTTTTGGGTGTATGCCATTATAGTCATCAAATGCAAAACATGGATGTAGACTGATTTTCTGCATGTGTGGTTGACATGAGATTCAGTAGTTCAAAATGCCCTTCTGTCTACATCACTGGTAGAGACTTCTAAATATTAGTTATGTTATAACAGTACCAAGACCAGTGTTGACTGTTGAGAATTGACCATGTTTTTAGCACTGTGACATGCAATTGGACAATCTTCATGTGTCGTTTGGTAAATATGTGACTGTACTATGGGTTGCATGTGCCACACGTCTACTACCTAAATGATTAGATTTCTAATGCTTTAGGTAGTGCCCAGATGATGCGTTATAGTGGGCAGGGTACACCAAATCAGTACAACACACATCTCAACCAGCATGACAGTATTATACCCCATTCTCAATGTTGTTAGTCATGACAATGGCAACACATGTGATCCTCAGATAACTTGACTTGTGTGTGGGCTGAGACTTGTTAGACCACATTCTATTTTGTCACACATTCACTGTCAGTGAAGGACCTGTAAGTGTCCATTATGGGATTCAACCTGCTTCGCAATGCCAGAAACATTAGTCAGTGCTGACCGAAATTCACAGTGCAGAATAGATGTTTGACATCTGTACCCCCAGATATGAGATTGTGGTGCCCAGTGCTGTAATGCTACATGGAAAGAGTATGTTTTGGACAACTAAATAAAGTATGCTAAACATCTTGTAAAGAACTGTGTTGATAGGTAGAACGTCTCAGCCTCCTCTGTGTGACATATGTGACTGGTGTTCCCATCAATCTCCCATGACAAATGTTTGATGGACCTTTTCCATGTAGCAAGTGATCAGTCAATATCCCTGCCAGAGCAGGCACAAAATGTTGTGAGCCTAGCTATCAGTAGCACTCTTTGCTCAGATGTACTTTTTACATGCAATAAGAGCATAGGTCTAGGTTGCATGAATGAGGGTCAAAGATGAGGTATCCCACATGATGAGTATAACATACCATGGATACATGGAAGCTGTGCCTGATATTATTTGACAATGGTGACATTGTCCTTGGAGATGAAAAAATATATTGTTTATCTATTGGTCCACAGTTAATCCCTGTGACACCCTGAATAAATTCCATGTCTACAAAGCTTTAATAGGGCCCAAATAGGCTATACTTTGTCCCTAAAACTCAATTATGTAAATGTCTACATCAGTGCTATAGCTTTGCAGTAGCCTATTTACACTTCATGTCTGTCATCCACCTAACATGTCCTCTTTTTCATGCAGCTGCCAACATGACTCCTGAAGAAAAGCGCATTTTTGCAAGAAGGGCTGAACATTATTGCCACATCAGGCAGGTCCGCAGGAGGTACAGAAAGATGGAGGCCATCCAAGACCACTAAAAAGGCTCTGGCAGGTTTAAGGCTTTCCACTAGAGGGAAACGGTAGCAACATTGGGGGTTCCGCCACCCAACCAGAAGACAGGTCTGCATCAAGAGATTTTGGAGGACCATCTGGAGCAGGACCATCCTTGGCACCTATGCCACCGATTATCCAGCAACAATCTGCAGGATCAAAGCCAAAGCAACATCATGTAGAGCCACCCTACATACACGGTCTGTGCACAGAACTGGCAGATCAGAAATCAAGACTTGCCAGGCTAGAACATAAGGTGGAACAGGTCGTAAGTATGGTGAAGGACACACAGGCCACCAGTGGAGAAAAGTGATGATGAGGGGTTGTAATTTTGATTGTTTTCCCTTCCCCCTGATCAAATTGTAAACTGTTGTTGTTTGGTGTTTTCTTAGTTAGTTAGTAAAGGTAAGTTAGTGTGATGACATCCAAGAGCTTGATTACATTAAGATGCTGTGGCTTGCAACATTCAGACTTATTTGGGTATATTCATTACAGCCTTGAATGTAAAGTTTGCAATAACCAATGTTTTTTGATTATGCACATTGTATTCCACCTGCTCCAACTGTTGCTGCCAAAACATGTGCTCTTCACAATGTGATCAGTATTAAAGATGTGCCACAATCAGAGGGATAATTGCTTGTTTCCTTAACAAGCAATCAACTGCCAAAAGGCACATGTGCACATTTGATTATTTAAGGATGCTTGTGAGTATGAGGCGTTCATTGGCCGCCAATCTGCCTCCAGATGGGTTCCAGTACAAGTCAAGTTCCTTGTTCTGCAGCCTGCCTCCAGTCGAGTTCCAGTGTTCCTCATTCTCTGACCAGCTTTCAGTTGAGTTCCAGCATTTCTTGTCCTCTGGACAGCCTCCAGTAAAGTTTTGGCGATACTTTCCCTCCATCGGCTCCTTGCGGAGTCCTGGCTCTCCTCTTCTGTCTTGTGCCAACAATCCTGTATTTCATGTAAAAGAGAGCAAATATGAAAGGCGAAAAAAAAAACAGTTTGGGGTCTCCTGAAATTTTCAAGCAAGTAACTTCATTTCAAGGCAAAGAAAGAATAATTGCTTAAATGAAGCAAAACATAGTTGTCTTTTAAATAATTTATGACAATAAGAACTAGCATGACTTATTGTTTTGGGTGGGACTCCAAGATACCGCCAAACAGACATTATTCTTGTAACAAGTGTTCCCCTGAAAAATAGGATATTATAAATAGAACAAGTTTATCAAAACTATTATTGGTAGGAGATTACAACAGAACACAAAGAAGCCCTTTAGTCAAGTTGTTTGTTTTTGAGTTTGGACATTGCTTCAGAGACTCTGAAATTATTGTAAAAAGGAGAGACTTGTTCAGCCTTATAGAAACGTATGCAAAGTATGTCAACAATGTATAATTTTGCAATAGTATTTGCAAGTTCAATGTATTCATGAAGTAATTCTTTTGCAGCCCGGAATCCTAAAAACCAAGAACCCAGTATCTTGTGAAATTAGAAATCCTGACGCCCAACACGACATGCAGTCCAGGGTCCAGCAGTCCGATCCTGCAGTCCACAAAGTAAAAGCTGGTGTTTTCTTTTTTTCTCTTCCCAAAACCCACTTCCCCTTGAGGACTTGCAAGAGGGCAATGTACTCTTCATCGCAATCACGTTGGTCCTCACCAGGACTGGGAAATTGTCATTGCCCCATCGGAACCCCTGGAATTCAGGTGAGTGGCTAGCACAGAACAGTTAGTTTAGCGTAGGTATAATTAGGGCATACTTGTTCTTTATTTGGTGGGTGAGTTGAATGGGAATCTGGGCGTTAGTGGGGGGCAGATGTTTTAGTTCAATGCCCCATGTAAAAAAATAATAAAAAAGAAAAATAATTAAAATTAATTTAAAAAAAACACAATATCTATTCTTTATTTAACATATATGTATAGCTAGTCAATGTTTAGCTTTGGTCACTGTTGTCAATCGATGTGATTAAGGTGGTGGTTGATGTTCAGTTGTGGTGTCTGATGTTTAAAATAGGTTAGGCTAAGCTAAGTTTGTGTTTTCTTTTAATGGCTCTTGGTTTCCAGAATTTCAAAATAAGAGATGCGACAGCCCTGAGGAAGTCAAATGACAAAACATGTGTTGCCTGTGAGGTCGTTATAAAGAACTTGGACTTGTTGATCTATTTTGGATTTCTACTTGAACTTTAAACACCGTTAAGGATTAATGGTAACAATTGAGGTTAAAATTCAATGGACTTTGGAATCAGATGGAACAACCTTGATGTTTCCAGTTTACTTATAAGGAGATGGACTGATGGAATTGGACTTTGATTCAGTATAATTTTGATATGAAAGGAGTTCTTTGAATGTGAGAATGGACATTAAATTAGATATTTAAAATATAAGAATTTAGGATTATTTGACATGCTCACTTTGTATATGTTTGAATTTTCATCATTTAAATAGGTAATTGGTTATATATGTGTAGAGTGGTATAATTCACTAACAAATGAGTGTTTCTTATTGCAGGCAACTTACTCTAGGACAACGGGTGCCTCAGCGTGTATAGAGGTAGCCTGACTGGTTTACAGTTAGCATTTGGGGTCAGGGTGTATTCCCCATAGTAGTGCACCGTTGCATATAGTCTGGATAGTTTTAAATTACATTGAGAAATTTCCTTGGTGCACCATATCTCCTCTTTAAATACACCTATCTAGTGTACGAATTATTTGGTATAGAGGAGGGTAGCACAAGGTCTGTAGTTATATGATGGATAGGAAAAGGATGGCAGAGGAACTGTTTGGAAATCTCGAGAAAGGCAATACAGTATCATTTTCGAGTCGTCCTCAGAATGAGGGACTCAGGATGAAATTTATAAAACTGGAAAGATTAAAGAAAGAAAAATAAACTCTCAAAATGGTGTGATGGTGTTACTTTGAAGCAATATTTAAAGCTAAACAGGATCCCAAGAGGCCTAAGATCACAGATATTCCCTACTTACAATGATCTAGATACTGATTTACTTGATTTATATGATAAAGAATTAACAGCTAGTTCATTGAGATTAATGGAAATTCTTATAACAAATTCAGAAAGGAAGTGTAGACGGGTCTCTGAGACCGCGTCTCCTCCTTCAGGGCACGGGAACCTTTCGGCCGATTGCGATACATCATTTCCGCGTTCCCATGGTAACATGGAAACGGTCCTGGATGCGTCAGACACGGATTTCCGGCGGCAGGAGGATGAAAAGAGGTCGGACTCACGGGAGAAGAGAGACGCCACGGAGCGGAGACCGGAGAACGGAGACCAGAACCCAGGCGAGGAAGACGAGGGAAGACTCTTCGAAGGAGACGAGAAGGCTGACTCCAGTACCTGTGCGATACCGGAACCCAACAGCCGAGGATCCCGCCACGACCCAGGAGGGTCGTGGCTTTCAAAGGTACGGTCCCTCTTGGGGACAAGGGAGAGTACCATTAAAGGGGCACCGGGGAAAGGACCAGGGGAGGTGGGAGAGGGGAAAAAGGGCGCGGCACAGAGCAACTAGAGAAAACAGTTTTCTTTTTTCCATTTCCCTCTAACCGGGAGCACAAAATTCTATTATTGGCACAATAGACACTATCGTGTTCGTATATTCCCCCTCCCCCCAGTTCCTTTAAATAACCCCAGAACCAACACACTGCCTCACCTTTGTATTTTCCTGTTTTCCTTTTCCGGTAAACCGTGCTGAAGCCCAGAATCCATCAACCTTCGACCTAGGAGAGAGAAAGGAAACAAGAACGCACAACAAGTCATGGAGAACTGAACATTATCCCAAGAAATAGAGAATGTATACTGGACTGTATTTCCCATTTGTGTGAAAAGAAAAGTAAAAATAGAACTTTACTTACCTTATCACTCCGTCTCGGCCTTTCTGTACCGCCAAAGCCTGCCACAGTGGTGTCAGAAGTGGGATTCTTTATCCCAAAGGCTAGGTGGCGGTATACACAATGAGTGACAAACCCAGCCTAGAAGACATGATCAAACAGCTGGCAGAAGGCCAGCGTCATTTACAACTAGTATGGGAAGCACACCAACGGGAGGCTAAGGAAGATAGAGAGGCCCTACAATCAGCCCTAAAAAGCCAAGCCACTATCTTGGCAAACAACCAGCTTGTACATGAAACTGCGCTACAGAAATTAACAGACACTATAGCGGCCAGTAAAGTACACCCTAATGTCCCAAGTTCCGTTTTACAAAAATTCCAGGAAGGGGAAGACCCGGACTCCTTCTTTACCAACTTTGAACGGGTGGCTTCCTCCGCTCAATGGCCTGAGGAACGATGGGGACAGTACATTGCGCCATTACTCACGGGACTTCTACAGACAGCCTACCAAGCTGCTAATCCTGGAGGTACTACCCCATACAAGGACATAAAAAGGAGTATCCTGGAAAGGGTTGGACATGATGTAGAATATTATAGGCTAAAATTCCGGAAAGTAAAATGGGGCCAAAACGAAGATCCTCGTACCTTCTACTTCCGGGTTAAAGATTTAGCACTAAAGTGGTTGGGCCCTATAGGAACCACCAGGAAGGATGTCATAAAAACAATTATCCTTGAACAGTATTTGGATTCCTTACCCTCCAGTACTAAAAATTGGATAAGACAACATCCCAAGGTGGATACAGAGCTTGCTATAGATCTAGCTTGTGCTTACCACAGGTCCACAGATGTGAAACTCCTACAGGCCAGACCAGCTCTAAAACCTATACCCCCATCACCAAAACCAACCCTGCGGTACCCACTGGAAGATGCTGGGACACATAAACAGGGGGAGGGTCATCCAATGCATCTACCACAATGTTTTAGTTGTGGAGAATGGGGTCATATAGCAAGGGTATGCCCCAGGAAAACAGAAGCGGCTGAACCCATAGAGATAGGGGTTACTTGACGCAGGGTACTATGTACGGGAGAGGGGAATACGAAATTCTAACAAATCATAAAAATCAACGGGCGCCTCCTCTCTGCCCTCATTGATTCAGGATGTAGTCAATCCGTAATCCGCAAAACTTTAATAGACCCCATAGACGTGACCTCCAGTCAATGGGTCGCTATATGTTGTATACATGGCGTTAAAGAGCAGTATCCCCTGACAATAGTAGAGCTGGAATGGGGGGAATATCACGACTTCCTACCCGTAGGGGTTATGGACCAGTTAATTGAAGACTGTATTATTGGGACTGATTATATCCGGTTCCAGCGGCTGCTAGACCGAACCCAAACCCAGAAAGAGAATCCGGAGTGGTGGATTGAAGCTCCGTTTTCCAATAGCTTTATTGAAAGCCCCCCAAATCGCAGGAAACTCACCCGAAGTCAGAAAAGACACGAGAAATTGAAATTTCAGGAAACCCGAGAGGATACAGAACCCAACAGCGTGATAGCAGAAACCAGTAATGCTCCAGTAAGCTTTCGCACCTGTCAGAGAGACGACCCTACCCTCACTCATGCTTGGAGAACTGCTAAAACTGAAGCCACGAATGAGGTGGGTCCTTATTTCCTAGTACAGAAAAACCTTCTTTATAGGGTCACCACGGCTACTTTGAAATCAAACAACAATTAGTAGTTCCGGAATCGTATAGGAACCAAGTACTCTTCCTAGCACATAATCAGCCAGGAGGGGGTCATTTCGGTAGGGAGAAAACGGAGGAATACCTCCTACGAAGGTTTTATTGGCCGGGGGTCTACGCCCACATTAGGATGTACTGTCTACAATGTCCCAGATGTCAGCTTACAGAATCAGAAATACCTCGGAAAGCACCCTTACAGCCTCTTCCCATCATTGACATTCCCTTTAGCAGGGTGGGTATGGACTTAATCGGTCCCCTACTTCCATCAGCCAGGGGACACACATACATTTTGGTCATAGTAGACTATGCGACGAGATACCCTGAAGCCCTTCCCTTATCAAGTATGACTACCAAAACAGTGGCCCAAGCCATGATAACAGTTTTCACTAGAACAGGTTTCCCAAAAGAGATCCTTACTGATCAAGGCACACCCTTCATGTCAAACCTTATGAAACAGATATGTAGGTTTTTAGGAATTACACAAATAAAAACGTCGGTCTATCATCCCCAAACAGATGGTCTAGTGGAACGCTATAACCGTACCATAAAGACCCTGTTGAGGAAAATAGTCGACGACTCTGGAAAGGATTGGGACCAAAAGTTACCCTTAGTTCTGTACGCCATCCGATCACACGAACAGTCTTCTACGGGTCATAGCCCATTCGAACTGGTCTTCGGAAGACAACCACGTTGTCTTCTGGACATGGCAGCGGAAACCTGGGAAGAGGAAGAAGAGGAGGGGAAACCACTACTAGAATATGTCCATAAACTAAAAAACCACTTACAGAATTTGTGGGAAGATGTAAGACGACACCTCGAGAAAGCCCAAGACAATCAAAAGGCCTATTACGACAAGGGAAGTAGGTTACGTACCTTTCTTCCGAATGATCAAGTCCTTATAATGCGACCAACATCTGAACAGAAACTATTAGCACGATGGCAGGGACCTTATAGAGTTATTAGAGCAGTCTCTCCCGTCACGTACCTTATAGAACTAAGTGCCAACCCTAAAAGAACACAAATGTACCATGTAAACCTCCTAAAAAAATGGGAAACCGTAGAAAGACTAGATACTCAAACAGGGACGGGGTGTTTTATGTTACCAGGCAAAGAGATAGATCTGGAACTTTTCCCCTTAGAGAGACCACAGCCGGAGAATACTCCTTGTATTAACAACAATTTAACGGAAACTGAGAAGGGACAACTGTCCGCCCTGTTAAAACACCACTCACATTTCTTTTCTGACATACCTGGAAGAACCTCATTGATCTATCACAAAATAAAAACACCGTCAGGGCAGACTATCCGACTGCGACCGTATCGTATTCCCGAGGCTAGGAAACATGTCATTGAAGAGGAAATAGAGAAAATGATAGCCCTAGGAGTAATTGAACCCTCTATTAGCCCCTGGAGTTCTCCAGTAGTTCTGGTCCCAAAACCCGACGGGTCTGTCCGGTTTTGTATCGACTTCCGCAAACTCAATGACATATCGCTATTTGACACATATCCTATCCCTTGAGTGGATGATGTCTTAGAAAAGTTAGGAAAAGCAAAGTATCTGTCCACATTGGATCTCACTAAAGGGTACTGGCGAATCCCACTTGCTCCTGAAGACAAAGAGAAAACAGCCTTCTCCACGCAGTCTGGCTTATATCAGTTCACAGTACTACCCTTTGGTCTACACGGAGCCCCTGCTACCTTCCAACGGTTGATGGACAGGCTGTTAAAACCCTTTCACACCTTCTCAGCAGCCTATTTAGATGACGTTGTAATTTATAGCGATACCTGGCTAGATCACCTCCAACATCTCAACCAAGTGTTCACTGCCCTTGCGGAAACCGGTTTGACGGCTAATCCAAAGAAGTGTGTCTTAGGAAATACAAAAATGTCATATTTAGGCTATATGATAGGCAATGGAACCCTTCAACCACCAAAAAAAAAAATTGAGGCCATAATGCAAGTCTAACCCCCAAAGACCAAGAAAGAATTGCGTTCCTTTTTAGGACTGGTCGGCTATTACCATAGATTCATACCCAGATACTCCACTATCGCTGCCCCTCTTACCGATCTACTGGCATAACATCGCCCCAACACATTGGCACCGTTGTCAGAACACCAAAAAGCTAGCTTTGAACAGTTAAGGACATCCCTTACCACGGACCCAGTATTGCAATGTCCTGATTTCTCTAGACCATTCCATCTTTATACTGACGCTTCTAACATCGGACTCGGGGCTGTGCTCACTCAACCTGACAGGGAGGGACTTGACCACCCGGTCGTCTTTATCAGTAGGAAACTTCTCCCGCGCGAATGCCACTACCCCACCATTGAGAAAGAGTGTTTGGCCATTAAATGGGCCATCGAGAACCTGCAATATTACCTTCTCGGCAGGCCTTTTATACTGTACACTGACCACGCTCCTCTTACTTGGCTTGCTTCCCACGAGGACTCCAATTCTAGGGTGTTACGGTGGTTCCTTGAACTCCAACCTTTTACCTTCCAGGTGCTCCATGTCCCAGGTTCTCAGCAAGGCCCCGCGGATTACCTATCCCGGTTCCCCTCCTCCTCTTCGGTCCTCATCCAGGACCGTTCATGGGATGGGGTGTGTAGACGGGTCTCTGAGACCGCGTCTCCTCCTTCAGGGCACGGGAACCTTTCGGCCGATTGCGATACGTCATTTCCGCGTTCCCATGGTAACATGGGAACGCTCCTGGATGCGTCAGACACGGATTTCCGGCGGCAGGAGGATGAAAAGAGGTCGGACTCACGGGAGAAGAGAGACGCCACGGAGCAGAGACCGGAGAACGGAGACCAAAACTCGGGCGAGGAAGACGAGGGAAGACTCTTCGAAGGAGACAAGAAGGCCGACTCCAGTACCTGTGTGATACCGGAACCCAACAGCCGAGGATCCCGCCACGACCCAGCAGGGTCGTGGCTTTCAAAGGTACGGTCCCTCTTGGGGATGAGGGAGAGTACCATTAAAGGGGCACCGGGGAAAGGACCAGGGGAGGTGGGAGAGGGGAAAAAGGGCGCGTGACAGAGCAACTAGAGAAAACTGTTTTCTTTTTTCCATTTCCCTCTAACCGGGAGCACGAAATTCTATTATTGGCACAATAGACACTATCATGTTCGTATATTCACCGTGGGATACCCTCACACTCTCTCTCTTGGAGACCTTTCCCCCCCCCAGTTCCTTTAAATAAGCCCAGAACCAACACACCGCCTCACCTTTGTATTTTCCTGTTTTCCTTTTCCGGTAAACCGTGCTGAAGCCCAGAATCCATCAACCTTCGACCTAGGAGAGAGAAAGGAAACAAGAACGCACAACAAGTCATGGAGAACTGAACATTATCCCATGAAATAGAGAATGTATACCGGACTGTATTTCCCATTTGTGTGAAAAGAAAAGTAAAAATAGAACTTTACTTACCTTATTACTCCGTCTCAGCCTTTCTGTACCGCCAAAGCCTGCCACAGGAAGGTAATTGAACTTCAAAAGGCAATTGACACTCTGGAAGGGGAGATTAAGGATCTAAACCTACCAGAAGCTACGGAGAAAAACTATAACATTTTGGAGCAAGTATTATTGAAACATAAGATCATGGAGATCATGCAAAGGAAAACTCTGAAGTTTAAGAGAGATGAGAAGGATTATCAGTCAGGTAGAATCTTCACATTCGCCAGGAAAAAAGATCACCTAGTGAATTACCCTCCCCAGACAGGGCTCTCAAACTTCATTGTTATCAGACTCTACAACAGCGAGTGGAAAAACATCTAGTGAAAGTGAAACAGAAGGATCAGCGGGCACCTCTGCACAGGCTAGATCTGACAATAGAACAGGTTGTTTACAGGAAATCTTGAGGATGAGACAAGGACAACGGGATATGAACAAGAGAAGGGGACATTTAGGAGGATCAGAAGAGGTAGGAGAAAAGGTAGTGGCAACAGAAAGGATGGGGGTGACAACCAGATCCAGAGACAAGAAAACCTGAACGGTGGCAGGGAAAATATCAATGTGGTGAATCTATCAAATGTGTCACTAACAGCGGATGTTATATCATTATTGGAAAAAGGACTACGTTTTTGTCCTACTAGTAGGGGAGAATTGTGTAGAGCAAAATTAGATCGTTTTAAGTTCATTAGACTGTTGAAACTTAAAAAATACTTCAAGTTAAACCCTACTGTAACCAAGTGTATGGATACTTTGGTTTCCAATGTTGAGAATACACCCTCTATACAAGAAGTATTCGATACAGCTATGTTAATTTCCATTTCGGAACAGGAAGAAGTTCCAATTATTTTTGAGCAGGTGATAGAAGACCTAGAAATCACCTGAAATGGAGGTGGTATGAGTGGTTTGAAGTGTAAGTCAAAATGGATTCCCAAAACATTGGATAATTGTAATTTAGATACATTTTTCGATTTGGTGTGTAGGGATCTGGACCTACATAAATCTAAACAGGGGCGTCCTAAGACAGTTAGTAACTTCAAACAAGGGGAATGGAGGGCACTTAAAGAATTGAGTGTAAACAATCAGATTATGATAAGACAGGCAGATAAAGGGGGTAATGCTGTCCTAATGAATAGTGCGGACTACGTTCAGGAGATTCGGTCACAACTGGGTGATTCACAGTTATGAAAAGTTGGACTTTAATCCGATTTTGAAATTGAGTGGCATTATTAATGAGAAACTAGAGATGTGGTACCAATCTGATTTGTTGAACAGGGATAAATTTCTGTATTTAAAGGTAATGAAATCTAGATTCCCTTGTTTTTATACGCTTCCCAAAATCCATGAAGACTTACCTTTTCCCCCGGGTAGACCCATTATTTTGGGTATAGGTGGGCCAACTGAGAAACTGTCTGAGTATGTGGATATATTCTTGAAACCTATAGTACAAAAACTACCATCGTACATTAAGGATACAATGCATATATTAAGCATTTTTAATGATGTAGAGTGGGAAGATGGTATGTTATTGGTTACTCTAGACGTGGTCTCTCTATATACATGTATCCAACATAATGTGGGTTTGGAAGCCACAGAGTGGTTTTTGAATAAGCAACCTGTGAATAGGTGGCAACATACGAGGATGGTATTGGAAATGATTTCTTTGATTCTTGAAAATAGCTATTTTATTTTTGAGCAGGATTGATTTAGACAAAAACAAGTGGTGGCCATGGGCTCCAGATTCTCCCCCTCGTATGCAGGACTCTTAATATGGCCGGTACGAGGAAAGGTGGGTCTGGGGTCCAGGTGCTGCCCAGTGGCATACTCATATTCTATATTGGGGTCGTTATATTGACAATTGCATTATGTTATGGACAGGGGGTGCCAATCAATTATTGGACTTTGTCGAATATTTGAACACTAATGACATGAATGTTAAATTCACGTGTAAATACAGCTCGACCAGTTTAGAATTTTTGGATGTAGAACTGTACATAGAAAATGGTCATATTGAGAGTAAATTGTTTAGAAAATCTACTGCCTGTAATGCAGTATTACACGCGGCGAGTGCACATCCGAAAACATCAAATTTAATCAAGTCCTTATGGAGAAATGTTAGGGCACGTAGGAACTGCAGCGATGACAGGGAATTTGTGAACTGTATTGAGGAAATGGGTAATCGTTTTAGAAGTAGAGGTTACAGTGACAATACTATTATTAAAGTACAGAATAGAATACACCATGTTTCAAGACATGTAACGTTAACACCAAAGACCACTAAGGCACTGGTGCACAAGGATGAGAAAGTAAGACTGGTCACAGACTTTACAGGTAGCACAGGGATTTTGAAAAAATATATTACTAAACACTGGCATATTCTACTTCGTGATGAATTATTGACTGAATTTGTAACAAGTAAACCTATCTTCACGTTTCGGAGGGGGAGATCGCTGAAAGAGATTCTTAGCCCAAGTTTTCCTAGAACTGTCCCTAAGGTCAATTGGTTGCGAGCACGGAGGGTAGGATTTTATAAATGTGGGGAATGTGGACTATGCAAATGGGCCTGCCATGGGCAGAAAGAATTCTCTAATGTATTGGGTGAAACATTTCCCATAAGATCCAGCATGAACTGTAATACTTCTTTTGTGGTGTACATTTTAGTATGTAAATGTAAGAAATACTATGTCGGGAGCACAATCCGACCCCTTAAAGTAAGAATTGGAGAACATGCCAGAGCACTGGCTCAGCACGATATGAGATACCCTGTGGTAGCGCACATGACCAACTGTGAATCTCAGAATGCAAGATTGGGATTTACTTTTCTTGGTTGCGAACAGGTATCTAAAGATATGAGAGGTGGGAATAGGGAATTAACATTACGTAGAAGGGAAGCAATGTGGATAATGCGATTAAGGGCAGTAGAAGATGGATTGAACACAGATAGGGAATTGGAATACTTTCTGGGTGACTGAATGCATTACTCTAAAGGATGATGGAGTGAATTTCTATAAG
Source organism: Pleurodeles waltl (assembly GCF_031143425.1). Lineage (NCBI taxonomy): Eukaryota > Metazoa > Chordata > Amphibia > Caudata > Salamandridae > Pleurodeles > Pleurodeles waltl. The sequence continues at coordinate 144,679,870 of NC_090440.1, forward strand.
TAACAGTGCTAAAAATATGGCATTTTACTGTGGGGTGATTTGCCTGGGACACAGCTTATGTGATAATGTTTTCTGCATGATTTGCCATAAATTAATTATGAACTGTAAATCATTGTGACACAATTGGTTAGAATGGACTGTTTCTACTTTGTTGGATATAACTTGAAACTTTCTATATATTGATATTATGTAATAGGTTCTAATACTTTCCTTTCTTTTCTTTTTAATATTTTCTTTCTTCGATTGTTTATCCTGATATATTTTACTATTTTACCCTGTATCTCCTATGTGTTAACTGTACCCTAACTAATTTTCATAGCTTTAAATAACAACAGTTTGTTGTCTTAGTACCAATGGGTGGGCGGCATTGTATCATTATATCATTTTAGCTGAATATTTGATTGAATAGACATACTGAAATGTATTAGGGGGCTTATAGGTTACAGCTACTGAAGAGATATGTTTGTAATCTTCTGGTTGTTAGGAGGAAGAAAGCGTTTTCATTTATATTTACAAAAGGAGGTTCTACATTCTATATTTTATCAGTATTGGAGGAGTATAGTGAATAGGCAATGTAACAGTTTCAGTCCGCTGTCTAGTTCTAGTAAAATATTAGGAGGTTGGTCCTTCTATTGTTTCTATGGAGACGGAATCTTCAAAAATGGAGGAAGGCAACGCCGATTATAGCGGTTACATGGGCGTTTGACAGCGGCAAGAGGAAGGATACCGGTGCATGACCGGCGTTTTCGTTTTTGCATTGAGTTTTGAGGTAAGCGGTAAAAAATTTCGAAAGTGGTATTGGAATCGGATAGCTCGGAGCATATGTCCGAGGTAAAATGGTAATATGAGGCATATTAGAAAATTTGGTAAACACAGGATACGGCGGGTATTTGTGTTTTGCCAATAACTTAAGAGGCACGCTACCGAGGTGCAATCGGCACTTCAAGTCTTTTTTGTTGTAGAATGAGATGAGTGTTCAAATTATTCGGGGACGGCATCGTATTAGTTATGATCGCGCTTGCAAGCCTAATGTTGGTATTGATTGAGGAGTTGTGGATACAAACATTATTCGTTGAAACAGTATACTATTAGGACTGTGACAGCATGGATACATTTCTAGATAATTCACAAATAATCTTTTGGTTACAGAACAATCCCTGGTGATGAATGAATGAGCAGATTGGAAATGACAGTCATAGACTAATGGTGACAGCGGAAGAGTTACTTCTTAGTAGTAACTCCATTTATACAGTGCTTTGGAATATTTTTTGAGGTAATCTTAGACCGGGCTTCTATTCCCGGGGTCATGTTAATTACCTAGGATGCATTAATCTGCCTATTTGTATTGGGACAACAAATGAGGTGTAATTCTACATAAGGGTTAACTGTAATTCTCTTTCTTTGTACATGGCCTTTTATTATATAGACACGTTGAGAGCATGTATATTGTCTTTTCTCTCTAAGTCACAACAAGGTGATTTTTAGTGCATGTATTAGGATAGACACAGATTGGGTGCATGTTAATTAAGAATGATATACCCTCAGAGTTATCAGAGTCACTTATTACTAATCTACGCTCGTTACTCTTTTTGGAGATGGACTTTCATGGTGACACCAAGACTCTATGTGTGGGTTAATGTAATCATTAATATTACATCAAAAGTTTGTGTTTTCTTTTAATGGCTCTTGGTTTCCAGAATTTCAAAATAAGAGATGCGACTAAATTCCAGCCCTGAAGAAGTCAAATGACGAAACACGTGTTGGCTGTGAGGTCATTATAAAGAACTTGGACTTGTTGATCTATTTTGGATTTCTACTTGAACTTTGAACACCAATGGTAACAATTGAGGTTAAAATTCAATGGACTTTGGAATCAGATGGAACAACCTTGATGTTTCCAGTTTACTTATAAGGAGATGGACTGATGGAATTGGACTTTGATTCAGTATAATTTTGATATGAAAGGAGTTCTTTGAATGTGAGAATGGACAATAAATTAGATATTTAAAATAGAAGAATTTAGGATTATTTGACATGCTCACTTTGTATATGTTTGAATTTTCATCATTTAAATAGGTAATTGGTTATGTATGTGTAGAGTGGTATAATTCACTAACAAATGAGTGTTTCTTATTGCAGGCAACTTACTCTAGGACAACGGGTGCCTCAGCGTGTATAGAGGTAGGCTGACTGGTTTACAGTTAGCATTTAGGGTCAGGGTGTATTCCCCATAGTAGTGCACCGTTGCATATAGTCTGGATAGTTTTAAATTACGTTGAGAAATTTCCTTGGTGCACCATATCTCCTCTTTAAATACACCTATCTAGTGTACGAATAAATCAAATATGCCAATCATGGATTAACCAATCAACCATACAATTTACACAGAGCATATCCACTTTAGCACTGTTTAGCAGTGGTAAAGTGCTCAGAGTTCAAAAGCCAACAGCAACAAGTCAGAAAAAATAGGAGACAGGAGGCAAAAAGATTGGGGATGACCCTGCATAAGCAAAAAAGTCCAACACACCACCAGTCACAGATCTGGGTTTAATCCATCAGTCTTTCTGCTTGCCATGACATTCCAGGTTGGACCCAGCCATATACAAATCAGTCTTGACCCTCTTCCCCATGGAAACAGTCCAGCCCGAACTGCCAGGCCAGGTCCTCCCTGGACCAGAAAAAAAACATCCTGGGGCCTGTTTCAGGGTGTCACCCTTCATCAGCCAGGCTAGCTTGAATCTGGTGGCATAGCAAGCATGAGATCCACGTCTAGGCATACCCTTGCCACTTGAGGTGATAAACGCAAAAATAACAGATGATGGACAAAATGCAGAGCAAATAAAACATTCACCCCCAGTCAAAGATCTGGGTTTAATCCATCAGTTTTCTTTGCTTGCCATGCTGGCTGGGTCCAAACTAGGGTGGCATGGTGATCAAAATAATTGATGGATTAAACCCAGATCTGTGACTGGGGGTGAATGTTTGATTATTTCTGCATTCCATCCATCATTTGTGTTTGTATCTGATGGGTGCCACCAATGGCTCTAATGCCAATGGAATCAGAAGGGCGGAAAGGGGGCAGCCCTGCCTCATCCTACGCAACCTGGGGAAAGTACGGGACAAGTGGCCTCCACAGTCCGTCTCTGCCATGGGGGACAGGAAATGCCATTTGACTTTGGCCAAGAAGTTGGGGACCAGTCCTGCTCTGCCCAGTGTAAAGAATAAGTACTCCCACTCAACATTATTGAACGATTTCTTAGCATCCAAAGTCAGAAGGAGCTTATCATCCTCATCATCAAAAATGTACCAAGAACCCCATCTGGGTATCGTAAATAAGGTTCAAGATAGCGTGTTTGAGTCAGGTTGTCAGTACCTTTGCAAGAACCTTTCTTTCTGTGTTAAGAAGCAAGATAGGTTGAAAATTCTTGCAGCAATTAGGGTCTATATTCGGTTTTAGTAGGAGACTAATCAGCACCTTCAGATGCAGGCTACAGGGCCCTCTAGCTCCTTGAAGTGTTTTATAGAGCAGTTGTACCACTGCGTCAGTACAGAGTTTGCAAAACTCTATTGGGAAACCATCACCTCCGGGGCCTTGTTATTGGCCACAGACCCAATGGCCTCCTTGATCTTGGCCTCCTTTATCTCATCTTCCAAGATCTGGCATCTGGCCTCTAACAGAGTGGGCAAAAGGAGTGTTTTAAAAACGTCCTGATCCCCTTCACAACTACCCTGAGCCTCTAAGCTGTGGACTGAACTCTGCAAGCGTGCAAACGCCTCCGTGATCTCCACCGGATTCGTTAGTAGGTCTCCCGTCTCTCCACAGATAGCCGGAATGATGCTGCAAACCTCTTGCTGATGCAGCTGTGCAGCCAGAAGCCAATCTGCCTTTTCCCCCTGCTCATAGTGCCTCCACTTCAGGTGAAATAGGACATATTCTCCAGTGTAGTAAAGTGAGCATTTAAATCATACTTTGCGCAGTCCAAGCAACCGAGGAGACCCGAAGTGGGACATTCTATGTAGGACCTTGAAAGAGTCTGAACTTCAACCTCCAGTCTGCTCTGGGCATCCCAGGTTGTCTCTTTGCAAAGTGCCAAGCCTCACATTAGGGCTCTATTCAGAGTAGCCCGTAACGATGCCAGAAGAACCTGCTTAGAGGACTTGGAGGATTCACTGTCACTTACATAGCTGTAGAAATGCTTGCTCAGCTGAGTCTTGGCTTCTGGCATCTGATAGTGAGATAGGTTCAGCCTCTAGAGCTTGGGGGAAAAGTGAATGATCAGGATCCAGCTCCAGCGGGACCGGAGAATGGTCTGAGATCCTTCCCGCTGCCATAGTGCATGCATTCAGGAATGGTAGGGAAGAGTATGATATAAGGAAATAGTCAACCCAAGCACAGGACATAACTGTGTAGCCTCTGTCACAGGGGTGCATCAAGTGCCAAGGATCCTGCAACCCATGATCACCCAGCAAGTCATGCAGGACACCTCTATCCTTAGCATTTGCCCTATCCAGAGGGCCAGAGTGGTCTAGGTGGGGGGCCCAGTGCTACATTCCAGTTCCCTCCAGTGATCACCTCAGTGGTATCAAGCTCTGTCAGGAGCCTCGAGAGGGAAGAGAAGAAGGGTGACTTATTATGGTTGGGAATGCACACAGATCCTATGACCAGGATCTGGCCTATGGTCCTAAACATCACAAAAACATATCATCCCAGAGGGTCCGTCCAGATTTATAGAATGGTAATGGGAAAGGACTCGTGGGAAGGATGGTGACTTCACACTTCTTCTGGGAAGACACAGGCCAGTCTGGAACAGTCGTCTTAGCAGTATGGGCAGTAGGCTACTACTCACAACCCTCCCCACCCAGTTCCTTCTAAGTTTGTACATTTACAGGGATGATAAATGCATCTCCTGTAGGAGGCGATGTCATTGGACTGCAATGCAATATATGTGAGTGTTTTCTTCCTCTTGACGTGGTGAGTAAGGCCATTCACATTATGGGACACACTGTGGAGACATCCGGCCTCAGTAGTGAGACTGTAAGGAGGTGGTGTGGTGGGGCAGACACATGCCAGCAGATTGGGGTAAGTAGGAATCACACTTAGAATGGAGGGGTGTTCAAACCAGGGGCGGCCAAGGAGAGACACTCACAGCAAACATGAGGAAGAAAATTTCCTATGTTAGAGAAAGGGATGAGACTGGTGATGGAAGACCACCAGAAAGGCAACAGCCCAGAGAATCTGAGGATAGTGGTTTATAGCTCCCCAAAAGAGGCCCAGCGGTGATAATAAACTACCAGAGCTTCCTGTGCCACAAGCATGCCTGAACAATCAAAACAATGAACTGTAAGTGGCCCATGTGGATGAACACCTCCCACTTGAGCCCAGCAATGTATAGAGCCATCTGGGACATCAAAGACATCCAATAAGAGCTATAGAGGGCAAAAGGCATAATGGCAAACAGCAGAGCAATCCACATGGGCATATCAAAGTGCCAGGACCCTACAGAGGACACAAGTGTAAACCTCCAAACACCCCCAAAGTGTCGCAGTAAAGGCCAACAGGGTGAAAAGTCTCAGAGTCTAGAGTATCAAGTGGATCTTACCAAGGTCCCAGACAGGAAGCGATCCACAGCCCCCTCCGGATCCAGAAGGTCACAACTTTATAGGGGAGGGCGATTTGTCATCTCCCCGGTCAGCCACCTCCACACCAGTCCTGGGTGGCCTACCCTCCCACTCTTTAAGTACAGAGCCCAGTCTCAGGTGATTGGGGGAGTCAACAGCTCAGTTCCATCATTGAGCAGTGAGCACAGACAGACCTCCTCAGGAGCAGAAGCTCGTCCTGATGTTGTTGTATCCATGCTTGCATTCAAAGGGACAGACAGATGTTGTTCTAGCTTGTCCAGATCATCAAAGTCCTGTTTTTTCCTATTTATGGTGAGAAGTATTGTCTCTGGTTCCAACAGGCCATAGTGTAAGTTCAGCTTAAGCAGCAAAGGATGAAGCACTAGAAATATTTTTCAGTGCACCACTGTAACATGGGAGAAATATACTGCCATAAAAATCCTAGCATCATTAGGAATAAAGGGACCATTCCGTCATTTGGCATCGCTTTTCTGTGGCACCTGCTGGTGGCGTAGAAAGCAGGCTGTGAGCGGCTTGGGAACATTGCGGCACATGTCACCCCTAAGGTGGATCAGATGTACCCTCTGGGATTCCAGTGGCGGGGTGAAGGTGATTCCAGTAAGCTCCAGGAGGACCTGGGTGGGGGTCCTGGCACGTCTGTCATTTCAGCCCCTCCAGGACACCATGGAAATGGATATAGCTGCCAAAGCTGTGGCCATCTATGTCCAACAACTTTCTATGAAGATGCCTCACTTCGCTGCCGAGGTCATAATTGGTCTCCAACACTGTGACTCGTTCATCCAAGGCATCTATTTTGCATTCTGTGGTACTGAGCTGCGAATTAGAGGAACACAGTTCTGTTTGCAGGGATTTGAGATCAGCAACAGTCAAAGTTGTATCAGCAAGAATAGTATCCATTGTGGTCTTCATGCCGGCATGTTCCTTCATGATAGTCTCCCAGGTGACCTGCACCATGGCTGCTGGAGGTCGGCTCAACTTGCCTGTCACCACTTCTGTGAACAAGAGTTGGCACAGGGCCTTCCCCCTGGACATCAAGATGTGCCATTCTGAAGAGTGCACAGATGGCAGAGGTCCAGCAGGCACAAAGCAGCCCAAGACAGGACCATGGCATAGAGGTCCCAGGCCCTTTTGTAGTCCTGCTGTTACTAGTCACAGAGAAGACCACCTCCAGCATGCACCAGTTCCTCAATATCCCCAGACCACAATAGTGCAGGATATTGGGTACAAGTGGTGGCCAGAGAGTTGCCAGTCGCTGAATTGCCCTCATTCATTTACAGTCCCCAGGTGATAGGTCCCCTAACAGGCTTCCAGGGAGCTGGGTGAACCACAGGCCACAGTTTTCGGGTGAGCACAACTGGCCACCATTCACAAAAGAGGACAGGGGCACCAGTACTTAATGTCTAGCCCAACAGTATCCCCTTTACACAGCCTTTAAGGCTCCCAGGGAGACACCAAAGAAACTGTATTTGGGGGCTAATGGGGATAAGGCTGCTGCTTCCAAAGCTAGGCCCCCAGGCTCTGAAAGGAACAATTGTAGACCAAGCAGGAGGGGTGGCAGGTAGATGCAATGGTGTCCTCCCCTCAGTGCTCTCACATTACAGGGCCTATCGTGCCATCTCATATGCACCCTAGGCAGCACGCTGTGTATATGAGGCTGCTTTTCCACAAGCAGTGGCTGGCCATAATGACTGAGCCATGAGGACAGCCTGGGCACCATAGTTGGGGCAAGAACTGAAGCCCCATCTAGAGCCCCGGCATCTTCCACAGCACATCCGTGCCTGTGCGGTACACAGATAGAAATGGCAGGGAGCCAGGGTACTTTAGCGTGAGCTGGCCCTCTAGAATCTCCGCTACTCCCCCCCCCCATTTCAGTGTTTTTCATAAATAATCAGTGCATGAATTACTTATCTAAAAGCATTAATCAATGTTTTCAAGTCTTTAAAGTAGCATAAACATACAGGCAGAATGGGTATTAGTGTGAGATCCCACTTATTGAAGTCTCACCATTATATATTTCCAAGTATGATGTTTTTTACGGCCATTTAATTAGTTCTTCTTAATCCACACTTGAAAAAAGCCCCAAAATGAGAAGGACACATTCAGTTGAATAGAAAAAAGGTTGTAATAGATACTAGTATTAAATTAATATATATATATATCTATTGCTAGGGGTCATTGCAAAGTATTGTACAGTTCACCCACTTTCCATTCATGAAACAACTGCTTTAGGTTGAATAATAACTAAATAATTCACCCAGCAATAGAAAGATATCACTAGTAAGAGGCGTATGGGCTTAATCACCCTCAAAGCTCAAGATCTGACCCCTGATATTATTTTTGGTTAATACAATAATACAATGAAGCAGGAATAGGTGTGTCTGTGTGTGCGTGCATATCTGTCTGTCTGTCTTGAATGTTGTGTGATCTATCAGAAACAAAACAGTTCTACTGAGGAACTGGGAAAAGTGAAAATTCCCTATCTCAGTGGGGTGAAGGCCTATTGTCGACATGAGTATCTTACTAGGCAACTTAAAACTGTATTTGTATTATGATACCTTAGGTAGTTCATTTATCCAACATATATTAATAAATTGTGTGTCTTTACATAATATAAATGCCAGGAGTTAAAATGTATTTGCTGGCTGCACACAACAGTCTGCAGAGAACGATTATCCCGCTGAGTTGTGTTAAAACTCTCATATATGTACAAAGTGCCATCCTCTACCCCAACCCCTCATAAAACAAACACATGTAAACTTTAACCCTCTATAAGAAAACATGAATGATTCAGAGAGGTACCCTGCTCACATTATGAGACCTATTCCCAGAATTAAAAAATAAATTAACAGAGTGATTTTGTCACCAGTGAAGGGTTACAGGACACCAGAATCACCTTGTTAACAAGTTTTTCTCATCCTTCACAGAATTTGAAAATGCTTCCTCGAGGTGGATGGGATTTTCGGCCCCAGTGAAGAGTGTGGTTAACCATACATAATCAATTCAAACTCAACAATAAATTTAAATATCATGACCCATGTGTCCAAAGAAGAAAACTCTAAACAATAAGTTTTAAAGCTTTATTTTATAACCAAGAAGCCAAAGTCACATAAATAGTACACCAAATCAAATTGTAAAGGTAAATAAACACTATAGGTTGACCAAATCCATGAAACAAGTTAATCTACTCAGCATCAACACCATTGGACATTAAAAAAAGAATGCATATTAATAAAGACACAGTTTGAGACACAGAAACATTGTTTAAATCAGACTGTGAATACATTAGTCAAGGAAAGACAAAAATAATTTGGAAAATCATCTATTTTGGGCTAAGTTAAACTAACTAGAAAAATTAAATAGTCAGGTGTCAGCCTGCTAACTTCTAATAAAGAAAAACAGGTCAGAGAACAATAACATTTGCATTAGAAAATACCTCTCCTAGGGTCAGCATTCCATTCAGTTATATCACCAGACCATGTAGATCATCAGCAAAGTCCATTAGAAGCTCCATCAGGGGAAAGTGTAGAACATGGGCTGCACAAAGAAATCAGAAAACATTCAAGGGGTAAGTAAATAAAAACAAGACTCTAAGGGGGACCAACTGAAAGTTACAAAGTCCATCCCTAATCAGAAATACTCAAAACAGCTTGATTGGTCAGTTGGATGAGTCCACATCACACAAAAGGGGAAATGTCCAATCAGAATTTGAACACCAATAAAGTTTGCAACATGACAGAAAATGTTCATGTTTGGTGCAGTGTCATCTCCTCTTTCTATGTGAATCCAATAGTTTAACAATTTTGTACATCACTTGTTGCAACCAACCTTCTTTCTCATGGTGCAAGACGATTTCAACAATTCACATGAGAAAAGTTCCATTGAACAGGAGCAACTGGTTTAGCTTTAAGTGTACCAGAATCAAGGTCATTGGGAAAGACGTTTTTACACATTTGAACAATGGGACCCTTCACTGTTCATGTGAAACAACCTAATGGAAAAATTCATGTTAGAGGTAAAGAAATTATTCAGCACTTTTACATGACTGTAAATACCAAGTCTTCAGGCCTAGTTATGCTAATACAAGACATATAATGCATTAATAACATTATTAATAAAACACACACAATAAGCAAACTTAGACATTCAGCGATAATAATATATTAACAGAATATGCAAAAACATTTAATTAATGATTGCAATCTTTGTTAAGTATGACAGAGAATTGCATTTATTTTTCTGTGCACATAACTTTATACTTATAAATCATACTAAACATAAAACAAATTCATTTCACTACTAATGAATAAAATATACTTCAACATCATTGTTATCACATTGCCAATTCTGGTAGGCACAATGTCCATCACCAAATAAAATAAGAGCACTTTTAAAATATGTCAGTGCAGCTTTCTCTCTATGTTAGACTTTCAAAACATTAATATAAATGTCACTTAATGCTGATGTCTGGTTTACTAAAAGTATTACTAAATATTAATGCTCCAACAGGCTCAATGAGACATTCAACACAGAAGTGACATTCTACATACCAAAGTACAAGGCTCACATATTTCTGTCAAGTTATTTGTGGCAAGATTTGGATTTCCGAGCTGATCCCTTCTGTCCAGTTTCTCCTTAATGTTTTCTTGATTTAGGCTTGTTTCACATGGTTGAATCTGACTCCGTTCACCCTCCATTTCTCTTTCAATAAAATATTGTCTGAGTCAAGGTCTCCCCAATGACAGCTTGTAGGTTTGCTGCTAGAGTGTGACCTGTGGGAGACCTCTTTGAAAACAACCATGCTACTTAATGTGGTGACCTAGATGAGAGTGTAATCTTTTCACTAACTCAAACATTCAACCACTAATATTGCAGGTGGTGACTTCTTTAACCTGTGCACAAGTTGGCAACTGATTTTAGCATCTAATGAATCCCACAGAGTAGGAAACTTCTAAATCCATCTGGGATGATTAGGATGCCGTCCTGCCCTGACACTGTGGTAATCAATATGCCCCATTTATGGAATTCATAATTGAATCAGCACAGTCATGTTCCCAAAATACGCACCACGCTTTCCAAGTATGCTGTTGCAAATAGAATGCACTTCACAGGGCGCTGGTGGCCTCCCCATACTTAACACCAGCAGTTTGTTCCGGGGAGGGAGACTGTGAAAGGACTGCTAGTTCTTAAGGATACCGATCACAATAACATTCTTTAGCTCTTCACAAACAAGAAATATAATGAACCCTTTATATCTTAATCCGCTGCCCATAAATGTGTGCTTGCAGAAGGACGGAGCTGTTTCTGACAGCTGGCCGGCTTCATCTTCAGATCAACAATTCATTATGAGGCCAAAGCAGGGCCTTGTATGCCCATGACGTCACCGAACAAAATCCCAAGGGTAAATCTGGTCAGAGGGAACCTGATGTCGAGCTACCGCCTTTTCATGAACTTTCTCCCTTCTAAATTACCTGGGGTAGCGCTGAGGATTAGCATGAAAAAGAAACAATTTAGCATTTCCTATCATTTGAAGCGTTTGCAGCTGCGAGCAGTTTGGTCGACTGAGGAGGATGGAAACCTCAAATTGTTATCCCTCATAAACAGTGCTCTTCATTGAGCAAAAATAAAAAAATAAAATGGCGTGGTTTAGAGGACGTTTTGCGCGCATTCCAAAAAAAGCAACTATTTGATTGAACTGACCGTTTCCTCATCCTTGAAAGGTGTCTTTTCGTTTGGAATGCATGAAGCTGAACTGATAACCCGAAACAATGCTGACATCAGCTACCGTTCATAAGGGGTCAGAGATAATGTCATGCAGCCTGAATGAGTGATGTTGGTCTGAGCCGTCTAAGGACAGAGGGGCGGGGATAGACCAATCGTAAAATTAGCACTTCATCGTATCACACATGGTCCAGTCACTCAGGCTTTGAAAACACACACCAAGGAGTGCAAATACAGGCATTTGAAACCATCTAATTTAGTGCTCCGTACATTTATGCATTAATCATACACACTGTGCAATCCCCATATTAATTTGTGTGTATCTTGTTAACCCTATGACAATGTGTGGCTGTATTTACACATAGTGAGAGCCACATGTTTAACCAATTACATTCAATGTATTTACTCACATTAATTGTACCGGTTGGTTGCCATCTTTTCTCTTGCAGTTGACTTGTGCTTTTGACTCAGTCACTCAAATTATTTCTTTAAAAAACACTTTGCAAGTTTCATGTTTTTCTCTCCTTTTCCTTAGTGAGGAGAGTTTGTTAGAATTAGGTCTTTGTTTTTTGTAGAAAACTGTTAGATTAAGCTTGCACATGGACATGCAGTGTTTAGGGATTGGGAAAGAGCCTCTTGTACCAGACAAGCCAAACTGCTGTTAACTGCAAGGTTGCACAACTGTACATTCTTTGTTCGATGCTGGGAACCTGGGGAGTCTACCTTCTCCAAGAGAACTTCATCTTCTGATTGGATCATGCAGAGCGAGTTGGTGGGACGAGCTTCCAGAGCTTTTTACTGTGTATTAAATGTGTGTGACTTTGAATAGTTTCAACTCTGTCCTGACCCCGCAGAAGGAAGACCTCTTCCCAAACTGATTTTCTTTACCCATGGCGTTGAGCTTCATGCTTGAGTACCATGTCTTGTCTCATACCTTAATTTGTTTCTTCTGATGTTGACACTTTCCCTCTTTGAATTTGCCCATGCCACTTTCGAAGGTATATTTGGATTGGGAAAGTTCCTTTATCACACCTATCTACTTTGTATTCTGTGCTTTGTACCTTTTAATATTTTGCATCCTCTTTTGGATATGTTGATTTCACTGACTGATTGTGTGGTAACCTTTACCAAATTTGCTAATAAATCTTCATGGTTTCAACACCAGCCTCTTTGTCATTATTGTGGAGCCAAATAGGTTTCACTGTCACTCAAATATATTGCTGATGCTAGTTCATTTTAAACACTTTCTGTCAACAATCAAAGGTCCCTATGACCATTGGTGGATCCTGTATGACCATTACACTAAAATATCTACGTACAGGAAAATCTAGAGCATCACATCAAAAGCATCCGTGCAGCAGTATAACAGCCCACTGCAGCCACTCTAGTGCAGAATGTCCCCAACACTTCAGGGGCCCACATTCGGACTAAGGCCAATAAATATATGGGAGACTCAAAGGTCCCTCTTCATATTCTGCAGAGGGAGCCCATCATTTAGTGTTACATCACTGGATCAATGTGTTATAGGGGTTAAGTCCCTGCCTTTAAATCCACAGACCTGGGTTGAAAATGCAGGCTTAGCACTTGATTGAAAATTGTCATTCAGGAAAAAATGCTTAGTCTCTATGCACCTGAATATGCTTAATGTAATACAATTGTGTGACTCAAATAGTTAATAATGACTGGGCCCTTGGCTCAAATCATCCCCTTCCTACCAGGTGCGGGCTGTCATTTTGGGCGGAGGGGCCACCCTCCCACCTTTTGCCCCTTATGAAGAGTGCCTGTCGGGCTGAACAAAGGTCAGCCTGACAGACATTCTTCATGTTCAGCTCAGGCAGCTAGGAGCAAGACATGTGCGATTTGCGCAGACTCCTGGTTGCCTGAGCTGAGCTTTGCTGGACTGAAGAGGTCACAGCTCCTATGGGCGTGACCTCCTCGGCTCAGCAAAGGTGCCTCGAGGGCCTCCCCCTCGGTGACGAGGGAAGCGTCACCCATCGACTCCCACCTAGGCACTTCAAGTTTAAGCCCTGAAGCACCCAGGGCGAGTGACAATCAGTGACATCTCATCACAGAGTGGGGTGGGATCAGCGGTCTCACTGACCCCATCCCACTCTGTGACGAAGTCGGGGCTGCTGCCTTCTCTCATTGGCTGACCTAAGGGGTTCGCAGCAGTCCCAACCCTCTTGGGACCTCCGAGCTGAAAGTGTGTGTTTTTTAAATGAATGTTTGGTGCGTGAGTGTATGTTTAAATGTTCATGAGTGTTGTGAATGGAAGTGCGTGCGTCTGTGAATGAATGAGTGTGAGTGTGCTTCCCGCCTGCCCCCTCCTCAAATTGCCGGCCGCCACTGCTTCTACATGATTAAACATTGTGTGGCTTTGTACAAATCACTCAATTTCTTTGTGCCTAAACATGTGTAATGTTTTTGTAAGTGTAAAGATATACTAAAGAGAAGCACTCCTTTGCTTCCCAAATATATGCCCGCTATATAAAATATCACTACATGCAATACTTCAGCACTAATATTCTTTGCATAGAAAACCATGTGAAAGACGTTCTCTGTCTGGATTATGCCAAGTTGCAAAGATAGTTCTTCCTCAACTTTTTATTTTATCAAATGAGAAATGTCAGAATACCACCCCGACTTTTAACTCAAATTTTCATATAATAAAACAATGTTATTATAATAAATATATTATTATTTTGTATTAATTATGTCCACAGATCAATTGAGGTGAAATGGATAAACTCCCCAAACTTTCCAAATTAAGAGGCAGATTTAAGAATCGTCGCACGGCACCCAGTGCAGCAACACTTTCCTTGTGCCCCTTAGCGCCCCCTATAGCCACCATGTGTGCGTCGTATTTAAAATACAGTGCACCATGGCGCAGGTTAGCGGGCAATAGCGTAAGATTTTTGACGCTATTGATGTACGGTTCAGGGTTAGCGCCAAAAGTTTGGAATGAGGGAAAAACAAATGTTTCTGTTTTACCTCACCAGGGCTTATAAAACTATTTTTATAAGGTCCCTGCTAATAGTTACATGGCACCCAGCCCTAGGGGCATATAGGGCACACCTTAGGGGTGACTTATATGTAAAAATAAGGTAGTTTAAGACTTTGGAACTACTTTTAATTCCAAAGAATTTGCATGTAACTTTAATTTAAAAGCAGCCAGCAAGGCAGGCCTGCCTTTAAAATGACACTGGGCACCTCATCAGTGTACCTATGGGTGCACTACCTATGCTAGGTTCCCTAAACCTACGTGCTCTACCATATACTAGGGACTTATAGGTAGGTTGACTTAGCCAATTATAATTAGCCTTATTTGCATACTGATTTTACACAGAGCACAGGCCATGGGACTGGTTAGCAGTACCCAGGGCACCATCAGAGTCAGGAAAACACGAGCAAAAAGTGAAAAATGGGGCAGAAAGATAGGGGGCCTCTGCAATCAGCCCTGTCTTCTCACACATGCAAATTCCAGATGCACGGCAACAATAAATCTGCGCTGAGCTGGTGATGTGTCGATTTCTACGGCCACGACGTAGGTGCTGTGTTGAATCTACAGCTGTGAGGTGGGTGCTGATTTTATTTTTCTGCTGTTCGGCTCTAGGGTGTGGATTTGCACTCGGGTTCTGCCAGCTTCTCCTTCCAGGGGCCCAGGGACTGGATGTGGCACCACATGCCAAGTCAGGGGGTCTCATCAAGCGATCCGAGGTGCTGGCAGATGTCCCTGAGACTTCTCCACAGGAGGCAAGCTCAGTCCAAGCCCTTGGAGAAGCTTCACAAGCAGGATACACAGCAAAGTCCAGTCTTTGTCCTCTTCAGTGCAAAAGCCGCAACTGCAGGCCAACCCAGCAAAGCACACAAAGAGGCACTATTCTGCCTCACAGCTCTTTAGCTCTTCTCTTTGGCAGAAGTTCCTCTTAATCCAGAAGTGCTCTAGAGTTGTGGGGTCAGCAGTCCCATAATTATACTCAATTCTGCCTTTGAATTAGGCAAACTTCGAAGGAAAGTCTTTGTAGTGCACAAGAGCCTACCTCTTCCTTGCCCTGCCCCAGCCATGCGCTAGGGGATTGGAGACTGTATTGTGTGAGGTCAGGTACAGCCCTTTCAAGTTCAGGTGTCAGCTACTCCCTCCCACTCTAGCCCAGAAGACTCATTAGGATAAGCAGGGCACTCCCCAGATCCCTTTGTGCCACTGTCTAGAGTGAATTCACAAACAGCCGAACTGTCAGTCTAACCCAGACGTGGATTCAGCATTCTAGCACAGGAACAGAATAATAAAGCAAGAAAATGCACACTTTCTAAAAGTGCCATTTTCAAACAGACATTCGAAAAACCAACTTTACCAAAAAATGCATTTTTAAATTGTGAGTTCAGAGACCCCAAACTCAAAATCTCTATCTGCTCCCAATGGGAAATTACAGTTAAAAGGCATTTAAAGGCAATTCCCATGTTAAACTATGGGTGAGATAGGCCTTGCAATACTAAAAAACAAATTTGGCAGCATTTCACTACGAGGACATGTAAAACACACCAGTACATGTCCTACCTTTTAAATACACTGCACCCTGCCCATGGAGCTGCCTTGGGCCTACCTTAGGGGTGACATATGTAATACAAGGGATGATTTGGGCCAATTTCAAACTGCCCACACAGAGACTGCAGTGGCAGGTCTCGGACATGTTTACTGGTGGGTGGCACATTCAGTGCTGCAGGCCCACTAGTAGCACATGATTTATAGGACCTGGGCACCTCTTGTGCATTTTACTAGGGAGTTACTTGTAAATCAAATATGTCAATCAGGAATAACCAATCATAATCACAATTTAGATAGAGAGCACTTGCACTTTGCAAAAAGACAGGGGAAACCACGCCAAGGATGCCAGCTGTAACAGTGATGTTTTATGATTTTTATCAGCTTCCCTTCCATGCAGAATGTCCTTCCATGCAGAATTTGTTATTCATTTCTCTGCACTTGCAAAAAGACAGGGGAAACCACGCCAAGGATGCCAGGTCTAATAGTGATGTTTTAATATTTTTATCAGTTGCCCTTCTATGCAGAATTTGTTATTCATTTCTCTGCACGACATTTCATCCTATGCTCAGTCTAAAGCTGCACTTGATAATTTACTAGGTACTGCCGGTCCAGAGAGTGTAATGTCTACCTTAAACAGAAAAGATGCATTCTCTCGTCTGTGCAGTTCTTCAAACAACAAAATGCTTCATTTAGAGGACAGCATGCTGCCAAAACTATGTCAGAGGGGTGCATTCCATCCAGCCTGCCATCTTATGCTGCACGTCGTCGCAGTTTCTGCTGAAACTCAACGCTTCCTCTTCATCTATGTGGAGGACTCCCAGCAGACTAACAGACCTCTTCTTCTCCCTTGAACACAGGTATGGGGATAGGGCTTCTTTCCTGGGACTAGATGGGTGGAATAGCACTACCACTGCTATTTCTTCTCATGTAGAAACTCAGTAGTGTAGGTCGTGATAATAGATAAACTATGGTGAGACTCTTCCTGTGTTTCATTTTTCTGATCACTGCTGTAATAGTGTTGTGTTTCATTATCTTCATAATCACAATTCATGCCTTTTTACATAGAACATAGTTGCTTCAAAAAAACATTTGAGCCAAGATCCTGCTTATGTTCATCTTTGCATGTAAGAGATTTGTATAACTGAGAGAAAGGGGTACGATCTGTTCTACCTTGACTTCCCTGAGGTGCCTGAGTGTCATGCGATAGGCTGCCACAAATCACTTTTATCACTGGTATTGATGAGGTGCTATTAGCTAGCCAGAAGGGTTAGGCTGACAGCTGTCACACTGTGTGTGATCAGACTCCGTTCCCCATACTCAGTGTTGCTGCCGCCCAAAATCCAGCAGATTCATTCCTACAACAGGAGTCCTACGACATGGCGTGGCCAACGTTAGTTAGGCACTGATATTATGGATCTCCCATGCATCTCTATCTCATTTCGTGCAAAAGACACCTTAATTAACTTACAGGGAAACATCTGTGGAATTTGGGAATATCCTCATCAGCTAGATAGGTAGTACACTCTCACAACACATTTAACAAATAATGGTCTCACAGAAGAGGGAGGAAAGGTTACATTTGTCATTGAAGCTCATGACGCATACAGAACAGAATTTATTTACTCTTGGGTCACTTTTTCCAGCAGAAGATGGGAGCACACACACATTTCAGAACTACACTCCAGCAAATGTACCTGCACAATACAGAGCATAGCCATGTTTAGAAATACCACTATCTTATCAAGAACACCAAACCTGGCTTGATTGCGCCCTACCACACATTCCACAGTTAGGCTAGGTCCCTTAACTAATGACGGACCTACATGGCCAGAATTGGCTCCTTATACACCGCACCCTCACATAGATAGAATGGCGGTAGCAGATGTAGGCCACCTATACACTAATTTAGTAGAAATATATAGACTTTTAATTTGTAATGCTGACTTTGAACACTGCCCAAGGAAGGGGTATTCCAGCGCAACCACATGTGTCCACAGATGGGATTAATCCTGCTACTGTGCACTAATTTATGGGTAAAGTACCCAACACATGTGAAGAGATTCCATTTTGGGTAGCACAAAAAATAAGCGCTTTGCAGGTAGTGTTTCCATATGGGACCCCAAGAAAAACATAGACTTCTCACAATGTGCTTGCCATTTGGGAAGTTTCTCTCATTGGACAACTGCTCCACTTGGGGTGCCGTGTTTGCTGCACTCCACACTACCGCACACGGGACACCATCACTTGTGAATCTTCCAGAAGTGTTAAAATAAATTCAGGATGAATATGGGGCTGCACGGGCCCTAGAGTGGGGATTCAATTAAAAGTCAATTTTGCTCTAGTGTCCTTTGGCTGTTCCTGTACAGGGTCAAAAAGGTGAGCTGCCAAAGGCTATAGACGAAACTTATAGCAGTATAGGTTAGGATAGTCTGGGAGCGAGTCCAGGTAAACCACAATTACAAGGTAAATCCAAAAAGGATTCTACTAAGCAAGCAGCTGCGGGTTCTAAAAAACGCTGGGATAAACACAAATAAAATGAAAATAATGCACCAACAAAGTGGAGAATCTCCATGATCGGAGACATCAGAGAAACTTTATATTTTAAGAAATAGAGATACTTTATAAAGTCCTGTAATATATCAATATATTGATACACACCAATCTCGTTCCTTTCAGGGGTCATTGGATAACTCCAGTGAGAGAGGCAGGCGTTCCAAACAGCAAAACAAGTATTTGAAACCAAAAAAGGCTCATATGAACATTCCATAAAAAAGGAAGAGAAAACGTCCCAACAGAAACAACAGTTAAAAAAAAAGAGTGGCAGGTATTTTGGCTAGGAATACCACACATAATGAGAACTTTACTAAAGAACAGGATGTGGGCACTGACTCTGCTAGACAGAGTAGCAGAGGTCACAATAGTTCACCGGAATCTTCAAGAGCTTCTGGATGTGACAGCAATTAATGACGTTTTAGAAGTCGGAACTGCCAACATAAGCATCTCCCACCCCGATAGAGTTAATAAAGTGAAAATACAAATTGAGAGAGAGAGACATAGACCACACAATTAAAGTTATATTCTGGGAAAAATTAATGGCATGTTATAACATCTTATTGGCAGAAAAAGATTGGCCACCAGATTCTGCCCGTAATCTCCCACTAGGGCAAGAAGTCATTGTGCCATCTTTCTCGGTCCTTGTTCCTGAAGAATTAAGACAGGATTATGCAGTAGATTGGGCATTGGTACAATCCCCAGTGCTGTAGCACAACCATGTAGGATGGAATAAAGACTCCCCCATCACACAATACTGGTAAGAATGACACTATTACATCATTAGTATTAATGCATAAATCACCAGTGAGAGAAATACTGACACAACTTGAGTACCAGGGTGTAACAGAACCCTTTGTACCAACAAAGAACAACACTATGTTCCCCATAGCTTAGTCAGACCATTCATACTGAATACTCTTAGATAACAGACACTTAAACAGGCACAAACACACATTTGCTACACAAAATGCACAGAGCACAGCACCTATTAACAACTTAGTGTGCAAAATATACGAAACAACCTAGGATATTTTTTAACAGTTTTTTTGCCAAAACATAGCACCTGAAAGCAGGGATGTGACTGCCTTCAGTGCGTTAGGCTCGCACTGAAAATTTAGTTGACTACCACAAGGGTATCAGAACAGTCCTGGACTGTTCTCAGCATGGGTAACATCCATACTACACAACATTGACCCTGAGGTGTTGTCCTATGTAGATGATCTCTAACTGATGTGGGAAAATGCCTCTTTTTTGTCATGGTTAGCCCCTACTTTTTGTATGTTGTGTGATGTAGCTGCAAAATTGTTAGTGCCCAGGGCCCGTGCTAACTAGGTTCCCTGGGCCAGATCTCTTTCCCTAAAACTGTTGTGATGCAGTGGCACAATTAGGAACACCTTTAGCTGACAATATAAGTCCCTAGTAAATGGTACTCAGGTACCCAGGGCACGGGGTACTAAGGGAAGGCCCCAGAGGGCAGCATCACAGACTGTGACACCCTCTAAGGCCATGCATCCAGAAGCACCCAGCACTGCCATTGCAGGCTGAGTGTTCTGATCCAATTCCAAGAGAGAAACTTGACATGACATACATCATGTGTGCCCTGTTCACTATACACTGCGTGCACTATAGGTAAGCCAACCCTATGGCATTCCTTCCAACCCTAAGGCAGTGTGCTCTATATGGTATGTGTGGGCATAGATGTATGAGCAATATGCCCCTAATGTGTCCTTGCGAAACCTGGGACATAGTAAGTGAACAGGGCAGCCATTTTAATGGATGTGCTGGACACTGGTCAGTACGGGTGTCACAGCTACATGATGGCGACCCTGAACCCTCAACAACTCAGAATGATAAATCCAAGCTGGTACCAGTACTGGATTTATTACAGAATGTACCCAGGTGACCCCTGCAAAAGCTAACCACACTGGCATGGTTGGTGGCCGGTCACAACCAGCCTGCCACCACCAGACAATCCCTGGGGTGAGAGATCCTGCTCTCTGGGATTCAGAAAAAAGCCCTTCCTGTGTGAAGGTGCTAACACCCACTCCCTCAAGAATGTGCACTGCCTTGCTGGCAAGTTTCAAAAGACATACTGCCCTTAAAACTCGACCCCGGGCCTGCTGATAGCAGCAGTTGGCCACCCTCATTGCAAACCCCCACTTTTGGTGGGAGTAACGACAGGAAAACAGACAAAGGGTAACAGGAATGGTCAGTCCTGGCTTGTACCACCCCCAAGGTGTTGCATGCAAGGTGACCTCTCCATTTCATTTTCCTCCATCTTGTATGGAAAGAAAATAGCCAATCAAGTTTAGGGAAGTGACCTCTGCCCACAGGAAGTGGTCACTTAGTGGGTGGAGCCACCCTAAGGTAGATGACCCATTAGTCACTGCCAGGTAGCCCCTTAAAATGCCCACTAAATACAGTATTTAATGGGCATCCCTAGACCAAGAAATCAGATTCTAAGGACAAAGGAAGACCAGCAAACAAAGAAGACTCATGGCTCAGAAACTGAAGTCCTGCTGTGCCAAGAAAAGGTGCCAAACCCTGGCTGCTGCACCCAGGACTCAACAATCGCTGCTGAGGGGTTGCTTGGACATCAGACAGATTCTACACACCCGCCGAAGGACCTGCACTTTAAAAAAATCACCAAAGATCTCCCTCCAGAGTGGAGGCATTACTCTGCAACACCAATGAGCCAAAAACCCATTGAAGGCCACTTCACTGATCAGCCACTGACCTAGGAACCATATGCCACAGCCAGATCAAACTTTGTCCATTGGACCATGAGGACAAACCCTGTCAATGTAGCAAGTTTGGTGAAACTGCACCACCTAGTGGCCAGACCGTGCATTAGCCATAGGTACTGGTCACCTCATGTCGTACACCCAAAAGGACAGTCCATTCCAGACTGAAAAAGAACCAGGAGGAAGCCCCATTTGAGAGACTTCAGGAACCACAGAGACTTCCCACCAGGGTGCTCCTGCTGACCTGAAAGTGACCCTCAAAATGACCTACCTCCTTCTTCCAAGGGCTCCTTTGCACACAGCTCCTGGCTCCCTAATTCGCTCTGCAACCAGCCACTCTGTGCCCTGCACCGAACATCCAGCTATACCCTAAGGTTCCCCCAGCCTTTGCAACCTCAACACCCAAGAGGTCCGACCGGACTTACCTTTAAGCCTGCTGTGCAGTGCTTTCCCATGTGGTCCCCCGCAGTGGCCTGGCACCAGCTCCATTGACTTTCTGCAGCTGCTCCCACTGGAACCAGGTGTTGCCTGAACTTCTCCAGCTGGTCCAGAGTACCCAACAATGACCTCAACCTACCTGCAAAAGGAGACACTGGTAAACGCATTGCCTGATTTACTGTGAATTTTCCAAATATTTTTCCATTGATTTCTATAGTGCATAATTACACACAAAAAGACAAACTTTAATGAAACTTTTAAAATTAATAGCTTAAAAAATACTTACCTGACCAGGATGATCTTGGCCTTTAAAAATCTGAAGTACTTTTATAAATTGGTCTTGAGTTATTTTTCTGAGTGTGTGGTCACATTTATTGATACTGTGAGTACAACAAATACTTTGCACTTTTCCAAGATTAGCCTAACTGCTTGACCAAGCTACCATAAAAATTAGAGCATAAGGTAGCCTAGTTCTTAATCCTCTGTAAACCAATATGTGGTTGCCTGGACCCCCTGCACAGTGTGCCTAGCTTTGCACACTACATAGAGGGCCAGCCTCCTCCATTTTGTGTATCATCGGTGGGATAAAGACTTTGCATTTGCTGATACCACTTTGTAAATTTTCGGAGCACATGAATAACTCTCTAAATAGTTTTTAGCCTAATTGTTTTTCAATTGGCTATACTTTTTTATGTTTTAAAAATATTTGTTAGGACCCATGATAGGTTTCTACAACAATAGCAAACGTTTAAAAGCCCTTACTTTAGTTGGCCTTATCTAAAAAGGAGTTCCAAATTTAGAAAAAGGTCCAAGCTTTAGTAAAGTAAACATGTCATATGCAGGGACCCGAGCCAAGAGCTCGACCTGGCCCCTTACCAGGCATATAGCTATGACTAGTTAAGGAAACTTAGCAAGGTGTACAAGATTCAGACTGGAAAGCATGCCAAAACAGACAAGCTTAGGCTTCTGGTGGACCCATCCCTGGTGGCAGCATCCAAATATTGAAAGAAAGACCTTTCAAAATTAAACTCCTAAAATGAACTGTCCCTCCCTTCACAGAAGGGGATGATATAGTAAAATGGTTTTCTGTCTCTGAAAGAGCCTGCATTGGGTGGGAAACACTGGAGCACACTGTTGTGGGACGTGTTCTCAAGAAAGTGCAGGGACATGCTCCTGACACTGAATGAGGCAGATTCTAAATCCTATGACCTCATGAAGGGTACCCATATTGACGGCTTTGGATTTAGAACTGAAGAGTACCGCATAAAGTTCAGGGAGGCTCAAAAAACCCAGAGCCAAACTTGGGGAGAGTTTGTGGTCTATTCAGTACGAATACTGGGTGGTTGATTAGCTGGTAACAAGGTCCAAGACTATTATAGGCTGTGCAACTTATTCATGAAAGAGTATCTGCTAAGTGTTACAATGAGAGGCTTCATCAATACCTGGTAGACCAAGGTACACTTTCCCCTCAGGATTTGAGGAGGAAGGCAGACAACTGGATCAAGACTAGAGTGGCTGAAACTACCACTGGTGGGGGAGACCAAAAGAAAGAGGACAAAAAGCACCCCAAGGAAAAGATGGAAGCCAAAGAAAAACAAGTGTCTTCTCACGGTCCCCAAGAACCTGCACAGGAAGGTGGGCATAGAGACTCTTCACAGTCTAGGGTTTGGTACAAAGGAAAGAACATCGATCCCAACAAGGCTTGGTACTATGATTGCAAAAACAGAGGGCACCCAACTGGAGATCCCAGCTGTAAAAATAAAAAGGAATGCCTCTAGTCAACCTGCAGTAAATGCAGTTGCCAATCGCGAGATGGGATCAGAGGTGTGGCCTGACCATGTCAGTGATCCTACAGAGGCAAGATTAGTCACTGAGGGTGGGGTAGAATTATTCTGTACTGCCTGGCCAACTAATATGCAAAAATACAGGCAGCACCTTTTGATTAAGAAAGTAGACGCACTGAGGGACACAGGAGGTAGTGTTACCATGGTAACTCATCACTTGGTCCACTCAAATCAGTACCTGGCAGGGAAATCTTATCCTGTCACCAGTGCTGACAATGATACAAAGTTCCATCCCATGGCTATGGTAACGTTTGATTGGGGGGAGTAGTAGGATGAAAAGAAGTGGTTGTGTCCTCATCCATCCAAGTAGATTTCCTGCTTGGAAATGATCTGGAGCATTGCCCCTGGGCTGAAGTAGAATTGAAGACCCATGCGGCCATGCTTGGGATCCCTGAATGGGCCTGTGTCTTAGGGCACTGACCAAACTTCAGAAAGAAAAAGGAGAGCCAGGTCCTGAAATAGTGGACAGGCCTCCGAAGAGAAAGGGCAAGAAGACTGGGGAACCAGCTTCAAATAATATCCAAAATCAGAACCCCTCTTCCCAGGAAAAGGACTCACCCATCCAGGAGAGAACTGAGCCTGTAGAGCTTGGGCATTAACACACAGAGCTCTTGAGCCCAAGGGGACCCTACAGGAAAGATCTGTGCCAGGGGCAGAGAACCTGCCCCACCCTTGAAGGCCTAAGGCAGCAAGCTACACAGGAAGAGCAAGGAAATGTCAGTGGTATCCACAGGGTTTTTTGGGAGGATGGACACCTATACACTGAGGCCAAAGACCTCAAACCTGGTGTAACTAGAAAGGTGGTAGTACCTCAGCAGTACAGACAATTTGTCCTCAATATAGCCCACGACATTCCTCTAGCTGGGCATCTGGGCCAAAACAAAACTTGGAGTAGGTTTGTAAACCACTTTTACTGGCCAGAAATGCACCAAAAAGTGAAGGACTTTTGTCAGTCCTGCACTACCTGCCAAGCCATTGGCATGGCAGTAGGACACTTGAAGGCCCCTTTAATGCTGCTACCTGCGGTTGGGGTTCCTTTTGAGAGGGTAGGGATGGACATTGTTGTCCCCCTTGACTACCAAACAACATCAGGATACAGAAATATACTATTGGTAGTGGATCATGCCACTGGATATCCTGAAGCTATACCCCTCAGCACCATTACTGCTCCTGCAGTTGCAAAAGCCCTCCTGGGTATTTTCACCAGGGTAGGGTTCTCTAAGGAGGTAGTATCAGACAGAGGTTCAAACTTCATGTCTGCATACCTAAAACACATGTGGAAGAAATGTGGTGTGACTTATAAGTTCAGTATTTCATGCCATTCTCAAACAAATGGGTTGGTTGTGAGATTTAACCAGACCCTAAAAGGCATTATTGGTGGACTCCTAGCAAAACTCAGAAGGAGATGGGATGTCTTACTTCCATGTCTGCTTTTTGCCTACAGGGAAGTGCCACAAAAGTGAGTGGATTTCTCTCAATTTTTACTTTTGTTTGGGCATCCTGTCAGAGTACCACTGAGGCCCTCATTACAACCCTGGTGGTCGGTGTTAAAGCAGTGGTAATACCGCCAACATGCCGGCGGTAAACAAATTAGATCACGACCACAGCAGAAACTGCCAACACAAACAGCCACTTTAACACACCAATCGCCACAGCGGTAGCAACAAACACCGCGGCGGTACCACCAACAGACAGGCGGAAGACAATGCACCGCCCACCCCAACACAACCCACCAATCCGCCAGCTTTTCCGGGGCGGTACCAATGCCATCAAAAGCACAGCGGAAACAGTGTTTGGAAGGGAAACCACTCACCTCTCGACACTCAACGAAGAACCAGGACACAATGGAGCCCGAGTTACAGGTCCTGCCCATGATGGTCTACCTCCTCACACACGAGGAATATCAAAGACGGTGGCGTGGACCACGGTGAGTACTGCACTTAGTACACAGGGGAGGGGGGGAGGAAAAAGAGAGTGACACACACATGCAACACGCAACACCCGCACCCCCACCCTCACCCACAACACCATACACACAAACAGATGCAACAACAGTACATTTACACCCTGTTAGCCCCTGGAAGAGCGCAAGGACAAAAGGAATTGAGTGAAATAAGTGATATTTTAGAAATAGGCAGCTATACGTAACAAATAGAAAAACAGTATATACAAATATTTACAATATGTACAGAAGGCCGTACTTTGTGCTTTGCAAATGTCCATGGCCCACTGGGCCAAAAATCATGGGCCAAGCCCACACTTGACTCCTGCCTCAATACGGAGAGAACACTGCAGGGGCATCAGGTTGAAAACACACAGGTACCTCAGGGGGACGGGGAAGGGGGGACACCTCAGCCAGAAGATGGATTAATACCACTGCTCCTCGAGGGGGCTCCATGCCCACTGCTAGGTCCTGGGGAATGCAAAGCCACAGTCTCTCAAGTCTGTCAACTGGGTGGGTTGCCCACTGGTTGGTCTTGGGGAGTGCAAAGCAGCAGTCTCTCAAGTCTCTCAAGTGG
This sequence comes from Pleurodeles waltl, assembly GCF_031143425.1. Classification (NCBI taxonomy): domain Eukaryota; kingdom Metazoa; phylum Chordata; class Amphibia; order Caudata; family Salamandridae; genus Pleurodeles; species Pleurodeles waltl. Next base: position 144,705,869 of record NC_090440.1, read on the forward strand.
GTGGGTTGGCCAATGCTTGGTCCTGGGGAGTGCAAGGCCACAGTCTCTCTGGTGGGTGGTTTGCCCACTGCTTGGTCCTGGGGAGTGCAAAGCCACAGTCTCTCAAGTCTCTCAAGTGGGTGGCCTGCCCACTGGTTGGTCCTGGGGAGTGCAAAGCCACAGTCTCTCAAGTCTCTCAAGTGGGTGGGTTGCCCACTGCTTGGTCCTGGGGAGTGCAAGGCCAAAGTCTCTCAAGTGGGTGGTTTGCCCACTGCTTGGTCCTGGGGAGTGCAAAGCCACAGTCTCTCAAGTCTCTCAAGTGGGTGGGTTGCCCAGTGGTTGTTCTTGGGGAGTGAAAAGCCACAGTCTCAAGTCTCTCAAGTGGGTCGGTTGGCCACTGCTTGGTCCTGGGGAGTGCAAGGTCACAGTCTCTCAAGTGGATGGCTTTTCTACTAGTTCTGGAGGGGGCTCTGCGCCCAGTGTGCTTCATCCTGCCAAGGATAGGGTGAGTGGATGCATTTCTCCACTGGTTCTGGAGGGGGCTCTGTGCCCGGTGTGCTTCATCCTTACAAGGATAGGGTGAGTGGATGCATTTCTCCACTGGTTCTGGAGGGGGCTCTGTGCCCGGTGTGCTTCATCCTGCCAAGGATAGGGTGAGTGGATGCATTTCTCCACTGGTTCTGGAGGGGGCTTTGTGCCCAGTGATGCAGCACTTGGGGTGTGGCAGTTCACATTCCCTCACCTGGGTGTCTGAGGCACGAGATTTGCATGGACGAGGAAGCATGATACTCCATGGAGGCAGGGCCAGACTCCATCCTGCGGCGACTAAGGCTGCAAACTGGTAGTAGTGCCGGTGCTGGTGGGGGTGCTTCCAGTGGTGGTGGGAGGCTCCAGGCCGTCTCCTGCAGCCTGGGATAGACGCACACTGGGGCTGCTGCTTCTGGTAGGGATCCTACTGTCAGCGGTGCATGTGGCGGTGTTTGCGGCGGTGCTTGTGGCGGGGATGCTGGTGGTGCTGGCTGTGGTACAGATGGCGGGCTGTCGGTTCTGATGGTGGCACCAGGCCCTCACCTGGAGCCTCTGAGGCCTGAAGTGCCTTGCCTTGGCTTTTCTGCCCCTTCCTCACCTTGGCAGATGCTGCTGGGACCTTGGCTCTGGCAGCTGGAGTTTTGGAGGAGGCCTTCCTGGGTGGGTTGTGCTCCTTGCTGCATGCTGTCCCCTTCTTCACCTTGGCAGGTGGCAGAATGGTTTGGTCCTTTGTAGGGGTTGGTGGCACAGTGCCTGGCCTGACGGGTGCCCCCTTTGATCCTCTGGGAGTTACAGGTACCACAGCGGACGCCAACTTGGTGGCTGAGGTGCTGGCCTGGGATCTGGACACCCTGGCCCGAGGGGAAGGACAGGGGGGAGGGGTAAGGAACAGGTCAATGTTTGCCAGGAAATGTTTTTTAGACACACTGGGACGGGAAGATGGAAAGGGTTTAGGAGTGAAGGGAGAGGGAGTGGTTGTAGAAGGTGTCTGTCTGCTGAGTTTGGGTGAAGGTGCATGGGCTGGATGCTGTTGTGAGGTGGATGGCTGTTGGGTGGGTGGGTGCTTGTATTTGTGTACTTTGGGAGGAGAGGTCACAGACACACTGGGAGAGGACACAGGGGACGTGTGCACGGTTGTGGGGGTGGTGACTGCTCGTGTGGGGCGTGTTGTGATGGGAGTGCTGGTGATGGAGGTAATGGATGAAGATGTAGTGCATGCAGATGTGAGTGTAGACGATACTGGGAGGGAGGTGGACGATGCAGCCGATCACTGGCACTAAGGTGCTCAACCAGAGCTGGTCAGCTCGTTGGCTAAAGGGAGCCTTCCTAAACAGGAAAAACAGAAAGGAATTACCCTGCCTCACACTCCCACATGCAGTCAACCCCATGTATCATGGTAGAAGCAGTCAAAGTTAGTTTTTTATTCATAAAGTAAACTATAGTTTTTCACATTAGTATGTGCAGCAAGTGCTGTAAATCTCTGGACACGTGTTTCTTGGTTCAGCCCTTCATCAGCAGAGAGCAGTTTGTCTGTTGGGTTGCTGAAAATGCTGCCAAAAGTCCTCTCAGGTTTATGTACCACTCACTGGCACGCAGGTGCTCAACCAGAGCTCGTCAGCTCGTTGACTCAAGGGAGCCTTCTTAAACAGTAAAAAATGACATTTTGCGGCATTTCAAGCAAGCCCCTATGCCATGCTGCTGCCTGCTGATGACGGGCTAAACCCAGAAACACTTGTACAGGGATATACAGCACTTGCTGCACCTACGGAGGTAAAAGACTTTATTACTTTTTGAATGGACTACGAATTCAACTGCATTTACCATGATTTTTTGGGGTCATACTTTGTTGCTGGAGTGTAGGCAGTGTGCTCCCTTTCTTTGAAACTGAGAGTTATTTAATGCTGAATGGAGATAGCTGTTGTGGAATGCAAGCCGGAATTGTCTATGTAGGGTCAGTCTCCCAAACTGTAACTTGTTGCAGAAATTAGCTTTTTCTCTCATGTGAGAAATAAAAGTAGCAGAAATATGGCCTTATATTGCTACTTCAAATGTAAATTCTGACAGGCTGAGCAGACTGAAAGTTTTTTGTTTCAAAAACGCATGGTGCTTACATTTCCTGTGAGACCTATGCTCTCCAAGTGACAAGGTCATCCGCAGAGATACAATCTCTTTTCAACACCAACTTTCCAAATAATTTTGCGGCACTAATATGTTGCATTTTCAACACATCTAACACCTCTGGGCTTGTACATTTTTTTAATGCTGTCGATTCTGGTTTTCTCAGCACCTTCTAATCTGTATTTGGCATGATAAATTCAGCCATACAATCAATATTTTCATGTGTTTTTGGGGGATTCCCTATAACTTTGGCACTAATTGGTGGTATCTTGCTGTTTCTATTCTTTCTTCGCAGTGGCTGCCCTGTCTCAACAAAGAGGACTGATGGGGCTTCCATCGGCCCAACTGTGTCGAGAATCCATGATGCACTATTTCAGCATCACTCCAGGACGAACTAGAGTCCAACTAGTGTTTGTCATTCAGACTGGTTCTAAATTGCGTGCAGTCTTTTGATGTTTGTGGTGCCCATTTGAACATGCGATGGAAGTGTGTCTTGCTATGCAGCCCGTACCTTCTTTGGACATAGTCCTGTTGATGATCTCAGTGATGGCTCATTACTAGACTTGCACATTGAAATTGCAGTTGCTATGAGAGGCTTCCTATGAGCAGCCCGTTGTGGATCAAGTGACTCCTGGTGCTACAACACTTGGCACTGCAAGGGATGCCTGAGCTGTGGTTTAGGCAATGGAACATGAGTGCTCTGTCACTTTTCTTGATAACAACCTGATTAATTTGTCACCTGCTGAAGTGGAATCGTTCCTGAATTCAATTTCAATTGATGGCATTGGCGATTTTTTAAAGGATCATGAATATTGCTGACATTTAGCCTCAATTTGATGGAATATTTTTATTCATTTTCTAAACTTACCTTTTAAATTTGCCTTGCTTCTGGTCTGTCCTGCATGTCAACTTGGACGTTTCCATAAAGCTGTCAGTTCTGGTTTTCTCAGCACCTTCCAATATGTATTTGGCATAATACCTTCAGCCGTACACTCAATATTTTTTAATGTTTTTGGAGGATTCCCTTTACCTTAGGCACTAATTAGTGGTATCTTGCTGTTGCTATTCTTTCCTGCTGTTTTGTCACATGGACATTGTATCTCTTTGTATGTACATTTATTTTAGTTTGCTTTAAATAAGATTAATTTCAGACACAGTAATTTTAGCAGTAGGTTATATTTTTATAGACCTTGGCCCTCTTGAACCAACAATGGGGAGGGTGTTGTGAGGCTATTTTCACATTTATGTAGGCATATTTATTTTAGCTTGGGTCTGAGGCTGGTGTCCTTTCACCTAATTACCTGTCAATTCATTCCTCTTATTATTTCAGAAAGTCTTCATTTTAGTGGCAATGTTTTATTTTTTGTTATCAGTTGCCCTTCTATACAGAATTTGTTGTTCATTTCTCCAAATGACATTTCATGCTGTGCTCACTCCAAGGCTGCACACAATAATTTACCGGGTACTTCCGGTCCACAGCGTGCAATGTCTAAGTTACACTGAAAAGATGCATGATTATGTCAGGGCAGTTCCCAGAACAACAACATGAAACATTAGAAAACAACATGCTGCCCAAACTAAGTCATAGGGGACATTCCAGCCAGCCTGCCATTTTATGCTACAAGTTGATGCAGGTTGTGCTGAAACTCTGCACTTCCTCTTTGTCTATGTGGGAGGTCACCCAGCAGACCAACGCCTTCACCCCTGAACACAGGTTTGGGGATTGGAATTCCTTTCTGGAACTAGATGGGTAGATTAGGGCTATCACTGCTATTTGATATAATGTATAAACTTAGTAGTGTAGGTAGGTATATTAGATATACTATGGAGATAATATGGTGGGACTCTTCCCATGTTTCACTTTGCTGATACCTGCTGTAATAGTGTTGTGTTTCATTATCCTCATAGTCAGAATTCATGCATGCCTTTTTACATAGAACACAGTTGCTTCAGTAAAACTTATTGAACCAAAATCCTGCTTCTGTTTGTCTTTTCATATATGAAACCTGTATAGCTGAAAGAAAATGGTATGATCTGTTTTACTACAATTTCCCTGAGGAGTCTGAGAGTCATGCAATAAACTGCCACAAATCATTTTTACCTCTGGTACTGGTGAGGTGCTGCTGGTTAGCCGGAAGGGTTAGGCCAATGGCTGCCACACGGTGTGAAATCAGACTCAGTCCCCCATATTGGGTCGTCCTGCCGTCCAAAATCAGGAATCCTACAACAATAGCTTGGCAAAAAAGCAATCATACTTAACTTAGAGCCAATGTGTAAAGTATTTATGAAGCACCCAAGGAGTAATTAAGTGAAAACACAACACAAGAAAAAAAACCAGCCAATTTAGAATAATAGAGTGAAAGCTGATGAATAAAATAATACCAGAATAACAAAAAATAAGTGGAACAGGAGATATTTGGTTTTAAAGTTTTAGGTAGATATGATGTTGTTGCACAAAGCACAGCTTATGGTCATCTGGTCATGCTAGACTGCAGGAAAGTCAGGCTGACCGCAATGGAGCATTGCCCAGATACAAAGACCAGGTTAGTCCAGCTGACAAAGTTACCTTCTCAAAGTCCGGTGTGAAGAGTTTTGTCTACTGTAGAGGAGCCAGCAAGGAGCAGGGACATTATCACATATGGTCATCGGTGTAGCACGAAAATCCGGTAGGCATCACAAGCGGTATTGCCGGAGCTTCATGTTGGTGGTCACCACATGCTGTCATTGCTATAGTGCAATGTGAAGATCTAGCGTTTCCAGTCACTGTAAAACACAGAATCAAGGTCACCAGAGCTTTGTGTTGGAGGTCATCACAGACGGCATGGTCTCAGCGCGAATGGGCGCATTTGTGGTTGCAAAGAGTCAAAAACACCCGTATTTCTCCTTTCTTAACAGTGAAGTGCACTCTGAGGGCTGAAAAGGATCCAGGACCTGAGGAGGTACCTTTGGGGATCAGGAACTCACTCTAGAAGAGTTCATAAGGACTCAAGCAGGTCCAGTTGCAGGTACAAGCAGCAGGTCAAGTTCCAGCAGCGCAGCTGGGCAGCTGGAGGGAGGCATCTAGAGCTTGGTGTGTTAATAGTTCAGAACAGGAGGTCAGCCAACTGACCCCCAGAGTCACTAAGGCTGGCCTGGGATGAAAGGAGTAGGTTCAGTCTTCATTCTCAAAGAGCAGGGCAGGCCTCAAGCAGAAGCCCAGTCCTCTGGTAGCACCAGGACTATCCTCTGGGCAACAAGGAATACCTCAAGCAGCAAGGCAGCCCTCTGGGTACCTAGGGCAATCCTTCCTCTGTAGTGTTCTCAGGTCTAGGAGTGTACAGAAGAGGTGCTTCAGGAGGTCCAATATTTATACCAGGGGCCAGCCTTTGAAGTGGGGTGACATCCTGGCTAAACATACATCTAGTTCTGGAAAGTTCTACCCTTCCCCTTCCAAGGCTCCAGGAAGTCTGGGGTGACAAAAGACTGGTGTGAGTTTCCTTTCAGTATGTGGTGATGGTACTCCTTTTCAATATAATACATCATGGAACCTCTCCACCTTGCACATCCAGGTAGGATGACCCATGCTGCCAACAGCTTTTCCCCTTTTGTCTTACTGTCTGGGCAGAATACACAAAGGCCAACTTCCATGCTGTTCACAGTCATCTGACAGAGGACATAAGCAGCAGGCACTCAATGGTTAGGGCAAGAAAATTCCAACTTTCTAAAGCAGCATTTTGAGAATTGTGACTTAAAATCTGACTTTACCTTTGAAGAGATTTTAAATTACAATTCATTTCAATCCACACTTGAGATCCCTACCTGTTCCCAATCAAATGTTTGCACTTAGTAAATGTAATAGGGTAACGCAATGTTATCTAATGGGAGAGATAGGCTTTACAGTAGTAGAAAGCATATTTAGGAATTTTTCCCTACAAGGACATGTAAAAATTAAAAACACATATCCTACTTTTTAAGTACAATGCACCTAGTGTCATGGGCTATTTAGAGCCTACCTTACAGATGACTTATATGTTCCATAAAGGAAGGTTAAGGCTTGGCAAAATTGATTTGGCAGTTTAAAACTTCACTATAGGCTGAAGTGGTAGGCCATGGACATGTTTTAAAGTGCTGCTTAAGTGGGTAGCCCCATTAGTGCTGCAGGCCCACCAATAACATTCAATGTACTGGCCTGGGATACTACATAGTGCCATATATGGGGGACTTACAAGTACATTTAATCTGCCAATCTGTTGTAGGCCAGTTTTACCATATTTTGAGGACAAAGCACAAGCACTTTAGCACTGGTTAGCAGCGTTAAAGTGCACAGAGTCCTCTTACCAACAAAACTTTAATTCAGAGAACAGGAGGGGTGAAGGAAAAAACTTTGGGGGAAGACCACACCATAAATGACAGACCTAACACAATCCCACTGAATCCTCACATACTATTCATACCTGATCTTTTGTCCATGTTCTTTAGAGACGCCTCTGCACAGCCTGTAGTTGTCACTAAACAAAAATAATCTGTGGCTTGTGTTATAGTGCAATGAGATTTCTGAAATGGCAATTTAAGGGTACTATAAATTCAAATTGAAGTATTAAGTGATTCCACGTTGCAGAGAGCTGAGGTACAGGCCCTTCTTCTAGCAATCCAGAAGAAAGATCCACTAGTTTGCACACTCTTTGTGCTGGACTCTGCTTTATGTGTACAGTGTTACAATGTTGACTGAGTTCACTGGAGATTCAAAAGGTAAATTGATAATGACTAAACAGCTTTGGGAAAAGGTGGTTATACTGCTAGATAAGCATCTTCCAATGCAGGCATCATTCCTACATTAAACACACAAAATGTATCAGCCTATTTGGAGCTTGGTTCAAATGGTACAAGTCTTGAATTGCTTGTGTTTTGGTACAGCTTGGCTGTTGGACTGTTTCTAATTGAGCAAGACCAAGGCTGATTTGCATGTGGGTTGGAGTAATCTGAGATGGCATAGTGGGCAAAAAGACAATGAGTTGGAATGTTACCCTGATCGATTGCCAGTGGTCAAACTTTTTGGAAGCATTCCTCTCATCACCTTTTCTGTGTTCGATTATTGCTACAGTATCAATGTTACAACAACAATATAGGTGGGCGCATATGTTCACAGCCACAAATAAATATGTGCAGCCATGCACTATTTGTAAACATATGAAATTGTCTACTGCTATGAGATCAACTCTTAATCCTTTGATGAAATCTGACTTTTCAATTACATCTACCTCAAACATATTGGCCCTTTGCTATTTGTCGATCATTTACAAGTTTACATTGGTTGCTTTTGATTCCTCTGGGTATGGTCACAAAAGGCTGTCACTGCTTGCACAGTCATAAAATACTTACAGTGCATAGTATCAGTAAGAGCGTGAGGAGGTGTGGGCAACTGGTTAGAGCCTTCAACTTGGGAACACGGGTAACCAGGTCCTAATCCCAACCTTAGTTCAACATCCTATGATTCTGGGCAAATCACTTAACCTCCCTGTGCATAAAATTAAAATAATTGAGTAATGTAGTCTGGTTTTGTTGTAAAGTCCTCATATGTCTTCCTGCTTGGTGTGTGTTATAAAAACTGCAAAACAAATGCCTTTCATTCAGACAGTGGTTCAACATTCAACACAAATGTGTTTGCTGTTGCTATGTCTGCTCTCAGAATATGGCTGCTATTCTTGCATACATTCTGTCTTGAATAAAATGATGTTGTGAAGCGACCCAATGTTATGATTAAATAGGCTTTGACTGTAAGGGTGATGGATATTTGTGGTACCACACCTACATTGGGCTCAGTGAGCATGCAGGAAGTTGCACGAGGCAGTAATAGATGGTCTCACACCATAGCAATATATATTAGGAATACCAATATTTGTACCTGATTTGCTACTCCCTGGAAAAATAGAAGTACAAAATGTTTCACCTGACTTGTGTCAGTCTGTTGCAGAATCTCCAAGATTTATTTTAGTCATGTTTTACTAGGATTTTAGTTGTTCACATTTTACAACAATTATGCAATCCCATTAAGTCTCTCATCCCTCTGCCTCACTCCCTAAACCCCAATGGACATGAGAAACATCTGAATGTACCATCATTATTATGAGCATAACCTTTAATTTAGACGTGTCTAGAATTCAATGATGAGTCACCTTCAATGATCACAATGATCGTGGCTATCTCAAAGGCAGCCTTCTCCAGACAGATATTCCGCCAATGGCTACCAAGTGACTTTATATCTGGTTCCTATGTCATTCAGGGTCCCAGGTTAACTGTTCCATCACCAACATTGTCCACAGCCTATTAGACCAATCCTGCACTATAAGAAAGTAGGTTATTAATAGGTAGAAGTATACACCTTCAGCTAGTAATAATACCACAATCATGAATAAGGTTTAGTCAAGTCTCAGTCATTGAATCCTTGATCAACACTTGGAAGCTTGGCAACAAGCAGTCAGGCTTAATTTAGGAGACAGGTAAGAGCAAAACATTCAATATGACCAAAACAGTAAGTGGCATATTTATACTCCGTTTGCGCCGAATGTGCGTCAAAAATTTTGACGCACGTTCAGCGCAAACGTTGCCCCATATTTAAACCCTGACGCCCGATCCGGCGCCCCAGGAAAATGGCGCTATGTGCGCCAGTTTTTGGAAGCGGCACCCCGCCCTGCGTTAATGACATGCAGGGTAGGCGTTCCCGTCCAAAAACAGACGCACATAGCGGTGCGTGGTATTTATGCTTCAGGGCAAAAATCACTCCCGCGCGGCAGGCGGCGCAAAAAAATGGCGCAAAGCACGAATATCGTGAAATTTTAACGCCTGGGTCAGGGCAGGCGTTAAAATTGGGCAAACACACCTGTACTTAATCAGAACACACAGAACAAACAACAGAGCAGCAGAGCAGCAGAGCAGCAACAGGGAGACATGGAGGTGATTTTTCTTCAACGTGCACGTAGACGCAGAGCCCTGCAGCAACAACAGCAGCCACAACAACAACAGCAGGGACCCCAAAGACAGCGCAGAAGGCAGGAGAGGATATTCCGCCCAAGAACAACCCTGCATGGCCTCAGGGAACGAGACATCATACAGAGGTACCGGTTGAACTGGCAGGCCATTCAGCAGCTGCTGACAAATATTGAACAGCAATTGGCCCCCACTTTAGTGACTCCACGCACTATCCCAACCGAAACAAAGCTGCTTGCCGTATTTCACATGCTGGCAAGTGGCTCCTTTCAGACAACTGGTGCCCTGGTTGGTGGAATCTCACAACCATCTTTCTCCGCATTCCTGCCTAAAGTACTGGATGCCATCATTGGACTGACACCCCGCCACATCTGCTTCCCTAACACAGTGCAGAAGCAGCAGGAAACTAAACAGGGGTTCTACGCCATCAGTGGCTTTCCGCACGTCCTTGGTGCAATCGACTGCACACACGTACGCCTTGTGCCACCTGCTGCGAGTGAACACCTCTACCGCAACAGGAAGCACACACATTCCATCAACGTGCAGGCCATAGTCGATCACCAAGGACTGATCAGCAACATTGTGGCTAAATATCCTGGGAGTGTACATGACGCATTCATCTTCCGTCACTGCACCATCAACCAACACTTCCAGGATGGACGGTATGGCAATGGACTACTTGTTGGTAAGGACAAAAATCTACTTATATACTCACTGCACAGAAACCCTCTAGGATAAACAACCCATACACCACAATAGCAACACCTAGACAGGAACACACTGAGGTACTCACATCACTAGCCATGTTTCACAAGTCACCATTGAACCTCTCACACCTTGGAATTTACTCCACAGCTTAGTGTGAAGACATTCATGACTGTGGTTGCCTAAATGTCACCTTGCAAATTGGAAGTCTCACAATAACCTGTACACTAATACAATGCATAACTTTTAAGGGATGGGATGGCCTGGGTATGTTCAATTGAACGTTTCTAATACCCTTTCATGTTTCAACTCTGCATGGAACTATCATCACACCCCCAGTGAGGACACACGGACACCTGTGTCACAAGTCACAATGCAAGGGAGGGCACACTGTACTTGAGAAACCAATACATCCTGCTGACAAACAGTTAGCCAACAAACACTTGCTCAGCCAAGGAAAAAAAACAATGCCAAAGTTTCCACCAACAACCATAGGTTGTCACATTAGTACACAAAATAGTCACAGACAACACAACACAACTACTTCCATCAAAGATACGTACAACAGTGCCTCCTACATCTAATTGATACCATTCTGTGTTTCTCTTTCAGCTGATCAGGGGTATGGCATCCAGCCTTGGCTAATGACACCATATGGGAACCCAAATACTGCTGCTGAGCGGGCATACAATGACGCCCACAAGAGGACACGCAGCATTGTGGAGCGGACCTTTGGGATCCTAAAGTCAAGGTTCCGCTGCCTTGACATCACTGGCGGAAGCCTACTATACTCCCCAGAGATGGTCTGCAAGATCATATGCACTTGTGCCATATTACACAATATTTGTGTAAAAAGGAACATTCCCCTCCTTGAACCGGACCCAGACATGCCTGAGGATGATGATGAGGAGGATGCTGGCCTGCAACAGGAGGGGGAACAACCTAACACCGCAGCAGGAGTGCGTAGGCGCCAACAGCTTGTGAACAATTTTTTTACTTAAGTTATTATAATCACTTGTATTCCACACTTGTAAATAAACACAGATAACAAACACCACATCATGCTTTGGCCTATTCATTTCTGACCACCTTTAGTTTGAAATAGCTGAAGATGAATGTCGTCTCATTGATCAAGAATGCCATTAAAATTCATCACACCAAAAATAAACATCACAACTGTATGCACAGAGGGTAGGATGTGACATGTTACATTACCATACACAGAGCCCAACAAGAGTACAAATGTGACAATTACACATGCCGGATCCAAACAACTGAAACAGTCTCTCATCCAGCCCAAAATTGGAGATCATTTGAAAGTCACATCACACGTGTTCAGAGACAGGGTGGGACCATCCATGTGTACGTGAACATGTCATCAATGGCTTCTCTCAAGTGTATGATGTGAGCAATACACAATTGCAACAACATCAGCTGCCACTAACTCAGGAGGAGACCTTGAAGTTACAGTGACAACATACACACAGACAGGTCATAGTGGATCCACATTCCCACACACATGTACACATATGTCATACAACCAACCTAATATTTGAAAGTAGACCATCACAGTTGTGTCCCAGTTTGAACCTAGCAGGAAGATTGTAACATGACACTAAACCAGTTTATGCAGAAAGGGACACAGACATCCAACAAAATCTTCGCATCATCACATCGTGAACGCTGAGAGTCTTGCAAACTTAGTCATATGAAAATGGTATGCAACTTAGCTCCAAATCATCATTACTGCAAACGTCAAATGGGCTAATGAGATGAATGAATGGTCAACAGTCATTCATACCATATGGCCGTACATTAGCACGCTGCTGCAGGTTTGCCATGATATAATAAAAATACTCCATGGATACAGTAGCTATTCTGGATGGTCAAATCCTAGGGTGCTGGGGCCTAAGTCCACCTCTACCGCCCCCAAAACATACAAGAATCATGTACTTGTGAACTAAACACATGCATAAGGCACATGTGTGGCCTCCATGTCACAAGTCCTACACAAATATGAAACACAAAATCATAATGGGACATGGTCAGCCCCATAAAAACTGAAAGTGACTCTCCCACTCCCTGTTAGGACTACAGATAAAAGCATCACCATCATAAAGGTGGGCACATTTTGGAGACGGAATACATAATGGTATCCCAGGCATCATTTCAAAATAGCCATCAGCAATTACACCAAATATGTTGTCAAATATGGTCAATACATTAGTTCAAGTATCCCAAACATTACAGTGTGAAGGCCGTCTATACATAAAAGTACGGACATGTGTCATTTACAAACACAAATGTGACTCACATCGCACCATTTGACCATGACAAATCACCTTTCCAAAGCTAAACACATGAAGACATTAGGATAAATTTGCTCCATATTCTACGCATACAGCATGGCCGTCATAATTTGTTCACGTACATGAGTGCACACAATGCAGAGTCAGATACAAATGTATCCAAAAGTGTCTTGATATTTCGCCTTCAAAATATAATTAACATCCACAATATTTTTGACTCTGCATCATGTGCACTACTGTACGTGTAAAAAAAACGACGCCCATGATGTATGCGTGGTAAAATTGACGCTACATGGACAATATGTTGGTCATTTCATGTACATTATTAATTATTAATATTCATATCACATTTTTTCACTCCGCATCATGTGCACCACTGTACGTGTAAAAAAAACGACGCCCATGATGTATGCGTGGTAAAATTGACGCTACATGGACAATATGTTGGTCATTTCATGTACATTATTAATTATTAATATTCATATCATATTTTTTCACTCCGCATCATGTGCACCACTGTACGTGTAAAAAAAACGACGCCCATGATGTATGCGTGGTAAAATTGACGCTACATGGACAATATGTTGGTCATTTCATGTACATTATTAATTATTAATATTCATATCATATTTTTTCACTCCGCATCATGTGCACTGTAATGCGTCAAAAACAATTGACGCACAAATGTGTATGCGTGAAAATATGACGCATAACGGGAAAATAAAAACGGCGGCCATTTTATGCAGGAAGTGATGTAATAGGATATACTGTTTACAAAATCTGTACTGGGAGTTAACTTTCACTTTCACTTTGCAGTCTCAGATTTATCTAGACTGTGTGGTTGTGTGAAAGGTGTTGTCCTGTGTTTTACTGCTTTTGTGTCCTGTGTGCCTTGTATTTTGTCTTAGTGTCAATCTATTATTGTTGTATAACATTGTCTCAGTCTGTTTAGTGTTATTTTGTCTATACCTGTGATAGTTTGTATTGTCTGTGGGAGTCTGTTGTGGGTAGCATAGTTTGGGGGGTTAGTTGGGCTATTTTTCTCCTTCTTCTTTTTCTTTCACACCTCTACCTTTCCCCATTTTCCCCTTTTTATTTCATATTTTTTTGGTACATTCTTAGTCCTCTCAATATGTCAGGTAGGCCTCGCCTGTCCAGGATGGGGGAAGACGAATTGGGGGGGTTCATATGGCTCGTAAGCCATTTCCTCCCACTAATGCTGGAAGCTGGGGGCCGTGTGATACAGGGGTATCACACGGAGGCGAGGAAAATCCGGTGGGAGAAGGTGCGCCATCACCTGGTCCGGGTCTATGGGAGTCTCAGGAATGTACACCAACTCAAGCACCGCTGGGCAGATCTGATCACCAGGGAACAGGACCTGCTGGACCACCTGGGACTCCGGATTGGTGGCCATGTTGGTGAGTAAAAAACAATTAAATGGGAATGACAGAAATCGGTGTGTGAACATGTGATGATTGTTAGCCAATCTGCAAAATAAGTAGCTGAGTGTGTGTAATGCCAGGGAAACCTAGGCCCATGGTTATACACATTAATCCCCATTTTTGCAACACATGTACACGCAATGACAGCTTTATAAATTCAACATCTATTTGTATTATGCTACGTCGCCCCCTCTCTGCGTCACAAAATGTTTCAAATGCTGCGCTACAAAGGTATACATATGTGTCCTAATGTGTATTTGTTGCAGAATGTGTATGAAGACCTATGCTACCAGTCCGATGGCTCATTTTTGCAACACATACCAGATGCCTGTAGCTGCATGTAATGTAGTGTTGCATTTGTGTCAGAAAAGCAACACGTGAACGGCTCTATTTGTACTCCACTGGTCATAATGGCCAGTGAGTACGTCATGTAGAAACAACATACCTACATATGCAGACGCCATAGCTAGACAGAAAATTGGAAACATATGATGATGCTATACATGTATGTTGCCGTCACGTCACATGAAGTTAGTCATGTTGTTCACACATATGTCACATGTGTGTCTGGTTGCTGTCTGTTGACCCTGTCCAAATAGCCTGTTTAATTGTGAGTGGTCATGCAGTCCTCATGGAACCAGTTTTGGAATGTCTCTCGGGGATGCACATGCTGAGATGTATGGATAACATTATTGTTGGGGCATACTAATGGAGGATTAACTTGGACGACACATGACTGTCCTGACCACTGCATGAGTGTAGTAGGGTGTGACACTGGAGCAGGAGACTCATCCAATGATAATGTTGAATACAAAGTGATCCATGCAGGATGAGCATGTGTGAAAGTCTATCATTACCATGTCATATTCACACAGTGTCATTGTAACAGAAATCATTTGTCCGTTCACACAGTCTGAGTATAATCTTTGTTTCATGCTTTACAGGTGGACCAGCCCCGTACACCGTGGGAGAGGTGGCCCATTTTGACGACCCCGATACCTACAGTGAGTGTCGCCTGAGTGCTATTTACATTGTTTGGTAATGACGAATGATGGATTACTGTGTGTTCAAGAGAATTCATGATTTGATGTGCTGGCCGTTCATTGGCTTTGTTCTTTTAGTGTGATATCAAATTTGAATAATGTTTCTGCAAAGCAATACGTAGTCACTCTCAGATTGAGGGGCTGTAGCCCATTCAATTAGGCCGGCAATTGGGAATGGTATGACTCATTTGGAATACACTGGTCAATGTTAGACTTGGTCAGGGACTTGCCATGAACTGAGTCTGCATATCAGACTGACAGTCTCCCAGATAGCTTAGGCACATGGCTTTGATGACAAGTGCTTCTTCCTAGTTGAGGATGGACTGTGTACACTGTAGGTTGGATCTTCCGTGGGCATGTACTTCCACAAGGTGAACTCGAAGTGTGTGTGACTTGAGTGCAATGCCCTAGGTGTTCAGTTGAATCATGTGAATGGGTGTACTACCTCCCCTGTGTGTGTTGTTAAACATGCCTCACTAATAGTATGTTATGTTGGGCTAAGTCATAACATTTTGACATGTGTGGACCTGGGATGTGACAAGGTTGGGCTGACTACAACGTGTTGCTAGCCCTTCATAGGTGTTGTGTGTGAAGGCACATAATTGTTGAACTTTCTGTACACTCCTGGGTGTGCATTGAACATGGGATTGTTGGTTGTTCTTCCCACACCACCCACAAAGACTGGGATGTTACTGTGAAACCGGGTACCTAGGACTGTAGCAACCAGTATGTTACACGTACTTAACACCTTTTGTGACTTGAGTTAGTACCTTGGGCCAGAGTGAGAAAAATGTCTACACGTTGCAAATGGCATAAATATATGTGTGGGATTTGCAAACGTCTGTTTCCTATTCCAAAATGTATTTGGTGGTCATGTACATATGAGGAAAATGCTTTTCAAAATGGATATAATAAAGGGTTTTACCAGACCTACTTGCAAATCACAGTGGTAGGCAATCCCATTTGCAACAGAGTACGTGGTTGCAAAGTGAGTAGCTGTTATCATCCACTTGAAGTGGATGGTAACCACCTTGCTGACTGGAAGGGGTCCTCATTGTAAAGCTTCACCTTTGTGAGTGGACGAAAATAATCCTGCGCAAAACAGCCAGTGGTCTAAGGGACCAATAATTACCGTGAAAATTTCCAAGTACAATTGTTGTGATTTAAAAATAATTGCAGCTCATTTTCCTTTCCGGTAAACGGCCTACACTTGGGGAAAAATAACTTGCTTAATTTAAAAACAGTCACGTCTATGGAGTTCTGCTGGTCCCAGCAGGCCTCCATCCCCGTG
The DNA here is from genome assembly GCF_031143425.1 of Pleurodeles waltl. Lineage (NCBI taxonomy): Eukaryota > Metazoa > Chordata > Amphibia > Caudata > Salamandridae > Pleurodeles > Pleurodeles waltl. The sequence continues at coordinate 144,722,247 of NC_090440.1, forward strand.
AGTGCCCATGTTGCTAAGGTGGGGCAACTTGGAACCCACATCATTGATGTTCATGAGGTGGGTTTTAGGGACCCCATAGCGACTCGCAGACGGTGTCAGAGACACTGTTCTGCTTTGCAAATTGCTAGTTGATTTTCCTAAATTCCTACATCTGACACCTAGTGTGGACATATGATTCTGGGCCAGGGGTTCAATCTTAGCACACAACTAATTAAAAATGCTATTGAGTGAGGAGTGTGAGTGTTATCACATAGAATGACATATGTACTGAAGTCAGTATGCGGAAGAGCTGGTGCCATAATGTCAAATGCCTTAGGTATGATTTGGATGAGTAGTTTAGGGTGATGTCATCCATCATGTAGAGACATGGATATGCTAGGTGTGATATGACCTTAGGTATGCATGATTCACATGTACTTCCTCTGAGCATTTCCGTGAACTATGTTGTAACAATTGCTGCATACAATATATTTATAGTAATGGACAAATGAGCCATTGTGGGATTCAACCCACTGTAAATTCAATGCTCAATATTTCCCTTTTCTCTTCACAGCTGCAAACCTGAGTGCCGCAGAGCGCAACCATTTTGAGCGCAGGGCAATGAGGTACAGGCACATCCTGCAGGTGCAGTGTGGGTATCGGAGGATGGCCCGCAGATACAATTCCGATCGGGCATCCGGGGCGTGGTATGCCACACCACAGGCTCCACCAACGGTGCCACCTACAACCACTGCCACTACAACCACCAGGTCTGCCCAAGGGGACCCAGCGACGGACCAGGCATCTTCCTCAAGACCTGGACCCAGCCGTGTGTTGGGAGCAGGGCTGTCCCGTGGCCACTCCACTCCAGCAACAACCTCCACCTCCACCGGCACGCAGACCAGCAGTGACCCTCCGATTGACCCTGCAGCCTTCCAGGCATTGTCTAGAAAATTGGACAGGTTAATTCGCAAGGTGGACAACCTGACGGAGGACATGGCTGAGGTTAAGGAGAAGGTGCGCTCCATCCGGCGCACACTTCAGAGGGCAAATCTTTAGTTATTTTGCCCTCCTGAACTTTTACCCCTCCCCTCTCACCTCTTTCCTCTTTTCATACTGTTAGTTGGCTTTGGGGGGTTAGTTATAGGATAAGTATAGGTAATTAGCTTAGTTAGTGTTAGGTAAGAGGGTGGGGGGTCCTTATTCTTTCTATCTAATATTTTTGTGTGGGTGGGTGGGTGGGGGGCAATGTTGGGATTCCTGTTTAATAAAAAAAAATATATATATATATATGTTTGTTTAGGATAGTATAGTATGTGTGTAGGTTAGTAAGTGTTGTCCTGCATGTGTCTTGTCTCTTAATGGTGGGTGGGGGGTTGATGTTTAGATCGTTTCGTTACATGTGTAGATTAAGTTTAGCTTAGGTTAGTTAGGGACAGTTGTGGGTTAGTAGTAGTCAGGTTAGATTAGTGTAGGTTTACCTTTCCCTTAGTTGCCTCTTTTATTACTACTTTTAAATAAAAAATTTGTTAACCCTTTACCTGATGCGTTAGGTGCTACCTTTTCATGGCCTTGACATCAGTGTAGCAGAAAGTTTAAGTATGACATTTGTGTTCCATGCTCGCTATCCCCAGGCTTATGAGGTTTAACATGCCAGCTACCCGTGTGCTAACTTGGTAAGTATCCACCATGTTGGAGAGCCACCATTGGTAGTGTCCATTGATCATCAAGGTTTGGGGTTGGTATGTATCCTACTTCACAAAGAGTGCTTCCAGACTTGTTATTGTAGGTAAATAGATAGGTCGGACAGCATTGTGAAGTTCAGGGAGAGCTTTATAGATGATGATTTGTTCACACTCTTGTCTTGTTGCTGTCATTGCTGACCTACATCATGTGTGTACTGATTCAGCATTAATTTTCTTCATGGAAGTATACGCCGTAAGGGTGATTGATGCTGTGTAATTTGTTCATCATTCCTTTCATTCTACAGCATAATTTCAAATTTTAGTATTGCATGGTGCCTACATTTCTCAGCCACCATTAGTTGTGTAGAATAGCTATAGATGGTGCATCATTCTGTCCAACACAGCATGATTGTGTGTGCTTAGTCCCTTCATCAGTTATTTTCCTCAGTATAGTAAAGCTATGATGCAATCCTGGCCACTGCACAGATGTTTCAGTATACATGAAATCAGGACAGTAGTATAGAGAATCGACATGGTTGCCACACAGCCACTTTGGAGTTATCTACTGCACAGTTGAATTTTGAAATGACACAGAGACACAATAGGTGTGCAAGTGATATTTATTTATAGGTGGTGTTGTGCAAAATGTCCATTCACCATGTTTGCTGACTCCTTTCTGGTGCATTATTACATGGTGATCCTACAGAAGGGGTGTGGATGATGCTCCTGACATGCTGGGGTGATGTCACAGACAGTGCAGAGGAACATGAAATGCCAAATGGTAGGAGAGAAACATTCACTGGCAAGGTGGACAAGTCATACAGTGGATTGCCGAACAGTCATTGAGGTTAGTTGTAGTGAGACTGGCATGTGTCGAAACGTAGGACCTTGGTCAGAGTAGGGCATGGTGCAGGGACTAGGGCTTCCGGGTACTCTTGCGTGTGAATGTTATCTGTTCCATGTCTTCTTCTTCTGATGTGTGTGTTGCCTGGTGTGTCCTTGTTGTTGTTGGTTGTGAAGGGGCAACACACACCTCAGTGTTAGAAGACATGGAGGCAGACATCCCGGGGGCTGATCCCTGTTGAGTAAGGAAGGGCAGTACTGCAGCAAGGAGGGCCTGCTGGTTTTTCAGAATGGCAGCCACATCCCGATGGTAGGCAGCCAGGTCGGCCCTGAGGGGTACTATGTTGCATTCGTGCACACGTTGAGTGGCTTGCAGTTTGAGTTGTTGTGTCAACTGGATGACAGCTGTGCCAATTTCCTTCAGTGTTTTTGAAATGTCCTCCAAGAGCAAATTTCTGGCTTGCATTGCAGCTGCCTGATCAGCAGTTGACAACATGCACGAACGCACCCCCTCAAGGCTGGCTGCCATATTTTGCATCCCCACCCGCACCTCCTTGGCCAGCTCCCGCTGGACCCCAACGACAGTTCTTTCGAAGCTGGTGCCAGTGTCGTCAGAGTCCTCAGCTGTGTTGGAGCTGGCAGGTCTTACAATTGGGGTGGCGGGTGGTTCTACTGTGGTGGCTGCTTGTTCTGTGCTCCTCCTTGTGACTGAAGGTGGGGTTTGGAGGCTTTCAAGGACCATGTCAATGGTCTCTTGTGGGAGGTTGATGGTCTCGTCATCCATGTCATCAGGGAACTCATGGACAGGCAGATCAGCAGGAGATCCGTGTTCCTCTGCAATGAAACAGGGTACAATTAGTGTGTCTGTGTTGTGACAATTTTGCAGTAAGATACAAGCCTTTGGATGCCTTAACATTGTACTCTGTGTTTGTCTAGGTATCTGCTGTCCGTCATAGGGCATTGTTGTAGGCCTATGGCCCACCTGTGTGTCACATGTTTGATATGGATCTTTCAGACATGTCTGCCAGGTCGCCTCTAGCTGTTGCTTTGTAATTATTTAGGAATAGGCGTTTTCTTCTCGGTGTTTCACTATTGTTATGGAGGGACATTTTGTAGGGTGGGCTCTCATTATCCAACATGTGATTCTTGGCTTTCTAGGCAGCAGGATAGCTAATGGTGTGGGGGACTAAGTTTGACCCACTTGTAAATAACTCTGTCACCCAGATATTCAATTTAGCTAAGACTAACTAGCAGTGCCTCTGGTCTCCCACATCAAAGGAATGTTTACACTTCCGAGCGCATGACATCTTTGGAACTTCTCAGGGAAGTGGTGGTCACTCAGGTCCTACACATTTCTATCTTTTCCGGTATGTTCCCATACACAAATGACAAAGACAGTATTAGTTTGATATGTAGTTTCATTGTACAACTGACTTGTAGGAATTTAGGTGTGAGCCCCAATTACACAAACAATACACACTGTTAGAATTGAAATAGTCCGCAGGAGAGTAATACATTGGTACACAGCTTTCATGGTGCCTAACAGTTTCTACTCTCCCTCTGCATGTTCTATGTATAGCACAGCATGTTAAGTTTGGAGGTTGCCTGTCAGAATCACAGGGGAGACATCATCCCTCATATCAGAGGAATGGGCTAGGATCTGGTTGTGCATTAGCAGCAAGGCAGGCAGCATCTAGTTATTATTTTCTGTTTGGAAACTCCCCCATGCGTGTCTTGGGACAAGGAAGTGAATGTAAAAGACATATGTCATGGTGATGACAAAGTTTCCCTACGCAGGAATGCCAAACCTTAACCCCTACCACATCTATCAGCAACGTTCCAGACGGTATCCTTGACTGGGGCACAGAGTGAATATGTTCTGGCAAACTCCAGTGCAGAAGTAGGCAAAACAGTGTGATTTGACTAATTGACAACACCTTAGGACTGACTATTTGCTACATTAACTGATAGGAAGGGCAATGAGAATCATTTAGTGCAAATTGCTCTGAGGCACTTAGATGTGAGCAAATGAGTATAAGTACAATCAGGGTAAGATGCACAAAGGCCTCCAGCCTGAGGCTAATGCGCAAAGTATACGTTTCACTTGCCACACTACACTTTGACTGACTGTGGGTGTTGTGACTGCCCCATACACTTTTTATTCACATTGCATGATCTGTACATGTCACGTGGCATTACCTATGCATGTCAATGTTAGGATGTGGTATGGATGTAAACATTCTTGATGTTTTGAGATGATGTTGGGTGATGTGTATTGAATTGGATTGGCCTGTTTATCGTATGAATGTCCTATTTGTTTGTCCGACTTTGCAGGTGTGTTTCAGTGACCAGTTGCCTGTGTCCCCTCCTCAATGTTGTTGTCTGAGCAGTATGACATTAGTGATGTAGCCTTGTTAGCCAGGCACGTGAGGGACCCTGACGTATGCAGCATGTGTGTATCGTTAGTGCTGTGTGGCTCCTATTGCTGTTTACTTAGGCTTATGTATGTGTCAGTTATGGACATTCGGCATTTGAGTGTACTGGTACCTTTGTCTTATTTCTAGGAGTAATTGCAGATGTCATCCTCACCCCCTAATTTAGGTATGTATGTTCCAGGGTGGGGTTCCTGCCATTTGGTGCTATAGCTGCACAGAGATGAGAGGTGTTATTGTCAACTGTGGTGGCAGTTAAGTTGCAGTTGTTGTATTTGCTACAGCATCACAGGTAGGGACCTAGTTGATGGGGAATGGATTTTGCAATACAAGTGCCTGGATGTGGATTTGAGGTAGTGTCCTTCCCACCTGTCACTGCTTTCCCTTGGCTCTCTTGTTGTAATTACAGGATGTCCCCGTGGGACTGTTGTTGTTGCTGTATTTTGTCGTGCCCCAGCTTCGGTCAGTACTTGGCATGCCCCCCTGCCGTGCCCCTTTCCCCATGCCACTTAATATATGTGCTGACTTACATGCATTGTGTAGTAGGTATCCCCCCCCTGCTTACAGTCCCCATTATTGTATTATGATTCCCCATGCGACTTACCCTGCATGTGCGTAGTGTCGTGGTAGTCTGCGCTGTCCAGTCCTTGAATCCCTGTGACGATCTCCTCCGGGATGACGGCTGCGACCATCTCCTCCATGTGGTCCAGGGCCTCCTGTTGTGCTGGACTCCCCCCTCCAGTCTGCATTGCTGCCTTCCTGTTCCTGGCCATTTTCTCTTTGGTCCTACGTTTGCAGTCATGCCAGCGTTTCTTACACTCGGTGACTGTCCGGCGTTCTTCAGCCACACTGTTAATCTTGTCCACAATTTGTTTCCAGATGGCCTCTCTCCTACTGAGTGGCAATTTAGAGGTGATGAAAAGTTGGTGCTGGTGTTCCGTCACCTCTTTCACCAGGATTTCCTGCTCCTCTGCACTGAAGCGACACTTTCTTTTTTTTTTTTAAATGTCCTGGTTCCTGTATGCTTCCTCCTGGCTGGTTCCTGGTCTGCTCTCATCCTCCTGGGGTCTGTTGGGGCATCTAGGATCCATTTTGGGTCTCTTCTCCTGAAAGGGCAGTTTTCGCGCAAAAATGTGACGCAATAGCGTGGAAAAAAACGGCGTTTTCACGATTGCGCTGTCGTAAATCGACCCACAGTGATGTGCGTCGCATTTACGTTGGTTTCCTTTACGACAGACGGACGCTGTCTGCGTCACGAAATAATGACTCCCACCTGTTGGTTGCGCCGCCGTACGTCAAAGTATACATTTGACGCCCGCATGGCGCATCCAAATGGCGTTAGACGGTGCAAATTTTTTTGGCGCAAAATTGCGTTAGCGCAGTTTTGCGTCAAAAAGTATAAATATGGCCCTAAAGAAGTAAAAAGCACAACACAATAAAAATCAATACTTTATAAAACTAGAAAGCATCTTTATCTTTAAAATGACACCAAAATGACAAAAATCCAATGTAGATAACCAGAGATATGAGTTTTTAAAGATTAAGTTAAAAAATGTGCACTCTTGCGCCAAAAAAGCATAAAGCACCAACTGCACCTATCTGGTCATGCTGGACCGGACAAAGTCAATATTTTAGGCTGACCATAATGAAGTGTGTTTTGGATGTGTTAAGAAGTAGGTCCTGCTCAAGATTTCACCTTCACACTTACTCCCTTTTTTGGAGATTTTCTTCTTGACGTTGAACAATCAGATTCTTGAAACTGGAGTTCGCTTAGTTGATGACAGCCTACTTCAGCATGATGCCTCAGTGCGTCTCGATGTCGTTGACTCTGAGCTCTGGAGCTTTCAGTGGGGCAGACCAGCGTGGTCAGACAGTTCGGCGACAACAGCTTGAATCTCAGTGTCAAGTCAGTCATCTTCTGGAGCTTTTTCTAAAAAATGGCAAAAAGTTCCCAAACTTTCAGATCTTCTTCTGAAAGGTTCCTTGGAAGTCTGAAAGGGTACACAGCAGCAGCTGGTTTACCTCTTGGGGTTCTGTGACTCAAACTCATACAATGCATCTGGTCAGTCCAGGAAACTCCACGTGAAGCTGGTCAACTGGAGTTGTCCTCTTAGTGGATGTTGCAGGTGGCTTCTTCCAGCACTTTCCTACCTGTCACTGTTCAGGTAGTCCACTCCTTATCCTTCAAGGGGCTTTGATCTGGCTAAGGATCAAGGATGTAGGAGCTGGTCTGGGTCCTGTGACATCTGTACTTCCACCTTTGAAGTTCAGTTTTTCTACTCCTTCCTGTCCTGGCTTCTCCATGGCACAGATCTTCTCCCACAATATGGCTGTATCGTTTCAGCCCCGGCCTCTTCACACCTACTCAGGCAGCAGCTTGGCTCAGGCTGTGAAAAGGCTGACCAATTTAAAGAGGCTGATACGGGCTACTTTAAATAACTTCAGCATAGTACGTTTTAAAACAAATTTCCTGTAACAGTTACAATACGTCTGTCCTTGGCCAGTTGTTGGATTTGATGTAACAATTATTTTGATAAGTTGAATCATGCTGCTAACTAACTCCAAACAAATGTTAGATTTTATTAAAGTTTAATAAAGTCTTCCCATGTTAGCCTATGGGGCTAGCAGCACTACAATGGGGAAAAACTATTTTGTCTGTTTTTCTCCACCAGGGCATATAAAATGTTGGACATAGTTTTATTTTTGAACCAGCCTCCAAGGCAGGGCTGGCTTTAAAACGACACCAGGCACCATTAAGTCCACTGGGGTCTCTAAACCTACATGGCCTACAATATACTAGTGACTTACAGACAGGTTGTCTTGGCCAATTTGAATTATTTCAAATGCCATATACCTCTAAGGATAGAGTACTGGTCATGGGTCTGGTTAGCAGAGCCCAGGGCACATTCAGAGTTAGTAACCAACTAAAAAGGATGACTTTCCCACAAGCACTGATGGTATATCTGCTATTTTCCATTTAGAAGCCAATAGCTGTTTAGCTGCAAAGATCTATTTGGAGCCAATCTTCAGTACATTAGGGATAGGGACTTTATCTTGTAGGCTGAATACCAAGCACAGCTATAGCAGGGTCATCTTGAATCGGGTACACCAAAACTTATTTTATAAGGCTCAAGATCTCCCACCAAAACAGGGTCAAATGTTGACATGCTCACCACATATGCAGTTCATCTCCTCAAGGTACACAATTTTTCTTCAGCATAAACCTAAAGTGTTTCCATACATCGGTTGGACTTGGCCCTCCCCACAGGGTCACCCAAAAACATTTTGTCTTAACCCTCCATGTTTTTGCTGAATTTGTTTTCTTTGGCTTTAGGCCTCTAACCAGTACTAAAGTGCTTGTGCTTTCTTCCAAAAACATGCTTAAATTAGCTTCTAACCAATCGGCATATTTATTTTACCTATAAGTTCACTGTAGACTGGTATACCATACAACCAAGGCATATAAATTAAATACTACTACTGGGTCTGCAGCACTTCCAGTGGCACCTACTTAAATAGCACTTCAAAAAATGTCCCAGGCCTGCTTTTGCAGACTGAATGCCGTTTTAAACTGCTGTGTCAACTTGGCATTTAAACCCCTTTGCCAAGCCTTGAACTCTAATTTTATTAAATTTAAGTAACCCTTAAGGTAGGCCCTAGGTAGCCCATGGGGCAGAGTGTTGTGCAATTAAAAAGCATGTAATTTCATGTTTTTCATGCCTGGGAGAGTGAAAAATGCCTAAGTTCATTTTTCACTACTTTGAGGACTACCCTTCCTATAGGATAACATTGGGGACTCCTTCTTACAATTAATAAACTGTAATTCCTAATTGGGAGGGGTAGATATCTCAGGTTTGGTACCTATGTAATTATAATGATAAACCTTCTTTAATGGTAAAGTTGGACTTTTCATCTCAATATTGGAAATGCCACATTTAGAAAGTTGCCATTTTCCTGCCCTCAGGCTTTTTGTGCCTGTAGCCTGGCTGGCTCACATGACTGGGTGCAACTGACAGACGTTGTGAATTCCTTCCAGACAGTCACACAATAGAAGGATTAGGTCTGCCTGAATGGGCCACTGCTGGCAGGATGGGGTTCAGATTGAACATAGCTATACTTACACCTGAATAGCTTTTGTTCTGCCTCTGTCATAGGACTCTCATTATTGGAATGAGACTGCTGGATTTGGGGTAGCAACATGACTGCTTGTGGGTGACTGAGTCAACCCCACACTGTCTTGGCCGCTATCTGCCCAACTTTTTCAGCTAGCTAGCAGCACCTCACCCAAACATACAAAGTAAAGGTGATTTGTGGCAGCCTGATGCATGACACTCAGTGACCTCTCAGGGAAGTTGTGGTTGACAAATCTCACCCCTTTCTCTCATTAGCAAAGGTCTCATACATGGATATATGCCAAAGAAAATATGTTTTTCAATACATTTAGTGAAAAGACTGAAATCTATGATAAAATATATGAGCTGCAAATATTAGGGCAATGAGACGTAGCAAGATCAGGATTGTTATGACCAGTGAAAAGAAAAGGAACAATCCAAGCATACTGGAATAACATGCACATATGAATCCTACCTAACCCCTAACCCATAGTAGTGAGAGCCCAATCTGTTCGTACTTAGTCCATGAGAGGAGCACTCACCCTATTAACTGAGAACAGGGGTCTTCCCGCCGTCTCCTTGGCTGGTTGTAGAGAGAGGGCTGAAGTCAGCAGTGAAATGGCAGACAACATAGATCAGTATGCTGGTCAGAATGACCCCTCTCCCTTTTCTTGGCCTGTACAATGTTTTCATAAGAAACACGTATCTGTTCTGCGAAATATGCCTGATGTGGGCATGTGCCTAAGTGTTGGACTGTTTACGTACTCTTGTGGTGACAATAGATGGATTATCACATACTGTTCCTGTCAGCCTTGGGCAGAGGAACATGGTGAAAATATCAATGCTGTCACAGAATCACAAATTGATTAGAAAAATAAAACATCCATGCTGAAAAGCAAGCTGAAGTAAAATGAATAAATGAAATTAGGGCACAGGAAAGGGAAGGCAGGATGCCTGTGGTCTCCATAGGGAAACCTCTACAAGCTTCCCCCACTTTCAAAGGAAGGCCCAGATATACATATTGGACCCAGTCATCAACACTTCAGCACACTTCTGTACCTGTGAATGCTATACAAGGAAGAAAGGTTGCTGAGCTGCTGAAAGGACACCGCTTTGCTGGACTGCTGTCTGAAGGACTGCTGTACTGCTGTGCTGACCTGCTGCCCTCTTGCCTGGGTGAAAAGGACTGGACCTGCACCGGTTGAACCCAGAACCCCAAAGTGACTTCACAGACTAGTTGGCTGACCTCCAAACTAGAACCTCAGGGACAGAAGGCTCCAACATCCTTGACACCATCTCCTACACCTTGCCATCTGTGAATTCTACCCTGCTAAGTGATGCCACCCCAGTGCTGGTGCCTTGGAAGAGGCCTAAAGGTGATTTGTCAGTCATCTGTTGAACCAGCAGAACTAATGCATATTCTCTGCCACACAGCATAACCCAAAGAAGAACAGACAAATTGCCCCTGCTACGAGGATTCTCTTAGCGCAAGGAATCCACATCAACCTTGCAGCTTGCATCAGAACCACCTCTGTGCAACGCCTTCCTAATGAAAGTCTTCAGATAGTAAATCTCTTGTCAATGGCAACTTCAATGATGATGCAGGTTCTGGCATCGCAACCTCGCTGCTCTTCGGAACCAACACATCACCTCGACTGTGCAATACATCCTCGTCGCAGAACTTGGCATCATAAGCCCTCATTGACGGGATCCTCGACAATGATGCAGGACCTTGCTTTACAGCTCCAAAGTGTTGCTCCGGTTGCGAGACTCAACGAGATCCTCAACAATGATGCAGGACCTTGCTTTACAGCTCCAAAGTGCTGCCTCGGATGCGAGACTCATCCTTGACGCAGGTCTTCGCAATGCTCTGCCACCAGGATTTTAGCTACTCTTGTTCTGTAGGCTGTACAGGGTCCCTGTAGCATGCCCTCACCCCATCATAGTCAGCCTGAACTTGTGACTCTGTTCCCATCGGGTATGACCAGATATCCACAAGTGGCACTTTGTGCATTTTGGAGCTATTTTCTTTTACATTTTCAAATTTGTATATCAGTAGTTCTATTGATTGAATTTGTGCCATTGTGGTAATTTATTTATTAAAATTAAATCTATTCTTCTAATCTGGTGTGGAATCCTTATGTTTTGTGTTTTCACTTGGATACTATTTGATTTGCTGCATAAATACTTTACACATTGCCTCTAAGTTATACCTGACTGCTCTGTGTCACACTACAAGAGGACTGAACTCTCTGTCAGGTTAATTTGTGGTTTTCTTGTGCTTCACCCTGACAAGGATTGTGGTTGATGCTTGAGTAGGGTTTCACCCCGCTAAACCAATAACCCAATTTCTTACATTTCTCCAATTCACTTTCTAGGAATACTTTCCTTTGAGAGCCCACAGTTTATTCTGGAACATGATGCTGCACCTGACCAGTCATGGTGTGTAGGCCATTGTGTGGCTTCTCTGATGAGACTGGGGCAGAGGTGATCTTCTTCTCCCAAACCAACTCTGTTTTATCGAATGGTAAGTTTACTACTCTCTTGCGTATCTTTCAAATTTGATCACCTACAAATGTAGTGCTTACGTTTCTCTTAAAGTTTCCTACAGTTAGGTATGCTTATTTCGCTCAGTGATATATACAAATGTGAGCAGACAGAGGATAGGCAGTAACATGTCTAAAAATGCTGGAGGTTTAGCCAGGAAAGAAGAGAAATGTGAATTGGTAGAGAACTGGCTTAGTACTTCTTTCGTGTGGCGTGATGTAGAGAGCTGTGTCACACCTCGACTCTGAGCACTATAAGTGTCATCAACTGCCAGTGTCAGCAGCCAAGAGCAATCATTCTCTGGGAAGCCTCTAAAGTCTTATGTTCCAGTAGCTGCCAAGCTCACATCACATTCCCCTGTAACCAGTGACACTCTATAAGCATACACATCAAGTCAGAAGAGATAGCAGGACTCACCTATCCTCACCTGCAGCTCCAACACCAAAGGCCTGCTTCAGCCTGGTGAGGAACACATAAGGAACAATCTGCATCACCAGCGTCTGGATATCCACATGCAGTGAATAATGGCTGCTTTCTTTGGAGAGTTCCACAACCTAAGGAAGTATTCAGTTTGAAATGTTGTGGGTTTTTTGGAAGTATTTGTGTTCTCCTGCCCCTGATGAAAAAAACATAGTAGAAGAAACACTTCTATGAACAGTAGTTATTCAATTGCCCATTATTTCTGCTTTATTGGAAAGGGGACACCACTTTCCAAATGATAAAGTGTCACTCAGACATAGGAACCCCCTTCATCATGACATAGCCAATAATATGGCAGTATCACCATGACTTTTGGGATTGAATGAAGAACAAAAAGCAAGCTGTGAAGCCACAGGGTCTTTTACCATATGCAGTCCCCAGATTCATGGCTCTTTTCTCGTCACATTTTCCATTGCCTTTTAGCACCTGGAAATATATTAACAGATTTACTAAGTGCTTGCTTTGCTCATGCATCACACAAGGCAACATAAGTAAACACAAACCCACTGGGATTTACTAACCCATGCAAAGCTTCCCTGTGTTGCTCTGCATGGTTTAGTAAATCCAAGGTGATGCCAGACAGTGCATTTCATTGACTTGCATTACCTTGCAGTGGGGGGGCGTACTATGAAGGCATTCCGAAGCCTACGCCCTCAATTTTGGTGCATTCCCAGATTTACAAAGAGTTTTAAACCTGGGAACCTGGGAATGAGTCAAAATGGTACGCCTCCCAGACCTAGGTGTAATGAGAAGAAATGTCTTCATTTCTCTTTGTTACTTACATTTTCTATGTGTGTATTGCACATAACATGTAGAAAAAGGTGTCCTTTCCTGCACAAAAACAATCCTGCTCATAACACAGACACCTTTACACCATGGTGCAAGTGTTCCTGCATTGATGCTAGGCTGCACACAGTGCACAAGCACACGGAGGCAGTAGAAATGTGCCAAAACTTTGTAAATATGCCTTGCTGCAATGAATTGCATTAAATTTTAGAAAAGAAAATCTGCCCCTAAATGTGGAAAGCATTTAGTTTTACTGGGTGCAATACTACGTGCAATTAAACTATCCATATTATGCCACATTATGTTATATCTACCTGCCAAAATGCTATCTGTTGTTGTTACTGAAATATATACACACATATATATGGTAGTGTTGTCCATGTGATCAAGGCCGCAGAGTCGGCTGAAACGCATCAGATTTGCAGTAAATTCCTATGTTATCTGGAAACCTGGGTGAGCGTATATATATATATATATATCATATATATATATATATATATATATATATACACATATATATGTGTCGTGAGTGATGTAATATTTGGAGGACATGGTGAGGACGCCCTGGTGAGTTACCTTTGGGCTCAAGGTTTAGTTATCTGAAGTAACTCTAACTAAAATAGTTACATTTCTATGCTTTTGTAGGTGTAAAATCTCAACCTAACTATAATGCCTATAATGCCTTGTAACCTTTGCTTTTTTCAGTGAATTTCTAGGATTTATTTAATATTGAGTAAAATGCCCATCGCAATAGACTGTCAGAGGGGGGAGTAGGGTGCAGGGCCCAGCCTGACATTGTTCTGACCCCATGCAAGCTTGCTGCTCCTGCCCCCCCTTGCCATCCATTCTCTAAGTCCACGTCCCTGCTCCCTCATTACCGCCCTGTGTGTATGATGTTCTGCCACTGCCCATCCCGCCTGCCCTCAAAAGTTAGGTTGCTGCCCCATCCACCTCCTCCTTACCCTCTGTTGTCCTACTCAATGCACCGGCCCCCTCTCTCCTGCCCTGCATGGTCCGATGTCCTGCAACTGCCTTCCAATTAGCTTGATGTTGCTGCCATTCCGCCCGCCCTACGTTGCCCAATTCTATGCCCCTTCATTGACTTCCTGCTTAGCCTCTGTTCTTAGCTTTGTGCCCCTACCCTCATTATTCCCACCCTCCGATGTCTATGTGCTTGCCCCTGCTCCCTCCTCTTTGCTCACCATGTTACATGGACCTACCACTACCCCTCCTATTTGCTCTGAGTATTCTGTTGAGCTGCCAATGCCTCTCCCACCGACCAGCCAGTCAGATGAATGCTGCCTGTCCCTGCCACCGCCAGCCTGCCTGTCCCCATTCTATGCCCCTATCCCCTCCCTCCTCTCCTCCATGGTCCATTTTGCTGCCACTCCATCCTGCCCTCTATGCTCTGTTGTGCTGACACTGCTGCTCTTGCCTGCCTGGGTGGATTGTTGTGAAGCCCATTCCCCTACCTTCTCTTGTTTGTGTCAAGCCCCTACCTCTCCTTTCTGTCTTCCATTGTCCTTTATACATGCCACTACCCCCTTCCTCTTGCCCCCCATGGTGTTATGCATGGGGTTGCCAATAATGGCTGTCTGTGCTGTCAGAGACCCTTTCATCTGACCTGTGTGGTCAGCTTGCTGACCCTGACACACCTCTTACCTTCCCTCTGTCGTCTGTGTGTATGCCATTATAGACTCACTGTTACACTCCATGGTGTGTTGTGCTCCCTGTGACTATCCCGCCTACCCTTCGTTGGCAGCTTGCTGCTCCAGCCCTGCCTGTTCCCCCCTGACCTCTGTTTCTCATAGGCAGGCCACTATCCTCTCCCTCCTACCTTGTTTGGTCCCTTGTCATATCCCTGCCCTTCATGGTCCGTTATGCTGCAACTGACTCTTCTGTCCATTATGGTCAGCTTGCCTCTTTCCCCTCTGCTCTGTTGTCCATGGGCAGGGCCCTGCCCCCTCCCTATTGCTTTCCATGTTCCGTTGTGCTGCACTGCCATCCTGCTTGTCCTATGTAGTGTACTGTGCTGCTGCAACCCCTGATGCCTGCCCTGTAAGGTCAGTTTGGTGCCCGTGTCCATCTCCCTCCTGTCCTCTGCTAGATAAGTACATGTCCCTACCTCATTCCTCCTGCCCTCAGTGATCCAAAGAACCATATTTGCGAACATTTTGAACTTAGTAAGAGGGAGATTTTGAAAAAAAACTCGGAAATTGATTTTCCCCATTGACATACATTGAAAAAGAGTTGATTTTAGGGAGGAGGCAGATTAAATAAAGCCCTTTTGGGCTTAAAAACATCAGGAGTCTCCTGCCTGAACCAGGTCTGTTGGCATGTATGGTTGTACTGCCACTGCCTCTTCGTTCTGTCCTCAATGGTCTGTTCTGTTGCCACACCCTCTCTTGCCTGTCCTGCATGGTTGGTTTGTTTCCCCTACCCCGTTTCCACAGCCCTCCATGGTGCGTTGTGCTGCCACTACCCCTCCAGCTGGCCCAGCATGGTCAACTTGTTGCCTTTGCACCCTCCTCCCTGCCCTCAATGACATGAATCTGTGCCCATGACATCAGCCTCCCAACAGCATTCTAATGAACAACTAGATTGTTAACATTCTATTTTTATTGCAAAAGTGTGGCGTGCCTTACGCCATCTTGATGTACTCAAAACTGTAATGCTAAAGCATTTTCCTTTAGAAATTATAAAAATTAGAAGGTCACATTCCCATAGAAATTATGGTTAATGCACTAAGAAAACTAAAATAAGGACATATTTTCTGATTTCTCAAATAGAGACAAAACACTTTTAAATTATTTGCTATCTTGATGTGTTTTTATCCAGTTGATCACTTGATTATATGTCGCACTTGGAGGGAAGAATGAGGCGTTACGGCTAAAGATGCAGACTTTTCGACTGGGGAAACAGGTTCGACTTTTGGTGTCACCTTGACATCCCATGATTCTTGGCAAATCACTTAGGTAGTCATTATGACATTTGGGGTGACTGTTAAAGTGGCGGTTATACCGCCAACAGGCTGGTGGTAATTACCAAAACTATGACCATGGCGGTGATCCTACCCAAAGACAGCCAATGTATAACACCAACCGCCAGGGCGTTAACACCATTGACCAGGTGACTGATGCTCATGTAAAGCATTCAAATACCTTCGGGTCAAGTCTCTGCTATATAAAACTGCAAAACACAAAAAATAAGTGTATTGCACACTTCTGTCATTGGGCTATACTTGAGCTACATTTGAGTGATATTTGTGCTACATTTGGGCTCTTTTTTCTCTGGTGGCCTCCTTGACATATCTGTTATGAAGCTCCCTAATCCCCTCATTTACTGCAGTATCCTCCATAGAAAATGCTTTCAGTTTTCCACTTCGATTCCATCAAGATGGCGGTCAGATGTGCCACACTTTTGGCATAAATTCAGAATGTTAGCACTCTACTTGCTCATTAGAACACTGTAGTAAACTGCTGATCACCAGGGAGTTACCTGGCAGTCTGTTGCTGCTGTTGAAAGTGCATGTTTCAATTGACATGTCAGAATGTTTTCATGAAATACAAGAGCAAGATATTTGAGAACTCACTTAAAGAATGTCCTCATTTTTCTTTATACAGCACTAACCATAATTTCCATGACAAAATGAAACCCTTCATTTTGCTCCTCTCTACATTAAATGTTTAACTTTTACCAGTTTGAGTCAATCAAGATGGTTTTAGATGTGCAACACTTTTGTCATAAATAAGACTGTTAGCACTTTAGATGTTCTTTAGAACACTCTGTGAGGCTGCAGTGGAACACAAGGTAATGAATTGATAGGCTGCTTCTGTTGAAGTATAACAAGAATATATTTGAGAGAACCCACTTGAAATGTGTCCTAATTTTTCTTTCTAAGGCACTTACCATAAATTCTATAAAAAAATGAACCTCCTCATTTTGTTCCTTTTTGTATTAAATGTTTAAGTTTTACCAGTTCGATTCAATCAAGATAGCTTCAGGTGTGCCACACTTTTGTCATACGTAAGACTGTTAGCGCTCTAGTTGTTCTTTGGAACATGCTGTAAGGCTGCAGTAGATCAAAAGGGAATCAACTGACAGGCTTCAGAACTCACTTAAAACGTGAACTAATTTTTCTTTCTACAGCACTAATGATACATTTTATGACAAAATAAACCTCTTCATTTTGTTCCATTCTTTTAGGAATGGGGTCTGTAGCTAGCAGCGGTTTGCATCGTGTCCAAGTAGGGACCCCAACTCTCAGGGTAAGAGAGTGACACTGCTAAGATAACCCCTGTTCATCCCTTTGGTAACTTGGCACGAGCAGTCAGGCTTATCGCAGAGGCAATGTCTAAAGTATTTGTACACACACACACACACACACCCACACCCACACACACACACACAGTAACACAGAGAAAACACCACAAAAATACTCATCAGTTTAGAAAAACAACCAATACTCATCTGAGTAAAACAAGACCACACAGACAAAAATCCAACTTACACAAGTAAAGATACAAATTTGCAACAGTTACATTTTAGTATAGCACTTAGAAACACAATAGCTCCAACTGGGGTTATCACGGCGTCTTGATAGTGTAGTTCCCAACAGTCCAACACCACTAGCGAGGAAGTGCAGGCTGGTCACAGAGCTGCACAGACGACAGGTACAGTACCTTTAAAAATGATGAGGAAACAAAGCTGTTGAATGGAGTTGGGGAGGTAAGTGGGTCGCTGGAGCTAGTGCTGCACAGGTTCCTTACTGCTCCTGTGGAGATGAGGTGCTGGTTCCTTGATGCTAGGCAGGGGAGGCGAGGCATCAGTTCCTTACGGTTGCAGGGGAGGTGATGCAGCATCAGGGGTGAGGCATTGGTTCCTTACATCAAGGAAGGGGCAATGAATCCAGCAGGTCAAGATGCAACGCATTGACTTTGCGGTGTCACAATCTCATCATGGGGCCATAGGTGCTATGACGTAGTCAGAGTTGGGTGTCACAGACTGCAGTGACACAGCACTCAGGGCTCACGCTGTGGCGGGACTTCTGAGCCCCTGCGGCAGCATCGGGCCTGTGATGCCGGTGGCATTCAGCATGGACCATGGATCCAGTACAGGCAGCGGCACTGAGTTGGAGAGTAACGCTGGTTCCAAACTGACTCTGGAGTCGATGTGGTTAGTTTCTTCATAATTGCACCAAATCTCAATTCCAAGGGCCCAGGAACTCGATTTGGTACCACTTAGAAAGTCAGGACTCTCAGCAACAGAGCCGCTATGCTGGTAGGTGAAGTCTTTGATGGCCCTGAGACTTCTTCAAAGAAGGCAGGCTCAGTATAAGCCCTTGAAGAAACTTGTAAAGAAGGATGTAGAAACCGAAGTCCAGTCCTGTCACTCCCAGAATAGAAGCAGCAAGCAGCAGGCCAGCACACCAAAGCAAAAGGCAGAGTAGCATTCCCTCATACAGCATTCTGCTCTTCTTCCTGGCAGAATATCCTCAGTCCAGAAGTGTTCTAACTGTGGTGTCAGAGGTCCAGTTCGTTATACCCATTTCTGTCTTTGAAGTAGGCAAACTTCAAAGAGAAGTCTTTGTAGGGCAGAAGACTTTGCCTTCCCTGCCCTAGCCCCAGACACACTTCAGGGGGTTGGAGACTGCTTTGTGTGAGGACAGGCACAGCCCTATTCCGGTGCAAGTATCAGCTCCTCCCACCACTCTAGCTCAGGAAGACCTATCAGGCTGGTGATGGGCTATCAGGATATGCAGGGCACACCTCAGCTCCCTTCATGTGACTTTCTAGAGTAAATAACAAAGAGCCCAGCAGTCATCCAGACCCAGATGTGTATTTCACAGACAGGCAAAGGCACAGAAGGGTTAAGCAAGAAAACGCACACTTTCTAAAAATGGCATTTTCAAACTTACAATTCAAAAACCAACTTAATCAAAAGTTGTATTTTAAATTGTGAGTTCAGTGACCCCGAACTCCATATCTCTATGTGCTTCCCATTGGAAATTATATTGAAAAGATATTTCAAGGCAATCCCTGTGTTATCCCATGGGAGAGATTGTCCTTGCAATAGTGAAAAACGAATTTAACATCATTCCAGAATGACATGTCCTACCTTTTAAATACACTGCGCCCTGCCCATGGGGCTACCTTGGGCCTACTTTAGAGGTGCCTTATATGGAGTAAAAGGGAACATTTGGGCCTGGCAAGTGGGTACACTTGCCAGGTCCAAATGGCAGTTTAAAATTGCACACAGAGACACTGCAGTGGCCGGTCTGAGACATGTTTCAGGGCTACTCATGTGGGTGGCACAATCAGTGCTGGAGGCCCACTAGTAGCGTTTGATTTACAGGCCCTGGGTACACATAGTGCACTTTACTAGAGACTTACTAGTAAATCAAATATGCCAATGATGGTTAAACCAGTCAACAACACATATTAGAAAGAGAGCATATGCATTTAGCACTGCTTAGCAGTGGTAATGTGCCCAGAGTCCTAAAGCCAACAAAACAGGTCAGAAAACAATAGAAGGAAGAAGGCAAACAGTTTAGGGATAAACCTGCAAAAAGGACCATGTCCAACGCTTTCTCAATTAAATGTTTAAGTTATACCAGTTTGATTCAATTAAGATAGCTTCAGGTGTGCCACACTTTTGTCATAAGCAAGACTGTTAGCACTCTAGTTATTAGAACACTCTGCTGGAAGGCTTCAGAAGAACACAAGGGAATCAACTGACAGGCTGCTCCTGTTGAAAATACGTTTTACTAAGAATGTCAGACTTCATTCTTATATGGCTTAGAAAGATAGTTTGAATTTACAGAAAATATGCTCTTAATTTAGCTTCTGGAGCACCTTCCATAAACTCTATGATAATGTCATGAGAAAACTGTTTTCACTGAAACCTAATCCATGAAACCCCAGCAGAAGGCTTTTTCACAGAGCAAAATAACCTTAGCTACAAATGAATAAATTGTAACAAAAGTCTGTTATCACCCTTTATACGTTCTCCTTTTTGTGACCCTAAAACCTTGCCATTCACTACAATGCATTTCTCGTTGACCACGCCCGGTCAACCTATTAAACCGACCAGACCACAACATAAAACAAGTGTCTCATACACTTTTCAACTTACTCCGGAGTCTCTTGACCTCGCAGGGCCCGTCTCAACAACAACAACCACGTGGACCTTTTTCTGCACAAAGCGCCACATGCACATGAAGTTCGACGACTTCCCTACTCTCACACTCGGAGTCGCACCTCCGCTATTCTCTAAAATCCTCGGAGTCGCACCTCCGCTATTCTCTAAAATCCTCGCAACCTTTTCAAACAATCTGCGGCAATAAGCTGTGCAAGCGCAAAACCCTAACTTCACTCATACCGTCACTAGTACCGCCAACGCCGATTTCACACCTCCATTCTCTCCATTCGCAAGCTCCGAGATCCCGGGAAAGTCGCGGGGGACCTAGCCCATCATCATTTTCTCAATCTGTTTTACCCAAGAAAAATCTAATTCAACACCATATACCTCTCGAGCGGGGTCCCAAAAGTGTAAACCGTCCTCTGCTACCATCTACTGATAGAGCGTTCCGGCCTAATAATTTACCTGGGTTTTGGACGCTCTTGGGCCGATGAATCTTTTGACCAAGTGGGACTCTCTTCACCCGAGATCAGTCAATTTAATCTAATCAATAATCAATAACGAACATAAGCAATACCCTGATCAACATAACACTTAACAATCAATCCAGAAAACATTTCGGCGAACCATGACCTTTCGGTCATGAATAACCACACCAGTTTATTCAAGGTTAATGCATTTATTTCCCTATATTAACAAAGCTAGCACAATATAAATGTGTCTCAACACCAAATGATATATGTAAATGAACATTAATAGCTGTCCATAACGGCGAAACAGATGCAATCTATGCAGCATTTGAATAATAATGCCTTCGATAATAGCAACACAAACCACTAAAACTATAATCTGTAACGAGCTAATTGCATACATTGGTCAGCATAACAAGGTCTCAAATTGCATCGTGCAACAAAAGGAATCCTCATCTAACCTCAAATTAGCATCGGCATTTGGGACTTCATGCAAAAACAATTTAGCAACATTAATTTGGAAAACTCCTAGCTAGGGCTCTTATCAAAAATCAGCAGTTGGTTACCTAAAAAGAAAACACAATGCAATTGTACATTTTCCTTTCATATTTACCAAGTTCGATCAGCATTCAAGGAAGTCTTCGTCTCACAGGTACCAGTTTCGATCAGCATGGGACGGGGCAAAGGGGCAGGGTGGACGGGGCAATTGCCTCACGGCGGCAAGATGAACTACTACTTCATGCAAAAGGGACAGATCAAAGTTAAAGGTCTCTAGGGCGAGAATTTCTTAAAGTCTCTTTCTCTCGATTAGAGAAAGCATCAGAGTCTCTTTCAAAATGGCGTCGCAGCAAGGTGGGCCATAATAGCTGCAAAGTCCTGCAAATGGCGGGCAATGGCTGGTAATGGCTGCTTTCTTCTCGTGCACCAGGTTTAAATAGACAACAGTTCAAATCCATTAGGGTCTTCCATTGGAGGGTTCATAGGTTGGCTTCAAATTGTCCAATCAAAAACAACAGTTCTCAAGCTTCTACCTAGGCATACATTATCCTTGGAGACGGTTACGTAAGTTGCAACATTTTATACCAATTAACTCACTTTCAGAGCTTCCATTGTCCGCACCTGCAGATTGACCTTGGAGCAAAGAAGAAGATGCCAGGCTGGCACGAAACCTTAAGATAAGCATGTGAACGATCTCAGTGGAAAAGTACAGCTTCAAGCAGAAATACACGTTTATTAGCACATTGGAAAAATACGAGCATCTAAATCGTGAGACAAGGCAACTAGGCCGAAGCCTGCACTAAAGTTATGCTAAGCTAAAACGTTTCAAACAAGCAAATCGTAGCACACGTTTACGATTATGTCAGATTCGTACAATTCTAATACATCACGTTATATAAAGCACGCTTATAAATGTTGGCAAACTACTCTGAGGGCACACTTGTCCCCGTACAATCTTTATTCGTTCGATTAAAGTCACACTTGATTATTGCGGCACTACGTTTAAGCGCTAATAAATGTAAAACCTTCATTTCTGCGTCATCACTAGGACCCAGTGGCCCACAACGGACTGAATGAAGGGACTACTCAGTCAATCTGGGAGGTTTTGTGGTGTGGTCATTAACAGTTATGAGATAATGAGAAGTCAGTTGAATGTTATACGCTGATGAAACTCTGTGTGTAGTGTGTTTTTTGCATGCTCCAGGACTGGGCAGGACATGACAACTGGCGATGAGTAGGGAATACGTACCCCGAAGAAATAGAACTGCGCTCCCTGAGGTTTTACAAGGAAATAGCTGAAAGCGAAGAAGCCTTTAGTTTGCATATGTGGAGTGCAAGCTCCACTTCAGCCTGTACTAGGCCTAGTGGAGAAGTTGAGGGCCTAACAAGGGAGAACCATTGGAAAAGCCCTCTAAGACATTCCGGCCTGGCTGAAAAAACACGGTGTTGTGCCACAACACTGAGCCATCATTCATACAAAGGGAAGGCTAAAGGCAGTGGCAACCAGGTATGACATAGAGACAGCAACAACCAAATATAATGCTAGAAGGCAGAGACAACCAGGTACAAGAAATAGGAATATACTAACTAGTGTAGCAAACATTCACAAATGCACCATCGGACACAACAGACGAGACCTGCTGTAGAAGCCAATCTGTACAAAGTAGCATGTTGTGTCCACTACATTCTAAATCTTTGCCTCGGGCGAGGTGATTCAAACACATAGCCCTCCATTATCAAAATCACAAATTGGGCCAGGAATAGTGAAAGCTGTCAAAATATTACAAAGAAATGACTCAAACCGAAAAGAAAGATGAAAGCAAAGACCATAGCAAGCAAGAAACAGAAAATGTAATCACCATCAAAAATTAAGAAAGCACCACACGACCTTAGGTGATTCCTGCGATCTAGGCTCAGGCACGAAGCCAGTACTTCCAGAAGGCACGGATTCGGGTGCACACAAAGTTCTACCTGAAAAAGCAGATACTCTCAACCTCAGGAGAAAGGGGTGTGAGGTACACAGCAGCCGTTTTTTAAAAATATCCGTCACCATTCAACACAGCTAAAAAGCAGAAAATTGGCACCAGAAGGATAACATGGATGAAGACTTTAGATAATTTAAAAGATGCTCTGGAAAAAGTAAATCAAGAGAAAATCATTAAATACTTAAAGAATTTCATTGTTGATAGAATGAAATAATTGATAAAGAAAATTTCACAAACTGAGACAATGTCATACCATCAAATCAAAGAAGCTTTAGGAGCCAAGATCAATCTTATTCCAAACATCAACTATGCAAGGTACATTTTCAAACAAGCAAGAGAACAAGTTGGTGAGATGATGGATGAATTTGTTGAGAGACTTGATGTACTCAACAAACATTGCAAATGTAGTGAATGTTAACAATGAACAAGCCATGCAGCGAGGAGTCATTAATGGTTGTTTGTTGGGCTCATTCAGAAGACACAACTTGTGAGAAACACTCAGTCTAGCAAAAGTACTGATGGCTGCTAAAGCCAAGGAATAGGCAGATCAGCAAGCCACCGACATGGAAGTGGGAACAGCAAAAGGTGAATCGGCATTGGTCATGATGAGTAGACACAAGCACGGAGCAGACACCCAGAAGTCGACATTTTCAAAGAAAGAACATCTGTGATTTTGATGTGGATTTTCATTATACATGAAAATAAATGTCCACCCATCAGACAAACGTGCTAAGGGTGCGGAAAGGAGAATCACTTCATAATGGTTCACAAATCAAAAGATAAACTAACTGTGTCACAGTGAAATGGGAAAATGGATGCCAGAAGGTTTCAGAAGCATTCTGGACACACCCACAAAGACAGGAAGCAACCTGTACTGTGACTTTAAGCATCAAATACAAAGGTGTACACACGGGCTGCTTCCAAACTGTTGCAAAATCAGGGATCTTTCACAGAGACCTTGCAGCATCAGAAGATGTCTGTGCAGGCCCCAACTCACGTTCTTCAGGGTTCTCCATCTAGTGCGCGCCTGCTTAGTTTTGCAACTGCTGCTGACATTGGATTGATATCTATCAATTACAACCTAAAAATGCAATCTGAAATTGTGAGTCGGTTCCCATCACTGTTTCATGGCCTAGGAATGCTAAAAGAAATTAAGGTGCAACTTCACATTAATGAAGACATCCGGCCTGTTGCACAGTGACATTGCAGAATAGCATTTAATCTACAGGAAGCAGTCGAGAAGGAACTAGAAGCCTTGCTGAAACACATTATTGATCGCTCTACTGGTCACACACCATGGGTGTTGCCCATAGTGGTAGTGCTGAAAATGGACAGTGGAGGTGCAGTGCACATCTGCATGGATATGCACCAAACCAACAAAGCAATGAAGAGATAAAGGCATCCTTATTTGCACATTGTGGATATGATCATATAGCTGAATGGAGCCAAAGTTTTCTCCCGTCTTGACCTAAATAAGGTATACCATCAATTTGAACTGGAAAAAAAACGACAGGAGCTATTACAATTTTTTCAACTCATGTTGGTTTGTTCAGATTCAAAAGACCAAGCTTTGGAGTGTCATCTGCTGCAGAAATATTCCAAGATGTTATACATAGAATTTTCCAGCCTGTTACACATGCCTTCAATTACAATGATGGTATACCAGTGTTTGTAACAACACCAAAGGAGCATGATAATGCTTTCAAACATGTGTGTTAGTTACTTACAGATGCAGGTCTCACATTATATGCCAAAATGTGTGAATTTCACAAAACAAAACTTAAGTCCTTTGGGCATGCATTTCTGATGGAGGAATGACTGCTGATAAAGTGTGAGCACTATCATCCACCAGTCCTCCACACTATGTCACCATGGTACAGTCCTCCTTTGCAATGACCAGCTATTGTTCAAGGTACATTCATGAGTTTGTCACAGTGAGTGCTCCATTGCCAGACCTGAAAAAAATGAAATGTCCAGTTCTGATGGTATGCTGAATGTGACCACAGCTTCAAAAGTATAAAACATGTGACTGAAAATGTGACGGATATCGCTTACTTTGATCCTAATCTGCACACTGAGATCACTGTTGATGTGAGCCCGGTGGGGCTGGAAGCAATCCTTGCTCAGCATAATTGACTTCAAAATGCTTGAAGACACATTGTGGTGGATGCCATTCAAAGCCTGTCTGACACAGTACATGCCTATTCCCAACAGGAAAAAGAAAGTCTAGCTGTAGATTCGGATTGTGAACATTTGAATGTGTTTCTGTATGGAAAGCATTTCACGATCATCACAGACCACCAGGCGCTGTTCGCCATTTCCAGAAATCCAAAGCCCAAGATGCCCTTGATTTGAAAGGTGGGGATTGCACATACAAGAATACGACTATACAAGTGTTCACAAGCCAGGTAAGAAACAAAACTCTGCAGAATACTTCTTAATAGTACATGTAGGAAAGTAGCCTCTTTTTAGCATGATTACTCCCACTTTTTGCCTGTTTTTCAGTGTTTGACTTTGTTCACTGGGATCCTGCTAACCAGGACTCCAGTGATTATGCTCTCTTCCTTCTAACTTTGTAACTTGTACTATTTGCACCCCACATTTGGCATACTGGTGCCCCCATGAAAGTCCCTAGTATATGGTACCCAAGTACCTAGGGTATTGGGCTACCAGGGGATCCCCATGGCCTGCAACATGTATTATGCCACCCATGGGGAGCCCATGCAAAGTATATCTGCAGGCCTGCCATTGCAGCCTGCGTGAAAGGATGCATGTACCCTTTTTCACAACAAGGCACTGCACCAGATCACTGTAGGTCACCTCTATGGCAGCTCTCCTAGCCCAGAGGGCTGGGTGCAAGTGCCTCCCCAAGCCACCAGTATGCTTTCAAGGGCACATTTGGTTCCCTCCGTGCATAAACCAGTCTACACCAGTTCAGGTGCCTCCAGGCCCTGCTCTGGCACAAAACTGGACAATGGAAAGGGGAGTGACCACTCCCCTGTCCATCACCACCCTAGGGGTGGTGCCCAGAGCTCCTCCAGAGGGTCCCTTGGTTCTGCCATCTTGAATTCAAGGTTGGCCGGGACCTCTGGGAGCATTTGAGTGGCCAGGTCAGGCAGGTGACATCAGATCCCCCTCCTGATAAGTGGTCACCTTTAAGGGCTTTTTAGGGTCTCTCTCTTGGGTGGGTCCTCAGATTCGACTTGCAAGATTCCAGTCGGACTCCTCTGCAACCTCTACTTTGATTACTAGCCACTGGAACCGCAACTGGTCCCTCCAGCAACCAACAATCCACAGCCAAGATGAAGACTCTGCTCGCAACATTATTTCCACGGCTCCTTCCAGCTTCTGCAACATTTCCCCAGCTGTGCATCCTTTGAGGGTGGCAAGTCTTCAATCTGCATGAGAAGTAAGAAGGAATCTCCTTGGAGTGAAGGAGTCACTCCCCTGCATCCGCAGGCACCAACTGCAACGATGACCAACTGAGTGGATCTCCTCTCATACTGAGCTGAGTGGATCCTGCATCACAGGTGGTGGTCCAGTGTATTCCTCTGCCAGCTATCCACTTTTGGTGGAGGTAAGCCCTTCCCTTCCCACGCAGGAAGGTACCCCCATGCACAGTGTCTCTTGCAGCTACCCAGGCTTGTTTGCATCTCTTCCAAAGGATCTTCAGGCTCTGTATAACCCTAGCCCACAGCACTCCTTCCTGTGACGCACACCCCTCTGCGTACTTCTCCTGCAGCGTGGGACCCTTCTCCAGATGTGCTGTGCGGGCTCCTCTGCAACTCCTGGTTCCTTATCCAGTGGGTCTCTTGTGAGGGCTGCCTCTTCTTCTGTTGACTCTATGCCTTGCTAATGGTCCCCCTGGACTCCGCCAGTGGGTTGAGTCCTCCTGGACCTTGCTGGTCCCCAGCAGCTTCACCTTCGCTTCACCACAACTTTTGCCTTTGCCAAGGCTTGCTGGTGGCTTTTGCACGCCACTGACTGACTTAAATCATTAATCCGGCATGGGACATTGACTGCATCCTCCAGGAACACCTCACCTGCTCCAGGGCTGCATTTCTGATCGTCTTCATCCTGCCATCAACCAACTCCTGCAACCACAGCTGGGTGTGTAGCAGCTCCTACTCTTCCTGGACTTCAGGACTTGGTCCCCTTCTTCCACAGGTCCTTCTCTTCAGGAATCCACTGCTGGTTTCTTGCAGTCTTGGCTGGATGTTGCACTTTCTTCATTTTTGGGTGGTTTTGAAAAAAAAACTCCTTTAACTTACTCCTTTCTTCCTAGTTGCTGAGGGGCACTGTGGTACATACCTTTGGTGTTTCCTAGTACCCCCAGCTTCCCTCTACACATTCCAATTACCTAGGTGGGGGTCCTGTGTTCGCATTTCATTTTTTACTATATGGTTTGGGCTCCCCCTAGGGTCACTTTTGTCTATTTGCATTTGCGCTGTTTTCTATCACTTTTTATGCCTATTTCTGATAACTAGTGTATATATATATATATATATATATATATATATAGTGTGTTTACTTACCTCCTATTGGAGGGTTGCCTATCTAGCGTTTTGGTACTGTGTTACTGTAATAAAGACCCTTTATTTTCATGACACTGGGTGTTTTCTTTCATGTGTAGAAGTGTGTGTGACTACAGTGGTATTGCATGAGCTTTGCATGTCTCCTAGATAAGCCTTGGCTGCTCATCCACAGCTACCTCTAGAGAGCTTTGCTTCTAGACATATCTACACTACACTTATAGGGGATACCTGGACCTGGTATAAGGTGTAAGTACCTTAGGTACCCACCACTTACCAGGCCAGCTTCCCACAGTACACCTACAGCGGAACAACTCAGTGTCAAAAACTGCTCAGGAATACATCAACTTAATTGTAAAGTCTAGCATGCCTGCGGTTCTGTCCATCTACCAACTTATTGCTGCTACAAATGCTGATAAGAACATTATTGCCCTTAAAAACATATTTTCTGTGCAGTCATGGAGACAGAGGCCCTCATTACAACATTGGTGGTAAACTCCGCTTACCGCCGTGCAGAAGACCGCCAACAGACCGCCAACATACCGCCGCGGCCGCGGAATTCCGCCACAGCTATTATAACCCACAGTTCGGAATCTGCCAAAATCTAGACACCCACACAAGTCCGCCACACCAAAGGTCAGTGATAAACTGACGAAAACAAAACCTTCACTGTCGCGCCAACAGAAATACGCCCACACTATCACGACCCATGAATCAACGCGGCGGTCGTTCAACCGCGGTATTCCATTGGCGGTACACACTGCTGCGCTCAAAATACACGCACATTTACAAAACACAGCCACATTGGACAATTCCAAATACACACACCTGATACACATACACACACCACTCCCACACACCCAATACAATATAAAACACACACCCACATCACCCACAAACCCTTACGACAACAATTCACGAACGAAAGCCAGAGAGAAACAGCACCAGCAAGAACACTAGCATCCACAGGCACACAACACCATCACCCACAGAACTTCTACGCACCTCACACAACACCCCACTACATATCAGCACACTTAGCACCCCACACACCATCCCACACATCACCTACACCACCCCATGGCACGGCAAAGACACCCCAGGTTCTCGGAGGAGGAGCTCAGGGTCATGGTGGAGGAAATCGTCCGGGTAGAGCCACAGCTATTCGGATCACAGGTGCAGCACACCTCCATTGCAAGGAAGATGGAGCTATGGCGAAGAATAGTGGACAGGGTCAATGCAGTGGGACAGCACCCAAGAAATCGGGAGGACATCAGGAAGAGGTGGAACGACCTACGGGGGAAGGTGCGTTCCGTGGTCTCAAGACACCACCTCGAGGTTCAGCGGACTGGCGGCAGACCTCCACCCCCACAACTAACAACATGGGAGGAGCAGGTCTTGGCGATTCTGCGTCCTGAGGGCCTCGCAGGAGTAGGTGGAGGAATGGACTCTGGTAAGACAAATCTTAACTATTACATCCCCCACCCTACCTGCATGCCAGCACATACCCCCACCCTCACCCTCACCCCCAGCACTCCTACTCCTCACAAATGTCCCAATTTCACTAACCACCCATCCCAACACCAAGCCCTGCATGCAACAACAAAGCATGGACACCCATCACTAAAGCATGCCCACTGCACATACCCAAACACCCCCCTAAACCATCGTCACACGAGGCCCCACACAGGAATGCAAACACTGGGGTACACGGTCACCCACCCATTGCACACCATGACACACACACATGTAATAACCATCCTTTTATACCCCTGCAGGACCCCTACCCAACGTCACCGGACAGGAGGGTCCACACATGTCCACACCACCAACAGAAGAGGCCCACAGTGATGACAGCACCTCTGTCCAACTGGATCTAGATGACCAGCCCGGCCCATCGGGGACGTCTGGACAGTCGGTTCCCCTGACACAGTCACAGGCCACTACAGAGCTTCCACCCTCTGGAAACACCAGCACAGCACCCACCCAGCGGGCCCATACCTCCGTCCCCAGGACACATCAATCAGCTGTGTGTCCACCACTACAGGGAACCCAAGCTAACCCACCACCCCAACAGCAACAGGGACCTGGGGGCAGTGGTAGTGGGCACACGGTCCAGGGGACGGAGGCCCAGGAACACAGGGTAACTGGGAGGACTGCTGTGTGACAGGGGGCGGACAGGCCAAGGGAACCCACCCTCCACGAGGCCCTCTCCTCCATCATGGGAGCCTACCACTACTCCAAGGAGATGATGGCAACGGTACTGGCCAAGTTTCAGGAGACCCAGCGCCTGCAGGAGGAACAGTATATGGGCTTCAGGGAGGAACTCAGAACCATCAACTCCACCCTGGGCTCCATCGTAGGGGTGCTGAAGGAACTCGTGAACACCAGGAGGGACACTGTGGCACTACAAGGGGCCCCTGACACTAGCCTGGATGATGAACTGCCCACCACCTCCGCCAGCGCTAGTGGACAGGACGCCCTGCCACAGGACCACCACACCAGCACCCCACCCCCTGCAGAGGGACAACCACCTCGCAAACGGTCCCTGAGATCCAGGGAAAAGACAGAGAACAATGCCAAGACCCCCGCCAAGAAATGAGACCACCCTGATTGTCATCCTACTGTCCCACTTTGTCACCCGGTCCATACTTAAACTGCCCCAGCTCCACTTCCTATGCCCCTTTGGACAATGCACCTGTGAGACTAATAGACTGGACTCTGCCATGAACATTCCTCCACCATCACCCCTAACCATTTTACTACCCCCTCCAATATTGAGCACTTAAATAAACACACTTAAAGCACAAAACAATCTGGAGTCTGTCTGTGATTTCGAAATAGTGTATTAGCAATTACAGTGGCAAAATGTTCATTCAAATGTAATGTCAACATACCTATGTCACACAGCTCTAGTCCATGAGGAATCAAAGCAGATGTCACACAGTGGGACCTACATCTGTGAAATCGTAAGGGAAAGTGACAACTCAGTGACCATACACTGGGGGAAAATGACAGACAGTAGAGAGGCAGTAGTGTTTAAGTAGATGTAGAAGGGAGGTCTGTACTCTTACCTGTGTCTCACTGGAAATATTGCTGGATCACTGAGTCACTGTTGTTCATGTCTTCTTCCTCTGCTTCCTCGTCTTCACTGTCCACAGGCTCCACAGCTGCCACAACACCTCCATCTGGACCATCCTCCTGCAGAAAAGGCACCTGTCGTCGCAAAGCCAAGTTGTGAAGCATACAGCAGGCCACGATGATCTGGCACACCTTCTTTGGTGAGTAGAATAGGGATCCACCAGTCATATGGAGGCACCGGAACCTGGCCTTCAAGAGGCCGAAGGTCCGCTCGATCACCCTCCTAGTTCGCCCATGGGCCTCATTGTAGCGTTCCTCTGCCCTTGTCCTGGGATTCCTCACTGGGGTCAGTAGCCATGACTGGTTGGGGTATCCAGAGTCACCTGCAAATGGCGAGTGACAACTGTTAGACACACACTAACCTGGAGGGATATCCCCAGGCCCAGACAACCATTCCCACTGACTAGCTTCCAGGTGCTCACCTAATAGCCACACACGGTGCCTCTGGAGTTGACACATCACATAAGGGATGCTGCTATTCCGCAGGATGTAGACGTCATGCACTGAGCCAGGGAACATGGCACTCACATGGGAGATGTACTGGTCTGCCAAACATACCATCTGTACATTCATCGAATGATAACTCTTCCGGTTTCTGTACACCTGTTCACTCCTGTGGGGGGGGACCAAAGCCACATGGGTCCCATCAATGGCACCTATGATGTTGGGGATATGTCCCAGGGCATAGAACTCACCTTTCACTCTAGGCAAATCCTCCACCTGAGGGAAAACGATGTAGCTCCGCATGTGTTTCAGAAGGGCAGACAACACTCTGGACAACACGTTGGAAAACATAGGCTAGGACATCCCTGATGCTATGGCCACTGTTGTTTGAAATGACCCACTTGCAAGGAAATGAAGCACTGACAGCATCTGCACTTGAGGGGGGGGGTTCCTGTGGGATGGCGGATAGCTGACATCAGGTCTGGCTCCAACTGGGTACACAGTTCCTGGATTGTCACACGGTCAAGCCTGTATGTGATAATCACATGTCATTGTCGACAGGTCCACCAACGGTCGGTACACCGGAGGATGCCGCCATCTCCTCACATGTCCCAGCGGACGGTGCCTATGAAGGACAACAGCGAGCACAGAGTCAAACAACTCATAGGTACGTACCCACAGCTTACACAGAACACCATTCATACTCAAAAAGTGGCCTGTATGTGTGTTGAGTCTAGGCCTAGGTATGTGTGACGCAGTTGAAAATGAAGCCATGTGGGCCCCTGAAACAGAGGCTGCCTGACCTCTAAAGTGGGACAATGGGATGTGAGGTAACTGCACTGGCGTTGTACACCGTTGCGGTAGGCGGTCGAAGACCGCAGCGCAATGCTGCATTGGTTAACATTGGACCCTATGGGTCCCAGGAGCCAATGATGATATACGCCGGCAGAGAAAGGTACGCACCGCCGCAGACGTGACATTTTCTATCTGTTCTATCACTTGATACCTGATCTTAGACAGGAGGGGATCTACAAGTGCTGCTGTGACCTCGGTCTGGAAGAGACAATGGCTCGAGTGTCTGGGGAAAGGGCCCCTGCCTTCACATCGGAGGAGTTGGAGAAACTCGTGGATGGGGTCCTCCCCCAGTACACGCTACTCTACGGTCCTCCAGACAAACAGGTAAGTACACTGGGAGCATGATGTATGGGCTATGCCTGTGTGGTGAGGGCTGGATGTAAGAAGGAAGGGGGGAGAGTGCGGCGTGCATGAAACAACGGTGAATGCATGTGCCACATGGCCAGGGTAGGGATGGGGGACAATCACTTTGACGGTGCAGTTGGTAATAACTTTCTCTTCCCCCTGTACAATTCATGTAGGTCAGCGCCCACCAGAAGAAACATATTTGGCGTGCCATCGCCAAGGACGTCCGGACCCTGGGGGTCTACCACAGACAGAGCACCCACTGCTGGAAAAGATGGGAGGACATTCGCCGCTGGAGCAAGAAGACGGCAGCGGCTCAGCTGGGGATGGCCTCCCAACGTGGGAGGGGTGCCCGTCGCACCATGACCCCCTGATGTTCAGGACCTGGAGTTGGATGGGCGCTTGAGGGCATCACAGCAGCCACAAGGGGGTGAGTACACTCTCATTCTGCTGACTTTGCGCCCAGTGGAGGGGTCTGGGTGGGGAAGGTGGGCTGTGGGTTTCCCTAGGCCAGGGCGAGTTCCGTAGGCAAGGTCCCGCCGTAAGGCAGGCCATGTGGCACCCCAGCCCACCTCTGTAGAGTGCCAAGTACACCTAGTCATGCCCCTGTGTCATCTATGTGTGCAGATGTCGTCCATAGCCTTGTAGGCCATTTCCCAGGAATTGAACAGTGGGGCCCAAGAGCGCTGCGTAGTTCAGGGGGCTTCTGTGTCTGTTGTGTTCGCCAACGGTAGCGGTAATGCATGCACTCAACATGTTTTTCTTCTGTCATCCCCCCCCTTTTTGTGGTCTCCCTGTTCTTGTGTGCATTAGCATCATCAGGCGGAGGAGCAGTGGCGCCGGAGCACCAGGGGGCTGCGTCCCACATGGCCATGGAGGGACACACTACGGACTCGGAGTTCACCAGTGGGACAGAGGGTGAGGGGAGCTCCACGGCAGGGACAGAAGCTGAGACCAGTGACACAGACTCGTCCTCTGATGGGAGCTCCCTTGTGGTGGCGACAACATCTGTGTCACCCACATCTACAGGTGCAGCCACCACCCCCCCTTCCAGCACCGCCCTCCGAGCAGCCCCTCAGCCTTCGCCCCGTGCCCGCTCACCCAGGAGGGTGGACATCACCTCCGCCCCAGACACCTCAGGCCCTGCCCCAGTCACCCCTGCTGCCCTCCGTGAGGAGGCCATTGACCTTCTCAGGTCCCTCACTGTTGGGCAGTCTACCATTTTGAATGCCATCCAGGGTGTAGAGAGGCAGTTGCAACAAACCAATGCATTCCTGGAAGGCATTCATTCTGGTCAGGCGGCCTTTCAGCAAGCTTTTCAGACTCTGGCCTCAGCACAGATGGCAGCCATTGTCCCTGGCTCCGGCCTCCCCCCTCCAACTTCCTCCACCCAGACCCAATCCCCTCTACCTTAGCCTATCCCAAGCACACCTACAGACCAACATGCACACACATCAACACACAAGGGAAGCTCAGGCAAACATAAGCACCACACATCCCACAGGCACTCACGCAAGCATCACACACATGCAGACACACCAACATCCACTGCCTCCACTGTGTCCCCCTCCTCCTCGTCTCCCTCCTCCCTCCCTGTCTCGTCTACATTCACACCTGATTGCACTACCTCTGCAGCCACTACGCCCCTCTCCAGCACACCCACTACCACACCCCACTCACGTGCAGTCACCACCCCCACTACCATTCCCCTGTGTCCTCTCCCACTGTGTCTGTGATGCCCCCTCCCAAGATACACAAATGCAGGCACACACCCACCTAACAGCCATCCACCTCACGACAGCCTCCAGAGCATGCACCTTCACCCAAAGTCAGCAAACGAACACCTCCCACAACCACCACCTCTTCCTCCACTCCCAAACCCCCTCCAGCTACCCGTCCCAGTGTGTCCAAAAAACTTTTCCTGTCCAACCTTGACCTCTTTCCCACACCTCCCCCACCCCGTCCGTCTCCTCGGTCCTGAACTAGCACCTCAGCCACAACATCTCCGGGACCAGTGGTGCCTGTAGTCACCGGAATCTGGAGTGCACCGGCCACCAGGGCATCCAGTGTGGCACGGAGCCCCACCTGTCAAGCATCAGAAGTTGGCCAGTGCCCGGCAGGAGAGGTGGAAGGCTCCAGCAACCAAAGCCACTCCCAAGGGTCCCAGTGGGAGTGTGGAGTCAGCTGTGACACCCTCCAAGGT
Organism: Pleurodeles waltl; assembly: GCF_031143425.1. NCBI lineage: Eukaryota > Metazoa > Chordata > Amphibia > Caudata > Salamandridae > Pleurodeles > Pleurodeles waltl. The sequence goes on from NC_090440.1 coordinate 144,756,724, forward strand.
GGGGAAGGGCCACAAGAAACCCGGCAAGTCTGGGAAGAGCAGCACGGCAGAGAAGACCTCCATCATCCCCGCTGCCCAGGAGGCCACCGCCAGCACCAGCCCAGCTGCCCAGGAGGCCACCGCCAGCACCAGCCCAGCTGCCCAGGAGGCCACCGCCAGCACAAGCCCAGCTGCCCAGGAGGCCACCGCCAGCACCAGCCCAGCTGCCCAGGAGGCCACCACCAGTAAAAGCCCCGCTGGACCATGAAGGACCACCAGCAAAAGCCCCACTGGCCATGAAGGACCGCCAGCACAAGCCCCGCTGGGCCATGAAGGACCGCCAGCACAAGGCCCGCTGGGCCATGAAGGACCGCCAGCAGCTGAGTCCCTGCAATGGAGACCGCCGCCTCAAGCACCGCTGAACAGGGCACCGCCACCTCAAGCACCGCTGAAAAGGCACACCCATCTCAAGCACCGCTAAACAGGGCAACGCCGCAACAAGCACAGCTGAACAGGGCACCGCCGTCTGAAGCACCGTTAAATAGGGCACCGCCGCCTCAAGCACCGCTGAACAGGGCACCGCCGCCTCAAGCACCGCTGACCCATGAGCGGCAAGGGCACTGACGCTACTGAGTCCGTCACGGGGTGAATGAAGCACTCTGGGCACCATGCCCCCTCCAGAACCAGTGGAGAGATCCATCCGCTACCTCTGTCCTTAGCAGAATGAAGCACTCTGGGCACCATGCCCCCTCCAGAACCAGTGGAGAGATCCATCCACTACCTCTGTCCTTAGCAGGATGAAGCACTCTGGGCACCATGCCCCCTCCAGAACTAGTGGAGACTGTCATCCACTACCTCTGTCCTTAGCAGGATGAAGCACTCTGGGCACAAGGCCCCCTCCAGAACCAGTGGAGACTGTCATCCACTACCTCTGTCCTTAGCAGGATGAAGCACTCTGGGCACAAGGCCCCCTCCAGAACCAGTGGAGACTGTCATCCACTTGAGAGACTGTGGCTTTGCACTCCCCAGGATGGAACAGTGGGCAACCCACCCACTGTAGAGACTTGAGAGACTGTGTCTTTGCACTCACCAGGATGGAACAGTGGGCAACCCACCCACTGTAGAGACTTGAGAGACTGTGGCTTTGCACTCCCCAGGATGGAACAGTGGGCAACCCACCCACTGTAGAGACTTGAGAGACTGTGGCTTTGCACTCCCCAAGATGGAACAGTGGGCAACCCACCCTCTGTAGAGACTTGAGAGACTGTGGCTTTGCACTCCCCAGGATGGAACAGTGGGCAACCCACCCACTTGTGAGACTTGAGAGACTGTGGCTTTGCACTCCCCAGGATGGCACAGTGGGCAACCCACCCACTGTAGAGACTTGGAGACTGTGGCTTTGCACTCCCCAGGAAGGAACAGTGGGCATGTGGCCCCCTCGTGGATTTGGCGTCGTGCACTCAACCGGCTGAGGTGCCCCCCTTTCCCTCCCCTTGAGGTGCCTGTTTAGTTGCTCTCTGATGCCCCTGCAGTGTTCTCTCCGTCATGGTCGGGGATCTTGTGTGGGTCTCGCCCATACCGTGTGGTCCCAGTGTTCCACGGACTTAATTGGAGCACTACCTGGACTACTATGCTTGGTGTATATTTTGTCAATGGTGTATATATATATTTCTGCCTACTTGATTGTAATATATTACAATGGTTACACTCATTTTCTATTGTCTTTGCATTCTTCTGGGAGGCTTAGGGGGTGTAAGTGTGATGTATTAATATGCATTATTGTGTGTGTTGTAGTGGGTGGGGGTGGGGGTGTTGCGTGTGTGTGTCTCTGTTTCCCCTCCCCTGTGTCATAGGTGTAATACTCACCGTGGTCTTCGCCACCGGCGTTCGTGCTCCTGGTAGAGGAGCAGGAAGACTATTGCAGGTAGAATTTGGAGTTCCGGGTCCATGGTATCCTCGTTCCTCATGGGTTATGTAGAGGTGAGCGCTTTTCCTTCGGAATTCCTGTTTCCGCCGTGTTTTTATCCACGTTGAATCCGCCCCGGAAAAGGTGGCTGATTGGCCTGTCATAATAGTGTGGGCGGTACATTGTCCTCCGCCTGTCTGTTGGCGGTGACCGCAGCGCTGTTTGTTTGTACCGCCATGGCGGTCGGAGTGTTAAAGTGGCTGTCTTTGTTGGCGGTTTCCGCCACGGTCGTAATAGAAAAACAATTTCCGCCGGCCTGTTGGCGGTCTTACCGCCGCTTTATCACCGACGCCAGGGTTGTAGTGACCACCAGAGTGTTTAACCTCTAAGTGAAGATGTTGAATTTCAAAAGTACCAAAATGTCCAAGTTGAACTGTCTGTCACTAAAGAAGACATTGTGCTAAGATTGTCATACCTGCAAGTCTGAGACCGCAGTTTATTGGACTTGCTCATGAAGGACATCATAGCATTGTAGTCACCAAGAGGGCCTTGAGAGATTAAGTGTGGTTCTCTCGCTTGGACAAGAAGTTTGAAAGGTAATTAAAGGAGAGTCATTTATACAATTGTCTGTCTCCTGAGGTGACCCAGCATCCACTAACCATGTCCGATCTTCCTGTTAGAGTAGCAGTATACTGCTTAGTGTTTGTGGTTAAAAGACACCATCTTATGGTGAACATTGACGATTGTTGCCATTTCCCTCTGGTGGAGGGAATGTCACCACAACTCACAACAAAGTGACTGAGTGGTTGGAAGACATTTTCACAGTGGGGGATCCCATACACTCTCAAGTGGTCCACCATTTAATAGCAAGGAGTTAAAGGAGTTTCTAACTAGACTCAATGTCAAATATCAGTAAAGCACACCCTTGTGACTTCAGGCCAATTGTGTTGTGTAACGGTTTATGGAAACCCTAAAAAGAGTGATCCAATGTGCATTGATCAAGAAAATTCAGATGAGTCATGAGTTATGTCATGCTCTCCACGCCTATAGGCCGAATACTCACTCTACCACTGGTGAGATTCCTGCCACCCTGATGTTCCAGAGAGCTATAAGAACCAAGTTACCACAATGGACCTCTGAGCGGACCCTGAAGGATGACGAGATTTGTGCTACTGACAGTGCTCAGGCACGTCAGATGAAGACATATTCTGGAAATCAAGAGACAGTTTTCAACAAGGGTGGCTGGATTATCGTAAAACAAAAAGGGAAGCAAAAGACAGATCCTCCATTGGATTTTAAATCTTTGAAAGTTGTGAAGCGCAAGGGACACATGATAACAGTGTACCGTCCTGCAAATCCATCACAAGAGTCTCAGCACATTTCAAACAGCTCTCTCTTCAATCATTGGTCTCTGCAAGCCCAGAGGAGGCTGTTCCACCTGACAATCCTATTCAGACCACAGACCAGGTACCCTTGGGGTCCATCCCGGATACAGCTACTTCATATCACTCAGTCTGGCTGAATTGTGCAAGCGCCCAGATGGTTGATCGAGGAAATGTAAGGCTGGTATTTGGGCATGATCTTTTATGTCTTTTTGTTTAACAAAGGGGGGATGTAGAGTATTAGAGTGGTAGGGCTGTGAGCACTAGGACCCTGCGGCCCGGGAAAGACTCAATGAAGGGATTATGTAATCAGCTTGGGAGATGTGAAGCTCCAGTCTTTCATGGTTATGAGATACTGAGAAGTCAGTTGAATGTTGTATGCTGATGAATAAAGACATTAACTACAATCTCCATGTGTGGCGTGTTCTTGTGCATGCTCCCGGGCTGGAGAGGATGCAACATCATGGCTCTAAATTACACTATAGCTCCTGGTAATCTATCTCTAAATATGTATGACATTGTGTCAGAAGCAGACAATTTACATGTACAGTTTTTCTCGCTAATCCAATTGTGAACAAGGAGGGCGTTTAACGCTGATTGTTGCGAGCAGAATGCAGGTCATTCTGGGACAGCCTGACCAGAGGAATGATCACTTAGGACAACATTCCATCCTAGTCTTTTCAGGTAGGTAGCAGACTGTGAAGCAAGTTGTGCGCTGCTCTATTTCCATGACCATGAAATTATTCAAGTCATGGCAACCAGAATTGCAGAACCTGCCTTGGGTTTCACTGCAACCCTCAGTATTTACCAACAGTATACATTTATTTTTGTGACCCCTGTGAAACACTCCATGGTACGTTAGTGGGGCGAGAGGGAAAGGGCGCTGTTAGCATCCCCCATACCTTGATCCTACTCACCTCCCACTGATTTCATACATTAATTCTAGGGCAGTGCTGTATGCCACCGAAGGTGCCACCAGTAGTGTGGTCTCAGATTGTGCCCTAAAAGCATCGAATAAGACCCCATTGCTTTGAGCAACAGGCAGGAGAGTTGCACTTTCCAGAGTGACAAAAACCCTGGCATGTCAATGCAGGTGATTCCATCTGTTCCACACAGTGCGCCATCTGGTCCTGACCAATCCTTTTCTGGTTTTCCACATCTTGCTCTTACTCACACTCACTTGTGCAACATTAATCTTTCCCTCTAGGGCACAAAATGGATGTGTTTTGGTTCTGAGTCACAGCGGTGGGAGATGCATGTTGAATGCACCGCATATAAAGCATATTTTTTCGCAATCTGCACCAGCACGGATGCATTGAGGGCATGCGCTAAGGGGGGGACTCATTTTACACGAGTACAAAAAGTGCTGTCACGGTGTGAAAACCTTTGCACACTTACATCTGCTCCAGTTCAAAATCTGCAGCCTGGAACGTAACAGTGGATATGGCCGGTGCAGATCTCATCCGATTCCTCGTTAGCACTTCGTAGAAATTTGCACCAGAAGGGAGGCATATCACAGAGGAGACGCGAATCCCCTCAGCTTAGGTAATAATGGTTTCGTCCCAGTGGTGACAAGTTCTGGTATAAAAAGTAAATGGGCCATACATGGGCAATTTTTACGCTGACCGATTGCACAACATTGTTTGTCTCAAGTGCTCTGCACTTGATTTCTCTCACTGCAATCCTGCCCACTTATCCCCTCTAAACGGCGCCCTGAGCTCTTTAAAAACCGCCACCTCTGTCAGTCAATGCGAACAGCCCAGCCCTTCACTGGGCATCGCTCTTCAGTCACGCCCACCTGCCTTGGCCCTTTGCTGCCTCTCGGTGAAGACTGCAACCTGCTGCCTCCAGGACCCTTGAAATTCCGCCCGCCTCACCCAGCCCAAGCATCTCGGAAGATAGTACTCCAGGGAGTGGAGCTGCTGAACGCGGGCTCTAAAGCAAAGGGACACTTAGGGCGCGTGCAGCTCCGCCCTCAACACGCCAGGGCGAGGCTTTTAACACACACATTAATGCCTGCTTGTGCTTACATCTTTTTGATTGACACCTTGCTTCGGATACAGAACAGATCACAGGAGCGGAAAGAAGGGGCGCGGGAAGGACTGCAAAGGTGTGTGTGTGTGTGTGTGGGGGGGGGGGGGGGGAGCAGGCAGCACCCCACGATAACCCTGCAGAAGTTCATAAGGGGAATGAGCAATAAAACTGCTTTTAAGGTTCGTTTTTATCTTGTATTTGTTATGAGTTCAAAGTCATAGGTCAAGTGTATTCGAGTCTTGTGATAAACTGCTGAGCATTTAAAATGCAGATTGGTGTTTACTTTTCTTTTCCTTGATTGCAAAGTGGGGGGATGTTATAATGTGAACGAAGTAGCAATCTTACTAGAGTACAAGAACCAGGAAAGACTGCAAGATGTCAAATGATCCGTAACACACTAAAATATTTAAATATTTGTACAAGAAGGATTACGAATATTTCAAAAAGTATCTACAGCAGGAAACCTTTGAATGAGGCACAGGGTTTTTGGTAATTCCGAGGCATGATGGAAACAAAGATTTTAATAAGATTAAAAACAGACAGACACTTCACTTGTAAAATGCACAAATGATAAATATGTGCTAACACTCAATTTCAGCATGCTTTTGTTTGTGTGCTACGTAGGTTTAGCAGTCAAGCTACATGGCTGATAGAAATCTAGTGGCCATTTCAAAAGGCCATTTTAATAGAAAATGTGCGCTTTGTACAAGGCGATACCATTAACGCAAGAAGATTTATTCTTTTATTTGAGGCATTTTGTTCCAAAAAGTGCCATTGGACACACACTTTGCATACACAGTTCTTAAGCTGAATGAGTGTGCCTTATTTGCTACACTTTGCGTAACACTTGAATTGTTCGCAACCCCTATGTCTTCGTTGACGTAATACTGACAGCAGGATCCCCCCACTCTGAAAATTGATCCAGGACCACTGTAACAGATAGATGTTCTGCATGTCCATACATCTACAGAATTTTCTTTTCACCCAACTTTTTTTTCTTAGACAAGAGTAAAAAATAAGGGAAAAGGGAAAGCTAGCACTACGAAATAGGAGCTGTGTAAAGAAGAAATAAAATAACATCAGATACATTTTTTCTCTCCAATAGGTGGTTTTCTCCACTAGAGCTGTTTGCCAATCGGCAATATTATGCTACATTACGGCTCTGCTGCCATGTTGTCTCCTCCATCATCAATTTTATCATGTTGGAAAACAAAGGACCGTTCACCTGTAACGCTAACACTGGGCAATAAACGGGCAATGAATACAACAAAGCTTGGCAAAAAAGTGTTCCTTCTTACTCCAGTTTCCTGGTGAGGAGGTGCACACAATGTTACTGACTGTGCCAGACACCTGGCAGGACAATGGTTGTAATGTATCGCTGGCAGAACTCAATGGGCAATTTAGTACATAGTTTAACTCCGACCATGAACTGTTCATTTTGCGACAGGCGAAACAGGGCCCCTATGAAGCCACTGATGCTTTTATGCATGCCTTAGAGGTTTAGTGACCATCTATGACCTGGTAGACCTAGATGAAGAAGAAAGAGCTCAAATAATTCAAGGTGGCCACTTGTCCGATCTTGACAAACACATTTTGCGCGAAGTGAAAATGACTCTGTCCGACATGTTCACACTTTAATGTTTACATGAGCTGCCTAAAGAGCAAGCTATATATTTAAAAGCTTTGCGTGCACCCCTCCCCAAAGACTGTACCCATTGAGCATATACATTAATTAGCAATGTCTGAAAACTGTCCTTAAGAAAGCCCATCAAAACTTATGGGTATTATGGCAACATTACACAAGTTCACTAGCACAGCAAATGGGAAGATATGTTTAAAGCGTGGTAAGGTAAATCATTTTTCCAAAGTATGCATATAATTTGCAACAAACAAACCGACAATGAGAAAATGCATGACAACCTCAAAGGAAGCTTTCGTGTAAATAAGAAAAAACTTCGAGACATGTAGAAAGGAAGACTTGAAAAGTGATGAAAGTACCTAATTAATCGGGATAGGTGACATGTATGGTAATTTTATTCTTACCTCATCTGGATCCCTGATAAATATCCAGTAAGATTTATTTCAGCACTCCCTCTGTTGTTCCTTTAACAACGAGGTTGAGTCCACCGAGGCAGTACTATCTTACCTGGGTGGGGCTAGGTGGCCAAATGAGGAAGCATGACACTATTATGTGTGTGAGACCATCTAGTCCGTAAAAGGAACTCCCTCTTGTAAAACACAGCCACTTCCATAGACACTCTGTACACACACCTCCCCATAGAACTAACCTACGCCTATTCGGCATTATTAGCTGAGGGTGCACTAATCCAGTTTGACCCTTATCTCTGACCACCCCACACTTCCAGTGGTATATGTAATGATTGGTGTATACATATGAATGCCGAACAGAGAAAGAAAGAGAATAAAGTATCAGTCTGTCGATTAATGATCTGATCTCACAAGTGGTTCTCAAAAATTGACTTTAAGGCCAGGTGGCAACAGCTGCAACTGCATAAGTCATCCCGGTATATTCCCACCTTTTTTACTATTGTTGGCCTCTGAAGGGACACACACCTCAACTTTGGGATATCAAAGGTGTTTGAAGGGTGATTTAAGCACACAACAGCATAAGTTAACAAGAGTGAGCCCAGGGGCGGCTCCTCTGCTAAGGCGGAGCATTACCCCGCTGGATTGTCCAAAAAGGAAAAAAAAAATGATAATAACTTACACTACGTTATTATCATTTTATTTTTCCTTGTAGTGTGGGGCAGGGGTAGGCAGGAGGAAGGGGCCCAGAGGAGGGCTATGTGCACATAAAGTGTGCATGTCTGTTTGGCGGCCGTGTTGGGCTGGCCAAAAAGACATGCACACTTTGCATGTTTTCTACCCAGCTGTATAGCACATATAGCTTATTTTGGGTAGGAATAAATTGTTATTAGTAAAGTCAACCCTAACCACTGTGTTACGTTATAAATCCTGAGTTTATGCTTACCCAGACCAAAAACTCATAAAACTTAAAAAATGCCTACCAATATGGATGACAAGTGAATCCTACATGTGAAGTCCCCTTTGTCAACATTTTCTATACACTGATTTACACATATATGATTCATTGTGTCTGTATCTGTGTGTGATGTAATGTGCTCCAACACCCTGCGATGGTGAAAGGTGCTATAAAACAAATGAAGTACAATGGTGAAAGAGGGCTATGGAGCGATGAGAGGCACTGTTGGAGGGTGATGGCGAGGGAATAATTGAACAACCCCAATAAAGATTGCAGTCTCCTGGTGCACTGTAACTCATGATTTACTAAGCTCTACAAACTAATAGAATTCAATATATAATGAAACCTGTTGTAGCATGCTCCATTTTTACCTCCCCCACCGACCCTAAGTCCATTTGTAGGGGTTAGGCTTGTATGCAATGCCCCTTATGCGGTCTGGTCTGACAGAATTTGCCTGAGCTGCTTTGGGTTCCTAGATCGGTCCTGATTTCGCCACTCTGATCATGATGACTAGCTGTGTGCTAGGCATCTCAAACCTTGGCAGGCGCCTATAGAATCTTCTAGTGTGTGGGAAGTCCTTTCAATCCTAGTGCACCTTTTAGAATTCCCTGATGGATGGGGAAAAAGGCACAGTTCGCTTATGATATTCTGAAATATCCACCTTATTAAGGGGATTCTCAGATTTGTATGAGGCATATCCACCTTGAATTACTGGACTGAGACACACGGCTTTGTCTAATCAAAAACTCTCCCGAACATAATGTACTCTATTTCACAAACTGAGAGAACAAGTGTGTCCAATTACACAATAATGTGACGATATTGAAATATTTTGTAGATATAAAAGATTGGTAAGACGATCGTGGTTTGTGCTCTGAGAAACCAAGAGCTTGAGATGTGAACATATTTGCTTTAGTCTTGTAGAGACCTGAACGTTTTTTAATTTGGAAGTGTAATTTGTCTCTGAATATAAAAAGAAAAACAATATTCACTTCGATTTGCATCTATATACATATGTTTGCAATAATTTCCTCCAATGGTGAAGAAAGTTCGTCTTCACAAAAGGTCTACAGGGCGGTCGAGTCTGACTGTTAAATGACTGCACACCTGTCGTGTTCTACTCTGCCCACTTGGTGGCAGATCTGCCTAACCGCAAAGCACTTGGATTTTTTTTGCAAGCATATTTAAGTGTTTTCTAAATATCCAACATGTGGCCTCTTGTTTTATGAATGATACGTAGCATTTTTAAACATTGCCCTGCAAGCCTATTGATAATGCAGCTTAAAAAATTTAGGAAGTTATAGACTACAAATAGTCCCAGCAAGCAGACTGTGCCTGATACGACCCCAAGCATGTGAGTGTTTTATGTCTTTCGTACCGAACACTTTTCGATATGGCTGCACAATTTAATAACGGGATAATTCTGAAAAGGGCTAGGAAATTGACTAATGGAAATGACAACCAGTTATTATTGTAATCACCTAATTATTATGATTGTCACATAATCACACACGCAGGATGAAAGCAATTGCAAATTAATCATCAAGAAATGTTGTGGGGCCTAGTAAAATAATGCTTCATTTTACATGAACACGTCCAGAGTGTTCTGCTCCTGAAATGAAGCAAAACATATACCTTGTGAAATCAACCTGAAATTGTACCTGTCAGAGGGACCAGCTTTAAAAATAATGGTGAGATTTCAACTGTCTTTATTGAGGAACACTGCATCCTAATATGATGAGATAATATTAATGCCGGTGCAGAATAAAAAAAAAATGCAGGGGCCCAAATTTTGTCTTAAGAGCCCACCACCTGACCTGCCGAAGGCCGGACTGACGAATACTAAGACCGCCTCGCCTTGATTCCATATTATTCCTTTCTCTTCCACCACAAAACTTCGACCTTCTTTGTCTTTTCATCCCTGTTATATCTGTTTTCACTATTTTTCTTCCAGTTCCCTTTTCTCTTTTTTTCCCCCCATTTGCTGACTTTCTCTTAATTCCTTGACTGATTAAAATATGTCTGGGTCCCCTAAAATGAGTGCTAGTGGCCACCTCATGTGTGTGTGTGGGTGTATAATAAAAATAAATGTCTGCAGAACTCCTAATAGCTGGCACGCAAAAGCAAATGAAACAGGCTCACCAGCGTTAAATTGCTCTTAGTTGAGGCAAATTTTCCTATTTTACACTCCAACGGTGTCGGAAAGTCTTAGTGGGTAGTAGGCATTTTGACAGATTTAGAACACCTATCAAAAATGGGGGCTGTTTAGAGTAACACGGTCTAGTTTACTTAAGGTTGCGCCGGCGCTCACGTGGTGCTACACAATTTTGCTCTGCTTGTACTGGCCTTCTTATAGGTAAATAAATCAACGCAATGCTTTGACGGTACACAAGTACCCAGGTAAAGGTTAGTAAATAAAACACAGAATAGTGTTCATGGGTCACCCGCTATTTTTCGGGTATGGTCCCCATCCACTACAACTAAATAATCTTTTTAGTAATGTTTATCTCTGTGCTGGAAAACATAACCAACATTTCATTTAATTACTCATTTAATCTTTTTCCCATAAATCTAAGCAAGAGGCCTAGACTTCCCAGAAGGTAAGTCTTTTTTGAGGACAGCTGTTGGACCTGTCCCTTGTGCTCCTTCTTCCTATTTTTTTCTGACCTCTCGCTGTTGGGTCTAGGACTCTGAGCACTTTATCACTGCTGATCAGTGCTAAAGTGCTGGTGCTCTCTCTTCTAACGTTGGTATGATTGGCTTATACATATTTGGCATATTTAATTTACCTGTAAGTCCCTTGTACAGTGGTATCTCTATGCCCAGGGCCTAGTGGGCCTGCAGCGCTGCTTGAGCCACGCACTGAAGTACCCTTTCAAATCTGTCTCAGGCCTGCTAGCGCAGGGCCTGTGTGCAAAGTTTTCTGCCACAGGGACCTGGCATCTAAATTTACTTGCCAGGCCCAGAACTCCCCTTTTACAACATGTAAGTCACCCCTAAGGTAGGCCCCAGCTAGACCTATGGGCAGGATGCTATTAATGTAGAAGGCAGGACATGTGCCAGGTTGTGTGGCCTGTCCTGGTAGTGACAAACAGCCTATTTGGTTTCTCACTGCTGTGACTGATGGCTTCTCATAGGATTGCATTGGATATGCCCTGCCTTATGTCTAGCGGGTATTGTCTGATATATGAGGGGTAGTGTATGCATGTTTGGTATGGTTGTAATGGTAATGAGAGATGCTGCTTACTGGTGTAAGTGGATTTTTTATTACTATTACAGAAATGCCACTTATAGAAAGTGAGCTTTTCACTGTGCTTATGACTCTGGCGTTTTGCAGCTTGACTCAAATCCACGTCTGAGCAGAGTGACAGCTGGGCTTTGTGCATACTTTTAAGACAGCCTGTACACAGGGAGGGTGGAGGTGTCACAGAGTCTGCATCTGCATACTGAATAGTCTTCCTGGGCTGAGAGAAGGGAGAGGCTGGGCACACCTGCTTTGGTAAAGGCTGTGCCCTGGCCTTACACAATAGGGTTGTTTACCCCCAAATGATGTTTGGAGCCTGTGCTGGAGGAGAGAGGGGGCACTCCCAGAACCAGTTGTAACTGGTTGGAACCTCCTCTCCTCTTCCTTTCTAAACACACTGTAAAACTGAGTATAAGTACAGGGGAGTTTTCCCCACAATTTGGAGACACTTTGGAACTTACTTGAAACTGGACACAGAATGCTGGAGGAACTCACCAGGAACCGCCATGGACTGCTGCTGCTGTGTTGACCTGTGACCTGCAGGGTCACTAGAAGAGACTGCCATCTGCTTGCATCCCTCTTGGGCTGGCCTGCTGCTGGGCCCTACCACCTTTGCTCCTTTTTCTTTGACTGCTGTCCCCCAGGGGCAGGGTGCAGTGGTCCCTGATCCCTGCAACAGCCTAAAGCACAAGGAGTGCTCCATTACATCAAATAGAGCCTGCGTAGCGCTTTGCAGTGCTTATATGAAGCGCCTCGAGAGCGCCCTGGAAAAATTATCCTAAGTACCTTGAGAGCGCTTCGTGGCGGGTGTTTTGCGATTGAAAGCGCTGTGGCTGCACATTGTTGCATGCTTTGGAAAGCACGTTGTTCCTGCCGATTTCACCTCTGCACCCTGCTTCATTAAACAAAGCACGAGTGACCCTGGGGCACCATCAAGAGAAGAAGAGTTGTGAGTGCTCTCCTACCATGCCCCCGTGGTGAAGCGTGCTCTGAGGAGCGCCCCCGGGGCACAAGCAGGCACCCATTCTGGTGCCCGCTGCCTCTGCTGAGGCCCGGGTGGGCCGCAGCCTGCTGTGTGAAGTCGGATGGGGAAGTAAGCCTCATCGGAGGCTCCCCGGCCCACCGGACCCCCTTTGATCATTGTGGACGGGCAAAGGGGGAAAGAAGCATAATCGAAGGCTCTCCCTGCCCCAATGGAGGCCTCAATCATCGGCTGAGACCGCAGGTGGGGTGGAAGCCTCGCCGGAGGCCTCCTGCACCGCCGGTCCCCCCTAGTGGCCCCCTTGTTGGCTGGTTGCATTGTTTTGGGCCCCCTCCTTGTTGGAGGACTAGTGGAGGCCCGGGGGGTCCCCTGACGTTGTGGGTCTCAGGTGCGACCCGTTATAAAACCAGAGGGGGTGCATGTCACTCCCCTCCTCCCCTAATCATCGGAGTGGCCCCCAGAGTGAGCACACAGAGTGCCGGGGGCCCATTTTGTTCTTCTTGGCACTAGAAGTGCCTTTTCATCAGGGCAACAGATACTTTTTTGGGACATAGGATTTCTAATGTTCCTGATATGGATATATGTGCTGATGGTCCTTTTATGGGCATGACATGCTATTATGTGCTTTTTACTTGCCTTATGTTTTATAATGCTCTTGGTATAGGCATTTAGGATACCTTTATGACAAGTGCATTTCTTTTATAATGTGATTCCTGACTACTGCTTATTTTGCAGAATATTAAGTAATCTGTGTGTTATATGTGACTACTGCTGGCTCTGCAGAGTAACTAATGTGTAACGTTCTGACAACTGCTAAGGTAGCAGGATATTACTGACGTGTTGTGTTTGGTCTACTAATAGCGTTCTGTACAATACAGTATATTTTTATATAACTTGGTGTTGTGTTAATAATCCTGTTATAATCGGCTACCTACCGGGGTCCAGAATCGATATTTAGGGGCGGGGATCGCCCGGCCGGCTCCGAAAAGAAGCGAGGAAGTGACCAGGCGCCCGAGATCCGGTGCGAGCTGGGACCTGTACCGGGTCGGAACTAAGTTGCGCTACGCAAGTAGCGTCATGCCGAGATGATCAGTGCCTGGCAGTGGGGTGTGATTCGAGCCTCAGGCGCTGCCAGGGCTATGGACTACCGGAGAGGCGAGGGGCCCCCCCTGGCTTATCCCCGGAGCCGGCGGCCTGACTACGAGTACCTCAGTGAGGAGGCCAAGCGAAGCGACCCAGGCGCGGACTGGGCTGGAGGCCTACGAGATGGAAGCGCGCAGGTGCGCGCTGCGGCCGTGCTGCGCCGCGATCCCACCGCGAATGGAAACCTGATGTCGAGGGCTCTGTGGACCGATCGGAAGAGGCTGCCCGATTGAAGGGGCTTGCCCCGCTGAATTTGGGACCGCCCGGCCGTGGCTGCGCTCGGGGCCTGTGTGAGGGCTCAGGGCCGCAGGCCGGGCTCAGCGGTCGCCCGCCTGCCGGGGGAACGCAGAACGGGCCAGGGCCTGGCGGAGGAAGGCAGCAGCGGCCTGGAGAAGGGGCCCTCGACGAACCGATGCGTGAACCGGAGATGTCTGGACGGATACGCTGATCCCGGGTGCCCAGACACACAAGCGATCCGGGGAGGATCAGCCGACAAGATCCTGCTGGGAGCTGCTGCCCGTTACTCCGGTCGCTAGGAACTTCTAAACCGACGTGGGAGCCTAGTTACTCTCGGTGGTACAGGCAATCAGGACCGAGGCGATGGCTGCTCGCCCCCAGCGCTGGACCCGGAGTCAGTGCCCAGGAGGGACACAACGCTAGTGAGGGCATCCTTGAGGGAATTAAATACTGCGTGCCAATGGGCACTGGGAGAAGTCCAAGCCGGAAAGACACAGTGTTGAGATCTATGACTGGCGCTTAACGCAGAGTCTACCGGTAATCCAAAACCCTGCATGGGTTCTACTGACTAAGTGCTCTAACTGAAATCTAATCTTGTACAATCTCAAGCAGTGCAGTCTCTCCCTCGAATCTATGTGCCCTCCTGGATCCTTCCCCCTGTTAAATATCTCAACCGGCTCCGACCGAAAGCGGACCAGTGGTAGCGGTATAGTCGATCTGTGCTTGAGGGGAAAACAAGTACACCTGTGCCCCTTCAGTGACTCACCTACCACTTTGTTCGACACCTAGTTCACAGTGATACAGGTCCAGAATGTCGTCCAAGGGTAAGACCAGAAGCAAAGCATTGCATCGTAACCCTATTAGCGCACACCAAAAAGAGACCATGGAAGATCTTACGCAACCAACAGTACAGGCAACCCTCGAGAGGATCTTGGGGGCCATCGAAGACACAAAAACTACTTTACGGCAAGACATTAACCAAGTGGCAGTAGAGCTGGGGTTGCTGAGGGCGGACCACCATAAATTGGCGGACAGAGTGAAAGAAACAGAAACAACGATATCAGAATTCACTCCAAAGCACGAAAATCTTGCAGCATCAGTTCTACATCTGACAGACCGTGTACACCGCCTAGAACGCCGCATCGAAGATGCAGAAGGTAGGAACCACAGGAACAATATTCGGGTGGTGGGCCTCCTGGAGGGCGCAGAGGGGTCCGATATGCTGGAGTTCCTTGAAGGATGGCTGCGCACTGTCGTAGCACCAGATCACCTTACGCCCTTTTTCTCCCTGGAGAGGGCGCATTGAGTCCCCTCGAAACCCCTGGCGCCGGGGAGGCCACCGCGGGTGGTAGTAGCGAAGTTAATGCACTACAGGGACAGAGACTACCTGCTCCGGAGAGCCAGAGAAGCTGGGCCCTTCGAGGTGGAAAATGGAGTGGTGAGGCTGTTCCCCGACTTCACTTTGGAGGTCCAGCTGAAACGTGCCTCATTCTTGACTGTGAACAAGACCCTCCGCGAGGCGGGAATCCAGTACTCACTCCTCTTCCCAGCTAAATTAAGAGTGAATCTGGAGGGCAAAACTACATTCCTACAATCCCCGGAGGAGGCATGGGAATGGTTGGAGTCGAGGGGCCTGGCGGAGGGCCACTGCGGCCGGGGAGGACGTACCGCTAGCACGGTCCACAGAGTAAGGAAAAGACAGCGTAACGGAAACCGGCCCCCTACTGGACCAACCACTGCCCAAAAAGAGTTGGCAAAAAAGGGTGCTCTGGTCGCAGCGGCCTCCGTGTGTGGGAGCGCGCCCTTAGCCGACCAATAGTGCAAAAGACTCGGACAGAACATCCGTGTCATCGGAGGAAGGCTCCAGCTACGCCGGTGATGCTCCTAGGGTGACTCCCCAAACGGCTGATGACCTGGCCTAAACATCTCCCCAACCGACCCCAGGGGAGTTAGGAACTTTGTTGTAGATGCCTCGACGATCTCGCAGCCACCCCCCCTACTGGTTTCTCGACCACTCAAATCAGAATGGCGAGAACTCGAATAGACTTGTTGTTATTACTGCACTGTTGCAACGTTTGCTGGGCAACCTACAGTTTGAGAGGGGCCCTGGGGTTTGGGCGTTGGGGTTTACAATTAAGTCCTTTGATGGTGATATTGGGGTCACGATTTGTCCACATTAAGCTCAACGATAGGGGGGAGAAGCCCTAGCTCTGGAGGAAGGGGGGGGAATCGGTCTGTCTACCACACCCTGAAATGGCTAGCTATTCTTTCCTGACTTGGAACATTAGAGGGTTGGGTTCGCCCTCTAAGAGGCATCGGGTGCTCTTGTAACGGAGGGGGGTACATATCGCTCTATTACAAGAAACCCATCCTACTGCTACTGAAATAGACAAACTGAGGCGCAGATGGAGGGGTCAGGTCTTCGCTACTAAATATTCAGCCTACGCCAGGGGAGCGATAGTTTGGGTAATGGCGGGGGTTCCTTTTGAAGTAAAATCCACCAATATTGACCAAGAGGGCAGATTCGCGATAGTGAGGGGCCCCCTTCATGGAGTCCCAATTACCTTATGCAGTATTTACGCCCCTAACCAAGACCAGATCCCCTTCTTGCAGCGAATGTCTGGGCATCTTACGCGCCAGTGCGGGAGGAGATGTTCATCGGAGGAGACTTTAATAGTGTAGTGGACGTAGACATGGATCGCTCCACCCCACCACTTAAGGGGGCAATAACACATAAAATAGCCAGCCACTCTCAGGAGTGGATGCTGGGTTGGGGACTGACTGATGCTTGGCGCGCGCAACACCCAACAGACAGGGACTATTCATATTACTCAAGCCTGCACCGATTACACACTAGGATAGACAGGATTCTATGCTCTGCAAAGGTTGCACAGAACGTAACTCATACTGAATACTTAGGGCGCACCCTGTCCGACCATACCCCTTATTACTCATATGGAAAGCGACTGAAGACAGACCCCCCATCCCGTTGTGGAGACTACGACCAGCTGCCTTAGAGGATCAAGCATACCGAGAGACACTCTGTTCCTATCTCACAGACCATATCACTATTTATATTGGATCTGCATCAACCAGGGCCTTAGAGTGGGAAACCCTTAAAGTGGCAATGAGAGGCCACTGTTTGAGCCAAACGGTTGGAATCCAACACACACTTGAAAGGGAACTGGTTGAGTTAGAAAAGATCATTCACGAAGAAGAAAAGAACGGTAATGGTACAGGAGCAGGGGGAGAAAGATTAAGGGAGGCAAGGTCTTCACATTCCCGAATCGAAGAGCAGCTGAGGTTCCATAGCGCGCAGCGATACTGGGCCTCAGTGCACGCAAAAGAGGGTAGATCTGGGAAAATGCTGGTGTGGTTGGTGAGGCCTGGAGGCGAAGGGACACCCATAGTGAATGTGCGAGATATGGAGGGGAAGTTAATGGGGCCTTCCTAGAGTACTATACCTACCTCTACAGGCAACCGACCGCGATGGGGGTAGAGCAGGCCCAGGCATATTTACGCGCACTGCCATCATCCACAATGACGGATAGCGATAGGACAGTCTGGGGGGACTGGTAACCCTAGAAGAAGTGCAGGAAGCCATATCGCAGCTGGCGGCCGGGAAAACTCCAGGTACCGACGGTCTACCGATTGACTTCTATAAAAAGTACGCGACACTACTAGCTCCCAAATTAGTAGAGATATTCACAGAGGCATTTCAATAGGGCCTACTTCCCAGCTCAATGAGAGAGGCCCTAGTGGTTCCCCTGCCCAAACAGAGCACAGGTGAACTCTCAGTGACCGACTTTCGCCCATTGTCAATGCTAAACTGTGACTTTAAAATACTCAGCAAACTCATGGCCAATCGGATCCTTCACCATGTCCCCAACTTAATACACCAAGACCAAAATGGTTTTATACCGACGCGGAACACCTCCTTGAATTTGAGATGCCTATTTTCCATCTTACACATGCCACACACTGAGAAACCTCTCGGGGCAACCCTCCTGGCAATAGACTTCGAGAAGGCATTTGACTCGCTGAGATGGGACTTTTTGAGGACTGTAATGCTCCGAATGGGACTGGGAACTAACTGGGTAAGTTGGGTAGATCTGTTATATGCATCCCCTTTGGCAAGAGTGAAGACCGGTAGATCGGTCTCGGAAGCATACCCAGTATATAGGGGCACTAGGCAGGGATGTCCTCTGTCCCCACTATTATTTGCCTTAGCTATAGAGCCCCTGGCCGCTGGTTCCGATCAACTGGGACGGGCAGAGGGGTAGAGTGGGGACAAACTGAAAACATCATCTCACTCTACGCAGACGATGTCCTAATATATTTGAGGGATGGCGAGACGGGATTACCCTGGGCATTTGCGGAATTGGACAACTTTGGAACCCTCTCGGGACACCGACTGAACAGAGGTAAGACATTTGTCTTCCCACTGAGAGCGGGCGGAACGTGCCCATCAACATGTCCTGAGGATGTTGTGTGGGCCCGCATACCTTTAAATATCTGGGCATCCAGGTGTTCCACGACCTGAGAGACCTACGCGAGGGTAACATAGGAAAGGCACTCCGCGCACTCCGATCCTCGGTGGGATTTTGAAGATCCCTAAGATTGACCATTTCAGCTAGGATTTCCCTGTCAAAGATGATAATGCTCCCACGCCTCCTTAACTTTTTCACCAACTTACCGGTAGCAGTGCCCTCGTCATGGTTCCATGAGTTAAACACGCTACTCAGAGATCTTGTGTGGGATGGAGGCCGCAGGCGTGTCTCGCTTCCTGTCCTCTGTAGACCAGCGCCCTCGCTGGTGTATTTCGAATCTTATTACTTAGCCTGACAATTACAGTGGATCACTAGATGGTTTGCAGGGGGAGGCCGTATGGATAGATACACAATTAGCGGAGTGAGGGAGGGAAACTGGATACTCACACATATGATTACCCAAGCAGGAGCGCGCAAGGAAGAAAGCAACCAACTGAAAATTACAATAGACTGCTGGAAGCGATGTTCACGCCGAGTGGGAATGGGTACAGCGTACTCCTCGGCTCTTCCTTTGGGGTGGTTGGTACTCCATCCGTTGGAGGGGTCAACGACGTGCAGTGGCCTGGGGACCTGGGCGAGTAAAGGGGTGAAGACTCTAGGTGATTTTATCCAGAATGGAGTATTACGATCATTCACAGATTTAGTCGAAATGAATAATGTACCGACTGGGCAGTTCTTATTTTATCAGCACCTCACTCACCGCATTAAGACACACTGGGGTACGATTAATGCAGAACCAGAGACACATAACATCTTGCATCTCCTCCTGACCATGGGCGAGGACACCCATCTGGTCACTAAGTTGTACAGATCCCAGAATGAGTGCACACTGACCACTCTCCAGTCGCTCCGAGAGAGGTGAGGAAGGACACTAGAAAGTACCCTGACAGAAGTGGAGTGGAAGACAACCCTTGCATACCCTAGGACAATATCAAGGAACACACGATTGAGGTACATACAGTTTATCTACTTGCATAGGACGTGTCTCACACCACATAGGCTAAACATTATCTACGGGGGCGACTCCAGAACATGTACTAGATGCAGTGAACCGGATGCAGACTTGGACCATATGTTGTGGCTCTGCCCGGGAATCCGAGGGGCCTGGGGGGAGGTCTTGCAAGAACTGGAAAGACCGTTGGGTGTTAGATTGGCGCAGACCCCCTCGCTGTGCCTGTTGGGTCTTCGTTCAGGACTAGCGGTGGGTACTGTAGCCACCCGATTCCTGGATTTGGCATTGGCACTTTACAGGAGACAACTTGTGCTGGGATGGATATCTCCCGGTTGCCCCCCATTAGAGGTGTGGCGTAGTGAAGTCACAAGGTGGGCCAGAGTCGAGCTGCAGGTCCTGGAACGTGAAGAAATGAAGGGACTGTGCCAGAAACCCATAGCCCCCCTATGGGAGGAAATCCTAGAAAGGTGGGAACACTGAGATAGCGGAGATTAAATGCACCAGGATTAGCCGGAATGCCCACTAGCTAGGAACAGTAGAACCGGCACATGTACTGAAACACAACACGACCAGCGGACAGATAGTATGAGGATCCCACACGCCAGGTAAAAAGTAGTAGATGGGGATAGTACCCGCCGGAGTATAGCCGACCACGTTTCGGCTTGGTCAAGTCGTCACGTTAGAGCACCCAACCGCAAAACAAGCGTAACCCCCCCAACGAGTACGAATTAGAGAGAATTAGACGCGAGAGGCCTGCCCCCACTTGTTTAGTTTACAATTGATGTTCTACCCCATGTTCAATCACCATCATGTGAATAGTTCCACTGGAAACCGGTTAAGAAGTTATATAAACTGGAAGCAAGTATGAATAACCAATATTTAATCATTTTGCAGATGTTCATAACAATTCGGAACAGTATTACATCTAAGGGAAATGTCTGATGCTTTCTACCTCATACGATATAAATGTATTGTCAATGTAGCGGAATAAAATGTTAATAAAATATCTTTAAGAAAAAAAAAACTTGGTTTTGTGTTTCCTTTGTGGTAGGGATAGTGCGTCAGGTGTGTTGTGTGTGTTCTGCAAACGCTTTACACATTGCCTCTGGGATAGGCCTGACTGTTCGTGCGAAGCTACCAAGGGGGTGAGCAGGGGTTATCTTGGATTTGTAACTCCCTTGCCCTGACTAGAGTGGGTGGGTTCTGCCTGGCTTAGGTGCATACCCTAGCCAAACAGGAACCCCATTTCTGACATCAGCTATGCCTATCTGAGACAAATACCACTTACCAAGCACAGACCTTTTACCTGCCGCAAAAGCCACCACATCTTCTGTGCACTCCAAACACCAGACCCCCCATCTGCAGTACTGTCAAAAACCCCTCCAGACCACTTCAAGTGCATTCTCCTCAGTGTTTGCTCCCTGCACAAGCACGCCATGAAACTTTGAGACCTGATAGACTCCACCCATCTGGACATTGCCATCCTCACTGAGACATCAACAAACAGAGCATCTGAACTGGACATCACCATCGCCAGTGACTACAACTGCTCCGCAAGGACCGACCCTCCAGGCCAGGTGGCATCCTAGCCATCGCCTACAAGATCACCCTATGCCTATTGATCCACACACAGGAACACTCCGCCACATGGATCACCTCCACTTCCAAGTGCATAAGTGCATGCCACCCCAAAGACTACCACCCATGGCACCCTCATCTACAGACCCCCCCCGGCCCATGCTTAGCTTTCAGGGAGTCCATTTTCTACCTCATAGCCACCAACTACATACTCCTCGGAGACCTCAACTTCCACATCGGCGACGACAATACCACATCGTTACTTGAGAGCCTAAACATAATCAGGCTCAAGCATTTGGTCTCCTCACCAATGCACATCACTGGACACACACTCAACCCCAATTTTTCTGCCAGCAGCAATGTCACCATCAACGACTCAACACCGCTACACTGGACTGACCGCTACTGCATCAATTTTTCCGTCACCACACCTGCAGCTCATGCCTACACTGCTCGCCCCCCACAGGAAATGGAACCAAACCACAGAGGAGCAACTCGTCAACACCCTTAACAACTCTCCATCCCCCAACAGAACAGATGCCAACACCTTTGTGCGCAACCTCTGCAAATTGATCACCGATTGTGCCAACACCCTAGCTTCTCTCTGAACAACCGCGGGGAAACACACCACCAAAAAAGCCAGCTGGTTCACCCCGCACTCCAGGAATCGAAGTGCACCTGCAAGAGGCTGGAGAAGAAATGGAGGAACAAAAAAATTCAAGAAGGACCTTTCAGCCTTCAAAACCGCCACAAGATCTCACCATGGCCTTATCAGATCCACCCGGAGAACCACCCTATAGGACCACATCAACACCACCACACACAATACAACCTTTCAATGGCATCAAGGAATTCACCAAACCAGAAGGTGAGACCACTAACATCCCACCATCCGAGGACCTCTGCGGCAGACTAGCTGCCTTCTTCCATCCGAAAATCAAGGATATCTATGACAGCTTCAGGCCCCAAGACTCTACAAACTCACCAACTATGCCCAACCAGGATCCACCAAACCCCCACTGCTCCTGCACGCATCGACCCCCCTCACAACGGACGGGACTCACTTCATACAGAGCAGTGCCCACTCTGGAGCCCCCACCGACTTTTGCCCCCACTACATCTTGAACAAAACAAGTGCCTGGATCGCACCGTGCTCCGCAAGACCATCAATTGCTTCTTATAGTCAGCCACCTTAACCGAGTATTGGAAGCAAGCAGCGATCCACCTGCTATTGAAGAAACCCACAGGTGATCCAAAGGATCTCAAGAACTACCACCCCATCTCGCTGCTGCCTTTTCCAGCCAAGGTCGCAGAGAAAGCAATCAACGCACATTCCTCCAACACATTGAGGATAACAACATCCTGGACATCTCCCAATCAGGATTCAGAACTAATCACAGCGCCGAGACCACTCTGCACACTGCCAGAGATGACATCTGCTCTCTCCTTGACCACGGCCAAAGATCATCCCTCATCCTACTAGACCTATCGGCTGCCTTTGACACACTGTCCCCCAGCACAGAATGCACCAGACTCCACACAGCAGGCATAAGCAGCAAGGCCCTCCATTGGATACCCTCCTTCCTAACATCAAAATGCAGAGAGTCAGGCTCCTGCCACACCTGTCGGAACCTACAGAGATCAACTGTGGAGTACCCCAAAGATCCTCTTGAGCCCCATGTTGTTCAACATCTACATGGCCCGCTCGCTCCAATCATCAGGAACTACAGTCTGCACATCATCTCCTATGCTGATCATCTCCCTGACTGAAAACCCCTCAACAGCCAAGAAGAACTTCCAAGACCGGATGGAAGCAGTCACTGCCTGGATGAAGGAAAGCTGCCTGAAGCTGAACTTCAACAAGACCGAGATCCTCATCCTTGGACCATCCTCCTCAGCCTGGAACGACTCCTGGTGGCCCTCATCACTTGACAGCCCCCCCACAGACCACACACGCAACCTCAGCTTCATCCTCGTCTCACCACTCACCGTTGCCTCCACCTGGTTACACACCATCCCACTCCTACAGAAGATCTTCAGATAGAGCCCAAGCGACTGCCGCAATACCGTGACACAAACCCTGATCACAAGCAGACTTGACTACGACAACGCCCTCTATGCCAGAACCACTTGAAGGACCTGAGCCATCTACAACAAATCCAGAACACCACAGCCAGACTCGTCCTCTGAGAACACATCACAGGACACCTGAGAGACCTCCACTGGCTCCCCGTTGAGAAGAATATCAAGCTCAAACTCCTAATACACTCCTACAGGGCCCTCCAGAACCTTGAACCTAGCTACCTCAACCACCACATCACCTGGTACTACCCTGCCAGACCTCTATGCTCCTCCCAGCAGTCGCTCGCCACCATACTCCACATAAAGAATTACTTGGCTGGAGGAAGATCATTCACCTACCTTGCAGCAAAATGTTGGAGCACCTTACCTCTCCACCTCAGACAGTCGCCATTGTTACCTCAATTTAGGAAAGACCTCAAGACCTGGCTCTTCGACTGAACCCTGAGGACATACCCCACAGCACCTTGAGACCCTATAAGTGAGTAGCGTGCTCTAAAAGTGACTGATTGGGTGTTTAAATTGGTTGTGGAAAGATGCTAGTAGTGTTGCAAGGACTCTGCTAGTGCGTTTGAGAGGTAGTTCCCCAGCAGGGGAGCCTTTGAACTGTTGGAATGCCATTGACATCTTTGCACTCCAAGAGACAGGTTCTGGTGCACAACCACTCACCTGCTGGGGAAGTTGCTTTTCTGATCACTGTCAGTGTAGTGTCCTGCTGGACACATACATGCCCTTCAGCATGTAGTAGTTTGACTGTCACTCCTCAAAGACTTCTACACCCATCAAACCGGAGGCTCAACTAGGCACAGACTTCAGGGGGAGGAGTCAGGACAACCATTTCCAGAAGTATGGTCGGATCTATCCACATAGCCAGTATGTGAAAAAGAAATGTTAAAATGTGCAATTTAAACATATTTGACACACCTGAAATTATTACAAACGTGTTTTTGTAGATTTGACACTGTCCCTAGGCTACTCCCAGTGATCTTGAAAAAGCAGGCTAAAGCCCTCATTACAACATTGGCGGTAAATGCCGCCTACCGCCGTGCTGATGGCCGCCAACATAACCTGACCGCAGCAGTATACCGCTACGGGTATTATGACCCACACAGAGAAATCCACTACTATATAGACACCCACTCAAGTCCGCCAGCCCAAAGGTCAGTGATAAACTGGCAGTACCAAAACCCACACTGTTACACCAAAAGAAATACACCCACAGCATCATGACCCACGAATCACCGCAGTGGACATTCAACCGTGGTAAACCATTGGTGCTACACACCACCGCACTAAAAAATACACACACTCTAACAAAACTACACCACATTGGACAATTCAAACCACACACACCTGACACACATACACACACCACACCCACACACCCAATCCTATATAAAACACACACCCCCAATACCCACAACCCCTTACAACGAAAACAAATATTGCCATCTGAGAGAGAGAGACAAGCCAGGAGCACCCATTGAATCAGAGCCACATAACACCATCACCCATACACCATCCACGCACCTCACAGCACACACCCCAACACATCACTCCACACACTCTCACACATACCACTCACACTACACCCATGGCACCACAAAGACACCCCAGGTTCTCTTAGGAGGAGCTAAGGGTTATGGTGGAGGAAATCATCCGGGTAGAGCCACATCTATTCGGATCACAGGTGCAGCAGACGTCCATTGCTAGGAATATGGAGCTATGGCGGAGAGTCGTAGACAGGGTCAATGCTGTGGGACAGCACCCCAGAACAAGGGATGACATCAGGAAGAGGTGGAATGCCTTTCAGGGGAAGGTGAGTTCCATGGTTGAAAGACACCAGGTAGCTGAACAGAGGACTGGCGGTGGACCCCCACCTGCTCTCCCACAACTAACAACATGGGAGGGGAGGAGCAACTCTTGGCGATCATGCATCCTGAGGGCCTGGCAGGAGTAGCAGAAGGACTGGAGTCTGGTAAGTCAAATCTTTACTATTTCCCCCCCTACCTGCATGCCATCACAAACTCCTACCGCGGCCCTCACCACATCACTCCACCACCTCACATATACCCCACCATCACAACCCACCCATCCCAATACCAAGCCCTGCATGCTCCACCAATACATGGACCCCCATCACCACAGCATGCACACTAGTGACAATCAGTTAGCTAAACCAAGCACAACTCACACAAGCCAAAGCTGCCTTGCTAATAAAAACCATGGAGGGAAACATATCCATGCACAAGATGGCACAAGCAGATACAATAACACTGCATTTACATCCCCATAGGACCCCCACTCAACGTCACCAGAGAGGAGGTGCCAGCCACATCCAGTCCCCCCACAGAAGAGGCCCACAGTGATGACAGCAGCTCTGAACACCTGGATCACAATGACCAACCGGGCCCATCAGGGACCTCTGGACAGTCGGTGACCCTGCACAGTCCCAAACAACCACAGAGCCTCCCCCTTCAGAAAACTCCAGCACAGCACCCACCCAGCGGGCCCATACTTCTGTCCCCAGGACATGTCAATCAGCAGTGTGTCCACCACTACAGGGACCCCAGGCAACCCCAGAAACACAGGACGATCAGGGACCTGGGGTCAGTGGCACTGGGCACACGGTTCAGGGGGCAGAGGCACAGGACAACAGGGAAGCTGGGAGGACTGCTGTGCAACAGGGGGCGGACAGGCCCAGGGACCCCACTCTCCACAAGGCACCTGCAGGGATCCTGGAAGTATACCACCATTCCCAGGAGACCATTGGCCAGATACTGTACAAGTTGCAGGAGACCCAGCGGCTGCAGGAGGGACAGTACCTGGGGATCAGGGAGGACCTGAAAGACATCCACACCACCCTGGTCACCATTGCAGGGATGCTGGCAGACATGGCCAACACCATGAGGGAGGCAGTGGCACACCAACGGGCCCCTGACACTAGCCACACTGATGAACAGCCCTTCACCTCCGCAGGCGCTAGTGGACAGGAGTCCCCGCCACAGGACCAACAGGCCACCAGCACCCCACCCCCTGCAGAAGGAGAACCACCCTGCAAACAGTCCCTGCGATCCAGGCAGAAGCCAGAGAACATTGCCAAGACCCCTGCCAGGAAATAAAACTCTCCTGATTGTCACCCTTCTGTCTCACTCTTTCACCCTGTCCACCTTGAGCTGCCATTGCTCCCCTTCCTATGACCCCTTGGACAATGAACCTGTGATACAAATAGACTGGACTCTACCCCGGACTTTCCTCCATCAGCAACCCAGCCCATTGCAATACCCACTCCACTTATTAGCACCTAAATAAACACCCTTTGAACAAATTCAAGTATGGAGTCTTTGGATTATATGACAAATGTATTAGTTTCACAAACTGCAAACATTGCGTTTCTAATCTACTGTAATATTTACATAGGTATAACCTGTAGTGGGCAGCAGTAAACACACCAGGAGCCAGAGTGGGGCACAGAGATCTGAAAATAGAAATGCCAAAGGGTACAGTAAGTGGCCATAGAAATAGGGAAATCAAGCTGCCATGTTCAATGTCAAACACAAAACTGCAATGGAAGATGAAGTTACAGTGTCTTACCTGTGTGTCACTGGAAGTACTTTTGAATGAGTGTACTTCTGTTCTCCACATCTTCTTCCTCTGCCTCCTCTTTGTCATTGTCCACAGGCTCCAACGCTACCACACGACCATCTCCAGGCTCATCCTCCTGCAGAAAAGGTACCTGGCGTCTCAAGGCCAGGTTGTGCAACATGCACATGCAACGATGATCTGGCACACCTTCTTGGGTGAGTAGCACATGGATCCACCTGTCAGATGGAGGCACCGGAATCTGGTCTTCAGGAGGCCGAAGGCTCTCTCAATGATCCTCCTTGTTCACCCATGTGCCTCATTGTAATGTTCCTCTGCCCATGTCCTGGCATTCCTCACTGGGGTCAGTAGCCATGAGAGGTTGGGGTAACCAGAGTCACCTGTAAATATCGAGGGATACCTGTTAGCCAGACACTCACCCTCAGGGACAAACCCACACCCATATACCTACATCAACTGGGTCGGGACCATGGGCTCACCTATTAGCCACACCCGGTGCCTCTGGAGTTGAGACATCACATATGGAATGCGTCTATTCCTCAAGATAAAGGCATCATGCACAGAGCCAGGATACATGGCATTGACATGGAATATGTACTGGTCCGCCAAACACACCATCTGCACATTCAGAGAGTGAAAGCTTTTTCTATTCCTGAACACTTGTTCATTTCTCCGGGAGGGGGACAAATGCAATATGTGTACCATCAATGGCAACTTTGCATTGATTATCATTGGGCCCTATGGGTTCCAGGAGCCAATGGCGATGTACGCTGGCGGTGACGGTACGCACCGCCGTGGACGTGACCGCCATTTTCTATCTGTTCACTCACTTGCTACCTGACCTTCAACAGGAGAGGACCTACACAGCAAGTGCTGCTGTGACCTGTGTCTGGAAGCGACAATGGCTCGAGTGTCTGGGGAAAGGGCCCCTACCTTCGCTTCGGAGGAGTTGGAGAGACTGGTGGATGGAGTCGTACCCCAGTACACTTTACTCTATGGTCTTCCAGACAAACACGTGAGTACACTGTGAGTATGATGTGTGGGCAATGAATGTATGGATTGCTATGTGTAAGCCTTGTGTGGGGGGGCGGAGGGGTCCTGGGCAGAGTGCTGCATGTCTGGTGGTCAATGTTTGTGCGTAAGGGGATGGGAGGTATATGGTGGGCCATGAGTGTAACAGTCCAGATGGTACGACTAATCCCTTTTACTATGCATATTTTTCTGCAGGTCAGCGCCCATCAGAAAAAGGGTATTTGATGTGCCATCGCCAAGGAGGTGCGGACCCTGGGGGTCTTTGACAGGCAGAGCACCCACTGCCACAAACGGTGGGAGGACCTGCGCCGCTGGGCAAGGAAGATGGCGGAGGCCCAGCTGGGGCTGGCCTCCCAACGAGGAAGGGGTTCCTGTCGTACCCTGAACCCCTGATGTTCCACATCCTGGCGGTGGCCTATCCGGAGTTGGATGGGCACCTGAAGGCATTACAGCAGCCACAAGGGGGTGAGTACAGATTCAGAATCATGACTTTGCACGCATTAAGGTTTTACCTGGGTGGGGGATGTGGACTGTGGGTGCCCCTAGGCCAGGGCGAACATGGCAGGGTAGGTCCCATTGTGGACAGGCTCTGAAGCACTTCAACCCTAATAGTGTTAGTGCACATCTGCTACTGGGCAGGGTCCTGTGGGTTTCAGGTGTGCAGCTAATGGTGTTAGGCATTGTACCCCATGGGCTGGTGACTAGCTTTGTAACTGGTAGTGCATGGCCTAGTGCATAGGGCTGATCCCTGTGTGTTGTGTACGCCAACAGTAGTGTTGTTGCTGGCATTGACCAAGTGTATCCTCTGTCTCTCCCCCCTTTCTTGTTTTGTCACCCTGTACTTGTGTGCATTAGCATTATCTGGTGGAGGAGCAGAGGCACCGGCGACAGGGGAAGCTGCATCCTACATGGGCCTGGAGGCCGAATCCACTAACGGTGAGGGCACCAGTGCGATGGAGGCGAGGGGAGCACCACGACGGAGACAGGAGAGGACACTACCGACAGTGACTCCTCCTCCGATGGAAGCTTCCTGATGGTTGCAGACACCTCTGTGCCTACCCCAACAACAGATACAGCCGCCAGCCCTTGTACCAGCACCGCCCTCCCAGTAGCCCCTCACCATGTTTCCCATGCCCGTTCACCCATGAGGGTGGGCATCTCCTTCGCCCCAGGCACCTCAGGCCCTGCCCCAGTCAGCCCTGGTGCCCTCAGCGAGGAGGCTATTGACCTCCTGAGATCCCTCACTGTTGGGCAGTCAGCCACACTGAATGCTATCCAGGGTCTAGCAGGGAATTTGCAACAAACAAATGCATACCTGGAGGGCATTCACTCTGGCGTGGCATCCCAACAGAGAGCCTTCCAGGCTCCGGCCTCCGCACTGATGGCAACCATTGTCCCTGCCTCCAGCCTTCCCCCTCCAACTTCCTCCACCCAGTCCCAATCCCCTCAACCCCAGCCTATCCCAAGCACACCTTCAGACCAGCAATCACCCAAATCAACACACAGAAGTGGCTCAGGCAAACACAAGCACCGCACTTCATCTCACAGGCACTCACACAAGCACCATCCCCATGCAGACACACCAACATCCACTGCCTCCACTGTGTCCCCTTCCTCCACCTCGTCCATCCCCCTCCCAGTAGCGTCTCCACTCACTCCTGCATGCACTACATCCTCATCCACTAACTCCATCACCAGCACCCTTATTACTACACACCCCTCACTGGCAGTCACTACCCCCACATCCATGCACACGTCCCCTGTGTCCTCTCCAACTGTGTCTGTGACCCGTCTTCCCAAAGTACACAAACGCAAGCACACACCCACCCAATAGCCATCCACCTCACAACGGCATCTAGCCCATGCATCTGCACCCAAACACAGCAGACTGACACCTCCTACAGCCACTTCCTCTTCCTCCACTCCCACACCTTCACCCTCTTCCCACCCCAGTGTCCCTAAGAAGCTTTTCCTCACCAACATTAACCTCTTCCCTACCCCTCCCCCGTCCTTCACCTCGGGTCAGGGTGGCCAGAACCCAGCCCAGCACCTCAGCCACCCTGTCCACTGCCGCTGTGGTTTCTACAGCTGTGAGAGGCTCCAAGGAGGCACCCGTCAGCCCAGCCAGTGTGCCACCAACACCTGCCAAGGCCAAGAAGGGTCCACCACCTGGCAAGGTCAAGAAGGGGACAGCATCCAGCATGGGGAAGGAGGCACAACCAGCCAGCAAGGCCAAGTCAAAGACTCCAGCTGGCAGAAGCAAGAAGGCAACACCATCTGTCAAGGGCAGGAAGGGCACAGAACACCAGCCATGGCACTTCAGCCGTCCGCGGTTGCGAGTGAATGCCTGGAGGCTACCGCCACAACTGCCAGTATTGCC
The DNA here is from genome assembly GCF_031143425.1 of Pleurodeles waltl. Taxonomy (NCBI): domain Eukaryota; kingdom Metazoa; phylum Chordata; class Amphibia; order Caudata; family Salamandridae; genus Pleurodeles; species Pleurodeles waltl. Next base: position 144,786,809 of record NC_090440.1, read on the forward strand.
AACTACAGTGCAACTGGCATACACTGAGCAGCCGTCACCGCCGGAGAGCAGTGTGTAGTGGTGACTACATGGGCTGCAGTGTGTCCTGGCCACTGCAAAAGCTGTCGTTGTGACACCCAGGTGAGGGACTGTGACCTTGCACTCTAAAACATCTGCATCACAGGGCGCAATGCTCCCTCCAGAACCAGTGGAAGTAGGCATCGACTCAGCCCCTCCCTTCCAGGATGAAGCACACGGGGCACAAGGCCCCCTCCAGAACCAGTGGAAGAAGGTATCCACTAGAGAGAATGTGGCTTTGCACTCCCCAGGACCAAGCAGTGGACGTGTGTCACTCTCTCCCCCCCCCTTGTGTGCTATGCGCAGTACTCACCGTGGTCGTTGTCACTGGCATTCATGTTCCTGGTGTATAAGAAGATACACCAGCATGGGGAACACCTGCAGCTCAGGCTCCATGGCGTGCTGGTTCTTCCTTGAGTGTCGAGAGGTGAGTCGTTTCCCTTCTGTGTTCTGTTTCCGCCGTGCTTTTGATGGCGGTGGTACCGCCCAGGAAAATTTGGGGAATGGGCAGGATGTAATGCAGTGGGCGGTACATTGTCTTCCTCCTGGCTGTTGGCGGTTACCACCGCGTGTTTGTTGCTACTGCTGTGGCAGTCGGAGCGTTAAAGTGGCTGTATGTGTTGGCAGTTTCAGTCGTGGTCATGATTCCAATTGTTTTACCGCCGGCATGTTGGTTGTATTACCGCTGCTTTATCACCGACCGCCAGGGTTCTAATGAGAACCTAAGTGCTTTGACAACTAAAAAATAGCATCTACGAATTTTAATCCAAAGCATATTAGACAAGTTTTTGAAAAGTTACCCTTATGGTCAATTCATTGTGACAAGACAATTTGCTTGTGAAATATTTATCATTGCAAGTCAAGAAAAATGTTCCCGTCCCATTAATGACTGAAGGTACAATTAAGCTTATCCTATTGGATATTGCAAAATAGTCATGGATGAGGCTGCCCTTATATATGGTTGTCAAAATATTATGCTTAGTAGTAGTGCCTAATTTGAGCCGGTGGTTGCAGGTAGAACCCACTTGTACTCATTTTTTGTTTTCCTCATTATTCTTTGATCAAGTGAGAAAAACACAAAAGGAGGAAAGGAGAAAGAGAAAGATGGAAACTAAGATACTAAAAAAATCCAATAGTTATTGATAGCGCACCATAATCAGCAGTGACCATTTATATAGCATATTGATCCACATCCATGCAGGAAAGTACCCGGCTGGTATTGATGAGCTGCCAAAAAAGTTGCCTTATAGAGAGTATTAGGGGGAGAGGTGTCAGTCTCAATGTTAGAGGTCTAGCTAACTACAGATACAAAGTTATTTTTGAAGAAGATTTTTCCAACTACACAACCTTGTAGAGATGAACAGAATCAAAGGCAAGGCAGTAGTAAAGTAAAAGGCTTGTCAGTACTCATTTTCAATCCATCGTAATGTTTAAATAATCTCTTGTGAAGGCCAGTGTTGCTTTTGTGCCACAGTGATATCAGAATCTGTTTGGTAATCTATGAGAAGGCTACTTTCTTCCCTCCATGCATGTAGCTATTTGTCTTGACACTGATCTTTCAGTCTTTTTGCCTAGAAACAGTTGGATATTGGTATTGGAAGGAGCCATTTTTTTAAGAACTCTTTGTTTTAGGGAGGTATTTTGAGAAGAGTCCTTTATCCAATGAGTTGTTGCTACCTTTGACTGGATTAGCTGCAGAGCTATTAATGAGTACATTCTTGCATATATGAGAATGATAATGGTCCAGTGATTTTGCTGGTCTACAAGATTTTGCAGCCTTGATAAAGTCCTGTGTGATCAGGAGGTTAAAGGTGAGTAGTTGTTTTCATGATTTGTTTTCTAGTGAACTGTTCATCACTGCTGAAATTTTACTTGAGCAATGATTGAGCAATGGAGTGGGAAGCAGGGGGTCTAACATCATTTGGAGCATTGGAGGTAATTCCAGTGTGGCAAGCACACAGCACAGGCCTTTGAGGCCTTTGACTGTGCTGCTGGGACACAGTCAAAGTCCCAAAGGCATCATGATGTCCTACTGTACTTCCATTTCAGGTACTGTGGTTAGAGGGCCCTTTTTTATTTTAACTCTTCTAGACTATCGGGTATTGTGCTCTTGAGGCCCATTGTCAGACGTTCCTGTTTAGATCTCCTGTTTCATGTTCAGGTCTCTTGAGTAGGGTCTGTTCTTCAGCCATAGGTCATCTCTTCAAGAGATAGGGAAGGTTCCTCTGATGCGAGGTAGGCATCAGGAATCTTGGCTATAGACCACGTTCCCTACTACCTACCCCTGTGTTGTTCTTCAGAAGAAAAGAAAATGAAATGTCCTTGCTGCTCACCATATAAGGGTTGAGCAGTGGCTATTTGTGTAGTTGTGTGCTGTACAAACACTGACATTTATTGCAAAGAATATATATTGAGTTTGCTGATTATACATTAATGATTATACATTGGGACACAAATGTATATCAGTTTAGTATCCATGAAATGATGCATTTAGCCGAGTCCAATAAACATGTACAGAGTGAACAAACCAAAAGAGAGCCCATATTAATTTAGGAAAAATATATTATTGCATAAATATGCACTCTACTAGAAAGGATTTGTTTTTTATCAGGACAACCGTGCACTATGCATTACCTAGTTTCATGTATTCAATGTAAGTCACTTACTAAGATTTCAAGGGGAGTCAAAGGCACAATGGGTGCAAGTAGGAACTGTGCAATATTATTGTCAATAAATGCTGTACAATGTGATTTGAGTAAAACTGAGAGTGTTATAAAACCACTACACTGCTTCTGTATAATGAGTTATGTCATGGCAACCTGTGACGTAAATCCATGTGGTAGCCAGGAAAAGTTAAAATACTTGAATAGTGCTGTGATGCACTTTATTTAAAGCAACATAGTGAATGGATGTGTTTCAGAACTTCTGAGATTCAGAGATTTACTTTATCGGTCTAAATTCACATTGCAGCAATCACCTGACCTTACATTATTAAATGAAAAAGAGCATTAAGAAGCACACTTGAAGGGCTTGTCTCCTCCCACATGTTGGTTACCATGAGTTCAGTATTTGATTGGGTAGAGAGTGTGTGCTGCCATCGGGTAACATTGCTTGTTATACTCCTGTTGGCTCCTTAGGAGAGTTTGGTCAGCTAAAAAAACGTAATAATTCTCATGTTTGGAGTGGGAAGACTCATCTACCATGCTATAGTATTGGACAATAATATTGATAAAGCACCATGACATGCTCACTGTGTGCATTAACTACAGTGTGGTCCATGTTTTTATTGATAGGCTAATCCTGTTGGTGAATAGAGCTTCATAAAAATGGTGCTCCTTCTTTCGAAATGGCAGTGGCAACTACAATAATGCTGCAAAGGCATCTATGCATGTTTTTTTTCTATCATGTTAACGTTTGTGCTGTGCAGAATAAGCAGTTTGTTCTGAACTCCTATCCCAGCACTGTGACGGACATGCCAGTTTTTGTAGCCTCAACAGTCTCATGTGGATCCTTCCTCCCACACCAACACACTGTCTCAGTTCTTCCCCCCCTCTGCAGCAGCCTGCACATGGCCAGCTCCTCTCAGCCATGCGAGCCAGATTCACAGAGTTCTTGCATTAGCCTGAACCACATGAACTAGTTTGGACTATAGAACAGGTAGGGGAAGAGAGAAACAAGCTTAGCCGCTTTTGAAATGTATGTGATTATATCCATTTTATATTTGGACAATGCTGTTATTTCATTGAGAAATCTCTGCTCCTGTCCTTTCTGCAAACACATTTCGCACTCCACTCTTGAACTGCCCCATCTGCACCCTACTGATTCTGTTCACTTGTGCTGGCTAAAGATCTTTGTAAGTTGTGGGATGTGATAATTTTCCCAAATTTCAGCAAGCAAAATGAGTAAACAGTCTTCTTGTTGGTGATTTTGGGGATGGTGGGCTTCTCCCCAAGAACGTTTTAAAATATTTTGTGTCAAATTTGCTAAAACGCCATATATCCTGAAATGATATTTGTGAAACATTCCAGTACTTTCATGGTGTGTGAGAGAAGCCTGGACTTTCCAATGAGTTGATCCCATTTTTAGGTCGCCGCCTACCGGACAGCGCCGCTGTCTGGTTTGCCAAAGAAATCTTGGGGACATTCAGAAAGTTGTTTGCCATTGGTTTTGTAGTTTGTAACATGTTTTCTTCCTTTTCATTTGCTGGCTTTATTTGTTCTAGGCTGTCACGCTTGAGTTTGTACCTTTACTTGCCCAAATCTAATTTACAGTATCCTTCCAAGTTCTCCACTTCTGTAAATTGGACGGTAAATCTTGTTCTTATCACATTTGCTGTACATCCAGAGACTGAGGTCAAATGTCAGAGGTCAGGCACTGTTTTCTGAGGTCACTTGTTTACTTTACGCTGGTGTACAACATGACTAAAACACATTGGCAAAGCCAATAGCTCTTGAATTGGCGAAACATGTTGGCTTTGCTAATGCTTGTTTCAATTGTCATAAATCAGAAATTAGTTTTACTATGCCAAGGTCAGCATTTTTGCATAGGTAAGCCCCTTATGCCAAGGATTAGGCACAATGTGCCAGTGGCAGAATGTGGCCATACATTAATGGATACTCTACCCAATAGTCATGGGTACTTTCAAAATTACCTCGGTACACAAGGGTCAGAATTTTGCCGTCAGCAGCCCATATAAAATGAGTGCAAGCTCTCTGATGACAAGTATGATGTGAATGAAAAAGTGCACTTCCTTAAAATAGCAGTATAGGGCTTATATTTGTTTTCACATGGGAATCAAGCAACAAAAGTATTGGAAATTAACATACCCATTTTCTAAAAATGAATATCACAGCATCCATTTGATCTTATGAAATGCTTGACTCCATAGCAAACATACTTTTTATCCAGTTACACATGTTACACGGATGTTGGGATTTTCAGACCTAACTTATAATATAGAAAAATTTAAAAAAATGTTCCAGAACTAGGCATTGTGGTAAATGAAAAGCCAGGACTGGCTGAAGGTGTCACACAATATAATGGAGAACTATGTAAAAAGTTTATGAAGTTTCAGTTCGTGATTTTCAACCTTTATTTTTGGGAGAAAAAAAAATTTAATCAGTGAAGAGTTGAAAGGACACACAATGCATTTCCTGTGCAGATGTTAGAATTCGAACGATAAGTGTCACACCTTCAAACTCCTCTAAAGTATTGCAGCTTACTAAAAACATGACTGCCTACCACAATGACAGCCCAAGGGACTGTAGGGCCAATGTTTCAGAATCACCCACGGCCCTCACCCCTCCTTTGGTCGTGCTGAGTACCAGAAGAAACTAAACATTTGAAATGAGAAGATGAACAGTAAACCTCAGTGCTGGTGCCTGTGTTTCCATGCAAGGCCAAGGTGGCTTTTGTGTGCTTTCATGAGTCCTAGGCTGTCAGCCAAAATATTGTTGGGGATTGAGCCCCAAAGTAATAAAGAAGCTGTTGCCCATATCCACAGCCTGAGACATCTCTCCACTGTTGTAACTGCTTCCACAGGGCAGTGCAATCATGCAGGCCAACAGGGCTCAAACACTGAGCTTCAGCAGCAATGAAAACACCAGGTCCCTATGTAGGTCAAGGGGGGCCCAGGTGAAAGATTAAAAAGTATGTCTGGAGCCAGTGTTGCTTCTCCCACCCACAATGCACCATATGCCTGAAGTCCCCATTCGATTCCCTCACCAGTACACATCTGTCAAATTGCTTCATCCTTAGTCTGTTGAGCCTGCTTCCCCCTTTTGCAGTCTTTGCCTGATTTCTCCTTCTGTACCACATAATCCCTCACTCCCAGCTCATCCCCACAGCATTAGACTGGTCCCCAGTCCTGCACTATCCTCCAAAGCCTCAGCTCCGATCTCCCTCCTCCGGCCATCCTACATTGTCAATCCACTCTCCCCTCTTGCACCGGCCTCATAGTTGCAGATGGAACTGGCTAGGTATCTACTGCTACAGAGAGAACTGGTATTCTGAAGGTGCCTTTGTAGAAATGCGTACATCCATGAAAGTTAGGTAATTTTTAGGTCTCGCCAGAGACATGCGCTGCTCAGTCATGCAATCTCGCTTGCAAGACTTGTTGTATATTACAAGGTACTTTGCTAATACTTTTTATGTTTGCAGGATAACAGGTGTTCTGGGTGATGGTGGATATTGTTGCTGAACGCAGTGTGAGTAGGACAAGTGTAGGTTGAATGGTGTACCGATATGAGTGCAGGTTGAACTGCATGAGTGCAGGTGAATGGAGGACCCATGTGAGCGCCGGGTGACAGAAGTGCATAGTGACCTTTGTGCCTGGGTGAACTACTGGAGGGACTGGTGCGCCATGATGAGAGGAGTTAGTACACAATGAGTGTTGTGTCCCAGTGAGTTTGGTCAGACTACTGAGCCTGTGTGCAAGATGGGTGCGCCATGTGAGTAATGGGTGAACAGAGTGCCTCTGTGAGTGCAGAGTGAGAGGAGGAAGTGCAGAGTGAGTGGTGTGCCTATGTGAGTGAAGGGTGAACTGTGTGAGTGACCGGAGTGCCTTACCGATGTGCCAGTGTGAAGTAGGGTGAGATAAGTGAGTGCAGGGTAAGTGATGTGAGTGCAGGGTAAGTGATGTGCCCATTTAAGTTTGGGTGAGGATGAAAGTGCAATGTGGGAAAATGTAATGCATTGTGAGCAATGTGGTTGTTTGAGATTGAGTGCCGGGTGAGTGGCAAGACTGAAGGGTGAGGAATGAGAATGACAGTGAGTGGAGTGTCAAGTGAATGCAGGATGAGTCATGTGTTCATGTGACTGCAGAGTAAGAAGAGGGTGAATGGCATGAGTCTATAGTAAGCTGTGCAAGTACAGTGTAATCACTGTGAGTGCAGACTGAGCAGTGAGAGTGACAGGTGAGTGGAGTGTCATGTGTGCAGGGTAAGCGCTGTGCTTGTGTGAGTGCAAGGTAAGAGGAGGGTGGATAGTGTGAGTGCATGGTGAGTGTTGTAAGTACAGTGTGATCACTTTGAGTACAGGGTGAGATGTGAGAGTGACAGGTGAGTGGGATGTCATGTGTGTGCAGGGTGAGTGGTGTGCTTGTGTGAGTACAGGGTAAGAGGAGAGTGAATGGCGTAAGTGCATTGTGATTGGTGTAAATTCAGTGTGATCACTGTGAGTGCAGGGTTAAACTGTAGGGTGAGCGGTGAGAATGACACATGAATGGATGGTCATGTGTGTACATGGCAAGCACTGTGCTTGTGTGATTGCAGGGTAAACTGCATGAGTGCATGGTGAGAGGTGTAAGTACAGTGTGATCTCTGCGAGTGCAGGGTGAAACGTTAGGGTAAATGGTGAAAGTGACACAAGCGTGAAGTGTTGTGAGTGCAGGGTGAGCGGCGTGATAATGTGAGCACAGGGTGAGAGGAGGGTGAACTGAATGAGTGCATGCTGAGAGGTGTAAGTACAGTGTGATCGCCGTGAGTGTAGGGTGAGCTTTAAAGCGAAGGTTGAGTGGTGAGAATGATGGGTGAGTTGTCTGAAAGCAGGATGTATTCCCAGACACTCTGAATAACTCAACATGTTATCCACCGTTAGTGAGTGGGGTTTCAGATATAATTTAAACTATTGCTATTATGGTATCAAGAAGGCATGAGGGAGGCACAAATAAATTATTTGTGGATCCTGCAACAAACTTTCGGCCTCTTGATATGCATTATAGACAGGGCCACTGGAATTATGCGATTGTGCAGCCGCAGCAATTTTTGCATATTTACATCACCTGCTGCATAATTTGCAGATATGAACAAAAAAATTGTTTATTGCTAAAACAATTCAATTACTAATAACGCAGCAACACATGTTGCAGTGCAGTGGAAGGCCGTTTGCAAAGGTTGACTGATAACTTTTCTTAAGTGTATTGCTATATTTTGGTCTTAAACCAGTACTAATGTACATGTAAGAAACCCCCAAGGTAGGCCCTAGGTAGCCCCAAGGGCAGGGTGCAGTGTATAGTTAAGGTAGGACATATAGTATGTCCTGACAGTGAAATATTGCTGAATTAGTTTTTCACTGTTGCAAGGCCTGTCCCTCTCATAGGTTAACATGGGGGATACCTTTAAATATGATTACAGTGTAGATTCCCTTTGGGAGCGGATGGACATGTGGAGTTTGGGGTCTCTGAGCTCGCAATTTAAAAATACATCTTTTAGTAAAGTTGATTTTAAGATTGGGTGTTTGAAAATGCCACTTCTAGAAAGTGACCATTTTCTTGCTTATACCGTTTCTGTGACTCTGCCTACTTCAAAGGAGAAAATGGGTATAAGAAGGGCACCCAAAACCACTGAGCTGAGGAAGAAGAACTACCCTGCTGTGACTGTGCTTTGTGGAGCTATCCTGCAGTTGCTGCTTCTGCCAGAGTAAGAGGGCAAAGACTGGACTTGGTGTTGCCTTCCTTCTTGTGAAGATCTCCAAGGGCTTGATTTAGAGCTTGCCTCCTGTTGTTTGAAGTCTCAGGGACAGCAAAGACTTCATTCTGCCAGCACCTGGAGTCTCTGGAGACACTTCTACTATGTCAAGTTGTGCCCATCCAGTTCCTGGGACCCTGAAAGGAGAAGCTGGCAGTCTAAGAGGAAGAAATCCACGCACAGAATGCCGTGCGGGGAAAAGATCGACGGGACTCCGATCTGTGGCTGAAAATCGACGCTCATCTGCAACGCGACCCGAAGATTGACGCCCGGGGATGAAGAAACGACGCCAAGCATCGCTGATAAGAGGCTAGTGAGATCGCAACCCGCGCTGCATGGTTTTCAGATCATCGTGTGGCTGGATTTCCGACGCAAGTATCGCTGGGCATGTAAAAACAACGCCAGGCCTGCCCGTACCCGAGAGTGCTGACCAGATTGATGCATCACCCTCCTGTGGTGAGAAGGAATGACACACGCCGACCCGACGAATGGAGAAACAATGCAAGGTCTCACTCGTGAGAGAAATCGGTGCATCGCAAGCCCTTTTTAACACACACTCGCCCGTGCTGGGTTATTTTTGACGCACCCAAGGTACATTTTCACGCTAACAGTGTTAGTGTGTGTTTAAAATTACCTGAAGACTCTTTTTGCATTTTTAGTGATAACTTGACTTGTGTATTGTGGATGTTTGTCATTTTGGTCTTGTTTTGTTTAGATAAATATTCTCTATTTTACTAAACCTGTGTTGTGTCATTTTGTAGTGTTTTCATTAAGTTACTGTGTGTGTTGGTACATATACTTTACACCTAGCACTCTGAAGTTAAGCCTGCTGCTCGTGCCAAGCTACCAAGGGGGTAAGCAGGGGCTAGCTGAGAGTGATTCTCTTTTACTCTGACTAGAGTGAGGGTCCTTCCTTGGACAGGGGGTAACCTGACTGCCAACCAAAGACCCCATTTCTAACAGGGAGGTAAATGCAGCACACTCCAGGCAAAGTGACTACCGGAGATACAAAACCCCAGCGAGGTTCGTACATAACCCCCCCAGAAGAATGGCTGCCAGCTGCCATCATCATCCCTCAGAGTGGAGGAAGTGCTACACCTTAGCCTGAGGCTGCTTCCTGCCTCCTGAGAGAAAGAGGCCTGTGAGGGAGTGAAGACACCGGGAAGGAATCATCCCAGAAAGTGTCAGCAGTACAAAGCAGCCCTATTCTCCCCACCTGGACCCAAGCATTTGTGGCGCTGAGAGCAGCTTCCCCCAGGACAAAGAAATGGTTGTGATCAGTGTGTTTGTTTTCTGCAGCAACTTCACAACCGGCAAATATCTCTTCTGCCAGAAAACAGAGGGGAAAATAATGACAGTGCAGCTTCTCTAATGGAAAGACTGCCACCTCAGATCGGCTCACCATGTCTACAGACGACACCATACTGCTTACACTGATTAGCACCAGTGAAGTGCGATGGCTGAGGCAGCCCGCGAGTGGGCATGAGTGCCTCAAAGAAAACAAAATTGCAGGGAAAGGCCATCCACTCACATGACCTTCCATAGCAAAAGTGCACACTAGATCTCCAGGGTAACAGTTTTCAGGCTGACTTGGCGAACAGTGCAAGTGCTCAGGATTAGATTTCTTCCAAGTATGTTCATCTCAGGGAAACAGAGCACTCTCACGTCTCTGGCATTATGAAATTAACAACAGATGTCAGCCCAGAAATGAGGTGCCATCCCAGCATTTAAATCTGCACATGCCAAGGACAGTACAGCAGTGGCGATGAACAAACCTGACCCCAGCTATAGGGGACTGGCTGGAAAGGAAAAGGGCTAAACTATCTGCAAGGAGAATAGCAAGCAGTATGGCACACCTTGTCCCTGAAATACACTACTACCTGCCTGCACCACAATTAACCTGCGGTGCACATCCACCTGTCCCATACCAAAGAACTACCACAAACAGAGAAAAGAGGAAGCCCTCAGTACAAGAAACCACAGTGGTAGTGCAGTGCAGCCAGAGTGCTTCTGGGTGGCACATGGACAATATAGAGCTGAAGGAAAGAGACCATGCCAGCCAGCTGCCCCAGCATCAAATGGTCACAGGTAGCCCAGCAATGAGAATGTCACATGGAGTGACATACCCTGCCAGGCACACATGACCCAAAGCAGGATCAAGCGCAGTGATGGTGCAGCCTCGAGGTGCAAGCACTGCGTCCTCGAGCGGAGAGGAGGCAGAAGGGAGGTTACCCACCATCCATGGAACCCCAAGGAGATCCTGGAGGAGGGGCCCTGTGTGGCTCAAACGCAGGAAAGAGAATATGTTCACCCTAACTGCACTAGGAAGACCCTGCAGTGGGCTAGAGACTACTCAGGGACTGTCCTCCCCTACACTGTCTTAAGACGGAGTCGCCAGTGGCCTATTACAGACAAGAGGAGAGTTGCACACCCCAAGTGACACCACTGCAACATGAAGAGGAAAAGAATCCCAGTCCTCAGACAGGACGAGACCTGTGAGAAGTAAGAAGAGAGCACCACATGATCCAACAGTATGAAGAGAAATCAAGAGAAGAGAGAGAAACATGTGACAGACCTGTCACACTGAATAACCTGACAATCACAAGTGTGCAGGAGGAATGAACAGGGTGACAAGGTTGAGAACTCGCACCACTACCTGATAGTGCACCTACTAGCACAAGCCAGCTACCTTGATGCATCGACGTCACTGGAGACAGCCCAGTGGGAGTACCGAAAGTAAGTCCCATGCATACACAAACCGCATATCTGCCCCACACTTCACAGTGCCACAGTTCAGCCACCTGTCACTGGCTTCTTGAAGCAGATGGCTTACCTGCTAGTAATCGTACATGCCGAATAGGAGGAACTGCACCAAATATGCAATGAGCCACTTGGCTGTGAAGTCCCTCCAGTCACCCTCACTCCAGCAAGTCATCACCACCTGTCATCCAGTTCATGTAATGGCAAATACACCATCATTGCCATGTGCATCACCTTACCCAGTGAAGGAACATCTCATCACTGGGACTGAGCCTTACCTCTGAAAAACACCAAGAGACCAATAAGGCACTCCTGGCAATGTGGAAGTCCAATTGTCCAGAGACTAGCCCCCCTCACCTGGGTCCTGTTGGCAAGCACATTGACCATGTCATCCATCCTTGCGGTTGCAGGAATAACATGCCCACCCACAGCCCTACACAGTCCATGCATTCTGTGGCGACCCATCTAAAGGGCCTCAAGGGAATCCCTGCCAAGAGTTGGTCTGGAAGCTGCTCCACTGACAAGATGAGATATCAGGGTTCCAGAGGAAGGTGTCAAAACATCACCGATGTCTTCCTAGCCTTTGTGGAAATTGCCTTCATGGAGACAGGATGCCTTACTAGTAACCTTTGCAGTGGACTTCACCAATGCTCCTGATGCACCAAGTTTGAACTGTTTGACACCAACCTCATCACAGCAACAGCACGCTGGACTGACCAACAGTGCATGAGTGGACATTGACCCAACCAAACGGCTGTTAAAGTATCCGAACTCCATCTTCGCAGTGTTCGCGCCCAGTTGTAGCTGGGTAAAGCATGGACATGTGCAGAGATCTGTGGATGCACCCAGCTTCACCTGTCCACTGCCATCGTGCGGATTGCCTTTCGATGCTGAAAGACTATGTTTGTGTCTAGTGTGTTTTTGTTTTATTCTTACAGGTTGGACTTGTTTTTATTTTCAATGAAGTTTGGGAGAAATGTAGTGTCCTGCTGGACACACAGATGTCCTTCAGTACGTATTAGCTTGCCCATCACGCACTGAGGGCTTGCCTTAACACCCATACCACACCTATCCAACACAGGCACCACTGGTCAGGTGACCATGCGAATAAAGGTGCTCAAGTGAACATGCTTGAGGCGAGTTCATGATAGCATACATGTGTGTCCCTATAAACCTTTAATCATGCATGAAGGCCTAGGGCCCAGGAGACAACAGGGGCCTTGAAATGTTATTACTTTAATGCAGGAACCCATGAGATAACTTCATTGTCTGGCACCTGAGAGTGCTCCTGAAAACTGCTGAGCTATAGATCACACATTCAGTTCTTGCTGTGAACACCTAGTACCGTACATGCAGTTTGCAGTTCTCACCCCCAGAACTGCAAGGCATTTCACCAGCTATTTGTTCTTTTAAGCTTGGGTAGGTGGATATGGGTGCTGCGAAAATGATGAAATTTCCCCAGGATTTATGTCTGCTTTCATCAAATAAAAAATAAAAAAACATAAATCTCCCTTCCCTACTCAGGCGTGTTGGGGGCGGACTGCAAGGTAAGGGAAATGTTGGTTTTGTGCCATCTCAACCTACACCGCTATTCCACATTGCCACAGCATCAAAATATCACGCTTTAACTCTCCAGCAGTACAGTCTGACTGTGGTACCTGTACTCAGAGCACAAATAGTTCTTTACAAAGTTTTGCACAGAGACTTGCGTGGTCTACAGCGACTTAAAGCATTTTTTGTATTTACACACTGTTACACAAGTGCACAGGCCCTGTGCAATATAGAGAAGAACTGCATGGCCACCCATATAACTCATAGTGGGTTGTTGTTTTCCGACCCTTGCGCAAATGCCTGATTTCCAAGGGGTTTGAATTACAAGATTGTGAATGCATAGAACACCTCAGCACCCGTTACATTTCGGCAGGTCAAACCTGCCAAAATTCAGCACGGGAAAAGCATATTGTATTTAGCTCATCATGTGATTTTTTGTGTGCAAAGCACTTAAATCCGCATGCTATTCCCAGAAACTCTCCATAGGTTCTATTTATCACGTGATCCCATGGTATCAGTATTTATTAAGATAAATAAATAGCACCTACACTCGTAATCAGGGCCTCAGTGAATCTAGGCACTGAAACAGAGACTGAATGTGCTGTCCAAATTTGCATTTGATTTAACTTGCCACCCTTGACACACCCAGGAATTGGCACTCTTTTCTACTCAAGGGCAAACTTTATGTGTGAGTGCTCACGTAAATGCCGTATAATACACAGAGACAGATGTAATTGACAGGCGGCCACATAAAGTAGAGCTGTTTAACTCATACACCTCAGTCTTTCCCAGGCCTGTTTGTAGACTGTACCTTTAAGAATTTTGTGAACTTTCTCTTAAACGATGATCCCATCTTTCATCAATTTTTATTCTTGATATGTTATTTCCCTGCTTGCAATTCAAATGATCTATAGTCTGCTACGAAGGTGCTTGACCGTCACTAAGATATATGACATGGTGATCATGACAGCAGTGCTCTGTTTACTCAAACAAATGTTGATAAATAGTTCGCAACAGGTGTTGCTCGGTAGCTTTTCGTTATGAAAATCTCCTGCTGCAGATACAGGCTGTTACACTGCATAATTATGACCATAAAAATAAACACTGGACAATTTTCCTTCCATGTGCCAGAGTTGCAATATTAACTGGGCACATTCTCAGAGCAACAAATTTAAAAGTGAAATTGGACAGCCCACACATCTGTGAAACATTCAGCCTGTAGTACTGCGATAAATCGCCACTCCAGGTCCACTTGCTGCTGGGGCTTGTTCTGAAAAGAGAAAACTAAAATGCAATTATGCCGCTCCCTTACCAGCTATTCGAAATTATCTAACACAATGATACTGTGCAAAAGTGTGTTTTGACATGTGGCAACTGAATGCTTATTTTCTGTAGTGAAAACAAATATTTGTTTGAGAAAGCAGTAAAATGTGCATTGTTAGACCTCACATTGTGTGGTCTTCCTCCAAAGTTTTTGCCTTCTCACCTCCTGTTACCAAAATGTGTTTTTGTCGGCTTTAGGACTCTGTTCACCTTACCACAGATGAGTCAAAGTTCTTTTGATCACTCCTTTAAACATGGTCGAAATGGCCTACATCTGATTGGCACATTTATTTTACCTTAAAAGTCCGTAGTAAAATGGTACATCATGTACCCAGGGCCTGCAAATGAATGGTACTAGTGGGCCTGCACCACTTACTGTGCCACCCACTTAAGTAGCCCATTAACCCAAATCTCAGACTTGCCACACAGCCTGTTTGCAGTATTAAACTTCCAATTTGACCTGGTAAAGTAAAACAATATCCAAACCTAAACATTTCTTTATAATGCATGTAAGTCACCCGTAAGGTATGCCCTAACTAGCCCATAGGGCGGGGTACAAAGGGTTTAAAAAGGTAGTTTGCAGATTTACATGCCCAGGTGGTGGTTTCATAGGTGATATCTTTTGATTGGTAGCAGGTAGGAATGACATGTTTACACTCAATTAAACTGTAATTTAGAGTCCACTTTAATGGTAAAATCAGATTTAAGATTTTGAAACTGCCACTTTCAGAAAACTTGCATTTTTATGTCAACCATTTGGTACCTGCAGCCTATGACCAGGGTTACATGACTGGGTGTACTTGGCAGTTGGCATTTGTGTATTCCTCCCAGACAGTGAGACAAAGGAGGACCAGGTGTTTGCCAGTGTGGACCATCTTACATTTAAAAAGCACCTCGGCATGCTCACAAAAACATGACACTAGTTCAGTGTCACCCTAGACCCCTTGGAACCTGGGTGGGAGAGGAAGGAAATTCCAAAACCTGATGTGGAGGGAAGTCTAGAAGTCTCTCTCTCTCTTCAAAGGCTTGCACCAGGTATAAATATTCAGCCCTCAGACCAAATTTTCATTTCACTCCCGGACCTGCAGAGGACTCCCAGAAGGACTTCTCTGTATGTCAGAGGACAGCTCTGCTGCTTGAGGCCTACTTTGTACCTCAGGGGACTGCCCTGCTGCTGCCAGTGGACTGCCTTGCTACTTGAAGCTTGTCCTGTACTGTCAGAGGACTGCCCTGTTGCTTGAGGCCTGCCTGCCTTGCTGCTTGGCCCCAGGACAACCAGAGGGACTCCAAGGGTCAGGTAACTGACCTCCTGTTCTGAGCTACAGGGACATAGCAAGCTCCAGAGGCCTTCCTTCAACTGCTTTGCTGACCTGCTGCAGTGGTCCTGCCTGGACATGCAACTGGACCTGCCTGAGCCCCGCTGGCCTCTGCTGGAGTGAATTGCTGATCTCAAAGAGGTGCCTCCCCAGGTCCTAGAACCTTGACTGGCATCACTTGAGTTCCTCATCTGAAGAAAGGGAGAAATCCAGATTTTTGTGGGCTCTTTGTAAATGGGTCAGTTTGAGCCGAGATCTTGCCGCCTGTGATCTTAGGTGATAACATATCATGTTATGGCTATTGCAAAGTGATTTGGAAGTCACACTCAATTTTTAATGTTTTGGGCTCTCCTCCTAGAAATCGTGAACTTTAACAAAGCGGCACTGCTATTTCTTGCCCAGTGTATGCGCTCTCAGCACTGCCGGATTAGCATATTTATTTTCCTATAAGGCCATATTGTATAGTGCCGAAATACACTCATGTTATAGAAAGTTAAATGCTACTTGTGGACTGGAGCACCTCCTTTGACATCTACTACAGTGACGATGAAAACAAGGCTTCAGGCCTCCAGAGTGTACCTTAACAGCAGCATCCTGATCCCTTTTTCTGAGACCTCTCACAATCACCTCTTTGACATGTGGGAAACCTGGTTTTAAAGATTATATTCGTCACCTTGCTGCCCACAAGGTAGGGTGCATAATATTTAATAGTGGAACATATGTGACATTACAAATGGCATGTTACGCTTGTGACTAAGCTCACAATGACATTATTACTGGTCTTACTATAATAGATACATAGGAAAAGTGAAAGTATAGATTGTATACATAAATAAACTTTTGAGCTGTATCAACTACAGACACCATTCAAAGACTTATTCCATAGATAATAAAAATGCAATGGAATAATCAGAGTTTAATTATATATATTTTGGAAATGTAACTTTCAGAAAGGTAGCTTTACCAGATGAAGCTGATGAAGGCTAATTTGCATTAGTTCTCTAGCATCTGCCTTGCCTGTACTTGGCTTGAATTAGGAGTGAAAGAGGTGTAAAAACTGCTCTCAGCATACAAACAATGACCTGTAGTAGGGAGGTGTTTTCTTCCTCCGGCAGGAAGGTTGGTTAGAGTGGGCCTAGTAAATCAATCATCTTCAAAGATGCACGTCACGCCACAAGCAAATGTTAAGTGAAACATGAAAAGCCCCACCCTTTATTCCTGTAATCAGGTTGGTACCAAACCCAATGTTGAAAAACTACTTCCAGAACCAGTTTTGAGTGACCACATGGGCAGGACTGCTAAATTACCCTCAGTAAGACTGTGGATGGGAACACAGGTTCTGTACAAGGGGAGAAGGGTTTCCTCATCTTGAATTCTGAGAGTGAGGGGCACTGTGGGATCATTTGCATTGGGGCAAAGAGGAACACCTTAAAAAGTGGGTAGGGTTGCCCCCTGGAACCTTAATCCTGTTGGTTAGGGGACGCTCAGGTGTCACCCCTACCCACTAGCTGGTGGCAGGCATACATTTAGTATCCCAAGGAACCCTCCATAGAACACTTTCTGGGCCTGTGGAGGATCAGAAGTGGAATGGAACTGCTGTCTGTCAGCTATGAAGAGCTCTGAAGGACTGGAATGGCTCCAGGTGTACCTTGGCCAAAGAAGTAGACTCTAAGGATCAGTTGGCTGACCTCTTGTGTGGCTACAGGAAACAACACTTTGCAAGAAGCCTTTTACTGGAAGTGCCCAGCTGACCAGTTATGTTATGTTATATTATGCTATGTTATAGTTATTTATTAAGCACAGCGAGTCACCCTTCAAAAGGTTCTGTCAGTGCTGTTACAACCCTGCAGATTCAGGAATAGTTGATTAACGACACTTAAAATTAACAGAGATTAAAAAAGCCAGGTTTGAGGAATTTTTTTAATGTATTAAAATTAGTGCATGTGCGTAGGTGCAAGGGGAGCTGATTACAGTGCTGGGTGGCCAAATTTGAAAATTAGCTGCCCCTTTAGCGGATGCACCAAGGATGTAGCAGGAGTTTTTCCCACTAGATCTGAGACTACGGGTGGGGGCGTACAGCTGCAATTTGCTCTGCCGGTAGTAATGATGGCTTCCATGTAAGGACTTCTGTACCAAACAAAGACACCTGAACAAAGAACACTTTTTTACAGGCAACCAGTGTAGAGTTTTAAGAGTAGGTTCTGAGGAAGATCACAAAATACAAACCAGGTTAATTGCTGCATTTTGTACCACCTGGAGATTGGAAAAAAGGCCTTCATTCATGTCTTCCTTTAAGGCATTGCTGTAATCTAGGAAGTTTACTGTAAGATTGTATGAAAGGGATTTCCTTGACAGAAGAGGTAGCCACTAGAATGCTTTCCTAAGAAGGTGCATGATTTCAAAAGAGAATCCCGAGGACAGTTGAGCCACAACCAGGAGGCAGTCCTTTCCATGCATTTACCGAGCTTTTCTTTGGTGGAGTCTGAATTGGGCCCCGTAGTAATAACAAGTTGTGTATCATCTGCATATGAGATGACATCAAAACCATACGATCTTATATGTGCCAGTGGGGCCACATAGATGTTAAAAATGGTGAGGCTCAGGGAGGAGCCCTGTGGCACTCCCCCGTCCAAGGCTGTGGTTCAAGAGCAGAAGGATTCTAACTGAACCATAGGGGACTGCTCGCTCAAAAAGCCCAAAGCTTTCCCTCTGAAACCGATGTCCCCCAGTGTGAGATGGTGCTGAATTCTACGGACGGATCTAGTAATACTAGCATAGCTGGGTGCCTGTCATCCAAAGAAAGTCAAATAGTAGCTAAAATGTCCACTAGTACTGTCTCTCTGCTATACAAAGCTCTGAAACCTGACTGCAGAGAATGACTTTCCAAAAAAGATATAAGTTGTGTATTAACTAAGGTATCCATAACTTTACCAAGGAAAAAAGCAGCAATATGGGTCTGTAATTTGTCAGCTCTAAGGAATCTGCCGTAAGCTTTTTTTAAATTGGTATGACCTGAGCTGTTTTACATTTTAATTGAAAAGTTTCTGTGCTTAGGGAGAGATTGAACAAGTCCATGAAAGAAGGAAGAAGTGCTGGTGCCAGAGTTGCCATAATATAAGGCAGTGCAGGATCTCCTGGTGATCTAGACTTAATCCATCTGATCAATAACTTCACTTTTCCAGGTTAACCCAGTTAAAATCTTCCAGAAGGATAGTTCCCAAAGGGATAGTCTTTAGAAAAAGTGTTATAGATTCTCTTTTCCTATTTTTCCTTCAAAATACTTTGTGGGATCATTTGAGAGGGCTTGAGAAGTTGAAACAGGTGAGATACAAGCTGTGGCACTGGGAACTTATTTCAGAATCTTATATAAATCTTTTGTTGAATTTCTCACCACAATATGAATTTTAGTTGCTTCTTTAATGTTCTTGATATAGTCTCTTGGGGCAGTTTTATAAATAGATCTATCATTGGAGGTTTTGTAGTCGTCCATTTGCATTGCAGTTTCCTACAAGCTATTTTTTCCTCTTTTACGGAGTCTGAAAACCAAGGCAAAGAAGCAATCTTTTATTTCAATTGGATAAATTTAGCAGGGGCAACCATATCAAGTGTTTGAATGCACACTCTCTCGAAAGCTGCTGATGCCATATTCATGTCTGCCTGATCATTTAAAGAGGGGGGTGGTATGATGTAAATAATGACAACACAACTTTTCTCCATGGTCTAAGTAGCCTAGGTGCTATTTACTTGAGGCTTGTGGGTTTTCCCAAATGTAAATAGTATTTGTTTGAAAAATGGTAAGTCCAGACTAGTGTAGTACAGGGGTGTTCTCGGAGGTTGGGGAAATTGGTACATATAATACACAATGTATGTCCTGCTATAAGAGTGGGGCCTACCACTTTCTGATGGAGACCTAGAGACTCTAGGTCTGAATCCAGGCGAATGGTATCTGGATCTGTAGCAAATTCTGCATAATGATTTCAATCTCCCACCAGCAGGAAACTGTCAGTTGCTAGGATATGTGATGTCAAATATTCACTCAACACTTTGTTAAAGTGTTCTTTTACCCCTGTTGTTGGTATATTAGCGCACCTCTCCAAGTTTCCTTTGGCAGACAGTGGCATCTAGAACTGGACTGGGCTTTGCAGTTGACCTCTCTAAGGGCCCCATTTACTAAGAAGTGGCGTAGCTTGACGCAGCACCAAATTTGGCAGCACCATCCTGCTTCACTTTAGGAACGCAGGGATGTGCTGTATTTAATACAATAAGGCGCACCCCTGTGTTTTCCCTAGCGCTGGTGCGAAAATTAGCTGCATAGCACCAATGCAGGTACCCTTGCACTATAGTGCAGGGGTACCTGCATTGCAGGGAATGATAGTTTATGTGCAGGAAGGTGTCTCTTCCTGCACATAAACAATCAATAATGATGATTTGCTAATCCTATGTGTGCTGCACAATGCAGCACACAGAAGAGTAGCAAATCGTCATTATTTAATGAATGTTTCTGTGCAGGAGGGGACACCTTCTAAGTTCCAACTTACAAACTTTTTCAATTTTTTTAACTTCCAGACGTTAACTAGGACTAATCCACCTGTTTTATCCGATCAGCACCCCATTGCGGTCAACCTCAAATCGCACATATGTCCTGGTGTACCGCTTCCATTGTCTATCATTGGACCTTTTTGCTTTTTGGTGATATTTACACTTAAATCTTTAAAAATGTATATCTCTTTTTCCCTTTATTGGAATTTCGTATTGTTATCCTTCTTTAACTCAAAACATCTTTCCCTCAATTTCAAAATTGGCTGTGGAGTTTCACTGTATTTTGCGTGACTTTTTCTACAGTGGGTGCACTACCTAAATACTTTAAATGTTGCCTTTGATTTAAGTCAGTTTTCTTTGGGTCATGATATCAAGGACAGAGCACAGGTTTATTTTGTTTAATTTGTGTGACTCCTAGCAGGTGATGCCTTATCCTTTGAGGTGTGTACCTGTCCACCACAAATAATATTCCACTTACCTACAATGATAATGGTTGTTAAAAATAGAAGGAAAATAGTATAGCTCAATGTATGTTATTTGTTTATATTTATTTTTCAGGCCTACATTTAAGGAGAAAAACAAACAATTCCCAATCTACTCTCCCTCTTACCCCCCTCCATGAGAGGAGCTAGGCACAATGTATTTCCAAACATTACAAGTATTATTCATTTTTAGCCTTTAATCACCTGTTATCCCCGTCCTAGTTCTCAAATATGTGCATCAAATCATTCTTCCGTTATCCCATCATTTTGTATCTCTGTTTCCCCTCCCATTTACTGTTGTAGACAAACCTCTGCCATATCCCATATCATTCTGCCTCCTTGTCCTGTACCAATTTAGACCAATCTATGTCTTACTCCACATTCCGCTTGCATCCATTTCCCAAATTCCCACAGCCACTGTTTGCGTATGGGGAGTCGACCCATCATCCATCGTACTGCAATGCATTTCTTCGCTACTGCTAGTCCCAATTCCAGTATTTTTCCTATGTGTTTCGTGTGTTTAGCCAATTCCACCAGGCCCAGTAGGTACAATTGGAATGTGGGTCTAATTGTGAACCTTGTCAGGTCCTTCAGCACCTTTAACACTTCTTCCCAGTATTCCCCCACCCCTGGGCAGGCTCCCCACATGTGTATGTAACTCCCTATTGATATCTTGCATTTGGGGCAGTGTCTTCCCTTAGAGTGGCATCTATTGTGGTGTGACATAGTTTCTGTGTAAACATTTGTAATGTATTAGCTTCGGCCTCGCATAACGCATCCCTGTCCTACAGTTGCCTAGCATGGCTACCCAGTCGCGGTCCGATTTTTCATCCCCTATATTAGTCTCCCATTGCAATTTCATTGTGTCCATGCGAGAAGCAGTCTGTGGCAGCAGCAATGCATGCAGAAATGTGATCAGGTTCAGTTCTACTCCCATGTCTGGTAGAGCCCCATTTAGTATATGAATGTCTGTTTCCATAGGGAACACTGTCCATGTCTTACAGAGTACTGCTGCAAATCCTGCGTAGACGAGAAAGAAGCCCCTCGTCCTTTCCAATCTATGTCAAAAGACCACATACCCCATCATACGGCCATCCTCATATAAGTCCCCTGGGGTCTGTGGCCCGCTCCATCCCTCCCATCCTGCAGGACTGGGGATAGCATTGGGCTGATCGCGGTTTCTGATGGGACCAGTTGTTGGGCATAAATATATTCATCCCATCTCTCTGGGAGTCCCCACACATCCAGAATGGTCCTAACCTGTAATGGCAACAGCACCCTTTTCTTTCTATGGAATAGAGGTAATGCCAAAAGCTTGAGCGGCCTAAGCAGTCTGGCAAAAAGTGTGGCCACTGGGTCCGTATCCCCCTCCAGGAACCATGGCACAGCATACTATAAGTGAGATGCCCAACAGTACATGCAGACATTCAGAGCCTGCAGCCCCCCTCCATCCAAGGGTAATCTCAGGACCTCTAAACTAATGCGCACCCTCCCTGCACCCCAATATAGCCGTTGTAGGAGTTCATCTAACCTACAGAAGTAGGTCTCTGGAATACACATGTTACACATACATGTGTTATCGTATATATAATACTCTGGATAACATGATCAGTTTACTCAGTGCCACACGTCTCATCAATGACATCAGGGAGTTCAGCCATCTGCGTACACTCTTTCTAGCAAGTCAAGCATACAACCCACGTTTGACTCATACACCTCCATCAGATCCGAACTCAAATATATACCTAGATATTTATTAGAGGTCATTTGAAGTCTTATGTTGGGCAAAACTCTGTCCGGCACTCTGCCATGTCCCGTACTGATTTATCTGTGTTCAGGTTGAACCCCGAGTGCACCCTCACAGCTGCAATAGCTCACATTTATGGTAATCATAATAGATGTCATGTTTTGCCATACCACTTCCTTCACCCAGGACTAGATAGGAACAGCAGGGGTGAATATAATCATTTCCAGAGGTAGAAGTACAAATGCACAGAGAGAACATCTACAATAAACAATACTTTAGTAATTTATCTATGCTTGTGTGATTTATGGGAAACGTCCTCTACGCCGACTCTTTAATAACGAAGTCCTGGTTAACGAAAGCAGAACAACGCTTTCTTTAACCATGACTTCTTTATTTTGTGCCTTAACCACGCATGTCCTGAACAACGAACATGGGTGGTTAAGGCACAAACAAGGGAGTCGGCTGAGGAGGATGACAACGATGACGAGGCGACGACTCAGGTAAGTGGGGGGGCAGGGGGTTTTAGGTTTTGGGGCGGGGTGGGGGTTCTTAGGTTTTGGGGCGGTGTGGGGGGTGGGGGGTTTTAGGTTTTGGGGCAGGGGTGGAGGGTCGGGGGGTTTTAGGCTTTGGGGCGGGGTTGGGGGGTGGGGCGTTTTAGGTTTTGGGGCGGGGTGGAGGGTCGTAGGGTTTTAGGTTTTGGGGCGGGTGGAGGGTCGGGGGTTTTAAGTTTTGGGGCGGGGTTGGGGAGGCGGGGCGTTTTAGGTTTGGGGTCGGGTTGGGGGGTGGGGTGTTTAAGTTTTTGGGGTGGGGTGGGGTGGGGGTTGGGGGTCAGGGGGTTTTAGGTTTTGGGGTGGGGTTGGGGGGGCGGGGCGTTTTAGGTTTTGGGGCGGGGGGTCGGGGGGTTTTAGGTTTTGGGGCGGGGTAGTGGGGTGGGGGTTTTAGGTTTTGGGGCGGGGTTGGGGGGTCGGGGCGACGCATGCAGGATCAATGGGTGCCTATTACTAATGCCTTTACCAGGAATGCCTTTACAACAAAATATCGTTGTTAAGGCATTCATGGTAAAGGCATTAGTGGTAACAACGAGGTTGGTGTTCCGACCTCGTTGTTCAGGCACTCGTTGTTTTGGCAGGCGGCGTTTCGACATACAATCGTGATTAATTTGTTCTGACATAATAACTGGCAATAAGGGGCAACTGACAAATTCACTCCTTTTGTGTAGTATAAAGACAACTGCTAGTATCCTTCTTCCTGCTGTTGTCTCATCCTGTGGATGCACAAACTGTAGTGCTGTAACAACTGCAGCGTGTAGTCTGGTGACAGTGTACAGTGTGCCATTCTTTGCATTGTCCCTAAGCAAATTTTCACCCGGCACTATAGAATGTTTCACACCTGAGAAGACAGATTCATTCATGCACGTGGTGCAATAACACTCTATAAATCAGCAACATGCACCCTGAAGGTGGATAGAGGGGCAATTGTATTAAAAGGTTTTAATCTCCTGTCATCTGCTTAGCATGGCCATTAAAGCAATTGGGGTGAATTTGAGTTAAATCACTATAGAGAGAGGTACATCACTCTAAGAGGGCACTATTTTATTGTGTACTTCCAATTTTTCAGGTCTTATTTTTGCCGACTTAGCACTCTGTGCCTATGCCACTGCTAAATAGTGGCACTGTGCATGTGCTTTCCATACTAAACCGTACTGTGCCTTGAAATCACCTAATTGGCATGTTTAACCTTCCTGTATAGTGATAGTAAATGGTGGAAGATATAAAATAATGGTGAGAAAAATAAATTTCTGGGGCTGCAGGCTGTACTACCACCTCCTATCTATATGACAAAACCTTCAGGAAAGTCTGCAGCGCTCCCTGAAGAAATATGAGTTACTGCAGTTTAAAAGCACTGCATTAACACAAGGCAGGGAAAAATGTTTGTGACATGCAACAAAGCCTATTTGTATATATTAGCAAAGTCACCCATATAGTGCACCCTATAAGCTCACACGGGTGGGTCCTCAACATATAAAATTCTGACATGCAACAATTTGGAAATAATAGGACCCTACAACACCAATCACACAAAAGCTGTTTTTACTGTACCTTTGGCTGAGACAACCTAGAGCGATTTAAAAATTCTATGTTTTCAAGCGTGCAATTCAATTATGAAAGTATACTTTTGAGAACTTTATTGGAAAGTTCATTTTAAGAATGTGTCCTTTGTGCTGTTAGAGAATAACGTTTAAAACCAGTTTGGCAATCCAGACTATTCCAAGGGTCTAACACACTTTCTTTTTGAGGTGTTAATCACCCTGCACCTGGGTGACAATGGCTTCACCTCTGAACCCTAAATGCATTGGTGCTGTCAACAAGTGGTCAGTTGGCAGATTTATCAATCTGGGAGGGACAAGTACATTTGGATGTACAAAAGGAACCTTTAATAGTTCTTCTTTTCATTTGGACATTATGATTGTTTTGGACTCGTAAATGCCGGCCCTGCATGGAGCTGTGCACCTCTGAACTTCAGAGGTGGTCGTGTCATCTGCTGGAGAAGAGGTCAGCAGTACATTTAATATGCAGGTGCCACTTGCTGTGAGCTTAAAGGTTGCCCAACTCTCTATAAAAAACACACAAGTGAAGTCAAAACAAACTACATGTTGTAGAGTGCCAAGTTATTTTTGCAAGAGTTGGTGGCCACTCATCATTATCACAGTTTCAAACGTGTGCATTTTTTTCTACTGTTATTACATTTTCCATGCAAATCCATTGCTCAGAATACATGAACACTCATCAATAATTTTTATTAAAACGTCTGCGCTAGTAATCCCTCCTCTGATGACTAAATGTGTCATCACACCAAACTATCACCCACAACTTTTTGCATCCGCTAAAATTCTGTCAATTGTCAATTGTGTGATCCGAACAACTGTGATGATTTCCTCCACCATGACCCTTATCTCCTCCTCTGAGAACCTGGGGTGTCTTTGTGGTGCCATGGGTGTAGTGTGAGTGGTGAGTGTGATGGTGTGTGGGGTGATGTGTTGGGGTGTGTGCTGTGAGGTGATGGGTGTCCATGCAGATCTGTGATGGGGGTCCATGCATTGGGTGTTTTCATGCAGGGCTTGGTATTGGGATGGGTTGGTTGTGATGGTGGGGTATATGTGAGGTGGTGAAGTGATGGGGTGAGGGTAGCGGTAGGAGTTTGTGATGGCTGCAGGTGGGGGGGATAAAGTAGTAAAGATTTGACTTACCAGAGTCCATTCCTCCTGCTACTCCTGCCAGGCCCTCAGGATGCATGATCGCCAAGACTTGCGCCTCCCATGTTGTTAGTTGGGGGGGAGGAGGTAGGGGTCCACCGCCAGTCTTCTGTACAGCTATCTGGTGTCTTGCTACCACGGAATGCACCTTCCCCGGTAGGTCATTCCACCTCTTCCTGATATCATCCCTTGTTCTTGGGTGCTGTCCCACGGCGTTGCCCCTGTCCACGACTCTCCGCCATAGCTCCATCTTCCTAGCAATGGACGTCCGCTGCACCTGTGATCCAAATAGCTGTGGCTCTACCTGGATTAATTCATCCACCATGACCCTTAGCTCCTCCTCTGAGAACCTGGGGTGTCTTTGTGGTGCCATGGGTGTAGTGTTAGTGGTGTGTGATGGTGTGTGGGTTGATGTGTTGGGGTATGTGCTGTGAGGTGCATGGATGGTGTATGGGTGAGGGTGTTTTGTGGCTCTGATTCGGTGGGTGCTCCTGGCTTGTCTCTCTCTCAGTTGTTAATTTTCTTTTTCGTAAAGGGTTGTGGGTAGTGTGTGTGTGTTTTATATTGGTGTGGGTGTGTTGGTGTTGTGTTTGTGTATCAGGTGTGTGTAGTTTGAATTGTCCAATGTGGTGTTGTTTTGTATGTGTGTGTATATTTTGAGCTCGGCTGTCTGTACTGCCAATGGTTTACCGCGGTTGAATGTCCGCCATGGTGTTTCGTGGGTCATAATGCTGTGGGCGTGTTTCTGTTGGCGTAACGGTGTGGCCATTTTATCACTGACCTTTGGGTTGGTGGACTAGTGTGTGTGTCTGTATAGTGGTGGACTTCTATGTATGGGTCATAATACACGTAGCGGTATACCGCCGCGATTGCGGTATGTTGGCGGCAGTCAGCATGGCTGTGAAGCAGCACTTACCGCCAAATGTCATAACGAGGGCCTAAGTCTCTAATTTCTTTACTATTATTAGGAATATAGGAGAAGCAATGCCTAGAATTAATCATTCTACAAACTCCGCCATCCTTCGCTAAAGGAATGTCTAAAGCAAGGCGATTCTGAAGAGTCATATCTCCTTCTACAGCTAATTCAGTATCTATCAGGAGTATGGCTCCTGAAAAATAGACAACTTTTGAATCTTTATTACATTCAGAAAAACTCTAACAGAAGGAATCATTGCTCCAAATATATCTCCCACTATACCAGAAGGAGACTCCATCCTCTGTCTCATATGATGAAATTCAGTCACTTTCAGAAACTTTCTTCAAATCATTAATTTGAAAAATCTTTGGGAAAACTTTTCCCAGATAACATGTCCCATACCATCCTCTTGGAAGACGGTAATAAGCATTAGGACCACAGATGTAATAAATGCCAAGAATTTTCAGGCCCTGTCCATTCAACTTAAACGTCCATTTACTCTGAAACAAAAACACATGTTTACATTCACCGTTCCCACAAACAAAGTGTCAGCCCCTGATTGAGGTCCATATATGCAAAGTTTCCCTACGTGTTGCGCATCTAGAGCTAATTTCCCTTGTGTTTTGATTGCTGTTAGACTTGTCATCCTTGGCGTGGTCTCCCTTATCTTTTTGCCTCTGTTCCCCAGGTTGTTGATGTGTGCTGGACTCTAATTTTACTGTTTTTGTTACTCTGGGCACTTTACCACTGCTAACCAGTGCTAATGTGCAAGTGCTCCTGTTTAAAATGTATGCGTAATTGGTTCTCCATGATTGGCATATTTGTTTTACTGTTAAGTCCCTAGTAAAGTGCACTAGAGGTGCCCAGGGACTGTAAATCAAATGTTACTAGTGGGCCTACAGCACTGGTTGTGCCACCCACACAAGTAACCCTGTAATCATGTCTCAGACCTGCCACTGCAGTGTCCCTGTGTGTATTTTTACACTGTAAATTCGACTTGGCAAGTGTACCCACTTGCCAGGCCTAAACCTTCCCTTTTCTTACATGTAAGGCACCCCTAAGGTAGGCCCTAGGTAGCCCCAAGGGCAGGGTGCAGTGTATGGATAAGGTAGGACATATAGTAATATGGTTTATATGTCCTGACAGTGAAATACTGCCAATTTCATTTTTCACTGTTGCAAGGCCTGTCTCTCTCATAGGATAATATGGGGGCTACCTTTAAATATGATTAAAGTGTAGATTCCCCTAGCGAGTAGATGGACATGTGGCGTTTGGGGTCCCTGAACTCACAATTTAAAAATACATCTTTTAGTAAAGTTGATTTTAAGATTGTGCGTTTGAAAAAAACACTTTTAGAAGGTGAGCATTTTCTTGCTTAAACCATTCTGTGACTCTGCCTTGTTTGTGGATTCCCTGTCTAGGTCAGTTTGACAGTTGGGTTGTTTTTCACCTAGCACTAGACAGTGACACAAAGGGGGGTGGGGTGTAACCTGCATTTCCTGATTAGCCATCTCTGCTAGGAGGGAGGGGTGGAGTGGTCACTCTCATCTGAAAGGACTGTGCCTGCCTCTGACAATGCCGGCTCCAACCCCCTGGTGTGTGTCTGAGGCCTTGCCTGGGCAAGGCAGGATTTCACAAGTAAGTGTGAGTACCCTTTGAAGAAAGGTGACTTCAAAGACTAAAATGGGTATAAGAAGGGCACCCAAATCCACAGACTTCAGAAACACTTCTGGAACCAAGAGGAACCTCTGCCTGGAGAAGAGCTGATAGCTGAGGAAGAAGTGCTGCCCTGCCTGTGACTGTGCTTTGTGGAGCTTTCCTGCAGTGCTGCTTCTGCCAGAGTAAGAGGGCAAAGACTGGACTTTGTGTGCCTTCCATCTTGTGAAGAAATCTCCAAGGGCTTGATTAGAGCTTGCCTCCTGTTGTTTGAAGTCTCAGGGACAGCAAAGACTTCTCTCTGCCAGCACCTGGAGTCTCTGGAGAGACTCCTGCTCTGACAAGTGGTGCCCTATCCAGTCCCTGGGACCTTGAAAGGAAAGCTGGTGGAAATCCAAGGAAATCGACTTCGGACGAATCCGGACCGCCGCCGCTGCTGAATCCGGTAACGCCGCCTGCACCCGACGCCGTGACCTTCGCTGGAACGCGACGCTCTTCGCAGGCCCGACGCCGCTGCAGCCCCGCTGAAGTCCGCAACTCCGTGGAAGTCGCCGCACCACGTCGTGACCGATGCCGCTCGAAGTGCGTGGATTCAACGTTTCACACAGACGCCGCGATCCCCGACTTCGCGCATCGGCTTGTTTTCACTCTTCACCAAAGGTACTGTACTTGGGGGTCTACACAACTCCGTGTCCGGCGCCGCTGGTGTCGGCTTGTTGGGAAACGACTCTGTCACGACGCCGTGTTAACATCTCATCGAAGCATTTTTGTTTCTAAACGCTATTTTTTAGTTTAACCTCTAAAAATTCATAACTTGACTTGTGTATGTCGGATTTTTGTCATTTTGGTCTTGTTTTGTTTAGATAAATATTTCCTATTTTTCTAAACCGGTGTTGTGTCATTTTGTAGTGTTTTCATTAAGTTACTGTGTGGTTGGTACAAATACTTTACACCTAGCACTCTGAGGTTAAGCCTATTGCTCTGCCAAGCTAACAAGGGGGTAAGCAGGGGTTAGCTGAGGGTGATTCTCTTTTACCCTGACTAGAGTGAGGGCCCTTGCTTGAACAGGGGGTAACCTGACTGTCAACCAAAGACCCCATTTCTAACATTGGTGATCAGCGGTTGGGATTTGGACTTGTATTTGTACTTGACATACAGTAATTAAGTGTACACAACTGTTTGAGTTCAGACCACTACGTGACCACATACTGCTTGTCTTGAGATTTTTGCTTTTTCTCTTTTTGTGGATTTTTCCCTACGTCCACTTTATTTTTTTTCGCTGATCCTTGATTGACTTTGAACTTCATTTGGGAACTTGTTTCTGCATTTGGAAGGGGTCCCTGAACTCACAATTCAAAAATACATCTTTTTGTAAAGTTGATTTTAAGATTGTGCGATTGAAAAAAACACTTTTAGAAAGTGAGCATTTTCTTGCTTAAACCATTCTGTGACTCTGCCTTGTTTGTGGATTGCCTGTCTGGGTCAGTTTGACAGTTGGGTTGTTTTTCACCTCGCACTAGACAGTGACACAAAGGGGGCTGGGGTGTAACCTGCATTTCCTGATTAGCCATCTCTGCTAGGAGGGAGGGGTGGAGTGGTCACTCTCATCTGAAAGGACTGTGCCTGCCTCTGACAATGCCGGCTCCAACCCCCTGGTGTGTGTCTGAGGCCTTGCCTGGGCAAGGCAGGATTTCACAAGTAGGTTTGAGTCCCCTTTGAAGAAAGGTGACTTCAAAGACTAAAATGGGTATAAGAAGGGCACCCAAATCTACAGACTTCAGAAACACTTCTGGAACCAAGAGGAACCTCTGCCTGGAGAAGAGCTGATAGCTGAGGAAGAAGTGCTGCCCTGCCTGTGACTGTGCTTTGTGGAGCTTTCCTGCAGTGCTGCTTCTGCCAGAGTAAGAGGGCAAAGACTGGACTTTGTGTGCCTTCCATCTTGTGAAGAAATCTCCAAGGGCTTGATTAGAGCTTGCCTCCTGTTGTTTGAAGTCTCAGGGACAGCAAGACTTCTCTCTGCCAGCACCTGGAGTCTCTGGAGAGACTCCTGCTCTGACAAGTGGTGCCCTATCCAGTCCCTGGGCCCTTGAAAGGAAAGCTGGTGGAAATCCAAGGAAATCGACTTCGGACGACTCCGGACAGACGCCGCTGCTGAATCCGGTAACGCCGCCTGCACCCAACGCCGTGACCTTCGCTGGAACGCGACGCTCTTCGCAGGCCCGACGCCGCTGCAGCCCCGCTGAAGTCCGCGACTCCGTGGAAGTCGCCGCACCACGTCGTGACCGATGCCGCTCGAAGTGCGTGGATTCAACGTTTCACACAGACGCCGCGATCCCCGTCTTCGCGCATCGGCTTGTTTTCACTCTTCACGAAGGGTACTGTACTTGGGGGTCTACACGACTCCGTGTCCGGCGCCGCTGGTGTCGGCTTGTTGGGAAACGACTCCGTCACGACGCCGTGTTAACATCTCATCGAAGCATTTTTGTTTCTAAACGCAATTTTTTAGTTTAACCTCTAAAAATTCATAACTTGACTTGTGTATGTCAGATTTTTGTCATTGTGGTCTTGTTTTGTTTAGATAAATATTTCCAATGTTTCTAAACCGGTGTTGTGTCATTTTGTAGTGTTTTCATTAAGTTACTGTGTGTGTTGGTACAAATACTTTACACCTAGCACTCTGAGGTTAAGCCTACTGCTCTGCCAAGCTACCAAGGGGGTAAGCAGGGGTTAGCTGAGGGTGATTCTCTTTTACCCTGACTAGAGTGAGGGCCCTTGCTTGAACAGTGGGTAACCTGACTGTCAACCAAAGACCCCATTTCTAACATTGGTGATCAGCAGTTGGGATTTGGACTTGTATTTGTACTTGACATACAGTAATTAAGTGTACACAACTGTTTGAGTTCAGACCACTACATGACCACATACTGCTTGGCTTGAGATTTTTGCTTTTTCTCTTTTTGTGGATTTTTTCCTACGTCCACTTTATTTTTTTTCGCTGATCCTTGATTGCCTTTGAACTTCATTTGGGAACTTGTTTCTGCATTTGGAAGGGGTCCCTGAACTCACAATTCAAAAATACATATTTTTGTAAAGTTGATTTTAAGATTGTGCGTTTGAAAAAACCACTTTTAGAAAGTGAGCATTTTCTTGCTTAAACCATTCTGTGACTCTGCCTTATTTGTGGATTGCCTGTCTGGGTCAGTTTGACAGTTGGGTTGTTTTTCACCTCGCACTAGACAGTGACACAAAGGGGGCTGGGGTGTAACCTGCATTTCCTGATTAGCCATCTCTGCTAGGAGGGAGGGGTGGAGTGGTCACTCTCATCTGAAAGGACTGTGCCTGCCTCTGACAATGCAAGCTCCAACCCCCTGGTGTGTGTCTGAGGCCTTGCCTGGGCAAGGCAGGATTTCACAAGTAGGTTTGAGTCCCCTTTGAAGAAAGGTGACTTCAAAGACTAAAATGGGTATAAGAAGGGCACCCAAATCTACAGACTTCAGAAACACTTCTGGAACCAAGAGGAACCTCTGCCTGGAGAAGAGCTGATAACTGAGGAAGAAGTGCTGCCCTGCCTGTGACTGTGGTTTGTGGAGCTTTCCTGCAGTGCTGCTTCTGCCAGAGTAAGAGGGCAAAGACTGGACTTTGTGTGCCTTCCATCTTGTGAAGAAATCTCCAAGGGCTTGATTAGAGCTTGCCTCCAGTTGTTTGAAGTCTCAGGGACAGCAAAGACTTCTCTCTGCCAGCACCTGGAGTCTCTGGAGAGACTCCTGCTCTGACAAGTGGTGCCCTATCCAGTCCCTGGGCCCTTGAAAGGAAAGCTGGTGGAAATCCAAGGAAATCGACTTCGGACGACTCCGGACAGACGCCGCTGCTGAATCCGGTAACGCCGCCTGCACCCAACGCCGTGACCTTCGCTGGAACGCGACGCTCTTCGCAGGCCCGACGCCGCTGCAGCCCCGCTGAAGTCCGCGACTCCGTGGAAGTCGCCGCACCACGTCGTGACCGATGCCGCTCGAAGTGCGTGGATTCAACGTTTCACACAGACGCCGCGATCCCCGTCTTCGCGCATCGGCTTGTTTTCACTCTTCACGAAGGGTACTGTACTTGGGGGTCTACACGACTCCGTGTCCGGCGCCGCTGGTGTCGGCTTGTTGGGAAACGACTCCGTCACGACGCCGTGTTAACATCTCATCGAAGCATTTTTGTTTCTAAACGCAATTTTTTAGTTTAACCTCTAAAAATTCATAACTTGACTTGTGTATGTCAGATTTTTGTCATTGTGGTCTTGTTTTGTTTAGATAAATATTTCCAATGTTTCTAAACCGGTGTTGTGTCATTTTGTAGTGTTTTCATTAAGTTACTGTGTGTGTTGGTACAAATACTTTACACCTAGCACTCTGAGGTTAAGCCTACTGCTCTGCCAAGCTACCAAGGGGGTAAGCAGGGGTTAGCTGAGGGTGATTCTCTTTTACCCTGACTAGAGTGAGGGCCCTTGCTTGAACAGTGGGTAACCTGACTGTCAACCAAAGACCCCATTTCTAACATTGGTGATCAGCGGTTGGGATTTGGACTTGTATTTGTACTTGACATACAGTAATTAAGTGTACACAACTGTTTGAGTTCAGACCACTACATGACCACATACTGCTTGTCTTGAGATTTTTGCTTTTTCTCTTTTTGTGGATTTTTCCCTACGTCCACTTTATTTTTTTCCGCTGATCCTTGATTGCCTTTGAACTTCATTTGGGAACTTGTTTCTGCATTTGGAAGGGGTCCCTGAACTCACAATTCAAAAATACATCTTTTAGTAAAGTTGATTTTAAGATTGTGCGTTTGAAAAAACCACTTTTAGAAAGTGAGCATTTTCTTGCTTAAACCATTCTGTGACTCTGCCTTATTTGTGGATTGCCTGTCTGGGTCAGTTTGACAGTTGGGTTGTTTTTCACCTCGCACTAGACAGTGACACAAAGGGGGCTGGGGTGTAACCTGCATTTCCTGATTAGCCATCTCTGCTAGGAGGGAGGGGTGGAGTGGTCACTCTCATCTGAAAGGACTGTGCCTGCCTCTGACAATGCCGGCTCCAACCCCCTGGTGTGTGTCTGAGGCCTTGCCTGGGCAAGGCAGGATTTCACAAGTAGGTTTGAGTCCCCTTTGAAGAAAGGTGACTTCAAAGACTAAAATGGGTATAAGAAGGGCACCCAAATCTACAGACTTCAGAAACACTTCTGGAACCAAGAGGAACCTCTGCCTGGAGAAGAGCTGATAGCTGAGGAAGAAGTGCTGCCCTGCCTGTGACTGTGCTTTGTGGAGCTTTCCTGCAGTGCTGCTTCTGCCAGAGTAAGAGGGCAAAGACTGGACTTTGTGTGCCTTCCATCTTGTGAAGAAATCTCCAAGGGCTTGATTAGAGCTTGCCTCCTGTTGTTTGAAGTCTCAGGGACAGCAAAGACTTCTCTCTTCCAGCACCTGGAGTCTCTGGAGAGACTCCTGCTTTGACAAGTGGTGCCCTATCCAGTCCCTGGGCCCTTGAAAGGAAAGCTGGTGGAAATCCAAGGAAATCGACTTCGGACGACTCCGGACCGACGCCGCTGCTGAATCCGGTAACGCCGCCTGCACCCGACGGCGTGACCTTCGCTGGAACGCGACGCTCTTCGCAGGCCCGACGCCGCTGCAGCCCCGCTGAAGTCCGCGACTCTGTGGAAGTCGCCGCACCACGTCGTGACCGATGCCGCTTGAAGTTCATGGATTCAACGTTTCATACAGACGCCGCGATCCCCGACTTCGCGCATCGGCTTGTTTTCACTCTTCACCAAAGGTACTGTACTTGGGGGTCTACACGACTCCGTGTCCGGCGCCGCTGGTTTCGGCTTGTTGGGAAACGACTACGTCACGACGCCGTGTTAACATCTCATCGAAGCATTTTTGTTTCTAAGCGCTATTTTTTAGTTTAACCTCTAAAAATTCATAACTTGACTTGTGTATGTCGGATTTTTGTCGTTTTGGTCTTGTTTTGTTTAGATAAATATTTCCTATTTTCTAAACCGGTGTTGTATCATTTTGTAGTGTTTTCATTAAGTTACTGTGTGGGTTGGTACAAATACTTTACACCTAGCACTCTGAGGTTAAGCCTACTGCTCTGCCAAGCTACCAAGGGGGTAAGCAGGGGTTAGCTGAGGGTGATTCTCTTTTACCCTGACTAGAATGAGGGTCCTTGCTTGAACAGGGGGTAACCTGACTGTCAACCCATTTCTAACAATTGCTGTTAGAATTGGGGTTTTTGGTTGGCAGTCAGGTTACCCCGTGTCCAAGCAAGGACCCTCACTCTAGTCAGGGTAAAGGAGAATCACCCTCAGTTAACCCCCCGCTCACCCCGTTGGTAGCTTGGCACAAGCAGTCAGGCTTAACTTCAGAAGCACTGTGTAAAGTATTTGTACCAACACACAGTAACTCAGTGAAAACGCTACAAAATGAGACAAGATAGGTGTAGAAAAATAGGTAATATTTATCTAAACAAAACAAGACCAAAACGAAAATAATCCAACTTACACAAGTGAAGTTATGAATTTAAAAAGCAAAAAGAGTCTGAAATCCTTTTGAAAACAGTGAGAACTTTGTTGGCGTTCAAAAGTACCTGGCTAGTGTTGCAATAAAGCTGCACGGGTGAGTGTGGGACAAAAAAGGCCAGAGAGGCACCTCAGGTTCGGGCAGGTTTTGCATTGATTTTCCACTCCCAGTGATGTTGCATCAAAATCCGGTCGCAGGTGTCAAGAAACCACGCTGCATGGGGGCTTGCCTCATTAACAGCAGCCGCTGCGGGTGTTGTGCGTAATTTCTCCAGCCGCGTTGTGTTGATCTACCATCCGTGATGCAGGTGGAGCACCGATTTTAGCTGTGAGGCCGGCGGCGCGGAGTTTTTCAGCCGCGAAGTGGGTAGTGCGTCAAAGGTTTCCCAGCATGGTGGTCTTTGTGTGGATTTCTGTCCTTTTCCACCATCTGTACATCTCAAGTGTCCAGAGACAGGTTAAGGCACCACTTGGCAGGCAGGACTCTCAGCAGGATGCCCAAGTGCTGGCAGAGAGAAGTCTTTGCTGTCCCTGAGACTTCAATAACAGGAGGCAGGCTTAGTTTCAAGCCCTTGGAGATTCTTCACCAGTGGGAAGTCACAGAAAAGTCAGTCTTTGTCCTCTCTCAGGTAGAAGCAGCTACCTCAGGCCACACCAGTGAAGAGGTTCCTCTTGGTTCCAGAAGTAATCTTATTTCCAGGGGTTGGGAGCCCTTCTTATACCCATAGGTCTACTTCAAAGAAAAGTTTCTCTTATTTGTGAGATCCTGCCTTGTCCAGGCCAGCCCCAGATACACACCAGGGGGTTGGAGACTGCATTGTGTGAGGGCAGGCACAGCCCTTTCTGGTGTAAGTGACCACTCCCCCCCCCCTCAGCCCAGATGGCCCTTCAGGATATGCAGGCTACACCCCAGCTCCCTTTGTGTCGCTGTCTAAAGGAGAGGTGCAAACAGCCCAACTTTCAAAGTGTCCCAGACTGGGAATCTACAAACAAGAAGAGTCAGAGAATGGTTCAAGCATGAAAATGCCTCTTTCCTAGAAGTGGCATTTTCAAGCACACAATCTAAAAACTAAGGGGCATATATATTCTCCGTTTGCGCCAAATTTGCGTCGTTTTTTTCGACGCAAATTCGGCGCAAATCTAACGCCATATTTATACTTTGGCGTTAGACGCATCTAGCGCCAAAGTAGGAGTAAAGAGCGTCATTTTTTTGCGTGAACGCCTTCCTTGCGTTAATGAGATGCAAGGTAGGCGTTCCCGTCCAAAAAAATTACTGCAACGCAAATGCGTCGTATTTATTCTCCCGGGCAAAAATCACACCCGGGAGTGGGCGGGTCAAAAAAACCCGCATTTGCGCCGCTTTTTAACGCCTGGGTCAGGGCAGGCGTAAAGGGACCTGTGGGCTCAAAATGAGCCCACAGCTGCCGTCCCATGCCCCCAGGGACCCCCCCTGCCACCCTTGCCCACCCCAGGAGGACACCCAAGGATGGAGGCACCCACCCCAGGGACATTCAGGTAAGTTCAGGTAAGTATAATTTTTTTTTTTTTTATATTTTTTTTTTGCCATGGGGGGCCTGATTTGTGCCCCCCTACATGCCACAATGCCCAATGACCATGCCCAGGGGACAGAAGTCCCCTGGGCATGGCCATTGGGCAAGGGGGCATGACTCCTGTCTTTACTAAGACAGGAGTCATGCAAATGGCGTCTGGGCGTCGTTAAAAATGGCGCAAATCGGGTGGAGGCGAATTTTTTGCGTCAACCTGACTTGCACCATTTTTAAGACGCCCTAACGCCATTTTTCCCTACGCCGGCGCTGCCTGGTGTACGTGTTTTTTTTTCCACGCACACCAGGCAGCGCCGGTCTGCTTGCGCCGGCTAACGCCATTCAATAAATACGGCGCCCGCATGGCGCTTCAGAATGGCGTTAGCCGGCGCAAAAATTTTTGACGCTAAACTGCGTTAGCGCAGTTTAGCGTCAAAAAGTATAAATACGGGCCTAACTTCACTAAAAGATGTATTTTTAAATTGTGAGTTCAGAGACCCCAAACTCCACATGTCTATCTGCTCCCGAAGGGAATCTATGTTTTAAGTGGCATCTCCCATGTTAACCCATGAGAGAGATAGGCCTTGCAACAGTGAAAACTGAATTTGGCAGTATTTCACTGTCAGGGCATATAAAACACATAGGTACATGTCCCACCTTTAACATACACTGCCCCCTGCCATTGGGGTTACCTAGTGCCTACCTTAGGGGTGCCCTACATCAATAAAAAGGGAAGGTTTAGGCCTGGTAAGTGGGTACACTTGCCAAGTTGAATTGGCAGTTTAAAACTGCACCTAAAGACACTGCAGTGGCAGGTCTGAGCCAGGTTTACAGGGCTGATTATGTGGGTGGCACAACCAGTGCTGCAGGCCCACTAGTAGCATTTGCTTTACAGGCCCTGAGCACTCTAGTGCACTTTACTAGGGACGTACTAGTAAATCAAACATGCCAATCATAGAGAAGCCAATGTACACATATCATTTATACATGGATCACTTACACT
Organism: Pleurodeles waltl; assembly: GCF_031143425.1. Taxonomy (NCBI): domain Eukaryota; kingdom Metazoa; phylum Chordata; class Amphibia; order Caudata; family Salamandridae; genus Pleurodeles; species Pleurodeles waltl. The sequence goes on from NC_090440.1 coordinate 144,823,978, forward strand.
TTAGCACTGGTCAGCAGTGGTAAAGTGTCCAGAGCAAACAAAACAGCAAAAGCAGAGTCCAGCACACAAAAAACAACCTGGGAAGTAGAGGCAAAAAGTTAATGGAGACCATGTCAATGATGCCAAGTCTAACAATTGCACTATAAGCATAATCATTCCTGTGAGTCCTTTTTCTCTAAACCTTTTTCTAACTTCTCCTTCAATGCCTTTCTCCTGTCATCTGTGTGATCTAAGAAGCTTTTCTCTAAAGGTGTAAGCAGGCATGTTAAATTATTGGGGTGTGCGTAAGCTGTGCCAAATATCAACGTAGGTTCAAAGAAACCTCTAACTATTACCATGTCATGATCCCTAGCTACTCTACTCCAATACCTAATTATAGGGACAAATGAAAACACAACATCTTAGTTTGAGTAAAAGTACTGGATGTACTCCTGATTATAAAATCTTGTTAGTAGCAGACTACAACTTATTCCACAAGTTAGACTATGGTATGTAACTCCTTCCACAACTGATGAAGGAATCTGCTTACACACTTAACAATTCCTTGCATCCATCATCTCAACATACTCACTCAGCAAGCGATAGAAGATATTAGAAGAAAGTACTCCTTGCAAGTCGGTACCCTCATGCAAATACTTCTCATCTAACCTAAACTTCTCTACTGCTGTTAGTACAGCAGTTGCCTCAAAAGCAGAAGTATGGTTGGCTTCACTCAATCAAGAAAAGACATACACACAATCAATACCACAAACAATATCCCATACATAATTGTCAAACCAGTACTCATATATTTACAGTGCCTAGTATTCTCACCCTGCTGACTAATTTTACTCATGATCTGTAAAAAATCAGAAAGCAGAAGAAAATTTAGAAAAACTGCAGCAAAATCAAAACAAAGTATTCTTTCAGCAGTTATTTACAGCTCTCAGTTTCATTTCCAGGACCCCTTGTCAAAAATCAATAAGCAGCTTGTCAAAATCAGCAAAAAGCGGTAAGCAGTTTGTCAAAATGAGGTTTCAAAAGTCAAATCAGGTTATCAATCTCTTTTCCGGTTATATTTCAACAGTCTCTTTTAAAAAAAACTTCTCAGCTTATCTCTCAGTTTGCGTCAACATGTCATTCATCAGCTTCCTTCAAGTGCCAAAATATTGACCCGGAATGTCTCTATCAAAACAAAAAGACAAAAATTCTTGCTGCCATCCACTTGTGGTTGCATATGCCCTTTCAAGACCTGAATATCTTCGACTTGCTATTCCCTTTCTTTTCAACTTTCGATCGCCATTTAATTCTTCTTCACTTAGATCTTCTCTCCTTGTTGCATCTACCACTTCGTGGATTGTTGTCTAAACAACCACTTCCTTTCCCTTTCTTTGCTACACCGGCAACTTATCTCCTTTCAGTGGACCTTTTGTCAGTGTTCTCTTCAGAGTCAAACTTCAAATTGCTCCTTGTTCTGCGGTGTTTTCTCTTGACGGACCTGCAACAGGTTCAGGCGGAGTCAGACCACTGTGTTTTTGATCCATCTCAACTCCTTTCCCCTCGGGGTGTGGCAATTTCTCCTTTTGTCTCTCAAAATCATCTGCTTCTGGGAAAGCCCTCCTCTGACTAGGCTCTCCTGCTGCCTCAATTGAGATAGGCTCTCTGTCGCCTTCCTGGAGGTCTTCTCTTTCGTCTCTCATAGGAGTGACTGAACTGTCCTCAATGGTCTCAGATCTGGTTTCAGTTCCTCTTTGTTCTCTTTCTGGCCCTGAGACTTGCTCCACTGTTGTTGGTACTCTCAACAACTCTTCTTCATGATCCAGTGGACATGCCACTTTCTTCGTGTGACTGGCATGGAACCAGTTTGGAACTCCAGCACACTTCACAGCTGTGGTAGTTGTCAGAACTACCTGAAACGGTTCCAAACTCGCTTTTTTCACGTGTTTCCGGACCACAACCCAGTCTCCGGGTCTCAGGTTGTGCCGTGGTTCTTGGATCAGTGGCAGTGTGGTGGCTTTCACCTGCTGAGGGAAAGAGCAAACCACATCCGCCAGACCTTTGCAGTAGTCCAAAACCATATAATTTGTAATGTTGACAAGTGCATTTGCAGGCACCACTGGCAATCTCATGGCTCGACCCATAAGGATATCATGTGGCGACAATCCTGTTTTCCTGTCGGGTTTATTTCTCATTGTCATCAGAACTAAAGGCAACGCGTTAGGCCATCTCAGATTCATGGATGCACACATCTTTGCAACTCTTGATTTCAAGGTGCCATTCATTTGTCCACTAGTCCTGATGCTTCAGGGCGGTAACTACAATGCAACTTCTGCTCAATGTTCAATGCTGCACACAGTAATTTAATTACTCCTTTGTTGAAGTGACTTCCCCTATCTGATTCTAAAGAGATCGGAAACCTGAAGTGTGGTATTAGTTCCCTAAGCAGTAGTTTCACTACTGTGAGACTCTTTTCTTCGTGTAGAGTAAGCTTCAATCCAGTGACTAAAAATGCACATAATCACCAACACATCTCTCAAACCTCCGCACACAGACATCTCAATAAAATACATTTGAATTCTGCTGAATAGACCTCCTGCTCTTTCAATGTGGCTCACAATAACCACTGTCCCTTTCCCTGCGTTCATTTGTTTGAAAATGACACAACAATGACAAACTGCTTCAGTAACCTGTCTAAAGCCTGGGTTGAACCAATCATGTTTGAACAACCGAATCATGGCATCCCTCCCAACATGTGCTTGACCCTGGTAATACATAACCATTTGAGACAACAGACTGTTTGGCAAAATCAATTTATCCTCTTCTGAAAACCACAACTCATCTTGTCTTTGAGCACATTTCATTTTACTCCATGAACGTTTTAACTCCCTGTCAACATTATTCTGCTACATTTTCAGTTCCTCCAAGGTGTCAGTTAATTTCAATGCAAAACTTGCACATGTTTCATCTTCTCCAGGTAACATTTCCCACTTATCTTCGAACGATATACAGTTCAATGCCACAACCTTGCGACTTGATCCGCATATCCATTTCCCAATGACACAAAGTCCTGAGACTTCAGATGTGCACTGCATTTCACCACGGCAATCTTTTCAGGCATTTGGATAGCATGTAACAGTTCTTTAATCCTTTCACCATTTCTCACTGGTGAACCTGAAGTGGTCATGAAACCTCTCTGTGACCACAACTGGCCAAAATCAAGAACTATTCCAAATCCATACTGGCTATCCGTATAGATTGTAACTTTCAGCTGAGCAGAAACATGGCACGCTCTAGTAAGGGCTACCATTTCCCCTACTTCCAAAATACCAGTAATTGTGCACACAGCATATCCTGCTCTCGGTAACCCTGTATTGTCTCTTAGACAGGAACCATCAACAAAGAGAATTTGGTTATTATTAGAAATGGAGTCTTTGGTTGGCAGTCAGGTTACCCCCTGTCCAAGCAAGGACCCTCACTCTAGTCAGGGGAAAAGAGAATCAGCCTCAGCTAACCCCTGCTTTCCCCCTTGGTAGCTTGGCACCAGCAGTAGGCTTAACTTCAGAGTGCTAAGTGTAAAGTATTTGTACCAACACACACAGTAATTCAATGAAAACACTACAAAATGGCTCAACACAGGTGTTAACCCTTCCACAAATCCGAACACAAAATAAATCATGTCCTTCGTCTCAGTTGTCTCTGTACCACTGTAATGCTTGAACGCTTGCACCGATCTGTCATAATACGCTTCTATCGACTCCTTTGCTTCCTGAGCTGTCCAGTCAATCCTCTGCACCTGCATTCTTGTCTCTCTGGTTCACTTGTTGGCCAATCTACACTCCTTTTACATTCTATCCACAGATCTGCTGGAAACCCTATCTCTAGTAATGTGTTCAAGTCCTTCCACAGGCACTTTTCAAGTTTTAAAAACCTGTCTGTTTGCTGGTACCACTCCACTGGCTTCTCTCTCAATTTTGGATAATCATTTGTAAATGATAGAAGGTCACTTCTGCTCCAAGGGACGTGAATAAAATTCCATCCTGGAACCTCTCTCATTGGTAAAATCTTTACTGGATTTTGGCCGTGCTGCACATTTGCAATCAGTTCCGCAGAATCCCTTTTCCTCTTGTCTCTTTTCTTTACCCATCTGCCTTCCCATTTGTCTAATGTTCCCCAGGTGTCGAGACGGGGCCACTCACCTGAAAAGCAGGATGTCTGCAGGGGCGATGGTATGCCCCGACCACCTGGAACACCTCTCGGCAATTCCTGGTGGACACAGAAATCTCGGCAGGTGTCCCAAAAGGAAAGGGGGAGTGGAAGAGAAAGAGAAAAAACACTGCCACATCTTGCCGGTCCAGCCAGGCACCCTGTATCTTCGGGGGGGGGGGCAGGTCGTTCTTGACAGAGTGATAGTAGAGTTAGTGCATTCAACTTCCTTGAAATTGAATCTCTCTTTCTGATATGGGCACAGGAGCGGTAGAAGAACACCGGGATGCTCCAGCACTTTTCTTGGATAATAATAACTTTTGGCACAATTACTAACACTGCATTACCAAAAACCCAAACTGACTACCATAACAATAAGTACTGCGACACTAGGGCTGGCTTCACAGAGATTCACTGTTGCACAGTACAATTCGAACTGTGGTTGCACTTATCATGCACAAGAAAGACAAACAAGGGCATTAATTATATCACGTATAACTTTCCTGCACGCATAGGGTTAAACTAAAAGGAACAAAAACAATCCAAGAAATACAAATGTCCACTCTGGGTTTAAACAGCTAGGGTGGCACAGTTTGGTTTGGTTTCACTGTGTGTGTGAAAAACCCTTTAAAAGCAAATTCCTCAAACCTGAAACACAGGCATAAATGACACAATTTAAATCCAAGAGTTATGCTATTAGAGAAAGAAAAGTCATGGAAATGCTCTTTTAAAATTGCACTGTCACTTTGTGTAGTACTTAAGCTCAAGTAGATTTCCTGAAGCACATTTAGGCAAGTAACTACAGTAATAATGTAGAACGTTCAGAAATGCATTTGCCTCTTCAAGATAAGCACTCTGCCAAAATACGAGGTCTGAGGTACTCCAGCTGTTCTAGGAAAGCATGGCGCTTAAAGAACAAACTACTTGGAGAATACTAGTCACTTTTCTGCAGTCTTTTCCGGAGTGCTGGAGGAATGCCTGGTGTCAGCTGGTACAGGAATGAAGAACATAATTGCTTCAAAAGTCCTGAATACGAGGATGACAGCAGGGGCTGGACTGTCAAATCAGATGCTGAGATCAGGAAGCAAAACAAAGCCAAGCAGGGAGGCATGCTTCACTCTACTATGTATAGCCAATCAGGAAAGCAGTTGAGTTTCCACATGTGGATAAGTCACCACACCCAATTAGAAGCACATGTCTACACCACACCCAATTAGAAGCACATGTCTACACCTGCTCACAATAGCAAACAAGCATTGGTAAAACAAGCATTGATAAAATCAATTGTGTAACACAGCACATTGGGCCTGATTACAACTTTGGCGGAGGGGGTTGATCTGTCCCAAATGTGACGGATATCCTGCCCACCGTATTACGAGTTCCATAGGATATCATGGACTCATAATACAGTGGCCGGGATATCCATCACATTTGGGATGGATTAATCCCCTTCGCCAAAGTTGTAATCAGGCCCATTATGTTTACTTAGAAACATGAAGGTTAAACCAAGAACAGAGATATGATTTAACCCTAATCCCTGGGGATGCTGACAGATAACGAAGCAGGCACCTTGGGGATTCCTGACACCAGGTCTTGGCACTTTGAAGCAATTCCTTAAGGTGTACCTTATTTTCGGCAGATCTCAGGTGTTCAAAATCTTTTGTCTCAAAATCTAATCTGTAACTCCTTTTCAAATGCTTAGTTTTCTCTATTTCTATGCCATATTTCTCTGCCAGGTCTGCTATCTTCTGATGCACATTACTCACTTCCCTCGTAATCCCTGGGGACAAATATCTCAATTCTGCCTCTGTGTAGGATTCCAACCTATTCACACCCATAGTTCCTTCAAAGAGTTCACCCACTTCCATGCTTAGCCTAGCATAGTTCACACACTCCTCTCCCTTAGGAGCACTCTGTGGGGTATTTATCTTTTCTAACCATTCAGTCAACTGCTGAGCGGTCAATCCTTGCACCGAAATGTTACCATCTTGGGCCGGTGGCACCTGCTGTGCAAATGCATTTGGAGCCTGCGGTGTCAACAATTTCAAATTCTGGCTAACGTTTGACCCTACCCTAGTATCTGGAAGTACTCCAAATGGACTAAGGTCCAACAGTGATCTTAATTCATCAAAAGTCTGTCCCACAGGAGAGACTACTCGTGCATTGTTATTATGGCCCTCATTATGACACTGGCGGTAAATCCCGCTTACCGCCACGCTGACAGCCGCCAACTTACCGCCGCACTGGCAGATATCCGTTCACCATATTATGACACACACACACCAATCCGACAGAAAACAGCCACATACATAAATCCGCCAGACCAAAGGTCAGTGATAAACTGGCAGTCCTAAAACCTACAAGTTACGCCAACAGAACAACGCGCATTACATTATGACCCACAAACCACCTCAGTGGACATTCAACAGCAGTAAACCATTGGCGGAACATACTGCTGCGCTCACCATGGACACCCACATAAAAAACAACACTACATTGGCCAATTCATACAACACACACCTGACACCCATATACACACCACACCCACACACACACACCACTATAAAACACACACCCACAGTACCCACAACCCCCTACGAATACAAATCATTGGCATGAGACTGACACCAAGACCACTGCGACAACTAGAGCCATACACCACTTATACACATACACCCAGCACGCACTCCACATCACACACCCATGGCACCACAAAGGCACCCCTGTTTCACTGAGGAGGAGCTAAGGGTCATGGTGGAGGAAATCGTACTGGGTAGAGCCACAGTTCTTTGGAGCACAGGTGCAGCAAATATCAATAGCAAAGAAGATGTAGCTATGGCGGAGAATCGTGGACAGGGTCAACGCCGTGGGACAGTAAACCAGAACAAGGGACAACATCAGGAAGAGGTGGAACCACCTATGGGGGAAGGTACATTCCATTGCAGCAAGATACCAGCTTGCTATACAGAGAACTGGCGGTGGACCCCCACCTCCTCCCCCACAACTCACAGAATGGGAGGAGCAGATACTGGCAATACTGCATCCTGAGGGCCTGGCCAGAGTTGGAGGAGGACTGGACTCTGGTAAGTCAACTTTCAACAATTATCACCCCCCCATACTTGCATGCCATCACACACCTTCGCCCTCACTCCCATCACTCCACTCAATCCCACACACTCCACCATCACATCGCACTAATCCCAATGCCAAGCCCTGCATGCTGTACCAATGCATGGACACCCCTCACAGCCCTGCATGGACACTCATCAATAAAGCATGCACAGCATAGGGAAACTTACAATCCCACCATACACCAACATACACAAGTTAAAGCTGGCAGGGCAACACCAACCACAGAGGGGAAGCCAATATCACAGCACCCACCCAGCGTACCCAAACCTCTGTCCCCAGGACACGTCAATTAGCAGTGTGTCCACCTCTACAGGGAACTCAGGGCACACCTCGCCCACAAGACAAACAGGGACCTAGGGTAGGTGACAGTGGGCACACGGTTCAGGGGACAGAGGCACAGGCCAACAGGGACACTGGGAGAATTGCTGTGCATCAGGGGGAGGACAGGACCAGGGAACCGACTCTCCAGGAGGCACTCTCCAAAATCCTGGGAGTCTATCAACATTTCCAGGACACGATGGGTGAGATCCTAGACAACGTGCAGGAGAACAGCCAGCTGCAGGAGGGACAGTATCAGGGGATCAGGGAGGGCTTGCAGGCCATCAACAACACCCTGATCTCTACAGCAAGGGTGCTGGCAGACATGGCCAATATTATGAGGGAGTCAGTGTCACACCTGCGGGTCCCTACCACTAGCCAGTCATCTGAACAGCTGTCAACTTCTGCTGCCGCTAGTGGCCAGAAGGCCCCGTCACAGGACCAACAGGCTGCCAGCACCCCTCCCCCTGCAAAAGGTGAACCACCGCTCAAACGTTCCCTGTGAACCAGACAGAAACCAGAGACACTTGTCAAGACCACCGCCAGGAAATGAGACTCTCCTGATTGTCCCCCTTGTGTCCCACTCAGTCACCTTGTCCACCTTGAACTGCCATTGATCCCCTTCCTATGTCCCCATGGGCAATGCACCTGTGCTATGAACAGAATGGAACGATACCCTGGACTTTCTTCCATCATCACCCCATCACATTGCACTTTTCACTCTATATGTTAGCAGTACAATAAACACCCTTGGATAAAAATTGACTTTGAACATGTCATGTATTTCAAATATGTATTGATTGATTGAGCCTGCACCAGATGCAGAGAAGGGGAAGGGTCCTGCACCAGCAGCTGTCACAGAGCCTCCACTACCAGCCGTGGTTGTGCAGCCATCAGTGTGCAGGGGTGAGCAGAAGCCTCCCACAACCACCACCAGAGTACAGCCAATGGAGGTTGCAGGGGCTGAGCAGGAGCCTCCCACATCCACCACCACAGTACAGCCAATGGAGGTTGCAGGGGCTGAGCAGGAGCCTCCCACAACTACCACCACAGTGCAGCCATCAGAGGGTGCAGGGGCTGAGCAGGAGCCTCCCACAACCACCACCGCACCCGTCACCACCGGCGGACGCCATATAGTCCTGGCCTGCCCCCTCCAGAACCAATGGGCAACTCACCCTTTCCAGAGACTGTGTCCTTGCACTCCCCAGGACCAAGCACAGGGCATGTTGCCCCCTTCAGAACCAGTGGGCTTGTTTTTGTACCCAGCTGGGGTGCCACCCCTTCCCCCTGAGGTGCCTGCCTATTTGCCAACTTATGCCCCTGCAGTGTTCTCTCTGTATTGGGGCAGGATTCGAGTAGGGCCTTGGACTTTGCCCTGTGGCCATGTGGGCCCTGTGAACTATGGACTGGGCGGTGTCCCTTTTTAATACACATGTACAGATCCGTTTGTTGAATTTATTGTTGGACTGATTACAATCATTTTCGTAAATTCCTGTTGCCTTCGCATTATTCTGTAGATTTTTGTGATCATATGTTTTTGTAATGCATATGGTTGTGTGTATGGTGTGTGTGTGTTGGCTGTGTGTTGTGCATGTGTTTTTGTCACTCTCGTTTTCCTCCCCTCTCCCTTGTGTGCTAGGCGGCTGTACTCACCATCGTCGTCTTCGTTGGCATTGGTGTTCCAGGTAACATAGAAGATCATCAGGAAAACTTGCAGCTTGGATTCCATGGCAACGTGGTTCTTCCCTGTGTCTCCAATGGTGAGTCCTTTGACTTTTGTACTCTGTTTGCACCAGGCTTTTCATGGCGTTGGTACCACCCCGGAAAAGGTGGCAGATTTCAGGGTCAAAATATGGTGGGCAGTACTTTGTCTTCCACCTGGCTGTAGGTGGCTACCGCTGTGGTGCCTGTTGTTGCCACCCAGGCCGTCGGTGTGGTACATTGGCTGTCTATAGGAGATATTACTGCCATGGTCATAATTTGGCGGTAGTTACCACCAGCCTGTTGGTATTACCACCACTTTATCACCGACCGCCAGGATCGTAATGAGACCCTATGTCCTCTTCTTATTACATTTTGTGTCATGACATCCTGTTCATTTATATTAGATTTCTTTTGTGCAAACTGGGGTACGGCTGGACCAACCGTAATAAGGAAAGATATAGCATCTGGGGTTGTTCTGATACTTAAGTTCTGTGAGAGAGTAACTCCCATGTTCTGATCCATCATTGGAGTAATCTCTGACTGTCTCCCTGTTACTGGAGTGAATCTCGGCATGGCTTGTGGCTGAAAATGGGGCAGTAAAAGTGGAGTTGGTTCAGTCTGAACCAACATAGGTCTCTGGAAAACCTGTTCCGTAGACACCATTAAATTCAAAGTCATAATGGGCACATCAGGGTAAATTCTCTGAACCTGTGGCGGTTGCACCTGATTTTGCACCACAGGAGTAGTAGGTACGTTAAGAATACTTTGCATCATATTCTGTTTCAGGCTAGTATTAACCTGCGTCGGATTCACTATCTCATTAACCTGTGTCGGGGCTGTGGGATCAGCACTGGTGCTCGGACCACTCTTATGTGCTGCATATGGTGGTGGGCGATTTCTCAAAAACTGTCAAATAAACTCATCATCATCTGATTCTTCCTCCACTTCCAAGCCTCCATATTTTCAGACGGGCTTCTATTAGTCTTTCTAGTAACTTTCCTTTCTTCCTTCTCATTGTCCTGAGTAATAGCTGGAAACAACTTAATTCCGTGCAAAGTCTCCATTCTCCAAACTCTCTGAGCACTATCCCACCTAGCCTCTGTTAAAGTCTTTTCTGCTGTTCTCATTCTCTTCTTGAATTTCTGTTGCTATCTGGCTACTAGCTCCCAAATCGCTAATGCCTTAAACTGTGCTGGTCTCGGAAGGGGCTCTGATTCATAAAGCACCATCCTCAAATGCTCTAGAACTCTCAAATTGAACGTCCTATTTGCAGGAAATGCTAAGTTCCCATCCTTCTCTGTCACTTTGCACCTTAGCTTTAGCCAAAGACGTGGCACAACACTCTTCTCTTCCATTACAATGTAAGCTGGTGTACCTTCTGGCAGTGTAGCTTCACCTATACACGCTGTAATGTATGTATCTCCCCTTAAAACGCTATTTAAAGTTGTGAAAAATTTCATATTTTCAACCTTTTTGTTATTCAAATCAAATCAGGAAGTGGCTTTTAATCACAGAATTCTCTTCACCTACTTTCTCAACCAATTGCCTCTCACGGATGGCTGCCAATCCGTGCGCGACCCTTCTCACTAACCAACCTTTCCCAGCGCAGCACAATGACCAGAAAGTCTTGCTGCCTGTCCTCCCAAACTCCAATTCACACAAAACTAATGCAAAATTGTGAGCACTAATCAAAACCAAAAATTCAAATCTGCTGGTTTGCTACAGGAAAGGTAACACAATTGATTCCGAAACTTTATGTATTTTTCACTGACAGTTCTTCCCGCACTTACAGCTACTCCTTCTTTCTCAGTCTCCCAGATTCGCAAGCAAAATACGACCCGCAAATTTTGCTCTCAACTGATCAGTGGGTCTGTCCTGGTGCACAAAGGACTCTCCAGATCTCAGTCGAAAATTTCTTCCACTCACTTTGACTCACACTCTGCCCTGTCGACCATGCCCAATTGACCTATTAAACCAGACAGATTACAACATAAAATCAAGTGTCTCATACACTTTTCAATTTACTCTGGAGTCTTAGAGCATGCAGGGCCCGTACATCAACAACCATGTGGACAATTTTGAGCACCAAGCGCCACACACATTTGAAGTTCGACAACTTCCCTACTCTCACACTGGGGAGCACACACATTCCTTCTACAACTTCATTTGGAGTACGCAAACTCCCTAATCCCTCACAAACATCACAATTCACCTGCAATTTGCATTAGCTGTGCAAGCGCAAAACCCTACTACATCCACACTGTCACTAGAATGCTGAGAACACCCTCAAACAACCATTGGCAAGATCCGAGATTCTGGGAAATTCATTTCTGGACTCAGGGAAAATGTCCCCCTATCATCTCTGCTCTTCGTATCATAAAAATAAATCCAAACCTCAGTAATACTGAACTCTCAAAAGGCCAACTCATCAAGCTACTACCACCTCTGTTGATCCTGATGTCTTCCTGCTACCACCTCTGAGACCATCAATCCTACTCCTGTCTCTGTTGCTACCTGTTCTTCTCTGTCAGTATCTGTTACTCTGTGCCAGACGTCTATGGTGAGCTCTTAAGGAGACAAACCATTACCTCTCTGCTCTTACTCCGTACTGCATGTCTATGGTGAGCTCTTAAGGAGACAAACCATTACCTCTGCTACCATCACTGTTAGCGCGTTTGACCTTAATAAGTAAACTTACAAGGGGACGTGAATGGGTCGATGAGCCTTTGGACTCACAATTAAGATGATCCGACCATAACTACAGTACAAGCAGATCAATAATCAATAAACAATTTCAATAATCAACAATAATCAATGACATTAATAATAGAGTCAGTAATAGTTGCACACGATGACCATTCAGTCATGAATAATCACAACTTTTAGTAAAAGTTAGAATATTTATTTCCCTATGTTAACAATGCTAACTTCATGTAAATTAATCTCAAAATCAAATGATACACATACAGAAACAACACTGGTTGTCCAAATCTATGGAAGAACTGCAATCTAATCAAAGCTTGGACTATTACACATTCTAAGGTTACGGTGCAAGTTAATAACAAGAACAATTATGCAAATAAGATCACATACATTCAGATACAGCAGAGAAATGCATCAAGCATTATTCCCTATTGGCAGACTTTCATTAGTGAGAATACTATCTAACCTCAGATTAGCATCAGCATGTTGGACTACATGCAAAACAATTTAGGGCCAGATGTATGATCACGGCCCATTGCGATTCGGTAATAGAGATTTCTTAAAAATCGAAAATGCTATTACCGAATCGCAAATTGCGATACCGGCCCCATTCGCAGCTATGGGCCTGTTGGCCAATAGCTGCAAATATTTTGTATTTCCAAAATTGCGATTTCTGAACCAGAATCGCAATTTTGAAAATGCAGAAGGCCAGGGTGCTGGGGGCCTAAGGCCCCCTCTCCTGCACCCCATTTTTTTTTTTAACATGTAAGGTACACACATGCCAAAAGGGCATGTGTGCCTTACATGTTTAATTTAAAAATGCGGTTACCACCTGGTTGCAAAGCATGGTATTTTGCAAGTGCAAAATGCCATGTTTGGGAAAATCGCAATTTGCGATTTTTTCCTGAATAGCCTTGCGACCTGGAAATTGCGATTTCCAGGTCGCAACACTAAAAATCGCTATTTTCGCGATTTCTTAGTTGTGGTCTGCGAATGCATTTCATGCATCGCAGACCACGGTTTTGCACTCGCAAACGGACGATTTTACCATTTGCGAGTGCAAAATCATTTCATACATCTGGCCCTCAGTAGCACAAATTTGGAAAACATCTAACTATGGCTCTATTAAAACAATGCGGTTGGTACCTAGAAAGAAAAAAAGCAAATGGGCATAACAAACACATGGGTACAATAATATCTCTCCTCAATTGGATCGGCAAGCTAAGATAGTCTTCGTCATCAGGACATCAGTTCGGTCTGCAAGGATTCAGGATTCAACATCAAAGTTCAGAAATGCAAAATCTTTCAGCATTAAAGTTAAGCATGTCTCTTGTCAAGACGGAAAATGGGCAAGAATGGGCTCAATGGCAAATCACAAAATGCTCATTTCTTCTCAGTGCAGCCTCGTTAAGTTAAATTCACTAAAGCTACTTCCCAAATCCCTATTGGTCAAGAGATCGCATGTTCACACTTTGTCCAATAAAACTAAAACTTCAGATCTATGAATTCTACCACTGCTCCATTCACATGTCGCTGACTGGTTTCTCCTGCAATGTCCTCATCATCTGGCTCGTCAGGTAACAATATTGTTGCAGCTTCTCCTCCAGTCAGTGTCTCCATTGTTCTCCTGATAAAGTCAGTTTTACGCACATTACATACATAGTGTTACATTTAGCAAGAACTCATCTTCTAGCAGTCGGTTCTCATGAGAAAAGATTCTCAGCTACTAGCACATTTACACAATTCAATAGAAAATCACAGTTAACTCTCTACGACAGCCATTATTTTAAGCGTTAAGAAATGCAGCTTGACATAAGGACTGGCAACTAAGCCAAGACCTCCGCTAAGTTAAGGCCTACAATTATTAAAGCTAATACATAATGCATAATCCTTCATATGACACATTACTACATTAGTCAAACATATACTCAACATTTCATAGTATTAGACTATTAATAAGTACACTTCGTGAACATTGGTGGCCACTTATTGTGATCACATTTTCAAATGAGTGCATTATTTTCTATCGTTATTACATTTTCTATGCAAATCCGTTACTCAGTACATGAACACTCATCAATAATTTTTATTAAAACGCTTGCGCTAGCAGGTTTAACTGAGAGACAATATGTAATGTATTTATAAAGTATTCAGACAGTTTTAAAGTTAAACCCATCATGATAAGAATACCCAATCTTTTCACTAGTCACAATTTTGGGCAGACCATGAAGGAGCACAGCTGGATATGGTAACAGGTACAGCCCGATAGGAGTTGTATTTTCTGTCCTTGGAGCGGGGCTGCACTGTGCTGTGATACATGGCTTTGGGTCTTGCCGCATCAAATCCGGTGATGCTGCCAATCAGGAGCTGTGTGGTGCTGTGAAGCGAGGCTTTGTATCTCTGTGTCAGATCTGGTGAAGCCACCAATCAAGAGCTTTATGTTTTTGCAAAGCAAAGCCCTGCAGTACTCTGCACTGCTCTGTATAAAATCTGGTGATACCTTAATTGTAGCAGGAAGAATCCAACCTGATCCTATCCAATTGGCCAGGCCCTCAGAGAGAAAACTTGGGGTCAGAACTCACTTCCACAGAGACCAGCAGAAGAGGCCAGGTAAGGTCCAGTGGGGTCTGGTCAGCTAGAAAACTTGAAAGAATTCTGGAAGTTTGTTGTACACTTGTAGTTCAAACAAGAGGTCAGCCAACTGACATGCCCTTGGAACGGGTAGTACCATAAACTTGGGAGGTATTAATAAATTAAAGTGCGAAGCAAGTAATGCCATCAAGTATATGCCTAATTTTCCCTGTTTAAAGGGAGGAGTACAGACACTTTACGGCTGGTAGAGATAATGCCAACAAAAATGGATTCAGCTACAGCAGACAAAAAATCTCAGACATCATCACGCAAAAGATGGCCATTACAAACAATCTCTTCAAACAACAAGGCCAAAATCCTCGTGCCACATTTACAAAGTGGCATAATGCATGCAGTGCGCAACTTCGTCACCCTTTGCACTACAATATACCTGTGCCAGGCATAAGGTATGCAAAGGAGGCATTCCCCAGTTAGGCGGGCCAAAAAACTGGCACAAGGAAATCCTACAGATTTCCTTGCGTCATTTTGTACGGCACGTTTAACGCCAGCTCAGAGCAGGCCAAAAAATTGGCACAAGGAAATCCTACAGATTTACTTGCATCATTTTGTACAACACTTTTAACGTCTGCTTAGAGCAGGCATTAAAACAGGGCTTCCAATATTCATAATGGGCCCCTATGTACTCTGCAGGAGTAGCGCCAATATTTTGGCGCTACTCCTGCAGAGTACATCAATAGCGTCATGAAAAATGACGCTTTGTTCCCTACCCTGCCCCATGGTGCTTCATATTCTAAATACAGTAGGGGGGTGGTAAAGGGTGTAAGAAAAGTGGCACTGCACACAGGGCAGCGCCACTTTTCTAAACTATACCCCCAAGTGCTTGCTGCAGGCACTGACTGTATATTTTAGGTCATGAGTTGCCACTCTGCCTTTCACCCTTATAAGGTAGATAAATAAGTGCCCTTAAATAGAGTAGTACTTACATACATCATTTAAAATGACCACCAAATTAGTTTGACTTCTTTAATGAAACATCATTAATTATGAATCAGGAACTCATATTCTATGTAAAAAAGAAGTCAATCAATCAAAGACCTTTATTCGGGTTTAAGCCCTAAAAGGATAATGCCACAATAAGTCAACAGTACAAAACAGGCTTATAAATATCAATATAATCACTGCATAAGGTAAATAATGCAACATAATCATCCCCTGGTCACAGAAAGTGCCTAAAAGGCTTGACATGCATAATTTATAGCGCAAGTCAGTATTCCAAGTCTAGGAGTACTATAAACATTCTTTTTAAAATCTAAAATCTAAGGTACAGAAAGGTGGACACGAATGTAGCCACCTTAAAAATAAGCCACCATAAAGTGCAAGTGCTAGGTCTAAATCAGGTCAGTTGAAATCTAGATTCAATATTCACAACTCATGTTAACAACCAACAATAGACAGTGATTTTCTGAGTCTAACACATGATGGTATTCTAAATCTAAGATTAAAATTGGGGTTGCTACTAACATTCTTTATGAGATCTAGAGTTAAAGGTACATAGTAATTGTGTGAATATTACAACCTTGAATGCACTAAATTACCAAAGGCATCTAATGGGTTAAGATTGTTAAATAGTTTGTCAAAAAGTTAAAATGAGACCAAAGACATATGTGAGGAGGAGCCACCATAGATTGGAAGATACAAAATGCTATATCTAGGTCAGATCAATTAAACTCTAAATTCAGCGTTCAAATCCCATATTAGGTATGGTTCTATGCATTCAGTACCCTTTATATCAGATAGCAAGGCTGTTTATAATTTTAAGAATAATTTAGGAGTTTGTAAATAGAATAATAAAACCCTAGACTCCTGTCCCACAGCACTCCATAAAAAGGCATTTACTTTTATGCAGATTCAGGAGCTCCTTAAAAGGTTTGTATCCCAATTTTTATGCAGCCGAAGGATCCTGGTTTAATATGGCTTGCTCTAGCATTGCAACTGATTCACCATTCATTAGCAGCAACAAACTGTGCTTCTTTGTGATCAATCGCAAAATTATTATTCATGTGAGAATGTGCTTAGTAAGGATCAGTCTATTTGGGGGGTACTTGTTTCATCATAAGAATTAAGATGTCACAATCTCTTCTCAATATATCTTGCAATCCAGCATGCTTTTTTAGGAGCATGATATGACCTTATCTGAAATTTATTGAAGAAGTGCCAATGGAACAGATTAATAACCTTGGAAATAGTGTAGCCTGCAGTATTCTAAAGGCTCGAAGCCGCTTTGTCTCTAGCGTATGCAACTGTTAGTAAAAAGTGGCTTACTCCAACTACTATATAGGGAATGGTTTTGGACCTTAAGATTCTTAAGACTTCCTTGTTCTTCCTAATTCCTAGGTTATTACAGATTGGGTGGATCCATTTCTTTCTAGGTTTCTTATAAGCTGTGCAAAAGAGTAGCACATTGTAGGAAGTTGGCTCTGAATATACTATTTCAAAGTAAGAAATAGGGGGTCATTCTGACCTCGGCGGTAAAAGGCGCTTACCGCCGGTCAGAAGACCGCCATAACACCGCCGTGGTCGCGGTAAACCGCCACGGTCATTCTGACCCGCAACTGGCAAACCGCCAAAAACCCGACATCAACAAAATTCCGCCACAGCAACGGCCAGCGAAAAACTGGCGATGACCAAACCTCAACCGTCACGCCAACAGTAATACGCATATGCCATTCCGACACACAAATCCCCGCAGCGGTCTTTCAACCGCGGTATTCCATTGGCGGTACACACCGCCGCACTCAAAATACACACACCTCTACAAAACACAGCCACATTGGACAATTCAAAATACACACACCTGAGACACATACACACACCACTCCCACACACCCAATTAAATATAAAACACACACCCACATCACCCACAAACCCTTATGACCATAATTGCAACTGAAGGACAGAGAGAGACAGCACAGAATAGAGTAGCCCATCACACAGAGGCAAATCATAACATCACCCACACAATATCCACGCACAAAACACCTTACACCACCACACTCACCACACTCTACAACACATTCACCACCCCTCACCTCATCCACACCACCCCATGGCACCCCAAAGACACCCCAGGTTCACTGACGCAGAAATCAGGGTAATGGAGGAGGAAATAGTTCGGGTAGAGCCCCAGCTCTTCGGGACACAGGTACAGCACACCACCATTGCCAGAAGATGGAGCTATGGCAAAGAATAGTGGACAGGGTCAATGCTGTGGGACAGCATCCACGAAATCGGGACGACATCAGGAAGCAGTGGAACGACCTACGGTGCGTTCCATGGTATCAAGGCACAACATCGCGGTGCAGAAGACTGGCGGCGGACCCCCACCTACTCCCCCAGAATTCACAGCATGGGAGGAGGAAGTCTTGCACATCCTGCATCCTAAGGGCCTCGCAGGAGTAGGCGGAGGAATGGACTCTGGTAAGTCAAATCCTCACTACTTCATTCCCCCCACCCCACCTGCATGCCAAATCATACCCCCACCCTCACCCCCACCCCCATCACACAAACTCCTTGCAAATGGCTCACCATCACAACCCACCCATCACAAAACCTAGCCCTGCATGCGTCCCCAAAGCATGGACACCCATCACCAAAGCATGCCCACTGCACATACCCATCTCCCCCACAAGCCACCGTCACAAAAGCCCCCACAAGGGAATGCCAGCACTGGGGTACACGGCCACCCACCCATTACACGAAATGGCACACACAGAAGCAATAACCATACTCTTATACCCCTGCAGGACCTGAACGCCACCACACCGCCCAGGAGGGTCAAGAGATGTCCATCCCACCCCCAGAAGAGGCCCCCAGTGATGACAGCAGCTCTGTCTCCCTGGACCCAGATGACCAGTCCGGCCCATCGGGGACCACGGGACAGTCGGTTCCCCACAGACAGCCACAGGCTACAGCAGACCTAACCCCCTCTGGGAACACCAGCACAGCTCCCACCCAGCGGGCCCATGCCTCTGTCTCCAGGACACGTCAATCAGCGGTGTGTCCACCACTACAGGGCACCCAGGTTGACCCACCACCCCAACAACAACAGGGACCTGGGGGCAGTGGTAGTGGGCACACGGTCCAGGGGACAGAGGCCCAGGGAAACAGGGGAACTGGGAGGGCTGCTGTGCGACAGGGGGGGGACAGGCCCAGGGAACCAACTCTCCAAGAGGCCCTCTCCTCCATCATGGGAGCATACCACCGCTCCCAGGAGACGATGGCTACGGTACTGGCCAGGTTCCAGGAGATCCAGGTACTGCAGGAGGAGCAGTACATGGGGTTCAGAGAGGAACTGAGAAACATTAGTTCCGCAATGGGGACCATCGTCGTGGCCCTTAACCAGATAGTCACCACATTGCGGGACCATGTGGCACCACAAAGGGCCCCTGTCACTAGCATGGACCCAGACCAGGCTACCACCTCCGCCGGCGCTAGTGGACAGGAGGCCCCCACACAACGACATGCCACCAGAACCCCACCTCCTGCAGAAGAAGAACCACCCCGCAAGCGGTACCTGAGATCTCAGAAGAAGACAGAGTAGGATGCCAAGACCCCCGCCAGCAAACGATACCCCTGATGTCATCCCACTGTCCCACATTGTCACCCTGTCCAAACTTAAACTGCCCCTGCTCCATCCTTCCACAGGCATATGGACAATGCACCTGTGAGACTGAAAACTGGACTCTGCCATGGACATTACTCCACCATCACCGTTTTACAATCATGTCCCTAAATTTAGCACTTAAATAAAATCACTTATTGCACTTAAAAAATCTGGAGTCTGCTTGTATTTTGAACAAATGTATTAGACATAACGGTGCCAAACTGTTCAGTTACATTGTGATGACAACATACCACTGTCACACAGCTGTAGTCCATGGGCAAACAAAGCAGAGGTCACGCAGTGGGGCCCACAGCTCTGAAAACGGAAGGGAAAGCCACAACTCAGTTAACAGGAACTGGGGGGGAACACACAGACAGTAGAGAGGCAGGAGACTTTAAGTAAATGTAAAATGGCAGGGTTGATTCGTACCTGTGTGCTACTGAAAATACTGTTGTATCACTGTGTCCCTGTTGTCTGTGTCGTCCCCGTCGTCTTCCTCCTCTTCACTCTCCACAGGCTCCACAGCTGCTACAACACCACCATCTGGACCATCCTCCTGCAGGAAAGGCACCTGGCGTCGCAAAGCCAGGTTGTGAAGCATACAGCAGGCCACGATGATATGGCACACCTTCTTTGGTGAGTACATTAGGGATCCACCTGTCATATGCAGGCACCTAAACCTGGCCTTCAGGAGGCCGAAGGTCCGCTCGATCACCCTCCTAGTACGCCCATGGGCCTCATTGTACCGTTCCTCTGCCCTTGTCCTGGGATTCCTCACTGGGGTCAGTAGCCACAACAGGTTGGGGTAACCAGAGTCACCAATTAGCCACACACGGTGTCTCTGTAGCTGTTCCATCACATAAGGGATGCTGCTATTTCGCATGATGTACGACCAAACAGACCACCTGGACATTCATCGAATGATAACATTTTCTGTTCCTGTACACCTGTTCACTTTCTCTGGGGGGTACCAAAGCCACATGTGTCCCATCAATGGCACCAATGATGTTGGGAATATGTCCAAGGGCATAGAAATCACCCTTCACTGTAGCCAAATCGCCCACCTCAGGGAAAACGATGTAGCTCCGCATGTATTTCATCAGGGCAGACAACACTCTGGACAAAACCTTAGAAAACATAGGCTGAGACATCCCTGATGATATGGCCACTGTTGTTTGGAATGATCCACTTGCCAAAAAATTGAGTACTGACAGAACCTGCACCAGAGGGGGAATCCCTGTGGGTTGGCGAATGGGGGACATCAGGTCTGGCTCCAGCTGGGCACACAGTTCCTGTATAGTGGCTCGGTCAAGTCTGTATGTCAGTATGACATGTCTTTCTTCCATTGTCGACAGGTCCACCATCGGTCTGTACACGGGAACATTCCTCCATCTCCTCGCAAGTCCCAGCGGACGGTGCCTAGGAAGGACAACATGGAGCACAGAGTCAAGCAACCCACAGGTACGTAACCACAGCTTGCACAGAACACGATTCGCTATGCATTGAATGGCTTGTATGAGTGGCAATGCAAGGCCTAGGCCTGTGTGACGCAGTAGAAATTAAGCCATGTGGGCCCTTGAAATGGCGGCTGCCTGACCTGTGAAGTGTGACAATGGGATGTGAGGTCAATGCGCTGGCGTGGCACACTGTGGCGGTAGGCGGTCGAAGAGCGCGGCGCAAAGCAGCATTGGTTACCATTGAACCCTATGGGTCTCAGGAGCCAATGACGATGAGCCCCGGCGGTCGCGGTACGCACCGCCGCGCTACGCACCGCCGCGGGCGTGACCGCCATTTTCTATCTGCTTAATCACTCGAGACCTGATCATCCACAGGAGAGGACCTATACTGCAAGTGCTGCTGTGACCTCGGTCTGGAAGATACAATGGCTGCTGCGACTGGGGAAAGGGCCCCTGCCTTCACATCTGAGGAATTGGAGAAACTTGTTGATGGGGTCCTCCCCCAGTATGCGCTACTCTACGGTCCTCCAGACCAACAGGTAAGTACACTGGGACCATGCTTTGTGGGCAATGCCTGTGTTGAGTGGGGTGGATGAAAGATGGTGGGGAGGGGAGTGAATGAGGCATGCATCGCACGACAGATGATAGCATGTGCCATATGGCAAGGTTGGGGAGGGGGGGCCACTCACATCGACCATGCAGAAAATGATGATATTTATTTTCCCACCCTGTCCATGTCACATAGGTCAGCGCCCATCAGAAGATCGACATTTGGCGTGCCATCGCCAAGGACGTCCGGACCCTGGGGGTCCACAACAGACGGGGCACCCACTGCCGAAAGAGGTGGGAGGACATCCGCCGCGGGAGCAGAAAGACCGCGGAGGCTCTGCTGGGGATGGCCTACCAACCTAGGAGGGGTGCCACACGGCAATTGACCCCCCTGATGTCCCGGATCCTGGCGGTGGCCTACCCCCGATTTGGATGGGCGCGTGAGGACATCACAGCAGACACAAGGGGGTGAGTACCAGCACATTCTGCTATATTAGCGCACAGTGGAGGTGTCTGGGTGGGGGAGGAGGGCTGTGGGTATCTCTAGGCCAGGGCGATTTCTGTAGGCTAGGCCCTTCCGTAAGGCATGGCCCTGTGCCCCCGCCCCCCACCTCTGTAGGGTGCTAAGTACAGCTATCCATGGCCCTGGGTCACCTATGTGTGCAGTTGTCGTCCATAGGCTTGTAGGCCAAGTCACAATAATTGAGTAGTGTACACCGAGTGCGCGGCGTAGTGCAGGGGGCTTCTGTGTCTGTCCTCTCCGCCAACGGTGTCGCCAATGCATGCACTCAATATGTCATTTTTTCTCCCCCCGCCCCTTTTGTTTGGTCTTCCTGTTCATGTGTGCATTAGCATCATCAGGTGGAGGAGAAGTGGCATCAGAGCACGAGGGAGCTGCATCTCACATGGCCCCGGAGGGCCATGAAACCGACTCCGAGTTCACCAGTGAGACGGAGGGCGAGGGGAGCTCACAACAGGGACCCGTGGAGACATCAGCGACACAGACACGTCCTCGGAAGGGTGCTCCCTTGTGGTGGCGGCAACATCCGTGCCCACCGCTACAACAGGAACAGCCGCCACCCAGCGCACCAGCTCCGCCCTCCAAGCAGCCCCTCAGCGTTCGCCCCGTGCCCGCTCGGCCAGGAAGGCGGGCATCTCCTTCGCCCCAGGCACCTCAGGCCCTGCCCCAGTTACCCCTGCTGCCCTCAGTGAGGAGATCATTGACCTCCTCCAGACGCTCATTGTTGGGCAGTCTACCCTTTTGAATGCCATCCAGGGTGTAGAACGGGAGGTGCACCGGAGCAATGAATACCTGGAGGGCATTCATTCGGGTCAGGCTGCCCATCAGCGATCGTTCAACGCTCTGGCGTCAGCACTGACGGCAGCCATTGTCCCTGTCTCCTGCCTCCCCCCTCCAATTTCCTCATCCCAGTCCCACTCCCCTGTTCCTCTGCCTATCCCAGCCACACCTACAGACCAGCCTGCACACACATCAACACCCAAGGGCAGCTCATCCAGACATAAGCACCACAGATCACACAAGCATTCACACATGCAACATCCACATCAAGAAATGCCAACAGCCACTGCCTCCTCTGTGTCCCCCTCCTCCTCGTCTCCCTCCTCCCTCCCTGTGACGTCTCCACTCACACCTGCATGCACACCACCATCAGCCAGTACGTCCATCACCAGCACACCCACCAGAACACTCCGCACACGTGCAGTCACCACCCCCACTGCCATTTACACGTCCCCTGTGTCCTCTCCCAGTGTGTCTGTCACCCCCTCTGCCAAACCACACAAACACAGGCAGCCACCCACCCAACAGCCATCCACCTCACGACAGCCTCCGTCACAAGCACCTGCACCCAAAGACACTACACTTGACTCTCCTACAACCACATCCTCTTCCTCCACTCCCATACCCACTGCACCTACCCTTCCCACTGCTCCTAAAAAGTTTTTCCTCTCCAAAATTAACCTCTTTGCATCACCTGACCCACCCCCTCCATCTCGTAAGAGTCCAAACAGCACCTCAGCCACGACAAGCCCTGCACCTACAAGGACCATAATCCAGGGCTATTGGAGTCCACCAGCTTCTAGGGCAGCAACATCGGCCAGCAGCAAGGGGACAGCCAGCCTACCCCCTGGGAAAAAAACTAAAAAAGGGAAGGGCCGGCGCGAGAGGCCAGAGACGGCAGCCCCCAAAGGCACTACCCTGGCACCGTCACCTGGCACATCCACAAAGGGAGGCAAGGGCCCCAGAGAATCGGCGAAGGAGGGCAAGGGCAGCAGGGCGGACAAGTCAGGCAGCGGGCGAGCTGCCCAGGAAGGCCCCACCAGCCCCATTTCGGGTGTGAAGGAGGACACCCACGGGCCCAGTACTCCAGCACAGGAGGGCCCCGCAAGCGAAAGGTCGGATGGCGACTGAGCGGAAAATATTTGCCCGATCTGGTTCCCTGGGAACACATGTCAAGCACCGCTGAACAGGGCCCCGCCGTGACAAGCACCGCTGAACAGGGCCCCGCCGTGACAAGCACCGCCGAACTGGGCCCTTCAAGACAAGCACTGCTGAACAGGGCCCCGCCGTGACAAGCACCGCCGAACTGGGCCCCGCCGTGACAAGCACCGCTGAACAGGGCCCCGCCGTGACAAGCACCGATGAAGAGGGCCCCGCCGTGACAAGCACCGCTGAACAGGGCCCTTCAAGACAAGCACCGCCGAACAGGGCCCCGCCGTGACAAGCACCGCCGAACTGGGCCCCGCCGTGACAAGCACCGCTGAACTGGGCCCCGCCGTGACAAGCACCGCCGAACTGGGCCCCGCCGTGACAAGCACCGCTGAACAGGGCCCCGCCGTGACAAGCACCGCCTAACTGGGCCCCGCCGTGACAAGCACCGCTGAACTGGGCCCCGTCGTGACAAGCACCGCCGAACTGGGCCCCGCCGTGACAAGCACCGCTGAACAGGGCCCTTCCTGTCAGGCACCGCTCCGCTGGGCCCTTCCTGTCAAGCACCGCTCCGCTGGGCCCTTCCTGTCAAGCACCGCTCCGCTGGGCCCTTCATCTCAAGCACCGCTCCGCTGGGCCCTTCCTGTCAAGCACCGCTCCGCTGGGCCCTTCATCTCAAGCACCGCTCCGCTGGGCCCTTCCTGTCAAGCACCTCTCCACTGGGCCCTTCCTGTCAAGCACCGCTCCGCTGGGCCCTTCCTGTCAAGCACCGCTCCGCTGGGCCCTTCATCTCAAGCACCGCTCCGCTGGGCACCGCCGTCTCTGAACTGCTCCGCTGGGCCCTTCATCTCAAGCACCGCTCCGCTGGGCCCTTCCTGACAAGCACCGCTCTGCTGGGCCCTTCATCTCAAGCACCGCTCCGCTGGGCACCGCCGTCTCTGAACTGCTCCGCTGGGCCCTTCATCTCAAGCACCGCTCCGCTGGGCACCGTCGTCTCTGAACTGCTCCGCTCGGCCCTTCCTGTCAAGCACCGCTCTGCTGGGCCCTTCCTGACAAGCACCGCTCCGCTGGGCCCTTCCTGTCAAGCACCGCTCCGCTGGGCCCTTCATCTCAAGCACCGCTCCGCTGGGCACTGCCGTCTCTGAACTGCTCCGCTGGGCCCTTCATCTCAAGCACCGCTCCGCTGGGCCCTTCCTGACAAGCACCGCTCTGCTGGGCCCTTCATCTCAAGAACCGCTCCGCTGGGCACCGCCGTCTCTGAACTGCTCCGCTGGGCCCTTCATCTCAAGCACCGCTCCGCTGGGCACCGTCGTCTCTGAACTGCTCCGCTCGGCCCTTCCTGTCAAGCACCGCTCTGCTGGGCCCTTCCTGACAAGCACCGCTCCGCTGGGCCCTTCAGCTCAAGCACCGCTCCGCTGGGCCCTTCATCTCAAGCACCGCTCCGCTGGGCACTGCCGTCTCTGAACTGCTCCGCTGGGCCCTTCATCTCAAGCACCGCTCCGCTGGGCCCTTCCTGACAAGCACCTCTCTGCTGGGCCCTTCCTGTCAAGCACCGCTCCGCTGGGCCCTTCCTGTCAAGCACTGCTCCGCTGGGCCCTTCCTGTCAAGCACCGCTCCGCTGGGCCCTTCATCTCAAGCACCGCTGGCCCATTGGCAGGGCCGGATCTGTGTCGGCCAGGGCTTCACTAAGCACTCTGGGCACCATGCCTCCTCCAGAACCAGTGGAGTCTGTAATCCACTTGATGGACTGTGGCTTTGCAATCCCCAGGATGGTACCGTGGGCATGGAGGCCCCTCGTGGATCTGGCGTCGTGGACTCAACTGGCTGAGGTGCCCCACCTTCCCTTCCCCCTGAGGTGCCTGTAGTTTTACTATCTGATGCCCCTGCAGTGTTCTCTCCAATGGAATCGGGTCTCGTGTGTGGGCTTTGCCCATGTGTTTAGGCCCATTGGCCCACGAACAATGGATGATAGCCAATATGGGCCGGACTTTTGACCTATGTATATATTGTTCATGATGTAATATATTTTATTTATATATTTCATATTTCACTAAACTTCAATTATGCTATAATATACTTCATTTTTTATGATCATTTTATTTTGTCTTTGCATTCTTCCGTGGGGTTTGGGGGGTGTCACTCTGACTTGTTGCTCTGCATTGATGTGTGTGTTGTAGTGGGTGAGGGTGGGGGTGGGTGTGTGGCGCATGTGTGTCCCCGTAATTTTTTGCCTTACTCCTCCCCTGTGTCGTAGGTGCAGTACTCACCGTTGTCATCTGCGCCGGCGTTCGTGCTCCTCGTAGAGGAGCAGGAAGACAATGGCTGGGAGGATGTGTAGTTCCGGTTCCATGCTGTCCAGATTCCTCGTGGAGTGTGTAGAGGTGAGCGTTTTCCGTTCCCCGGAAAAGGTGGCGGATTGTTGGGTCGTGATAGTGTGGGCGGTACATTGTCTCCCGCCTGTCTGTTGGCGGTGACCGCCGCGCTGTTTGTTTGTCCCGCCTTGGCGGTCGGAGTGTTAAAGTGGCGGGCTATGTTGGCGGTTCCCGCCAGGGTCAGAATTCCATTTTTTGGACCGCCAAGCCTGTTGGCGGGTTGGCCGCCGCTTTAACACCGACCGCCAGGGTTGGAATGAGGGCCATAGTGTGCACAGAGTCCAAGGATTCCCCTTAGGTAAGATAGTGGCAAAAAGAGATAATTCTAATGCTCTGTTTTGTGGTAGTGTGGTCGAGCAGTAGGCTTATCAGAGGGTAGTGTTAAGCATTTGTTGTACACACACAGGCAATAAATGAGGAACACACAGTCAAAGACTTACTCCAGGCCAACAGGTTTTTATATAGAAAAATATATTTTCTTAGTTTATTTTAAGAACCACAGGTTCAAGATTTACAAGTAATACTTCAAATGAAAGGTATGAAAAGTACTTTAGGAACTTTGCATAATCACATTATCTAATACAGTTTTGGCAAAAATGGCAATAAGCTATTTTAAAAGTGGACTCAGTGCAAAAATCAACAGTTCCTGTGGGAGGTAAGTAGAGGTTAAATTCACAGGTAAGTAAAACACTTACAGGGTTCAAAGTTGGGTACAAGATAGCCCACCGTTGGGGGTTCAAGGTAACCCCAAAGTTACCACACCAGGAGCTCAGGGCCAGTCAGGTGCAGAGGTCAAAGAGGTGCCCAAAACAGATAGGCTTCAATGGAGAACAGGGGTGCCCCGGTTCCAGTCTGCCAGCAGGTAAGTACCCACGTCCTCGTGGGGCAGACCAGGGGGGTTTTGTAGGGCACCGGGGGGGACACACGCAGGCACAGAAAGTACACCCTCAGCGGCACAGGAGGGGTCTCTTCAACGATGCAGGTGGGCACAGGGAGGGCTCCTCGGGGTAGCCACCACCTGGCTCCTGCGCTGGTGTTCGGTTCCTTCAGGTCCTGGGGGCTGCGGGTGCAGTGTTGGTTCCAGGTGTCGGGTCTCTTGTTACAGGCAGTCGCGGTCAGAGGGAGCCTCTGGATTTCCTCTGCAGGAGTCGCTGTGGGGGTTCAGGGGGGTCGTCTCTGGCAACTCATGGGCTCGCAGTTGTCGGGGAGTCCTCCCTGTGATGTTGGTTTTCCGCAGGTCGAGCCGGGAGCGGCAGGTGCAGAGTGGAAAGTCTCACGCTTCCGGTGGGAAACGTGAAGTCTTCAAAGTCGTTTCTTTGTTGCAAGAAAGTTGCAGATTGTTGAACAGGGCCACTGTTCACGGGAGTTTCTTGGTCCTTGGTTGCAGGGCAGTCCTCTGAGGCTTCAGAGGTCGCTGGTCCCTGTTGGATGCATCGCTGTTGCAGTTTTCTTCGAAGTTGGGAGACAGGCCGGTAGGGCTGGGGCCAAAGCAGTTGTTGTCTTAGTCTTCACTGCAGGGCTTCTGGTCAGCAGTCCTTCTTCTGGTTAAGGTTGCAAGAATCTAGTTTCCTATGTTCTGGGGGCCCCTAAATAATGAATTTAGGGGGGTGTTTAGGTCTGGGAGGGCAGCTACACCCTCTTTGTGCCTCCTCCCTGATGGGAGGGGGGTACATCCCTAATCCTATTGGGGGAATCCTCCATCTACAAGATGGAGGATTTCTAAAAGTAAGAGTCACCTCAGCTCAGGACACCTTAGGGGCTGTCCTGACTGGTGGGTGACTCCTCCTTGGTTTTCTAATTATCTCCTCCAGCCTTGCCGCCAAAAGTGGGGGCAGTGCCCGGAGGGGCGGGCATCTCCACTAGAGGGGATGCCCTGTGGCGCTGTAACAAAGGGGGTGAGCCTTTGAGCTCACCGCCAGGTGTTACAGTTCCTGCAGCGGGAGGTGAGAAGCACCTCCACCCAGTACAGGCTTTGTTCCTGGCCACAGAGTGACAAAGGCACTCTCCCCATGTGGCCAGCAACTTGTCTGGTGTGTGGCAGGCTGGCAAAAACTAGTCAGCCTACACTGGAAGTCGGGTATGTTTCCAGGGGGCATCTCTAAGATGCCCTCTGGGTGTATTTTACAATAAATTGCACACTGGCATCAGTGTGCATTTATTGTGCTGAGAAGTTTGATACCAAACTTCCCAGTTTTCAGTGTAGCCATTATGGAACTGTGGAGTTCATGTTTGACAAACTCCCAGACCATATACTCTTATGGCTACCATGCACTTACAATGTCTAAAGTTTTGCTTAGACACTAGGGGCATAGTGCTCATGCACATATGCCCTCACCTGTGGTATAGTGCACCCGGTCTTAGGGCTGTAAGGCCTGCTAGAGGGGTGACATACCTATGCCACAGGCAGAGTGAGGTTGGCATGGCACTCTGAGGGGAGTGCCATGTCGACTTAGTCATTTTCTCCCCACCAGCACACACAAGCTGTGAAGCAGTGTGCATGTGCTGAGTGAGGGGTCTCTAGGGTGGCATAAGACATGCTGCAGCCCTTAGAGATCTTCCCTGGCATCAGGGCCCTTGGTACCAGGGATACCAGTTACAAGGGACCTACCTGAGTGCCAGGGTTGTGCAAATTCTGGAGACAAAGGTACAGTTTAAGGAAAGAACACTGGTGCTGCGGCCTGGTTAGCAGGGTCCCAGCACACTTTCAAATCATAACTTAGCATCAGCAAAGGCAAAAAGTCAGGGGGTAACAATGCCAAGGAGGCATTTCCTTACACACTTGCTCTGTAGTTTTGATACTACCCATGTTGCATAAACTGCGGATTAGTTCATCTCTGTTGTTTCTCTGCTGATCCCATTTGACAGTAAATGCCTTAACTTGAAGGGTATCGTATCGAAATTTTATGTTGTGTTTTTGCACGCCTTGCTTGAATTATGTCTAGCCACACTTCAAAGCTGGGATTTAGTTTAATATTTAAAAATTGGGAGGTCTGCCTTCTGAGTCCAGGATTTTGATAAAATTACTAAAAAAATAATCCCACAACACATGTTTCAAGTGGCCCTTTGAGTGCACTGTGAGAATATGGGGTTCCTCTCAAAAAGATTTAAGGCCAAGTATGAAAAACCAAGTCCTACCATGGTGAAGCCAGGGGGAGGTTACAGATCTATCTAGATCTAATAGCTCAATTAGTGCTTCCCTGTAATGGACCAAGTCTTGTGTTGTTCACAATCTGCACCTATAGATCATTGGCCTCAAAGCTACTAAATGGTCAATTTGCTTTATATTGAAATCAAGGAACATTAGGATCAAAGGTGTTGAAGCATGCAATCCTAATATACCTCTCATAAAATGATTTCCTTACAACGCTAGTTGTTTTAAATTAGTTAGTCCCCATAGCTCTACCCGATAAAGTGCAGTGGCCTGAGCATTATGTCTATAAACCTCGAGCACAGAGGATACTACTTTTACTCTTGTGTTCCAATGTTTATTACTAATCACTGTAGAGTTATGAACTAGTGACATTTTTGCTTTGTCCACGTGCGGAGCCCTGGAAAGCTGGGACTCCAGCATCACTCCTAGATAATTGACGTTTTTCACAGATTCAGGCTTTTGCCCCATGTATCGAAATGTTCCCTCTTGATCTGTCTATGAGGTCTAACCATCAGATATTTAGTAGTTTTTTAATGTTAATTTCTAACCCTTTTGTCATGCAATATTCGTTGAATTGCTCTAGTAGGCCCTGTAGGCCCATGGGAGTTTGGGACATCAGAATGCTACCATCTGCAAATAGAAGTGTGGGACAAAGTCCTCGCTTAATCTCAGAGAGTCATGGATGCACTGCTTAAGATAGTCGACTATATCATTAATTTATAGTGAGAATAAGGTTGGTGCGAGTACGCACCACTGTCTCACTCCCCTATTGATGGGGATGGCATCTGTTAGCTTATTGTTCGGACCCCACTGAACCTTTGCATAGTTGTTCTCATGCAAGCTAAATATCTGAAGTAAGAGGTTTTCTGGGATACCCTGTTTGCTTAGTGGGGCCCACAGAGTACCTCCAGGGACCAAATCAAAGGCAGCACGTAAATCTATGAACGCAATGTAAAGATGGCTTCTCTTCAGTTTAGGGTATTTCCACATGATACATAGGAGCCTGAAGACCTGGTCAATTGTGCTGGTTCTTGGCCTGAAGCCTGCTTGGCAAGATGTTAGAATATTACCCTCTTCCATCCAGTCAGTTATTCTAATTAGTAGCTGTGTGGCATATATTCTTTGCAGCACATCTATCAAACTAATCGGCCTATAGTTTCAAGGCTCCTGCCTAGGACCTTTTTTATAGATTGGGATGATTTCTGTCTCTTTCCACGTCTCAGGGACAGGATCTCCAGATGCTACTGCATTACTAATTCGATTTATGTATTGGGCCCATATATCACTGCCATGTCTGACCAGATCTCCTGGGATCTTATCCAGGCCCAGGGCTTCACCTAATTTAATGGACTCTATAGCCACTACTGTTAAAGCAGATTCCTGTTGTTGTAGCCAAGTTTGATTTTTCCCTGGCAGAAAGGAAATGTTGAGGATGCCCCAGTGGTTCAGAATAGAGATCAGTAAGAGGCTAATCCATGTACCAGGATCTATGTAGTGATCAGTGTTTGATATCCCCCCTTTACTTCCATGGGCAACTAACCTCCAAAAGTTTATACCCTGTTTATGTTCAGCTGCACAGAGGAGATTGGCCCAATTCTGATCCTCACAGTTTTTCTGTGCATTGGTCAGGATTTTTTTATAGCTAGCTTTTGCCTACCATACTACTATCGGGTGTTTGAACTTTAGAGCTTGTAGTAGTATTTTTTCCCCTCTTTGCATTCTCTCGTATACCAGGGATTAAGCCACCTAGGGCTACTTTCATCCCGGCCTGGCTTTTGTCGTGTAGGGTCTCAATGTTCTAACCAAAGATTAATGGAAATCTAAAATATGTATTTCAATGAGTCTTCTATTGATGTATGGATTCAATAGGCCTTCAAACGTATTAAATATGTTCGCCATGTCCCCCAAGTTACCCAATACCGAAGGCCATTTTACTGACCTGCAATTATTACTGGCAGTAGGTTGGGGTCCTACTCTATCCCTTCACATGCAGCATAGCCGTAAAAGACACCAAATCAGCTCTATATGCTATGGGAAATGATCACTTTCACTTCTATTATCTATTTAGAACGTTGATATCCTGCCCCATGTTGTTATGCTGTGCATAATATAATCGAATCTTGAGCAGACCCTGCCTCTTTGGAATGTATCGAAGTTGGGAACACACTGGCCAATTCTGCTATTGCAGGCCCTTAATCTATGTTTCACATTAAAGTTCATAAGCTGCAAAGCAGCAGTTGTGCAGGGAATTAGCACTTGGGCAAGAGGGGATACCCTTTACATGTCTTCATCCTGTACCAATTGCTCTAGGCTATTTATAGGTTTGTAGTTGCAATTAAAAACTCCCCTATTAATATTGTTTCATTGGGGGAAATATCTTTGAACATACAATCTAGGATTTCTACTACATCTGACTCCAGATTTAGGCCCTCATTACAACCCTGGCGGTCGGTGTCAAAGCCGCGGTAATACCGCCAACAGGCCGGCAGAAAAAAAAATGGGATCAGGACCACGGCGAAAACCGCCATCATAGACAGTCACTTTAACACTCCAACCGCCAGGGCGATAGCAACCAACACCGTGGAGGTCAACGCCAACAGACAGCCGGAAGATAATGTACCGCCCACAGTATTATGACAGGTCAATCCACCAGCTTTTCCGGGGCGGTACCAATGCACAGCACAAACAGTACACTGAAGGGGAACCACTCACCTTTCGACACTCCACGAAGAACCAGGATGCTATGGAGCTCGAACTTCAGGTACTCCTCATGTTGGTGTATCTACTAATATGCCAGGATTTTGAAAGAAGGCAGCAGTGATGATGACGGTGAGTACTGCACCTAGCACACAGGGAAGGGAGGAGGCAAAAGAGAGTTACACACACACACAGCACGCAACACCCTCACCCCCCACCCTCACCCACAACACCATACACACCAACACATCCAACAACATTACAGATACACCCTCTCACCCCCTGGGAGAGCACAAGGACAAAAGGAAATGAGTTTAACCAGTGACATATTGGAACATTTAGATATAGCAATAGAATTTACCGTAATCAGTATATACAAATATTTACATCATGTACAGAAGGCTGTACACTGTCCCTTGTAAAGTCCGTGGACCAGTGGTCCCAAAAATCATGGGCGAAGCCCACACATGACACCTGCCTCAAAACAGAGAGACCACTGCAGGGGCACCAGGTTGAAAAAACACAGGCACCTCAGGGGGAAGGGGAGGGGGGTTCAGCCGGAAGATGGTACAACGCCACTGCTCCTGGAGGGGGCTATATGCCCACAGCGAAGTCCTGGGGAGTGCAAAGCCACAGTCTCTCAAGTGGATGGTTTGCCCACTGCTTGGTCCTGGGGAGTGCAAAGCCACAGTCTCTCAAGTAGGTGGTTTGCCCACTGCTTGATCCTGGGGAGTGCAAGGCCACAGTCTCTGTAGTGGATGGCTTCTTCCACTGGTTCTGGAGGGGGCATTGTGCCCAGTGTGCTTTATCCTGCCAAGGATAGGGGGAGTGGATGCATCTCTCCACTGGTTCTGGAGGGGGCTTTGTCCCCAGTGTGCTTCATCCTGCCAAGGAGGGGCTGAGTGGATGCCTTCTTCCAGTGGTTCTGGAGGGGGCTTTGTGCCCAGTGTGCTTCATCCTGTCAAGGATAGGGGGAGTCGATGCATCTCTCCACTAGTTCTGGAGGGGGCTTTGTGCCCAGTGTGCTTCATCCTGCCAAGGATAAGGGGAGTGGATGCATTTCTCCACTGGTTCTGGAGGGGGCTTTGTGCCCAGTGATGCTGCACCAATGGTGTGGCAGTTCACATTCTCTCACCTGGGTGTCTGCAGACCGAGATGTTCACGGAACAGGTAGCATGATACCCCATGGAGGCAGAGCCTCACTCCATCCTGCGGTGAGTTTGGCTGAAAACTGCTGGTAGTGCCAGTGCTGGTGGTGGTGCCTCATGTGGTGTGTCCAGGGTCCAGGACGTCACTTGCAGCCTCGGACAGCTGCCCACTGGGGATGCTGCTGCCGTCCGATGTAGTGGCACCGGCTGCGCACGTGGTGGTGCAGATGGCGGTGCAGGTGGTGGTGGCTGCGGTGGAGATGCTGCCGGTGCTGGCCATATTCCAGGTGTCTGTAGTGGTGGAGGGAGACACCAGACCATCTCCGGCACCCTCGGATGGCTGATCACTGGGGAGGATGCTGCTGACTGATGTTGTGGCAGCGACGGTGCAGGGGTCAGTGCAGGTGGCAGTGCAGGTGGCGGTGCAGGTGGCGGTGCAGGTGACAGTCATTGCGGTGGTGGTTACCGTGGTACATGTCGCTGGCATGTCTGGGGAAATGGTGGTCACCAACCCCTCACCAGGAGGCTCCGTTCCCTGAGGTGACCTGGCCTTGCTCTTGTGTCCCTTCCCCACATTGATAATCGCTGATGGGAACTTGGCACTGTCCTCTTGGGGTTTGGATGAGGCCTTGCTGGGTGGGTGTTGCAACTTTCCCCTGCTGCATGCCGGCCCCTTTTTGATCTTGGCAGGTCGCGGAATCAGGTGGACCTTCCCATCCGTGGATGGCACACTGACAGCTCGGATGTGTGTCCCCTTCAATCCACCAGTACTTGCAGGGACCACAGCGGACGCAGATTTGGTGGCTGAGGTGCTGGCCTGGGATCTAGACATCCTGGCCCTAGGGGAAGGACGGGGGGGAGGTGTAGGGAAGAGGTTGATGTTAGCTAGGAAAATTGTTTTTGACGCACTGGGACGGCAAGATAGAGGGGGTGTGGGAGTGGCGGAAGAGGTTGTGGTTGTAGGTGTACATCTGCTGAGTTTGGGTGAAGGTGCATGGGCTGGAGGATGTTGTGAGGTGGATGGCTGTTGAGTGGGTGTGTGCCTGCGTTTGTATACTTTGGGAGAGGGCTCACAGACACACTGGGAGAGGACACAGGGGATGTGTGAATGGTTGTGGGGGTGGTGATTGCTCGTGAGCGGTGTGTTGTGATGGGCGTGCTGGTGATGGAGGCAGTGGATGATGATGTAGTGCATTCAGGTGTGAGTTGAGACGATACTGGGAGGGAGGTGAAGGACGAGGAGGAGGGGGACACAGTGGAGGCAGTGGATGTTGGTATGTGTGCATGGGTATGGTGCTTGTGTGAGTGCCTGTGTCATGATGGGTGGTGCTTATGTTTTCCTGAGCCACTTTTGTGTGTTGATGTGTGTGCATGCTGGTCTGAAGGTGTGCTTGGGATAGGCTGAGGTAGAGGGGATTGGGTCTGGGTAGTGGAAGTTGGAGGGGGGAGGCTGGACACAGGGACAATGGCTGTCATCAGTGCTGAGGCCAGAGTCTGAAATGCTCTCTGTTGGGCCGCCACGCCAGAATGAATGCCCCTCAGGTATGCATTTGTTTGCTGCAAATGCCTCTCAACACCCTGGATGGCATTCAGAATGGTTGACTGCCCAACAGTGAGGGATCTCAGGATGTCAATAGCCTCCTCACTGAGGGCAGCAGGGCTGACTGGGGCATGGCCTGAGGTGCCTGGGGCAAAGGAGATGCCCACCCTCCTGGGTGAGCAGGCACGGGAAACACTCTGAGAGGCTGCTGGGAGGGCAGTGCTGGTGGGGGGGGTGGCTGTACCTGTTGTTGGGGTGGGGACAGACTTGTCCACCACCGACAGGGAGCTTCCATCAGAGGAGGAGCTCCCCTCGCCCTCCGTTCCACTGGTGCCTTCACCTTCCATGGATTCACCCTCATGGGCCATGTGGGATGCAGCTCCCCCGTCGCCCGTGCCTCTGCTCCTCTGCCAGATGATGCTAATGCACACAAGGACAGGGTGACAAAACAAAAAGGGGGGGAAAGAGAGAGGACACACATGGTCAATGTCAGCAACACCGCTACCGTTGGCGGACACAACACACACTGTGCTGCCCTATGCACTAGGCCATGCCCAACCACTTACAAAGACATTCACCAGCCCATGGGATACAATGCCCACCAACAGCACCCGCAAACCTGACACCCACAGGACCCTTCCCAGTAGTAGTTGCCCTCTTGTACCATTGGGGTAGGGGTGCTTCAGAGCCTGCAAACAAGGGACCTACCCTGGCATGATCGCCCTGGCCTAGGGGCACCCACAGCCCACATCCCCCACCCAGATAGTTCCTAAAGTGCGCAAAGTCAGCTTTCTGAACTGTACTCACCCCCTTGTGGCTGCTGTGATGCCCTCAAGCGCCCATCCAACTCCGGATAG
Source organism: Pleurodeles waltl (assembly GCF_031143425.1). Lineage (NCBI taxonomy): Eukaryota > Metazoa > Chordata > Amphibia > Caudata > Salamandridae > Pleurodeles > Pleurodeles waltl. The sequence goes on from NC_090440.1 coordinate 144,859,492, forward strand.
GCCACCGCCAGGATACGGAACATCAGAGGGGTCATGGTGCGACGGGCACCCCTTTCACGTTGGGAGGCCAGTCCCAGCTGGGCCTCTGCCGTCTTCTTAGTCCAGCGGCGCAGGTCCTCCCATCTCTTGCAGCAATGGGTGGTCCACCTGTGATAGACCCCCAGGGTCAGCACCTCCTTGACGATGGCACGCCAAATACCCTTTTTCTGGTGGGCGCTGACCTGCCGGGGAAAAGACAGCAGAAAAGGGAATTAGTCACCCGTCCGGACAATCATACCCATTGCTCACCACTTCCCAGCCATGCCCTGACACACATACACTGACCACCTCACATGCAGCACTCAGGCCTCCCCCCAATATATGGCTTACATCCACACCGCTCCAAACAGGCACTGCCCATGCTGTATGTTACAAAACCAGGCATTGAGACGCCAGGTGCCTTTTCTACTGGAGGATGAGCCTGGTGATGGTGTTGTGGCAGCGGTGGAGCCTGTGTAGAGTGAGGAAGAGGAGGCAGAGGAAGAAGATGTTGGCAACAGAACAAACATTATCCTGCAGTACTTTCAATGACACACAGGTAAGACACTGTAACTCCTCTTGACATTTGAGTTTACTTTGGACATTGTACATGGCAGCCTCTTACCCTCTGCCTAGGGACACTGACTGTTCCCTTTGGATTCCCTTTTTTCAGATCTGTGTACCCCATTCTGGCTTCTGCTATGTGCACTGCTGCCCAACAACTGTCATACATTGGTATGAGTAAATGAACACATACGTTGCAATGCTTTGCTAATGTTGCAGTAATACATTTGTGAATCATCAGACTGACTCCAGATTGGTATTTGTTTCAAGGGTGTTTATTTAGGTGCCAATAAGTATAGGGGTATGTGCAAGGAGCTAGGTTGATGGTGGAGGAAGGTCCATGGTAGAGTCCAGTCTCATGGCATCACAGATGCATTGTCCAAGGGGGCATAGGAAGTGGAGCAATGGCAGTTCAAGGTGGACAGGGTAACAGAGTGGGACTGTAGGGTGACTATCAAGAGGGTCCTATTTACTGGCGGGGGTCTTTGCAATGTTATCTGTCTTCTGCCTGAATTGCAGGGACCGTTTGCGGGGTGGTTCTCCTTCTGTTGGGGGTGGGGTGCTGGTGGCCTGCTGGTCCTGTGGCAGTGCCTCCTGTCCACTAGCGCCAGTGGAGGTGGAAGGCTGTTCCTCGGTTTGACTAGTGTCAGGGGCCCTTGTTGAGCCACTGCCTCCCTCATGGTCTTGCCCATACCAGCCAGCACCCCTGCTATGGTGACCAGGATGGTGTAGACTTGGTGATCCCAATGTACTGTCCCTCCTCCAGCCGCTGGGACTCCTGCAACTTGGCCAGTACCATGCACATGGTCTCCTGGGAATGATGATATGCTCCCTTGATGTTGGAGAGTGCCTCGAGGAAGGTCGGTTCCCTGGGCCTGTCCTCCCCCTGTCGCACAGCACTCCTCCCAGTTTCCCTGTTGTCCTGTGCCCCTGTCCCCTGAACCTTGTGCCCACTGCCACTGACCCCAAGTCCCTGATCGTCCTGTGTTAGTGGGGTTGCCTGGGGTCCCTGTAGTGGTGGACACACTGCTGATTGACGTGTCCTGGGGACAGTGGCCTGGGCCTGCTGGGTGGGTGCTGTGCTGGTGTTTCCTGAGGGGGGAGTCTATGTGGTGGGTTAGGACTGTGGCAGGGGAACCGACTGTTCAGAGGTACCTGATGGGCCGGGTTGGTCATTGTGATCCAGGCGTGCAGAGCTGCTGTCATCACTATGGGACTCTTCTGTTGGGGGACTGGATGTAGCTGGCAACTCCTGTCTGGTGACACTGGGTAGGGGTCCTGTTGGGATCCAAATGCATTGTTATTTTATCTGTGTGTGCCATCTTGTGCAATGGGTGTGTTTCCCTTTACGAATTGTGCTTTCCCCATCGCCTTGGACTTGTGTGATTGCTGATTGTGTGGACGGGGTGAGTCTCTCTACTGGGCATGCTGGAGCGATGGGTGTCCATACAGGTCTGTGATGGGTGTCCATGCACTGGTGTTGCATGCAGGGCTAGGTATTGTGATGGGTGGGTTGTGATAGTGGGGTATATGTGAGGTGGTGGAGTGATGGGGGTGAGGGTAGAGGGTGGAGTTTGTGATGGTATGCAGGTAGGAAGGGGGATATAGTAGTAAAGATTTGACTTACCAGAGTCCAGTCCTCCTGCTACTCCTGCGAGGCCCTCAGGATGCATTATTGCCAAGACTTGCTCCTCCCATGTTGTTAGTTGTGGGGGAGGAGGTTTGGGTCCACCGCCAATCCTCTGTATAGCAATCTGGTGTCTTGATAGCACGGAATGCACCTTCCCCGTAGGTCGTTCCACCTCTTCCTGATATCATCCCTGATTCTTGGATGCTGTCCCACGTTGTTGACCCTGTCGAAGATTCTCCGCCATAGCTCCATCTTCCTAGCAATGGACTTCTGCTGCGCCTGTGATCCGAATAGCTGTGGCTCTTCCTGGATGATTTCCTCCACCATGATCCTTAGCTCCTCCTCAGAAAACCTGGGGTGTCTTTGTGGTGCCATGATGTGGTGTGAGTGATATGTGTCAGGTTATGTGTGGGGTGATGTGTTGTGATGTTTTATGTGATGTGCATGGATGGTGTATGAGTGATGGTGTTCTGTGCCTCTGAGTGTATGTGTGTTCTTTGCTTGTCTCTCTGTGCTTGTTTGATTTTTTTGGTTGTAAGGGGTTGTGGGTAATGTGGGTGGGTGTTTTATAGTGTTGTGAGTGTGTGGTGTATGTATGTGTATTAGGTGTGTGCAGTTTGAATTGTCTAATGTGGTGTAGTATTGTAAGTGTGTGTGCATTTTGAGCGCGGCGGTGTGTACCGCCAATAGTTTACCGTGGTTGAAAGACTGCCGCATTGATTCGTGGGTCGTGATACTGTGGGCGTATTCCTGTTGGCGTAACAGTGTGGGTTTTGGTACCACCGGTTTATCACTGACTTTTGGTGTGGCGGACTTGTGTGGGTGTCTGTATAGTGGCGGTATTCTCTATGTGGGTCATAATACCAGTGGCGGACTACCGCAGCGGTCACCGTATGTTGACGCCCGTCAGCACAGTGGTAGGCGCCATTTACCGCTAAGGTTGTAATGAGGGCCTTAGTCTCCTCGGCCTTATAGAAATGTGAAAAAGGTGAAATAGAATCTTATTTTTGATGCTCAAGGATGCCCCCAAAATATCAGTTGTGACTGTATTGTGCATATTTATCTCAACACTCAGGGAGATTTTCACCTATAAGACCAAACCCCCAGAAAGTTGTCCACTTGATACCTGGATGGCACTCACAAAATAGATTTTATAGCCAAACTTGTATGGTGGATCCATCAGCCAAGTTTCCTGTAGGAGGCAAAGGTGGAATTGGTCGACATACTCATGCCAGTCATGGTCAGTTAATTTGCTCCTTAAACCCGCCACATTCCATGAGATCAGGGAGACAGTGGGGGTCATTACAACCCTGGCGGACGGTGTTAAAGGTGCGGTAATAGCGCAAACAGGCCGGTGGACAAAAAAAGGGAATTATGACCCTGGCGGAAACCGCCAACAAAGACAGCCACTTTAACACACCACCCGCCACGGCGGTACAGACAAGCAGCGCGGCGGTCACTGCCAACAGACAGACAGAAGACAATGTACCGCCCATAGTATCACAACCCGCCAATCCGCCACCTTTTCCGGGGCGGAATCACCGTGGAGAAAAACACGGCGGAAACAGTTTCTACAATGGGAAAACGCTCACCTGAACACATCCCACGAGGAAGGAGGACTCCATGGATCCTGAATTACAAATCCTGCCGGCCCTTGTATTCCTACTCATCTACGAAGAGCAACGCCGGCGCCGGCGAAGACAACGGTGAGTACTGCACCTACGACATAGGGGAGGGGGAGGCAAAAGTCAGGGGGACACACACGCAACACCCCTACCCCCACGCCCACCCTCGCATATTACAACACACACACCAATGCATTCACAAACATCACACTAACAACCCACAACCCCCCCGGAAGAATGCAAAGACAAAACAAAATCAGTTAAAACATTGTAATCTTTCAATATACCTGTCTCATATATATACAGATATATTATAAAATCATTCAAAAGTATATACATTACGAGAAGTAGTGCAGATATGCACATATCAATGTCCGTGCACCACTAGTCCAAAAATGCATGGGCGAGGCCCACACAAGATACCTGTCCACAAACGGAGAGAAGACTGCCGGGGCATCAGAGAGAAATACAACAGCCACCTCAGGGGGAAGGGAAGGGGGGGCACCTCAGCCGGATGAGTGCAAAGCCAGATCCACGACGGGGCTCCATGCCCATTGATGTATCCTGGGGAGTGCAAAGCCACAGTCTCTCAAGTCTCTACAGTGGGTGGTTTGCCCACTGTACCATCCTGGGGAGTGCAAAGCCACAGTCTCTCAAGTCTCACAAGTGGGTGGTTTGCCCACTGTACCATCTTGGGGAGTGCAAAGCCACAGTCTCACAAGTAGATAACAGCCACCACTGGTTCTGGAGGGTGACTGGTGCCCACACTGGATTAGTATCCCCGTGACAGTTCCTGTCCCGTCACTGTCCCAGCTGCACATGGGATAACGATGCTTGATGTGGCGGTCTTTTCCTTCTTCAGCGGTGCATGCCCTGTTCAGCGGTACTTTGCCATTGCGGTTCTGGACTGTTCAGCGGTGCTTTGCCATGGCGGTTCTGGACTGTTCAGCGGTGCTTTGCCATGGCGGAGTATGGACTGTTCAGCGGTGCTTTGCCATGGCAGTCTCTGGACTGGGCATTGGTACGTGGCATGACGTTCTCTGGACTGGGCATTGGTGTGTGGCATGACGTTCTCTGGACTGGGCATTGGTGTGTGGCTTGACATCCTTGGACTGGGCATTGGTGTGTGGCATGACGGTCCCTCATTGCCCATTGGGGCTGTGGCTGCCGGGGCCCTCCTGGGCAATGACTCTGGCGGTGGTCTCCTGACCAGTGACAATACTTGGGCCCTCCTGGGCAATGACTCTGGCGGTGGTCTCCTGACCAGTGACGATACTTAGGCCCTCCTGGGCAATGACTCTGTCGGTGGCGGTGGTCTCCTGACCAGTGACGATACTTTGGCCCTCCTGGGGAATGACTCTGGCGGTGGTCTCCTGACCAGTGACGATACTTTGGCCCTCCTGGGCAATGACTCTGGCGGTGGTCTCCTGACCAGTGACGATGCTTTGGCCCTCCTGGGCAATGACTCTGGCGGTGGTCTCCTGACCAGTGACGATACTTTGGCCCTCCTGGGCAATGACTCTGGCGGTGGTCTCCTGACCAGTGACGATACTTGGGCCCTCCTGGGCAATGACTCTGGCGGTGGTCTCCTGACCAGTGACGATACTTGGGCCCTCCTGGGCAATGACTCTGGCGGTGGTCTCCTGACCAGTGACGATACTTGGGCCCTCCCGGGCAATGACTCTGACGGTCGTCTCCTGACCAGTGACGATACTTGGGCCCTCCCGGGCAATGACTCTGGCGGTGGTCTCCTGACCAGTGACGATACTTGGGCCCTCCCGGGCAATGACTCTGGCGGTGGTCTCCTGACCAGTGACGATACTTTGGCCCTCCCGGGCAATGACTCTGACGGTGGTCTCCTGACCAGTGACGATACTTTGGCCCTCCTGGGCAATGACTCTGGCGGTGGTCTCCTGACCAGTGAAGACGGTGCTGGTGGTGGCGTCCCAGCCGCCGGGAAGGATGCCGCCCTTCTCCGCTGTGATGCTCACACCAGGCTGTGCAGACTTCTTCTGGCCCTTCCCCACCTTTGGAGGAGTCACAGCTGACTCTGCAATCCCCCTGGGACCCCTGTGAGTTGTTTTGCTTCCAGGAGTCTTCACACGGTCCTGTCGGCCACTTTCCAACTTCAGAGCCTTTACAGTGGGTGGACTGGCAGTGCCTTGGCTCTGTGTCACACTGCCTGCCCTGGTGGCCGGTGCACTCCACACACCTTGAACACGCACCACTGGTACTGGAGGCTTTTTGGCTGAGGCGCTACGACGGGACTGATGAATTGGAGGGGGGGTGGGGGCAAAAAGGTCAACTTTGCAGAGGGGCAGTTTCTGACGAACACTGGGATGGGTAGTTGGAGGGGGTCTGGGAGTGGAGGAAGAGGAGGTGGTTGTAGGAGGTGTCACTTTAGGTGTTTTGGGTGCAGGTGCAGGTACTGGAGGCTGTCGTGAGGTGGACGGATGTTGGGTGTGTGGGTGCCCACGTTTGTGTACTTTGGGAGGGGGCGTCACAGACACACTGGGAGAGGACACAGGGGACGTGTAAATGGGAGTGGGGGTGGTGAGTGCAGGTGAGCGGGGTGTGGTGCTGGGTGTTCTGGTGCGAGTCCTGGTGCCTGTAGATGTAGTGCATGCAGGTGAGAGTGTAGACGAGACTGGGAGGGAGGAGGGAGACGACGAGGAGGGGGACACAGTGGAGGCAGTGGAAGTTGCTGTGTCTGCATGTGGGTGATGCTTGTGTGTGTGCCTGTGGGTTGTGTGGTGCCTATGTTTGCCTGAGCTACTTTTGGGTGTTGAGGTGTGTGCATGGTGGTCTGATGGTGTGCTTGGGATAGGCTGGGGTACAGGGGATTGGGTCTGGGTGGAGGAGGTTGGAGGGGGTAGGCTAGACACAGGGACAATGGCTGCCATCAGTGCTGAGGCCAGAGATTGCAGGGTTCGCTGAAGGACAGCCTGACCAGAATGAATGCCCTCCAGGAATGCATTACTGTGTTCCAACTCCCTTTCTACACCCTGGATGCCATTCACAATGGTAGACTGCCCAACAGTGAGTGACCTGAGGAGGTCAATGGCCTCCTCACTGAGGGCAGCAGGGGTGACAGGGGCAGGGCCTGAGGTGCTGGGGCGAAGGTGATGCCCACCCTCCTGGGTGAGCGGGCACGGGGCGAACGCTGAGGGGCTGCTGGGAGGGCGGTGCTGGTAGGGGAGGTGGCGGCTGTACCTGTAGAAGTGGGGTGCACAGATGGTGCCGCAACCACAAGGGAGCTCCCATCGGCGGACGAGTCTGTGTCGCTAGTTGGTGATCCGGTGGCCGACGTGAAGCTCCCCTCGCCCTCCATCCCACTGGTGCATTCTGAGTCCGTGGTATGGCCCTCCATGGCCATGTGGGATGCAGCTCCCTCGTGCTCCGGTGCCACTGTACCTCCGCCTGATGATGCTGATGCACAAAACAACAGGGAGAGCACAAAAAGGGGGGGGGGGGGGAAACAGAAGAAAGACAGGTTGAGTGCATGGCATACCGCTACCGTTGGCGGACAATACAGACACAGCAGCTCCCTGCACTACGCCGTGCTCCTGGCCGCTACAGATGCAATTTCTGGGATCTGGCCTACATGGCTATGGTGGACTTCTGCACACATGGATGCCACAGGGGCATGTATACCTGTACTTGGCACTCTACAGCGGTGGGGTAGAGTGCCACATGGGCTGCATTACGGAGGGGCCTAGCCTATGTATTTCTGTCTGGCCTAGGTACACCCACAGGCCTCCTCCCCCCCAGACCCCTCCACTGCGCGCAAAGTCCGCTGAATGAGAGTGTACTCACCCCCTTGTGTCTGCTGTGATGCCCTCAAGCGCCCATCCAACTCAGGGTAGGGCACCGCCAGGATCCGGAACATCAGGGGGGTCATGGAGCGACGGGCACCCCTGCCACGTTGGGAGGCCATCCCCAGCTGAGCCTCCGCCGTCTTCTTGCTCCAGCGCAAAATGTCCTCCCATCTTTTACGGCAGTGGGTGCCCCGTCTCTGGTGGACCCCCAGGGTCCGGACTTCCTTGGCGATGGCACGCCAAATGTCCTTCTTCTGGTGGGCGCTGACCTACATGACATGCACAAGGGAAGAAGAGAAGTCATTACCAACTGCACCGTCGATGTGAGTGTCCCCCCTCCCTACCCTAGCCATGTGGCACATTCATTCACATGCATTAATGTTCCCTGAACTCTGCCCCCTTCCCTCTTAAAACCAGCCCTCTCCACCCAGGCCTACCCCATACAACATGCTCCCTGTGTACTTACCTGTTGGTCTGGAGGACCGTAGAGTAGCGTGTACTGGGGGAGGACCACGTCTACTAGTTTCTCCAACTCCTGAGCAGTGAAGGCAGGGGCCCTTTCCCCAGACGCAGCAGCCATCGCCGCTTCCAGACCAAGGTCACAGCAGCACTTGCAGTGTAGGTCCTCTCCTGTCAAAGATCAGGTATCTAGTGATTGAACAGATAGAAAATGGTGGTGACGTCCACGGCGGTGTGTATCATCACCGGCGGCGCACTTGTTCATTGGCTCCTGGGACCCATAGGGTCCAATGTTAACCAATGCAGCATTGCGCCGCGGTCTACGACCGCCTACCGCGACGGTGTGCAACGGCAACGCAGTTACCCCCACAATCCCATTGTCCCAGTTTAGAGGTCAGGCAGCCTCCATTTCAGGGGCCCACATGGCTTCATTTACTTCTGCGTCACACATAGCTAGGACTACACTCAACACACATACAGGAAGGGTTTTGTGTTTGGTGTCGTGTTCTGTGTAACTGTGGGTACATACCTGGAAAAAAGTTGACTCTGTGGTCGCTGTTGTCCTTCCTAGGCACTGTCATTTGGGACAATTGAGAAGATGGCGGAATCCTCCGGTGTACCGACCGCTGTTGGACCTGTTGACAATGGAGGAGCGACATTTAATCGTCACCTACAGGTTTGACCGTGCCACTATCCAGGAACTATGTACCCAGTTGGAGCCAGACCTGATGTCACCCATCCGCCATTCCACTGGAATCCCCCCTGACGTGCAGGTGCTGGCAGGGCTCCATTTCCTTGCAAGTGGCTCTTTTCAGACAACAGTAGCCATGGCATCAGGGATGTCCCAGCCTATGTTTTCCAACATGCTGTCCAGAGTGTTGTCTGCCCTGCTGAAACACGTAAGGAGATACATCATTTTCCCTGAGGTGGAAGATTTGGCTACAGTGAAAGGTGACTTCTATGCCCTTGGACATATCCCCAACATCATAGGTGCTATTGATGGCACCCATGTAGCTCTGGTCCCCCCCCACAGGAGTGAACAGGTGTACAGGAACCGGAAGAGTTATCATTCCATGAATGTACAGATGGTATGTTTGGCAGACCAGTACATCTCCCAGGTTAATGCTATGTTCCCTGGCTCAGTGCATGACGCCTACATCCTGCGGAATAGCAGCATCCCTGATATGATGGGTCAACTCCAGAGGCACCGTGTGTGGCTATTAGGAGACTCTGGTTACCCCAACCTGTCCCGGCTATTGACCCCAGTGAGGAATACCAGGACCAGGGCAGAGGAACGCTACAATGAGGCCCATGGGCGGACTAGGAGGGTGATCGAACGCACCTTTGGCCTCCTGAAGGCCAGGTTCAGGTGCCTCCATATGACAGGTGGTTCCCTATTCTACTCACCGAAGAAGGTGTGCCAGATCATCATCGCCTGCTCGATGCTTCACAATCTTGCTTTGCGACGCCAGGTGCCTTTTCTGCAGGAGGATGGTCCAGATGACGGTGTTATGGCAGCTGTGTAGCCTGTGGAGCCTGTGGACAGTGATGAGGAGGAAGCTGAGGAAGAAGACAACAACAACAGGGAGTCAGTCATACAGCAATATTTCCAGTGACACACAGGTGAGAACATTTTAATTTTTACCATTACATTCACTGTCACACGTCTTCCTCTATCCTGTGTGTAATTTCATAGGATTATTTGGTAACTGAGTTGTTCCTTTACATTACGGTTTCACAGGTGTGCTTACCAACGTGTGTCATCCGCATGCATCCTTCAAGGACTTCTGATGTGTGACATAGGTATGTTGCCTTTACAACTAGAAACGCATTTTGACACTGTCATTGATAATACATTTTACCAAATCATAGACTGACTCAACATTGTTTTGTGGTTCAAGGGTGTTTATTTAAGTGCTCAAAAATGGAGGGGGGTTGTAAAATGGTGATGGGTGATGGTGGAGGAATGTCCATGGCAGAGTCCAGTCTATTAGTCTCACAGGTGCACTGCCCATATGGGCATAGGAAGTGGAGCTGGGGCAGTTTAAGTATGGACAGGGTAACAAAGTGGGACAGTGGGGTGACAATCAGGGTGGTGTAATTTCCTGCCATTTTGCTCTGTCCTGTTCCTGGATCTCAGGTGACCGCTTGTTTGGTGGTTGTCCATCTGCAGGGGGTGGGGTGCTGGTGTGGTGGTCCTGTGGCGGGGCGTCCTGTCCACTAGCGCCGGTGGAGGTGGTGGGCAGTTCATCGTCCATGCTAGTGTCAGGGGCCCCTTGGAGTGCCACGGTGTCCCTCATGGTCTGCTGTATGTCCTTCAGCACCCCTACGATGGTGCCCAAGGCGGAGCTGATGGTCCTGTGCTCCTCCCTGAACCCCAAATACTGGTCCTCCTGCATGCGCTGGGTCTCCTGAAACTTGACCAGGACCGTGGCCATCGTCTCCTGGGAGTGGTGGTATGCTCCCATGATAGATGAGAGGACCTCGTGGAGAGTGGGTTCCCTTGGCCTGTCTGCCCCCTGTCGCACAGCAGCCCTCCCAGTTCCCCTGTGTTCCTGTGCCTCCGTCCCCTGGACCGTGTGCCCACTAACACTGCCCCCAGGTTCCTGTTGTTGTTGGGGTGGTGGGTTATCCTTGGTTCCCTGTAGTGGTGGACACACAGCTGATTGACCTGTCCTGGGTACGGAGGTTTGGGCCCGCTGGGTGGGTGCTGTGCTGGTGTTGCCAGAGGGTGGAAGGTCAGTGTTGGGCTGTGCCTGCGCAAGGGGTACCGACTGTCCCGAGTCCCACGATGGTCCGGGCTGGTCATCAGGATCCAGTAGGGCAGAGCTGCTATCGTCACTGTGGGCCTCTTCTGTGGGTGGAGTGGAGTTGTCTGGACCCTCCGGTGTGGTGACGGTCCTTCGTGATCCTGCAGGGGCATAAGAGCATGATTATTGCATGTGTGTGTGTCATGGTGTGCAATGGGTGGGTGTGCGTGTACCCCAGTGCAAGCATTCCTGTGTGGGGGCTTGTGTGATGATGGTTAGGGGTTGTTCTGGGTATGTGCAGTGAGCATGCTTTCGTGATGGGTGTTCATGCTTAGTTGTGTCTTGCAGGGCTTGTTGTTGGGATGTGTGGTTTGTGTTCTTAGTACATTAGTGAGGAGTTTGGGTGATAGGGGAGGGTGTGAGGGTGGGGGTGTGTGATAGCATGCATGTAGGGTGGGGGATCTGATAGTTAAGATTTGACTTACCAGTGTCCATTCCTCCACCGACTCCTCCGAGGCCCTCAGGATGCATTATGGTCAAGACTTGCTCCTCCCATGTTATTAGTTGTGGGAGAGGAGGTGAGGGTCCGCCGCCAGTCCGCTGAACAGCAATGTTGTGCCTGGAGACCGCTGAACGCACCTTCCCCCGTAGGTCGTTCCACCTCTTCCTGATGTCCTCCCGATTTCTTGGATGTTGTCCCACAGCGTTGAACCTGTCGACTATTCTGCGCCATAGCTCCATCTTCCTGGCTATGGATGTGTGCTGCACCTGTGAGCCAAATAGCTGTGGCTCTACCTGTAGGATTTCCTCCACCATGACCTGGAGCTCCTCCTCGGAAAAGCGGGGGTGTCTTTGGCGTGACATGGGGTGGTGTGTGTGATGTGTGGGGCGGTGTGAGTGTTGATGTGTGTGGTGATGTGTAGTGGTGTGTGGTGTTTTATGCGTGGATGTTGTGTGGGTGATGGTGTTGTGTGCCTCTGTGTGGTGGGATTGTCTATTCTGTGCTATATCTCTGTCGCCTTCGTGACTAATTTTTGGTCGTAGGGGTTTGTGGGTGATGTGGGTGTGTGTTTTATATTGTGTTGGGTGTGTGGGAGTGGTGTTTGTATGTGTATCAGGTGTGTGTATTTGTAATTGTCCAATGTGGCGGTGTTTTGGAGATGTGTGTGTATTTTGAGCGTGGCGGTGTGTACCGCCAATGGAATACCGCTGCTGAAAGACTGCCACGTGGATTCGTGGGTCGTAATAGCATGGGCGTGTTTCTGTTGGTGTGGAGGTGGAGGTTTTGTTTTCGCCAGTTTAACACTGACCTTTGGTGTGGCGGACTTGTGTGGGTGACTGAATTTCGGCAGATTCCGAGATGTGGGTCATAATAGCTGTGGCGGAATTCCGCGGCCGCGGCTGTGTAGTGGCGGTCTTCTGCACGGCGGTAAGCGGCTTTTACCGCCAATGTTGTAATGACCCCCAGTATCTCCAATTAGTGGTGTTGTGGAGCTTATTTTGATTCCCTGAGATGTTACAAGACCATTGATACCGAATATTGACCCATCTTCCTTTCCCGACCACAAACTCAGCGGATTTTTCGCACCTTGGCTTTCATCTATTACTGCACAAATATTCTGGCCTTGGGCTACTGGGCCCATTTGGGTCAGTCAATTTACTGTCTCAAGATCAATATCTCTTCTATTTGTTGTTGCCAAACTCATCCCTAGTTGGAAATTCCTGGGTGCTAGGGGGTCGGGAGATGAAGGGCTGTGCAGTCTAAACGTCATGGTGCAGCTGGGAGTTGTACAAGATCTCAACTCCATATCAATGAGACCATCTACTAGCTGCTTATCCTTTACTGTTTGTGCGATAGCATCATGACTCCACTTCCCTCCCAACAATCTTTCTATTCTCACAATATCCAAACGAATGAGTGAGAAACATTGGCACTTATGCCTAATCCAATACATATGTTTACTTTTGAGAGAGTCCCCATCTTCCTCACATGATTGGTGCAATTTCTGCACATTTGTTAGATAAACTGTGTATTCCTTGTGATGCCTTGGGCTTCCCTTGGGATATTGTGTACTTCCAAAATTAGTAATCCTCCTGTCATGGGGCATAATATGTGGTTTGGTTGCACACCTTGCTTCTATCGTTGGTGGCCAAGTTTTATGATGACCCTCCTGAGGGATTTTATGAACTTCTTGGCGGAGTGTTCCTACCTGGGGCTTATTGCAGCTATGAGGCCTCCTACTTCAGTCATTATCCCATTCTCTATGCTAGTGTGCTGTGTGGATGGCATATCGCTGCTCATGATGTTGGATGAGCAGAGCTGTGGGTCGTTAGGAAGTTGGACATGTACCTGGTGGATGCGGAGATCTGAGTGATTCACCTTTCATGTGTACCTCTCTATATATTCCCATTTCATCTCTGTCTTTTGCATGTACCATCAGAGATTCTACCAGACATCTTAACTCCCCAATCTTTTGCGTTAATGTGCCAATTATCTCATATAGGTCCGCTTCATCCTGTGCTTTACAATTCAGACAGTTATCTTGCTCCCAGTGAAATGGTGCTCTACCCTTCTGGGTCATTTGTGTCACAGGGCCATCTTGGGAGGAAAGGTCTATGCAATTTTTATCAGGCGTATCATTTAACTTATTTTCGGCCAAAGTCACATATCTATTGTAGCAGATTATGTAACACCCCTGTGCTTCACCCTTTTCTCCAGAACTTTGGTTTCGGCTAGGGGGGTGGTTAAAGCCTTTACAGTTTTATCTTTAGCTCTTTTCAATATAGAATCGGCCATGTTGAGCTCCCGTGGGCGACCTTATTTGCCCCTTGTGATCCTATCTTTTTTGCATAGAAGGATGTATTTTTTGCTTCAGGTGCTTTCTGTGATTTAGACTTAGCACACAGCAAAGGTTCAACCTCTTCTATTAGATCATCTGTCTCGGCAATAGTACAATTCTCACCTGCACTTCTCGTTTTCTTGGGAATTTTCCCCTTGCCTGGGGGAAGCTCAGTTGCTTTGCATTTTCCCGTGGTCATCTACGTTGATTGGTTTAATCCCAACTATCTGGGCCCCTGCTATCAATGCCTTAATGCATAGGAGGGACTCACCCCCTGTTTGCTAATATATTCATGTCTTCCTCTGTAGTGTAGCCATTTTTAATGTAGCTTTCTGCACGTTTGCTTAATGTATTAGGCCTCTGTGCACTTTGCCCTAGATGCATTTTATTTAGCCTCGCACTGTTATTTTACAATAACCAGTTTCACGGTCTTGTTTTATTTTCTTCTATCACACTGTTTAGCTTACTTCAGCACTGAAGTTCTCAAACAATACATTCTTGCTCGCTCTGTGCTTCAGTCAAGGATACAGTCTGGTACATTGCCGATAGACGTGGTAGAAGTTTAGTCTTTAGGGTTCGTAGAAAGTACACATTCTTACGTAGGGACGTTTCTTAGAACACTGGCGTGTTAGTTATAAAAACACTTCCTTGTCTTGTTACACGTAAGAGGGAGATTCTGACCAGGAACCCACAACTAGATGCTGACTGCCCTGTTGCAGATGCAGATCCCAATCACAGGCCTTTGCTCAGGTATGAGGGTCGATGTCCTCCCGGGGGAACCTGAAAGGCAGGCTTAGAGCTTAACATGCTGTGCTCAAAATAGAACTTAGAAGAGAGAACGTAATCTAGTTGCACTATGATAGCATTATTCTTATGTTTCACTCTTCTCGTTACTATTTCAATCCTACTGTGTTGTATGTTTCTGGTTATTGCGGCTCACGCCTTGTCATCTAAAATGCAGTCGTTTTATTAAACCAATCTTTAAAACTTAAACTGCCTTTGTCATTTATATATGAGACCACACTGTGTATGAGAGAACTGGTTAGGACCTGAGTGACCACAACTTCCCTGGGAAGCACTAAGATGTCATGCGCTCGGCTGCCCAATTGTCTCCTCCCTTTGGGAGGGATAAGGCACTGCTAGTTAGCCGGAGCTCAACCCTGATTTGGGGTGACAAGGGTCCTTCGCCGTGGGTTAGACTTAGTCCCCCACCCTGTGAACGATCTTGCCGCCCAAAAATCCAGTAGTCTCATTACGATAATGAGAGCCTACGCGACATGGCACCGCCAACGATTGGCCTGGCTCTAATTTTCTGGTCCACCAGTCTCTCTCGGTCTCATATAGTATAATGATCCCTCAGTTCCTTTAACGGAGACGTCCGTGGCACTGAGGACTTCCATTACCGCGATATAGGTAACCCTAAATATAGCAGATGGTTGTTCAAGCTTGAACCTTAGAAGGAAAGATCCCGTTTTTGTGTGCCTTCTCTGAACCATCGCTGTTTTTCTAATGGCGAATCCCCAGGTAATACAAATAGCTCTTAATATGAGACAGCCGCTCACAGCACATTTGCTTGAACATGGTCTTACGATCCAGGGTGGTCCAGTCACGTTTGTGGTGGCTGCCCATGCAGCAAATAGAATAGAACTTTTCTACTCCTGGGTCACATTTCCAGCAGTTGATGAGAATACAAATACATTTCACACATGTACGGTTGCGAACGCGCCTGGCCAGTACAGGGCGTACGCATACCTAGAGATACCTCGATCTTATCAAGAACATAATAATTGGCTTGATGGCGCCCTACCCCACACAATATTGCCAGTAAGGTTAGGTCCACTGAGTAATGATGGTCCAGCCTGGCCTTTATTGGCCACATATACATCACATCCTGCAGGTGCAAATATGCCGGTGGCTGAAGTTCGTCGTTGATATACAGACTTAACTGCTACATATAGACGCTTAGTACAATTTGTGATGCAGACACTTAATACAAACCCAGCGCATGCTGCTCCAGCACAACCACATGCAGTAACACCAGGTATAAACCCGGTGACTGTACACTCTATCATGGGTAAAGTTCCAGAAAAATGGGAGGAGACTCCATTTTGGCTGGCACAGAAAATTAATACACTGGAGGCGGTATTTCCCCATATGGGACCTCAGGACAAACATAGAATATTAACTATGTGTTTACCATTTGGCATGGTTCCCACAGTGGAACATAGTAATACATGGAGCACGGTGTTTGCCGCGCTCTATACAACGGCACATGGTACACCGACCTTGGCCAACCTACCGGAAGTGCTTAAACAGATTCAAGATGAATACGGGGCTGCCCCAGCCTGAGATTTAGGAATGCAACTGATGGGCAACTTTGCTACGGTTTCTTCAATAATACTAAGTAATCTCAAAGGGGAGGCAGTTGCACTTGCGGTGCGTATGCGTATGCGTCTTCGTGACGTCCCGCAACTAGATCAGGAGCGGGAACTGCCTAAAATAATAGCGGAAACATATTCCAGTATCGGTTGAGATAGCCTAGGGGCTAGACTGCAAAAACCACAGTTTCAAGGAAAAATTTGTAAAGACAATGCTAAACAGCAACCTGAGGGTAATAAGAAGCGCTGGGAGAAAAAACAACAGACACCTAAAAAAGAAAGGGGAGAATCTCTGCGTACGGAGACCCCGCAGAATAGGTATAATCTCAGAAATAGGGATAATCTGAAAACGCCTGATAGATATCAATACACTGATACACGCCAATTTCGTTCCTTTCAGGACTCATCGGAAAAGAGAAATGAGAGAGGTGGGCGGTCAGAGCGGAGAACAGAGTACGTGAAACCAAGACAGGAATTACAACGCTCTACGGAGGTTTCTGTCAAGAAGGAAGAGAAACCGATACAACAAAAACAACAGTTTAAAAAGAAAAAGGTGGCGGCAGTCTCAGTTAGACATGCCACACAGGAAGAGAGTTCTCTTCAAGAACAAGACATGGGCCCTAGCTCTGCTAGACAGCGCGGCAGAGGTCACAATAGTTCGCGGAATCTTCTAGAGCATCTGGAGGTGAAAGCGACTGATGACTTCATACAAGTTGAAACAGCAGATATGCATGTCTCTGAACCCGATAGGGTGTGTACAGTGACTTTACAATTGGAAGGAGACATTGAATGCACTATGCATGCAATCTTTTGGGATCGTGTAGTCAAGATATATGACATTTTGCTGGCTGAACAGGATTGGCTGCCTGACTTTGTCCGCACCTGCCCAGTTGGGGAGGGGGTTATTAAACCTTCGTTCTCACCACTTGTTCCAGGGGAACTTACAGAGTCCTATTGCATCAAATGGGCTCTAGCACAAGCACCTGCCTTATATAGAAATCACGTAGGGTGGGATAAGGATTCCCCATATCATGTAATTCTGATTAAAGGTGAACCTCAGCCACAACCGCAGTATCCCATAAAACATGAAGCAAGGGCACCGGTGAGAGAAATACTTACGCAATTAGAATACCAGGGGGTGACTGAACCCTGTGTCTCGCCGATGAATAACCCCTTATTCCCTGTAGCTAAACCGGACCATTCATATAGAATAGTGTTAGACTACAGACATTTGAACAGACATACACGTACATACGCTATACAAAATTCACATAGCGCTGCGCTGATGAATAACATTGTGCGGAAAAAATATAAAACAACTTTAGATATCTCGAATGGATTCTTCTGCCAGAATATAGCACCCGAAGCAGGGATCTCACAAGCTTTAGTGCGTTAGGCTCCCAGAAAAAATTCTGTTGTTTGCTTCAGGGGTATAAGAATAGCCCAGGACTGTTTTCGGCTCGTGTGACTGCAATTTTACACGAGTTGGACCCTGAAGCATTGTCATATGTAGATGATATATATCTCACGGATGACGAGTTACTACAACATTCAAGACGGGTAGCCCGCATTGTTGTAGGGTTTGCCAAAATTGGCTACAAATTTAACTTCCAAAAATCTAAAATTGCCTTCCTCAGCGTCATATTCCTGGGATATGAGCTGTTGAATGAAGGTAAGAGCCTAGCGCCACAATTTTTAGAAAAGTGTGCACAATTGCAACCACCTAATATGATTAAGAAACTCCAATCATTGTTGGGCTTTCTAAATTTTGGCAGAACATACATTCCTGATTATGCTACACGCATAAAACCTTTACACAAATTAATCTGTCCTGATTTTTCAAGCAAATTCTGGACAATTGAACATACACATACTCTTCGGGAGTTACAAGCAGATCTTCTAGCTGCAAAACATTTACATACACGGGACAATAAGAAGCATTTGGTCATCAGGGTGATAGCTGGGGCCATTGGGTTTACGTATGTCACATTTAATGAAGCTGAGACAGTCCCGATTGGATGCAAGTCCCACTTGTATACGGCTGCTGAACAACGATTTGCACCAACAGAGAAAATTCTCACTGCTGTACAGATGGCTGTTATTAAAGAACGACCTCTTGCCCAGGGTAAACGCATTATTGTCGTTTCCCCTATTCCGGCCCTGGAGGCTGTTACAAAAGCTAGCGTTCCTAACGCAAAAGCGCTACACCCGCGATGGATACAATGGGCTACGTCTTTAACAGCCACTGATGTAGATTACATTTTTTACCCAAGGTTACAAACTCAAGAATTTCTGCAATATGAAGTTGAATATCCTGTTCCCTCTGACACGTTGCCTATTGATCAATATCAAGTAGTAATGTACACCGATGGCTCTGCGCAACCGGCGGTGGGGACAAAACACCAATATTCTGCTGCATGTGCAGTAGTGAGCGGCCATATGGAGGGGGAGAAATTCTGCCCCCAACATTCTTATACAAAAACCTTAGGGGATTGTACGGCACAATTGGCTGAGCTGAAAGCTCTATTGATGGCATTAGAACATACAGATCCGACACAGTTCACACTGATTGTTTGTGATTCGTATTATTGTGTCCAGTCTTTTAATGAATACCTACATTACTGGCGCTTGAATGGGTTCAGAGATTCAAAAGGCAACACCATAAAACACAGACTGCTGTGGGGGAAGGTATCAGACCTGAAGGAGACACTATCCAAAGTCCATGTTGTAAATACTCTTGGACACCAGCGCGTTGGAATACACGTTGCTGGGAATACTTTGGTTGATGAAGCCGCAAAGTCAGCAGTGGCAGTTGCCACTGTAGCCGCAGTGACTCGTTCCAAACCAGACGCAGAGATTCTGGCTGCCATAAAAGCTACGGTTGATGGCACGCCCTATCCTAAGGGATTTCCTAATAAATATCAATACTTCGTGGGAAGTATGCTCAACGCTGAGGTTGAAATACCTAGTGTAGGCATACGTGAGATCCCCAATAAAGTTGTAAGACCATAATTGATTAATGCAGTGCATGAGGGAGTGGCATCTGCACATGCTGGCGTGGCCGCCACAATTTCACTATTACAGGCCCGTTACTGGTGGCCTGGTCTCTATAAAGAGACTAAGCAGTATGTCCTTTGTTGTGACATCTGTCAACAAATTAAAGTTTCAACAGCTAAGCGCCTGCCGCAGACACCCCTCTTAATATCGAACAGACCATTACAATGTGTGTGCTTGGATCATTGCGGTCCACTCACACCGGATAGTGCATACAAATATATACTAGTGGCTGTTGATTCTTGCTCCAGATTTGTGTGGGTGTGGCCACAGCGCTCGGCTGACGCTCAAACTGTAATGAAAGATTTGCGTGTCTTTGTCGGTACATATGCAGTTGGGGCATTCCATTCGGACCAGGGCCCTGCTTTTGCCTCAAGGGCATTCAGGGACACCATGGCTTCGTTGGGGGTCCAGCTCCAGTTCTCGTCTCCATTTCATCCAGAGGGAAATTCTGTCGTGGAGCGATTAAACCGCGATTTAAAGCAATCCTTAACAGCCAGAGTCTTTGGTACAGGTCGTGGTTGGCTAACCCACCTGTATGGAGTTCAGAGAGCACTGAATAACTTGCCTAGAAGGTCCCTGGGGGGTCGTACTTCATATGAGGGCCTGTTTGGAACACGAATGTTTGTTCCGGATCTTGATGGTCCAGGTGTGGAGGCAGCAGAAACGCCTTTTGACATAAATGATCGTGTCACTGTTTTGCAGGAATTACAACAGTTCCGTGAAGATAACTCTTCTGAAAGTGCTGCCTCCACAGGAATTAAGGATGTGCCAGTAACACCTACTGGTTGGATTCCCCGAGTTGGGGATCTTGTGCGTGAAAAGGTTGCAGTGAAAAAAGAAATTGGCCCTTCTTATTGAGCACCAGTCCCTGTGTTGGGGATACACGGAACGAGAACTGTTATTTTACCACTGTTGCCAGGTGCCAAAGAAAATCGCTTTGTTTCTATTGACAATGTCAAGTTACAACATGTGGGCCGATTCTGCACAGCAGACCAAGAGGAACGTCCAGCAGTTCCCGAATCCCTCTCACTACTGGGGAAGATGTTCCTCTTCAAGTTATTTAAACCAACACTGTTGCCTCTCCGAGCTTGGGGAGGGTGGATGATGATCTCGCATTAGTTCCACTGACAACAAATAACTTAGAAACATTTGATCGAGTCACCATGACTACTGACGTTGCGGATGGTGCTATCTACAGTGTACCACCGCGAGAAACACCAACTCCTCCATTGAATACAGCGACACCTTTTTCACTAACTGTCTCTGGGTACTTTGCCAAAAACAACAATGGTCTATCGGACTCGTTTGCCTCTTCAACTACTGACCCAGGTCCACGTAAGCTGATGTGTTGTCTTAAAGATACATATTTTGTTTTTCCTTGGAACTATCTCTGGCTCTTATTGACTATATGTTAGGGTTTGTGCACAGCAAAGAGCATGTCCCCTCTCACTGCACTAGTGGGTTCTGTAATAGTTCCCTTTTAAACTTACTATTGAAAGCCTTTCTTGTTATCTCACCTTCCCCCCCCCCAGGCTTCTGTGTATGTTGTTTAATGTGCTGTTTTGTTTACACATTGGGCCTTGCTTTTACCAAGGCTTCTTTAAAACACTCCTCTCTAGGCCATGTGTTAATTTAACTCGTTTGCATAATAACTGAAACTCTGCACACCTTTCAAGAACATGTGCAGCATGTGAGGACCACACCCAGCTCTTCAAACCACACCCAGCTCTGCACACCTTTCAAGAACATGTGCAGCATGTGAGGACCACACCCAGCCCTGTCTATAAAAGGCAGCCCTCGAGCCTCGCCCAGTGCTTGTGCTCGTCTACCTCCCGCTTACCTGAGGACAGATCCCTCGGCGCTGGCACTCCTGCTCTCTACAGACTTTCATTGGCATTCAATGGGTGCAGCTGCTGGCTCTTCCTTCTTCCGGTTCCCGGTTCCTCCTTGCCTCAGCCTCTCTCCTACAAGCAACCTGCAAAAGAGAAAGAAGACAAGGTTAGACTGATCAGTATCTCTTGCCAGCAACAAGTAAGTGCAAAACTTTTATTACCTGAACGAACTTTGACAACAATTTCTGGATTCGTGTATAGACAATTTGAAACAAGATACCTTCCACGAACATTGTGATTCAAACTCTTTGTTACAACAATACTTTGCGGAACTTTGTGAAGCAAACATTTTTTTATGGAACTTTTAAGAATCGAACCGTGGAAACCATTAACAGCAAGGCAAACAGTAAATCAAGGACTTGCACAAATTACATGCTGTATTTTGACGTAAAAGTACAGTATTTGTTTTATAAAAGATTCTGGAAATATGGGAAAAGTGAGTCTGCTATTGGCAATTTAGGCTTTAGTTATATTAAGATGAATGTTTGATATTGATAATTCTGATAACGGTATTTGTTTAATGTTTTAGAAGCTTTAGAGTAATAGAAAGCACATCCCAGAGCAGTAACACATTCCAAACCTGGAAACTAGAGACCAGGATCCAAGAGGTACTTTTAGAAGAAAATTTCTAATAAATAAAGGGATAGTCAGGAACCCAGTTAGGAATAGGATGTACTTATCTGTTCTTTGTTTATGTTTCATTAGGCACCAGTTTCTACCGAAGTCAGAGAGGGTCGCAGATTTGTGCAGCACTTCAACAGTGGAAACGCAAGAACGCTGTTGTCTCTTTATTTTATTTTATCCACTTCTCCCCTTCCCTTGAGATTCTGTTCTTAGTGCACTGTTTTAAAAACTAGTGTGCTGGAACAAGCAGTTTCAGGGTGGGGTCGGATTGTCTTCAACCTCCATCAGAACTGAACAAGGACTCAGGTGAGCTGGGCTTTGACAGAAGCACAAGCCTTAAATAAAAAAAAAATTCAGTTCTGGTAGACGATGAATATCGGGGAAGAAATAGAGGGCATTGACGTCACGGATATGGCGCAGGCCCTAAATGAGGACTTGGCTCATAATGAATCAGTGTCTGGCATCTTGCAACATATGCAAGAGGAAATAGAGAGATTAAAGATGGAGAATACCTCTTTAAAACAGGATTTAAGCAGGTATAAATTTAGGGTATCTCAGTGGAACACAGCTTTTACGCCTTTGTTTAAAACCTCCTCAGAGACAGGGGCGCCATCAAAACATACAACTTTGCCTCCCCCAGTTGAGGTCACTGTTAATGTTCCTAATGCTGTGCCCTTAGCAGCACCTGAACGTTTTCATGGAGATAGTAACAAATTCCATGTTTTTATCAATCAATGTCAATTACACTTCGTTTGTAAGCCTCAACAGTTCCCTACTGATGCTACGAAAGTGGCATTCGTCTTGTCTTATTTGGGTGGCACAGCAGCCAATTGGTCAATTCCTTTCGTGGAGAGAGATGATCCCATCCTCCA
The DNA here is from genome assembly GCF_031143425.1 of Pleurodeles waltl. NCBI lineage: Eukaryota > Metazoa > Chordata > Amphibia > Caudata > Salamandridae > Pleurodeles > Pleurodeles waltl. The sequence goes on from NC_090440.1 coordinate 144,882,019, forward strand.
TAATTGGAATCAATTTAAACGTACCATGACCAGCCTTTTTGCAAAACACACTTTCATGCAGGCAAGTGATAATGAGCTTTTAAATCTTAAACAAGGTAACAAGGATTTATTGACCTATCTCACTAGTTTTAATCGTTTACTCACCGAGACACACTGGCCAGAAGAAAAGCGTGTCTCCCTTTTCTATAAAGGTTTGAGAGACTAGTTAAAAGACGCGCTGGCTCATATCGTTGATTTGCCAGAAGACTATTCGGACTTTGTAGATTTAGTTGTGAAATTAGAACATAGACTAGGAGAAAGAAAGGGAGATAAATACAAACTGGAATCACGGTTAACTTGTATTAGACACGAGAAGAAAGACCCAGATAATAAACTCCCTGAGCCTATGCAAATAGGGACACTCAGAGGTTCACTCACATCAGAGGAAAAAGAAAGAAGGAGAAAACTTCAATTATGTTTATATTGTGGAAGGGCAGGTCACTTTGCCAGAGAATGTCCAGTAAAGCCTAAAAATCCACGAAAGGGTGTTGTTTCCTCCACCTCCTCAACTGAATCGGGAAACGATTAAGCTCGACAAGGGGAGAGGTTACTTGTTCGAGAAAACATCTTAATCAAACCTCTAATGCTGCAGCCTTCATGGTACCGCACATACCTAGACATTTCATAATTCAGGTCGTTTTAATTGTTACTACCCAAGTGAGGCATTCTCTCCCTGTCCTACTGGACTCAGGCGCGACAGGAAATTTTGTGGATAATAAGTTAGCTGAGAACTTAGGACTTCCTATGTGCCTAAAGCCTTGTCCAGAAGCAGTATGTGCAGTGGATGGGTCAGAATTGACCTCTGGATTAATCACAAAACAACAAGTCCACTTGTTATGGTCTGTCAGAACGGGCACACAGAGGTGATTAGCTTTGATCTGATAGATACTCCTAATTTTGGTTTGATTCTCGGGGTACCCTGGTTAACAACTCATAACCCAAAAATTGATTGGGTGAATAGAAATGTTACTTTGGATTCCTCTTTCTGTAGAACCAATTGCTATCAAGAAGCAGGTACAGAACAGAGCACAGTATTACACTGTGCTAGTGTTATACAAGATGAACCAAGTCTCCCTCCTGAATATTCTGACTTTAAAGACGTCTTTGATCCAGTAAAGGCTAGTGTGCTGCCCCCACATAGGTCTTATGACTGTCGTATAGATCTTATCCCAGGGGCCCCTTTACCTAATAACAGAGTATATGCTTTGACTGACGAAGAAACCAAATACTTAAGAACCTACCTAGATGACCTACTACAGTCTGGGTTCATCCGTCATTTCACATCTCCGGTGTCATCTCCACTCTTTTTTATCCCGAAGCCAGATAAATCCCTGCGCGCGTGTATCGATTATAGAGGACTAAATAAGGCTACAATAAAGAATAAATATCCTCTTCCTCTAATACCTGTGTTGTTGGATCAGTTAAGACATTCTACTGTATACACTAAACTAGATCTGCGGGGAGCTTACCACCTGGTCCGAGTAAAAGAGGGGGATGAGTGGAAGACAGCTTTCAAGACAAAGTTTGGTTTATTTGAGTACACAGTAATGCCCTTTGGGTTATGTAATGCCCCTGCGGCCTTTCAGTTCTTTATAAATGAGGTCCTACACAAATTCCTGGACGTTTGTGTCATAGTATACATAGACGACATCCTCATTTACTCTAAGAACTCAGAAGAACATACCCAACATGTTCGTGCAGTATTATCAAAGTTAAAAGAAAATCATCTTTTTGCTAAGTTAGAAAAGTGTACTTTTAATGTCAGCAAGGTGGACTTTTTAGGATACTGCCTGTCACCTCAAGGAATAACTATGGATGTAAAGAAAATCAGTGCTATTGCTGATTGGCCAGAACCATCCTCTGTAAAAGATATTCAGAAATTTCTGGGTTTCGCCAATTTTTATAGGAGGTTTATTGCACATTTCGCAGACATTGCGGCCCTAATAACTACCTTGTTGCGGAAAGGGCAACGATTTCTTTGGACTGATGAGGCGGCACAGGCCTTTCAACTCCTAAAACAAAAGTTCACTTCAGCCCCAATTCTGAACATCCTGATCCTGACTTGCCTTTTTTTGTTGAAGCGGATGCTTCACAAGTAGCTTTAGGAGGAGTTCTCTCTCAACGAGATGCTGTAGATGGCCAGTTACATCCTATAGCCTTCTATTCCAAAAAGTTATTACCAGCTGAACAAAATTACACTGTGGCTGAAAGGGAACTACTAGCTATCAAAGTAGCCTTTTCAGAATGGAGGCACCATTTAATGGGAGCCAAGTACCCAGTTACAATCTTTTCTGACCATAGGAACCTACAGTTTTTTGGATCACTTACAGCATTAACACCACGTCAGATGCGCTGGTTAAATTTTTATAGCACATTTGACTTTGTAATAACCTATAGACCAGGTGCACAACAAATTCAATCTGATGTTTTATCTAGATACGGACATACTTCAGACATGAAACAAGATAAAATAGGAGAACCCATTATTCCTCCCCAAAAGTTTTTGGCACCAGTGCAACAGAAGGATTTCATAACAGATCTATATAATGCACACATGCAAATAGCACCTCAGGATTGGTTAAAAGATTCCCATAACACAATACAACGAGGTTTATTGTATCACGACAACATGCTGTTAGTGCTCACCTCTGAATTACAAACACAGGTGATAATTTGGCATCACGCCTCACCGTTGGCAGGTCATCCTGGTTGGGTAAAAACCCTGGAAAATGTGCAAAAACACTTTTGGTGGGACACTGTAAGAAAGGACATTAAGCAATTTGTCACTACCTGTCCAATTTGTGCAAGACATAAATCTTCTCATAAGGCCCCTGAGGGTTTGTTAATACCAATGCCAACACCCAAGCAACCTTGGCACACTGTGAGCGTAGACTTTATTGTAGGTTTACCACCTGTAAAATCTTTCACAACAGTGTTGGTTATAGTGGATTTTTTTATCTAAAATGGCACATTTTGTACCATTGCGGAAATTACCCACGGCTCAGAATTTGCCGATATTTTTATAAGGGAAATTGTGCGTTTACATGGTTTGCCAAGCAAAGTGGTGTCAGACCGAGGGAGCCAGTTCAACTCAAAATTTTGGAAAAAATTATGTAAAAAACTGAAAATAGATGTGGCATTATCCACTGCTTTCCACCCAGAGACAGATGGACAGACTGAACGACTGAACCAAACCTTACTTCAAACGCTATGTTGTTTATTGGCTGATTATTCTAGTGAATGGTTGGAAGCTCTGCCTGTAGCGGAGTTTGTTTATAATAATACTGAGCATTCAGCTCTAATTTGCTCACCATTCTATTTCTTGCAGGGGTATCATCCAAGAGCTATACCCATTTTGTTAGAAGATTCTCTGTTACCTTCAGTAACGGATAGACTAACAAGGTTAGGTGACATACAAGACAAAGCCAGGAAACATTTATTAAAGTACAAGGAAAGCATGAAAAGACAAGCAGACAAACACAGATCTGAGGCCCCAATGTATAAAATCGGTGACAAGGTATGGCTCTCCGCAAAGAACCTAAACATAGAGGGATCCCGAAAGCTGCAACCACGTTTCATTGGACCCTTTAGTATAACTGCCATAGTAAACCTGGTAACAGTAAAATTAGATTTTCCAAAAGAATATCCAGTACATACTACATTCCATGTGTCCTTGCTTAAGCCGTACAATCCAAAAACCCGACCTGAACCACCACCTCCACCCATACCAATTAAGGGAAATCTAGAATATGAAGTGAAAAGCATAAAAGACTCAAAAAGAATTAGTGGACGTCTGTTTTATTTAGTAGAATGGAAAGGATATGATGAATCTGAGAATTCATGGGAACCAGCATCATATGTACATGCCCCACAGCTGATTAGACGGTTTTATTTAAAAAATCCAGGAAAACCTCGTCCTGTAGGAGGGCCTTTGAGGGGGGCAACTGTTAGGGTTTGTGCACAGCAAAGAGCATGTCCCCTCTCACTGCACTAGTGGGTTCTGTAATAGCTCCCTTTTAAACTTACTATTGAAAGCCTTTTTTGTTATCTCACCTTCCCCCCCCAGGCTTCTGTGTATGTTGTTTAATGTGCTGTTTTGTTTACACATTGGGCCTTGCTTTTACCAAGGCTTCTTTAAAACACTCCTCTCTAGGCCATGTGTTAATTTAACTCGTTTGCATAATAACTGAAACTCTGCACACCTTTCAAGAACATGTGCAGCATGTGAGGACCACACCCAGCTCTTCAAATCACACCCAGCTCTGCACACCTTTCAAGAACATGTGCAGCATGTGAGGACCACACCCAGCCCTGTCTATAAAAGGCAGCCCTCGAGCCTCGCCCAGTGCTTGTGCTCGTCTACCTCCCGCTTACCTGAGGACAGATCCCTCGGCGCTGGCACTCCTGCTCTCTACAGACTTTCATTGGCATTCAATGGGCGCAGCTGCTGGCTCTTCCTTCTTCAGGTTCCCGGTTCCTCCTTGCCTCAGCCTCTCTCCTACAAGCAACCTGCAAAAGAGAAAGAAGACAAGGTTAGACTGATCAGTATCTCTTGCCAGCAATAAGTAAGTGCAAAACTTTTATTACCTGAACGAACTTTGACAATAATTTCTGGATTCGTGTATAGACAATTTGAAACAAGATACCTTCCACGAACATTGTGATTCAAACTCTTTGTTACAACAATACTTTGCGGAACTTTGTGAAGCAAACATTTTTTTATGGAACTTTTAAGAATCGAACCGTGGAAACCATTAACAGCAAGGCAAACAGTAAATCAAGGACTTGCACAAATTACATGCTGTATTTTGACGTAAAAGTACAGTATTTGTTTTATAAAAGATTCTGGAAATATGGGAAAAGTGAGTCTGCTATTGGCAATTTAGGCTTTAGTTATATTAAGATGAATGTTTGATATTGATAATTCTGATAACGGTATTTGTTTAATGTTTTAGAAGCTTTAGAGTAATAGAAAGCACATCCCAGAGCAGTAACACATTCCAAACCTGGAAACTAGAGACCAGGATCCAAGAGGTACTTTTAGAAGAAAATGTCTAATAAATAAAGGGATAGTCAGGAACCCAGTTAGGAATAGGATGTACTTATCTGTTCTTTGTTTATGTTTCATTAGGCACCAGTTTCTACCGAAGTCAGAGAGGGTCGCAGATTTGTGCAGCACTTCAACAGTGGAAACGCAAGAACGCTGTTGTCTCTTTATTTTATTTTATCCGCTTCCCCCCTTCCGTTGAGCTTCTGTTCTTAGTGCACTGTTTTAAAAACTGGTGTGCTGGAACAAGCAGTTTCAGGGTGGGGTCGGATTGTCTTCAACCTCCATCAGAACTGAACAAGGACTCAGGTGAGCTGGGCTTTGACACTATATCAGCATTTTTTCTCTGGATAGGGTTTGTCATTACCTTTTTTCTGTTGATACATGGTCATTTTCTTCCTGAGAGATCAGCGGTTGAACAGCTGGAGGAGGTATTGAAGCCACATTTTTCATCACATAAGGTTCGAAGAGACTTGTCCTTTGTGAACATTTCTGCAGTGCCAATTCCGGATGGGATTGTGTGGGATAAAGTAATGTTTGATATATACGGTCCCACTGAGATAATTCAAATACCGTATGTCCTAAAGTTACCTATGAATGATATAGTAATACCAGGCATTGTATCTGATGATTGGGATGTAAAGACAGTTGATTCCATGATGACTGAATTACAATATTATACTGTCTATGAAAATGAAGATGTTTAGCAGTCTGAAGACAATTATGGTGACATGTTTTGCTATAATTATTATGGGCACCATTTTATACATAAAGCAAGTAGTCCAAAAACGATATTTGACTATACGCAATGGGAGCATTGCCCAACTCCCCCGCAAGGGAGTTCCAAAACTTATTCTGACAAATGTACGTATTTTTCTGGGCATCATCAAATGAATGCTGAGTCATATTATTTTAAGTTAACTCTGTCTAAAGATAAGCAAATGTTGTTGACTAATACGAAATTCATATACTCAGATTCTTTTGTTTCCCCACTGTTGATTGAAGGTTATGAATATTGGTCAAATAATGTTGATTTGAAAAGTGTTTGGGGAACAAAACATTGGCAGACAAAGGGTAGAGAAACATTGTTTAGAGCATGTCTCATTCCCGTCCAAATGATTTTTTTAAATGAAACAGTACAACAGACTAGCTGTTTGGGCTTAGCAACGATTAGAGAATTGAACATGCCTAGTATACCTGTCCCTACAAAAATTAATAACTGGCAGAAATACATAAATGCCACTTTTAGTGAGCTTACAGACTGGGTCCAGAATGGTACATTTAACACTTCATTGACACATCTGGGCAGGTGGTTATTGTGGCCTATAGACACAAATGGGTGTCATCAACGTTTTGTCACCTCCTCGGGGGGTTTCAGGACGAGTCGGGCAGACCCTCGCTATATATCACCAGAACATGCTGAAATTATTACTACATATAGGGGGTCATTCTAACCCTGGCGGTCCAAGACCGCCAGGGCTAAAATGACGGGGGCACCGCCAACAGGCTGGCGGTGCTCCGTGTCGTGGGGCCCCCGTAAGAGGGCCCCAAAAAGAATTTCAGTGTCTGCTTTGCAGACACTGAAATTCGCGATGGGTGCAACTGCACCCGTCGCACCTTCCCACTCCGCCGGCTCAATTCTAAGCCGGCGTCCTCGTGGGAAGGTAATTTTACACTGGGCTGGCGGGCGGCCTTTTGGCGGTCGCCTGCCAGCCCAGTGTAAAACACAGAATAGCCGCAGAGGTCTTCCGACCGCGTTGCGGTATTCTGGAGGGGGAAGTCTGGCGGACGGCCTCGGCCGCCCGCCAGACTTAGAATCACCCCCATAGTGTGGGAAAATTGTGCCAACAATGGTTAAAATCATCCTCACTAGATGCAGTCAAGACACATCTCACTCTCCTGTCTAATAACACTGACTTGCAAGATTTTTTGTCAGGCCCGAAGACACCACGAAGGAAGCGTTTCTTGTACGAAGTGTACAATGAAATATGGAAACTTTCCCAACAGGAGGCTGCAGCCCAGTTAAGGCAGATAGATCAGGAAAATTTGAAAAAGGCATTAGCTTTTGTGGATAATGGAATTCACACCTTGTCCGACCGAATATATACGATTAACAACATTGTTTCTTCTGCTATAGACATTATACGATCTGATATGTCTTCTTTATATCATGGACAAAGTCAGACCCGGTGCATTATGCAGTTGGGTTGGACGCTTCAAACATTGAAGGCGGGTCGCGTTCCGTGGCAGCACATCAGTGCCAGGGAGATATTTTTTTCCTTTAATTTAATGCAACAACAACAACTAGTGGCTAAGAAGGAGGCGATTTATGTCATGCTCAACATTGAAAAATTAGAAAGATTGCCTTTTACTGTGGCCGAAATCCCATCTGCAGAGTGGTTGAAACACGGGGTTATTAATCTGCCTATTTCTACGTTACAATTCACTTCTTGTTTGAAACATGTTCCGGTAGGCAGATATGAGAAGTTGGGGGATAGTTATATCCATGAGGTGTGGGAGCTTCCCTTCTTGTACAAGTGTCTCAATGGCATGAAAGAGGTCTTTCTTAGCGGTAGTGAATGCAAGACTTCAGTCAGCCATTCGATGATTTGTAAGCAGCTGTCCTTGCATGGGGCATGTAATGCCTCGGTTGCGAACTTGGCTTGCTATCTGAAGGTAGTTCCGGTCCCCTTGATTAAATGCACATTCCAGGTGCATTCAAACGGCAGCTACATCCTCCTTAATAGTGAAGACTGTTGTGGCATGCAGGCCGGAATAGTTTACGTAGTTTCGGTCACTAAGGTCGTTACTTGCTGCGGGAATGTGTTGTTTTCCCCCACTAAATTAAGGGAGGTAGCGGATATCTGGCCTCACATTGCTACTTCCAAGGTGAATGTCGACAAGTTAAGTAGACTAAAGGCTTTATTGTTTCAGAAGCATGTAGCCCTTACATCTGCACGCGAGACCTATGCACTTCAGGTGGCAAGGTCATCAGCAGAAATACAGTCCCTGTTAAATACCAACTTTCCGAGCCATTTTGGTGAACTCGTGGGATATATATTTAATGAGTCCAGCACAGCTGGATTAGCACATTTTTTCAAAGCCGTTGGTGTTGGTTTCGTTCACACCTTCTCTTTCATATTTGGTTTAATACCTTCGGCTATTCATTCAATTTTCGGAAGCATTTTTGGGGGATTTCCGATAACTTTGGCTTTATTAGCCATCATTTTGCTGTTGCTGTTGTTTTTCCGCAATGGCTATCCCGCCGCAACAAGGACGAATGTGGGCGCTCCCATCAGCACAGCCATGTCGTGAATGCATGATGCAGCACTTTGGAGCAACACTCCTGGAACATTTGGGGTGTGACTGGTCTCTGTCATTCAGACCGGTTTTGGATTGTGTGCAGCCCGTGTTTCGGTGCCTTTGGTGCTCTTTTGAACATGCACTAGACGTCTGTCTCTCACACCAACGCCCCCCAGTGTTTGATGCTGATCTGTTGATGTTCCCGATGAGGGCTCATTCCCAGGCATGCGCGCTGCGGCTGCATTTGCTTCGTGAGGCTGATTACAAGATACCCTTCCTAGAGGAAGTTGATATTAACTCGTTCACAGGCTCTGTACGGGATGCCGCCTTGGTTGACACTGGGGCTTTGGAACACACCTGCTCCTTGATAGTCTTTGGCATGGATTTTCCGGTTTTGTCATCTACCGAAGTGGAGAACCTCCTGCTTTCCATGACCACTGCTTAAATTGGATCTGGTTTCAATTAACACTGTCACATGAATTTGGCTCTTAGCCGTATGCTTATTATTAAATTGAGGATTAATTTGCTTTGGTGTCCTCTTGACTTGTTGAAATTCTGTAGGGTTTTAATTATCTTTTAGCTTAGGGCATTTTTAGCTTCGGCTTAAACCACTTTCCACCGACAAGGGGAGGGTGTAGTGTAGCCATTTTTAATGTAGCTTTCTGCGCGTTTTCTTAAAGTATTAGGCCTCTGTGCACTTTGCCCTAGATGCATTTTATTTAGCCTCGCACTGTTATTTTACAATTACCAGTTTCACGGTCTTGTTTTATTTTCTTTTATCACACTGTTTAGCTGACTTCAGCACTGAAGTTCTCAAACAATACATTCTTGCTCGCTCTGTACTTCAGTCAAGGGTACAGTCTGGTACATTGCCGATAGACGTGGTAGAAGTTTAGTCTTTAGGGTTCGTAGAAAGTACACATTCTTACGTAGGGACGTTTCTTAGAACATTGGTGTGTTAGTTAAAAAAATACTTCCTAGTCCTGGTACACGTAAGAGGGAATTTCCGATCAGAAATCCACAACTAGATGCTGACTGCCCTGTTGCAGATGCTGATCCCGATCACAGGCCTTTGCTCAGGTATGAGGGTCGATGTCCTCCCGGAGGAGAACCTGAAAGGCAGGCTTAGAGCTTAACATGCTGTGCTCAAAATAGAACTTAGAAGAGAGAACGTAATCTAGTTGCACTATAATAGCATTATTCTTATGTTTCACTCTCCTCGTTACTATTTCAATCCTACTGTATTGTATGATTCTGCTTATTGCGGCTCACGCCTTGTTATCTAAAATGCAGTCGTTTTATTAAACCAATCTTTAAAACTTAAACTGCCTTTGTCATTTATATATGAGACCACACTGTGTATGAGAGAACTGGTTGGGACCTGAGTGACCACGACTTCCCTGGGAAGCACTAAGATGTCATGCGCTTGGCTGCCCAATTGTCTCTTCCCTTTGGGAGAGATAAGGCACTGCTAGTTAGCCGGAACTCAACCCGGATTTGTGGTGACAAGGGTCCTTCACCGTGGGTTAGACTTAGTCCCCCACCCTGTGAACGATCTTGTCGCCCAAAAATTCAGTAGTCTCATTAGGATAATGAGAGCCTACGCAACACCTCTATGGAAGGTATTTAACACCATGTAACAGAGCCTCCTATGCAGTGTTATACAGTTACTTCAATGGGTGGTTGTTAGACCTGACAGCCTTAGGGTGGTCACCCCTAACGTTTTGCCTGCCTCCCTCTACTTTTTGGACACTGTTTTTGCTGGTTTTCAGACTTTGCGCACTTTACCACTGCTAACCAGTGCTAAAGTGCATATGCTCTCTCCCTTTAAATGTGGTAACATTGGATCATACCCAATTGGACTATTTAATTTACTTATAAGTCCCTAGTAGAGTGCACTATGTGTGCCAAGGGCCTGTAGATTAAATGCTACTAGTGGGCCTGCAGCACTGATTGTTCCACCCACTTAAGTAGCCCCTTAACCTTGTCATTGCAAGGCCTCTGTGTGCAGTTTCACTGCCAATTCGACTTGGCATTTAAAAGTACTTGCCAAGCCTAAAACTCCCCTTTTTTCTACATATAAGACACCCCTAAGGTCTGCCTTAGGTAACCCATAGGGCAGGGTGCTTTGTAGACAAAAGACAGGACATGTACCTATGTAGTTTACATGTTGTGGTAGTGTAAAACTCCTAAATCCTTTTTTACACTGCTGTGAGGCCTGCTCCCTTCATAAGCTAGCATTGGGGCGGCCCTCATACATTGTTTGAGTGGTAGCTGCTGATCTGGAAGGAGTAGGAAGGTCATATTTAGTGTGACCAGAATGGTGATATAAAATCCTGCTGACTGCTGAAGTTGGATTTAATATTACTATTTTAGAAATGCCACCTTTAGAAAGTGAGCATTTCTCTGCACTTAAATCTTTCTGTGCCTTACAATCCACGCCTGGCTGGGTTTAGTTGACAGCTCCTTGTGCATTCACTCAGACACACCCCAAACACAGGATACTCAGCCTCACTTGCATACACCTGCATTGTGAATGGGTCTCCCTGGGCTGGGATGGTGGAGGGCCTGCTCTCACACAAAGGACTGCCACACCCCTTACTGGGACCCTGGCAGACAGAATTGAACTGAAAGGGGACCTGGTGCACTTCTAAGCCACTCTTTGAAGTCTCCCCCACTTCAAAGGCACATTTGGGTATATAAACAGGGCTTCTGCCCCGTCCAACTCAGACACTTCCTGGAGAAAAAACTTGTAACCAGAACCTGCATCCTGCCAAGAAGAACTGCCTGGCTGCCCAAAGGACTCACCTGACTGCTTTCTGTGAAGGGCTGCTGCCTTGCTGTTGCCCTGCTGCCTTGCAGCTCTCTGGCTGAGGTGAAGAAGTGCTATCCAAGGAATTGGATGGAGCTTGCCTTCTGTTCCCTGAAGTCTCAGGACCAAAAAGACTTCATCTCTTCAAGAAGGACTCCTTGTGCTGCGAAATTCGATGCACAGCCTGCCAGAAACGACGCAGTGAAAATTACACTGCATGCTGAACTGGAACGACGCAGCCCAACTTGTCAATGAGAAGATCAATGCAGCACCTGCATAGCGACCAGAAATTAAATGCACGGCCCACCGGAACGCCACACAGCTGAACCAGGACGACGCAGCCCAACTTCCAGACAGGAATCAACACAGCACCTGCCATGCGGTAAAAAATGTGACGCAACGCCCACCGAATCGACGCAGCTCCTGTGACTTCATTCTGCCAGCGCAGGAGATCCACGCACCGTCCCCGGGGCATCTGAAAACCTGCAACCCGAAGCAGATCCACGACAGAGCGCCGGAAATTGACGCACAGCCATCCCTGCGTGGAAACTAAATGACGCATCTTTGTGTGCGGCCCGAGAAATCGACGCATACCACTTTGTTTCCAAGCTTCTCCTCCTCTGCGGCTCTTTGCGGAGATTTTTCACGCGAACCAGGTACTTTGTGCTTGAAAGAGACTTTGTTTGCTTTAAAAAGACTTAAAGACACTTTATATCACTTTTCAGTGATATCTCTACATTTACTTATTGCATCTTTGATCATTTTGACTTACATTTAACCAGATAAATATTATATTTTTTTTTAAGCACTGTGAGGTGTATTTTTGTGGTACTATATGGTGGTATTGCATGACTTATTGCATAAATATTTTTCACATTGCCTTCTAAGTTAAGCCTGACTGCTCAGTGCCAAGCAACCAGCAGGTAGGCACAGGATAATTTGGATTGTGTGTGACTTACCCTGACTAGAGTGAGGGTCCTTGCTTGTACAGGGGGTAACCTGACTGCCAAACAAAGACCCCATTTCTAACAGTGGTCAAGCAACTACCGCTTTTTCACTATGAATATCTATGCACCGGTCATTTTTATGACCATAGATACCTTACTTAAACTAACGATATCCACAGTGAGCAAGCAAGAAATGATAGAGGGGGGCCAGCCCAGCTTCCTCCAAGCTCCGACGAGCATGGATGGGGCTGCCCTTGGCCCTGGTTTGACCTGGGCTTCACCCATGAGCGTCCCGCCCTGCAGGGGAAGAGGCAGCGCTATAAACGTGATGCAAGCGCCTCCTCCATCAACGCAGCTGGTGTCGATGAGGCAGGTTTGAGGAATGGAGCAGGGCACCTTGGAACAGGTAGTCCCATCAGGGCAGATATCACCCCACGCAATGGCCCCAGGGAGCTAAAGTGTCATTATCTTACATGATTATTACAGATCTGCATTTTTCTATAGAACTGCTTTGGTTGGTAAGAGTTCATATGCTCATTACAACCTTTTAAATATGTCTTTTCACTGTTTTATTATTATTTGTCTATAACAATTTTAATTTCAGTAACTTCTTGACATATCCATTAAAGATTGTGGGCCATATACAGCTCTGCACTGCATGAAATGTAGGGGGCAGCAATGCGCCACATTTAACATTATACAGTGCATTCCTGCTCTCTGTCTGCGCCGCCGCACACACTGCTGCCTAGCTCCAAGGAAGGCACCCTTGCATCATGGTGCAAGCATACCTGCATTGAAGGAAGGATTGTTTTTGTGCTGGAAGGAACACCTTGTATGCAGAATGCAGCACACATAGAAAGAGGAAAAAACTAGGAGGCGTAGCATTTTGACGCATTCTCGGGTCTACCACTATTGGTAATAATAGGGAATTCACAAAAATCCATGGGTGGATGTGTGTGAACATGTCCATAGTGGCAGAGTAATGTAAAGCAGTGACCTGCACTACCTTATGTTACTCAGCATTTACCGAAACTTGCAGAGCCATGCAATGTGGCTTTGTGTGGCTTTGTAGATGTCATTCTAGGTTTTGTGTCACCCTGGAATTCCCTTGCGTGGTGCAGGAAAAATGCAAATCCATGATAAAGATGCCACTGTATTTTTTCCATTCAGCTGTTTTAAAAATATATATTGTACCTAACTCTTAGCTGCTTAGAAACAAGGATGACTGATTTCACAAAACACATATCGTCCTTGCCTGTGTCAGAATATCCTGACTGTGAAATATTGCCAAGTGTTACTGGTCCGGTTTCATATTTGCCACTAAAGTTAGTATATTGCTTAAATGCACCAAAAACGCACATTACCCAGAATGCTAATCTCATTAATAAAGTTCCACAGACACAAATCACCAGCCCCTACTCTATAGTCTTCCTACAAAGGTTCCACAAAAATTCAAGAGCTACGAGTGAAGTAAGTTTAGAAACTGAGTAAGTGATGCAAAGCCTGGCCAGTCTCCAGCTGAAGTAAAAGTTGTAAAAAGACGTGGATGTATATTTAATGATCCAAACCTGTTTCGTAATTTATCTATGTACTTTTTAAAAGTACTGGTGTCTGATTTCCGGGTAAGTGTTTCTCTCTGGGTCATTGAGGTTGTCATGATGTTATAGTCATATCCCATGACCGCTAAATGATGTCATCCAGCTTGCAATGCGCAAACACACTGATAAATAAAATATGTGTGCTGCTTCCTTTTAACTCATAACACCTACTTCTGCAGGACTATGTTGATTAAATGAATCAGCCGAGAAGGCTGGGTGCACTGATGACTTCACCCTTTGAGGCTGCTTTAGGAAGATTTCATCCCTCGTAAGTAAATCACATGCCCTGGTGGGCGATCCTATGTGCAGCCCTATGAACTTTTTTATACTGCCAAAGTGGAAAGCACAGTTCAATATTTTATACAACAATCTGAAGCCCAAAACACTAAGGTATTTGCCTCTATAAATTACAGTGCGTAATGTGTTAAAAAAATAAGAATTACAAGACCGTGTCACATAAAATGAGTACTGGCAAGATCACAAATCATTTTTGATTGACGCTATGCTGTGTCCTTCGTGGTAAGTTAAAGCAGCGTTTCCTCTACACACATGTTGCTACAGTATTTTAAAAACAAGATTTTGTAGGAGGTAATGTGTGGCTAGAATGTTTGTGCATACTTTTGCGTCATTTTTTTGTGGTGATGATGTGTCTGTTGCTTTTTGTGGTGCGGTATATTTGTGCGCCATTATTGCAAGATGTTTTTGTTTTACTATATTGAGGTTGTTGTATTCTGTTTTGACAGTTTTCTGCAATGTGCCCTGGTTCTTTTTTTCATCCTTGCTTTTTCGCTTTGGTGCTGTTTTACTTTATTTGTAATGTAGTTGTTTGTACAGAGACAACATACTAAGTGCAATACATGTAACGTGGACTTTGGGTTACTTTCAAACGTGCACATTTACTAAGGCGTTTTGAAGTACCTAAAGTAGTACCCCTATCATCCCGCTTCATATTATCTTTAAAGCCTTTTTGAATTGGCCTGAAAACATCTGCAGTGGGAATATTTAGTAAATAAGTGAATTGTCCTCAATGTGGATTTCAGGAGTGATTACATGGGGAACAATTGCTTCGGTTAAATATGCAGCGGTATGCCTAGCACAAACGAGGTACTCTATAATATAAGTGACTGATTCATAAATTGTGCACTATTAGATTATTAGTCCTGACCTAACTAAGGGCCCCATGCACTAAGGTTCGAAATAAGAAATTGTAAATTGTAATTGTAAATAATAATGATTCAGTGTTTGTGATTTCTTAGTTAGAGTGCAATATAATGTATTCAGTGGACGTAGTTACAATTTGCGCACCAACGTCTACCGAATACATCGGTATTTAGCAAACCAGCCTTTGCATTAATGAGTTGGTAAACAAAATCATCATACTCTCAAAAAAGCATACGCCTTCATCCAACCACACTATTGTATTCCCAGCCTCATCCATCCTGCTATAGATACATACACCTTCCCAACGAAATGAATCCACCTGTATCCCCCTGTGCTATTAATTGCAAACTGCCAGCTAGTATAATGAAGCACTGTGTGGTAGATAAAATGAACAAAGTTGTTTTCAGACATAGGGGGTCATTCCTACCCTGGTGGTCCGAGACCGCCAGGGTAGGGGACGGAGGAAGCACCGCCAACAGGCTGGCGGTGCTTCTGGGGCTATTCTGACCGCGGCGGTAAAGCCGCGGTCAGAAAAGGGAAGCCGGCGGTTTCCCGCCGGCTTCCCGCTGCCCCTGTGAATCCTCCACGGCGGCGCTGCAAGCAGCGCCGCCATGGGGATTCCGACCCCCTTCCCGCCAGCCTGGTTCTGGCGGTTTTCACCGCCAGAACCTGGCTGGGGGGAACAGGTGTCGTGGGGCCCCTGGGGGCCCCTGCAGTGCCCATGCCACTGGCATGGGCACTGCAGGGGCCCCCTAACAGGGCCCCACATTGATTTTCAGTGTCTGCTTGGCAGACACTGAAAATCGCGACGGGTGCAACTGCACCCGTCGCACACCAGCAACTCCGCCGGCTCCATTCGGAGCCGGCTTCCTCGTTGCTGGTGCTTTCCCGCTGGGCGGGCGGGCGGCCTTTTGGCAGTCGCCCGCCAGCCCAGCGGGAAAGACAGAATGACCGCCGCGGTCTTTTGACCGCGGTACGGTCTTCTGGCGGTTCCCGCCAGGCGGGCGGCGACCGCCGCCCACCAAGGTAGGAATGACCGCCATAGTCCCGTTTATAGGGCAGAATCTGTGGCGGTGATGTCAGAAATTAGTTTATTAAATTGAGTGGAGCATCCTCATCAACTTAATAAAAGCAATCTCACTAGATCACAACATAATCCTTAAAGAGTCGTTGCTCATCTCATGGCAGCAATTGCCCATGCAGCAGGAAGGTTTCACACAAGTGAATGTTAAGTTCAAGGAGTTTCAAACAATTTTATTAGTCAAGAACAGAGCACAATAAAAGTCTTAAACCAATTTAGGGAAATCAAGCAAATTGTATTGCGAAAAAGAATGTCAGATGTACAATTCATATTTTTAAGACAGAAAGCAACAAGAAAACAAAACATATCTACAGCAAATTAGCCTTTTCCACATGGTCCCAAAATTGTTCCCCCTTTTTCTGCAATCTATTTTTGGTGATAGTAGAAGTCTGTGTTAGGTAATACTGGTATACAATAGTAATCACACTGAATGAGCACTGCCCCTAAAATTGGATTTGTAAAATTGGTTTCAACCAAATGGTCTATTCAAATTTCCTGTCAGGCCATAGTAGATAGGGCAGAAAAATCCCAAATGGTATGGAATTTTAAATGTCATGTGTGAGCTGTATTGCGCATTTACATCACGTATATACATGACAAAAATAGGCGTTTGCTAACAATATCTATGTGCCCTGCTTGAGCTGCAGGTTAAAAGTACTGCATTACACATGACAAGGTAAAGTTCCTCCGCCATGCCAAAAAAACTATCTTGATATATTAGTAAGTCACCACTATACCTTATAAGGAAACAAGTCAGGGATCATTATATTTTAAAAATTGTCATGCTATACATTTAAATAGGTTGTGATTAAAATATTTAAATTTAGTTCTCCACCTGCAAAAATGCTAGCAAAGTCCTTCAAAGTTATCATTTACTTAACTTTAAAAATCTGACATCATGGTGAATTCAGACTTTTGATATCTTAAATGGAAAAAAAAACTTTGTAAAAATTAGCTTCAGACTGTCAGAGCCTGAAGTAGCTTAAAATTAGGCCGAGGACTTTTTTTGTTTATGTCGATATAATGTTGCATATTTTCTGACAAGTTGTGTTATGTTTGTTTTGTGAAATGGCCAAAAGAACACTGTTATTCCACATCATGTGAGATTTAGTTTGGGTAAAAGTGGCTGAAGCATGGGAACAACATTAATAAACAAAAAGTGAGCAGCAGTTCTACATGTTACATACAATTTGTACAAGGTTTTTAACATGCAATGCTTCCCACTGTCCAGAATGGACAGGATGATGCTTTTTGGACTAAAATATAGCTCGAAGTACCAGACTGGCTTTTACCTAATTTCATGTAGTGTTTTGGACATATTCTATACTTTTCACAGAGATTTACTCAAAAAACTTGTTCTAACACTCATCACTCCTCCTAAGCTGGAATACAGATCCATGGCAGGTCGATGTAACTTCCCCTGGCTCATAAGATAATGGCCTGTCTCTGAACCCTGGAAAGACAGAGGGGTTTAGCTATCTTTGAATGGGCAGGAACAGCACTAGCTCTTTTGGCTCTTTTGGCTTAGAGATGCCAAAAGGGCGTCTCCTATTCACTCAAGGTACCCTCCTAGACAGCTAGGCTCCAGTCAAAATAATTCCTGCTAAAAGTGTAAAAGAGGAATCACAAAAGGACTCAAGGATTTAATGACTCAAGGACTCCTAGCTCCTGTTGGCTCCCAGTAACTAGAAACTCACTTCAAAAGTCATTTGATTTACCTCCTGTAGGCCTGTTTCAGGAGCACAACAAATGGAGAGACACCAATCAGGATTGGATCCTTCAGGAGACCCAGCTGGGGAATAATCTATGTGGGGTGCAGGACTGACCAGAAGGAACCTTTCCAGCACTTGGAGAAAAGAGTGACTTAGTACTATTTCCCACCTTCTAATGCCCAAAACAAGGTGCTGAGACTTGCTGTGGAATGTCACACTCAATGTGGGCAAAAAACAAGGTTAATCATGTACACAGCTGAACCTGACAGCTGTGGGGTGGTCTTCCCCCATACTTTTTGACTTATACCTCCATTTGTGATGATCTCTTTTTGCTGGCCTTAGGACTAATAAGCGCTCTCTCATTTAAACAAGGTGAAATTGGCTTACATCCAATTGCCACATTAAATTTAATTGTTTGTCTCTAGTGAAGTGGTACTACATGTACTTAGGGAATGTAAATTAACCGTTATTTGTGGGCCTGCAGCATTGATTGTACTACCCACTTAATTAGCCTCCTAATCATGTCTAGCGCCTACCATTGCAGCCTGTGTGTGCAGTATAGACTGCCATTTTGGCATGGCAAAGTAAACCTTTTGCCAGGCCTAAACCTTTAATTTTTAATATATGTTACCCCTAGAGTAGGGCATAAGTAGCCAGTGGGAAAATGTGCAGTATATTTTGAAAGTTAGCCATGTTCTTTTCACTTTTACATGTCCTGGTTGTGCAAAATGTTTTTTTCATTACTGCAAGACTTGCATCTTGTATAGGATAACATTGGGTTAACCTATATTTATTAAGGGATAAGGTTCAATTGCAAGCAAGAAGGAATGTCGAGTTTTGTCTCTAAGGAACTGTAATCTGAAACCTTCTTTAATGGTAAAGTAAGATTTTAAGCCACAATTCTGAAAATACCACTATTAGAAAGTTGTCATTTTCTTGTACCAACCATTTGGTGTCTGCAGCCTGCATCTTGGGTCACATGACTAGGTGTAGCTGGCCGTTGGTCTTTGTGTGTTGCTCCCAGAGTGAATAAGGTAATACATATTGGCAGAATGGGCCATCTCTGACTTGAGGGGAGGAGCTGTCACCTACCACAATTGCACATCACAAAGGCTCTGCCTGTGCACACTCACAAAGGGTTTGGCACTAGTCTTTCTTGAACCCAGGCAAGCTGTGGCCAGGGCAGGAAGGCGGGAAGTTCCAAACACCTCTAGGGGTAGTAACCTCCAGAATCTCCTCTTACTGCAACACTGGCTCCAGGTATAAATATTGAATCCTCAGACCCAGCTTTCAGTACACCTTTGGACCTGTGGAGGACTCAAAAGGACTGCTGTGTTGCTCTTAATGGAGGATTGCTTCTCTGCTGCCCTGCTGCCTAAGTGAGAGGACTGGACCTGCACCCTGAACCCAGGACCACCAAAGTCACTCCAAGGTCTAGTTGGCTGGCCTCCTGATCAGAGCCTTGAAACAGGAAATGCATGCATGCAGCTGTGCTTCAGAACCATTGTAGTGCAATGCATTCCTAACTTCATATCGCATCCAACAGCCTTCTTCGAACCGTGATGCAGGTTTTTGCATTACAAGCCCCTCATCGACAGCATCCTCGGTGACAATGCAGTACTCACCACCCATCGCAGCCTCGCAGCTCCTTAGAACCCCTCCTGCATGACACATCCTTGACACGGGATCTAGCAATGCACTACAGACCAGGATTTAAGATACTTAGCGCCGAATTAGCGTAGTTTTTTTCGACGCAAATTCGGCGCAAAACTAACGCCATATTTATACTTTGGCGTTAGACGCGTCTAGCGCCAAAGTATGGGCAAATAGCGTCATTTTTTTGCGTGAACGCCTTCCTTGCGTTAATGAGATGCAAGGAAGGCGTTCCCGTCTAAAAAAATGACGGCGACGCAAATGCGTCGTATTTATACTCCCGGGCAAAAATCACGCCCGGGAGTGGTCGGGTCAAAAAACCCCGCATTTGCGCCACTTTTTAACGCCTGGGTCAGGGTAGGCGTTAAGGGGCCTGTGGGCTCAAAATGAGCCCACAGGTGCCCTCCCCTGCCCCCAGGGACCCCCCCTGCCCACCCCAGGAGGACACCCAAGGATGGAGGGACCCATCCCAGGGACATTCAGGTAAGTTCAGGTAAGTATACATTTCTTTTTTTTTTTTTTTTTTGGGTGGCATAGGGGGGCCTTATTTGTGCCCCCCTACATGCCACTATGCCCAATGACCATGCCCAGGGGACATAAGTCCCCTGGGCATGGCCATTGGGCAAGGGGGCATGACTCCTGTCTTTACTAAGACAGGAGTCATGTAAATGGCGTCTGGGCGTCGTTAAAAATGGCGCAAATCGGGTGGAGGCGATTTTTTGCGTCAACCTGACTTGCACCATTTTTAAGACGCCCTAGCGCCACTTTTCCCAACGCCGGCGCTGCCTGGTGTACGTGGTTTTTTTCCACGCACACCAGGCAGCGCCGGTCTGCTTGCGCCGGCTAACGCCATTCAATAAATACGGCGCCCGCATGGCGTTTCAGAATGACGTTAGCCGGCGCAAAATTTTTTGACGCTAAACTGCGTTAGCGCAGTTTAGCGTCAAAAAGTATAAATACGGGCCTTAGTTCAGCTGGCTTAACTTTGTCCCTGTATCCGGCCCATGTTTCATAACTGTTGGAAAGTGGGTTTTTGGTAGAAGTAGTACGTTTGACGATACCACTGGCAATAAGGCCACTAAACCAAATATAAGTTCAGTAAAGGTCTCATTAAATTAGCCCCTTGATCAACCCTTGGTAGCTTCAACCAATCAGGCACGCTTAACTTAGGAGACAAGAGTGTAAAACATTAAAAAACACCAATACAGTAAATAAGTGAGAAACAAACCACAATAAAAATCCGACACCGGTTTATAAAACATGATTTATATTGTTATGAGTAAATAGACACCAAAACGACAAACATCCAAAGTAGAGAACTGGATTACAATTTGTAAAGAATAAACACTTTCTAGTGCTTAGAAACACAAAGCACCAACTTTACTATATGTCTCCAAACATCTCCAAACTTCAGTAGGTGTTTCCTGAAATCCTTCTTGCAGGTACAAAGGGTCCAAAGCACAAGTCAAAGGGTCTGGAATCTCCTGGGTGGTCCTTGGAAAGTTGGACCACAATTCCCACAATGCACCTGGCCAAGTCCTTAAACATCTACTGGATGCACTCCAGGCTGGGGACTCTTGCTGGGGATGATGCAGATGAAGCTTCATTAACCTGCAGCTGCAGGGAGTCCACTCCTGAGTCCTTCTTGAAGCAAGGCACTGTCCCCAAGGCTGTAGTACCAGATTGTGCAGCAGGCACAGTTCACTCAGAAGTGCAGGCCAAGGGTGCAGATCCATATTCAGGCAGGGCAGTCCTTCTTCCTCTTGTAGTTTCAAGCAGCAGATATGAGAGGCTATGCAAATCTCACATATCTATTCCCAGCTCTTGGGCATCAGGAAAGGGGGCACCCCGACCAATA
Organism: Pleurodeles waltl; assembly: GCF_031143425.1. Classification (NCBI taxonomy): domain Eukaryota; kingdom Metazoa; phylum Chordata; class Amphibia; order Caudata; family Salamandridae; genus Pleurodeles; species Pleurodeles waltl. The sequence goes on from NC_090440.1 coordinate 144,903,230, forward strand.
GAATGCAGAGTGACACCCAGATGCATGGCCACTTTCTCCAAATTGTGGCATATGCCTGTCCCAGAAAGCACCATTCTTACAAATTCCATTATAGCTGAAATTTCAGCAGAGCCATAAGAGCTGACTAAACAATCCCCCATTGTGGTTCATTTCTATAGCTCTCCTCTTTCTACTAACATCTGCAAATTCCCTCCTTAAGCCTGGTATCTGGCTGAGGAGTCCAGAAGCTGGGGTTAGGTGATCTGGCACTCCCTCCTGTCCTGCTCTCCTTTGAGGCTGTAAGTTTTATTACCCTCCCCCCTGCTCTGGCATTCCTGTGTAGCCCCAGAGCTGCCCTTCACCAGATAGGCTCTCCCATGGACAGCCACTTATCACTTAATCAAGCAGCTCTGCTAATCCTTTTAGCATAGACCAATCAGAGGGAACCCAGAGAAGACTGGATTTTGGCTTACAGAAAGAATAGCCTTATAACTTATTTTCTGTACAAGTTGTGATACATTCACCAATGTCAAATTGCTGGATTTATCAAAACAAATCTTTGTCGGAAGACTGTTGAACAGGAGTTGATGTGGAGAAGAATGTAGTGGGAGCTGCCGCAAAGACAGGATGACCAGAAAAAAAAGCTTGGGTGGTTAGACAAACAGGTTGGTGCCGGTCTTTCCCTGCTTCTCAGAGCAGTTTTAACCAAAAATGTTATAAGTCCCAAGTTTTAGATTTTGGTTATCTGGGCAGCTTTATCATCTCCACCAAGGGTCCAGGTTCAGATGGTGGGAGCCTCTTCTGATCCTGAAACAGTGAACTGGAGGCCAGCAAACTAGCCCTTGGAGTCAATCTGGTAGTCCTGGGTTCAGGTGGTGAAGCAGGGCTCAAGCAGCAGGGGAGGTCTCTGAGGCCCATCTTCATGGAAAATGGTACACAACAGCTGTAATGCAGTTGTGCATCATTTTATTTAGGGCGAGCTAATGTCATTCCATAGTGCCAGGCAGTCTTCAGGCAGCAAAGCAGTTCTTCCTGGTGCACCAAAGACATCTTGTGGAGTACACAGTAGGCAAAAGTAGCAGACAGTCCGATAGATGTCCTTCCAAAGGTCCAGAAAGTCAACTGAATAATAGGTCTGCGAGTCCTCGTTCTATCTGAGGTGCTTCTTTTGAGGTAGAAGAAGTTTCTGAGAATTTCCTTTGAAGTCCTTGAAGTTTTCAGGCTCCCACATCATGGCTCCAAGGTGGCTGCATGAAAAATGCAGGGGTGACATGTAGTTTGTGTGGAGGCAGAGCACAGCCTATTCAGTTACAACTTTCCACTGGGGCTGTGCCGAATCTGCGTCCCCATTCTGCCAGTTGATGACCCATCCAAGCACACATAGGGGGTCATTCTGACCCTGGCGGTCGGTGATAAAGCGGCAGCCAACCCGCCAACAGGCAGGCGATCAAAAAATGGAATTCTGACCCTGGCGGGAACCGCCAACACAGCCCGCCACTTTAACACTCCGACCGCCACGGCGGGACCGACAAACAGCGCGGCGGTCACCGCCAACAGGCAGGCGGCAGACAATGTACCGCCCACCCTATCACAACTCACCAATCCGCCACCTTTTCCGGGGCGGGAGCCCCGCCGATAAAAACACGGCGGAAACAGACTACGAATGGGAAAACGCTCACCTATACACACTCCACGAGGAAGGAGGACAGCATGGAACCCGAATTACACATCCTACCAGCTATTGTCTACCTGCTCATCTACCAGGAGTACGAACGCCGGCGCAGACGACAACGGTGAGTACTGCACCTACGACACAGGCAAGGGGGGAGGAGGAAAGCTTACGGGCACACACATGCGCCATACACCCACCCCCCCACCACAAATACCTACACCCCAATGCCGAGTAACAAGTCAGAGTGACACCACACAAACCCCCCGGAATAATGCAAAGACACAATTAAAATGATCTATAAAATATATGTATAAATAGCTCCATTGAAGGTATGGGAAATATGTCATATAAAGGATACAAAAATAAGGAATGAACATATTCAACAATATATACATAGGCAAAAAGTCCTGCACATTCCGTCAAAGTTCCATAGTCCGTGGGCCAATGTGCACAAACACATGGGCAAAGCCCACACAGGAGACCAGATACCATTGGAGAGAACACTGCTGGGACATCAGATGATAAAACTACAGGCACCTCAGGGGGAAGGGAATGGGGGGCACCTCAGCCACATGAGTCCATGACGCCAGATCCACGAGGGGCCTCCATGCCCACTGTCCCATCCTGGGGAGTGCAAAGCCACAGTCTCACAAGTCTCTACAGTGGGTGGCTTGCCCACTGTGCCATCCTGGGGAGTGCAAAGTGACAGTCTCTCAAGTCTCTACACTGGGTGGCTTGCCCACTGTTCCATCCTGGGAAGTGCCAAGCCACAGTCCATCAGATGGATTACCGACTCCACTGTTAATGGAGGAAGTATGGTGCCCAGAGTGCTTCGTGAAGCCCTGCTCGACACAGAACACCAGTGGTGCTTGAAACGGCGTTGCCCAGTGGAGCGGTGCTTGACAGGAAGGGCCCAGCGGAGCGGTGCTTGAGACGGCGGTGACCAGCAGAGCGGTGCTTGAGACGGCGGTGGCCAGCGGAGCGGTGCTTGAGATGAAGGGCCCAGCGGAGCGGTGCTTGACAGGAAGGGCCCAGCGGAGCGGTGGTTGAGATGAAGGGCCCAGCGGAGCGGTGCTTGAGAGGAAGGGCCCAGCAGAGCGGTGCTTGACAGGAAGGGCCCAGCGGAGCGGTGCTTGACAGGAAGGGCCCAGCGGAGCGGTGCTCCTCCCGGCGGGGCCCTGTTCAGTGGTGCTCAACACGGCGGGGCCCGTTCAGCGGTGCTCCTCCCAGCGGGGCCCGTTCAGCGGTTCTTGTCCCGGCGGGGCCCTGTTCAGCGGTGCTCCTCCCGGCGGGGCCCGTTCAGCGGTTCTTGTCCCGGCGGGGCCCGTTCAGCGGTTCTTGTCCCGGCGGGGCCCTGTTCAGCGGTGCTCCTCCCAGCGGGGCCCTGTTCAGCGGTGCTCCTCCTGGCGGGGCCCTGTTCAGCGGTGCTCCTCCCGGCGGGGCCCTGTTCAGCGGTGCTCCTCCCGGCGGGGCCCTGTTCAGCGGTGCTTGTCCTGTGTGTTTAGGGAGCCAGGCCTGGGCAAGACTTCCCGCTCATTCACCATCCGAGCTTGCGGTCGCGGCGCCCTCCTGTGATGGAGTCCTGGGCCCGTGGGTGTCGTCCGTCACAACCGGAATGGGGCTGGTGGGGCCCTCCTGGGCAGCTCGCCTGCTGCCTGACTTCTCCGCCCTGCTGCCCTTGCCCTCCTTCGCTGAAGCTCTGTGGCCCTTGCCTCCCTTGGATGATGTGGCAGGTGACGGGGCAAGGCTACTGTCCTTGGTGGCAGCCCTCTCAGTCTTGTCGCGCCGGGCCTTTTTCTTTTTTGTCCTCTTCCCAGGGGGTGGGATGGCTGTCCCCTTGCTGCTGGCCGATGTTCCTGCCCTAGGATCTGGTGGACTCCAATAGCCCTGCGCTTTGGTCACAGTAGATGCAGGGCTGGTGGTGGCTGAGGTGCTTTTTTTACTCTTACCAGATGGAGGGGGTGGGTCAGTGATTGGAACGAGCTCAAGGTTGGAAAGGAAAAGGACTTTGGAAGGACAGGGACGGGTAGGTGTAGTGGGTTTGGGAGAGGAGGAAGAGGATGTGGTTGTAGGAGAGTCCAATGTGCTGTCTTTGGGTGCAGGTGCCTGTGACGGAGGCTGTCGTGAGGTGGATGGCTGTTGGGTGGGTGGCTGCCTGCGTTTGTGTGCTTTGGAAGAGGGGGTGACAGACACACTGGGAGAGGACACAGGGGACGTGTAACTGGCAGTGGGGGTGGTGACTGCACGTGTGCGGACTGTAATGGAGGGTGTGCTGGTGATGGTGGTGTGCATGCAGGTGTGAGTGGAGACGTCACAGGGAGGGAGGAGGGAGATGATGAGGTGGGGGACACAGAGGTGGTAGTGACTGTTGGCATGTCTGCATCTGGATGTTGCTTGGGTGAATGCTTGTGTGATCTGTGGTGCTTATGTCTGGATGAGCTGCCCTTGGGTGTAGAGGTGTGTGCAGGCTGGTCTGATGGTATGGATGGGATAGGCAGAGGAACAGGAGACTGGGACTGGGTGGAGGGAGTCAGAAGAGGGAGGCTGGAGACAGGGACAATAGCTGCCGTCAGTGCTGAGGCCAGAGCGTTGAACGATCGCTGATGGGCAGCCTGACCCGAATGAATGCCCTCCAGGTATGCATTGCTCCGATGCACCTCCCTTTCTACACCCTGGATGGCATTCAAAAGGGTAGACTGCCCAACAATGAGTGTCCTGAGGAGGTCAATGACCTCCTCACTGAGGGCAGCAGGGGTAACTGGGGCAGGGCCTCAGGTGCCTGGGGCGAAGGAGATGCCCGCCTTCCTGGGCGAGCGGGCACGGAGCGAAGGCTGAGGGGCTGCTGGGAGGGCGGGGCTGGTGCGCTGGGTGGCGGCTGTACCTGTTGTGGCTGTGGGCACGGATGTTGCCGCCACCGCTAGGGAGCTCCCTTCCGAGGACGTGTCGGTGTCGCTGACGTCTCCACGGGTCCCCGTTGTGGAGCTCAACTAGCCCTCTGTCTCACTGGTGTACTCGGAGTCTGTTGTATGGCCCTCCGGGGCCATGTGAGATGCAGCTCCCTCGTGCGCCGATGCCACTTCTCCTCCGCCTGATGATGCTAATGCACACATGAACAGGAAGACAAAGAAATGGAGGGGGGGGGAGAAATGAAGACAGGTTGAGTGCATGCATTGGCAACACCGTTGTCGGAGAGGACAGACACAGAAGCCCCCTGAACTAGGCCGCGCAATGGGGGTACACTACTCAGTTATTGTGACTAGGCCTACAGGTCTATGGAGGACAAATGCACACATGGGTGAGTCCGGACCATGGATAGCTGTACTTGGCACCCTACAGAGGTGGGGGGCGGGGGCACAGGGCCGTGTCTAACGGAGGGACCTAGCCTACAGAATGCGCCCTGGCCTGGAGATAGCCACAGCCCTCCTCCCCCACCCAGACACCTTCACTGCGCGCAAAGATAGCAGAATGTGCTGATACTCACCCCCTTGTGTCTGCTGTGATGTCCTCACGTGCCCATCCAAATCGGGGTAGGCCACCACCAGGATCCGGGACATCAGGGGGGTCAATTGGCGGCTGGCACCCCACCTACGTTGGGAGGCCATCCCCAGCAGAGACTCAGCGGTCTTTCTGGTCTCGCGGCGGATGTCCTCCCACCTCTTTCGGCAGTGGGTGCCCCGTCTGTTGTGGACCCCCAGGGCCCGGACGTCCTTGGCGATGGCACGCCAAATGTCGATCTTCTGATGGGCGCTGACCTATGTGACATGTACAGGGTGGTAAAGGAAATCGCATCAGTTTTCTGCCTGGTCAATGTGAGTGGCCCCCCCCTCCCCAACCTTGCCATGTGGCACATGCTCTCATCTTTCGTGCGTTGCACTCCTCATTCGCTCCCCTCCCCACCATCTTACATACACCCCACTCAACACAGGCATAGCCCATTCAACGTGCACCCTGTGTACTAACCTGTTGGTCTGGAGGACCGTAGAGTAGCGCATACTGGGGGAGGACCCCATCAACAAGTTTCTCCAATTCTTCGGAAGTGAAGGCAGGGGCCCTTTCCCCAGTCGCAGCAGCCATTGTATCTCCCAGACCGAGGTCACAGCAGTATAGGTCCTCTCCTGTGGATGATCAGGTCTCGAGTGATTAAGCAGATAGAAAATGGCGGTCACGCCCGCGGCGGTGCGTACCGCGGCGGTGCGTACCGCGACCGCCGGCGCACATCGTCATTGGCTCCTGAGACCCATAGGGTTCAATGTTAACCAATGCTGCTTTGCGCCGCGCTCTTCGACCGCCTACCGCCACGGTGTGCCACGCCAGCGCAGTGACCTCACATCCCACTGTCACACTTCACAGGTCAGGCATCCGCCATTTCAAGGGCCCACATGGCATGATTTCTACTGCGTCACACAGGCCTAGGCCTTGCATTGCCACTCATACAAGCCATTCAATGCATAGCGATTCGTGTACTGTGCAAGCTGTGTGAACGAACCTGTGGGTTGCTTGACTGTGTGCTCCATGTTGTCCTTCCTAGGCACCGTCCGCTGGGACTTGCGAGGAGAAGGATGAATCCTCCTGTGTACCGACCGCTGGTGGACCTGTCGACAATGGAAGAACGACATATCATACTTACATACCGGCTTGACAGAGCAACTATACATGAACAATGTGCCCAGCTGGAGCCAGACCTGATGTCCCCCATCCGCCAACCCACAGGGATTCCCCCTCTGGTGCAGGTTCTGTCAGTACTCCATTTTTTGGCAAGTGGGTCTTTTCAGACAACAGTGGCCATATCATCTGGGATGTCTCAGCCTATGTTTTCTAAGGTTTTGTCCAGAGTGTTGTCTGCCCTGATGAAATACATGCGGAGCTACATTATTTTCCCTGAGGTGGGCAATTTGGCTACAGTGAAGGGTGATTTCTATGCCCTTGGACATATCCCCAACATCATTGGTGCCATTGATGGGACACATGTGGCTTTGGTTCCCCCCAAAGAAAGTGAGCAGGTGTACCGAAACAGAAAAAGTTATCATTCGATGAATGTCCAGGTGGTCTGTTTGGCTGACCAGTACATCTCCCATGTAAATGCCAAGTTCCCTGGGTCAGTGCATGACGCGTATGTCATGTGAAATAGCAGCATCCCTTATGTGATGGAACAGCTACAGAGACACCGTGTGTGGCTAATTGGTGACTCTGGTTACCCCAACCGGTCGTGGCTACTGACCCCAGTGAGGAATCCCCGGACCAGGGCAGAGGAACGGTACAATGAGGCCCATGGGCGATCTAGGAGGATCATAGAAAGGACCTTCGGGGTCCTGAAGGCCAGGTTTAGGTGCCTGCATATGACAGGGGGATCCCTCATGTACTCACCAAAGAAGGTGTGCCAGATCATCGTGGCCTGCTGTATGCTTCACAATCTTGCATTGCGACGCCAGGTGCCTTTTCTGCAGGAGGATGGTCCAGATGGTGGTGTTGTAGCAGCTGTGGAGCCTGTGGAGAGTGAAGAGGAGGAAGACGACGGGGACGACACGGACAACAGGGAGACAGTCATACAACAATACTTTCAGTAGCACACAAGTAAGAATCACCCACCCCATTTTACATTTACTTAAGGCCTCATGCGTCTCCACTGTCTGTGTTTCCCCCCAGTTCCTGTTAACTGATTTGTGACTTTCCCTTCCCTTTTCAGAGCTGTATGACCCACTGCCTGACTTCAGCTTTGTTTGCCCATGGACTAAAGCTTATTGAAATTGGTATGTTGTCATCACAAAGTAACTGGACATTATAGCACCGTTATGTGTAATACATTTGTTAAGAATACAAGCAGACTCCTGTTTTTTTAAGTGGAATAAGTGATTTATTTTAAGTGCTACATATAGGTACATGATTGGGAAACGGTGATGGGTGGGGGTGGAGTAATGTCCATGGCAGAGTCCAGTTCTCAGTCGCACAGGTGCATTGTCCATATGCCTGTGGAAGGATGGAGCAGGGGCAGTTCAAGGTTGGACAGGGTGACAATGTGGGACAGTGGGATGACATCAGGGGGTATCTTAGGCTGGCTGGGGTATTGCAATCCTACTCTGTCTTCTTGTGAGATCTCAGGTTCCGCTTGCGGGGTGGTTCTTCTTCTGCAGGAGGTGGGGTTCTGGTGGCCTGTTGTTGTGTGGGGGCCTCCTGTCCACTAGCGCCGGCGGAGGTGGTAGGCTGTTCCTGGCCTGGGCTAGTGACAGGGGCCCTTTGGGGTGCCACATGGTCCCGCAATGTGGTGACGATCTGGGTAAGGGCCACGACGATGGTCCCCATTGCGGAACCGATGTTCCTCAGTTCCTCCCTGAACCCCATGTACTGTTCCTCCTGCAGTTCCTGGATCTCCTGGAACCGGGCCAGTACCGTCGCCATCGTCTCCTGGGAGCGGTGGTATGCTCCCATGATGGAGGAGAGGGCCTCTTGGAGAGTCGGTTCCCCGGGCCTGTCCCCCACCTGTCGCACAGCAGCCCTCCCAGTTCCCCTGTGTTCCTGGGCCTCTGTCCCCTGGACGGTGTGCCCACTACCACTGCCCCCAGGTCCTTGTTGTTGTTGGGGTGGTGGGCCAACCTGGGTGCCCTGTAGTGGTGGACACACCGCTGATTTACGTGTCCTGGAGACAGAGGCATGGGCCCGCTGGGTGGGAGCTGTGCTGGTGTTCCCAGAGGGGGTTGGGTCTGGTGTAGCCTGTGGCTGTCTGTGGGGAACCGACTGTCCAGAGGTCCCCGATGGGCCGGGCTGGTCGTCTGGCTCCAGGGAGACAGAGCTGCTGTCATCGCTGGGGGCCTCTTCTGGGGGTGGGATGGACATCTCTGGACCCTCCGTGGCAGTGTGGTGGCGTTCGGGTCCTGCAGGGGTATAAAGGTATGGTTATTGCTTCTGTGTGTGGCATTTCGTGTGATGGGTGGGTGTCCGTGTACCCATGTGCAGGCATTTCCTTGTGTGGGCATTTGTGAGGGTGGCTTGTGGGGGTGATGTGTGTGTGCAGTGGGCATGCTTTGGTGATAGGTGTCCATGCTTTGTGGTCGCATGCAGGGCTTGGTGTTGGGATGGGTGGGTTGTGATGGTGAGCCTTTTGCTAGGTGTTGGTGTGATGGGGGAGGGGGTGAGGGGGGGGTATGATTTGGCATGCAGGTGGGGTGGGGGTGGGAAGCAGTAGTGAAGATTTGCCTTACCAGAGTCCATTCCTCTGCCTACTCCTGCGAGGCCCTCAGGATGCAGGATGTGCAAGACTTCCTCCTCCCACGCGGTAAATTCTGGGGGAGTAGGTGGGGGTCCGCCGCCAGTCTTCTGCACCGCAATGTTGTGCCTTGATACCATGGAACGCACCTTCCCCCGTAGGTCGTTCCATCTCTTCCTGATGTCCTCCCGATTGCGTGGATGCTGTCCCACCGCGTTAACCCTGTCCACTATCCTTTGCCATAGCTCCATCTTCCTGGCAATTGTGGTGTGCTGCACCTGTGCCCCGAAGAGCTGGGGCTCTACACGGACTATTTCCTCCACCATGACCCTGAGTTCGGCGTCACTAAACCTGGGGTGTCTTTGGGGTGCCATGGGGTGGTGTGGTTGAGGTGTGGGGTGGCGTTTGTGGTGATGAGTGTGGTGCGTGTGGTGGTGTGTGGTGTTTGGTGCGTGGATTCTGTGTGGGTGATGGTGTTGTGTGCCTCTGTGTTGTGGGATTGTCTATTCTGTGCTCTCTCTCTAGCCTTCGTCAATGATTTCGGGTCGTAGGGGCTTGTGGGTGATGTGGGTGTGTGTTTTATATTGTGTTGGGTGTGTGGGAGTGGTGTTAGTATGTGTATCAGGTGTGTGTATTTCAAACTAACCAATGTGGCTGAGTTTTCTATGTGTGTGTGTATTTTGACCGCGGCGGTGTGTACCGCCAATGGAATACCGCGTTTGAAAGACCGCCGCGTGGATTTGTGGGTCGGAATGGTATGGGCGTATTTCTGTTTGCGTGACGGTGGAGGTTTGGTCATCGCCATTTTTTCGCTGACCTTTGGTGTGGCGGACTTTTGTGGATGTCGGGTTTTTGGCGGTTTGCCTGTTGCGGGTCAGAATGACCGTGGTGGTTTACCGCGGCCGCGGCGGTGTTATGGCGGTCTTCTGACCGGCGGTAAGCGCCTTTTACCGCCGAGGTCAGAATGACCCCCATAATCCCTCTATTGTGTGGTTGTCTGGGAAGAATAAGTGAAGCCCAGCTGCCAACTACACTCACTCATGTGACCCAGGAGAGGCCGCAGCCACTAAATAGTTTAGGGTAGGAAAATATCAACTTTTTCAAAGTGTAATTTTCAAAATATTAACATACAATCAAACTTTACCATTGAAGAACATTTTTTATTACAATTTCTCAGGCACCAACCACCAAATGCTTACCTGTTTCCAATCAAAAGTTAGCACTTATTAAACGTAATAAGAGATGCCAGTGTTATCCTAAGGCAGAGGGAGGCCTAACAGAAGTGAAATTGTTTTCACTACCAGGACAAATGCAACTTAAAAGTACATGTCCAACCTTTTAATTACAATGCATCCTGTCAGTTGCCTAGGGCCTGTGTTAGGATGATATATATGCAATTGGAAGGTTGTTTAGACTGGGCAAGGGGGCAATATTGCAAAGTCGAATTGTCAGTGTAAAATGCACTCACGCTGCAATAACAAACCGGGAACATGTTTTAAGGGTCTTCTTAAGTGCTATCATTTAATTCACAGGCTCTGAGTAGATAGTATACCATTCTACAATGGACTTAGAAGTAAATTAAATATGCCAATTAGGTCTAAACCAGTGTTACCATGTTTAGAGAAGAGAGCACAAGCACTTTCACACAGTTTAGAAGTGGTAAAGTGCACAGAGTCCCAAGCCAACGAAAATGTATTCAGGCGTGAAGGCAAACATTGTGAGGGTGACCAGGCAGAGAAGGCCAAGTCCAATTATAATTTATTAACCCACCCCATCATAGCATTTATCTAGCCACATACCCACTCTTCCATGTATTTATCACTGTATCCACTGATCAATCAGAACTGCTACTCATCCATCCATCAATCAATCCATCCATCCATCAACCCGTGGCTGTATGTGTGTCATCTTTCTATTTGTTCACATTCAACTGTGTGCGTTTGTTGTATTTTTGTCTTCTGTATTTTATGTATGTCCTTTGTCCCTGTTGATGAACACCTTTGTGAGAGGACACCTTAATGTGGTAATGCTTACAGTTTTGTTACTTTATGTCTCCATGTGTGCTTGTATGCTATGTGTTCTGTGTTTCTGTGTCAATGTATTATTCAAAAGCTAGCCTGAATAGACTAACTGCCTTTTGCAAAGTGTCTTTCCCTTGTCAGTACCTCTTCTCTGCAGAGTTTCATTGTTCTCTGTCTTCTTATCCCTCTTGCACCTCTGTTCCTCTACCTGGTCTCTTTTCATCTTTTTGAGGTGGGATTGTTTGAATGAATCATGTGTCTACGTTGCCCTATGAAAATAAAGTTATTGTGAATTGCTTGGCATAACGCTACAAAAAGACGCTATACTTACAAACAGCATATATCATGCAAACCATTAAACATCCTTCTACTTCAATGCATTGGATGTCTTGTGCTATTTTAATTTTTTGATATATGATTGGCTGTTTGAGTGGCAGTATTTACATAAAAAGGGCTATCTTGACTATTTCTTGGTAATCATAATTACTCTGATCTCTCTTTCCTGTCTGTTTGTAGTTTGGACATCTCATCATGAAGGAAACCGTGGCCACCTTTATTCTAAAATACACTTCTCCATGACTTCCATCTTCCTAAGACCTTCCCCTCAGCAGAGGACCATAAAGCATGTTTCAAAGTGTGAATGGTAAATCAGAGTATTGACCACATCTGCATCCCCTTCTCAGATCCTTTTCTCTCTAAGGTTATGAAAAATAACACTCAGCCATAAGTTATATAAATAATGAAGCTCCTTTTCCTAGGACATGCACTGAGAAATCTATGTATGGATTATAAAGAAGTAGACACAACTTTATCAACCTACACAAGACGGCACCACAAGCTAGTGAATTACAGTTTTCAGCACTGTCCTTGATCCAGCTGCTTAGTAAGTCAAATAATATCAAGCGCCACAGCAACATGCTGCAGATGGAGCCAGAGTTTGAACCCTAAGCTCAGAGAGTGAACCTGGCATTGGCAAAACCAGGTGGTCTCTGTAGTGAATTCTGTTGGTTTGGTCAATGTTTTTTTTTTGGTTAGATAGATGCTGTGAATGAGTATGCACCAGCCTAAACAATTCTACAATGAGATTTATTAAAATACTACAAGCATTTAGATATCAATATTAAATGTACTCACATCCATTGCGGCCACCTTTGAAATCATTTGTGATGTTTTTTATGAATGCAATTCAGAGATTGCAGCCGTACTTGCATGTATAGCCAATGGAGCCATATTTGAATACATGTACAATATTGATTAAATTCAGTACAAATATAGATATGGTGGCTGTATGTACATTCGCAGCAGACATCCTTGAATTAATTTGTTAAAATAATGCAAGCCAAATCCTATTAAATTCTTCTTCTTAAAATTTTAAAAAATAATTTGAAGGTGAATGCCAAATAGTGAAAATACATAAAATGTACAGCAAGAGGGGGACTGGAACAGCAATAGAGGCATGGGTGCATCGAGAAAATGAGCAGGATGGGACCGATAGGGGAGCAAAAGACAAGCCTCAGAGGCTGAAGCAACAAGGAGAGCAAGAGTGTGGGGGAAGGTATATAAGAGTACATGTAAGGATACAAGTCAATGAATGAGAACACTGTGAGACTGAAATACTTCTAGGTGGGACAAAACACATGAATAGGGGAGAAGCCATTAAACCAAGAAGAGACACTGAGTTAGACAACAACACAGTCCAATCATGACCAAGAGGCAGCCCCAGTGTCCAGCAAATTAGCTGTTTGTATCCGGGACCTAAAAACAAAGTAATTGTAGTTCAAGTTCAACTTTACTTAAATGCATAGTTAATAAAAACCATTACATCATACAGGCTCACGCCAATTTTTTAAATGATAACATACAGATTCACTATAACTAACCGAGAGATCTTCAATTTGCACTTAATAGCTAGATAGATTATTTATTGTAATTACCAACAAAAACCTCTTTGAAATACTTAAAGTTTTTGATATAATTCTATCTTAATTTTCTCTTTAAATATTGTATTATAAAATTATTTATAGTTTAGTTGGTACTCTGAAGGCAAAAAATACCTCCATGTATTCTGAAAGGGGAAACTTAAACACGGCATGATCTTCATCTTATAGGCCAGCAAACATGTTTTTTGTTTATAGTGGTTTATGGATATATGATAGTTTTTTGACTATCAAATGCATAAACTTTATAAATCTGACATTTAGGGTATAGTCAGAAGGTTTAAAACAAGCTATCACCACTTCTCTACAGGACTGTATTCCCCTCTGATTAAAGGCTGTTTTTAGTAGAGTCTTACGCTTATTCACCAGACCGTTACAGATGCAGATCAGATGAGTGATGTCTTCCACTCCACACTCACATAGCCTACACTTGAAGATTGCTTCAGTACATTCCCATGGGGTAGGTGAGCACCTCCAGGAATAAGTCCAAAACGATGTTTGATAAAAAAAGATCCTCAATAGTTTTTGACCACCCAGCCTCCAGGTATGGTTGGCATTTCAAGATGTTGCACTCGTTTATGAACATCCATGAGTGCGACCTCGTTGCTAATAGGCTATTATCCATAAGTACTGATCTTTTTTTTCGCTATTTGGTACAGGATTTTTTTTAAAGTGCAATTTGAGAGATTTGAAACCCCTAGTTCCCGTGCCTCCAAATCTTCTAGGGCCTGATCTAAATACTGTCTAGCTTTGGTTGTAGGGTTCGAGCTGATCTCATTCCAGAGTGCCTTGCAGAGATGATTTTCCTTTGTTAATTGTAGATGTTTCCATGTTTTGCTGTAGCTGCATTTCCTAGCTATATTTTGGTTTAAGTACCCAAACTCCAGGCTAATTTGCGCTTGCGAAACGTATCCTGGTAGATGGAATAGAAACCTAAATATTTTCCCAACTATTCCATTTAGAATAGCAGCACCTTGCCCTCGCAGGGCTTCACTACTGTATTCTTAAGTTGAATTTAATTTTGCCGCGATAACTTGTAAGAGGGGACGATAGCTAGGGTCATTTAATTTCTTTTTCAAAATGTCAAAGCAAGCAGTAAAACATTTCCTTTCCTATGTAGATCCTGCTTCTGAAAAGGAGAAAGGTACCCCGTTTATCAAATAGTGCACCCAGGTATCTATAATAGTTGACTTGTTCTAATACTCCCCCTTGTGTGTACCATTTGTAAACTCTAAAGGTCTTTTTACTGACTTTCATTACTTTGCTTTTTTTCTGAGTGATTTCCATTCCGTTCTGCTCAGCATATTCAATTACATTTCCAATACGCCGACATAGTCCTACTTTAGTTTTACTCGAGTACTACATCATCAGCATATAGCAGATTGGTAATGGACATGTCCCCAGCCTTAGGGGAATGTGTGTCTACCTTATTGAGCTTAGGGTTCAAAGCTGATAAAAAGAGATTAAAAAGATCCGGAGCCAGTATGCACCCCTGCTTCAGACCTTGTTTCATTTAAATTTTCCTTGAAAGGAAAGAACCGTCCCCTTTCTTCACTCTAATCCAAATATCAGTATATAACTGCTGAATAGCCTTTATTAATTTCTCTGGTAAACCCCAGGCAGCTAGCTTTTCTCATAGAAGATTTGCTGTACCAAATCAAACGCTGATTTGAAGTCTACAAAACACAAATACAAAGGTTGATTTTTTTGTTTGCATTTGTCAGTGACGATGGAAAGAGTTAAGATGTTTGTAGCCATTCCGGGGCCCTTTGCAAAACAAGTCTGGTTGGTGGGAAGAATATTGTTCTCAGTTGCCCAGGCGCAAAGATGCTCCAATAATAGGCCAGAATACTATTTTGCCTTTACATATGTTAGTGTAATCAGACAATAGCTTTCATGATGAAATATACTGCCTCTTTTAAATATTGGATGAATTATAGCACCCCTTCAAGAGTTTGGAATACTTTCTATACAGTGGTTATATGTCGAAACCAGTTTTCCTCCTGGGTACATTTTAAATAGTGAATTTGGGATCCCATTTATGGCCCTCAAGGTCTTTTACTAAGCAGAGTGCCTTGTTGTCAGGTTTAGCTAGCTCTAAAGCCCCCAGGGACTGTTGCAGCAATGCCACAGCTGATCTTGCAGCATAAGGTGGGCATCCCTTTCAAAGGAAGGTAATAATTTCATAATTAAGACCCTCGCTACTAAAAACTCTGGGGATCTTAGATCCTGATAGCCAGGTAAAATTCTGTCTATCAATTTAGAGGATATGTGTTTTCTGGAGCGTGCATCAGGATGAATATAGACGTTAATTAGCAAAAGGGAGCTTGTAAGCTCCTTGTCCCAACCATCTAGTTTTACCATAAAAAAGTCTTCATTTTCCTCATATACCCATTGTCAGGGCTACATTTCCATGGGGTCTGTTTGAAGCTAAATAGGGCCCACCTCCAGATACCTCCAAATCTGAATGCTCTTATAGCGCAGATTTTTTGAGTGATCTGATGAGGGGAAGGTTGTGGGAAGGGATCAGCAGGGAAGGAGATCTGAGAAAACAAAAAGGTCACAGGAAAACAATACAAAGCACGTTAACAATTCTACACAGACTTGAACTGCAGTCTGGCGTGAGGGTTTCAGATTACTTTGAATTTTGAGTTACAGTATGGAAAGATGATTGAGAAAATGAAAAGGCACCGGGACTTTCAGCAGTGGGTTTTGTCAAGCTTTTCCCTAATAAACATGCAATTGGTTGTCTAATGATACCTTCTTTAATGTAATATATATATGCCCCAACATTCACCCACTTGCCTATGCTTGCATCATGAAGATCCTAAGTCAGCAATAAAACTCTTCAACTTGTAATCCTATTTATCATGGTTATAAAACTCTTGACTTCAGAGCTAGTTGCAGGTTAAACAATATTTTTAAAATATTTCAGTGCACTTTTAATTGTATGAAAACATTCTGCCTAGAAGATGCTGAACTCAGAGTGACCCTATAATAAATCAACACAAACTTCAGGACATAAAACTCAAATAACTGGAAAGCTACATCAAACCCAGATGCACTTTCTTAGATAGAATAATCTTACCTTCAGAGCAGGGCCTGCTCTGGAAATACACTCTGCTAGAGGCTCACAGGAAGGAAGATTAATGGACAAGATGACTGCAGCTGATAACAGGAGAGACTCTGCAGGAAATGACAGCTGCCTGACTGGATTGAGGAAAATACCCTTTGGAATGTCTTCACTGAGAGCAAACCGGACTGCCACCAGGGAGCCCCAGAGCAATAGTGAGCATTGTTTGCTGAGTGGGGCCAGTTTTATACTAGGTGCCACACCCAAGATGGTGGCTGTACAGCATGCTGGGAATTGTAGTCTCTTTCAGACTACTACAATGAAGCAGCACAACGCTAGCAAACAGCTATATGGAGGAACAAACATTTGTTTAACATTCAAGACATGCCATATAATACCATAAAATATCACATGGGGTAATAGCACAGTTTAATAAGAAAATGAACAACAAGACCACCAGTTAGCTTTACAGACGGCCTTGTGAGCTTTCCCACAGGATGGATTGGCACACAATGGTAACAATGAGCGCACAGGTAACTTAGCTGGGGCGGGCCTTAGATCGCGCACCAGCCGTGTTCTGGCACCCGTGTGCATGCTATATTTAATCCATCTGAAAAAAAGATTGCTAGGCCCCCTCTCAGGTGACCAAATCTTTTTTCCCTAATTGCTTGGGAAAAATAGCCCATAAATCAGTCAATTGTAAATGAGTTGGTAGCTCAAGTCTCCTGTAAAAAATAATTTGAAATTCATTTAATAGACTAATAAGATCTTTTTGTTGGATGTTTGATCTAATCCCGTTTATATTCCAGGAGCATACTTTGGAGAGGTTTATCATAGGGAGTTGCCAACCCAGAGCCTGTTGGGCTAATCTGAAGTCACTGACGATTATCTTTGTGGAGTGCTGCCGACAGCCAGCCTAGATCTAATTCCTGTAAAGGGTGATCATAGGATACGTTGCGCCCTGTGTATTGGTTATCAGAGCATTTATTCCCAATTGCAGATCTAAGGACTGAAAAAAGTTGATTTATGCCTTTTGGTTTATTTGATTTCGGTTTATTATTTTGGGCCTCTAATGGGTCAGGATACCCTATTTGTTGGGGTATTCTAAATCTAATTCCCCATCTTGAGAAATAAATGTTTTCTTTTATGACACTTTTGCCCACTTGTGATGACTTCCAGGTAACCAAAGTTGATTCGTTTGTTTTACCTTTGTTGCTCTTTTTCCCTGGCAGGAATTCTATAGAGACAATATTCGTAGGTTCTATATCTTTTAGTGCTGGAATACGTTGTAGGAGTTTTAATATATTCCCTCGGTTTAAGATATCAAATGGGCCCCATGACTGATATTGTGGTTCCAGAATCAATTGTTTTCAATCAGCGTGAGGACTGTTTTTTGGGTTTCTTAAGAAGTTGTCCTGGTCTCCCACTAGAGCTATTGCTTTGTGTTCTAAATTATGGAACCCTGGTGAAAGTTCTCTAGCAGGCCCTATCTCAGAGCGTGGTCTGGGAGTTTCCACCATTTCCTTTGCCCCTGGTCTCACTACTTCCAATTGTCTAATGGCAAACCCATTTCCTTTTTCCGTCTGGAGCTGAGTCAATCAAGCCCCTTGTTCTTCGGCACGTTCGAAATTTACAGCTGTAATGCATATGCCTTTATCTTCAAAGGACCTCCCATGAGTCTATGGAGTGATGCTCACTTCGGTTTTGGGTTCCATTTGGTATAGTTTGATATTTTGAGGTACCCGCCTTGCTGGGTCTGTTCCCTTTAGGTTTATCAGATCCTGTCTGACTTTATTTATTTTGTGCTCTACTGCAAAATTAGAATTGTTTGAATCCTTATGATCAGGTTAAGTAGGCCCTTCTTATGTGTGTTGAATAGTGGGAACAGATTGTTGACCGTTGGACTGTTCCTTTTGTTGATACTCAAATCATGAGACATATGCATCCCATTTCTTATATCTTGAGGGAGAGAGGAGCTCATCTTTATTTGTAGTAGGGCCCGTTACAACGTCTCTTTTTTTATTCCTTGCTTTCCGTTGCTTTTTCTTCTGTCTTTTGGTGGCCAGCTTTTCAGTGTGTATCGCAGATTTAGGGGAAGGAGGCAAATTTTCAGTTTTTTGGGTTTCAGATAGACGGTCTTTATCCTCCTCAGAGGATTTCAGTAAACATATCTTTTCCCTGGGTATTACCCCCTGACCACACACCAGTTCTTCAAGGTAATTGTATTTTCTGCTTCCAATGTAAGATGAAGTGTAACGTATTAGGAAATCTTGCACATAGATGAAGTATCTACCATGAACAAACAGACTTTACCCAACCTCCTTGTTAATTTGACAAGTATGACACCTTACACCTCCTCATATAGTTTCCTAGCAGCTGCAATGAAACTGATGAGATTGAAAGCATGTATCAGATGCCTACTAATAGCTTAAGGTGGACAGAGTCAACTCTTCTGATCTTTGATGTGAGCAGGCCTTTCCATCTTCCAAAGCATGAAAGAAGGCCTATCAAGTGGCCTAGTAGATCTATTAATAACAAATGCTTTTTTAGTGTGATCACCCATATTTTATTGCACTAACACTGCTGTTTTGTGTACTGAAACACTGGTAGCCAGGCCCAGTGCATATGCTTTGACCCCGAAAATATTCAGTGTCTAACAGTGTCTAACTTCTAGATGGCATATTTAAGGTGTAGAAATACACCCTTGGCATGAAAAGTAAAATTTCACTTGTGGACTGCAGCATTATTATGCCATCCACTAGTCTGCAAGGCAAACATGACTTCAGGCCTATCAATGTAGCCTTCGCCCTGCAGTTTAAAGCGGAAGCCAGCACTGTCAAAATAACTCTTTTGACAGGAAAAACCTTCCTTTAAACAGTCAATCCTCTTTAGGCCTTGTATTTCCCAAGTTAGGGTGCATATTATTTAAACGTTGGACATGTAGAAATTTAAGGTTAACATGCACCTGCATCCAAAAGCTATTTTCACTGTAAAAGGCTACTTCTATCTCGGGTTTGGACACACTTGAGAAAAAGAATGACGAAGTTTGATTTTTAATAACAATTCAGGAAAGTAACACAGTTACATTTCCTGCCTGGAGCTCCAGGAGGTTAATTTGCATTAGCTCTCCAGCAACATACCAGTTAGTGCTTGACCTTAAAGAAATGTGATAACTGCTCCCAGAGCAGAAAAAATTATCTGTGTGTAAGGAGGTGTTATTCAAACCTTTGGAGGAAGACATGTTAGGATAGACCCAGGAACCTCATTACCTGGTAAAGGGGCTTGCCCTTTCACCAATAGATGTAAGGAGACATCTGCCCCAACCAGGCTGGTTCCAAACTAAGTTGAAGAAGAGCTTCCCCCAGACACAGTTTTGAATGATCACTACAGAGGAGGCTGCTCATTTGCCAGGACACACCTCTGGGCAGATATTCAGGCTCTGCACAAGGGAAAAAGGGTTCCCTATTTTGAACTTACGGAGTAAGATGCAAGATTGTAGGGCAAGCAGGAATTGATGTAGAGGTGAATGTGGTTGGAAATGTGTCCTCTATTGGTTAGGGAGAAGCCAATGGCTACCCCCACCCACCATCTAGTACCAACCATAAATGTGGCCCTCAGGACTCTAGCTCAGAAAAACCTCTGGGCCTGTGGAAGAATGTAAGAAGGAGTGCACCTGCTGTTTGAGACCTTAGATGACACCTGTATGGCAAGAACTGCTTCTGCCTGTACCTAGGACAAAGAAGTGGACTCCAAGGTTCAGTTGGCTACTTTTCCTTGTTACTACAGTGACACAACGAGCTGTAAAAGGCCTTTTTCCTGAAGTGCTCTTCTGACAACAGGTCCTGCACTACCCAGCTGGTGGCCTCTGCCAGAGTATGTCCCTGAGGTCCCGGGATCCTTGGCTGTATCTAACCGGACTTCACCTACAATCTCCAAAAAGCTCTGAGACATGTAACAATTCTGACTCCCACCAGTTGAAGGAGCAGTCCAGCCACCGGAGCTGATCCAGCCAAGGCACTACTTCGCCAGGATGAAGGAACGGGTTTCACTTGGTGGAGCTTCTCACAGGCCCTCTGTAAGAAGGTATCTGACCTATTGGATACAGCCTGCAGCCTTGCTCCAATGGAGATTCTGAGCTCTGAACAATACTCGAAGTTTGAACGTAGAAATCTTGACTAAGCAAAGGTGCAAAAAAGAATGTGGAGGACAAGAGAAATTCCCTGTGTGTGAAATTTGAGCTTTTCCAGCTCTGAGGTTTTTCCCAAAATATAAACAGCTTCAGAGAAACCACATTTGATGATTCTTTGGATTCAAGAGTGTAGGAAAGTACCATCTTTCTTGGCATGTTACCCCCAATCGCTGCCTGATTGTCAGTGTGTTTTGACTGTATCACTGGGTTCCTGCTAGTCAGGACCCCAGTGCTTATGGTTTGTGGCCTGCATGTCAGTATGTTTTATTGTTTTGTCAGTATGCTTTACTGCGTCACTGGAGTCCTGCTTTTCAGAACTCCAGTGCTTATGCTCTCTCTGTTTCTAAATTTGTCCCTGTAGACTAGTGACTCAAAATTTTACTCCAAATTGGCACCCTGCACCCCCCCTTATAAGTCCCTAGTATATGGCACCCAGGTGCCCAGGGCATTGGGGTTCCACGGGATCCTTATTGGCTGCAGCATTTCTTTTGCCACCCATAAGGAGCTCATAGAAACACTTCTTCAGGACTGCCATTGCAGCCTGAGTGAAATAGTGTAAGCACTATTTCACAGTCATTTTCACTGCACAGGTCACTTGTAAGTCACCTATATATCTAACCTTCAGAACCTGAAGGCTACGTGTATAGTACCTATGTGTGAGGACACCCCTGCACTAGCAGAGGTGCCCCCGCATCGTCCTGGCCCATTTTCCCAGATGCCATTAGAAGTGTGCACTACATATTGGTCAATACATATATGTAGCTTCACAATTGAAACCCTGAATATAGCCATGTGAAGTGTCTACAAACTGGAAATTGTACCCCCATACTGATTCTGGTATTGAGGGGCCAATTCCATGCACCATGGGGGCTCCACCATGGACCCCCAGTACTGCCAAACCAGCTCTCTGGGGTTTCCACTGCATCCCCAGCTGCTGCCATCTCACCGACAGGCTTCTGCCCTCCTGGGCCTTGGGCAGCCCAACCCCAGGAAGGCAGAAAAAAGAATTTCCTTTGGGAGAGGGGTGTTACACCCTCTCCCTTTGCTAATAGGTGTTACAGGCATGGGAGTGGTATCCTCCCAGAGCCTCTGGAAATGCTTTGAAGCTCACAGATGTTTCCCTTCTTGCATAATCCAGTCTACACTTGTTCAGGGACCCCCAGTCCCTGCTCTGGCGCGAAACTCAACAAAGGAAAGGGGACTGACCACTCTCCTGTCCATCAACACCCCAGGGGTGGTGCCCAGAGCTCCTCCAGAGTGTCCCTGGGATCTGCCATCTTGTTTTGAGGATGGTCACGGAACTCTGGGAGCATCTGAGTGGCCAGTGCCAGCAGGTGACGTCAGAGACCCCCCTGATAGGTGCTTATCTGGTTAGGTGACCAACACCCCTCTCAGGGCTATTTAGGGTCTCTGCTGTGGGTGTTTCCTCAGATTCGGATTGCAAGACTCCATCAGGAATCCTCTGCATCCTTTACTTCACCTTCTACCATTGCATCAACCGCAGAACTGCTCCAGGAACTCTACAACTTGCAACAAAGTATCCAAGAAGGCTACTGCAACTCTGTAACGTCAGCTCCTGCCAGCAACTGCAACAGTTTCCATGTTGTACACGCTCCGGGCAAAAAACCTTCCTTTAAACAGTCAATCCTCTTTAGGCCTTGTATTTCCCAAATTAGGGTGCATATTATTTCAACGTTGGACAAGTAGAAATTTAAGGTTAACATGCACCTGCATCCAAAAGCTATTTTCACTGTAAAAGGCTACTTCTATCTCGGGTTTGGACACACTAGAGAAAAAGAATGACGAAGTCTTCAGCCTGCACCACAAGAAACAAATTAATTTCCAGTGGAGTGACCGAGTCACTTCCCTGCTTCAGCAGGCACCTCTCTGCTGCGATGACCGGTACTCTTGGTGGTGGACAGAAGTGACTCTGACTGTCCAAAGGTCCAACTGTCCAAATTTGGTGGAGGTAAGAGCTTGCCTCCCTATTCCAGTCACTACCCCTGTGCATCGCATTTTTTGCAGCTCCTAGGGCTTGTGTGCGCTTTTCCAAGGAATCGTTTGTGCACAGCGTAGCCCAGGTCCCCAGCACTCTATAATGTGCCGCTCAGTTTTTCTCAGGTGGCGTGGGATCCATTTGTGTAGTGCTGTGACGATCATGATTTGCAACTCCTTTGTCCCTATGTCCTGGGACTCCTTGGGTTGCTGCCTGATCTTCTGAGGGCTCTGTGAAGTGCTGAGAGCCTCCCCTGTCTCTTCTGTCCAAGTTGAGACCTCCAGGTTCCTCCTGGGCCTGGGTAGCGCTTTTTCCCACCAAAATGCATCTCTTGCATGAGCCAAGGCTTGTTGGCAGAATCCAATGATGAAAACCAGCCTGCATTCTTCTCTTAGACGTGGGAGATCTCTTGCAGCAAGCAGGAACCCGCAGTTGTCTTCTTGGTGCACCTCTGACTTTTTCTTCCAAACGGAGGTTCCACTTTTGCACCTTCATCCGGGTTAACAGGGGCTCCTGTTCCTCCTGGACTCTTCACTTGGTCTCCTCTCTCCACAGGTCTTCGGGTCCAGGAATGTCCAGGTTGGTGTCTTGCAGTTTTGCTTGGTTTTTGCACAATTCTTTATCACGACTTCTATTGTGTTCTGAGGAAACTTGCTGTACTTTACTCCTGCTTTCTTGGGCTCTGGGGTGGGGTGCTTTACTTACCTTTGGTGTTTTCTTACACTCCCAGCACCCCTCTAAACACTTCTTTTGCCAAGGTGGAAAACGAACATTCGTATTCCACTATTTTAGTGTATGGTTTGTGTTCCCTCTAGGCCTATTGTAGCATTGTAACATATGGTGTTTTGCACTATTTGCACTATTTTCTGACTGTGTACTTACCTGATTTTGGTTACTAGTGTATATTTTATGTATAATACTTAACTCCTAAGGGAGTATAGCCTCTAAGATATTTTTGGTCTTGTGTCACTAAAATAAAGTGCCTTTATTTTTGGTAACTCCGAATATTGGCCCTCATTACAACAACCCTGGCGGTCAAAGAACGCCAGGGCTGTTTTGTCGATTGCACCGCCAACAGGCTGGCGGTGCAATCTTGGGAATTATGACCGCGGCGGAAGCGCCGTGGTCGCACCGCCGGTCCCGGCGGATATAATCCTCCAGGGCAGCGCTGCTTGCAGCGCTGCTGAGGGGATTATGAGTCCCCCTCCCGCCAGCCTTTTCATGGCGGTAGGAAACGCCATTAAAAAGCTGGCGGAAAGGGGAGTCGCAGGCCCCCGGGCATAGCCCCATGAAGCTTTTCACTGTCTGCATAGCAGACAGTAAAAAGTGCGACGGGTGCAACTGCACCCGTTGCACTGCCGCAACACCGCCGCAACACTGCCGCAACACTGCCGGCTCCATTTGGAGCCGGCTCCCATGTTGCGGCCGTCATCCCTGCTGGGCCGGCGGGCGGAAACTCAGTTTCCGCCCGCCGGTCCGGCGGGGATGTTGAAATGGCCACCACGGGAGTGCGGCCGCATTGGCGGCCACGCGGTGGTTACAACTTGGTGGGCGGCAGTTGCCGCCCGCCAAAGTTGTAATGAGGCCATTGTCTTTCTTGTGTGTAGGTACTGTGTGACTACAGTGGCATTGCAAGAGTCTACAGATATCTCTAGATAGCCTGGCTTCTACAGACACTGTACATTTCACTAATAAGGGATAACTGGACCTGGTATAAGGTGTAAGTACCCTAGGTAACCACTACAAACCAGGCAAGCCTCCTAAAAAAAGGCTTTCAGAGACTAAACCATAAGTCCTAAAGTAAAACAGTTTCTTTATTTTTATAAAATGGTGTGAGACTTGTATTGTGCTCCGTTATTGACTTATTGACTGTGTTGCTACTTTCAAACACTTTACATATTTTCTCTAGGATAAGCCTGTATGCTATGATCTATAGCTACCAGAGGTTGAGCTCGAATTTAAAACTATGCCTGGACCTAAACATTAGTGACTTTATTTATGGTTTATTTCTGCTTTTCACCCTAAAGTCTGGCAAATAAATAATTAAAACAATCCATAATACATATAATAACATCCAATCTTTAAACATTTAAAACACTCAGGTTAAAATGAGTTACCCCTTAGCCTGCATGGCTTCAAATGTGTCTCCCTCTGATAATTCGTACATTTCATAATAAGCTGTAGTTAGAAGATGGTAAGGGCCAGCTAATTTCACCCAATTCCTTGCAAAGTTTATATATTGTTGCCTTTCAATGTAGATGACATATTTCCTGCACCAAGATATTTCACTCAGCAGTAAAATTTCATCTATCTGCATCTGGCCAATCATATTTGCACCTAATGCACCACATTGCAAAAAAATACATTGCTACTGGGAAAAATATGGGGGTCATTACAACCCTGATGGTCGGTGTTAAAGCGGCGGTAAAACCGCCAACAGGCCGGCGGTAAAACAAATTGAATCACAACCGTGGTGGAAACCGCCAACATAGAAAGCCACTTTAACACTCCGACCGCCACGGCGGTACAAACAAACACAACAACGGAAACCGCCAACAGACAGGCGGAAGACAAGGTTCCGCCCACTGTATTACAAGGCACCAATCCGCCACCTTTTCCGGGGTGGATTCACCGAGAACAAAAACACGACTGAAACAGGACTTGGAAGGGAAAAAGCTCACCTCTACACACCCCAAGAGGAACCAGGACGCCATGGAACCCGAGCTCCAGATACTCCCAGCCTTTATCTTCCTGCTCCTCTACCAGGAACAACAAAGACGGCGGCAAAGACCACGGTGAGTACTGCACATACGACACAGGGGAGGGGGGGGAAAGAGTGACACACACACGCAACATGCAACACTCCCACCCCCACCCCCACCCTCAACCACTACAACACACACACAATTACATGTAGATACATTACATTTACAACCCCAACCCTTCCCTGGAGGAATGCAAGTACAAAAGGAAATGAGTTGAACGTTTGTAATCTATTAAAATACAGTAATCAAAAATATATATATATATTTACACTATAAACAAATACATACACCAAGAATACAAGTCCAAGGTATTCCACCATCATAGTCCGTGGACCACTGGGCCCAAAATGCATGGGCGAGGCCAACACTCAATACCCGATCAAAACGGAGAGAATACTGCTGGGGCATCAGATAGAAATACAACAGGCACCTCAGGGGGAAGTGAAGGGGGGGCACCTCAGCCGGATGAGTGCACGACGCCAGATCCACAAGCGGGCTCCGTGCCCACTGCTGTATCCTGGGGAGTGCAAAGCCACAGTCTCACAAGTCTTTACAGTGGGTGGGTTGCCCACTGCTGCATCCTGGGGAGTGCAAAGCCACAGTCTCACAAGTCTTTCCAGTGGGTGGGTTGCCCACTGCTTTATCCCGGTGAGTGCAAAGCCACAGTCTCACAAGTCTTTCCAGTGGGTGGGTTGCCCACTGCTTTATGCTAGGGAGTGCAAAGCCACAGTCTCACAAGTCTTTACAGTGGGTGGGTTGCCCACTGCTGCATCCTGGGGAGTGCAAAGCCACAGTTTCACAAGTCTTTACAGTGGGTGGGTTGCCCACTGCTGCATCCTGGGGAGTGCAAAGCCACAGTCTCACACGTCTTTCCAGTGGGTGGTTTGCCCACTGCTGCATCCTGGGAAGTGCCAAGCCACAGTCTCTCAATTGGATGCCTTACTCCACTGGTTCTGGAGGGGGCTTTGTGCCCAGAGTGCTTCATCCTGCCAAGGACTGAGGTAGTGGATGCCTTACTCCACTGGTTCTGGAGGGGGCTTTGTGCCCAGAGTGCTTCATCCTGACAAGGACTGAGGTAGTAGATGCCTTACTCCACTGGTTCTGGAGGGGGCTTTGTGCCCAGAGTGCTTCAACCTGCCAAGGACAGAGGTAGTGGATGTGATACTCCACTGGTTCTGGAGGGGGCTTTGTGCCCAGAGTGCTTCATCCTGCCAAGGACTGAGGTAGTGGATGTGATACTCCACTGGTTCTGGAGGGGGCTTTGTGCCCAGAGTGCTTCATCCTGCCAAGGACTGAGGTAGTGGATGTAAATCTCCATTGGTTCTGGAGGGGGCCTTGTGCCCAGAGTGATTCATCCTGCTCGTGGCGGCCTCAGTAGCGTCGCAAGCTTTGGCGCTCATTGGCCTGCGGTGCTGGTGGCGGCGGTGTCCTGTTCAGCGGTGCTGGTGGTGGCGGTGTCCTTGGCAGTGGTGCTGGTGGCGGCGGTGTCCTTGGAAGCAGTGCTGGTGGCGGCGGTGTCCTGTTCAGCGGTGCTTGTGGCGGCAGTGTCCTTGGCAGCAGTGCTTGTGGCGGTGGTGTCCTTGGCAGCGGTGCTGGTGGTGGCGGTGTCCTTGGCAGCGGTGCAGGTGGCGGCGGTGTTCTGTTCAGCGGTGCTGGTGGTGGCAGTGTCCTTGGCAGCAGTGCTGGTGGCGGCGGTGTCCTTGGCAGCGGTGCTGGTGGCGGCGGTGTCCTTGGCAGCGGTGCTGGTGGCGGCGGTGTCCTGTTCAGCGGTGCTGGTGGTGGCGGTGTCCTTGGCAGCAGTGCTGGTCGCGGTCTTGTCTGCCGTGCAGGTTTTTGACGACTTGCCTGTTTTTCTGTGACCCTTCCCCACCTTGGATGGCGGCGCAGCTGTCTTCCCACTCCCAACTGTACCCCTGGGAGAGGCTTTGGTGGTAGATGTTTTTCCTCTCTCCCGCCGGGCACTGGCCAACTTTTTGTGCTTTTGAGGTGGGGGACTGTCCGTGGTCTGTCTCCTTGGCACAGTGGCTGCCCTGCTGTTTGGCACACTCCAGAAGCCGGTTACTACTGCCACCACTGTTCCCGCAGATGTTGTGGCTGAGGTGCTGGGTTGGGACCTGGAAAGGCGGGCCCTAGGAGAATGAAGGGGTGGGGGAGGTGAGGGGAAGAGGTCAAGGTTGTACAGGAAAAGTTTTTTGGACACACTGGGACTGGTAGATGAAGGGGGTTTGGGAGTGGAGGAAGAGGTAGTGGTTGTAGGAGGTGTACGTTTGCTGACTTTGGGTGAAGGTGCATGGGCTGGAGGCTGTTGTGAGGTGGATGGCTGTTGGGTGGGTGTGTGGCTGCATTTGTGTACCTTGGGAGGTGGGCTCACAGACACACTGGGAGAGGACACAGTGGATGTGTGAATGGTAGTGGGGTGGTGACTGCACATGAGCGGAGTGTGGTGATGGGTGTGCTGGTGATGGAGGTAGTGGCTGAAGATGTACTGCATGAAGGTGCGAGTGGAGATGAGACTGGGAGGGAGGAGGGAGACGAGGAGGAGGGGGACACAGTGGAGGCAGTGGATGTTGGTATGACTGCATGTGTATAATGCTTGCGTGAGTGCCTGTGGGATGTGTGGTGCTTATGTTTGCCTGAGCTTCCCTTGTGTGTTGACGTGTGTGCATACTGGTCTGATGGTGTGCTTGGGATAGGCTGAGGTACAGGGGTTTGGGTCTGGGTGGAGGAAGTTGGAGGGGGGAGGCTAGAGACAGGGACAATGACTGCCATCAGTGCTGAGGCCAGAGTCTGAAAAGCTCGCTGTTGGGCTGCCTGACCAGAATGAATGCCCTCCAGGTATGCATGGGTTTGTTGCAACTGCCTCTCTACACCCTGGATGGCATTCAAAATGGTAGACTGCCCAACAGTGAGGGACCTGAGGAGGTCAATGGCCTCCTCACTGAGGGCAGCAGGGCTGACTGGGGCAGGGCCTGAGGTACCTGGGGCGAAGGAAATGCCCACCCTCCTGGATGAGCGGCCACAGGGCACACGCTGAGGGGCTGCTGGGAGGGCGGTGCTGGTAGGGGGGTTGGCGACTGTACCTGTAGATGCAGTGGGCACAGAGGGGCCCGCCACCGCAAGGGAGCTCCCATCAGAGGAGGAGTCCGTGTCGCTGGTTTCAGCTCCTGTCCCGCCGTGGAGCTCCCCTCGCCCTCCGTCCCCCTGGTGGCTTCTGACTCTGTTGTGTCGCCCTCCAGGGCCATGTGGGATGCAGCTCCCTCCTGCTCCGGTGGCACTGCTCCTCTGCCTGATGATGCTAATGCACACAAGAACAGGGAGACCACAAAAGGGGGGGGGGAGACAGAAGAAAGACATGTTGAGTGCATGCAATACCGCTACCGCTGGTGGACACCACAGACACAGAAGCCCCCTGCACTACGCCGTGCACTTAGAGTTCCCTAATTAATCACAGGGACATGGGTTACAAGGCCTATGCCCAATTGCTGCACACATGGAAGTCACAGGAACCTGACTAGGTCTAGTTGGCTCTGAACACAGGTGGGGTGGGGTGCCACAGGGCCTGCCTTAAGAAGGGACCTTGCCTACTAAACTCGCCCTGGCCTAGGGGAACCTACAGCCCACCTCCCCCACCCAGACACCTACAATGCACGCTGAATCAGCAGAATGAGAGTGTACTCACCCACCTTGTGGCTGCTGTGATGCCCTCAAGTGCCCATCCAACTCTGGATAGGCCACCGCCAGGATCCGGAACATCAGTGGGGTCATGGTGCGACGGGAATCCCCAGCTGGGCCTCCACCATCTTCTTGCTCCAGAGGCGAATGTCCTCCCATCTTTTACGGCAGTGGGTGCTCCATCTGTGGTGGAACCCCAGGGTCCGGACTTCCTTGGCGATGGCACATCAAATATCCTTCTTCTGGTGGGCGCTGACCTACAGGAATACTACAGGGGAAAAGGAGAAAATATAACCGTCCGCACCGTCACAGCCATTGGCCCGCATCCCTACCCTTGCCATGATGCACATGCACTCACCATCGTGTCATTCACGCCTCATTCTCCCCCCCCATCTTTCATCAACACCACTCCACACAGGCATTGCCCATTCCACTCCACACGGGCATTGCCCATTCGGCATGCTCACAGTGTACTTACCTGTTTGTCTGGAGGACCGAAGAGTAGCGTGTACTGGGGCAGGACCCCATCCACTAGTTTCTCCAACTCCTCCGTGCTGAAGGCAGGGGCCCTTTCCCCAGACACATGAACCATTGTCTCTTCCAGACTGAGGTCACAGCAGCACTTGCAGTGTAGGTCCTCTCCTGTCGAAGATCAGGTATCAAGTGAGTGAACAGAGAGAAAATGGCGGTCAGTTCCGCGGGGGTGCGTACCGTCATCGCCGGAATACATCGTCATTGGCTCCTGGGATCCATAGGGTCCAATGTTAACCAATGCAGGATTGCACCGCGGTCTTCGACCGCCTACCGCGATGGTGTACAACGCCAGTGCAGTTACCTCATATCCCCTTGTCCCACATTACAGGTCAGGCAGCCGCCATTTCAGGGGGGCACATGACATTAATTTTGACTGCATCACACATATCTAGGCCTTGCTTAAACACTAATACAGCCAAATAACAATTTTCAAACATTTTTCTATAAAGTTGTGTTTACGTACCTCAGTGTTGGTTGACTTTCTGCTCGCTGTTCTCCTCCATAGAGCACGTACGCAGGGGCAGGTGAGGAGATGGCGGCATCCTCCGGTGTACAGACCGCTGGTGGACCTGTCGACAATGGAGGAGCGACATGTAACTGTCACACACACACTTGATCGTACCACAATCCTGGAACTGTGTGCCCAGTTGGAGCCAGACCTGATGTCAGCTATACGCCATCCCACAGGAATCCCCCCTCTAGTGCAGGTCCTGTCAGTACTCCATTTCCTAGCAAGAGGGTCTTTTCAAACAACAGTGGCCATTGCCTCAGGGATGTCCCAGCATATGTTCTCCAACGTGTTGTCCAGAGTGTTGTCTGCCCTGCTGAAACACATGCACAGCTACATCGTTTTCCCTCAGGTGGAGGATTTGCCTATAGTGAAAAATGACTTCCATGCCCTGGGACATATCCCCAACATCATAGGTGGCACTGATGGGACACATGTGGCCTTGGTCCCCCCCGCAGGAGTGAACAGGTGTACAGAAACTGGAAGAGTTACCATTCTATGAATGTGCAGATGGTGTGTTTGGCCGACCAGTACATCTCCCATGTAAATGCCAAGTTTCCTGGCTCAGTGCATGACGCTTACATTCTGCGGAATAGCAGCATCCCTTATGTGATGGGGCAACTCCAGAGGCACCGTGTGTGGCTATTAGGTGAGGACATGGACTCAATACAGTGTGACTAGGTGTCTGGGTCTGGGGATGTCCCTAAGAGTTAATGTGTGTCTAACAGTTGTCCCTCGCCATTTGCAGGTGACTCTGGTTACCCCAGCCTGGCATGGCTACTGACCCCAGTGAGGAATCCCAGGACAAGGGCAGAGGAACTCTACAATGAGGCCCATGGGCGAACTAGGAGGATTATAGAGAGGACCTTCGGCCTCCTGAAGTCCAGGTTCCGGTGCCTCCATATGACAAGTGGTTCCCTATTCTACTCACCAAAGAAGGTGCGCCTGATCATCGTGGCCTGTTGTATGCTTCACAACTTGGCTTTGCGACGACAGGTGCCTTTTCTGCAGGAGGATGGTCCAGATAGAGGTGTTGTGGCAACTGTGGAGCCTGTGGACAGTGAAGACGAGGAAGCAGAAGAAGAGGACATAGACAACAGGAACACGGTGATCCAGCAATAGTTCCAGTGAGACACAGGTAAGAAGACAACACTGCCTGCTACTTCTGATTTAATTCTTCTACCTCTCATCTGTCTGTCATTTTCACCCAGTGTATGGGCACTGAGTTGTTACTTTCCCTTTCGATTTCACAGATGTGGATCCCACTGTGTGACCTCTGCTTTGTTTCCGCATGGACTAGAGCTGTGTGACATAGGTATGTTGACATTACATTGGATATAGCATTTTTCCACAGTTATTGCAAATACACATTTTTGAAAGGACAGACTGACTCCAGATTGATTTGTGATTTAAGGGTGTTTATTTAAGTGCTAAATAGTGGAGGGGGTTGTAAAATGGTCAGGGGTGATGGTGGGGGAATGTCCATGGCAGAGTCCAGTCTATTAGTCTCACAGGTGCATTGTCCAAGGGGGCATAGGAAGTGGAGCTAGTGCATGTTAAGTATGAACAGGGTAACAAAGTGGGACAGAAGGATGACAATCAGGGTGGTCTCATTTCTTGGCGGGGGTCTTGGCATTGTTCTCTGTCTTTGTCCTGGATCTCAGGGACCATTTGCAGGGTGGTTCTCCATCTGCAGGGGGTGGGGTGCTGGTGTTGTGGTCCTGTGGCGGTGCCTCCTGTCCACTAGAACCTGCAGAGGTGATGGGCAGTTCATCTTCCAGGCTAGTGTCCGGGGCCCCATGTTGTGCCACAGTGTCCCTCCTGGTGTTGACAAGTTCCTTCAGCACCCATACAATGGTGCCCAGGGTGGAATTGATGGATTTGAGTTCCTCCCTGAGCCTCAAATACGGTTCCTCCTGCAGCCGCTGGGTCTCCTGAAACTTGGCCAGTACTGTTGCCATCGTCTCCTGGGAATGGTGGTAGGCTCCCATGATGTTGGAGAGGGCCTTGTGGAGAGTGGGTTCCCTGGGCCTGTCCTCCCCCTGTCGCACAGCAGCCCCCCTAGTTCCCCAGTGTTCCTGGGCCTCATCCCCTGAACCGTGTGCCCACTACCACTGCCCCCAGGTCCCTGGTGTTGTTGGGGTGGTGGGTTAGCCTGGGTTCCCTGTAGTGGTGGACACACTGCTGCTTGACGTGCCCCGGGGACAGAGGGATGGGTCCGCTGGGTGGGTGCTGTGCTGGTGTTTCCAGAGGGGGGAAGATCTGTAGTGGCCTGTGCCAGTGTGAGGGGAACCGACTGTCCAGAGGTCCCAGATGGGCCGGGCTGGTCATCTAGATCCAGTTGGACAGAGCTGCTGTCATCACTGTGGGCCTCTTCTGTGGGTGGAGTGGACATGTCTGGACCCTGCTGTCCGGTGATGTTGGGTAGGGGTCCTGCAGGGGTGTAAAGGCATGATTATTGCATCTGTGTGTGCCATGGTGTGCGATGGGTGGGTCACCCTGTACCCCAGTGCTTCCATTCTTGTGTGGGACCTTCTGTGATAATGGTTTAGGGGGGTGTATGAGTATGTGCAGTGGACATGCTTTGGTGATGGGTGTCCATGCTTTGGTGTTGCATGCAGCGCTTGGGTTTGGGATGTGTGGTTTGTGATAGTGGGACATGTGTGAGGAGTTGGAGTGATGGGGGTGAGGGCGAGGGTGGGGGTATGTGATAGCATGCAGGTAGGGTGGGGGATATGGTAGTTAAAGGTTTGACTTACCAGAGTCCATTCCTCCAGCTACTCCTGCGAGGCCCTCAGGATGCAGTATAGCCAAGACCTGCTCCTCCCATGTTGTTAGTTCTGGGGGAGGAGGTTGGGGTGCACTGCCAGTCCTCTGAACCGCAATCTGGTGTCTTGAGACCACGGAACACACCTACACACCTTCCCCCGTAGGTCGTTCCACCTCTTCCTGATGTCATCCCTACTTCTTGGGTGCTGTCCCACTGCTTTGACCCTGTCCACAATTCTGCGCCATAGCTCCATCTTCCTAGTTATGGTGGTGTGCTGCACCTGTGATACGAATAGCTGTGGCTCTACCCGGATGATTTCCTCCATCATGACCCTGAGCTCCTCCTCAGAAAACCTGGGGTGTCTTTGCGGTGCCATGGGGTGGTGTGGGTGATGTGTGGGGTGGTGTGTGTTGTGATGTGTGCGGTGATATTTAGAGGTGTGTTGTGTGAGGTGCGTGGATGTTGTGTGAGTGATGGTGTTGATTGCCTGTGGATGGTAGTGTTGTTTCTGGTGGTGTCTCTCTCTGGGCTTCTGTCTCAATTGTTGTCGTAGGGGTTTGTGGGTGATGTGGGTGTGTGTTTTACATTACATTGGGTGTGTGGGAGTGGTGTTTGTATGTGTATCAGGTGAGGGTATTTCGCATTGTCCAATGTGGTAGTGTTTTGTAAATGTGTGTGTAGTTGTGGGTCGTGATAGTGTGGGCGTACTCCTGTTGGCGTGACAGTGGAGGTTTTGTTATCGCCAGTTTGTCACTGACCTTTGGTGTGGCGGACTTGTGTGGGTGTCTAGATTTTGGCGGATTCCGAGCTGTGGGTCATAATAGCCGTGGCGGAATTCAACGGCGGTGTGTTGGCGGTCTACTGCACGGCGGTAAGAGGCTTTTACTGCCAATGTTGTAATGACCCCCTATATTCCTTCTAGAGTCTGTTTTAAGGATTCTATACAACGCCAAAAGATGGAGAGTTGCTGGATTTTTACACGTCGGAATCAGCCTTTTAACCCTAGCCCTGTAATACACTCAACAGAAGAATAGAGTATGGACTTCAGTTTCTTCAGCTGTGAATAGAATTTCCTGGCCAAATAAGGTTCAATTTCACCTACAAACTCTTCAGCCGTATATGTGTCCTTTAACTTAATAAATCTGCTTGTAAATGTACCCAGTGATGAACTGGGTAGAAGAGTACCCATTTTATAGCTCTTATAACACAGTTTAAGTTCAGCTTTGCAGATTTGGGTACTGGCCACCCCCGGGACGTCCCAAAGCCGATCTTTCCCCATGCTCCTGAAGGTTTCTAAGACATATCTTGTCCAAGGAAGGTTGCCTGCCCCCTCTATCTGCAATGTCTCTTCCAAAACTTGTCTATATAGGGACAGTTCCAGGGTTTCCCAAACTCATCTCCAATAGAGTAGTGACCTGATGGCTATCCCCTCTGATCTCCATATCTAATCTTAGAGGTGTTAATGGCGTGCTGACTGGAAGACTCATCAATTACCTCAAAAAGCGGTTCTCTGGCAAGACCAACGTGGCAAAGCTCTTGTGACCCCAGAGCTCTGTTCCATAGAGTGCAGATCCCAATGCCTGATGTGTATAGATCTGAATCACTGGAGAAATAGGTTTGAAAAAGGACCCCTGGAACACCTTTAACAACCTACCAGTGTGTTGCTCCAATATAAGTCGGTGTTCGGAAATGTGGGCTGTCCAGTCGATCCGCTCACTAAGGGGGACATTACAACCCTGGTGGTCATGGTGGTCCGAACGCTTTAGTGGTGGTCTGACTGCCACATTCTGACCCTGACAGACTCCAGCACCTCCAGTTTACCTCCACAGAATGGACAGGCGGTGCTGGCAGTCCTAATCTGCCAGGGCAGCGATGCAAGCAGCGCCTCCCTGACCGCCCTCTCCTCTAGCTTTTACAAGGCGGTAGCACTGCCATGTAAAGTCTGGCGGAGATAGGGTGCAGGGGGGCCCTAATGGCCAGCCCTGTCGCACTGTTCACTGTCTGCATTGCAAACAGTGAACAGTGTGATGGGTGCTCCTGCACCCGACGCAGTGTAGCATTGCCGCTGACTCAATTATGAGCTGGTGTCAATGTTGTAGGTTGTTCCCTGCTGGGTCAGCGGGTGGAAACAACGATTCACTTGTAATGGGGTCTGCGGGAAGACGGCTGCACTGGCAGCAACCTGACCACGGGAGTTTGGCCATCGGCCTTTTCCAGCCGCCAAACTCATAATGACAACCTATGTGTTATCCCCAGGTACTCAAATGTCTGGACCTGCTCTAACGAGTCCTGTTTAATGTGGGATTGGCTTGTGTAGAGCATCAAGAATTAAATACCATCAATTTGGTTTTGCCCACATTTATTTCCAGTCCACTCTGAGCACAGAAGTTACTAAATGTATCCAAGATCTTCTGAATGCCCATGGGTGACTTGAAGAGGAGAAGTGTGTTGTCCAAAAACATTAGGGCTGACACCTTATAATTATTCAGTCTGGGGGCAACATTATCACATGAATTCAGGTGAGCAACAAGGTCATTTACAAACAGGGTGAATAGTGTTGGGGCAAGGACACAGCCTTGTCTTATCCCTCTTTTAACTGGGAAATCTTTAGATACTTTACCCAGCCTACCACACCATACCTGCACGAAATTCTATAATTGTGCAGGGATAGTATGACAAACTCATACCGGACGATACTTGCAATAAAAGTTTCCCGGGGACTAAGTCAAAAGCAGGCCTCAAGTCTACAAACACCATATACAATCTGTCTCCCTCAAGTCTTTCAGTTTTCCAGTAAAGTAAATGTAGCCTAAACATTTGATCGATGGTAGAAGTGCATTGGCAGAAGCTGGCTTACATGGGGTTTAAGATCTTATTGGCTTCCATCCACTCTTGCAGCCTTCCCAAGATAACCATAGAGAATAACTTTTGTGTGGTGTCTATAAGACTAATAGGTCTGTCATTGGTTGGCAACAAGAGGTAACCTTTTTTTAAAAATGGGAATTATTTCAGCCCTAGCCCAGGAATATGGAACTGGCATACCTTCCAGGATGGCATTAAAAAGCAGCGAGAGGTATGGACCCCGACTTCTATTTCCACTAGAATAAATCCCCAGGAATTATAGCAATGCCAGGGGCTCTATGAGGGATTTTCTTTTTTATGTCCATACTTACTTCATGGATTGTGATAGCTGAGTATCCCTTATTAGCATATGCCCCCTCTATCCCTAGGTTAACTTGACTCCCTACCATAGATGAGGGGAAGCAGCATCAACTTGTGACGCAGACATTTGGAATGCAAAGTGTGCATTCCAAATATCTGCAGCAATATTATTACCTAGGGTGCCAACACCCTCTGCATTCCCAGTAGGAATGGTCATTACGCTTAGAGGTACTAATTAAATCTTCCCATCTGCCCTGGTCCCACACTCTTTTGGCCCCAGTGACAGTTTTTTATAGGCTACTCTCATAGCTTTCATATGAGTTCTATGCTGGGACTTAATTGCATTGATTAAAACTTGTTTGGCTGGTCTGCAGTGCTTATTATACCACGTAGGAGGGTTTTTTCTGGCCCCAACTTTTTAAACTTCTAAGTAGAAATGTTGCTTAAGTTTATCAAATAAGTATGTATGGACTGCTGCGATGATAGTTGAACAGTATGCAATACTCACATGAAAGACTAAATTATTCAGGTCCTCTACTTACTGATAAATGGGGTTTAATGTTTCTTGAGAGCCTACTATGGAATTCCATTTTATTCTGCTTCTCTTTGATGCAAATTGGAGCCTGCCATCAACCTGCTCACACAAGTTACAATAGATTTACAGACTGGAAGGTTTAGGTTGAGAACCAGGGTCGTATGGTAACTATTGTGCATTGCTACTGCTGTTATAACAGAGACATAGAGCTATAACCTTTCATCAACAAATACATACTCTATCAAATTGGTACTCTAATTTCATTTAAAGGTATGCTTCCTGTCCCTGATGAAGTTCTACAATTATAGACACAAGTGGATTGACTTAATATAAGGGCATTTATTTGTAGAGCCAATTGAGACCATTTTTTGATGCTGCATAGGACCACATCCGTAATACTCAAGAGCCTTTCCTCCACCTGTGAAAGGTATTTTAGACTCTCATCAAAGGGCTTAAATTGGCAGCTAAAGTCCCCTCCCACTATTTTGTATGCCTCCCCTGGTAAGGCCTATATATGGGCAAAAGTGTGTCCACATTTAGGCCACATGTAGATTCCTGCCTGTTACTTGTAGTTCTAGAAAAACATTATACATTTAGATATCCAGTTTTGATGGAAACATACGTTTTATACAGAGGACAAACCTCTTTGCTGTACACCCAAGGCAAGAACCAGAGTAACCAATCATCCCAAGGGTGTACTCCGACCCCTAGCTGTTGCTTCTATGCTATGAGCACAAAACTAGCCCGCTGCACTTTCTTGGTTAGCCAAGATTTTTGAAAAAGGCAGATGTCAAATTGGTTGATAAAACAACCCCATTCTGGGCAGTCAATTTTGGAGCCTAGGCCAGTGACATTCCACAATACTACCTTTACCAGAGGGTTACACAGAACCACTTTCTGAGTCATCTCAGTTACTCCTCAGTTTTTCCTCAAATTAGGGTTTCTCTTAGGGTCCTTCCTTCTATCGGGAGAGCCCTGGCCTCTGCATTTCCCACACTTCTTTCTGAACTGTCCCTGCATGTACCTGCTTCATTCAAAGAGTGAGGTATTGCAATTATATTGCCCACTGCGTTAGTCAAAGAATCTAGTTGGTTCCCTACAGTATTTGAAGGACAATTTGCTACATTTATTACATCAGGGCTGGCTTTGACATAGGGGACTGGCCCTAGTTCCTTAGATGGATGATATATTGGATTTACCACTACACTTGCCCCTTGACTCAGCTGATTAGCTTCAATATGGGAAGAGTGGTCTACTACATTTGTTGCAGAAATTAGAGGCTGGTCCACAATAATTCTGGGCTAGGATCATAGCTTTACCATCTTGATCTTAAAGTGAGCCATACTCCCATTATCCATGCATGCCGCCTCAGCCTTATATAATGCTGAAGTGCATTCCCATCTGGAGAAGCTTTGGGTGCCCATTTCCTTGGTGAGTCTTCGACTCCCTCCAGAACATCAAACTGATTTGAAACACGAATTCTGTACTGGCTAATATGCCAATGTTGGCTATTGGTGAATTAACACATGGAGTGAGTATTGAGATTGAGAAAGCAAATATTTCTTTCTTTCGGGGGCCAGAGGTTTATAGAAATACCCCAGGGGCAAGAGAACTAGATTCGAACCTCGCTCTTGGCCATGCCCTTCACCAACTAATAGTCTGCAAACCAAATTAGGGTCTCTGAAGTTGATAATGATGTAGTTACCAGGGAGATTGACCTGACTCTTTCCAGTCCATCTAACTCTGTATGTTAAAAGAATTAAAATAATTTTGTGTGCCAGCAGGGGCGGGAAATTCTTTGTTTCTCATAAGCCAGTTCAACAATTCACTGGTCAATTCCTCCTGTGTTTTCCTCCGTCCTTCACATAGTTCTGGCACCACAGACATGATTATCACATATGAACAAGTTGCTGGTGGTAAATTGATGATCAGGCACTTATGGCATGAATCTTGGCTTACCAACCCTTGGCTCCTGGCATGTACCCCCTCAAACTTTGGGATTGCTTGGTAAGGGTTTTCATTCCTGGACTGGCCCTGAGTCGGTGGATTGGGTGTAGACGTTGTGGGGATTGTAGTTGTAGCTACAATTAATGGAATAGTCAGAGGATGATTTCTTTGATCACAGCACTGTACATCCTCCTAATCAGCAGGTCATGATTATTGATTCCAGGTTCACCAGTGCCACCTTTAGGCCCCGTGGACCCCTGTGGATGTAATTGAGACTTTAGAAAATCAGTACGAGCTTGCTCCAGTATCGCAACATGGGCCAAAATTGGTCCAAAATCTGTACCGTACTCTAGATGGATTTTACATTCTTAATGTTCTCCCTTGCAGGCTACACCAGCCAGTTTGGCTGTGGACCTAACTGTGAATCAACACCCCTACCTATGGTGCTAATGGTGGCTGTTACTGATATAGCTGGTGATGAGTTTTCAGATGATACAAATGACTGTTACCCTGCTATTTTATATTTATTGTGTGCATCACTCTGCATTCTTCTTGCTGATTGAAGAGTTTCTGCACTACTTCCCAAGGGGGATTGATCTCATTTTCCTCATCCTCCAAAGTGACAGGAACAGGAGCAGTGACAAATGGGGTCTTTAAGGACGGTAATTTCACCCCCTGCCATGGTCTCTCTGTCAGTTCGATTTCCTTTGCCACAACCCCTATGACCAGCAGGAACATTTTTTCTATAGCCGTGGGTTTTGGAACGGAGGTTGGCACACTAAGGCCCTCCGGTACAATTCTGCTTCCCCATTGGGGCTATACTGCAGCACACACTAATGTGACTGTATGGAGAATTATTTATGACAGGCAAGACTTTAGTTAGATGAGAAAACAAAATCAATATAGAACGCTTATGTTTCAGGTTAGATAAAGTCACTGCAGATAGAGGATAGCCACCATAAAAAATAAAGTAGCATTCATCCTACCTTCCTGTAATAAACATTAGAGGGGTGGCCTAGCCCAGCATCGGTCAGCCACAGATGGGCACAGGTGGGCCCGTCCTTGGCCTTGGCTTCGTCCGGGCATGGCCTGCATGCATCCCATGCAGGGGGATTCCTTCTGGCATTTTGTAACGCCTGGTACAAATCTCCTCCCCCCTGCAGGGGTGGCCACCAGAGTGCCTCCTGGTGAGATAAGTCCTGGGACCTGGAGTCCTTTCAGGCACTGCTAGTGTCTTTGCGGGCATCACACCCAGCAGAGTTCCTTCTGGCACTTGTAGCACCGGGTGCAGATCTCCTCACACCTGCAGCCATGGTCACCAGAGCACCTCCTGGTGCAATGAGTCCTGGGACCTGAAGTCCCTTTCAGGCAGTGCTGGTGTCCTTGCGGGCATCCCCTTTTTTGCAGGTACTCAAACACTTCACAATTGTGATGACTTTTTCAAGGAGCCTGGCATCAGAACAGTGAAGTCACCCACTGTAGATCATACAAGCCTCTTGATAAAGACCTGCAGTATAACAGTATTGATGTTGACAACCCTAATCTTGATAGCCCCACTTGTTCACTTTCCACACTGACAAAAGCATCTGAAGATGTGTGGGGTACACTGAAGGGAAATCCGAAGAGGGCAGGTTTAAACAAGAAGTATCATTTCCTGAATGATCACAAGTTGACAAAATCAAACAAGGCACTGTGAAAATCAAACTCCCCTTTGTGATAGTAGCTGTTAGTGTGTCAATAAGGTTTTCCCAGGGTCTTCCACTTACATTGGAACAGGTACTTAATTTCAAATTTCACTCACAGTTCCCAACCAAGAGGGGCCCTCAAGTATCTGCGTGGTCGCATCAGCCCCAACACTATCCCAACGTGTTCTTCCAGGCAAGAACCCTTAATAAGTGACTCCACCTGTCAGCGTTCTGTTGTGAAGATTGGCATATGCTAAACAACTTTCTCTGAGGAAAGTGGCAGGTGTGACCCTAGTATTAGTGTTTGGGCATCATGGCAGGGATGACTATCTGATGTTTTACCAACATGGATTGATGCAGCTGGCTATCATAAGGCAAAAATGTGACAGTAGATGACACATACTAAGAAGTAATCATCCAAGAACAGCAGAAAAACAGCAGAGAGTAGAGCGCTGAAGGAGTTGGCCTATAATGATCTACATACCTATATGAAAAGAATGAGAAAACTAAAGTTGTGCTTATCTTGTTCTCCATTCAGATGAGATTCTCTGTCAAGCACCCTTGATGCCAGTGACCATATGTTTCCAAATTCCTGAAATAGGTAATGTTGAGATAGTCTTAACTTTGTGTTTTATCACTGTATCATTGTCAGAGTGATACTTTCTATGCTACCTGTACCTGAATATGTCAGTAAAAATATACCATTTCAAACAAACAAAACCACTGAAATCCAGCAATTCATGGATCCTCGCTGGAGAGATGATGCTTCAACTCTGAGCCATGCAATGGGGCTAATGCTCTGGTTTGAATCTCTGCAACAGGAATGATTCAGCATTTCTGATACGAGCAGTGCAGTCAATGCATTGATTTGACTGGAGCAGCACTACTAACCCACTTCTAAGGGCCCAGGACTGGATTGGCCCTACTTGGCAGGACACGATTCACAGTTAGCAGAGTCCAGGTGCTGTAGCAGGTGAGTTGGAAGTCATTTGTGTCCCTGAGACTTCAGAAAACAGGAGACCAGTCAGCTGACCCTTGGAATCACTCTGGGTTTTGGGTTCAAGTAATGGGGGTACAGTTCTTCTCACCCAGGCAAGGAAAGCAGCAGGTCAGCACTTCAAAGCAGGGGTCCAGCTGAGTAGCAGTCCAGCAGGGTGGCAGTCCTTGTAACAACACAGCAGCATTTCTTCCTGGCTGAGTATCCACAGACTCTGAAGTATACTGAAGTGCTGGTGTCTGTGATCCAGTATCTATCCTTCAGTGCCCTTGTTCTGGAAGGTGGGATAAACTTCTAGACAGTGGCTTTGAAGTGCAAGGAATTTCCTTCTTCCTCTGCCCTGACTCCAAGCTGGCTGGTGTGACAATAGAGGGTTGTTAAGCCCTTTGTGTTTGGAGAGAACGCAGCCTATTCAGGTATACGTGTGAGGCTGTGGCCAGCTCCTCCCTCTCATCCTGCCCAGGATGGCCCATCTGTCACACCTAAGTTCCCTTGGTGTGTGGCTGTCTGGAGGGAATGAACTAAACCAACCTTCACCTCACCCCAGATGTGTATTGGCCCTAGCCACTTAGGGCGCACATAGAAAAAACATAAAATAAAATGATGGCCGAAGTGTTGAAACGTTTCACACACTCACTTGCAGTCACAGCAATGTTCAGCATTCCATTCATCACTTGTTCTTTTTGCATTTGTCGCCCTCAGTGGGACGGGTATGCCCAGATGTGGGTCCTGTGTTCCCCATGCCACTGGAGTCAAGCTAGCCTGGCTGATGAGGGGTGATATCCCGAAAAAGGTTCCAGGATGCTTGTTTCCAGTCCAGGGAAGAACTGGCCTTACCGTTCAGGCTGGACTGTTTCCTTGGAGAGCATGGTCAAGACTGATTTTCATAT
Source organism: Pleurodeles waltl (assembly GCF_031143425.1). Taxonomy (NCBI): domain Eukaryota; kingdom Metazoa; phylum Chordata; class Amphibia; order Caudata; family Salamandridae; genus Pleurodeles; species Pleurodeles waltl. Next base: position 144,944,760 of record NC_090440.1, read on the forward strand.
TGCTGGGTCTCAACTGGAATGGCATTGGTAGTGAAAAGCAATGGATTTAGGCTAAGATCGCTGTACTGGGAGTGAATGTTTGATATTGTTCAGCCTTCCATCCATCACCTGTTCATTTTGCACATTGTCAACCTCAGTGGGACACATATGCCCAGACATGGGTCCCGTGCTCCCCATGACACTGGAATCCAGTTAGCCTGGCTGTTGAGGGAGTGACACCCCAAAACTAGTCCAAGGATGCTTGTTTCCAGTCTAGGGAGGAGCTGGCCTGGCAGTTCGGGTTGGACTGTTCTTATGGGGAGCAGGGTCAAGACTGATTTGCATATGGCTGCGTCCAAACTGGAATGGCATGAGTAGCAAAAAATTATGGATTTAGGCCCAGATCTCTGTACTTAGGGTGAATGTTTGACATAGTTCAGCATTCTGTCCATCACTGCATTTATCAGCCTCAGGGGGATGGGCATGCTCAGACGTGGGTCCCGTGCTCCCCATGCCACTGGAGTCAAGCTAACCTGACTGATGAGAGGTGATACCCCGAAACCAGTCCCACGATGCATGTTTCGCATCCAGGGAGAGGCTGGCTTAGCAGTTCAGGCTGGACTGTTCCCATGGGGAGCAGGAATATGACTGATTTGCGTATGGCTGGGTCCGAACTGGAATGGCATGGGTAGCAAAACAACAATGGATTTAGGCCCAGATCTTTCTACTAGGGGTGAATATTTGACATTTTTCAATATTTCGTCTATCACTTGTTCGCCTCACACCTGAAGAGAATCATCCAGCTTTTGCAGGCTATTGACTGATGAGTGTCTAAAATTACCTCATACTGAAGGCTAGTCATTCGGAGACGATTTAATTCACCCTCCTTCGTGACTTTTGCTTCCTGACATTCTGACTTTCTTTCTGTGACTTTCACTCCCTGAGGTTGTGGCCTTCTTTCCTAGACATAGATCCACCATGAACATAGATCAAAAGCCATGTATAGAGATAGACCTGCACTTCTTTCCTAAAGGTTTCAGCATTATGACTTATCTCTCTTGCTACAGTACCAAACTGCTCTTATTCCCAATGCTCCTACAGTTCATGTTATCTAGTGCTGCACCTTTGGATTTGCCTGTCATCATATTAAGCACTCAACATCATGCAGCTTCTGGGAAACAGTTAAATACTTTATGGTTCACATATATTTAGTAATTTGTTTCAATCTATGATGCTTGCTACTTGCATAGCATTCAGGAATATTGCTTGGCATAAGCCACTGTCATATAATAAGGTAAGAAAAGATAACATAAGATAAGAGAACATGACATAGCATAAGATAACATGCCATAACATAACATAACATGACAATGTGTTATGACTTCTCTGGAGGTTCCCGATCAATGTATCAGAATTCTGGTGCCAAGAGCAGAGACTTTCTCCAGATTTGTCCTATTCACCAACCTGATGCTAAACTCAGAAGGAGTGTGAATGGACAAAGCCCCTTCTTCAGAACAACTTCATGCACTAAAAGATAAGCCTCAACATAGATCACAGTCAGACCACAGGGCAAGTTCATCTTAAGAACTTTTGGGCAGTGGTCAATGAATATTTTTAGGGTCCCTGTTCAAAACAACTATGAATTTCATTAGCTATTTTTAGATAATGTAGATTTTCCTAGTAATTTATGACGGAAAGTCTTAATTTTATTAAAGACACGGAGGCGAGTATTATGCTTTCTCTAACTTGCTTTATTTTGAATAGCAGCAGTCAAGAAAAAAACTACATTTCCCACGAGGCTAGGGGAAAGAGAAGCCAATGGGAAAAAAGAACATATCGGCATGAATACCAGTGGGGACAGAGAACATACAATAAACACTATACTTGACTGCGACCAGCCCTCTTTCTTGATGCGAGAAGGCTAGTTTGTATGAGAGAATAAAGGAATAATAGAAACAACAATAGCAACTGCTAGTATTAAAGAACAAAGTTCTTGACAAAAGTTCATCCATGACATGGTTATGTTGATTTTGAGGAGGATAGATGGTCGAACTCAGCGAAGTTGGAGGCATCGTCTGATGATCAGAAAGAGTTCTGAGGTTGAGTAGATGATGCTGTGGGAGGGAAAAGAATCGACAATGATTAAAGAATCTGTGGTGGGATAATACTCGCCTCCGTGTCTTTAATAAAATTAAGACTTTCCGTCATAAATTACTAGGAAAATCTACATTTTATGGCAAGACCGGAGGCTCCTATTATGCTTTTTTAAAGCATGTTAATTATTACAGAAGTTGCTGTGTGAACTGGTTTACAGTAGAAAGTTCTAAAAACATAATCATTGGACCAGCCAGCCGATCTCAGAATGTCCTCAAGTCTGGAACCTACCCAAAAGGCTTTGGAAGCCATAGCTCCTCTGAAAGAGTGAGCACCAAACATTGACGTGTCTATACCTGCTAATGACATGACCAAACGCACCCATCTGGCTAGAGTAGCAGATGTCACAGGTTTGTGAGGTTTGCGAAAAGAAATGAGGAGTTGGGACGAGGACGTTCTGAGATTGGCTGCGCGGTCTTCGTAGACTTTTGAGGCATTGTCCTACACAAAGTTTGGGTTGATTAGGGAACTAAGGGTAAAATACTGAACGTATATTAGTTTTGGTACGTCTGCTGATAGAAAATAAAACACCTGTAGAGGAAAATTGACGGGATGAAATATATAGTGCTTTGACATCAGATAAACGTTTAATGGAAACGAGACATAGTAACATTGTAAGTTTGGCTGAAAGCATTTTAAGCGAAAAATCTGAATTGTCCTGCCAGGAAATAAATAAATTTAGGACAACATTAATATCCCATAATTTTGAATATTTGGGTAAAGGAGGGGAAGAAAACTTTACTCCCTTTAGTAAGCGACGATCGGTTTTCCGTTGATGTGGACGTGTTGTAGAGAAATAGCTAATCTGTATAGGTTGACTGTCCTGTAAGACTTACCTGCACTGGCTTGGGCAGCGAGGAAGTTGATAATATAATTTAGATCGGCTGAAAAGGGATTGACGTCCCTTCCCATACACCAACTTGACCAAAGAGACGATGCGGAATTGTATGCCTTCCTTGTACCAGGAGCCCAGGCAGTTGAAGAATAGCGGATGAAGAATCGATTATGAACACCAAAAATTCCATCCTTTTTGAAGGAGAAGTGATAGATTTTTCTTTGTTGATAAGAAAACCTAGTTGGGATAGGAGCGAGCAGGTGATTTGGAGGTGTCTTTGTAGGGAGAGACAGTCCAGATGCATTAAGAGAATATCGTCTAGGTAAATCAGCAGTCTGATTCCCAGGGACCTGAGATGAGCCGTAACCAGTTTCATTATCTTTGTGAAGCACCAGGGTGCTGACGAAAGGCCGAACGGAAGAGAAGAAAATTGGTAGGTTTGCCTCTACCATTGGAATTGGAGGAATTTTCTGTGAGATATGTGGATAGGAACGGATAAGTATGCGTCTTGAAGGTCCAGTCGAACCATCTAATCGTGAGGGAGAAGAATATCTCTTAAATGGATGATAGTTTCCATTTTGAAATGTCTGTAAACGACAAAGCGATTGAAATTTCTCAAGTTGATGACTGGTCCTAATTTTTTGTTCTTCTTTTGGACTAAGAAGAGGGTACTGAGAAAGCCGAAAGGGTCCGGACAAGATATTTGGATGGCTTGTTTGGAGAGGAGTGACTGAATTTCTTCTGAGATGATGGACGTCATTTCTGAAGAGAAAAAGAGGGGGGGAGGAAGGGACTGTTGATGGGGAACTGAATAGAGTTCTATTGTGTAACCCTGAATTGTGTTGAGTACCCATGGATCCAGAGTAATACATTTTCATTTTTCTATAAACAGACGAAGTCGGCCCCCGACAGGAGGAAGGCCAGAATTGGGGCTTACCTTGTTGATAATTGAATCTGGAACCACGTTGTCCAAGGCCACGGGCGCCTCTGCCACGTTGGGGGTAGAACTGAGGCTTGTAGGATTGTGTGTCATAATTGGAATTGAAGAAGCCTCTAGATCCTTGTGATCGGAAAGATCGGCAGGTAAAGCGGCTCCTGCCTGTACCGGCCTTTCCAAAAACCCGTTGGTGGAACACTTTTTTGATTGATTGTTGTGCCTTATCTATTGAGGCGAAAGTGGAGACAAATTTTCCTAAGTCTTTTATAAACGAATCTCCGAAGAGAAGTCCGTCCGCCTTGATGCCAGGGTCGATGAAAGCGAGATTGGCCAATTTAGGGTCTAGTTTAAGTAAAAGGCCTTTCCGTCTCTCATGTATGATGGCCGAATTGGCATTGCCGAGGAGGCAAAAGGCTCTTTGGATCCACAAAGACAGTTCTGAAGGATCAATGTCCGTGTTTTCAGTTCTGGCTGATTCTGCCAATGGACCCACCAGGTCTAAAAGTTTGTCCTGGCAGTTGCACCAGGCTTTATCGACGCCCTTGCAGGGATCCTTACCGAATTTCGAGAAAAAGGTAAGAAGGGATTGGTCAATACTGGGGGTAGAGGTAATGTTAGAAGAAAGGGAAGGTCTGGGACACTCGGATCTTAATTTGGCCCTTGTGGGTTTGTCTAAAGGGAGTCTTAATCTGGAGGAAATGTAATCACCTACGTGAGAAGAAGGTAACCATTCAGAGGAATTAGGGTGATGAAGGAAGGAAGGGTTAAACATGGGGTTGCCATTTGTTTAGCTGTGAACAGGTTAGTGGGCAAATCAAGCTTCGTTTTCTTGGGGGGAGGGGATGATTGAGATTGGGAGCCCCAAGTATCTGTATCATCATCCAAATCATCTAGTCACCCATGTCATCATCTGTGTTGGAGATGTGAGACACAATAATCTTTTTTGGCGCAGCCATAACATGCTTGGTCTTTTCGGAACATTTAAGTTTAGGTTTCCCCTCCTTAGAAGAAGGCCTTGGAGGAGACTTGTCCTCAATCTGGGTTGAAGAGGCTTCACCAGTCGAATTAGTGCCATCAGGGGTGACTATAATGTGGGCTTTTTGGGCAGATAAATCCTCAATTTTTCTTTTTCTGCATTCCCCCGCAGAATGGGCCAGTAAGGATTTAGAAACCATATCCTTTATAAAGGATTCAAGGTTTTTTGTAGTCTTGCCCATTGAATTAGAAATGGCTTTTGCCACAGAGTCATTAATGAAATTATCCAGGTCTTGGTCAAAGACATCATCATCGTTATTTTGTTGCTCAGGCATGCTGTTTTTGGATATATTTTGAGGGGAGAAGGAAGGGTTAATAATGTGGAGAGAAACAGAGGAAGACAAAGGTACACGCCCCAGGGAGGCGTTACCAGTGAAGAAAGAAGGCGGGGACAAGCCTTGACGAAGGCGGAGAGCTGATGCAGCTGGTTCCGGACGTCGCGGTCGGAGAAAAATGCTGACGAGCTTTTGGAGCGAGCCCGCTTGAGGTAAGCGGCCGCAGAATGGAAACGGCGTGAGGAGAACAGCCGTTGGAACGCTCGCGCGTTCCCAAGAAGGACGAGGGGGGAGCATCAAAATAAATGAGGAAAGGAGGGGGGGCAACAGACAAGCGTTTATAAAGCGGCCGCGAGAGAGTGGAGCGGCACACAAAGCATATGATAAGCGAACAATATAACATTTAAATAAAGTAGTATACGCGCAGACAATTTTAAGGAAAAAAGGGAATGAGACACTTATCTTGACTGCGAGCAGGAAGAAAGAGGGCTGGTCGTAGTCAAGTATAGTGTTTATTGTATGTTCTCTGTCCCCATTAGTATTCATGCCGATACGTTATTTTTTCCCATTGGCTTCTCTTTCCCCTAGCCTCATGGGAAATGTAGTTTTTTTCTTGACTGCTGCTATTCTAAATAAAGCAAGTTAGAGAAGCATAATAGGAGCCTCCGGTCTTGCCATAAACTTTAAATGCCATGATTCCAAACAATATTGATCTATATTTCAAAGGGTGAGATATAGAAATAGACAACATCAAAACAGCGAAAAAAACACTTTCACAGGAGACACTTGAAAGGTGAGTGTGCCGGTCAATTGTTCACTTTGCCCATGCCTTAAAATTTCTATGCCGCCAAGAAAACACATTTCTAATTTATTATTGATACAATTGAACATCTTCTTCGTATTAAATTAACATAAGGTTTTTGTCACTGCATCATAATGTATGAACTCCTTTTCCAATTTTGTTGCTTTTCATGAAAGTTTCTTAATAACTTTGTATCTTTACAATTGTGCATGAGATGCATATTTACACTCTTTCTTTTTTTAACTGTATAAATGTTTTGATGGTTGGTTTACTATAGAAAGCAACTCATATATATTCCCTAAGTATTGCCTTATTGGTCAGGCTACCATGGCTGAGCCTGTACTATCCTCAGTGTCGAGAATCGTCTCCGTCTCTGTAGGTCCTTTTTGTTGATAGTTTTGGATTTCAGTCATAGCTCAGATCAAGGCAATGCCCCCTCTCCCATAGTCTGCCAAACATAATCACTATTTTATGGAATATGTGTGGACAGTTGTTTCTACCCAGGTGCAACAGGAGGCACTGCTAAGATTCTTTTGCATTTTATTTGTACCTTAGTTCGTTTAGCATACGAATAGCTGATCTCTTTTATCATATCCCTAAATAAGAGAGTTAACTGATAGAACTGTAGTTGATATCTGTGAACAATTTGCAGGACTAATGTTTGTTTTCAATTGTGCCAGTGCAGTGTTTCATTCTAATAAAACTACTACAACTGATTTGCAGTAAACCTTAACACTTTTTACTTGAAGCACTTTGGGCCAGATGTATAGAATTTTATTTTTGCATTTCCTAAATAGTGAATCCTAAGAGATGGCTATTTAGGAAATGCAAAATGGAATGTACAAAAGTATAGATTTGCTAGTAGCGATTCCTATACAGTAGGAATTGCTATTAGGAAATGGCTATTTAGGAAATGTTACACCATTTGTTTCTATGGGCCTAAAGGAATGGTTTTGCATTTCCAAACTTGTGATTTCCCAATAGGAAATTACAAATTACGAAATGCAAAACCAAGGGTGCACATAGGCCTATGGGCATCCTTTGATGCACCCCCCCCGCTGTTGTAAGAACTTCATGGCACTTTAAATAATGCACTTTGGGTGCTTTTTTTAAAAACTGCATATGGTTACCATCGACCTGGAGCCGATGGCAATAGTATTTCCTAAATGCCCATTTTGCATTTAGAAAATGCTTTGTACATGTGCTTACGAAATAGCAAATAGGAAAACCCTATTTGCAAAGTTTATCAAGTTTATTTTTATTGATAAACTTGGCTAATTGAGATTTCCTATTTAGGTAATAACAAAATGTGATTTCTACTAGGTAGAAATCACATTTTGGAACCACATTTAGGCATTTCTACATGTGGAAAGGCAGTATTGCATTTCCTAACCGACGATTCGTTCCGTTAAGAAATGCAGTTTCCTTTCGTTCATCTGGCCCTTTGAACCTACAAATGCCTATGAATCTACAGAAGATGTGTGTAATTTTTGAGATGCGGTAACGTAACAAAGGTGTACTATTACTATATTTTAGAAAGGAATTTCTGCTGTGATACTTATTCTTTACCAATGCAGACTTTAGAAGCCAATGAATTAGGTAAAATGTGTTTAATATTGAACGCTCTTAATAAATAACACTTCACATTTAATAAGATGAGGTGAGTGTTTCCTGCATAATTAATAGGAAGTGCTAGGAGCATAATACCCCAATGTAAGTTGATGCAGAGGAGTAGTTATATAATACTACAAGTTTGTAGAATTAGCTCATGATCCTTTGTCGCCTGTTTAATTTCCACACACCATGTGACTTCAACTTTTACCTTTCCTTTTTCGTATTGGACTATTACTGGCTTAAAACCTGTTTTAATTTATCTTAGCAAAGTCTAATTGATTTTATTGGTATGTTGGTACTTGCTTTATAGTAATTTGGACCTGTAACATTTTTCTCTTTAAAGCTGTAACCTTTCAAATTTAAACCATTCATAAAAGGCAGGCTGCATATAAATGCGATCTACTTGTATGTTTAGTAAGCCTGTTCTAAGAGAATCTTAGTTCCAGTGTGCAAATAAGGAAATACTAGAGGAAAGTTGAAAACGTTAATTAACTGATAAAGAGGAATCTCTATTAGCTATTGTTCACAAATGCCTTATAAATCAGAAGACTCATAGTATGTTTTTGTCTGCTATTCCCTAGGATTAAGTAATTTAGATTTGGAATGATTAATCATGTCAATTTAAACGCAAAGGGTATACATAATAGAAAGAACAGTAGAAGAAATGTAAAAAAACAAGACAAAGTTATTGATGAATGTGTTGTTATTTGTATTATGCTACTCATTAAAACACGTTGCAATATAATCACCTACTGTATGTTAGGTATCTTTCCCATGAAGGATATTTGTTGTCTAGCACACTATCACTACAAAGCCTAACATCAACAAACAATCTATCTATGGCAATGGGATTAGGTGACTCAACACTCCTTCTTAAATAAATTATGCTGCTAGTTTGTTATCTTTCGGAATTACTCATGGTACTGCATGAATTAACTAACAGTGGCACATAATTTATTCTGAGACAGAGGACTGGTGCGAACAGCAGCAAAACATTGCCTCACTGTCCCAGGGACAAAGTTGAGCAAATATTTAAGCGTTCTGAAGAATAGTGGAAATGTATATGCACAGTGTAGTATGTCTTTGTATGAACACTAAGATTCAGAGAGTCTTCTATAAGCAAGGTTTATAGAAACGACTGCAGTTCTTTATGCTGCTACTGCGTAGCACTGCTGTGTGCATGGGCATGTGTTCTGGTAGCCTCATTTCCATGGTGCTGCTAAAAACAAACACGGCACCAACCGGACTAATAGAAATGTTTTTATAGCACTATCAGGACTAATAGAACTGCCCTTATTCATTGAGACAAAGGGGCCTATTCACAAACAGTCATTTCTAGTACATTTTGTAAAACTACAAAACATACTACACATGGTATTCACAAACCTGTATGTAGACTTTCTCCCTCCACTTCTCCTATCTCTTTCTGTGCAGATATCTCTACACCGAGAACAGAGTCCCTACACACATAATTGTACATTTTAGTTGTAAAAGTGGAGTAGAAGAGGGTGTGGCTAGAAAATGGGGAATACTTACTGCTAAAGGGGGGAGAATGGAGGAAAGTAAGGAGGTGAGAAGGAGCAGTCCAGGAAGAGTTTAGAAAGAGGCATGTACCTACCCACAAAGGAATGTACCCATTGCTACTGACAAACTGAACTCTTAAAGTGATTTCAGACAAAAAGAGACTCAAAACAGTAATAACGTACTGCAACTAAGAGCTGAAGTAAGACCAGCACCACACATGACCTCCTGAAGAAATCAATGGAGGTAGGGACGTAAAATAAAAATCATATTGGAAACAACTTTAAAATAAATTCAAGTAATTTCAATAGTAAAACATAAATAATTATGATGAAATGTTTGGACAATTTATAAACATATTACATCATTTGTATTATAAAGAAATGTAATAACTTTTTAAATTTAACAAGAGATTTAATGAAATATGCTTAAATAACTTAATTAATTTGATTCATCACTTTTAATAATTATTAAAGCATAAACAATTAATGTTTGTTTCTTAAGGTTTTATTTTTTTTCATTAAACTTAAGATATATTTGATAATTTTATATTTTTCATTATTAAACAATTAAATATAGATTAATTTAATAGTGCTGCAGCATTTTGTTCTGTTGCTGTACATTAGTTAGAAATGGGGTTTCTGGTTGGCTAGGCTATGCACCTAAGCCAGGCAGAGCCCACCACTCTAGTCAAGGTGAGGGCGTAATACACCCAAGATAACCCCTGTACACCCCCTTGGTAGCATGCCAGAGACAATGTGTAAAGCGTTTGCACAATACACAGAACACATGTGACACAATAACTACACCACAAAGAAAACACAACAACAAGTTATATAAAAATAAACTGTATTGTATAAAACATAATTAGACCAAACATGACATGTATCAGTAATGCCCTGCTATACAAGCAGTTGTCAGAACATCACACAGGTTACCAGTACTCTGCAAAACTAAGCAGTAGTCTGGTAAACATATAGGTCACTGGTATTCTGCAACACAAGAAATAGCCAGGTTGTTATTACCACCAAAACCCACATGTCAGAGTAAACACATTATCAGGAATGCCAGGACATCCTCGTGAATGCACATAGAATGAAACATTCCTATATGGCATACGTCAGACACCCACAATGCCCTGGTGAGGATAAACATATTATTAGAGATGCCAAGACATAATCAGGAGTGCACATAGCATGAAAACATTCCCCTCTGCATATATCATGGGTCCTGAGAGATTATACACCCCCCCCAACAAGGTAAGTACAATATACATCCTTACAGCAGGGCACACTGAGAATAATACAGAAATGAGGGCAGTAAATCTAGTAGTGCAAATGTAGTACTGGCAAGGAACACCACAAATCTGATCTGGGTGGCTCACAGTGCTCCTGCACCTATTTTATAAACTGTACGGCAGGTCACCTCTCACTATGCTAGGAGCAGGAGTTCCTGTGCTCCTATTATAGGACATCTGGGACTCTGGCAAACACACAGTTCAACCAAGGAGCTCAGATATTCCTCTATCAATGTGGTATTTTGCTTAGCCGCGGGGACGGCCTCCATCGAGGTGTCTATCCAGTGAATAAATGGAGCCTGAAAAATGCCCCCAAAGGCGAGCTGCCACTGTCGGAGGCACGCACATGACTCCCATCATCGGGAGGACCTCTCAGTGTCTCCCAGGCTGGGTTCAGCTCCTGAAGGCTCCTCGCCTCCAGGCGGGGACAGCAGTTAACTCAGCCGTGCCTTTACTGGTTGCCCCCTCCTCCTGGAGCATGACCTGAGCCCTCCAGTGCTCAGGGATTCATCAGCAGCCTTCTTTCCCTGTCAGGCTTGCCTGCCCTTGACAGGAGTGTGGCGGCTGCCAGAAAACTCCCCCTAGGTCCTGACTTACCACCAGCACTCCTCAGGGTTGGGCCCTGGTGACTGTAGGCATGTCAACAGATCTCCTCCAGGGAGCCGCAGGGCACTCGCCCAGGTTCTGGGCAGCGGTGAATCATCCAGCCTGCCGCACTTGGTCCTTCTGAGTTGCCGTCCACTGACAATGCTCTGCCGTTTTGAGGCACAGGTGAAGCGGTCAAATATGCCGCGCTTGGTCCCCCTGAGTCAGCGCACTCCAGGCGACACAAATTACTCTCACTGTGGAGGGGAGGCGGGGCCCAGTTAGGGGGGATCCATTGCGGAAGATGCCGTTGCTTCAAGCAGCAAATCCCACTAACACAGACACAGGCCCAGCGCGGCCCCACCTTGTGCCGCGCCCCACCTGGTATCTGACCTCTGCTTCTTCCAGAAGGTCGTGGGGCACAGTAGTACCTTCCCTTTCCACTGAGAAGTAATAGCATTCAGGTGCTCACCACATGCTCCAGCAGAAGAAAATTACAGCGCTCCCCAGGTGCTATAACTGCAGAGCCGGAGGCAGCATTTGCATTAGAAGGAATCCTATGCTGGCCCCTGGGAGATCACTGGGGCCCCAAGAGAGGGTGAGGACTGTCCAGCACAAGATCGTCCTGACAATCCAGTAGCAATCCTCCTGATGACCTAGCAGACCACAGGTCAGTACAGCAAGCTGGTTACTCCTAATGGCAGTCACAGCCCCATCCGGCAGCATCCAGGTACAAGTCCATACAGTGTCTTAAATTGTGGGGGACAGACCCCGGTACATATACTCATTTTGCACAGCTTCCACAAAGGGGGAGAAGGGGCTCCAACCAGCACTAACCGGTTCTAGGAATGTCCCCTTTCTCCTCCAGCACTGGCTCCAGACATCAGTAAGGGGTAAACAAGCCTTTTGTGTGAGGCCAGGGCACAGCCTTTACAGATGCATGTGTGCCCTGCCTCTACTTCTTCCAGCCCAGGAATACCATTCCATATGCAGATGCTCTCTTGTGACACCTACACCCTCCCTGTGTACAAGCTGTCTGAGAAGTATTCACAAAGCCCAGCTGTTACACTGCCCCAGACGTGGATTGGAGTCAAGCTGCAAAACACCAGAGTCATAAGCACAGAGAAATGCTCACTTTTTAAAAGTGGCATTTCTCCGATGGGAATAAAAAATCCACCTGGACCAGTAAGCAGAATTTCTCACTACCATTCCAACCATACCAAACATGCCTACACCACCCCTCATAGATCAGGCAATACCACTTAGACATTTGTTAGGGCATTTCTAATGCAATCCTATGAGAGAGGCAGCACTCACAGTAGTGCGGAACCAAATCGGCTGTTCGTCACTACTAGGACATGTAGTACATAACGATATATGTCTTTCCTTTTTGTATACACAGCATCCTGCCCGTAAAGATAGCTAGGGCCTATCTTAGGGGTGACTTATATGTAGTAAAAGGGGAGTTCTCTGCTTGGCGAGTAAATTTAGATGCCAGGTCCCTGTGGGGGTAAACTGCACACACAGGCTCTACGGTAGCAGGCCTGAGACAGGTTTGAAAGGCTACTTACCACTTTTCAAGGGACTTTACAGGTAAATTAAATGTGCCGATTAGGTGTAAGCCAATCATACCAAGTTTAGAAGGAAGAACACATGCACTTTAGCTCTCATCCGCAGTGGTAAAGTGCCAGAGTCCTAACATCAACAGAAAGGGTTCGCAAAAAATAGGAGGAGGGAGGCAAAATGTTAGGTGATGACCCTTTAAAAATGGCCAGGTCAAACAACATTTACAGTAAAAATATACCAATAACTTAAATTGACATATATCATACAAATATTTGTACAAAAAAGTTTCCAAGTTTAATAAATCTTTTTACTTTTCCCTAAACTTCACAATAGGGAGATTATACCGTCAGGGTGGAGATATCTGTATTGTAACATATAGGAAAAGGAAAAAAAGTTTATGTTAAATACTTTTGTAAAATGTTTATATTTGTACATATTTCATGTTTATTTTAAATGTAGAACTAAAGAAAACAATAGAGACTCTTCAATCTCCACTGATGACATTGCTTTCTCACAGGCAAGCCTGTGCTGATGCTTGCATCAGTTACTGAGATGCATTAGCATTAAAGTACACCAATTTATCTCAATGTCACACTCACTGGCAGAAAGGCAAAGAGTTGCAAAGGAATTCCATGCGTTAGCCCCCTTCCCTCGCGTGCCAGTTTCCATTTAGTGGACCCATGTGGCACTTCAGCCTTCTCATCACACTGTACATGTTTTCCACAACAGACACCTCTGGTACTCCATAAACATGAAGGCTGTCTGTGAAGCAAGGGGCTGATTCACTGATGTGGATGAGAACTTTCCTGGAAGCACACACAGAAGTTTCATTATCTGACAGTCACCTCTTGCATGTTGTATGGTTCCTGGGGATTTTGATGAAGTGTAGCTAACTGGTAAGTAACAAGATCCCCCATTCAGCTTACATCTGTATCTGTACAAATGGCACATCAAACACAATCATTAATTACTACAACACAATATCCACACTTCAACCTGGAACATAGTGCATGTAGGTAGGCATGATGTAGTAAAATTAAAAAAGATGCCCTTTTAAAAAAAAAATCACATTTATTTTTTGTGAGTGATTCTGTGAGTATGTTCACTCTCTCCATCTCTCTACATAAATATCATACCTTAGTATCTTAGCGGAGGTACACTAGGTTACACTCATATACACAAGCCACTATAGAACGCACTTTTGGGAACCTCAAGTCGTGATTCAGATGCCTTGACCGTAGAAGTGCTGATGTGCATTGCACAACATCGCCATATGACAGGGTTTACATATAGATGTTGACCCTGGCCTATAGCCACATCCAGGGACCCAAGGTGAAGCCCGGAACAGAGGTCAGTGTATGCAGGTGTGGGGTTGGCTGGTCTTTTTCTGTTGAGCTGCTAGTTTGGGTACTGCATTTATGCAGTTAAACAGTTTCTTGTCAATAAGGAATGGAGAACATCTAACTGTCTATACCTACCATCTTCAGACAACAATGTCTAATTTGCATAATGTTTTCAATTTAGCATGTTACGCTCAAGTGATAAAAAGTTGTCTGTATATTTTCCCAAACATTTTAACAGTTACCCAGACCAACATTCAAACCACATATCTCATGTTCTAAATTCATGATTCAGTTCAAACATTCTAAAATCATAAATACATATATATTAGGTCTACGAACCATCCAGCCCACATTTTATTAGTCATTCACATTTTAGGTCTTATACTTCATGTACGGTGTCTTGTTCTGACATGCAGAGCCTCTGCCTTTCCTGTGGAGATTGTACTCAACATCTGGTGTAAAAGCTCTGCACTCGAGAGTGAGATCTCCAACTACAGTAAATAAACAGAAAACAGCATACCGGAAGAGGATGTCAACTGCTTTGTTTTCATTCTGAGCCATCCCCTTCTCCAAGCAGCATCCGCTTCCATCCTGCTGTTTCCTGCTACAATCTTATCCTAAACATGGCTGATGAGCTTCATGAGAAGCCCCCTCCTTTTTCTGAGACTTCATTGAATTGAGGAACATCAAAGGAAGGGGTTGTTACCAAGTACTCTGACCTTTATGGGGAACCTCATACTGCTGCAGTGCAGTTGGTGTCCAGACCAGGTGGTGGAGGCAGTGCTGCAAGTGCTGAAAGAACTGGGGCGGTATTTATGCCCAGGACATTATGGGTATGTCTCCAAGCTACATAAAAGACACCCTGATATGACATCACTGTACGGGGAAATCCTTAAAGCTGCCTTGCTGACCCTCCATGCTCACCTGAAAGAGTTTGACCAGCAGGGCAATTGTAGGTACATGTATATTAGTATTTGGCAAAAAGATACACACACATTTTGAAAGGGCTGCTCTGTCATGTGTTTACTCTGAGCTTTGTCATCACCTTACTTATTCTATTTAACATGTTTTGTTGTATGAAATTGTGAAAGCTCACATTCAATAACATGCAAATGTATTGTTTTTTCTTTGCCTTCACTACTAATATGTTTTTAACATTATGTTAATGCTGACATTATGTACCTTTCCCTTACTTCCTAGCCACACTACATTTGCAAAGTTTTACTTTGTAATTCACACAAGTACTGAATAGTGTGTTGAACGTTTTAATGTCCAAAAATATAGATCAACACAAACTCCATTAATATACTTTGTAGGCTGATGGGAAAAATGTCTCCTCCCCCTCATCCAATGTGTGCAACATTTTGTGAACCTAGATTTCCAATAGATTAAAAAATGATTTTTGACATAACTTAACTATTACCAACCCTTTCACCCACTTTGAACAGCTATGTGCATAGCTGTATTGTGAATTATCTTATTTGATGTGTTTAAACTCCAAACATGTCTGTTTGAAGGAGATGATAGTAAGAAATTTGGTAAGGTCTCCACATTGCCAGCTAAATGCAGGACATGCATTATTCTGCTATTGACTTCAGAAAGTCTCTTTTTTATTCTTTACGTTCCTTTTCAGCAGACGGGGCTGTCCAAAAAAAGAGCAAAGCAGGACTATGAGCAAGAACAGGCATCCTCAACTTGGAGGCAGCTATGACCACTTGATACCACCAGTGGGCAGGAGAAACCCACCGCCATCATGGGTAGTTAGCCCATCTGGAAAGTTACTCGATCTGCCTCCAAGACACTTTTGGTGGATGCTTAACAGTCATGAGGGGGCACATTGGATGTCGGCACCACCAGCTAGGGGGAGGAGATTGTTGGTTCTCCCCCTGGCCTCGACTAATAACAACCTGTAGTACCCATAATGCAGGCCCTAACAGCACTTGGGCCTTTCCCAAGCCCCTTGGTAATTCCAGAGGCACTTATTCCATCTGGGACCCCGGATGCACCTCCTGTATCACCTCCTCTTCCTACTGCCTGTCCAGAAGAACTAGACTAGAGGAACACTTCTGCCTTCGATGCCCCACACCTCCTTTCTACTGCGAAATCCCTTCCCCCAGATTCTGTGTCAGTGGCTGAATTCAAATAGGTCATAACACAAACTATAGAGGCTCAGGGAGTGCTCTCTCAGGATAGCCAGGATCCGATTGGAAAGGTGACGATGCTCTGAGAGACCAGCTGAGGCCAGCTACAAAATGTAAGTGCCACCATTATCTCCATGACTGCAGGGTTTATGACTCTTTTGCTACCCCAACTTGTGACCTTCTCTGTAGTTCTATATCCCTGTTTGTATTTCCTCACTGTTTTCCATGTTACCCCTCAGTGTCCTCCTCCCCATTGGGTTTCTCGTCCTGCCACAGGCAGACAATTTACATCTAGGCTGGAGCAAGATCACAACATTATTGTGAAAACCATGTGTGAGGAAGGTCACCGACTTTTGCCACTAAGCCATGAAGCCAAGTTGAATACAGTATCTGTCCTGGTGGTCTAACTTTGTTTCATTTTTCTTACAGTAAACTCTTGTTTTTAGTTTCTTAATGGGCCAAGGGTGTTTAATTGTTTCCTCCTTTGAATATTGACTGGTTCCCATGTTTGGTGTGTTGTTAAAATTTACTCAACCCCCGCATTTCTCCTCTCAATTAAGACTATGTTTAATTTGCTTTTGGCCCATTCTAAAAAACACATTTTCTTTCCCCCAGGTATATGTTTTTGTGTTGAAATATTATTGAATATGCAAATCCTTTGACTTCCAACAAAAATCTCTTTTTTGTATTTATGGATCATACTGTATGCTGCAATGCATGTCAGGCAAATTAAATGTTTTGTTATTTAAAAGGGTGCACATAATATTATCAAGCAAAAATGGTGACAATGAATATGTTTAAGATAATGCGTGAACACACTTGAAAGCAGTTTTCTTCTACTACTCCGCCTATGTAAAGCTTGTGATGGTCTTTGAGACTGATTGTCTTCTGAGTGATTTTGAAGGTGATGCAGGTGGTGAGGTGATGCACGTCTCTATGTATAATCTCCTGTATGCATTGGCCATGAAGATTAACATTGGCATATTTTGCTGATTACTGCTGTCATGTTTATGGCCAAAGCATGGTGTATTGTACTTTCTTCCTTACCTGTTCTTAGATGGTCTTGGTGCATCTTTGCCATGCCTTGGTAACATTCTGCTCCATTGTTGCAAGTCACATGTCTGCCTGTCAGTCATATGAGAGAGTCCTCTAAGTGAGTGTGCACGCTCATGCTGAATGCCCCCATACTATGCATATTCTGCCGCACATCACTGTTGTGGGTAAAACTAATTCTGCCAGTGGCTGACATTAGTCCATGTGAACCCCGCCTCCTTGCATGCGGGGCTATCTCACATAAACAGCAGGCTGAACAACATGGAAAAGGGTGGCAACTGGGAGGTTGTGGGGGCTAACGTCAAGGAGATTCATGAATGAGGGATACTTGTTCCTCACCACAGATGTGCTCTCCTTCAGATGATTGAGAGAAGTCCAGAGATACAATTTAATTGAAGGAGTTCATAAGAAATTGCACAGACAGACCTGTGATGTGAGGACTGTTTGGAGGTGTGTGCTGGATAGATGGATGTATAATCAGTGGCTGCTTGTTTAATGACTGGGGATTGTCCATCCTCAGAAAGGATTTTGGAGACACAGTGCTTCCTAACCATGTTGTGACCTTTTTTAATGTTTTATGTGGTGAGGTGTAGGGGTAATGCCTTCCGCTTCCTCCAGGTCCTCCTCTTCCTGCTCTTTATATGACAAGTGTAAACTTCTGGTTAGGGTTTTGTTCATGTTCTTTTGAATTTAGTGCTATATGCAGGAAGTGAGTTGGGGGAAATCCTATCCTATGTGCACATTTAGTGTGTGAGATACTTCTATGTTGGCTATTCACGTTCTGCTTCATTTAGTGCTCCTTTCTTAGTGCAAACATGCTCCCTCATGTCCAAAATGAAAGTGAATGGGCATTTGTGCCAACTGCAGAATTTCTCTTCTCTCGCAATTCTATGTAATCTTGCTGAATTTTGGTGTAATTCCACATGATTACTCTAAACATAATTACACAAGTTATGCCCACCTCTAATCATCAATCGGCTTATTGCCCCAGGACCTGGAAGATGAAGATATCAAAACATGAATAATATAGCATCCAGTTTTCTGTACAATTTTCAATACAGTACTCTAAAACACATTGGGGTAGCCGCCCGCCAAGCGGTAACCGCTGTGCGGCCGCCAATGCGGCCCCACTCCCGCGGACCCCATTACAATATCCCCGCTGGGCCGGCGGGCGCAAACCTAGTTTACGCCCGCCGGCCCAGCGGGGATGCAGCCGCAACATAGGAGCTGGCTCCTAATGGAGCCGGCGGTGTTGCGGCCGTGCGACGGGTGCAGTAGCACCCGTCGCGCTTTTCACTGTCTGCTATGCATGTGGCATGGGCAGTGCAGGGGCGCCCAGGGGCCCCAGGACTCCCCTTACCGCCAACCTCTTCCTGGCAGTGCAAACCGCCAGAAACAGGCCGGCGGTAGGGGAGTCATAATCCCCAGGGCAGCGCTGCTTGCAGCGCTGCCCTGGCGGATTATCACCGCCGGGGCTAAAACGGCAGGAAACCGCCGGCCCCGGCAGTGCGACTGCGGCGCTACAGCTGCGGTCGTAATACGGGTCTCCGTACTGCCAGCCTGTTGGTGGTACGGACGCCACATTACCCCTGGCGGTCGGAGACCGCCAGGATCGTAATGACCCCCATTGTTCTGTAAATACAAAATAAAGATACCACCAAGTGAGCCTAGAAAGTGTATGCTATTAGGGGTTGATCTATGAATGAGCTTATTATATATCAGCAGTGTAAAGTCACTAGCTCTCTGTTTTTGAGGCCCTCATTAGATCAGCTGTTAAATCGGTGTCCTTGTAGATTTTGTTTCCAAAGTATCGTCAGATATAATAGCTATGGAGTCCACCATTCCACCATCAGTTAAATCAGTAAATGTGAAATAGACTAACAAAAAAGAGAAATGAGTTAGTGAAAGTACAAATGATAAGATGTAGAAGTTAAAATCATCGGCTTCCAGACTTAACTTATGGACAGATGGTAGTGGGCCTAATTGCTGCTGCCAGAATGTTCCCTGGGGTCTGTGTTGAGAATGTTTTGAATGTTGACACCAGGGACTGTTGTTTGGCAGAAGCTGACAAGAGTAAGTCATTATAAATCAAAGAAGATGCAAGGTACATGTTTTCACTACTACTTTTTAGTGGCACAAACATTGAAAAGGCCTTTCCATATCACAGTGCTACCCTTTATATTGGCAAATTTGAGTGCCAATCTGGATGTCATTAAAAAATATAAAAGGATACGCTAGCATTATTTAGCATAATGCCAACATGGATGTGTTAGGAGAGAAATGCAGCTTTCCTTTCAGTAATAGATATATCAGCTCGTTAGGCAAAAAAGTAGAGATTGTCTGCTGTGTGGTGTCAGTGTCAGGGATGTAGCACTAGTAGGGGCAGATGTCAATATTAGGCTTGGGTGTGGGGCATGGAGTTCTGCTATGCGGAATTATGTGAGCATCTAAAAAACTGTGTGAGAACTCAACCTCACTCCGCAAACAGGCCAAGTTGTGCTCTGCACCCGTTCACACTGATTGGTGCCAGTAGCGTGTTCCGCGTTGCAGAGCGAGCTCAAACGCCGCCACACAATCATATGCGCATGCAGCCATCCTGTTTTTCCTGTTCTGTGCATGGTGCCGGGCCTACTTTCTA
Source organism: Pleurodeles waltl (assembly GCF_031143425.1). NCBI lineage: Eukaryota > Metazoa > Chordata > Amphibia > Caudata > Salamandridae > Pleurodeles > Pleurodeles waltl. The sequence continues at coordinate 144,964,535 of NC_090440.1, forward strand.
ATCTAGTGTGTAATCTTTCCCTTAACCTACTTACCCACCCCTGGTCTACATTTATTACATTAGGGTGTGTATTTGTGTGTGTATTTTAAATTTTCTGTCTCTTTTTTATCTGTGACTTTTTGTCCCTTTTTCATTTACCTCAGCTTTCTCATTTCTTCCTTTCTATTTATTCTCTTTCCTGTCTGTTTTTTCTCCCCACACAGCACGTGGCAGAGCAAGGGGGTGCAGCGTGCAGCTAATCGCACACCTTTCAGTCACCAGTGCTGCCCATTGTAATTTTCACTGAAGAGGAGGTAGTCGCACAAGTTTTTTTTGTGCAGTCTCATCTCCCCTTAATGGTGGCAGCAGGCCCGGGAGTGTGTAAGTCCTGCTGGAGCATCAGTTGCTGTGGGGGAGGGTGCCCCAGTGCATGCGCAGGTGTACTGGAGGTCAGTGTACCCAGCAGCAGCTGAAGGACTGCTGGGCCGACATCCTCGACCATGAGCACGACCTGCTCAACCTGCTGGACGTCCAGGTTTGCGGCTTGGTGAGTACCAATTACTAATTATTTATTCTGTCTTCTAGTGCTATTTTTTTCAAATAACGTGCTGCTCACACTCAGAGGTAAGTTAAGTTCACTTAATGTTACAAATACTATGTGATCCAATTTGAGCGAGCCAGGTGCTTTGTGCTACCTAGTTCTGCTCGTCACAGTAAGTGCTCGCTTGGGCTGATTATTTAAGAAGTCTTTGCAGACTCCTTTATCCTGCACTAAGGTAGAAGTACTGTGATAGCACTAATAATATCAGTGTGTTAGTGTTCTCTGTGTCTTTATTTTTATGTAGGTTGTACAGTCCCAAGCAATCTAACAGTGATGTGTATTAGGCATCTATGTACTGAAAAGGGAAACTGACTGAGTTGGCCCATCAAAGGGGGTTGTAAAGCAAAGATCATTAATTGCAATGCATTGGTAGTTCCAATTGTACTTTAGGAAATTTGGAATAGTGCTTAGGTAAGGTTTTGGATATTAGGTATTGGTCAACTCAATAATATAGGTGATCTGATTTAGAAATGTGCAATGCCAATATGTTACTGTGTTTACCTGTCAAAATATTTTCTAAGAGATTAACTGTACCACTGATCTATTTTTTATATCTTCTTTATTTCTTATATCAGCACCTAGGTGCAAGAAGAATGCATTGGAGAGTCAGGCCGAGGCTGCCACCACCAGTGCTGCGATGGGTGGATGTATCACCACCACCACCAGCACTGTACCTCACAACTCTGCTGACCCCAGTGAGTTCTCGCTATTATTATTTATTTCTCTAACTTTTACCCGTCCTCATCAAAATAATGTTTCCTTGTTTCTTTCAAATGCTTGTTGTTCTATTTATTATTTGCTAATTCTAGGTATCCCTCCCTATATTTTCCAATGTCCTATATTTCTTGTTTCCATAGCTGACTTCCTCATATCTGTACTAATCTGTAGCTTTCTTCTGCTTGATTATTAAACTTTCCCTCTCCCCTAACCTATTTACCCTGTAGACTGGTACTGTAAGACTAAGACAATAGATTAAGTACTCTACTGTGAAGATTGCAGAGTTTGCCGACCCAATCAAGCTATTTGCGTTTGTTTGTTGAGAAGGCTTTCTATTTTTTCCACATGCTCAAATGACAAGAGCGTGTCTATGGTTATGGTGCCCCCCGAATGTTGTGGTGTGTTTATTATTCAGTATCCCAGCAGTTTTGATAACAGTGCAGCATGGCAGGAAAGTAGTATGAGGATGATCACATTGCATTTACCCAACAAAACCATATGCTCTTTATTGGCCAATTTATTCTACTCCTTGATTGTGCCTCAAATTATTCACAGTCATCATCATATCTCTCCCCCTCCAATAAAGTTGGCTTGACTGTTGGCTTTTCTAACATTGTCAACCAACAAAATGCTGAAAGTGATATTTTAGATGGGAGAAAAGAAACTGCAAACCAAACTATAGTCATGGATTGTGGTTGCATTTTGTTAATAAAATAAAAATAAATAAATCATTTAACCCCTTCTGTGCCTTGGATGAGGTGACCTCGTCCAAGGCTACAGTTCCCCTGTGCCTTGGACGAGGTCACCTCATCCAAGGCACACGGGAACTTGGGGGAGCGCTAGCGTGCCCCCCGTGCAACCCCCTCCACCCCAAGGCGGGGATGGAAGGGGAAGACCTTCCCCTTCCACCCCGACCCCCCCCTGGCAAACCGATGACGTCAGCGCGCGCACTACGCACCGACGTCATCAGGTGTTGCCGGACGTGCTGGAAGCCATTTGCTTCCAGCGCGTCGAGGAGGAAAGGACACAAAAGGTGAGTCCTTTCCGTTTTGGGGGGTGGAAAACAGACACGGGGGGAAAGGAAAGGCTTTTTCCTTTCCCCCTGTGCCTGTTTTCACAAGATTCCTGCTCCACGATCGCGGGCAGGGCCTGCGATCGTGGAGCAGGAATCTCCACTAGACACCAGGGATTTTCTTGGCTATGTCTATTTTGGGGGCGACCCCTTGGGCAAGGGTCGCCCCCCCTGGGGGTCAATTTTTTTTAGTATTTGCCCCCCCCCCCCCCGGGGGCAGACGAAATCCACTAGACACCAGGGATTTTGTTTTGTTTGTCTATTTTGGGGGCAACCCCTTGGGCAAGGGTCGCCCCCCTGGGGGTCAATTATTTTTAGTATTTCGCCCCCCCCTGGGGGCAGATCGCCGATTTTTCGGCGGATCTGCCCCCAGGGGGGGCCGAAATCCACTAGACACCAGGGATTTTGGTTTTATTGTGGTTTTTTGGGGGCAACCCTTTGGGCAAGGGTCGCTCCCCTGGGTGTCTATTTTTTATTTTCTGTTTCGGCCCCCCGATGGCAGACCAGCCATTTTTTTGGACGATCTGGCCCCCGGGGGGTGGAAGCACACTAGGCGCCAGGGATTGTGTGGTGTGTGTGTGTGGTGTGTGTTTGGGGTCACCCCTTGGGCAACGGTCGCCCCCCTAAAGTGGGGAAAGTTCGTATTGGCCATCTCTGCCTATTTTTGTAGGCCGATCTGCCCCCAAGGAGAGCAGAAACCACCAATACGCCAGGGATTTTTTTTGTTTTGTTTTGTTTTGTGCTGGGGGTGCCCCCTTTGGGAAGGGTCGCCCCCTAAAGGGGGCACAGAGGTGTTACACATTTCTGCCCCCGTTGGGGGCAGATTGGCCAATTTTTTTACGCCCATCTACCCCCGAGGGGAGCAGGATCCACTTAGGTACCAGGGACAACTTCTAAGTTCTTGGTGGTGGGGTGTTTGTCAACTGGCGAAGTATTTGTATTTGTGAATATAACAATTTATTTCTTCTTTTTCTTCTAGTTCAACGCTTTTGCTTCCTTTGCTGTGGATCCTTGCGGTTTTGGCAGTAGTTGTCCTGCGATTTGCATAGTTGCATGTTTTAGGTAAGTGAAAGCAATTTACTCCAAAGGAGTATTGTTGACATGCATGAATGACATGTTTGTAGGTGGTGTACTAAATGTAGTATTGTGTGTTTGACATTGTCCTTAGATTTGAGCACAGTGATGTTTGTGTTGTCATATGTCTAATTTTCTTTTTTCTTTTTTCTTTTTAGTGGGATATCATTGGTGATTGCTGTGGCTGTGCAGAGTAGTTGCTTGGTGAGTAGCTTTTTCAGGCAAGTGAGTGGTATAGTTTTTTGTAGTACATAACTCTTTGTGATAAAGCTACACTTTGTTTATTACTTATTTTAGTGCTAGTTGTTGTTGGCAATCCATTTGTTGTTAGTGAGGATCATGGCAAGCCGCAAAGTGACCGCTCAGCAGGTTGTTCGCATGCTCTTTGAGTCGTCTTCAGACCATGATTACGACACTGACTCTGCATCTGAGGCAGAGGAGGAAGCAGGAGATTCTGGAAGTGAGTTTTCTGTCCGAGAGTATTCTTCTGATGAGGAGCTACTCTCAGTGCAGATGAAGGGCCTGTGTTAGAGGAGGACATTGATGTGCCAAGAGTGCAGCAGCCTGGGGCTGAAGGGTTTCCCATTAGAAGACCTGACACCTGGATTGCCCCAAACATGGAGCGCCACAGTTACCTGCATTTACTGGTCTCCCAGGGTGTAGAGTTAATATGGAAAACTTTTTGCCTGTCCATTTCTTTCACTTGTTTATGGACGATGTATTTTTGGAAGAGATTGTGGAGCAGACAAATGTGTATGCAGAGCAATATTTGCGGGACAACGCTGCCAGACTTAAGCCTCAGTCTAGAGCTACTCAGTGGGTTCCCACATATCTGGAAGAGATGAAAAGGTTTTTAGGTTTATCTTTTTTGATGGGGTTGATCAGGAAGCCGTCACTGGCTTCTTATTGGTCTACTAGTCCCTTGATGGCAACTGCTATATTTCCTGCAACTATGACACGTAATAGGTATTTGCTTCTTCTTCGTATGCTGCATTTTGTAGACAATGCTTTAGCCTTGCCACGAGATCACCCTGATTGTGACCGTCTTTTTAAGATTAGGCCTGTCCTTGATCATTTTGTGAATCGGTTTTCAGAGGTCTATGTTCCAGGCAAAGAGATAAGTGTGGACGAGTCTTTGGTCCTTTTCAAGGGGCGTTTAGTTTTTAAGCAGTACATTCCTAGTAAGAGGGCACGGTATGGGATTAAATTGTATCTGCTGTCAGAAAGCAGTACAGGATGTGTGTATAATTTCCGGGTCTACACTGGTAGGGATTCCAGTATTGACCCTACTGGTTGTCTGGCCACTTTTGGAGTTAGCGAAAAAATTGTGTGGGAACTTGCTAGATGGCTGTTTAACAAAGGTCACCATTTGTACGTAGATAATTTCTACACTGGAGTGTAGTTGTTCAAGGAGTTGTTTAGAGTGGACACTGTTGCTTGTGGCACAATCCGTTCTAACCGGAAAGGCTATCCAAGGGAGCTTGTCTGTAAAAAACTTGAGAGGGGACAGTGCAGTGCCTTGCGGAATAATGAGCTGCTAGCTCTGAAATTTTCAGACAGTGGCTGTTTGGCGTCAGGTTGCGGAAGTGCGCAAACCTGCGTGCATTTTGGACTACAATAGGCACATGGGTGGTGTTGATAGAGTAGATCAGAGGTTGGAACCTTACACTGCTCTTCGTACGTCTTATGTGTGGTATAAAAAGTTGGCCCTACATTTATTTCATTTGGCAACTTTTAATGCCTTTATTGTATACAAGGATTGTTCACCTGAGTCAAGGATGACATTTGTTCAATTTCAGGAGTCGGTGATAGAAAGCCTTATTGTGGTGGAACCGGCAAGAGTTCCTAGAGTAGAAGTGGTGGAGGATGTGGCTAGATTGAAAGATCGGCACTTTCCAGATCACATTCCTCCCACTCCCAAAAAAGACTTGCCCACAAAGAAATGTAGAGTATGTGCCCGGAGATTAATCCGGAGGGAGAGCTGGATGTACTGCCCTGAATGCCCTTTAAAGCCTGGGCTGTGTGTGCCTAGATGTTATAGAAGTTACCATACCAAAAAAGAAATCTGGGAAATACCGTGAGCGTAAGCTGTCTGTTTTATATTTTCATATGGTTCACAGTTGGCATCTCTGTCGTATTTAGTTAGAGCTTTTGTGTTTGTAGTTTTGTGCTTATTTTATAATTAGTGGTTTCTTTGTTGTTTATAAACAAAAAAAGTGATGGCAGTGTGCGTGGGGTGGCGCTTGGCTGGTGGTGTGCGTGGGGTGGCGCTTGGCTGGCGGTGTGCGTGGGGTGGCGCTTGGCTGGTGGTGTGCGTGGGGTGGCGCTTGGCTGGCGGTGTGCGTGGGGTGGCGCTTGGAAGGCGGTGTGCGTGGGTGGGGCTTGGCTGGTGGTGTGCTTGGGGTGGCGCTTGGTTGGCGGTGTGCTTGGGGTGGCGCTTGGCTGGCGGTGTGCTTGGGGTGGCGCTTGGCTGGCGGTGTGCTTCGGGTGGTGCTAGGCTGGCGGTGCCAGCCAAACGCCAGTCTACACTCCCATCAGCTGGTGTGATTCTTGTATCACGCATGTGGGCGTATGTAAGTGATGGGCCCTTGAGTGGCGCGGTCTGTCGATGTGAATGTTGTAATGTCCGGGGCCCATGGGTGGCGGTGTGAATGGTCTTGTGCGTGTCATGTGTGAAAGGTGTGTGAATGGACTGTAAAGCGGTTGGTGCCTTGTCGCGGCTTTACAGCTCACGAGCTGTGAGTCATTGGTTCAGTTTTTTGCCTTTCAGTTATTAACAGTGCATTTCATTTTTGTGAAATCTCTTGTTAATAAAATTTGATCCACTGAACCATCACTCACCCTCGTGCCAAATCCAACCAGTATGTGTGGTAAAAATTACAAAACCTACTCCGCTGTAATCAGGCGTCGCAGAAGACCTGTGACACGCTAGGTGCCTCGGGTGGGACCCCGATGATGAAGCATGCCACCAACTTGGTTGGTGGGTGAGGAGTCTTTTTCACATAACCTAAGTGTGTTTCTTTTCACAATTTTAGTGTTTGGCACATCACGGACGTATGTGCACACATCAAAATGATATATTACAAAAATACCTGTGTTTGGGGGGGAGGGCCCACCTATGTTTTTGGTCCTGGGTGCGGCCTTCATCTAGGGAAACCTACAAAACCCAGAAATGTTTTAAAACTAGACACCCCAAGGAGTCCAGGGAGGTTTGGCTTGCGTGGCTCCCCCAACATTTTCTTACCCAGACTCCTCTGTAAACCTCAAAATTTGCATAAAAAAGCATATTTTCCTGACTTTTCTTAGTAGGATCACCGCTCCAGCACAAAATTCCTACTCCCCAGTTTTCCCCTCAGTCTCCCAAGTAAAATGACACCTCACTTATGTTGGTCCCCAAAGCAGAGTGCGTCTAAAGATGTATAAAAGAATATGTCCTTATAAACTCGCTGTGCTATCCCCTCTATCTCTACAAGTTTTGGGCCTTATTCTGTTGCAGGCACCTGGCCCACCCACACAAGTGAGGTATCATTTTTATCGGGAGACTTGGGGGAACGCTGGGTGGAAAGAAATTTGTGGCTCCTCTCAGATTCCAGAACTTTCTGCCACAGAAATGTGAGGAACATGTGTTTTTTTAGCCAAATTTTGAGGTTTGCAAAGGATTCTGGGTAACAGAACCTGGTCAGAGCCCCACAAGTCACCCCATCTTGGATTTCCCTAGGTCTCTAGTTTTCAGAAATGCACAGGTTTGGTAGGTTTCCCTAGGTGCCGGCTGAGCTAGAGGCCAAAATCTACAGGTAGGCACTTTGCAAAAAACACCTTTGTTTTCTTCCAAAAAATTGGATGTGTCCACGTTGCGCTTTGGGGCGTTTCCTGTCGCGGGCGCTAGGCCTACCCACACAAGTGAGGTATCATTTTTATCGGGAGACTTGGGGGAACGCTGGGTGGAAGGAAATTTGTGGCTCCTCTCAGATTCCAGAACTTTCTGACACAGAAATGTGAGGAACATGTGTTTTTTTAGCCAAATTTTGAGGTTTGCAAAGGATTCTGGGTAACAGAACCTGGTCAGAGCCCCACAAGTCACCCCATCTTGGATTCCCCTAGGTCTCTAGTTTTTAGAAATGCACACGTTTGGTAGGTTTCCCTAGGTGCCGGCTGAGCTAGAGGCCAAAATCTACAGGTAGGCACTTTGCAAAAAACACCTCTGTTTTCTTTCAAAAAAATGGGATGTGTCCACGTCGCATTTTGGGGCGTTTCATGTCGCGGGCGCTAGGCCTACCCACACAAGTGAGGTATCATTTTTATCGGGAGACTTGGGGGAAAATAGATTAGCAAAACAAGTGTTACTGCCCCTTGTCTTTCTCTACATTTTTTCCTTCCAAATATAGGAGAGTGTGTAAAAAAGACATCTATTTGAGAAATGCCCCGTAATTCACATGCTAGTATGGTCACCCCGGTATTCAGAGATGTGCAAATAACCACTGCTCCTCAACACCTTATCTTGTGCCCTTTTTGGAAATACAAAGGTTTTCTTGATAGCTATTTTTTACTCTTTATATTTCAGCAAATGTATCGCTGTATACCCGGTATAGAATGAAAACGCACTGCAGGGTGCAGCTCATTTATTGGCTCTGGGTACCTAGGGTTCTTGATGAACCTACAAGCCCTATATATCCCCGCAAACCAGAGGAGTCCAGCAGACGTAACAGTATATTGCTTTCGATAATCTGACATTGCAGGGAAAAGTTACAGAGTAAAACGTAGAGAAAAATTGATGTTTTTTTCACCTTAATTTCAATATTTTTCTTTTTCAGTTGTTATTTTCTGTAGGAAACCCTTGTAGGATCTACACAAATGACCCCTTGCTGAATTCAGAATTTTGTCTACTTTTCATAAATGTTTAGGTTACTGGGATCCAGCATTGGTTTCATGCCCATTTCTGTCACTGACTGGAAGGAGACTGAAAGCACGAAAAATTGCAAAAATGGGGTATGTCCCAGTAAAATGCCAAAATTGTGCTGAAAAATTGGGTTTTCTGATTAAAGTCTGCCTGTCCCTGAAAGCTGGGAAGCTGCTGAGTTTAGCACCGCAAACCCTTTGTTGATGCCATTTTCGGGGGAAAAACCACAAGCCTTCTTCTGCAGCCACTTTTTCCCATTTTTTTGAAAAAAACGAAATTTTCACTGTATTTTTGCTAATTTCTTGGCCTCCTTCAGGGGAACCAACAAAGTCTGGGTACCTCTAGAATCCCTAGGATGTTGGAAAAAGAGGACGCAAATTTGGCTTGGTTAGCTTATGTGGAAAAAAAGTTATGAGGGCCTAAGCGCGAACTGCCCCAAATAGGCAAAAAAAGGCCTGGCACAGGAGGGGGACAAGGCCTGGCAGCGAAGGGGTTAAAAAAAAAAATGGGAGGTGTATCTGGCATCTAAAATGTGTAATGTTTTTTGTAGCCTCATGGATCACCAGTGCCGGGGACAGAGCCAGTGCAATAGACAACAGCACTGGCAGCAGTTGAAGGGGGTGTCTCTGTGGCAGCAGGGACAGGCGGTGGTAAGTCACATTGATTGGTTATTGACAATTACTAGTATAACCACTGTATTTGTTAAGTGAGGTAGATCCCACCCATTGTCATCCATGACCTCCCTACCCATGGCATTTTGTGACCCATGGGTTATGAACCAACCTAACTGCAGCATGGTTCAATTCAGTACAGCAGTGTTGGCTGTACACTGTACATGTATCATTAATGCAGCATTTACAAAGCTTTCAATGGATTGCAAATTGAAACAAAAAAACAAGGTGTCTTTCCCTTCCAGTGCGCACTCAGTCACATCCTAGTACCATACTCCTTTATTCATTCCTAAGTTCTGTCTCAGCCTACCAAAACCATTGTTACAGGACAAGTAGTTCATATGGCTTCCATAATGGTTTTATGGTAGAAGTGGTAAATATGGCTTCCATAATGGATTAACACCTGTTCAAATGTTTCCCTTTTGGCATTCATCAACTTTCAGTTTCAACTGCAGTGAATGACTAAGCCTAAGCTCAGCCACATGATTATCAGTGACCTCCGTGATTCTATAGCACAGCCTCTACCATACCTACCTAGCATTTTCCCTGTACCTTACACTGCTGCAGCAGACTAAGTGAAGTTTCTATTCGTTACTGCCAAGTGAATGTGTTTGATTGAAATAATTTGTTTTTGAGGGTGAGGCCAGGAAGTAAAGTGGGATTAAGGGTCTGATTTTGTGCTTTGTGGACGGGATACTTCAATGGCGAACTTGTCCAATAAAATGTATATATCCTGTTGCTCTCCCTGTCCTGCAGTGCATCGTTTTCCCCACCATCTGCTTATGGTAAACAGGATAACTATTATCCTCATTTTATACATGATGTGTGCACCATATATTATTCATGTGCCTCTTTGGAGTCAGGGTAGAACTGAAAGGCATTTAGAGAAGAGCAGGGCCATTGGAAACAAAGATAGTTATTTGCCCATTGCAGCTGACCTAGCTGCAGCTCGCCAAGAGTAGCAAATTTGTTCCTGATGCTCATCATCGTCATCCTACTCATCATCCCCTTCCATAATTACAAGGCTTTCAGGAACTTTTCTTTTCCCTTGCAGCTCCTGACATCTCCTTGACTCTGCTGGGGTCCACTCCATGTTCATATCATCATCATCAGAAGGGGTGCTTGGAGAGGATGTTGGCATTCCCTTCCTTTTTTTGCTGGAGATCTGGGAGCCAATGATTCTAAAAGAGGAGGTTCTTGCTCCACAGAAAGCTCAACCTCCTGTTCTGCTCCACCTTCAGGAAGATCTACTATTGCTGGCTGTGGCTGCTGTCCACTTTGCTCTGTTTCCTGAAACAACTGGGTACTACTTTGCAAAAGGAACACATCCAATTCAATGTCACTGCTTGTCGGCATCCCCATGGTTGCAGCATTTGCCTCATTAACAGATATGGGCTTGGACTTAGGTTGAGGTAGTGCTGTTGATGCAGGAGTGCTGCTCCCAAGTTCCTCTCGGGAGGTCGGTGTGGCAGGCACACGTCTCCCTAACAAAGTTGTGGTTGGCACGCCAGTTGCAGAAAGTTGCTTCTTCTCACAAGAGACGTTCTTGGCAGCTCCTTTCTTTGGGGCCATCAGAAAGCTGTCAGTTGGTAGTGGCACTGGGCTCCCTCTGATAAAGAGATTGGAGGACTGATGTCACATGTTTTTTTGTACAGGCCTTCTGTTTGGCAGTACGTGGGTGGTGTCTCTTCTTCTCTTGTGCACGGAAAAAAGGAAACACGCAAGAGAAACATTCAGAGAAACATGGCATTGTTTTAGTTTCAATTTGTACAGACAAAATCATTATCATTTAGTGTGGTTGGTTACTTATGTAATAACTAACAACAATGCATCCAACCAATTTAAAGTCAAACTACACCACCATACCATAACATTTAATTTCCAATCAAGATAACCCGACATACAGATATAGCTCTTTGCTTTATGTGAATGTATATACTGGGACTGGGACAGTCAAGGTGGTGCAAGGGTAAATGGAATAGTCCTCAAAAATATGAAGGCTGGTGTGCGCCTATGGCAGGAAAGATGATCCAGGGGAAATGGAATAATCATTAAAAAACTGAATGTTTCTGGTGTGTCTGCCGTGCACGTACTTTATGGAAGGCAGGGTGTCCAGGAGGAAATTGAATTATACCTAAAAATATGAATGTTGTTGTGCAGCTGATTTCCTACTCCCCCACCAGACTTCTCCAGTCCACTCAATGAGCACTAGCCACCGTACCCCCCATACGGAAGGCCTCGGCTGGTGGGAAATCCTTCACCTACCTTGCGGCAAAGAGCTGGAACACCCTACCCCTGCACCTCAGGCAGTCACCACCTCAACCCTAATGCAGGAAGGACCTTAAAACCTGGCTCTTTGATTGACGCCCAGAGGACAAACACCCTTAGTGCCTTGAGACCCTTACGGGTGAGTAGTTGCACTTTATAAACCTGGATTTGATTTATGGTTGATGGATTGAGGCAAAATGCAAAAAAATAAGAATAGAAAATAAATGGAAGTAAAGAAATAAAAAAAATATAAAAAAATTGAAAAAATTAAAAACATTAGAGGAAAGTAAAAAAATTAAAAGAAAAGCAAAAAGAAAAAAGAAAAGAAAACAATGATAAGGAATTGCTGATGTTCATATGGAACTATGAGAAACCTATTGTGAGTCAAGGAGGTGCAGGTGAAAAATGCAAAAATTGCATGAAATATTGTTGTGTAGCCATTTTAGTTATAGCTCCATGCACGTTGATTTTAACACACTAGGCCACTGTGCACTTTAACCTAAATATATTTTATTCAGCTTCGTTGTATTATTGTTACAATAACCATTTTTACGATCTTGTTTTATTTTCATCTATCTAAATGTTTTTGCCTAGACCAGCACTCTGTTCTCAAACACGACATTTTTGATCCCTCTGTGCTTCTTTCAAGGCTACAGCACGGTACATTGCCAGTGGATGTGGTAGACGTTTAGTCTCCAACATTCGTAGAAAATACACTCCCTTATGTACGGACACTTTCTCAGAATATCAGCTGTGTTATTATATAAACACTTCCTTGCCCCTTACACGCTAGAGGTAGATTCCAGCCACGGAACAACAACTGTATGCTGATTACTGAATGCTTCGCTATAGATGCTAAAGCAGACCGCAGGCCTTTGCTCAGGAATGGGGGTTGATGTCTTCCCAGGGGAACCTGAAGGACAGAATTAGAGCTTAACCTGCTGTGCTCTATCCTAGCCTAGGTAGGGATTAGTCCATCGAAAATAGTGACAATACGATAGCGTTGTTTTTATGCTTCACTCTTCTGGTCACAATTCTAATACTGTCATGTTGTGTCGTCCTGGTAATTACAGCTCATGCTTTGCTATCTAAGATGCAGTCATTTTATTAAACTCATTATTGAAACATATACTGCTTCTGTTTGTCATTTATACATGAGACTGAATTGTAAATGAGATAACCGGATGAGACCTGAGTGACCACGACTTCCCTGAGAAGCCAAGTATGTCATGCGCTCGGCTGCCCAATCATCACTATCCGTTGGTAGGGATGAGGCACTGCTAGTTAGCTGGAGCAAAACCCAGATTGGAGCGAAAGGTGTCACCACACTGCAGGCGATTATGCCGCTCAAAATCCAGTAGTCTCATTAGAATAATGAGAGCCTACGCGACAATATATGCACTGATCATCATAATCATATTCATAATACACAAATACTACAATGATCCTCAAGCATATTATTAAACTGATGTCACATTGATGCAAGCTTATGGCAAAATGACAGTGGGTGGCTGTATAAAATAGCTGCTAGCCACATGCTCAAACAACAACAGCGAGCAAGGAGGCATGGGGAAGAACACGCAAGCCTATGGCAAAAATACACTGGCTGGATGGACAAAATGATCACTGGTCACATGGTCAAACAGCAACAGTGAAGAAGGATGCTTGGAGAACCAAGAACACATGCAAGCCAATGGCAAAAGCACACTGGCAGAGTATAAAAAGTAGCCGACAGCCACATGCTCAAACAACAACAGAGAGGAAGGAGGCATGGAGAATAAATAACACACGCAAGCATATAAAAAAAGCACACTAGCTGGCTGTACAAAATGGCCACATACCACATGGTCAAACAACAACAGCAAGCAAGGAGGCATAAGAGAACAAAGAACACATGCAAGCATATGGCAAAAAGCACACTGGCTAGCTGCACAAAAAGCCCACTAGCCACAACGTCAAACAACAATAATGAGCACAGAGGCATAGTGAGGCACGGAGAACAAACAACACATTCAGGCCTAGGGACAAAGACTCTGCAAAATGGCACCACGCCACATAGCATGGAGAACAAAGACAAATGGTGGCTGATGGCAAACACACTCACACACACAAACACACACTAGTCAGACAAAGGAGGCATGGTAACACGGAAGAAGACACTACCATTGTTTCAGCAATGACAAACACTAAAATTAACTGAGCTATAAAGATTTTACAGTAACACACATCCTCAAATGGCATCAAATATTACCCCAGTATACACTTTTTTCAGAAGAAAAACATGGAATACAAACAATAGACAACATTTTTAATGCCATTCCTACCCTAAAGGATGTTTTATAAAACCTATACCACAATAAAATTTTAAAATCAAATAAAAGTACAAAGAAATACAAGTGCATGCCCTATCAAACAAGCAGCACTCTTATACAATAGGCTTTGAACTTACTTTCATGACATCACAAAAACAAATTCCTTAAATCCAAAGGTATATATCCAGCAGACGAAGAGAGTGTTCCTTCCACCTCGAAATCCAAGTGAAAAGTAACCAGGAGATGGAGAAAGCACAGGGAGGAGCCTGCTGGACAGGAACAGAAAGTTTGGGTCTCTGGAACACTTCCTTCCTGTTGGGAAAAAAGTTAAAAAAAGAAAGGCTTCTTACACTAAGAATCAAATTGAAGGATCTGTTGAAGAAGAAAATCACTCCACTCCAAAACGTCTTTTTGAGTAGATATAGCTTTTTCTTGAGTGAAGTAATCTGCTTGAGGTGCACTGTTGCCATTCGTGCTCGCGAGCGGCACTATAATGCTACTGACATGGCCAGAGGCTCTGTTTGAGCAGGTGCGAATACCTGCATGCACTCCCTAATGGCCTGAGAATATTGTGGCACTATATCACCAAAAACAAATCTTGCATGCACTAACAGAAGAAATAATTACGCTTTGCACCAGATGGCAGAATTTGGGAACTCTGGGTTACTCTGCATGGTACAGAGTGCTGAATTCGGAAAACTCAGCGAGCAATGAGGATTTTAACCGTCTTGGCCTGGTTGATATTGTGGCAAGTGGGGGAGGGAACAACACCAAAGGGCCTAAAAAAGCATTATTCTATATTAGTGTACCAATATACATAAGGTGAGATTTGGGTACAATTAAAGACATGTAAAGACTTATATTGACATTTATGTTTTGGACATAAAACGCAAAGGAGAAAACTCCTTTATAGTCTGGTATTAAAAGACAAGGTAAAATACATATTGACATTTCTGTTTTTGAATTGTTAAACAACTAAGAATAACCCCTTCTGCACAGTTTATTTTTACTCTGTCAATCAGGATCATAAAAGTACATCAAATCATTCTAAATACATCACTGCACACTTAACAACAAGCAAATCCATACATAAGGGCTGAGTTAGGGCTCGGCAGAGGGTCTATTCCATCACAACAATGATGGATATCCTGTTCACCCATGGGACTTGGCGAGCTGTCGTCATGTTGCCTCAGTGATTTAACAACCTGGTGTGGTGTGGTGTAGTGATACTGATTAGCGTTTTATGAAGCAATGAGTGGTGATAGAGTGTTTTTTTTTTAAATAGGCTAGTACTTTATCCACTTTGTTCCACTTTATTACACAATGCCATGTGTTATCGTGTTTATCATGCTGGGTTTAAAGTACAGGAACTACATACAAGATGCATGTATTATCTGTTTCTATGCCCTAAGCTTCGGCAGGGGAGATGCAGGGGCAGATCCAGGGCAGAGATTGGAGTCTGGCTGGAGGGGAGCGAGTGGAGGAATTGGGTCCGCTTTGTCAGACACTTTTTGGCACCACAACGTTAATTGTGATAGTTGTGAAACCCAGCCTGACACCAAGGAAGTTCAGCAGAGTGTCCAAGGTTCAAGTGGGGTTGGTGGTGAATGGTGGAAGATGGGACGTGTGGGAAATGGACAGCAATGGTCGCTGGCGTGGAGAATATCACAAGGATCCAGCCAACTAAGGGTAAGATAGCTGTAGAGGGTCTATCTAAAACATTTAGGCCCTGATTATGACTTTGGCAGTCTTTTCAGAAGACTGCCATGGTGATGGCCACAAACAGACTGCCACGGAGACGGTAATCTGCCCGCCAGATCATCACTGACAAATGCAAAACTGCCAGAAAGCAGCCATAACAACAATCCCGCCAGACCTAACGAAGGAGAAAAACAGTCAGCCCCACCACCCTCCCCGCCTCCCCTGCAACACACCGCCCTCCAAATAATGACCCACAAATCTCCACAGTGGTCACTCAATGGCAGTTACCCATTGGCGGTGCGGACCGCTGTGTCAATTTTTCCACTCCACACCAACAGAAGCCAACATAGGCGAGAATGAAAAACCCACACCTGACACATATACACACACCGTACACACCAACCAATAGCACACAACCCACAAGTCTTTGCAAAAGCGAAAACCTAGCTACACATTGCCAGCTCAAACATTTACAGAACTGCACACACAAACCACAACCACTTATACACTCATCACGTATCACAGACCAAACGCCATACCTCAACACCTAACACACAACACTGGACACAATCACTACTCCACAGCATCCCACATACACACACACCCTGCATCCTGACACAACATTTTACCCTCTGCACAACACACACAATACACCCACAACACAATATGCATGTCCCCACAAAATAACCCCCATTTCACTGATGAGGAGTTGTGGGTGATGGTAGATGAAATCGTAAGGGTTGAGCCACAGCTGTTCGGTGCACAGGTCCAGCAGATATCCATTGCCAGGAAGATGGAGCTATGGTGGATGACTGTGGACAAGGTGAACACAGTGGAAACTTATCCACCCACTAGGGACGACATAAGAAAGAGGTGGAACGACCTATAAGGGAAGTTGCGTGCAATGGCATCCAGGCACCACATTGTCGTCATGAAGACTGGCGGTGGACCCTCACCTTCTCCCCCACAGTTGACAACATGGAAGGAGAAAGTCTTGGCTATCCTGCATCCAGAGGGCCTCACTGGAATCACTGGAGGGCTGGACACTGGTAAGTCACCATTACTACCCCACCACCACCGATACCTGCATGGCATGTCATCCCGTCACCCTGACTCCCTTCACCTCACTCCATCCCAAACAGAGAATCACCCCCATAACCACCCTCAACTGTGTACCCCTGTATGCCCTACCCACTGCAAGCACTCCCCTCTGTTTTGCTTTCACTAATGACCGAGCTGAAAACAATCTCTGGAATGCACTTCTTAGTTTAAAGAAGACATTTATTATTACTTCACCATGAGGTTCCTGAGAGAAGAGATGAGTAGGTTGGAGGCACACGTTTAAAAGTAGACACATTAATGAAAGGAAAATATATTAAAGTGATTCTCAATTGCAATGTACACAGCAAATATATGTGATCATATTATAGCATAACTTCAAAGCAAAGAATAAAAAGTCAAAATTCATCACCGTAGTAGGGCCCACCAAACGCCTCATCGTTCTCATGCCAGCAAGAATAACGACTCCTGTTCAACTGCGATAAAGAGATTTTCCACCCCCACTGGACAGGTGAGGCAGCTGGCACCCACTCCTGACAGAAGTCTCGAACTCCACGCTACTGAACAGAGTCATCTTCTTTATATCTTTGAATAATTATGAGAGAACTTTCTAGAAAGCCCTCCCCCTTAGAGGAGAATTATTAAAAAAATGCTTGCTACTGTAGGTCAGAGTTGGAAAAAAAACAAGTGTCAAAGATTGGCCAAGTCTTCAAGGCCCGTTCTTTCCCCAGCCTAAATAGAGATAAACACAAAATATGCGCTTCCTTATCATGGTAGGGTTCAGTAAGAGCAAAATACGAAAAACTGCAATATCTAACGTCACAATAAAGCCAATAGGCAGCTTAACTGAATACAAAATGTCTAATGCCACGTTAAAGCCAATAGGCAACTAAACTGAATACAGAATGTAATGTGCTACTGGTGAACATTGAACAACTAATATGCACAGTGGTAAAACAGACAGTCAGGTGTCAAACATACTTAATGTCATAACATCCTTCAAGTTCAGCATACACACACACCAGTAATGCATGGGCAGCATGTAGCACTACCAATCCCACAATCCATCACCATACACAAACCAAAATTGGAAGTACAACACCCATCCCATATGGAAAGCTAGAAATGCTGAATATGTAACTGACAATGACTGTACAAATCCACAGGTACTCCAGCCAACGTCAGCGTCCAGCATGTGCCACGTCCTCCCTCAGAAGAAGGCTCCAGTGATGATAGCAACTCTGGATGTCTGGATCTGGATGATCTGCCTGGCCCATCTGGGACCACTGGTCAGTCGAACACCACAGGCAACACCCAGTCCACCACAGGGCACCCCATATCAGACTCCAATACCACAGCAGCCAACCAACGTCCCCAAACTTCTGTGCCCAAGACACATCAATCAACAGCGTGCCCACCTGTACAGAGACCTGAGTCGACATCACACAGGCAAGACGATGAAGGTCCTGGTGTCAGTGGGAGTGGGCACACAGTTCAGGGGACACAGGCACAGGGGGCCGGGGCCAGTGGAAGGAGAACTGTTTGCCAAGGGGTGGGCCAAACCAGGGAACTGACTGCCCAGGAGGCACTCTCACATGTCCTGGGAGCGTACCAGAAATCCCAGTACAGGATGGGCCAGGTACTTATAATCTTGCAGGAGAAACAAAGGTTGCAGGGGGAACACCACCAGGAAGTCATGCAGCAGCTTCAGGCCTTGAATGCCAACATGGCCTCTATTGCAGGGGCGCTGAGTGACATGGATACCATCATGCGTGAGTACACAACACACCAGCAGGCCCCTTCCACTAGCCAGTGTACTGACCAGCCCTTCACACCTGCTGCAGCTAGTGGACAGGAGAACCTGCCACAGGACTCACAGGCCACCAGCACCCCTCCCTCTGCAGCAGAAGAACAAGCCCGCAACTGTTCCCTGCGACGCAGACAGCCACCAGAGACTGTAGCCAGGACGCAAACCATTGCCAGGAAGTGAGACAATCCTAAATATCTCCCTTGCGTGCCACTATGACACCTTGTTTATTTTGGACTGCATTGCTCCTTTTCCTATGGATCCATGGATACTGGACGGGTGCAACAAACCAACTGGGTCACTACACTGAAGATTTCGTCCACCATCACCCCACTCTATAGCAGATCCCTTCCTTTTTGTCAACCCAATAAACAAACTTAAACACAACTGAAGGTTTTGTGCTTTCATTGCAACAATATGCAATGTCTTGATCTTTATTATCCTGTGAAAATGTAACATAAAGTGTGAATCCATTCAATGGACAGCCATTTGTGGGGTACACATAACCAGTGTGAGAGCATGCCACAAGTCACCATCCATCAAACTGTCTGAAAGCAGTCTATAGGCATCACATGAGTTCACAGTAGTGACCACACCAACATCTGCAAAAAGGGAAAACATGAGTGACATTCAAATGAGAAGTAAAGGAAGTAGAGCAACATGAGTCCCTGTAACATTACAGCCTACATTCAGCTGGTCACTTCAACTCATATATTTGCACAGCAATTGATTCCAAACACCATAAGTGAGGAGAAACAACTCATTTCAGGCCCTCACACAAGATACCACAGTATTAGCTATGCCATTTTGTCAATATGCCAATCCCTCCTCTGGCCCACCTAGTCTGGGCCACACTGTCAGGGAAATTGAAGTCACAGAGCGGTTGTGTAAGCACATTGTAACTCACATAGCATCCCCAGCAACAAATGCTAAGTACTGTATGGAATGAGGACACAGTTCGCAGTGGGCATGCATCTGAAAATGCTAAACTACTGATACATTGCATGGGCTGAATAAGCTTGATCACTTTCACCATAACAGTGGCACGACTGACCACAGATGGAATAGTGTCAGGTCACATAATGCACACATTTGTGCTTGGCACAACACAGCAGCCACACAGCACTTAATTGTAATGGAGGTATAAACAAAAGTAAAGTCTTACTCGAGTGTCATTGAAGTACTGCTGTATCAGATGTGTCCTGTTGTCCACATCCTCCACCCCATCCTCATCACTGTCATCAGGGTCCTCTGCTGCCAGAGGTGCATTGTCTCCTACTGCTGGAATGGCACGTGGTGTTTGAGGGCCAAATTGTACAGCATGCAGCAGACCGCCACTATCTGGAAGAGCTTCCAAGGGGTGTAGGGATCCACCAGAAATATGGAGGCACCTGAACCAGTCTTTTAGTAGCACAAAGGTCCTTTTGATTACTTTTATGGTCCGACTATGTGCTTCATTGTAACAATTCTCTGGCCCTGCCCTCAGATTCATCTCTGGTGTCAACAGCCAGGATAGGTTTGAGTAGCCGGAGTCACCTGGAAGTGGTGAAAGACACACATTACTCATGTACAATAGCACAGAGGACATCTCCAGGTGGCATACAGTGACATCCACTGTGTGAAAGTTCAAGGTCACCTATGAACCACACTCTCTCTCTGTAGTTGTACCATCATCTGTGGGACACTGCTGTTCCTCAATACATAGGCATCATGCACAGATCGTGGAAACATGGCAGTAATGTCTGAAATGTACTGATCAGAAAGGCACACCATCTGAACATTTATTGAATGGTAATTCTTCCTATTTCTGTATCCCTGCTCATTTGTCCTGGGAGGGACCAAGGCAATATGGGTCCCATCAATGGCCCCAATCACATGTGGAATGTGTCTCATTGTGTAGAATGCAGCCTTCACGGTGGGTGAATGAGAAATAGCTGCTCATGTGTTTCAGCAAGGCAGACAAAACTCTGATCAGCACATTAGAAAACATTGGCTGTGACATACCTGCAGTTAAGCCCACAGTCACCTTGAAAGAGCCACTAGCCAGGAAGTGGAGCACTGAGAGCACCTGTACTGCAGGAGGTATTGCTGTAGGACTATGAATAGCAGGAATGAGATCTGGCTCCAATTGTTGACACAGTGCAGTGATTGTGGCCCTGTCCAGCCGATAGGTGAGCACAATATGGTGTTCCTCAGCATAGTCAAGTCAACTAGGGGTCTGTACATGGATGCATGCCTCCTCCTCCTCTGCAGTGGTTGCCATCTAAATAAACCAAACATCAGAAGTGTGTGACAACAGGAAGGATGGACACACAACATCACAAAATACAGTGCAGTCTTGTCCAATTCACGTGACCAATGATTGTATGCACTGGTTTCCTCTACATGCAAACAGACTTCTTCAAAAATACATGCTATTCATGTGCCATTGTGTCCCTCAAGTGTAGTCAGATTTGTGTGTCATGATTTGTGGCATCCTAATTTACATGTTCTGTCAACTACTCATCTGAAAGCAGTGCACTGGTATGAGATCTAATTTGAGTGCCAAAGTCTACAACCAAACCAAAGTATGTAGCGGATTAGAATTGCCTATGACACACATTAAATTGTCCACCATGAGTACCAGCATCATCCCCAGCATCAGGAAGTGGCAACTGCCTGTGGAAGTGACCTCACTCCCCCGAGCATTTGGCGTCATGGCGGAGGGCGGTCTGCACCGCTGTGCAACTCCTCATTGGTTAACATCGAAGTCTATGGAGCACAGGGGCCAATGATGATCCCCGCCGGCAGTGAAGGTGTTCACCGGTACGGACGTGACCGACATTTTCCGTATCCCACTACACTTGATTCCTAACTCTCACCATATCAACACCTCCATTGGGTGTGCTGCTGTGTCCTGTGTCTGGAACCCTCATTGTCCTGTGCTACAGGGGATAGGGCCCCAGCCTTCACATTTGAAGAACTTGAGAAGCTTGTGGATGGGGTCCTACCCTTGTGTGGACAGTTGTATGGGCCTCCAGATCAACAGGTGAGTACCTTTTGGATACTTTGGATGCAACATGGCTGTTTGTAGATGTGTGTGCAGACCGTGGGGGGTCACTACGACCACGGCGGTCGGCAGTAATGTGGCTGTAGTACCAACAGGCTGGCGGTACTTATTGCCACATTATGACATTGGCGGGTTGGCTTCAGCAAATGTACCACTCCAACCACCAGGGTGGTGACAGCCGCCGGGCTGGAGATACCCATCTCCATCCCAGCGGCCGCCATTGTGCTGCCTGTGGCATTATGACCCCGCCTACCACCATGGTTTTCGTGGCGTTCATGACACCACGAAAACCATGGCGGCAGGCTGTATCAGTGACAGGGACTTCTTTCCCTGTCACTGATAGGGGTCTCCCCCCACGTCTAAAGTTACACACTCATTCACACATACATACACGCATGCATACATCCAATCACAGACATATCTGCATACACTTCCAAACATACACACAGACATGCATTCACATTTCACAACATACATGCGCTCACATGTCCGTGCATGCACACACGCATTCAACACTCAACACACACCCGCATTCCCGCACACACATACATGCACACACACCCATATACACACACAACACCCACCACCCCCTCCCCTGTCATAGACCCGACTTACCTGAATTCAGGGGGTCCTCTGGCAGGAAATGGGACAGGGCGCTGCTACCTCCAGCAGTGCCCGCCAGCAGAACACCGCCAGGCCGTATTATTTGTCATAATACGGCTGGCGGCGGTCTACTGGCGTGGTGCTGCCAGTGGTAGCAGCACCACCTTACCGCCATCCACCTGTATGGCCACAGCCGGATTTCTGCCCTTCTTGTGGCTAGTAGTTGCGGCGATGGTCCTTTGGTGGCCGTCGCCGCAGCAGTAGGTGGTATTTACCGCCAATGTTATATTGAGTACCAGTGTGTCATTTGAGGAGTGTATTTTTGCTGCATTCTGTGTGTACGCAGAGGAATGAGTGATGTGTAAGGTTTATGTAGGATTTATGCAATAAGTAAGCCATTGCTGTAACAGAATGTAGTGTGAAGTTCATGGTGTTCTTCTGTCTGTGTTCCCTGTGCAGGTTAGCGCCCATCAGTAGAAAGGGTTATAGCGTGCCATCACCAAGGACGTGCGGACCCTGGGGGTACATATTTGGCAGAGCACCCACTGCAGAAAGAGGTGGGAGGTCCTGCGACGCTGGGCCCGGAAGACCGCAGAGGCCCAGCTGGGGACATCCTCCCATTGAGGGAGGGGTGCCCGTCGGACCCTGACCCCCTAATGGCCTGCATACTGGTGGTGGCCAATCCGGAGTTGGATCGGTGCTTGAAGGCAGCACAGCAGCCACAAGGCGGTGAATACACACTTTATGGCATTCTTTCCTGATGCCTGCCATGGTGTTTGGGTGCAAGTTTCTAGTCAGTGTATGGCCCAATATGCCAGTGTAGCTAATCTTGTAGAGTCCTGCTTAGCAATGGTGAGTGGTATGTACATTTGGTATTGACAATCAGCTGGTATTCCATCTTCATTTGAGACCTACATCCTGATGCACCAGTGTTGTTGTGAAGCGTTGATGTCCACTGCCTAGGTGGTGTGACCTGGTAATTCCACATTGTGCAGTCACTTTGTTGGAATTGTGTAGCTGTGCCTTTGTCAACTGGCTTAGTGAGTCCCAATTGGTGTGTAGATGGTAGTGTCTGAGTTCATTTCTTCTGTTGTTCCCAGGCAATGACTTGGTATTGTGGTTGTTACTGCACAGAGTTAGTTCCAGTGAGTCATTGTGATGTGTGCGCCATACGTGCTGTTATTGACCCTATGCTCCCTCTCTTGCTTCCCCCGCTCTCCTTGTCTTCTCCTGTCCTTGTGTGTATTAGCATCATCTGGCGAAGGAGCAGGTGCACCAGCGAGTGGGGGAACTGCAGCCCATGGGACCCAGGAGGCAGTGTCAACCAACGACGAGGGGACCAGTGGGTTGGAGGGTGAGGGGAGCACCATGGGGGAGGTACAACAACAGACTGTGATTCCTCCCCCGATGAAAGCTCCCTGGTGGTGCCGGGCCCCTCTGGGACCACCTGAGCTACATCATCTTCTGCCACCCCATACCAGCACCGCCCTCCCAGTAGCCCCCCACCCATTTGCCTGTGCCTGCTCACCCAGGAGGGTGGGCGTCTCCTTCGCCGTAGGCACCTCAGCCCCTGCCCTAGTCAGCCCTTCTGCCCTCACTGAGGAGGCTATTGACCTCCTGAGATCCATCTCTGTAGGGCAGTCAACCACAGTGAATGCCATCCAGGGGCTGGCATCCCAGATGCAGCAATGAAGTGCCTACCTGGAGGGCATTCACTGTGCCTTTGCTGCCCTACAGAGATCATTTCAGGTCTGGCCTCCTCTTTGATGGCAGCCAGTGTCCCTGGTTCTTCTGTTCCCCCTCCAACTATCTGTTTCCAGTCCCAGAGCCCTAACCCCCACCCATCCCAAGCACACAATCAGACGGCCATGCACCCAAGACAACAGACAGGACTCGCAAGGACAAGCACAAGCACCACAGATCACACCACAAGCATAAACACAGCCACCACACAGAAGCACATACAACAACAACCACTGCCTCCACTGTCTCCCCCTTCTCCTCCTCCCTCACAGTCACATCAGCACTCACACCTGCAAGAACTGCATCCTCAGTCCCAGATCTTGCCACCTGTTCAGCCTTGCCCACTGTCACCACAACAGCGGAAACGCAGACTAGCACCCTATTCACCACATGCGCAGTCACCACCACCATTATCCCAACCACATGCAGCACACCCACCTCACTTGCAGACACCACCACAGCATACATGCACACAACCTGTTTGTCCTCTCCCATCCTGTCTGCCCCTCTCCAAAAACATATAAATGCTCCCACTCAGACACTCAACAGCCATCCTCCTCACACATACTGTACATGCACCTGCAACCGAGTCAGCACGCCTACTCCTCCTACAACCATTCCTTCTACCTCCACTCCCAAACCTCCTCCCCACTTCACCCCACTGAACCTAAAAAACCTTTCCTTGCCCGCATTGACCTCTTCCCCCCTCTTGAGCCACCCTGAGTTGTCCAGAAAACGAAGGTCCCGCTCCCCCAGCCCAGTACCTCCAGCTCCCAGTCCTCTCATGGCCCCCCTGGCATCACACATGTCCCTCTCCCCGCTAAAAAAAATACCACTACGGGACACAGGACAGCCACTCTGACCCCCAGCTCCAAGCACACTCCTCCGGCCCCTAAACAGAGGAGCAAAGGGCCACCTCCTCCCAAACTCAAATCAAAGGACTCCCTTTCCTCGGAAAGCCCCCCTCAACCCCCACACCCTGTGATGCCTGCCTTCAACATCGATGTCCCTGCCCAGTGGAGTCACTTGGGCTGTCAGGAGTCAAGTTGGGCCTCTCACATTGCCATGTGTAGTAGCATGGACACTTTTGGACTGGCCGATGGCCCTTTGTGTATATAGTTCAATGACTTTAATGTGATCGCTATTCCCACTGGACTACAGTGGTTGGACCAAAGTTGTTTGTCCTGGCTTTTTTTTACTCCTGGCTTCTATTGTTGTACTTTTCAGCAGATTGTTTTGCGTGTCAGGTATGTGTGTATGGTGAGTGATATACGTGAGGGTGTGTCATTCTCCCCTTCCTCCCTTGTGTGGGCAGCTGTACTCACTGATGTTGTCTCCATCAGTGTTGCTGCTCCTGGACTCATATCATGTGGTACAGCATCGACAGGGCTTCCATTTCGAGTTCCATGGAGGCCACGGACTCCTCTGAGTCCCTGGAGGTGAGTGTCTCCTTTTATATGGTTCGTTTCTGCCAGGCTTTTAGTGGCGGTGGTCCCGCCACGGAAATTCTGACAGTCTGCTATGTCCTAATATGGTGGGAGGTGAATTGTGTTCTGCCAGCCTGAAGATGGCAAACACCATGGTCGGTAGCCGGACCGCACTGGTGGTTCTTGCGGTCCATTGACTGTATATGGGACAGATCACCACCATGCTCATGATATGGCGGTCTTCACTGCCAGGCTGGCGGCTGTACTACCGCGATCGCCAGCGTGGCTGTCAGCTGACCGCCAATGTCATAATGAGGGCCTTAATGTTAATTTTGAGGAGACCTTGACTAAAAAGACCACCAAGGGGGAACATGAGGATGAGGTGTTAGACAAACAGTATAGGTTATGCACTAAAACTCTGTTGGCAAGAGAATTACGCATATGACTGGCAGGGGGAGAGGATGGAGTAGCTAACAGGTCAAGCAACTAGCAGGAGTTAGCCCACAACATTCTTAGAAACCCCTGGGTAGGGTGTCTCCGGTGCCTGAGTTTATAGTCAGAGAAAGAACTGTATATACTGGGAAAGGGCAGTCTAGAGTTATACCCTCTTTGAGGACCTATTTTAATGTTATAAGTTCTGCAAAAGCACTAGAATGGGGTGGTAAAACCCAGCACCCAGCTAAGGATATGGAGCAGGAATCATAGGATGAGATTCAGACAGGAAAGGAAGGGGAGGAGGAAAGTCAAATTTTACCCACTGCAAATCGAAGTCCCTGTGGATGGAGGGATGGCAGAGAGGGAAGGCAGAGCAGGGGGGGATTTCCCCATCTATGTTAGCTAATGGAATGGGTGTACCTTCAGCATGAGGGCAGCACAGGAAATGTTTTCTCAATTATCGCAAGAAATCAAGTCACGATTCTCAACCTCTGATGCAAATCAGAAAGAGATTTAGGCAACATGCTTACGCTTGGAGGAAAAAAATGTCTGGTGTAGCTCTGCGAACGGACAAGCTAGAGAGTAAGATTCAGGAATTAAGTTCAGCAGTAAATGAGAATACTCAGAAGGTAGCTTGAATGAGGCGCAGGGAAAAGGTGATGTTGGAGAAATTGGAAAGATTGGAAAACAATTCACAAATGAATACTATCAGGATCCTGAGGGTAAAGGAAGGAGTAGCAGGAGCTGATGTCAAATTATTCATAACTAATTTACTGACCTCCTCTGTCGACCTAGCAAGGGAGATTCAAACAGTCTATTGGGACCCTTTAAAATTAAATCCAGGACGTAAGAAACATAGGAAGATATTGGTCATTTTTCAGTTGTATGCTGTTAAGGAGAAAATCATGGGTGCAGCACTGAAGAGAAAGTCTTTACAGGTCCAGAAGACTTTACTTAAAGTAAGGTCTAATGTCTCCTGGGCTCTCGAAGATAAGCACTGGGAGTTGAGTGAGCGAATGGAAGAACTTAGAACAATATGAGAAGTAGTTTAGCTGAGGTGCCCAGCAACTCTGTAGGTTATGTGGGCTAATAAAATGCATACTTTCTTAGCTCCAGAAGAGGCGGACAACTTCTTAGCTCGGAATGCAATGGGTAAGAAGTAAGGAGTTTTATTCTGAATTTCATTGAGTCCCGTAGGTGTGAGCTCAAATTGGTGTAGTATGCCAGGAGTAAGGTTTGGGGGGGGTTCCTATCGGGGTGCACTTGTGGTGGGGAGCATGTGGAGAAAAAGAAAAAAGTGTCCTCATTTAGCCTAGGTAAGGTAGCAATCATGATTGTTGGGGGAAGCTTGGTCAAGATGAATTGTGAAATTTATGGGTGGAAGAGATGACCACCAGGAGGGTCAAACCCCTCTGAGTGCTATGTTGGAACATGAATGGGCAAGGGTAAGAAGAAGGCAACATCTGATGCTCCAATATTTGCTTGATAGTTCAGCTCAAATAATTCTGTTACGGGAGACACATCTACTGAGGACAGGTTGGAATCTCTTTTGTAGACTAAAATGGGTTTAGAATGTAATAGCAACAATTTTTGAAAGGAGTAGCAATTATAATTAGCTCCAATGCAGGGGTTGAAATGTTGAGATATAAGGTGAATCATGTAGCTCTACAGTTAAAACTTAAAGTTCCACCCAAAATGCAGCTGAAGAAGTGGGAGATTAATAGGAGAATATTTCTTCAGCCTGGAATTATGAGGAGATCGGGAAGGGGCCAGGGTTTTTCTGAGTGGACCCTAACAACTGCTCCTTTCTCTAAAGTTTGGGATGCATTCAAGACTTGGCTGAGGGGGCCCTGAAGAGCTCCTCAGTGGCTTGGGAGAGGAGTGAGAGGCTACAACTGGCACAGTTGAGGACAAGATATCCAGTATAGAAGCAGAGTTGAAGGTAAAGCAGGTTGATGGGGAGAATAGGGACAACGAGGAAAGGGAGCTGGAAGATCTCCAACTGAAGTTTAGGTTGAAGTTGAAAGAAATTACTACAGCAGTGGGAGGCTAGTAAACTTAGCGAATATGAGCAGGGTGAGAAATGTGGAAAGTTTTTGAGGTGGAAGGCCAAGATGGACAGATCTCAGAATTCTGTAAGGAAGATTAGGAGCGAAGAAAAGGTCTTGGTGGTGGAGGATGCTAAGGGGATAGAGCAGGGCTTTCATAAATTATTTCAGGATCTTTATTCTGAGACTTTGGAGGTAGATGAAGACAGGCTAGATAGTTGGCTGCGAGGGAAGCAATTGCCCAAACTCACTCAGGAGCAGCAACAATCTTTGAGTAAAGAAATGATTTGAAGTTAGATTCTGACAGCTGTTAAGAAGCTAGAAAGAGGGAAAGGGGCAGGCCAGTGTGGGATTCCAAACAAATGTTATATTCTGTTTGATGAAATAATGATCCCAGTCTGGATAGAGTTGTTTAACACCATATTGTTAAAAGACTCACCCAGGTTCTTAGAACTAGGCAATCATTTCATTGATTTTAAAACCAGGTAAGAACCCAACACAGTGTCAATTATATCACCCAATCTCACTATTGAACTGCGATTATAAAATTTTCATAAGTGTATGTGTGACATGCGTATGTAAGGTTGCGAGGGCGATAATTCGTGAAGACCAGAAGGACTTTCTACCTGGGAGACAACTGAGGGAGCTGACGCCACCCTGATAGGCTCAATTGACCTCACCAAATACTTAGGAATTCCCCTGTTGGTTGTAACTCTTGAACCGGCCAAAGCTTTTGACCGTGTTTACTGGAAATATTTGAGTGGGGTGTTGATGACTTTTGGAGTAGGAGAGGTATTCTAGAATGTGCTAAAGAAGATTTACAGCGCACGGTGTGCCCAGGTGCTAGTTAATGGTAGTCTCACCTTGCTAGTTAGGTCCGGTAGGGGAACTATACAGGTGTGTCCTTTGTCTCCCATTTTTTTTTATTGAATCTTTAGCGTAGAGCCATTTGTGTATGGCCCCTTTATTAAGAAGATAGATTTATATGAGGACAATTTTATTTTATTTTTGTCAACTGCCTGATCTGCCATCCCGTGCCTGACGGCAGAGGTGAAGGTTTTTGGAAGTTGTCTGGTTACGAGATCAATGAGAACAAGACTGAAATAATGATATGGAATCAGGACTATGGCGAGACCCGAACCACTGATGAATTAAGATATTTGGGGATCAGAGCACTGTACGACTTAGAGAATGTTCCATCTGAAAATATGGAATGATCATACAAAGAGGTTGATGAGACATTAACAGGATGGCAGAATCTGCCCTTAACCCTCTATGGCTAAAAACACTTCGTTAAAATGTCAATTCTACCCAAACTAACATATTTGTTGTTTGATAACATCCCTTTGAGTTTCGATAAGAAACTACTGGACAGGATACAAGGGAAAGTTACGGTTATTAGTGGGCCTTATATACAGTGCCATATCAAACAATTTGCCTCAAGGTAGCTTTCTGTGTAAATTAGGGCTCCCAAATTCTTTATAAAAGTTTGTCTGAAGTGTTTGAAGGCTGCAGCTAAAATATGGTATGAGATTAGATCTCTTTTGGGGATCCCATACTTTAGTAAGCTGTCACCCGTGTAGGATTCACCAGTGACTCCGGAGCATTTGCAGGACAGTTTGGCAAAACCACTGAGGAAGTTTGGAATTCGGAATTGGGTCAGATGGTGGAAGGGGGGAGGGATCTCATTGAGAGGACTGGAGCATAGTGGCCAACGGGGCACTTTCTAGATTTAAGGTTCAGCAGATAAATGCCTGGCTCAAGACCCAGGGGTGGATTGCTGCTGAGCCAAACTCCATGGAAAAGGATCTTCAGGATCCCAGAACAAGGAAGAAGGCAGTATCATGTTGGTGTGGGCATCTTATGGCAGCTGCAGATGAAAATGTGAGGCCCCCCTACCTGGTTTGGGATGGATAATCGCCAATCATGGAGCTGGAGGAGTTATGGCAAGTATCTATGAGCATGCTTTATTGTGTGGTTAAATCTGCTTCCTTAAGGAGGAACCATTTTTTTACCTTACACAGAATCTGATGGACACCGGCAAGGCTGGTTAAGATAAGAGGAGAGAGACATCAGGAAAGTAAATGTAAGCGTTGTGGTCATAGAGAGGAGGACGATATTCATATGTTTTCGAACAGTCCTGCTCTGAAAAGGTTTTGATTTGGAGATGGGAAAGATGATCTCAGCATCCTGGGTCGAGTTGTGAAGGTAAGACCCACTTTGATTATGTTTGGAATGGAGCATGTAGGGTCAGAAGTGGGAGGCCTCTTGAGACTACAAAGAATGCTCATCTTCTATTTGGTACTCCTGGCAAGGAAGGACATTTGTAAAGGAATCTGTGCCCCCAACTTGGCAGGATTGATGGAATTCAGTAAAATATTTCAGGGGTCTAGACAATAGGAACAACTGCAGTAAGAGGGAGGAGAAAAATGGGGCAATTTGGAAACATGTTGAAAACTATGATGTCCAATGATTATACCTCCTGATCAGTCTGGCTGTATCGTGCTTGCCTTGGCATCTAGGATCATGCATTGGGCTGACAACCAACTCTGATATAAGTATGCAAGGTAATTCTAATCAAGAAAGTGCTTATTTGAGGTGATATCAGGACTCAAAAAAACAAACAAAAAAACACAGTCATGTGAACCAGAGAAAGGCTGCAAGCACTAAATGGCTATGGCAGGAAAATGGCAAGTTTCTAAAAGTAGCATTTTTAAAATTGTAATTTAAAATCCTACTTTACTATGAGAGAGGATTTCTCATTTTGATTCCAAATACACCAAACATGAACTGATTACCTGTTCCCATGTGGAAGTTACAGCTCATTAAATGTAATAGTGTAACTCCTATGTTATCCTATGGGAGAGGTAGGCCTTGCAGTAGTAAAAAACTAATTTGAGAGTTTTTTCCTATCTCGACCTGCAACACTTAAAGGTACATGTCCAACTCTTTACATTCACTGAACCATGTCCTCTGAGCTGTCCAGGTCGTACCCTTGTGGTGACTTAAATATATTTAAAAAGAAGGGTGGGTCAAAATGGCAGTTTAAATTTGCACAACGAAGCTGCAATGGCAGACCTAGGACAGGTTTGCAAGGCTACTTAACTGGGTGGACCATCACCTCCCAAAGTGCTGCACTCGCCAACCCAGGCGCCTGCCCACCGGTGAGGGTGTGCTCTCTTATGATATTAGATCTTCCTTGGGGTGCCCATACTTGTAGCAAGCAGTACAGGGGTGACAAACCTCCTTATCTGTTTGTCAAAAGACTCCTTCTGCTTTGGCTGATATTGGGACTGGTTACTGCTGTTCCCTTGGGATCTTTGTGGGTGGGCCTTTTGCAAACTTATTTTTAAGATTTTCTCCCACTTCTTTCTTCCTGTGGGGCCCCTGACCATACTTTTAGAGTGCCCCCAAGATGCCTTTTTGGACACTATTTGTGTTGGCTGAGAGGTCCGCTTCCCCAGCATCAGCATCATTGTAGTCAGTCTGCTGTGTGTTAGGTGAGGGTGCAGCTCTGTAAAACGAATATTGAACTTGTGCTCCCTGAGAACTAAATTTTACAGTCCATTGTAATTACTAGCACTGCTGCCCCTTACACAGCCATTCAGTGCCCTACTGGTATAGTCCAGGAAATCCATCCAAAACCAGTTTATGAATTGATGGCTGGTACGTCTCAAGGGTCTGTCCAAATTTAATAGGAAGTATGGCTTTCATCGGGTGTACCTTGTTTGGTCCTCCACCTCCAGTGTAAGGAGTGTGTACATCCCCACTGATGGCATACATTTTCCACAAGCCACCCTCCCAAGTGCTCCTCTGGGTCATCTCATAATCAGAACACCATTTATCTATGTTATCTCACACCACATAATTGGGCACCAGATCTTGATATATACTGTCCTTCTTGTCTCCTTCAAACACTGAGTGTATTCTGCCACAATGCTGCTAGACTCTGCATGTCTAGCTTTAAGGTGCAGCTCTCTTAGACCCCTCTTACGAGCCAATCTTTTTTCCAAGCATCTCCATTTCATGCTTGACCATCTGCAGCCTGAAAGCTCCCTCTTCCTTATGTTCAACAGCTCTTCTGTGGACAGGCCATGCAATGAAACACTGCTTCCTGCTCTGGCAGGGAGTTCCAACTTATGAGATGGGTCACCCTCCTCTACTAACGGCTGACTTTCAGGATTTATATCCAGGTCCCGATCCTACTCATCCATATCATCCTCGTCATCCTGATCATCTGCTGCTGTTAGTGACGGGTGAACCTCCCACAGGGTCCTCAGAGTTTTCTTTTACAGATCCAACTTCTTGGTACCCTTCTTAATGGAGATTTGCCTCTCTGCAGAACTGTTAAGCTCAGTCACAATATAATGTTATAAGTTGGCCAGTTTGAATTCCATTGCAGCAGGTATGGTCACAGAAAGCCAGGTAGTGGTAATAAAATTATTCTTAGAAAAAAAAACAAAAGAAGCCAATCAGGGAAAATTAAAAGCTTGAGATGATCTCAAATTATTTACATGGGATAGTAGTGCAACACTGTAAGGCTCTGCACAAAAAGTCAAAATCCTCACTGCTATACTCCAGTATAAGACATTGGGTTACTGATTGAGGGGGTGAAACCCTATTCAAGCAGCAACCACAATCCTTGTCAGGTGGGAAGCACAAGTAAACCCCAAATTAACCTGTGCTGAACCCTCTGGTAACTTGGAACATATATAAAGTATGTGTGCAACACTTCAAAATGTAATAAAATGAAAACACTAAACAAAGAGAATCCTATCGGTAGTTCCGGAAATATTCAAGTTTAAAGATTTCAGTGAAAATAGTGCCAAAGAACACAAACTTCCATGCACAGTTTCTGGTTGTGTCATACTGGGACAAAGTCACAAATCCAGGCTGACCTTGATAGGGCATGAGTTGGATATAGGTATCAGGTTAGTCATGCTGAAAAGTTACCATCTCATTTGACTGCAAAGAGTCCTGTTTGTGGTGGAGGGGCCGTGCGGAACAAGGAAGCATTGCGGATGGTCTTCAATGTAGAGTGAAGAGCAGGCCTGGTTTTGTGGACAGCTTCATTGTAGCTCAAAGCTTCTGTTGTCATCATGAACCATGGTGCTGGTGCTTTGCAATGGTGCTCCCTACGAGCGGTCAATGCTATAGAGTGAAAGATCTGGTTGAAGGAACTTGACATTGGCAAGCAGTGAGAACAACTAGGTTTTGGCACCGAAGGCCCTGCTTGCGGTCGCGAAGAGCCCAAAAACTTCAATTCAGCTCCACTGTGGCCACACTAAGGGTCCAGAACCTGAGAGGGAACCCTTGGGGATCAGGGACTGTCCCCAGCTGGACCTGGTCTCTCGTTCAGATGGTTGGGAGCCTGTTATATCCTTATGGCAGCATACAAGCAGACTAGCCATTGAAGTCACTCTTGGAGTCTTGGTTTAAGGTGAAGGTTCAATCCCTGTGACTCAGGCAGGAGAGCAGCAGAGCAGCAATCTGGAAAGGGAGAAGTTTAGCAAGGCAGTAGCCCAGCTGGGTAGCAGTCCAGCTTAGTAAAAGGCCTTTCAGCAGCACAGCATTGTTTCTTCCTGGCAGAGTTGCCACAGGTCCAGAAGTGTACTGAAGAGTTAATGTCTGATGTCCATTATGTATAGCAGAGGTCTCCTTTGAATTGGGAGTAGCTTCTAGAGATTTCCTTTTGAAGAGCACAGGTTTCCTACTTCCCATGTCCAGGCTACAAACTAACTATATGGAGTATGCAGTCTTTTGTGTGGAGGCAGAGGACGGCCTATTCAAGTGTAAGTGGCTGTGTCCAACTATGCTATTCCATCCTGCCAGTGAAGGCCATCCACACACAACTAAGCTCTCTATTGTGTCTAGGAGGAATACACATAGCCAAACTCTCAGCTATACCCAATCACTGTGACCCAGAGAGGCCGCAGGCACTAAATTGGTAGTGCAGGAAAATGTCAACTTTCTAAAAGTGACATTTTCAAAATTGTAATTTAAAATCCGTCTTTGATATAGGATAAGATATTTCATTAAATTTCCAAAGAATCCAAACATGAACTGGTTACCTGTTCCCATTTGGAAGTTACAGTTTATTAAATGTAATACGGTAACTCTAATGTTATTCTATGGGAGAGGTAGGCTTGCAGTCATGAAAAATTAATTTAACAGTTCTTTACTTCCAGGATATGTCAAACTTAAAAGTACTTGTCCAACTTTTTAGGTACACTAAACCCTGACTTCTGAGCTGTCCAGTGCCTAATATAGGGATGACTTACATGTATTAAAGTGGACAGTCTGGGGTTGGCAATAGGTTTATATTACCAGGTGAAAATGGCAGTTTAAAACTGCACACACAGGGTGCAGCGGCAGGTGTGGGCAAGGTTTGCAAGGCTACTCAAGTGGGTGGCACAAGTGCTACAGGCCTGCTAGTAACATTTAATTTCCAGGCCCTGGATACATTTAGCATCACATTACTAGGGACTTAGACGAAAATTAAATATGCCAATTTTACCATGTTTTAAGGAATGAGCACATTTGCTAAAGAACTGGTCAGCAGTGGTAAAGTGCACAGATTCATAAGGCCAGCGAAAACGAGATTAGCAAAAATGGAGTAGGAAGGCAAAAGGTTTGGGAGAAGACCACTCCAAGGCCTACAGATATAATGGATACTATTTTAGCTGCAACCAATCTCCTCACGTTTGCTCCTCTTCATATTTGTTGATGCACCAATGGGATGAGACACTTGTTTTTTCTTTATTGCACTGAAACAAAATGTTAACAGTGACATTGACTAAACCTAAAAAAGAATAAATAACCAAGGGCCAGATGTGCGTCACTTTTTTCTTGCTGCAAATGGCCCGATTCACAGAATCAGGCCGATTACGACAAGAAAAAAGCATTTTGGTATGCACAAATCCTATTTTGCAATTTGGTAATTTATTTACCGAAATGCAAAATAGGCTTGCGTTCCCTTCCTAATTGCGAGTCGCAGTGCAATGTGTGATTGTTTGTGACAGTGAATGCGGTCACAAAACAATCACAGTTAGCACCAATTTCAAATTGGTACTAACTATGGTGACCACCTGTCCGTAAATTTCATGGACCATCCGTTATTTGGGTGTTATGTCCGCTGTCTATAATGACCCTCTTTATGGACACCTTTTGTCCGTAATTCTGGGGATTGAAGCCAGTCAAACTGTTCCTCTGTGAGAAGCTTCCAAGTTCAGCAGAAGTCACTCCTGGGGCCAGAGCACACTCCTCTTCTGAAGGTAAGAGGCTGCAACAGCCCCTCCTTGCTTTATCACAGACTGCCATTGACTCATTGTCATTTTGTCTGCTGGCTGATTGTCACATACAGAATGACAATGGGGCAGCCTAGGGAGTTAGTCTTTCACCTGCGCTTACAAATAAAGGGCTGGGTGTGGTTGGGATTCCCTGTACTTCCCTAACAGCATCTTGTTTGCAACATAGACTATACCATTTCCAAACCTATGTTTTCAAAGCTACACAGGGAGTTTCAGCATTTAATTTTATGTGCAGGGGAAAGTGTGTTGGCTGAGTGGTGGGAATGGAACTGCCTATGTATTTCCAGTGATGTTAATGCAGGCAAAGGATTCCACACACACACACAGAGCACTTTTAATGTTGAAAAAGGCATGTGTAGAGCAATAAAACTTAAATTGCTCATAACATTTAAATTGCTTATGTCCACCGCCGAAAACAGATTGAACCTTTTCTTGCTCATAATATCTTCAGTTTAAAAAAGTGAAGGCAAATCTGTCCAGCTGTTTCTATAAACTGGATTTAAGAAATCTCAGACAGGTTTCGCACTTAAATAAATGGTGCACCTCCCCCTGCCCTGCATACAGCATACCATTTCCATTTTGTCCTGAGGCCTATGCCACTCGAGGGTACTGCATTTTAAAATTAACTGAAGGGTTAAAGACACAGAGAAAGCTCCTTGTTTGCCACAAATTTTTAGGCAATAATAAAATGGCAGTTGGACTATGGTGAGTAATGTATCTGTTGGACAGATCCAAGTTTAGCTCAGGGGAATAATGTGACTCTTGCAAAGCCCAAGTGTACTGTGCAGGTCATAGAAGTGTTCTTGGGCCAGATGTACCATCACGGCCCATTGCGATTCGGTAATAGCGATTTTTAAGAAATCGCTATTACCGACTCGCAAAGGGCCATGTATCACATTTGCGAATCGGTAATAGCGATTTCTTAAAAATCGCAAATGCTATTACCGAATTTCAAATTGCAATATCGGCCCCATTCGCAGCTATGGGCCTGTTGGCCCATAGTTGCGAATATTTGCATTTCCAAAATTGCGATTTCTGAACCAGAAATCGCAATTTTGGAAATGCAAAAGGCCACGGTGCTGGGGGCCTAAGGCCCCCTCTCCTGCACCCCAAAAACTGTTTTTTCAACATGTAAGGTACACACATGCCAAAAGGGCATGTGTGCTTTACATGTTGAAGTTAAAAATGCAGTTTAACTGCATTTTCTTAATTTTGCACCAGGTTACCACCTTGTTGCAAAGCATAGTATTTTGCAAGTGCAAAATGCCATTTTAGGAAAAATCGCAATTTGCGATTTTTTCCAGAATAGCCTTGCGACCTGGAAATTGCGAATCGCAAATTGCGACTCGCATTTCCCAGGTTGCAACGCAAGAAATCGTTATTTTAGCGATTTCTTAGTTGTGGTCTGCGAATGCATTTCATGCATCGCAGACCACGGTTTTGCACTCGCAAACGGCCGATTTTACCGTTTGCGAGTGTAAAATAATTTCATACATCTGGCCCCTTGTTATGTAGCTAAATCAGAGGGTTACTGCTGTTGTCAAAGAGGTCCTTGCAGTTCTTAAATTATAATCCTAATATAGCACAGTGACGTATGAACTGTCATGAAAGAGCTGAAACCAAACTGCAAAGCATGGATTTAGAACATTATTGTGTTTTTCCAGTCTTTCCTTATTCTAAGGTTGCTTAGTAGGGTTCCTCTGGATAATAATAAATATTTAGTAGTAAATGCACCCCAACCACTATGTTATATTTTAAATCCAGAGTTTGCATTTCTGCAGACTAGACATTCTTCACATATGATGCCCACCAGTATGGATGACATGTGACTCCTACACCTTGTAGGCGTTATTGTCTTAAGTAACATTTCCTATACTTTCGCTTACACATTTATGAGCCATTTTCTCCCAATATTATGTGTGTGATGTAACACACTCTAACTCCTACTCTGAATCATTGGGATGGGTAGAATATTAAAGCAACCCTAGCCAGAAGCCAGCAGGGCACTGTAGAAGGTCTAAAACAAAACGTATGTCAGTGCATCTGTGCCAAACTATTGAGGGGCAGATTGCAAACATTTCACATAACATGGCACAGTAAATGAAGTTGCTGAGCTCCGTTGAATGAAGGTGCATCTATTTCCAAAGAGATGGTGCATTGAATTGGGACTGAAAGTTCTGACATGTAACTTACACAGTGAATCCTCACATGATCTCTCTGTTCACTCCATAGTAATCTTTCTCTCACAGCTCCCTTTTCTATATCTGTTCCCTCCTCTCTCCCACTGTTCCAGTCATGTCTGCCTCTCTCAGTCCCCCACATGCTTTCTCTTGGTTCCCTCTACCTTGCTTTATTAAGCCCCCTTTACCTTTTCCCCTTTCAACCATCCCTCTACAACACTCAGCATCTTTCTGTATGTGTGTTGCTCCTCTCTCTCCCCTATCTTCTTCTGTGATCCTTTTTTTTTCTCTTTTCACCGCTTGTGCTCTCTCTTTCAGCAGGCAGACCCTTGCTTGCTTTCCTCTTCTCTCACTGTTCAGTCTCACTGTTAAAAATTTCTGTCTCTCCATCTCTGTGTCTAGCCCTCTCTCCTTTCACACCATCATATTTTTCTTAGTTTCACTCGCTAGTAGTACTACAGCCTGTGAATTCTAAGTCTAAATACAGCAACAGAGCTTTGCTTCTGGCACTATCACTCAAGGCACGGTGTAAGATTGTGAAAACTGACCCTTATGTCGGCTGTCAAATTCTGCAGTGTGTATATGTTAGCTATTTTTTTCTTCATGAAATATGTCTAACTACATGTGAATGTTTGCTCAATACTCCAATGTATAATGTAAATTAAACAACATAAACCTATTTTGGCTGTTAATTTTATAACCATGCATCGTTCTCAGGTGTGTCTGTAAAAATGACCTTTTGTCTTAAATTTTGTCCTGAATTTTGACCCATTGTCCGGAATTTTTAGTGTCACTGGCCAAAATATGCCTGCTTGCCAGGTGGTCACCCTAGTGCTACCCATTCACAAACAGGAAAGGGTCCCCAGGGGACCCATTCCCCTTTGTGAATGGTAGCAAAAATATTTTTTCTCACGGACCACTGGCTGCCCCGAAAAATTGAAAAGAAAACTTTTTATTTTTGTTTTTCAAATGCATCCCATTTTCCTTTAAGGAAAACGGGCCGCATTTTTTTTTTTTAAACTGCTTTATTTGAAAGCAGTCACAGACATGGTGGTCTGCTGTCCCAGCAGGCCTCTATCCCTATGAGTGCAGCCATTCCCAATGGGGTCGCAAATTGTGACCTACCTCATGAATATTAATGAGGTAGGTCATTTGCGACCCCATTAGGAATCGCAAACAGTGTGAGGTACACTGTTGTGCATATGGTTTTGCGACTCGCAATTTGTGACTCGCAAATAAGTCACAAATTGTGAGTCGCAAAACTCTGGGTCGTACATCTGGCCCCAAGTCCTGTGAGCCCCCAATAAAAAGAAATCGACGTACGTTGCATTATTGCGTACTGCTGCATTCCAGCGAACTATGCACTCCCGCAGATATTAAGGATAATAACACTGACTTTTATATTATGCTAAGTACCTCACCTCTAACACAAGCAGATAACAGAAGTTACTATTGCCCAAATTATGACACTCAATTAACCAATTTCTGAAGGATGTCAAGCTGAGCTGCCTTGTCGTGATTCAAACCCATGAACCGTTCAGCTATCCGAGCAATTGTCCCAATTGTAAAGTTTGGAAAAAAGTATGAGCTCGAAATAGTGGCTGTGTCACTGCTCTCAAGACTATTTGGTGGATCTAGTAAAAACTGAAAGCAACTGAATCTCCGATTCTCCCTGACAACAACTGCTAAATAGGGGTGTGCAAAATGAGCATGAGGGTGGATATTTCATAAAAAGTAGTGAAAGAAAAAGGAAACACCGTGAACAACAGCCGCTCGTGTTCCGTCGTTTGGAGTTGTTCCCATGCGCATGGAATAATCCAGTAAATTACGCTCATATGGCACGTAATTAATTACAAGGCGTAAAAACATAATTTCCCGAATTTTGCATAACAAGAGTAACACAAAATGACTGAAGTTATGTAAATAAATCCAGTGAAATTGACATTTTGTCCAGGACTATTGTTTGAACTGAAAGATTGTTTCCACCAACCTGGAAATGGAATGCCTGGTCTTGCCCATAATCCTTGCTTCCTTTCCATACCGACTAAATTTAAAAAAGGTCCTGCTGTGCCAATGGAGATCAGGATGTTTGAATCGCCATTTCTTCCTTCTCTGGCTAACACTTCATTTCCTAAAATAAAAATAAAGAATTTGCTAAGTTATATTGAGTTTTATAAAGAGTTCTACCATTGTGTGTGGCTTTGATAAGAGAATTTGAAGTGCACATACCCCCAGTAGCCTTCGTGACAGAATCACCATCACTCTCCATAGTAGTGTAAAAGGCTATTTATTAGGACAGAGTTGCAATTAATAACAAAACATTTGTACAATCTAAGTACATTCCAACTTTCTAGCCTCTTTCCTATACCACGCCCCGCTTTTGACATGCCCCACCTTTAAGTCTTCCATTTCGTTCCCCCAATTTGATTCGTTCACCCATCCTCCACCTTCATTCACCTTTTATCCACACTTCCCCTTCATCCCCTGCTTCATTTGGGCATCCCCCACACTGTCATCCTTCACCTGCTTCTTCTCCCCCAATGGCCCGCATTTGACTCTCCACCCTCCCCCATCTACTGCCACCCAGCACAAACCCATGAGGTGTTTTGCAGCCCCACCAGTGAGACCACTGCAACACCGTCATGCCATCTCCCTGAGTCAAACCTCTTCGGCCCACAAATCTCGCACCAGATAGCACAAACTCACACTGTAGTAAGCATTGCTCAGGTCAGACAGATGTACCCCCTCATTCCGGAAGAGAGCCGCCTCTTCCTCTGTTATCCCTTATGTGCCAAAACCTTTATGGCATGCACCCCACAAAAGCCCCTCATTGCTTTATTGAGCTTCCTCCTTGACCTGTCAATAGCCCCATGTTTGACTGCCCCCCTCCATTTCCACCTGGGCACCAATTCTGTCCAAATCAAACAGGTTCCTGCCATCTTCCGCCGCAGCAACTCTAAGTCCCGTTGCATGTGTTGCAGTAGGGCAGGCCTGGAGAGTCGTACCAAATAATTCTCTCCCAAGTGAATCACTAAGGCATCTGGGCAACCACAATTTGGCAGCACGGAAGTAAGAAAAGGTAGCAAATTTCCCCAGCGCATCTGGCTCTTCACCCACCACAAAACCTCATGCCTGCTGCTTGGCAGTCCAAGACAGCGTTCATAAATCTGCTTCTCTTCATATTTGGCTTCCCAATGAACAAAGGAGTGGCCGGCCAGCCATGTAACCACCTTCGACATCCCAGGGCCCTGCACACATCCTGTAGGAGAAAAAAGATATCAGTATGGGAAGACAAGCCCCACCCAACACTGCCCCATCCCAACAACTCTCTCTTTTCCTTTTTTCCCCAACCATCCTACACCCAAACCTGCTCATGCCCTCACATACCGCTCACAGCATTGCGAATGCCACCGTCCTATCCACCTGATCTGTGACCAGTCCCACCCAAGGCGTGCAGCCACCATTGCTGCCCCAATCCGTGCCTGCCGGCCCAGCCTCCGCAGCACCAATTGCAACACAGCCAACAACTGAAACGCTGTAAACTTTGAACCATCTGCTTGACAAAAAACACCTTAAGACCCGTGGCCCTCCTGCTTCAAACCCCCCCCACTCACTGACCGGGCACACCTCTGGATTGCCTCCTTTATACAGCCACACCCATTTGCCCCTTCCAAGCTGATCCATTTTAGACTTCCGCAGCCATTTGCCCAAACGGTCACCCTCCAGCCACACTTCCCCACGCTTCACTCCCACAGCTTTGCCCACCCCCAACAACTCAGACACCTGAAAAGCCCCAAAAAACA
Organism: Pleurodeles waltl; assembly: GCF_031143425.1. Classification (NCBI taxonomy): domain Eukaryota; kingdom Metazoa; phylum Chordata; class Amphibia; order Caudata; family Salamandridae; genus Pleurodeles; species Pleurodeles waltl. The sequence goes on from NC_090440.1 coordinate 145,005,291, forward strand.
TCCATATAATGCACAGGTGAAAAAGCGCCATCTTATAACTGTCTGTGCAGCAGACCGGTAACACATGTAACACCTCCAGGAATAAGTCAAATGTGATGGCTTCCCTTACCGCTGCACTTTTCCCCCTTTATTTGCCCTATGCCTTTAACACTATCCCCACTATCTCATCCTTTGCAAGATCATAACCAAAAAATAACTTGACATAAAATGAAACTCCAGCTAACTTGACCCCTGTTGTGGCTGACGACAGACCTTTCTTAATCAAAAACAGCCCAAACGTTATTGTGCAAGTCTCAAGCGCTCCCTGCTCCTGTAGCCAAAACTGCTCCTCAATACTGTCAAAGGATAGAAATTCCAACCATGCCATCCGATAATTCCGCTGCGTGGATTCTGCAAGGGACTGTTCCACAAGCCTAACGACCATCAAGCCCCCTACTCCCAAAAGTCAGCCAGGACTGCCGTCTTGCATTCGTCAGCACCACGTGGCAATGTGCAGAAACGTTGCCACTGTGAACGAGACAAGGAATCTGCAATGGGATTGTTAACCCCAGGAATGTGAGCTGCTTTAAAAATGATATTCAGCGTCGAAGCATGAAGCAAATGAGCAGCCGCAAAACTCTAAGATCCCTTGGTCTCTGTCTATTTACCAATTCCACCAATGCCAAGATGTCCACCTGAAATATCACCGTCCTATTGGCAAGTTCACCACCCCACACAGCCAACGCCATCAGCAGTGGAAAAAATTCCAAGAAGGCTATGGTCCTGCGCTGAGTGAGCCACTGTTGAGGCCATGCCGCCTCACACCACCTGCCATCCCAAAGGAGACCGAAACCTGTTGCACCTGCCGCATCAGAAAATATCTGCATGTGCCAAACCTTGTCCTCCTCACGAAAAGCCATGAAAACCCCATTAAACTGAGTAAGGAACATTTCCCAAACTTTTGCATCCTCCCTCAAGCCCACAGACATGCGAATCCGGTGATGAAATAGTGATGCACCTGACATCGCTAGGCCCGCGTCGACAGAACGCCCTGCCTCCTCGCACAACCCTACAAGCAAAATTGAGAAAACCCAACAGTTGTTGTGCTGCCCTCAACATAATCTCATATAGAAACTGAAGGGGCTGAAGAAAATCCACAATCTCCCTCACTTTCTCGGCTGGCAGCCGTGCTATGAGTGCCACTGTGTCCAGTTCGATACCTAAGAAAGTCAGTGTAGTACTAGGGCCTTGGGTCTTCTCTGGAGCCAATAGAACCCGCATGTCTAGCACCATCCGTTCAAAACACCTCAAAGCCCTGTCACATGTCCCAGACTCTGCCTCACCTACAAACAGAAAATCATCCAGGTAGTGGGACACCGCTCGATGACCACTCACTTTCGTAAACACCCATTGCAAAAAGGTACTGAATGCTTCAAACAAGACACAATTCCCTTGCTGACCGCAAATTGTCAGCCCACCTTTGCCTTCGTGGTCCCTGATAGCCCACCCTGAATCCTTCTCTGAAACCCGATTCGAATCCATGTGCTATGTCCGTGTCAGGGTACAGGCGAAGCCAAGGCAGCAGTTTTGGCTGTTCAATTGGTGTAGGAGCCCTTTGGCCCTGGAGCGCCTTGAGCTCCACGACCTCTGGCAGACGTCCATTGTTCTGCTGGGCTTGCCAGCAAAAAACACTGCATGACGGGTGTCTTCCGCCGCATTTGGAACACTCATGCTTAAATTTACAGGGGTAACTGGAGCAGAAGCCTTTATTGAATTTCCAACAGGCTGCCACACTGGAAACTGGAGCTCTCTGTATGTTACCCGCCCCGACAAAGGCTGGACGGGGTTGAAAAGGTTTATATATCACTGGGAACCCGCTTGCCATGTGAGTTGATGCAGCAGAATGCAAACACGCCATCCACTGCATCCATAGTTCAGAATCTACATCCCCCCATGGTTTGCCTGGGTTCACGCTCAGCATTACCCCTGAACTCCTTGTCGTAACTCAGCCATGCAAAACCCCGAAAATGCAATTGTGCCTTGCGAATTATGACAAATACATAAACATCATAATGATTCTGTCAGATTATTTGTCGCAATAAATGCTCGCATAGATCCAAAAAGCCAACGTCCAGTTCTCCATAATAATGGGAACCCTTAGCCTGCATGCCTGTTCCCATTCCTCTTCCTTAGCTCATATTTTCATGTGGAGAAGCTTGAATACATCAACGTATTCATGTTTCCAAATACGATTTTTGGTCTTTTCCCCCACATGTGACTCCAGTGGCATCACCAAACCCATATATGGGAGGTGTTTTTTGCATCCACTCCCCTCCTTCGCTTCACTGTCTGCGTCTGGCTCAGTGCCTTTATCTCCTTCGCCTATGGACGTCACGTCCTGCCGAGATAACCTCCATCTGCGCAGCCACTGCAACCACCGCACCATGTGCTTCATGAATGGACTCATCACCTACCCCAATAGACTTGAACTGCGGTGTACTCGAATTTCTCTGTCGGGCCTAACGCAAACCACCACTCCCCATTACCGACACCTTTCTGACAGCCTCACTCGGTGGCATTGCTGCTCCGTGCCACGCATAGCCGCCCCTGCCATGTGTGCCACTCACGCTGCTGAACTCACCTGCTGCACAGGCCTCCTGCTGCCCTCCTGTGCCGTCTTTTGGCACCCATATCCAACTACCCTGCTCCTGCCCATGCTCAGCCTGCCTCGCTGGCCTCCAACTCCCTCAGTGCCCATCTTATGCTTGCGCTGACCTTCTCTCCTCAACCCCTCCTTCCTGTCCTTGCACAATTGGGCCCATCTCTCCTCCATCTCAGCCATTGCCCTACACTGCTCCCTGATTCTTGCCTCAATGTCATCTGCTGCCGAAGCCAAATTGTTGGCGTAGATCGCCCTCCCCCCTGGCATCTCCCCCCCTGCTGGTCTCAGCCCCCTCCATGTTCCCCACCCATCTTACCTCTTTGCCTGGCCCGTGGCCCGCACCTTGCCTGCCTTTCTTCCCATTTTAAGGGCCCCAGGCACCTGGACAGCCCTCACAGTGCCCCCCCTGACCTTCCCTACGGATAACAGGCCTGTGCTGCTTCACTGCTGGCCCCCTCTAAGGGGTCCAGGATCAATTGCTCTTCTTCACTCTCCTCTGGGCCCCCTACATCCCGCTTAAAAGCTCACTGCTGCTCTTAGAGAAGGGGGTGGAAGCGCTGCGCCTCCTCCCCCCTGCGGACTTCTGTTTTGCCTTGCCTTTGACAGGTGACTGGCAGGCGGCTACTGCCGCCAATACGCTGTCTTCCGCGAGTGCGCGGGGCACACCATGCCTACCCAGGCCTTGTCCAAGACACCAGGCCTTAGCAGGTCTGCACGTCCGGCCTCCTCCAGGATGCGCAATGCAGACCGCACCGCCTCCGCGACATGTGCGGTTGCCATGGCGTGAATGCCGCCTACCAGCATCTCTGCTCTCTACGGGGCCCTTTATTCCAATCAAACTTCTTCATTTCACCAACTCACCTTGTGGCTAGAGCTGCCGACCTGGGACTAGGGATAAGAGACTAGGGATAAAACCGCAAAACAGAAATAAATAAACCCTATAGAAGATTACTTTCTGAGAAACGTGGGAACAAAAGTCATCTGCTACTTTGGCCACCATCTAGAATGCTATGAAATAGACTTTCTTTTGATATTTTAGTGTACATGGTGTACCACATTTTGTCCTGCAACATGTTGAGGAGATAATGAAAAATTCACAGATTTCCAAATATATGCTAGGTTTTGCAAAACGAGAAATGTTTTCTTCTTATTTAAAAAAAATATATATATCCAGCACAAACAATGCATTTCAGGCCTGGAGAAAAGTGTTTGTCTTAAATATGCAATAAAATATTCTCTAGACTCTGAAAGATGCTTAGCAAGCAGTTATTATATTCTACTGGTTTGAACAGGGGCAGGTGTTGGGCTCCTTGTTTCCTAAACAAAGATTAATGACCTTGATATATTCAAATCAGAGGCAAAATATGTCTGGCTGAGTGATATTAAGTGAATACAAATTATATCAGGCTATATTCTCAATTCTGTGCATTTTGATTTATACAAGAAAGCATGAATTATTCACATTACCTTATTCATCCAAGGCAATTTCAATGATGAAAAATGTGGAGGACAGCTTTGGCAAATATAGCAATTTAGATGTGGTTAAAATAAATTATGAACACTAAAAAGGCTTACTATCGCACACATTATTTTATTCTGTTTTGCACAAAGCATTTTGTTTATATCAGTGATCAATGACATACCTTAGTAATGTGTAATCAGTCAAAATATTTACTCTGAAGCAAAGTCCTTAAACATGAAAGTGACCAACTCATTAATTCGCAAACTATGTTCCGTAAGTCTTATTTAGAGAACAAATCACCCTTACCAACAAAAGCTTAGTAAGCTGAGCCCTAACTTCAGCCACTGAATAGCATTGAAATACCTTAAAGATTATTTCTGGTGTGAAAACTTATTTGGAGGAGTAAAACAGCTGACACAGTGTTAGACTGAACACTTAACTTTACCCAGTCTTGCATAACTAGATGACCACGAGTAGTGCCTTGTGTTTTAGGTATGTGTGAGAAAGTAATCCTTTTTGCCCTGATCACCCCCATTTTCTGACTGATACTGGTAGTTACTGACTTTAATTATGTCCTGGGCTCTGCTAACTAGGGCCAGTGCTCTGTTTAAAGGCTATATGGTAAATAGGCATAACTACAAGTGGCTTTGACAACCTAGCTGTAAGTACGTAGTATATGGTAGGGCATCTCAGTTTAGAGACCCAGAAGATTGAATGCACTTAAGTGTGAACTGTTGTTGTGTCTGTTGTCATTTTAAACCCAGTCCTGCCTTGCAGGCTGCTTCTGAAAAAAAATAGATTCATATTTGACTTTGGAACGATAAGCACCTCTAAAGTCTTAAACTACCTTATTTTAGTAAATGTTATCCTTAAGGTCTACCTTAGGTGCCCCAAGGGAATGATGCACTGTAGTATTAAGCTGGGTTTTGGAAAGTGGATTATTGGTAAGGACAGGTAGGTACCTCCCCTTAGTAATAGGCCAAAAACCCCTACTAGGTCCAGTCAAGGTCTCAGTAAATTAATCCTTGCTCAACCCTTGGTAGCTTGGCCCACAAGTAGTTAGGCTTAATTTAGGAGACAGGTGTGTAAATCATGTAATATTGACAAAACAGTAAATAAGTCAAATACAATACACAATAAAAATCCAACACCAGATTAGAAAAATTGAAAATATTTTATTCTTTAAAATTACACCAAAATGAGAAAAATCCAATGTAAGGAACTGGAGATATGAATTTTTAAAGATTAAGGCCCTCATTATGACCGTGGCAGTGAGTGATAAAGTGGAGGTAATACCACCAACAGGCTGGTGGTACTTACTGCCAAATTATGACCATGGCGGTGAGAACTCACATAGACAGCCAGTGTACCAAACCAACCGCCAGGGCGGAACAACACTCACCACGCCGGTAGCCATCAACAGCCAAGCGGAAGACAAACTACCACCCACCATATTTTGACCCTGCAATCCGCCAGGTTTTCTGGGGTGGAACCAACGCCATCAAAAGCCTGGTGGAAACATAGCACAGAAGAGCAAAGACTCACCATCGGAGACACAGGGAAGAACAAGTCCGCCATGAAACCAGAACTGCAAGTCTTCCCAGATGCTCATCTACGTCATGTTCCACCTGGAACACCAACGCCGACGGCAGCAGTTAATCCAGCCGCCTAGCACACAAGGGAGGGAGGGAGGAAAATGAGAGTGACACACACACAACACACACCCGACACACACACCATACACACAAGTAGCTGCAGACGAAAAACAGTGGCACACGATACACTGCACAAAAATGCGAGGACAACAAGAATGCAGTAATGAGAATGTATTGATCTAAACAGCTACTAAATAAACCAATTGTAAGAGAAACAGATATATACAAATGTACACAAAGGGCCACTGCCCAGGCCAATGAACTAAGGGCCCACATGGCCACAGTCCAAGGCCCAACTTGAATTCTGACTTCATCCGGATAAAACTGTGCAGGGGCATCAGTTTGCAAGTGGGTAGGCACCTCAGGGGGATGGGGTTTGGGGGGTACCTCAGCCGAAGTCAGGAACAAGCCCACTGGTTCTGGAGGGGGCTCCATGCCCGTTACCCTGTGCTGGGGAGTGTAAGGCAACAGTCTCTGGAGTGGGTGTCTTTCCCACTGGTTCTGGAGGGGGCTCCATGCCCATTACACTGTGCTGGGAAGTGCAAGGCTACAGTCTCTGGAGTGGGTGTCTTTACCACTGGTTCTGGAGGGGCCCCCTTGTATAGCAGTCCCTGGAGGGCTGCCTACATGGCTTCCGCTGGTGGTGATGGCTGCACTGTGTCATCTGGAGGTTAGGGCTGCACTGTGTCAGCAGGTGAAGGTGCCTCCTGGGCAGCCTCTGCTGGTAGTGAGGGCTGAACTGTGGTGGCAGGTGGAGGTGCCTCCTGGGCAGCCTCTGCTGGTGGTGAGGGCTGAACTCTGGTGGCAGATGGAGGTGCCTCCTGGGCTGCCTCGGCTGATGGTGAGGGATGCACTTCCTCAGCTGGCGGTGGGGGCCCCGTGACCACTGGTGGTAGTGGAGGTGTCACCCTGACAGCCTCCGCTGGAGTTGAGGGCTTCTTCCCCTTTATGGCAGGAGGTGTGGGATCCTTATCCTTCCTAGAAGGGGTTGAGGGCCCCTTCCCCTTCATGGCAGGTTGTGTGTGTTCCTTAGCCTTCCAGGCAGAAGTCAAGGACTTCTTCCCCTTCATGGCAGGAGGTGCAGGCCCTTTCCCCTTCATGGCAGGAGGTGTGGGATCCTTAACCTTCCTGGCTGGTGGAGTGGGATCCTTCACTGACTTGCCTTCACGACTAGGTGGTGCCACTGCTGTCCACATGGACTGTTTGGCTGAGGTGCTGGGCTGGGTCATTGGGACCATGCTCTTACGGGCAGGACGGGGGAATGGTGGGAGGGAAGAGGTCAAGTTGGACAAGGAAAAGCTTCTTAGGGATGGTGGGGCGGGAGGAGGGATGGGAGTGGTTCTAGGAGGTGTATGTCTGCTGGATTTGGGTGCAGGTGCAGGTGCATGGGCAGTGTGATGATGTAAGGTGGATGACTGTTGGGTATGTGAGTGCTTGCGTTTGTGTCCTTTAGAAGGGGGGACAAACAGGGTGGGAGAAGACACAGGGGACGTGTGCATGGATGCTGTGGAGCTGTCTGCCAGAGAGGTGCGTGTGCTGCTTGGTGTGATGATTCTAGTGGTGGATGTTGATGCAGTGCATGCTGGTGTGAGTGTGGATGAGATTGTGAGGGCGGTTGAGAAGGAGGAGGAGGAGGAAGGGGAGACAGTGGAGGCAGTGAATGTGGTTGTGTCTGTGTCAACACCAGAGCAGTACGCGCTCTATTGGCGTCAAAAATGCAATAACCCAGCACTCTCAAAACAACGTAATTTATGCATTGTGCTGATATGTTGTGGTTTAACCTTTTGCATTGCAGAGTTCAATCCTGAAAACTTATTTTTAATATGCTTACAAATACTGTTCCTTTGCAATGTATTGCTACAGATTTTCAGAGTGTGTTAGGGTGTGGTCCCTTTCCAGGGCCTTCCAGAGACTTTCCCTGCAACATGCCTGGGCGTGGTTCTGGGCTGGGCCAAGACTCTATAAAAGAGAGCCAGCCCAACTCCCAGTGCTCACTATTCAGAGGTCCCGGTGCAGAGCAGCAGCTTCTTCCTGAACTCCTGTCCCAGCGGTCTAATTGGGTCTTCCAGCCTTCTGCCCTTCATCCTTTATTAGTGATCATTGTTCCAGGCGGTAAGACGGTGGTTGGACTATCCCAACACCGTTATTTAGAATTTTCATATTCTTGGTTTAATTCTTAAGTGAGTAACAGATTACTTGCGCGCTACCATTTCTTGACATTTATATGGTAGTTTACAAATAGGCAAGACGCACAATTTGCTTCATAAAGGTCTGACTTTGTTATTCATTGCGTGCTACCATTTCTTGACATTGGCATGGTGGCTTAAGAATCGGCAAGACGTGCGATTCGTTTTATGGTGTTTAAACATTGTTGTCCATTGCGCGCTACTATTTCTTGACATTTACATGATGTTTTACGAATTGGCAAGACGCGCAACTCGTTTCATGAGGATTTAACTTTGTTGTTTATTGCGCGCTACCATTTATTGACATTTACATGGTGGCTTAAGAATCGGCAAAAAAGAAGCGCGATTCGTTTCATTGTACTTTGATCTTGTTATTTATTGTGAGCTGTTATTTCTTGACATTTACATCGTGTTTTACGAATTGGCAAGACGCGTGATTCGATTAATGATGATTTGACTTTGATATTCATTGCGTGCTACCATTTCTTGGTATTTTACATGGTGACACTCGAATCGGCAAGACGCACGATTCTCTCCTCGAGTTTAATTCATGTTGTTTATTGTATGCAACTATTCTAAGATATTTATTATATAATATTCGAGTGGACAAGTTATGTGATTTGTTTCCTGAATCCATATTGTGTTTTTCATGGTGCACAATCCTTTATGGTGTTTACTATATATATATATCTGCAATATGCGCAATCTGTGTTGAAACATTTTAATAGTAAACAGAAGGCCAGAGTTTCTAGATGCAATATTGCATGGTCCTAGTATACATTCTCAAAACAGGATTTATATGACTGGTTTAAATTTAGTCAGAATGTTTTTCTGATTTTCATGTAAAGGAAAGTACTTGAATAAGAAAGTTTTCATTTAATTCATCTTGATTTCCCTACCGGTATCCGGCCATCTTGAAACTTAGTCATTTTAAACTTAACTCTTAGATTGTTCATGTTTTCAGGGTGACTAGGCTTAGAATCATAGTCTAGTATTGATTTCAGGAGATATAATTTTCTTATTGTGTGTTCTAACCTTTTTCTTACTACAGGTCTCCTTCCCAGCTGTTCCTTTCCTAATCCCCTCTTCCCCTCTTGAACTCTCTCAGTCTCTGTGATTTATCTATCAGAGTCTTGGAGCTGTTCAGTGGTGGACGTGTTGGGAACGTTCACAGACCCCGAGGATCTGGTGACTCTGACAGAATAGTGAACCCACAAATTATTATCCTCCTGGCTTGTGTATGTTCTCAGCATGGCCACTCTAGACAAGTTAGTCAAGGCTATCACCCAGCTCCAAGCAGAGGTGGTATCATCCAAAGAATTGACAACTAGCTTAGCAGAGAGAGTGAGTCAGTTGCAAGATAAGGTAGAGAAGAAGGAACAAAGTCCCACAGGTGTGTCTTGGCCAGGTACTTCTTCTCAGGCTTCTGGAAGTAATCCGATTTCCCTAAATGTTCATTCTGCAATTCCTTTAGCTCCCCCAGAACGTTTCTCAGGTGACCCTTTGAAAGTGCAATCTTTCCTGGTTCAAGTGGAACTACTCTTCACCTGCAGACCAAATACTTTCCCCGATGCCCAGTCCAAAGTAGCTTTCTTGTTATCATATCTGTCTGGGGATGCAGCTACTTGGGCAATTCCCCTTGTGCATAAAAGTAGTCCCTTGTTGTACAACTGGAGAAATTTTGTTCGTGAATTTGAGAGAGTTTTTGATCGTAGAACTCTAACACAGTCAGCAGATCGTGAATTATTAGATTTACGCCAAGGGAATCAAGACCTAGTGTCGTATTTAGCCAAATTTAACCGGTTGGTTGCCGAGACTTCCTGGCCTGAAGAAAAACAAGCGGTCTTGTTTTACAAGGGACTAAAAGAGGAACTAAAAGATATCTTAGCGCAAAGCGACCCACAACCTACAGACTGTCAAGAATTAATAAATCTTGTCTTGAGACTTGATCATCGTTTAGCAGAACGTAAAGGAACGCGCAAACAGATTGAAAAATATTCATGGCGCGTTCATGATAACAGAGACTCAAGAACTCTGAAAGAAAGAACGCCGGAACCGATGGAAATTGGAACCATCAGAAGACCTTTGACCAAAGATGAAATGGACCTACGCAGAAAAAATGGAAAATGTCTTTATTTTGGGCGAAAAGGTCATTTTGCCAAAGATTGTCCAATCAAACCAAAGAACAAGCAAGGTCCAGTTCAGAAGGTTGCAGCCAATGCACCAGTCGAGTTGGAAAACTAAAACACCCAAGATGCAGAGAAGGGTTGCTCTTGGGTGTCACTGTGGACCCTTCACAATCTAGACATCTTAAACTGGAAAAAGAGTTCAGGTCAAGAAAAAGATCTATTTCAAAAAGGCTCTAGTCGATTCTGGGGCTACTGGGAACTTTGTTGATGTCCAATTGGTTCGTGCATGGGGGATCCTATGTATTGAAAAGAAGACCCCAGAAATCATCCAGGCAGTCGATGGAAAACTCTTGACTGGAGGTCCGGTAACTCTTCAGACTATCCCCTTGTCGATGATTTGTGAAGATAAGAATCAAAGAAAGAAACATAAAGAGAAAATCATCCTTGACGTGATCCATGTTCCCCAATATGGGATTATCCTCGGCTTGCCATGGTTAACTCATCACAATCCGGAGATCAATTGGGCAGAACGAAAAATCGTGTTCTCATCTGCGCTATGTAATGAACAATGTCTCCAAAAGATTCACGTACCAAAAGTTTGCAACTCGTACATAGCTACTGCCGCGGAGAAAGAAATTCAGCTGCCCAAACAGTATTCATCTTACAAAGATGTATTTGATGAGAAAGGAGCAGAGACTCTACCTCCTCATAGATCTTATGACTGTCAAATTGATCTAGCCCCAGGTACGATACTTCCCAACTGTCGTGTATATTCCCTGTCAGAACATGAAAATCAACATTTACGAAAATACCTAGATCAATTTTTGGACAATGGCTCCATTCGCCCCTCTAAGTCTCCTGCAGCTTCGCCTTTGTTTTTTGTTCCAAAAGCTAATGGAGAACTTCGAACTTGCATCGACTATAGGGGTTTGAACAAAGTCACCATCAAGAATAAATATCCTTTACCCCTAATTCCGGTCTTATTGGAACAAGTAAAGAGAGCAAAAATCTACACGAAGCTTGACCTTCGAGGTGCTTATCATTTGCTCAGAATGAGAGAGGGTGACGAATGGAAAACAGCGTTCAAGACAAGATATGGCCTTTTTGAATACACCGTCATGCCTTTTGGTCTGTGTAATGCTCCAGCAGCATTTCAATTTTTCTTGAATGACGTTCTTAGAGAGTACCTCAACATATTTGACATAGTCTACATTGATGACATTTTGATCTACTCAGACAATGAAAACAAACATGTCCAACATGTCAAGAAAATTCTTGCAGCCCTTCGAAAACACCATTTATACTGCAAACTAACCAAGTGTGAGTTTCATGTTACCACAGTTGAGTTTTTATGGGTTATTCTTACCCCTCAAGGTATGGCGATGGCAGAAAAGAAAGTAAAATCCATATCTGATTGGCCCACCCCAAAGACTGTTCATGATGTACAATGTTTCCTGGGATTTTTCAAATTTTTCTCCCAGACAGTGGCTCCAATCACTAAGCTACTAAGAAAGAAAGAAAAGTTTGTATGGTCCCCAGAAGCTGATCAAGCCTTCTCGACTTTGAAGGAAGCTTTCTCCACTGCCCCGTCTTGACTCATCCTGATGCGAATCAACCTTTCATAGTGGAAGCTGATGCTTCAGATGTAACAATAGGAGCCGTCTTATCACAACAAAATAAAGACACTGGTCAACTTCATCCTGTAGCTTATATGTCTCGGAAGTTGAACGAAGCCGAACAGAACTATGTCATTGCTGAAAAAGAGCTTCTGGCGATTCGTGACGCCTTTAAGGAATGGAGACATCATTTGTTGGGTGCCAAATACACTGTCACAGTATATACTGATCATCGTAATCTTCAATTCATGAGTTCCGCCAGACTTTTGACCCCTCGGCAATTACGCTGGATGCTTTTTTTTGCTGAATTTGATTTTGTAGTAACCTTCCGGCCTGGTAAAGATAATCGCAAGGCTGATGCCTTGTCCCGTCAAGAGTCTACCATGTTGCCTGCATTTCAAGCCTCCAGAGCTATCATTGCTCCTAACAAGGTTCTATGTATCATAAAAACTGAAGATTTATTTGAAGAAATGTGCAACTCTTTCACTGTTGAAAAATGGCAAACATGGGCCCAAGCAGATCCCAAAAGGTCAATCAAGCAAGGTTTACCCTTTCATGATGCTCGTTTGTTCGTACCCACTACCAAACTTCGCAAGATAGTGTTTCATTGGTTGCATGTTATACCTACGGCAGGTCACCCAGGTACTCCTAAAACTCTTGAACTGATCC